>NC_091839.1:62330975-63612641 GCF_037783145.1 Equus przewalskii | reverse complement strand
TATCACTACTGAAGAATAATTTACATAGACAGTAGTAGTACCTCAAGGTAGATTTACTCTTGACAACAATTTTCTACTGGAAATTGTTATTTTCAGTTTATATATGAGGAAACTGAGGTTAAGAGTGATTGAAATAACGTACATCAGAGCAGAATAACATACATTTCCTAATACATTGTAAGTGTACAATATGTGTTAACCTCTTTTCCTTCTCATTGGCTCATCAGTTTGGATGTTCTACCATGTCCTGTCATGTGTGTTCAGCTGGAAGAACTGAATTATATGAGAAGAGCCTGTCTTCAGAAAGCATAACAAGATCTTCCTTACGGCCTCTTCGTATTCTCTAATTCCAACATTTTGGACTTGTGGACAGGTTTCTACACTCACATTTGCTGTCTCATAACCAAATCTATTTAGACACTAGCAGGAGAAAACAAAACAAAACAAATGTCAACTTTTAAAAACCTACTGACGCGCATGCATATGATTCAGAGAAGACCCTTTCAAGATCTTACTTGTAATAGATTTTGATTATTTTCAACACTTGCTGAGCATCAGAATCACATGTAAAATACTGTCATCTAAACCCAGCCCTCTGCTGGAGGCCGGGCAGTAAAGCCTAGTGAGCAGAAGCCCAGAGCCTGAGTCAGTCAACCTGGGTCCACATTCCAACTCCACACCAATCAGCTCTTACCGCATCAATTCCATCATCTGAGTAAAGGACTTAATATGACTGTAGGATCCCTGTGTGCTGTTTCAATGGAATAATATCCGTAAAGACCTTAGAACTCTGCCAGGCACATAGAAAGCTCTAAATAAATGTTAGTCATTCATATTCTTTACATTTTTAAAAGTCACACAGCCTGGACTAAGAGAGAACCAGTGTTCTACCTTGCATGTAATTCTAATGAGAGTTTTTGATTAGAGAGTTTCTTCAATAAGGCATGGCTGCTGCCAGCAGAAATGCCAACCCTTAAGGCAGGAGAGATAAGTACTACACTCACCACACACACACACACACACACACACACACACAAATATGTGCATGTGCACCCACAGAAAGAAAGAAGGAAAATGATAGGTTTAATGCCAATGTTTACAGCAGTTCGTTAGTAAAATACTCAACACTGCAGTTATTGAGTTTATGCACATTAAGCAACACAACAGATTATCAGCAGGACAAGAGTCTCAGCAGGGTGGAACCGTGTGGTTTAGGGGCAGACAGTCCTTTATTCCACAGAAGATTCTGAGTGGATCACTCTGTCCCTCTCTAGATAATACTATTGTACCCATGCTGATTGATAAGTCAACAAACAAAAGCAAAAACTTACCTCCACATCAACATTCAGAATTAGCTGTTAAATGTAGTAGAATACTCATTAATAAATTCTGGAAATATCTAAAACATTTTATTCTTAAAATTTCTATTTTAAAAGATATTTATAAAATCAACATATTTAGCCTGCCATGCTTTGAATGGGCTAGTTGGAGAAAACACCTATATTTATATGGGATGCTTGCTAATAGGTATTTATGGTTGCTCTAGAATTGTATATGATTAAGTCAAACATCAGGCATTTACAGTTTTCAAAATCTCCAAATGCCACATCCTTTTTGTTGTTATTTCCTTCTTTATTCTCTAATTATATTCTTGCAAGTAATTAATTAAGGCTCTGAACACCTAGCCCCAACTTTCACAGGTACAGATCTATAAAAAACTTGTCATCGAGAATGCCAGAATGGCTATCGTTTGAGGTCCTTTAATGTACCTGCGTATGTACGTGATGTACCTGTGAACAGAAGAATTCTAGGTAATAGGTTTTCAACTCCTTTGCAATCTTGGGTCATGCTTTTCACTTTTATAAACTTGATTTAACCCTAATGAGACACCGCATAGCATTTCTTTGAAGGCGAAATCTCAAGATAAGGGGGAAAAAGATATTTTAAGTCACATGAAAGTGCAAACATTTTCTGTGTGAAACAGTTAGACAAGTTAACTTGTCAATATTTGCACTGAATGATGCTGAGGATGTTGCTTTGTAAGTGGGCTACAAATGTCTCAATTCCCAATCATCCCTCTGGTTTAACATTTTCCAACTTCAGTGGGCATGGGGTCACAACAAAAGAGTGTTCACAATAAAGATTCTGTAGAATTCCTTCAAACTGATTCAGTAGGATTCCTGTGGAGTAATGAAATCAGTATTTTTACCAATTGTCTCAAGTGCTTCCAATGCTTAGAGATTGTTGACTGAGAACTACCCTTTGAGAAGCCCTGGATCAGCCTTATCAGAAGTTCTGTGTTGCCCAAGGGTTAGAAAGTCACTTCTTTAATCTAAAAATTAAAGCAGGTAAGTACCTAGGTTAATTCAGGCAAAATCCCCATTCTTTCTCTAGAATAGATGGGCAGAAATGTATCACAAGCCTATGAAAGGAAAAAAAATCTAAATTAAAGCTTAAAAAAGACTTTCCTGCATATTAAAAGCACATAGATAGAAAATCTTACGGAAATTGCCATTAGAAGGAAAGTTCTACAAACATTTATGACCCTTCAGTGAAATAACTCTATGCTAGCTTTTCCTTTACTCATTCTCAGAGCCTGATTTTGAGTTATTTCAATGGTTCTCAAACTTTTGCATGTGGATTCAGGTAGAAAGATTATTAAAACACAGATTGCTGGAACTCAAAGTTTTGGTTCAATAATCTAGGATGGTGCCCCAAATTTTCATTTCTAAAAAGTTCCCAATTGATGGAGACGACACTTGTCTGGGGACCACATTTTAAAAACCACGGCACTATGCTACGGAGAAGTGATTATTTTGGATTTTTTTCTGTTTCAGACCACAATTTTTAAAGCTGTACATTTTTTTTTAAATCTTAAGGCAACTTCAGCAATGTCTTTGTCCTAAAATTAAGATCATTTTAGACATATAAATTGGATATGAAAACTGGAATAATCTATAAGGGAATTTGTTTTAGGTACAAGAGCTTTTTGCAGCCTTTGAAAGTCAAAAAGTTTTATTCTTAAACTCAATGAGAAAAAAATTAGTGGACTTCGTTTTGAAGGCGCTGTGAGTCTTGTAGCTCACTGTCATCCATGCCGAAGTCTCAGGTGTTGGAAGGGAGGGACAAGGCAGGAGATGGTGAGGTAGAGTGAGGAACCGAGAGAAACTAAGCCAGCTGCAGATGGTGACCTCAAGGAGAACGCCAGATAATCTAAACCTCAGTGGGGTATTATTTTGACATATTAGTTGATGATTTTTTCATCTTCAACGTTTCTTATTACTCTACACATCTGTGCACATCATACATCAGTTAGGACCTTGAGATTTACTGGCTAATAAAAGGGATGATGCAGTGGAACCAAACATTCCATGTGTGGCTGGTGTAACAGTAGACTGGAGCTAACTTGCTTTGGTTTTGTTTGTTTGTTTGTTTTAATGAGGCCTTCAGCTCTCAGAAAGCCATGTAGCTGAAGGAGCATCAGTATGGTTGTCAGCATGGAAATGACAGAGACTGCTCCACATAGATCCCATGCGTTCTAGAGTAAAGAGAATGGAGTAGAAGGTTTTCCTGCAGTCTAACTTGAAGTTGCCATGGCACAGAGAATGAGCAGGCCCGAAATGTCCTTACATGGGTTGTGATGAAGAGAACACGTTTATGTGAACTGATGGCTGGAGACCAAACAACATGAAGAACATCTCACTTGCTGTCGGCGAGTGCAAATGCCCACGGGACCCAGGACCAGAGGCATTCCCCACCAACACATAGCTTTCCTCCAGCACTCACTAAGCACCTCAGAACAAATATATAACTCAAGGGAGAGCAGAGGTGTGTGAGGTTCCAAATTGATTGAGACTGAATTCTTGTCAGCAGAAGTACTAGGAGCTCAAAAAATAAAAATAAATTCATTATAGAATATATGTAGAAATGTAGAAAAATGTATAAAAAAATAAAAGAAATTGCACTTCTTGCGCTCTTGGCTTTGTGGTCTGCCTAACATTGTATCTGCTCCAGTGAGGGAGGAAGAATTCCTCTCTAGCATGGTATTAGGAAATTTCTGGTATTAACCAAATTTGCGCATCAGGAGGGGTGGTACCCAGTGATGGCGTTTCTATTCTTACCTAGAAGGTCTTTCAGAGTCATCTTAAAAGAGGAGGATGCAGCTTTAGGGATGAAGGGATGCAAGAACTGAGCATTGGAATCATCAGTGTCAGTGACATAGCTAGTAGTATTAACAAGGAGACCACTATGTAAACCAATAAACAACTTCACTGTTGTTTTAGCTAATTTCTGCAAATCAATTTAAGACAACCATCTAGTTGCCAGGACAACAGCTCACTTATCAAGCAACAATTCACTTAATATGACTTGCTTCAAACCCCTTACCTTGCTATTTTGATTAATCTATAACATCACTAACTTTTCCCAATTCTAATTTCCCGACTTGAAATATTCACATTAAATTACTTGATCCCAGATTCCAAAACCCTATACACACTCTCCACTGACTTTCCTCTGCTGAGACCTTGCCAAGACTCTGCTAAGGTGGTGTTCTCCCTAATTACAGTGTGTTGTGATAAACTTAGCTTTGCTCTGTCAACAGGTTTTCTGGTGACATTTTAGGGGGTTCAAGAGAACGATGCTTTCACTGGTTCATTCAAGAAGCCCTTATTGAATACTTACTATGCACCAGGTATTATGCTAAATATTGGAGATTCAAAAACTGAAAGAAAAGGTTAAAAAAAAGTCTCAGTTTCTGAATGCAAAGAATCAGCGTCTATAGGGAGAAAACCAACAAACAGTTGGACAATTTAATTCCTAAAGCATGACTAGATATGAGTAGATCACAGAGTGCTTTGAGGACACAAAACAAGGGTTTCTAACTCAAATGGAGGTCCAGAAAATCAAGAAGACTCCACTTAGATTGAGGTAACCAGGCTAAAAGGAAGGCAAGAGGAGGAAGCTGAAAGGGCAAAAATGGAAGAGCATGACACATTGGAGGACTTCTAATTAATCAGCTGGGCCTAAGAGTTTGATGAAGTTGGGAAGGGACAAGAACACAGGAGAAATAAGCTGGGGAGGGAGGATTTCCGGAAAAACCTGAATGCCACACTAGAGAGTTGCAATTTAATTACAAAGAAGGGAGAAAATGAAGAACTTCAAGCAGGAGAGATTGGTCCTTAATCAGCATTTTAGGAATAACCTTCTGGTGGGAGCAGGAGAAAGAATGAGATGCAGATGAGATGAAGCCAGATAAGCCGCTTAAGAGGCTGCTCAGTACCACTTGCTCTAGCTGCCAAGCAACAAGCTCTTCACTGAGCTGGTGTGGCAGGTATGGGGGACTGAAATTGGCCACCCCAAGATATATCTCTTTGGCATGAGGATTATTTTGGGCTGGTTACTTTTAAAAACTGCAGACAGAAAAGACACTCTGAAAAGTAAACTTTACTTACTCTTTATTAAGAGACATTTACATTTGTAAAGGAAATCTCCATCCATTTGTAAAGTTGTCTCCCTATTTGTAGGGGGAGAAGGGGGGGTGACCTTATCTCTAGAAACTCAGCAATGAGGAAGGCAAGGACTTAAAGCTGCATAATAACCTTGCCCTTGTTTACCGTACTTTTCTGGTAATCTCCATAACTGCCTCCCCCCACCCCCAACATCCTCCTTTGTCTTTACCTGAAGATGATATTTAAGGTGGTGGCTTCAGCCATTTTGGCGAGTTTTTCAGTTTGCCTGAGCCTCTCCCATGTACACATGTTATAAAGCTTTGTTTAATTTTCTCCTGTTATTCTGTCTCATGTGAATTTAATTTGTTTTCTGGCCAGAAGGACCCAGAGTAGACAGAGGAAATGTCTTCCTCCCCTACACAGGGATGCAGGCAAGGGGAAAAGAGTGGAAAATTTTAAGGACAGAAAACCAACAAGAATCAATGACGAAATGTGAAGATTTTGCTATTTTGTGGGAAAAGAAGGAAGGACAATAAACACGTGAGGTCTTGTTTCACTTACATACATTTCAACTTCTTTTAAAAGTATACAGCAAAAAGCCCATGCCCAGAGGAAGGACAATGTCACGTTGTGGTGGCTGGAAGGCCATGTTGCTTTGATTGTGGGTCCCAATTAAGGGAGTTGTCAGGGGGCAGAATTTCCTACCCAAATTCTGCCTCTTTGGCATAAGGATTATTTTAGGCTGGTTATTTTTTAAGAAACAGAAGACATGGGAGAAGCTCTGAAAACCAAGTAGAAGTTACCCTTTGTAAGAAACATTTAGACGTATAAGGGAAATCTCCACGTGTAGGGGTGTCTCCCTCCATATACCAGGAAGAAGGGAATGACTCAATCTCTAAAACTCTTGTCACTGGAGAAGGAAGGACTCAAATATGCAGTACAATCTTACCTTTGTTTACTGTGCTTTTCCTGGTAAACTCCTATAACTGACTCACATCCCCTAACATCTTCTTTGCCTTTAGCTGAAGATGGTATTTAAGGTGATGGCTTCAGCCATTTTGGGGAGTTACTCAGTTTTCCTGGGTCTCTCCCATGTATGCAAGCTATTAAACTTTTTTTTGGTTTTCTCTTGTTAATCTGTTTTATGTCAACTTAATTATTAGGCCAGCCAAAGAACCTGGAAGTGTAGAAGGAAAATTTTTCCTGCCTGAAAGAGTGGAGGACTACACCCTACAATGGTCCAATTGGGCCCAGAAAATCCCTGCCTGGCAGGTGTGGACCAGACAGAAGTTGTATTTGAGTGAAGCTTGTCAATTGGATTGCTGCTTTCCTTGTCCAACATTTATTTTTCTAACACAGCGTACTGTTTGTTTATCTGAGGCATTAAATAGATATACACATATCCAACATAATTCTTATCGTAAAAATTTGGAGATATAAATACTACAAAAATAAACTCAGTTTCTTGTTTTTAGCTTGTAGAAGAAGAGGGAAATGATTACTCAGATCAAAGTACTTTTTCTAAGGATAAAAAATAAAACGACCTCCCTAACACCATTCCAGTAACTAGTCTCTCTGTGAAACTAAAATTCAGAAAGAGTGTTTTTTAGCCGCATTTTTATAGTTTGATTGCCATATTTGCAGTTTCGTTTCTCTTGTGAAATTCTGAACATATGTTCTGTTATATTCCACGTCTCCCAGATGAACAAGGAGTATGACTTGTAGTAAATGTAAATGAAAATTTGTTCTCAAGTTTTGATATAAATAGAAATAAGAAAAAAATTATTGCTGGCCCATGGAACTCTGAAGGTTGTTTAGTAGTTCTTGAAGAAATAATATCAAAGAATGTATAACCTGGGCATTTCCAAATTGCATTGTTATTTTAAATTATTAAGATATAGCCCTTTAGAAACTTTGGACATGAGGACACATCAGAAATTTAGCATATATTATATACTAAGTTCCAACATTTGGAAGTCTTAAAGGTGTGGCATTTACACATTTAAAAATTATCTTTATTCTATATGGATATATCATATTGGTGTTAAAAAGGAATTTTTAGATTGGTATGAACTTTACAAACTTGTAGAGGCAGGGAAAGTATATGGCATCATTTTTCCAGATTGGGCAGGATATATTTTTATTTAATCTACATGTTCTACAAAATTAGAGATGGAACAGCGTATTTCTTATAACGTCTTATATATCTCCTCATATGCTTATGTATTCCTGTCTTCCTTTAACAAAGAACAATAAGGTAAATGCAGCAAATTGGAAGAATTTTGTCAAAAAAAAATAAAGGATATATTACATTCAGAGCATTGAACCACTATTTATTAATAGAATTGCAAACATCATGGTCTAAATGAGCTAAGCACCACACAAATATGAGCTATTCTTTTTAATAGTTGGTACTTTTGAAGTTTACTAAATACTCCCGATGCACTTTACTTCACTTAACATTATTTAAAATAAATAGGAGATTGCTAAAACATTAATATTAGGGGACTTAAGTCCACTTCCTCTGCCATGGTGAGGATCACCCACATATCACAGAAACAGGGAATATCCATTATCATCTCAACCTCTGCAGTTTTATTGTCTTCCATTTCTTTCTCTAAAATTTCAATTGTTAGCCCCTTCAGTGTCCATGTGTCTCCCGATAGGGTAGACAGGAGCCTAGACTAGGAGTCACGTGGTCTGAATTCTAGTCCTCTCAGTACCACTCCTCATGGTGCTGAGTATCTTGGGCACATCTTTTGACTTCTTAGAGCTTCATGGGTTTTGGCCATATAAAAAGAGCATTGGCTATATGACAGTTAGCTCCTTTCTAACTCTAACCATCAAAGCTTCCATGATCCCAGGCCTCTCTTCATGGTCTCTTATTCTGGCTTGCATGAGTTATCCACTTACTATGTTTTCATTGCTAATTTAGACCCAATTTGAAAAAAAAACGAAACACTGGTTTTCATAATTAATATTTCTCAGCATTTTCTATAACAAATTTAATAAATTTGAAAGGCTGTAGACAACTGCAGATTCTGTCAATATGCATAAACAGAAAGGAAACTCTATGAAATAATTGGGTCCCAAGAAATAAATGTGCTGGTGTATGCACGCATGTGTGTCCTCCAGGGCGTTGGGAGAGCCATATGGCTGGCAGGCTCTGTGGAGTCAGAACATTGAAGTCCTGCTGCTTTATGTCCTTCTTTTCAATTTCCAGTCCCTGCCCTCTCAGCAGCACGATGTGCAACAGAAGCTCGAAACACACAGGTGACATTGCCATTGCGTCCATGCTCTGATCACCTGCTTGCAGAAAGCCAGTAAAGGAGCCAGTCGGCTGTATTAGTCATTAGGTGTGTACTTTCTAGCTTAAATAGGTCACGGTGATCTGGAGAAGAATGGACTGTGATGAAATTCAGAATATTAGACTTTTTTTCTTGCCTGTGCTTGGTGGATAAAATCAGAGAAATAACTTAGCTACCACATGCCTTCTCTCCTTTTCCCTCTTGCCGCCTTCCTTAACCCACTCTTGACCTTCACTGAATTAGCAAGTGAGTTTGGTGTTTCTCTTAAATAAGTCAGTAAGATGAGAAGGATAATTGAGTTGTGAGGATTGCTCTGCAAACAGGTGCTTTGCTATGACAAAGCACTTAAAATTTCACATACACCCAAACACTCCTCATCCATTGCTATCAATAGGAAGATCACAAAGATGCGTGAAATTTTACGTTTATTTACAATTTCTTCAAATCATACAAGGGCAACAGAGGTTCATGTACATTCACCTAGTGCCAGAGAATAAGTAGGTGAAAACCTAGAGAGTAATAGGATTAATTCATAAATCTTGCATGCATGTATATGTTTGTGTATATAACACAAAAATTAACCAGCTTGGGTCTTCCCCATCCTCCACTCCACACCCCGTGACGGTTCGATTGAACGATTCTTGTTCTTGATTCCTTTTTTTTCCATTTTCCGATTCAGAAATCTAAACTTAATAAAACATTTTTAAAAATGGGCAGTTTACCAATCCTTGATATAAACTTCGTTTAAAATTTGATTATAAACTAAAAAATTGCTGAGAAACTGTTTTCTTTGGTTTTCTATAATCAAGTATACATAGTCACCATTTTTGATATAGTATTCCTCCTTTTAATTAAAAACTCACTTCTTTCTAACTATACGCTCTTCACCTACATACCTACATGAACATCCAGCTAATCATCAGAAAATCTGCTAGATTGGGGCAATTCTTTCAATTCTTTTTATACTACACATTGCAGGAAATCCAACATCCTCAGTTTCTGCCCACTAAATGCCACTCATGTGACAACCAAAAATGCTCCCAAAAATTTCCCAAAAACCCCTTAGTGAATGTTATTTTCTCTATATAGAGCTGCTGTTTTAAACTCGGGTATGTGGGTATAATTTTCCTACAGAAGAGTGGAGATGTACCCTGTGGACTCTGAGAAGGAAGTACTCTCGGAGATAAGAGGGGGCTCTAGGTCAGGAAAGGGAGCCCAGAATCTGACTTAGGCGCACAAGGAGGATCTTTTCGAAGGATTTTCTCTTTGTCTTTTCCTCTTAAATTGCCAGGATGGGATGGGGATGGTAAGCGATCATAGTTAGCAAAAACTAAATCTATCCTTTAGTACGGCTAATATTCTTTAGTCAATTCAAACTTTGAATTAACTAGTCAGAGCCTACTGATTTTAATTCTCTGCTTCTCCATTAAAGATAAGCACATACACATAAGCTTACGTAGAGATGTGTGGGAAAGACAGAGAAGAAACAGAAAAGGGTCTTGCCCCACATGCTCCCCTTAGCTGAGGCCTAAGGGAAAGTAGCTGCATCTTATTGAAGGCCAGTATTCTAATGTTCTGCTCAGTGACCAGCAGAAAATGAGAGGAGACCCATGGGAGTTGGAAGCAGTAGGGAGGAGCACACGGTCACAAAAGGAGCAGTCAGGTGAATGGCTGTGGGCAGATGGAAGCCAAATCTCTTCATTCCGAAGAGTCTAGGTCCTGCTCTGTCCAGTGTGGTAGCCACTAGCTACAGAGGCTTTTGGGCACTTAAACTGTGGCTAGCTCAAATTGAGATGTTGTTAAGTGTAAAATATACACAGAATTTCAGACACTTCTATGAAAATAAAAATATAAATTATCTCAATAATTGTGATTGATTTCATGTTAAAACAGCAATGTGTTGGTATACTGCATTAAATAAAAAATATTATTAAAATACATCAATTTGGTTGTTGCTTTATACTTCCTAATTGTGACTACTAGAATATTTTAAATTACCTCTGTGGCTCACATTGGACAATGCTGATCTGAAAAAAGGGAACTTTTGAAGGGAAGGAGGGCAGGTTAATAGCAGGTTATGATTCATTCAACAACCATTAACTGAGCTTCTTCTCTATGTCAAACACTGAGCCAGGTGTTGGATAAACAGTGGTGAGTGAAACAGACAGCATTCCTGTACTGATAGTGTCAACAGTATCCTCAGGGGACAGAACCTAAATAAATAATTATAAAATTATATATTATGATAAATATCGTTAAGTAAAAGTAATGGAGAGACTATAACAAAAGCTACTAGCTAAGATCAGAAAGTCATGGAAGACTTTTCTGAGGAAATGACATTTATTGAGACCTGAAATACAATTGAGATTTAGCCAGGCAAAGTATTGTAGGAAGAATAGGGTTAGATACAGAGGAAACAGCATGTGCAAAGATCCTGAGGCAAGAGAAAGATGAATAGGGCCAATATGCCAAGGTGATGCAAAAGAAGATGACTATGGATGGGGATGTAGAGATAGACATGGACCAGATCACTGCTGATCATGTTAACACTTTGGAAGAGATTTAAGCCAGAGAGTGAAATGATCTGCCTTATATTTTTAAAACATTCCTCTGGTGTCGTGATAAACAGAGCACAGCAAGCAGAGTGTGAGAAGAGCAATAGTGAGACTGCCTCAGTTCTCCACGGTGAGGGATGAGGTGTTCGGGCCAGCAGAGCAGATGGGGCTGTTATCCTCAGCCCTAGCACGTGGTGCTTGCTTTTGTTAACTTAGGTCAGATAATCTCCTCCTTGGGCGGCTGTTGCTCCCTATTTTCCTTCTTTCTGTCCATTTTCTATTAGTCTTAGAAAATTGCTCATTTATTTTTCCTCCTTGGGTTTTGCCACAGACAGAATGCCACCTTCTGCTTCCTGTGCTTTACTATACTTGATTAAAGGCTCTTTGCCTCCTTTTTCAAAAGTGACATGTAAAAAGGAAGCATATTTTCTTTTTCTTGTCATAGGTAGAAATTATGAATTTCTTGGATTCAGAACACCAGAGAACATTATTACTAATACCTGGTGCTAGCCCAGACCAGAGATTACTTTGGGCTTTTGAAAGTCCTTGGAAATATTTTATTCTCTTACCAATGGATAGTGGAAACTTTTAAATATGTGCCAAATGCATGAACTAATTTAAAATATCTTTATTTAGCAATTTATTAGGTAATATTTTACATGATTTAAAAAAATCAGAAATTGCATAAATGTCTTCAGAGAATAATTCCTTTTCTCTGCTCATTTCCTGACTCCATCCCTGAACAGGCCAACACTGCTATTTGTATCTTGTGCATCCTCCCAGAAATTATTATTTCTCACACAGAGGAACATTTGAAAGAAGGAACGCCCCTCTTGTTTTCTTCACACTTGGGGGCATATCATAAAAATTGTTCTGTATAGTGCTTTTTGTTTTTACTTTTATTTTTATTGAGGCATAATTTCCATTTGGTAAAATACACAGATCATAAGTGTACAGCTCACTGAGTTTTGGAAATTGTAAATACCTGTGTAACCCACAGACCTACCAAATCCATCAGTAAATTACCTTAACCCCACCTTCAGATTCTGTCCTGATTCTGACAACTTCTCACCAGCTCCACTGTTACCTGGTCTGAGCTTCCATCATCTCTCAACTGGATTGGAAATGACCTTCTAATCCACTTGGAGGCATTCTCAAAACAACAGCTGAATTCTTTCAAAATATAAAGCAGATTATGCCATGTCCCTACTCTTCTCAAAAATTCACAGGGAACATCTTTAAAATGAAGAGCCTATAAGGTCCTAGAGAATCTGGCCCTCCTTTACCTCTCTGTAGGACTGGCTACATAATTTGGGGAGCTCAGTGCAAAAGGAAACTGCAGGGTCTCTTTTTCTGCATTTCTAAGTTTTGTTAAAAGTACTGAAATATCAGTTTTTTGCTTTCTTTTATGGTCTATCTTGGTCTACCTTGCTGTTTTTAAATTGTTATTTACTGTGGCACTCCCCCAGGCAAGGGAAAGCCCTTACTGCTTCCCAGGGGCCCTGGCCCACTCCTGAGTGTGCTGTGGCACTCACTGGCTCCTGGGTTCCCTTTCCCTCCTCCTCACCCGCTGCAAGACACAGAGGCTGTGCCCTACCTGGGAGCAGGGATGTCCAGTCAGGCATCTTCCCGTCCCTCAGGCTCACTGCCTCAACCTACAGCTGATGAGCAGCAACCAAGACATCACAAACTCTGTACCAGGATGCCAGAGGTTCCTGGATCTAGGATGGGTGAGAGGCTTCCCCCACCAAGTGACCCATGGAATACACATAGCACTTCCAGCCCTGAACCAAATGGTCACCACTGTGCTCCACCTTGAGATACCTTGGAATATGAGAGTCCAACCCCCGACCCTTCCCACTCCCCATCTGGGCCCCACTAGGCCCCCAGGGTACAGGGGAACATGTTGGGGGAAGTCAAGGAGGCCCTGGAAGGCAGGATCATGCATGCACTGAGGCTCCAAGCATTCGAGAACGTTCCATTGTCCCGTCAGCTTACACTTACAAAATGCAAATTCAAAGCAAAATTCTTAATACTTTCAAGAAGTGGTCACAGAACATTCACCTCCAAGCTCAGGACCCTTCTGGGTTTGGGCTCTGTATCACTACACTGGTTGCACACTCGTGAACCTGGCCCTTCCAGGTCTGATTCCACCCTATTGGTATCTCTCTCGTTCTCTTTCTCCAGCTGGGTGGGGTGGGCACTCTCTCGAGTCCTCTGCACTTCCTGTTTCCTCTCCCTAGCACTCTTTGCCTTCACTTATATATTTGACTTAATCCTTTGCCTTCTTCAAATCTGCACTCAAATGTTACATTCTCAAGGAAGCCTTTTATAACTAATTAATTTACAATTAACACTGCCCGCATACTGTATCTCACTTACTTTTTTTCAAAGCATTTATCCCCTTCTAAAATTCTATAGAATTTAATTATTTATTATATATGTTACTTATCATCTGCATCCTCTACTAAAAGATAAGCTCCATGAAGACAGGACCCACTTTCTGTTGTGTATCCTGGTGTGTCTTAAAAGTCCATAGAACTGAGTGGCATGTGGTAGATGCTCAAGAAACTTTAGCTGAATAAATAAATGAATGAAAGATTTCTATCTGGAAATAAAATGAAAACAGTGATACAACTCTCCCAGGAAAGACTACTACTCCTTGTGTGTGTATGTGTGTGTAAAGGTTGGGGCAGGGAAGGGGGCCTAGGGAGAGAGGAGGGGGGATGGGTATGAGTATTTCAAAAGAATACGTAGTTTAGAGGAAGAGAAGCTATTTGCAGTTAATCAACAACAGTAGGTATTTTCCCACTATATTGAAGGGAGCAAGTCTCTGTAAAAATCAATTGATAAATAACAGCTACTTTCCCAGGTCACATAAGTAACAAATGGCAGAGCCAGGATTCAAGCACAGATATATTTGCCCCCAAAGCCAGTGCTTAATCTTCTCAGGGGTTATTTGCATCTAAAAAGGCTATTTTTTACTTCATAGTGGATTTCTAGTTGGTGGGCTACAGGAGGGAGATATTTTTGACCAGAGGATCTTCCCTACTGTCTAGAGCCCTTTGTTTGTTTCCGCCATGCTCCCTTCTTTACCCAAATTCCTGTAGTACACAGGTAGACAGGTGGTTGCAAAGGTTATTAATCCCTGAGTCACATGCACCCCAATGTATTGCTCAATTTTCAGATTAGTATACGCTTAAAATCATATCATTGCTGACATCAGTGGAGACTTTGAATGATATGAATTATCCAAAGCAGTGGGTAATCCAAAACTCATTCAGGCCCAGGGACATAGGGACATGTTCAGTCTGGAAAATCTCTCTCTCTTCTTTCTTTCTCCCTCCCTCCCCTCTTCTCTCCCTCTCTCTCTCCGGCTCCCTCTTTCTCTATGTGTAAAACTGTGACTCCTCAAGGTTGACTTTTACGACATATTCTCTAAGTGAGAGCTAAAATGTTTCATAAATACTATGCATTCTTATTAAAGATTCAGCTCCAAATACTTTTTTCTAACAATTTTATCCAAAATCATTTCATGATAAAGTGAAAAAGAAATCTCCATCCATAGTGTTTATTTCACACTAACAATATCCAGTTGATTGTTGATTCAGTACTTATAGCTCTGCAAATTCTAATCATTAACGAGGATTTATGTCAAATAGCATTTTCATGAGAAGTTCTAATTACAGCATATTTTAAATAAAGGATAAATAATTATATGGCAGTGAGAGAATGAACAAGTGGCCAAAAGGACTGGTGGATCCATATGTTTAATATGCTGCAAAATCAAATTCAAATGAAAAAATCCTTACACAGCATTTGTTGTAAACTCGAGGCATTTATAATCTAGTTGAGAAATAGACGATATTCTAACCAAACTCATGAGACAACGGCAATTTATATTGACTCCGGGTCACCAGTTCTAGTCTTGTGCTATATACATTCTGAAATATGTTAATACTGCTTTTTATTTATTGAATTCTCATATCAATCCTCCTCTTAACACCTATTATTAAATCTCTCTAGGTATCCTTTCACGATTCTTGACAAATAACCCTGCCCTCATTACCTTTAATGATGACTGGATTATTACAATAGCCTCTCTGTCTCCACTTTACCTCCATAAATTTGGTCTCAACACAGCAGGCAGAGGATCTTTTTAGAATATAAGACAGCTCATGTCCCTCCTTGGCTTATATTCTTCTAAATGCTTCCCATCTTACAAAAAGGAAAAGTCAAGGTCCTAACAATGGCCTTGAAGGTCTGTGTGACTGCCCCTTCCCAACTCCCTTCTGACTCCCTTGCTACCTACCCCCGCTCACTTCCCTCCACCCGTACTGCCCGCCTTGTTGTTCCTCCGGGGTGCAGTCACCTGCCATGCCAGGGCCTTATACTCTTTGTCCCTCTGCCTGATCCTCTTCTCTCGAATACACCTCCGATCTTTCAGGTGCAGTTGCCATTTCTCAGTGAGGCTTGCACTCTTCTCCTTATTCAAAATTATAATCCCTGCCTTCTAGCCCAGCATCCCCTTATCCTTCTTCCCAAATTTACTTTTCTCCATAGCACATAGCAACATCTGATATGCTGTATATTTCAGATTGTTGTTTGTTTATTGTACGTCTCCATACCCTTCCATCACCAACAAAAAATGAATTTCATGAGGCAGGGTTTTTGTCTGTTATATTCTTCATTGTATTCCTAGTGCCTAGGACAGTGCCATACACACAGTATGTGTCCAATATATAGGAAATCTTTTTTTCCTTTGGGCATTTTAGCAGATGTTCAAAATAATGAAAAAGATTGAGGGTGATTTTATTAAAGTTGTCTTAGCTTCTCAGTGGATTTTTTCTTATAATGAATATTTTGTAATGAATGACTCATTCTACCACATCTGAAACTTCAGGGTGGTTCCAATAGCAGTAGCAAGTTGATGTGTATAAACAGACAAAACCATGCATAGAATTAAGTAATAATAGCATGTTTAAATGAATTGAAGACAATTGTAAATACATCATGAGTTAATACATAAGTAACTTGCTCTGCACTCACTCAGAAAGCTAACTCATTTTAATGACTTCAGCTACTATTTCTGTAGAGACAAGTTTCAAAACCATGGGTCTATTCTTGACTTCTTCGCTTAGTTTCAGGTTCTTCTATATGACTCTCTATAGATATTAAACATAAAGTGTGCAAAACTAAGTCACAAACTTTTTTTTAAAATCAGCTCTAGTTTCAGAATTTCCTATTTACCACAGTGGCATCATTATGTTTCTAGTTTCCAAACCCCGAAAAGCTGTAATTAGTTATGTTTTACTCAAATTAATAGAAAAAAAGAATAAGATATTTATTATACCACTAAGTTAATGAAGAATGCTTTATCAAAGATAAATTTTTCAGGACAGTAAAATGATTAAAAGGATTCTGGGGAAAGTTTTTACCGGGGAGGGAAATAAATTAGATCTTTGGGTATCTATTTATAAGTGAGATCTGGGAATAAGGTTTTATAAAGTGAACTCATTAGACTGCAATGAACACCCAGTGGAGGTTCCTTGTTAAATTAAAGGACAAGGGCCTTACCATATATTCACACTTTCTTTCCAATCACTGAATAACTGAGGAATCGAAGATGTCCTGAGACCATAGGAGCCCAGGGTGTAGATGCTAACACACCTGGAATGTTATCTGTCATTTGTGCCCACTTCACTGATCTGAGATTTTAGTTCAATTTTAAGCAGTGCGTAAGACTAGGATGTGCGAGGGGGTTAGGCACTCTGGGTGGAAGACACAGCAGGGGCAAATATAATCTTTGAAAAATCAACTCACGTTTCTGGAAACCACTTATCAACTCTGCAAAGTATGGAGAAGCTATGGTTGGGGACGGTAGTTTTGGCTGAAAAGTTTCCCAGCCTCAAAAAAACTTTTCCAACATAGAATGAAGTTTTGTTTGAACCTTGTAGAAATTCCAGCAGCAAGCAATTCTTAAAAATCAACCAGAGCACATTTCTCAGCTTTGACATTACTTGGAGCCTAGATAAACACATACCAAGGTAGTTTTAACCAGGATGTGTGCACTGGGAAGGTTTTAGGTGAAGTAATTTCTGTTGTCTCTTAGATCCTCAGGCTGTCATGAGTTCAGCCATAAGGTCACCATCTGTGGTCATTCAGATGATTGCCTTTCTTTTCAGAGAACTGCAGTTTCCAGTATGAAAAACGCCCCAGCTCTTTTTACATAGGGTTTTAAAGCACAGAAATAGCTGAATAGCTCCCATCGCCTCTGCTGTGATTTCTTAACTGAAAAACACATTAGCCCAAACTTACCAGTGTAAAACAATTACTTATTAGGATCATGGATTTTGTGTGTCAAGAATTTGGATTGGGTGCAATATGGCTTCTCTCTCTGTTCCAGAAGTCTGGAAGACTCAAAGGCAGGGGGTGAAACTATCCAAAAGTGTGTGCAAGTGAGAAAGAGACAGAAACGGAGACAGAGAGAAAGAGAGACCTCAGACAATTGCGCTGTAGCTTTGAAGACCCGGCTTCAGAGTTACCCATTATCTCTTCTGCCCCACGTTCTTTACCACAAAGTCACAAGGGCCTGCACTGGGTCAAGGGATAGGGAAGAGAGTCCACCTCATGATAGAGAGGGGCAGGTTCCTGGGGGAGCATGTGGGTCCAAAAGTATTGCTGTGGCCCTTCTAGGAAAATAGAATTGACACATGGTATTTCAAAGTAGATCATAGGAAGAAAATTATAAGGAATGTGTGTGCACCTTCTTGCATGTGATGATGCGTATGAGTGGGCATGTGAGATGGTATCTCACTATATTAACAATTAGTTTATTCTAATGTCAGTTTGAGGACAAAGACACATAATTCAGGTGGTTTTTCTTCTGCAAAGCTCTGATGGCAACTGTGTTTATTACCTTTCGCTAGTAGGAAATCTCTCACAAAGATTTCTATTTTTGCTGTGGTATTTGCTTGAGTATGTTGTAGATGATTGTGGTCAGAAACATACCTGTGTGTACTGAGGACTCAGAATTTGCCATTCCAAGAAAAGTATTTTTCTGCACATACACTGGAGGAGCAAAAGCCTAAAAGGAGAGTAAGCAGAGCTGTTAGCACTTTACCTGGTGCTATATATGTCACTCGCCATCCTCCGTCCACAGCACTTTCCAGTCTTTGTACTGTCGTTACCAGAAAAGAGGAAGATCAATAGAATTACTAGTATTCACTCAGCTTTAGGCACAGCTTTAGGCATTTTTGCAAGGGTTATTATATTGAATTTATTCTTCGTAAAAGAATGAGGTAGAGTTGTCCATTCTAATTCCTAGCATAGGAAACCTCAATTTAAGCACTTAAAGGACCCAGGGAGATGACTTAAATGTGTGAATCCAACCAAGTGAGACAGAATGAGTGGTGGCACCTGCCCCAGCTGGAGGGGCCATGAGCACTTAAAGGTATTCAACGCAACTGAACAACAAGACACTGATCATGACATAAGGCGGGTGGGTCTGGACTTGGCCCACTGGCTGCTAAGGTAGAACCCCTAACTCTAGGGAGAAGTGAATGTCTTGCCTCCACAACCCCCATTCTCAGAAGGAGAAGGTTTGACTTAGTACTAGTGTCCTGGGAAAGGGAGAAGATGGAATGCTGGGCTTTGAAAGGGAAACTTAGAGGTCTGGTAGATTCTTACGTAGGAGCTGTAGAGACATCATAAATAAGACCTATGAGGCAGCTCTCTCTCCCAATGTCATCTGAGTGGTAAGAATCCAAGTAGACCAGAGAAGGGGCGAATGGAGAGAAGGCTCACTCAGTTCTGTCATTAGTGCAGGCCTTAAACTAAAGCTGTCCTGAAAAATCTAGCTTGATTCAGACAATATGAGACTAAAAAAGGCTTTTGGGCTGAAACCCTAGGCAGTAACACTGTGCACGGCACACCTAGTGTGTGCCTTACAATAAGGGTACAATGATTTTGATATAAAAAGGGATAAGCCTATACTGTGGGCAAACAGAGAGAGCCCACAGAAGTTAGACTTCTGGAATGAAAGCACCTTTCATCGTAATTGCCTGTGATTATCTTCCTATTGTAAAGTGGATGTTCAGCAAAGCTTTCACTCAGGTGCTGTTTTGGGGTAAAGATCATCCTAGCTCTTGTACATTTTGTAGGGCACAACAAACCCAAGCCTTGAGTTTGTCAATTAACAGAGACTACCCTTCCAATGGCTTTCCCTCAGCTTGATGAAACTTCAGACAGACTTCTTCCTGACTCTAGGCCCCTGACCTCCATTTTCTTAGAACATTTTCTTTAGAAAACCTGTAACTGCAAATCCTTTCTCTGCCAGTTTGGGATATACGTAAATCTTTTCAAAAGCCTCTTGCCAGGTTTACAACCCAGGAATGCCTTTCTCAAGGACCTGGGAACCATCCCTTTGAAATGTAATCATCAGAGAAAGATAGCATCCCCATCTCCTGGGAAGGTAGGAGCCTAACTTCAGTGGACACCAATCAGCAAATACAGATAGTCCAATAACAGAGAAAAACATCTGCAAACTCAGGAAATAACTCAATGTGCTCATCACACCCTGTTTATCAACCTTCCATCAGCGTCCTGCAAAACTTTTCCACTAGCTCATCTCGGCCCTTAAAAACACTCCCATCATTTGCTCCAGTGGAGTTGAGTTCAGATTTAGTTCTGATCTCTCTCCCCTATTGCAACAGTCTTGAATAAAATCTTCCCTACCTGTCTAACTTTGTCCAGTGCAATTTAGCTTTGACACTTCTCTGGATTCAGCCTCCTCTAACTGCATTGCCTGGGTTCTCATAAACTCACCAGAGAAATCAGCTTCTCATTTTTCTTCCTTCTTCCACCTTGGTTCCTTGCTTCTTTCTTTTCTCTTCCCTCTTCCAGGATCTACAATTGTTTTCCAGAGCCAATCACTACAGTTTCATGCTATAAAATACCATCAACGTATAATAGTAGTGAGAGGCAATTTTCATAGGAGAAAAGGTAAATTTTTCTTTATACGTAATTTGAGATAACAACGAGAAACTATAGTTTAAACACTTCTAACCAGATGATCTTGCTCTGCTAACTGGAAAAATACACTATGCTCATCTCACAAAATTGTTATACTCTTAAAATGGTTTCAAATTATACACAGTGACAGGACTTGTTCATATACAGAAAGTCAAATAGGGCATTTATTTTCAATAAGAAACTATTTAAAAGGAGAGAAGACAGCTGTAAACAGATTTGCTTTTTCCAGCTTATCCCAAGCCAATCATCCTGGCAGCAATCACCTGGCCTCAAACAATCCCAGGTTTGGCCTCTGCCAACTTGTGGGAGAATGTTTACATCCGTCCTTGCCTGGCTTCAGGGTTCTGCCCATGGGGAGGACTGTGCTGCAGGGAGATAAATGTCCCTCCCACTAATTATAGGTCCGACTCTCTTCCGCCTACTTCAAGTGTAAATTACCTCATTAGAAGCAGCTCCCTTTCAAACAGGATGTAATTCTCTGTCACCACCAGTTGTTTCACAGCACTCCTGGCAAGCCCAGAATTGTTTGCAAAGTCTTGTATCCTCCAAAGAGAAGAAAGGAAACAAAAGAATGATGGAAAAATGCAACAAATAATCAAAATAAAAGCACCAAAATCCATAGTTTCCTGCCAATATTTTAGAAAGACACCTGAAAAGCTTTTGGAACACTGCCATATCTGGGTTTATAGTGAGAGACTTCACAGGAATTCTTCTTGTCCAGAATAAAATAAAGTACACCTTACAGGCAAAAGCAAATGTTTGTGTCCCAATGAAGATCACCTAATTGTGCCACAAACTTATGGATTATGCTTTAAAAAAATGTGTTCTTATTAGTAAATGGAAATAAAATTGATATGAGAACTGATCTGGTGAAATATCAATTTGCTGATCTTGAAAATGTATTCTGATGTGTATTCTGAATCAGCTCACCTTTATCAGGGAATATATTACTGAGTAGAATAGGATGCAATGTTCTTGAATGGTTTTTTCCAGAATTATATGATTTTGCAGCATGTTGTAATTCATAATGTATTGGTGGAGTAGCCACTAGAAATTTTGTGCTCTAAAACTAACTTGAAATAACTAGACAGAAAAAGAGGGGGTAGCAGACTTATTGCAATAAAATGATAAAAATTTCATTCATAGAATTTCTGGGTTTACAACAAAAAAAAAATTAATAGAATTAAGTAACTTTTTTTTTTTCCTAAGGACAATATGACGCAGCGTATAGATCAATAGCAGTCATACCAAAAATACTGAACAGTTATGGAACTCTGCTTCTGTGTGCAATTTGAAATCATGAATACTTGAGTCTGATAATTTTCAGTTTCTTGGTTTTCGTGGCTTTGGGACTTTTTTGTAAAAAAAAGAATTTCTCATAATAATAAAGTTATGTCAAACAATTTTCATAAATACCTATTTTAATAGATTTTAGTGAAAAATATCATCAGTGGGCAGGCCTGGTGGTGCAGCTGTTAAGTTCGCACGTTCCGCTTCTCTGCAGCCCAGGGATCGCCGGTTTGGATCCCGGTGGAGACATGGCACTGCTTGGCACACCATGCTGTGGCAGGCATCCCACATATAAAGTAGAGGAAGATGGGCACGGATGTTAGCTCAGGGCCAGGCTTCCTCAGCAAAAAGAGGAGGACTGGCAGTAGATAGCTCAGGGCTAATCTTCCTCAAAAAAAAAAAGAAAAAAAAAGAAAAGAAAAATATCATTAGATTTGGTATGGACTATTTGTTCAATCTTGAATAAATGTGTTTCCACACTTAGGAAATGCTCCTCTAAAGCGGGACTACTAAAAGTCCAGTCCTTGGGCCAGCAGCATCAGCGCTATGTGCAACATAGACATGCAAATTCTTGGGCCTGACTCAAATTCTGAAAGTGGGGCACAGGATCTGTGTTTTGACAAATCCCCAAGAGATTCTCTGAGGTGGGTTAAGATTTGAGAACCTTTGCTCTACAAGATCAAGTAGAGAAAAAGTTCCCAGGCAGGGACACCCATGAGAGCACATAGTAGAGTGATGGGTAGCATGGATGTGTACACTGCTAGCAGCCAACAGTTGATACTTGAGAAAACTATATAGGTATACATTTTAAAAATACCTAATGTCTGGAAAATTTCCTATTAAATCCTGAAATGATCCCATTATTTCCCTACATTTATCATCACTTATTTCAGAGCTACATTTTCTGTTGAGTTTGAAAACCCAATCAATTTATTTGGAGGAAAATTCTGTCCTTGAGAACCAGAGGAAGATACACATTAACTCTGAGTCTCTAAAACTGCATTTCCTTTTCCATCTTAAAAATAACTTCTGATAAAAAAGAAACACAGTTTACTTTCCTAAGAGTCATTCCTCCTGGTACTTGGGATTCAGTAGTAACCAAAGGTAAAATTGTAGGGCAGGTGGTCCTGCGGGGAAAAGTCCTCATATCCTCTTTAGTGGAACCAGAAATTGTGCCCATCTGGATGGTGTCTAAATTGTCAGAAGGTTAAATTATCTTGGCATTTATTAATTGATCCATCCGTTTATTTATCCTTTCTTGTTTCATTCTGTATTCATTGAGCATCTCTGTCTTCTCTGCATTGGCATCCGCTGATTGTCTTTTTCTCATTGTTTGAGATTTTCCTGGTTTTTGACATGACATGATTTTCTATTGAAACCTAGAAATTTTAGATATGATGTTATGAGTGTCTGGATATTATTTAAACCTTTCATTTGAGCTGGCTCTCTCCAGTAGTGCTCCAGCAGGGGAAGGAGAGGGACTGCCTGGTTACTGCCAGGCCAAAGTTGAAGTCCAGGTACCCCATTCAACTTCTGTTGACACCTGAAGGAGGTAGGGGACTTGGTGTTAGTTTCGGACGGCGGTGCAAGTTTCAGCTCTCCATTAGAACTCCACTCATACTTCCTTGGCTGATAGCAAGAGGAATGCCTAATTATTCTTCCCCAAGTGGTCGTCACTGACACCATGGGGGCAAGAGGGCAGAGGGCAGCCTCATTTCTGAATGGTGGTGATAAAAATCCTGGCTCTCCACTAGGCCTCCTCTGATAGCTTTCTAGTGGGGTGGGGCATCTTGTTCCTTCCAGATGAAGATTGAAGTCCTGGCTCCGCATGTGGCCCTCACTGACTCTGTGTGTCAGGTGAGGCTTTCTTAATCACCTGTTGGGCTTGAAAGTCCTGGATCGTGTCTTTGACACCATCACAGAGAGGGGATAGCCTTGCCTCCTTATCACCTGGTAGCATGGAAGTCTAGGATCCCAGCTCATCTGGCCTGGATGGGGTGGGGCCAGATTTTTCCATGGTGTTCGGCTGGAGAAGAGCGGTGATTGACTAAAAGTTTTCTGTTTTGTTATACTGACTTTTCCTGGGTCTGTGAATAGAGAGAGCAGACTTTGTTGGAGCTTTCTTTTGTTTGTGCCCAATAGCGTTTTTGAGGTGTCAACTTCTTTAGCTGCAAGTCATGAGGCAAAAAAGAAAAAAAACTCCCAGGGAATTCACCACCCTGTTCTTACTTGAATTCTGACTTCTCTAGCTAGTTCACCTTATTTTTTCCACCGTTCAGAGTCTTGTTGTGTTTGTTCTAGCATGTAATGTCCAGGGATTTACGTTATACTTAGCTGGAGGAATAGGGAAAAATATGACATCCATCATCTCAGAAGTGAAATTCTCCACTCTATCATTACAAAAGTTACTATTTTTAAAATATGTGATTACACTTAAGATTTACTTTAAAAGATCAATTAAGTCTGATTAAAGAATTAAAGAGAATTAAAGAGAATTGTGCTGCAATTTAAACAATAATATATTTGGTTATGCTTATATGATTTAAATTCAACTAATTATTCTCAAGCCAGAGAATTTTTATATTCATATGAAATTAGCAGAAACCTAGAACACTTACTTACATGAAAGCATTTTTTTAAGAACAGAAAAAAATAACTGCCTGGTAAATCTCTATTTACTCAGTTGTAGTATTGGTGACACAGTGGAGAAAATACATCGAGTTAATTGAATTTCCAGTAGAAAGTCTCTAAAATTCTGATCAGAAAATGCCAGAAATGCTTGAACAAAGTAAAGCATGCTTTTGGAAAACACCAAATTCCAGACTCAAAAGGAAGTATAAGGTGAAATAAAACCTACAGACTCTATGAACGAATACTTACTAAGAGAAAATCTGGAACACGGTACAGCAAAGTTCCGTTTCTAATTCTAACTAATGCCACAAAACTCATTTATTTTTCAGCTATTCATGAAATGTTTTTAAAATTTTTTTCATAATCAAGAACATAGGAGTTAACAGCAGAATCTCAGCTATCTTAGTGCTGGCCTGGTGACACAGCAGTTAAGTTCGCACGTTCTGCTTCAGTGGCCCAGGGTTCACCAGTTCGGGTCCCGGGCATTGACCTACACACCACTTATCAAATCATACTGTGGCAGGCATCCCACTTATAAAGTAGAGGAAGATGGGCATGGATGTTAGCTCACAGTCAGTCCTCTTCAGCAAAAAGAGGAGGATTGGCAGCAGATGTTAGCTCAGGGCTAATCTTCCTCAAAAGAAAAAAAAGAATCTCAGCTATCTTAAACTCTTCAGTCTGCAAAAATCTCTAGTTTGCTATACAATGTGACAGAAAATCCCAATCCTTGTGCAAATTGTATGTTATGGATATTGTGGGGGGTCAGAGTTTGCCACTCCAAAAATATGTCTCTCTGGTATGATTATTTTGGGGCAACAAAAGACTCAGGAAGAAACTTTGACCCTCCTCCTAACTGCCTAAAAGAATTTAAGATAGAACACCTGTCCCCAGGACAGGCCATCACCATAGATAACTCTGGCTATAATAGACTAGGAGGATCCTTGCTAAGCCCATTCTTACCAAATTTCTCTCTCTTGGGTCATATTGTCTATTGATGGACCAACAAACGTTGGTTTATCAAACATTTACTTCTCCATCTCCATGGAAATTGCCTCCCTCCCCTTTGAAGTCTCAAAGAAGTATCCTCCAATCCTCCTTTGTCCTCAGCTGAAGATGGTATTTAAGGCAGTGGCTTCTGCCATTCTGGTGAGTTACTCAGTTTTCCTGGGTTTCTCCCATGTATACATGTTATTAAACTTTGATTTTCTCCCATTAATTGTGTCTCATGTCAATTTAATTCTTAGACCACCAGAAGGACCTAGAGGGTAGGGGAATATTTCTTCCTCCTCTGCAATATTTATAAATAAATCAGTTAATACAATCTATTAAGTAGTTTTTCCTATTTAGATGTGTTTTCATTTGAATTTACAAGCTAAGCCATTAAGACAGAAAAGGATGAATTTTTAAAATACCTAATAACTTAAAAAAAATTTTTATTTTGGTAAAATGCACAACATAAAATTTCCCATCTTAACCATTTTTAAGTGCACAACTCAGTGGTATTCTATACATTTACATTGCTGTGCACCCATCGCCACCATCCATCTCCATAACTCTCTTCATCTTACAAACCTGAAACTCTATACTCATTAAACAATATCACCCCAATCTCCCCTTCCCCTAGCCCTGGCAGCCACCATTCTGCTTTCTGTTTTTATGATTTTGAGTACTGTATGTGCATCATGTAAGTGGATTCATACAGTGTTCGTCTTTTTGTGACTGGCTTGTTTCACCTAGCATAATGTTCTCAAGTTTCATCCATGTTGTAGAATTGTAGCTAATAATTTTTGTAGATTCAGTTCCATGACTATGAGCTACTCTAGCGACAGGGTCTGGGTCTTATTCACTACTGAGTTCACAGTCTGTTTCCTGGCAGAGTATGTGTATTTATTGAAGGAATACATTAATGAAGCGTTAGTCATAAAGTCATCCAGAAAGAATGATGGCATTATAAAAGAATGAAAGTATCTTATCAAGAACTGAGACAGAAATAAACAATCTTGTACTTCCTAAATGTTTTCACCAAATAGCTCAGATAATAAAGAACAATGATAGTCTCCTGAAAATCAGAAATATGGCCAGAACTGCCATTTCAAAACAAGTTGCAAAAAATATAATTTTGTCCTAAAATTTTTGAATTTTAGTTCATAATACATCCATGTTTATTTTAATATACAATGACGTGTTTTCGGGGTGGTCTGGTGGTGCAGCAGATAAGTGCGCACTTTCCTCTTCTCGGCGGCCCAGGGTTTGCCGGTTCGGATCCCGGGTGCAGACATGGCACCCACCGCTTGGCAAGCCATGTTGTAGTAGGCATCCCATATATAAAGTAGAGGAAGATGGGCATGGATGTTAGCTCAGGGTCAGGCTTCCTCAGCAAAAAAGAAGAGGACTGGCAGTAGTTAGCTCAGGGCTAATCTTCCTCAAAAAAAAAAAAAAATGATATGTTTGGTCCTCCAGATTTTGGAATAAAATCATAATTTCAGGAAACACCATGCTGTATTTTACCTTTGACTCCCTATGCCTGTTGCCATAGCAAAGACAAAAAAGGATATGCATACCATTATGTAAGAAGCTCAGTCATAACCTTAGCACCCATTTAACATTAAATTCTATGTTTATATAATTAAAACTATATCGGTTCATTAATGTTTTTCAACTGTGCTAAAATTTATAAAACCCTATTTTCTAATTTTATATATTTGGTTAAAAATCCAATAATTATTGTCCAGATATTTGCATTCGAATAATTTTTCAACATGTAAGGATGGATTTATATGCAGAAAACGAAATTTATATGTCTGAATTACATAATTAACCATGGATTGCCAGGAAAAAATATATTTACTATTAAAGTATTATTATAAGTATAATTTGTATATTTTCAAACAATATTTATTTCCATATGTTTAAACATATTTGTTTCTTTTGTAAAGCTCCCAATTTGATTGGAATAATTACATTCATTATTACATTATATTATATATATAATAATTACATTCTTATAATGTAATACTAAATATTACATTATTGGAATAAATACATTTATTCCAATCAAATAGCATTTGATTCACATATGTCTGTTACATCATCTAGCAAAATCTAGAAGCAATTTCATAGCCCTTAAATATTGTGAAGAACTATCTTAATTAGGAATTTTTGAAGAAAAGCTCTCATGTAATATAGACTAAAAATGAAAATTGTAAAGTCTTCTATGGTCTCTCACAGTGCTTTCAAAAAGTACACAAAACCCAAGTCATCGTAATAGTATCACAGGTTAAATATAATGCTACTGTCTAAGAGAATGAGTTGTTTTTTTTTCTCTTTGAAAAGCAGTGTCCTGATTCTGATTTTTAACAGATAGGTTTTATAGCATCTATTTTAAACAATTATACAAAATTAAAAGTCATGTGGGATAGGCTTGATCTGTTGAAAGCTCTATTAATGACTTATAGAGCTGGTAGAACATAGATCCATAGTAATTTTTATCATGTAATAAGAAAATTGATTTACTAATGTTGTTCTATAGCTTTGAAAGCCACTCTAAGTAGTATAATCTATTTGACAAAAGGTGGGAAATTTAGTGAGAAAATAATATTGTAAATCCCCTCTAGAAATACTAGCCAGAGAATCAAAATTTTAGTTTTACTTTTACTGATAGAAGTTAAGTATTATTTAGTATATAGTCCCTAATGCTTATCTAACTTATCTTTTGTTTTACTAAGAAGAGTCAAATTCCCCCTGCTTATATAACTTACACCACAGATCATACAAAAGTATAAAAATGGCAAAATTACCAATAATAAACTGTAAATCAGTGAAAATAGTGAAAATAGCTTATTTTCATCATAAAATATTGGGTTTGGTTTATTAAGAAACACGCACACACAAAAGCAATTAAGAGAAAACAAGCATTTTCTAGGAAAAGCAAAAAGTTTTATTTGAATCAATTGAAAAGAAATACTTCTCATCAGAATGGCTATAATTAACAAAACAAGAAATAACAAGTGTTGGAGAGGATGTGGAGAAAAGGGAACCCTCATACATTGATGGTGGGAGGGCAAACTGGTGCAGCCACTATGGAAAACAGTATGGAGTTTCCTCAGAAAATTAAGACTAGAGATACCATATGATCCAGCTATCCCACTTCTAGGTATTTATCTAAAGAACACAAAAACACTAATTCAGAAAGATATTTGTACCGTAATTTTGATTGCAGCATTAGTCACGATAGCCAAAACTTGGAGATAACCTAAGTGCCTATCAACAGATGAATGGATAAAGAAGATGAGGTATATATGTACCATGGAATACTCCTGAGCCATTAAAAATAAAGATGAAGTTTTGCCATTTGTGAGAACATGTAGGCATCTTAAGGGTATTATGCTAAATGAAATAAGTCAGATGAAGAAAGTCAAATACCATATGATTTCATTCATAAGTGGAAGATAAAGATAATAACAGCAAACACACGCATATAGAGATTACATTGGTGGTTACCAGAAGGGAAGGCGGGAAGGAGGAGAGCAAAAGGGGTGATAGGGTGCATGCGTATGGTGATAGATGGTAATTAGTCTTTGTGTGGTGAACATAACATAGTCTACACAGAAACCAAAATGTAATAATGTACACCTGAAATTTACATAATGTTACAAACCAATCTTACCTCTATGAAAAGATAAAATAGAAAAAATAATTCTTGATTACATTATAATTTAACTCTTTACTATCAAGAATTTAGTTACTTAATATTAAAGTAAATTTCAATTACTTTTTGAAGAGACTGTTGACTTAAATGATAAAAAAATTTCATTTAATTTATACTCCAATTAGTTACACTTATGTTTTCAATTTTTTTCCTTCTGTTTTCATATAAAAAGTAGAAATTAAAACAAAGCAATATGACACTTAAGAAGCAAATCGTGGCACAGAGGACTTCCATGTGCCACTGTTCTAGTGCTTTAGTCATTCATTTAACATGTGTAACAACCCAGAGAGATTATTCTCATTTCCAACTGATAAGTGAGAAGAATGAGGCATAAAAAGTAACTTGCCCAAAGTCATATATTTTGTAAGCAGAGGGGCAAGGATTCATACTGAAGCAGTCTGACTCTATAGTCCAAGAATTTCACTGCTGCACTGAGTTCTTTCTATTTAAAACGATTAAACAAGATAATATGACAGAATCTTTTAAATGGAAGGAAGCTTTGATTTGTCTCCTAAATCTCAGTCATATTTTAACAGAATTCTACCTAAAACGGTACCATGATTTCTGTTTGAATCTTAATAATTTCCCTGAAGGAGACAAAGGCAAGGTTCAGATTACTTTTAAATCTGAAAGTATTTATTTGTTTAGTTCACTACATAGCAATGGATAACCACATTCTGTTAATAGTAAGAAAACTAGTTTTAAGAAAAAGGCAAGTACCCAAAGTGCTTAAAATTATCAAACTTCTACAAGTAAATACAATGCATCATCAAAATGCATCTTGAATAAATAAATGTATGTGTTTGTATGTGTACGTACATATGTCCTGACTATTTATAAAATAATCAAGTTATTCTTGTTTGCTTATTTTGATAAATTTTTCTTATTTGACTTCCACATTTGAAAAAGGACTGTGGATGGCTTTGAGATAATACTTGTGTGGCCAAATGCTCACTTTGACGAGTAACACTATTTTTATACTCTCAACCAAAGAAACATTTATTTTATTTATTTATAATTAATTTTCTGACAAAGTTGATGTAAGGCTGCTTATAAGACAAGGAGGTGATAAAATTATTTTTTACATGATTTAAGAAGTAGGGTCATAGAAAAATAAGAATTATTCTAAATGAGATGAAGCTAATGGTGATATGAGTAGACAAAATGTGTGGCAACTACATACTTCATTAGAAATAGACTATGAAATACAAGGAGATACCATCAGTAATACGATTCACAGTGTCCTTAAAAACCACAGCTACTCAAAGTACTGAGGCTTAAAAGAAATTTCTCCTGTAGGTCCACAGTGCTGTGCTGCCTTACTGTCCTCAACAACTCTGTTACAGAAATTCCAACATAAATATATATGATTTTTCAATTAAAAAATAAATATCATTTATTAAGGAAAAAATTGAATGAAATTCAAAACGTACATTACATATTTTTATAAACAATTGTTCGGAAGATAAATGTTAGTACATAATAACGTTATGTAATATAATATTATGCAATATATATTGTATAAATTGTCAATGCTTTCCTGCATAGATGACCAGGGAAATACCTGTAGTTTTACAAACTTGGGTTCATTGCTCATTGCAACAAGGGAGAACACACACCGCGGAGAACCATGAGTGTCTCAGTTAAAGGATGTTTAGGAAGGACACGTTGTAGGATTAGGACAAAGCAATCTTTGGGAAGGATTCAAACAAGCTGGGATTTGCTCTGGAGTGGATGCTGTGAGGAAGCTGGTTAATTCTATGACCAAGAATCTCGGTTAATCTTATCTAAAAGGAAGGAAAACCCTCATGGGGCTAAAGCTATAAAGAAACCACAGTCACAGCTAGGAGAGGAGGGTGTTTAGTATTGTGTTTTGCTTGGTGACCTTGTTTGTGTCTGTGTTTAGACAAGACTAAGATGCGGTATTGTTTGTTTCTTTGATCTCACTTCATCACAGTCACAGAGTGAACTTGTGTGATGTTAGCGTTCTCTGAGATTGTCAGGTTCAACAAGACAACACCACGTTCCTCATGAGAATGTCAGGATAGTGCCTAACAACATCAATGTGCTGCTGCTAGTATGAGGCCAGTTTCTGAATGTCAAGGTCTATTCTTCTCTTGCTATCCTTCTCTCTATATATATAATATTTTTAATAGTTATGAATATACATATTTGTATAGTTATGAATATACATATTTGTTTAAAAATAGAATTAAAATATTGTAATGCATATAGAAATTTGACTTGCTTTTCACTTAACAATATATTACTAAAACATTTCCATATCAACAAATATACTTTCTAAATTCTCATTTTTAAGGGAAAACTGGTCCTCAGTGATATGGATACACCTCGATTTATTTACTCTACATTTTGATGTCTAGTTTGTGAGCTAGACTTTCAAGTGCATTTGCCTCTGCTAACTTATCTGATTTTTTTCCCTGAGGATAAATTCTGAGAAATGGAGTTGTCTGGGCAAAGGAGTAGGGATATTTTTAAGACTTAATTCATATAGCTAGTTGTCCAATTTAGGTCAGCTTATACTTATATCATCAATGTATAGGATGGACCTTTTGTTCCCACAACCTCCTCAACACTAATGATTGTTGCAAGATTTTTCAAAAAGCAACATTGCTCTTAGATAAGTGATAAAGTATATCACATTGTTGCTTTAATTTGCTCCAGTAATAGTAAGACTAAATAGATGGCATTTATTGATTATGTACTAGGCCCTATGCTAACTACTTTACAAATCGTAAGAAATGCGTAAAATACACATTTTAGTTGAAAAGTGAAAGGCTAGGAGCTAAAAATCAAGTCAACCCCAAGTGAAGCCAAAGTTGAATATCACCAAAAAAGAATAATAGTGAAATTTCATTCAAAGAAACATAGCTAATTTTAGAATTTCACTTTACTATTATTTTATCAATTATTAAAAAGTTTAATAAACAAAACTTACTTTTCAGAAACAGTAATTTCTTAGAACTTTTCAGCTGCTGCCTGGTTCCTAGGGTCACTAGTTATAACAATGACAAGATGTCTACTTTCAACTGGAACGTTTAATGATATCTCTAACCACTTTTTACAGAGGAGAATTCATTTTCAGAAAAATATTTTTTTAGTAACATGTTTTCTAGAAGGAATTTTGTTCTTAAGATTCATAGTTTGGGAAAAATTCTTCCTTTTCAATTACTAAAAATTGCTGATGGCCTAAAGCAGTTATTTAACAGTCAAATTTTTGTTTAAGTTCTTAGCTAATATTATGTGAAACCATACGGAGTTGTCTTAAAGCAGTCTTGTAAAGTCTACTGTTATAACATTTAATTAGAAAGCATAAATACAATTTGAGTATTTCCTTTTTCTCTGGATTTTCTTTTTTTCTTCCTACTCTGTTGTGTCTGGACATAATGATTAATGACGGTTATTGTTGTACATGACAGAGTTTTTCATGAAATTTTAAGACTGCAGAGTTGGCATATTGCTTTTAATTCACACTCCAAAGATGTGAAGAATACTCACATAAGACAGCTTGGAATACTCATAATCTAAATGAAATTTAAGAAGTAAAAATTAAGTAGAATTCATAAAGATTAGTTTTTAGATGTTAGGAATGTTAATACAGCAAACAATTATAAATGTTTAATATTATGATAAAATCTAATTTTCTATTATGCTGCCTTGCAACATTAGCTAAATTTCATAACCATTTTCAATGTTCTTTTTTAGGCAATCTGGCTAAAAGTGTTTTTTTCTAATATTTTAATGTTTCCTTTCTTTGATACAATTTAAATATATTGCAAAATCATTATTTATTACAGCATTTTATTCTTGAGAATAATTATAGAATTTAAACTTTGGCCAACTTTAGAATTTTAACAAAAATCACATAATGAAATTTCTAAAATGCTTACATATACTTGCAAACATCCAAAGGCAAGTCTGGTTCTAATTACCAATGTTGTTATGTTAATTAAATGGGATGATTACCAATCAGATACAAGGTCACTGATCTTGCTTAAGTTCTGCAGTGCCAAGCAGTATCATTCAACTGGTTGATACGTTATTCAGATTTTCAAAGGCCTACTCTATTTAATTATTGCAGTAGAAGTAGAACTTTAGTGCATTCCTACTTTTAACGTTTGATCTTTAAGGACACTGAGATAAGTAACATTGTCCTATTTTACAGCAAAATATAGAGAAGGCATAAAGAAGTTAATAAACATGTCTGAGAGTACGTGATAGAGCCATGATGGAGATATCCCCTCTGATCTTGAAATTCACAACCTTAAAAGGTCAATTTATTGAGCAGAATTTTTCTATTAATAAATGGGAATGTTTTTTACATAAGGTTGTTTTCCATTTATATTTCTTCTTTAAAAATAGCTTAACTGCAATATTGAACCATTTACATACTGGTTCATTACCGGATATTGATTTTTAAGATATATTTATATATTAACAATAACCTTTTATCCACAGTATTCTGTAAATTTCTTACATTGTTATTATTTACCTCATAACATTTTATGGCAATTTTTTGGCTGTAAGATGTTTTAAAAATTGATGTAGTTAGAAGAGTAAATATTTTTGTTTATGGCATTTGCCTTTCATATACCTTTAAATAAGTAAATCTGGAGAAACAAATAAATGAAACATGATTTTTCAACTAAAATATGCTGAAATTTTCTCAATTTTATTATTTAAACATCTATTTTATTATTTCCAATGACTATATAGTATTCCATTATACATTCGTGTGCCACATAACAACATTTCAGTCAACAATAAACTGTATATATGACAGTGGTCCCATAAGATTAGTCCCATACAGCCGAGGTGTGTAGTAGGCTGACCATCTAGGTTTGTGATGTGCACTCAGTGATGTTCACACAATGACACATTTTTCAGAACATATCCCTGTCGTTAAGTGACACCTATCTGTTTTTGGTCATTTAGTATTTATTGAGGGCCCACTATGTTCAAGCACGAGTCCAGGTGCTATTGATAAAGCTCCGAGCAAAAATGATACAAAACAAAAGACCCATGCCCACAGGGAACATATATTCTTATATTTGTAATGATTTATTCTAGGCAAGTATTCACAAAGTTATAAGGCATGTAAGATGTTTTTTAATTTAAAATATTGCAGTGATGTATATTTGAGATATATATTTGAATGCAACTGCAAATATACAAAAAAGGTCTCTATTAGTGGACAAATGGATATCTAAATTTAAAATTTTGACGGCTATTGCAATGTCTTCTTTTAAAGTGTTTCACCGATTTATAGTTGAAGAAAGTCTTTATTGTCCTGTTCAGGGTTTTTATTTCTACTTCAGTCAATTCAATCATTTATATTTTCCTAAAATAGCATATACAAGATGGAGATATTCAAATCCAATGTAAACAATTATATATAGTTTATTATTTTAAAAATCCCAGTATAACTCTAGTTATTATCCCTTTGTATTAGTCATGCCATTTTTTAACTGATTATTACCTCTATATTTAATGAATTAGATCATAATGCACTTGTCAGTTCAATCATTTTATCATTTAATGTCTTTTTTCTGTTGCTTATTTGGATATTTTCTTTTAAAATTTTAAGTTAAATATTAAGTTTATTTTCCTTCTTAATTAGTAATGAAACTAACAGCTGTGGAGGGCAATTGGAGTATATACCAAAATTAAAAACGTATTTACTCTTCGATCTAGCAATCGCAGTGCTGCAATTTTTCTAGATACACCTGTAGGAATAAGAAATGATATATGTACAACACTATTTACTATTGCATTTTTAATTATAACAAAACCATTTCAAATGTCCTTCAATAGAAAACTGGTCAAATAAACTACCTTACGTTTTCCTAATGAAATATGCAGCACAAGGAGGAGTCTTCTCTACAAAGTGATACAGAAAGATATCTAGAATATAAAGTTAAGAAAAAGCAAAACGAGGAGCAAGGTACATAATGACAAATAAAAATGGCAAGCAATAGGATATATTGGAGTATATGAGGAAGCCATTTGGTATAAACCTAATTCGGCCTGACTTTTTTTTTTTTTTTTTCAAAAGGGCCTGACTGTGGCTATTGAGCATGCATTGCATATCTGCTTAGACATTTCCTATGGCCAGAACAAAGGCCCTTGAGATAAAGGTGCAACTTCCCTCCACATTAGCATTTCCTTAGGGATAAGCATTTTTCCTTAGGCTAGGAACGGATTGCTGCACTCACCTTTGACCACCCAGCTCACCTGTGACCACTCAGCTGGAGACAACAGACTGCCACCCTGCTGTGTTCACTGAGACAGAAGACCTACCTGCTGTTTCCATCAATCACTGTGCCGACAGAGCAGTCTCACGACTGTTGTAAAAGGGGCATTTCAATCCTATGTGAAACATCCTCTCTGGGGGTATATAACCAGTCTGTGCACCCCACTTCTTTGGTGCCCTTTCTCCCTTCAGGAAGAAAGGCCCCGGGTTATAATCCTCAGATTTAAGCTCAGAATAAACTCACCCAAATTTTCATTTATAGATTGGTTATGGATTATTTTCGTCGACAATGATATGCTACTCTTTGTGTATGAATGGAGGAGATATAAATATATATTAATATATCTCTCTATATTTCTTACCTCTAAAAATCTGCTCTGATAATGACACTAACTCTACCTACTGTAATTTAGGCACGTGATATTTCCTTTCTCTTATTTATTTATTCTTATTTAGTTTAACCAGGGTAATCTGGCATTTATATCTAGTTTATTCTCTTCAAATTACATTTTATAATAAATCTTCTCTTTTAAGAAACACTGTTGCTTTAACACTCTCCCAAACCATACAGCAGTTTCCTAATGCAACCCTTTGGTTCTTTTGTTATTTTAACTCTTGTTTTTCTTTGTTCATTTCTTTGTTTTTTGCTTGAATACATGCTAAATTTCTTTGTTCTTTTCTTTTCAGCAAAGACAAGAATATTCAACTTAAAAGTCTGGAGCAAGAAATATTTTCCTTTGACTGTATAAATATTATAGTTTGGAAATTGTCAGCGTATAGACAATAATTAAAGTCATGGGGGCTGATGACATCAGTCCAGGAAATTGTATGAAGAAAATAAATAAAGGTGATCTTAGGGCTGAATACTGAAAAACAACATTTGAGAAAAAAAAATGCAGAAGAGGAAAACCTAACGTATTAGACTAAGAAGGAACTCTTGCTTTTCTATCATAAATCTTGGTGTTTTTCTGTTTCCTTAACCTGTGACCAAGACGTGCCTTACAGTTTTCCTCAGCTTGACTAAACTTTAGCTGACCTTCTTCCCGACTGCAGGCTCTTTTCTGAGAGCATTTTAGAAAACTTGCAATTGTAAATTGTCTCCTTGCTTCTTTGAGATGTAAATCTTTTTAACAGCTTCTTGTCAGTTTTAAAATCCAGGAATATCTTTCTGGATCTGCGACCCATTTCTTTGAAATGTAATCATTAAGGAAGATAGCAGCTCTGTTTCCCTCGTCTCTGTGGGAAGATAGAAGCCTAATGTCAGTGGGTGCCTTGTTTTAAGTTATGAAACTACCTTTTGTCATGAAGATATGAGGAAGTTTACTCTTCCTTTGGGTAAGGCCAATGAGCAAACATGGATGGCCTCAGATCCCAGCCATCTCAGCTCTTGAAACCTTGTCTGTCATTTATTTCAACAGGAACTCACACTTGACTCTACCTTGCAATAGCCTTGAATAAAAAGTCTTCTTTGCCTGTTTAACATTGTCTGGTGCAATTTTTGCTTTGACAACTATGTCGCCATAATCTTGTGGTTCATTGTAATTACCTGAGCCCTGTTCCTTAGTGCCACAGACATTGTTAAATTCTACTGACCCACAGCAAATAAAAGAACTCAAAGGGAGATTTCTGGGTAGGTTTTAAGACCTCATAGCTTTTGTTCCTTTGTCTTCTCCTGGGTTTTCTTGGACTGGTGTTTCACCTTTCTTCCTCCAAGTTCTTGTGTTACTTGTGAGAAGTATCCTGTGTGCCAGAATTTTGTTCTCCTCTTCAATCTTATTCCATCTGCACTTAAACTGCCAAATTCCTCAAAGTTTCTGGCTTGCTCTCATCTCAGGCTTCCAATCCAGAAGATGTTATTCTCCCAACTGTACATTTTCTAAGTGATTTCTTTCAGCAGTGAAGAAGTGTGAATCATATGTACCCTCAAGATGCCACCATTTTCCTGGAATTCATCCTGGGAACCAAGAAAACTACTCAGAAAGAAAATAGAAATAATAGACACATTTTCGATTCGTGTTTACCGAAATAACTTGTATTTCTTTTTTAAAATCAATCCTTACTCATTTTCTCCACTCCACCCTAATTCTGGGGCTCAATATTTTACAGCTTGATAGCTTCTGTCTGGGCAAACTGCTCTACATACACAGCTTCCTTGATTGATGTTTCATAAGCAGTATTCTATTGTCTTCAAGCTGGTCCTCACTGGCCACAGTAGTGTGGGTGACAGTGCTGCAACTGACTTACCATTCTAGCAACATTATCTCCATCCACATCTTTAGGTAAAGACTTCATGGCTCTGTAGGCATGTACTTTTACCCTTCATAGAAGACATGCTTTAGTATTTCTCCTACTTAGCTATGTACAGAGATATTCAACCAGCTTGTTGAGTCATTTGAAAGTCTGGGTGTGGCTGGAAAGCTGATCTAATGACCTTCTCTTGATATTTCTAAAACTTCTGATTCAACAGACTGAAAAATTCATGAGGAAAATAACTGAATGACTCATTAAGCTGTGAACTTGTATGCTAATCATGTTTAAACATGAATCTAGCCTTATTACTAATCGAATAAACAGATTAACCTCTCTAAAATGAGAATCGTTATGATTACCCCTGGGTTCTTATGAGGATTCAATGATATAATGCATGAAAATGATCAGCACTGGTCTTGGAACCTATGAATAGTAGCTTCTATGAGTATGATCACAATGCTATCCATGATGAAGAGTAAGAGAAGAGCATTTGTAGAATTTTAGGTTCTACTTTCCCTTTCTACACAGAAGTTTCTTTATTTTTAATTTAGAATTGAAGTATTTATAGGGGAATATGCAGTCAGAGAGGGAAGGACACATTTTCTTAAATTCTATGTTTATGTACACTCAAGTTTTAAAGATATCTTTTCTTCAAATAAAGTAACTGGAAAATATCATTACTCAGGTGTAACTAGAGAAATACTACCATTGTTAATGGCAAATTAATTGGGTAATAGTGTAGTAGGTGTATTTATGTGGCCGTTAAGATGTATAAATCCTTTAAACCCCTGCTGTGCGTTAAGTATCCTGTTGGATTCAGTAAATACATGAACTAACACTAAAGAGTTTATAGAGTAGAGGAGGAGAAAAAACAGTCAAAATACAATACAAAAGCTTAAAAACAGCACAAGCTTCAAAGAAGAGAGAGTCCTTTCTAAAGGAGACAAACGTAATAGTGACAGGATCTTACATATTTATACTTTAAAACGTATTAGTTTTTAAATTTTTTTTTTGGTGAGGAAGATTGTCTCTGAGCTAACTTCTGTGCCCATCTTCCTCTGTTTTATATGCGGGATGACACCACAGAACGGTTTGATGAGGCGTATGTAGGTCCCTGCCCAGGATCCAAACCCGTGAACCCCAGGCTGCCAAAGTGGAGCATGCAAACTTAATTACTATGCCACTGGGCCTGCCCCTACAATGTATTATTATGTTAATTCTCTAATTTAAATTCTCACCAAAAACAACTGAGGTAGATGTACTATTTCTAACTAACAAATAAAGAACAGAGACGTTAATTCATTTGTCAAAGTTCATATACCTGAAAAGTTCTAGGGCTGGATCTCTGAGCAAAGCTTTCTGATTACAAGTTTATACATTTCCTTGGCTTGGCTTCATAACAAATAAGCAGCATGACCCAGTCAGATTCACATAGGCTGCTTCTTGACCCACATTTCTTGAATGTTACAAAATAGTGCTTATCCTTTAGTCAATTTTTTCTTTTACTACAAAACTCTCATGTTGACTATTACTGAAGAATGACCTGTGTTTAAGAATTATGTTCAAGGATTCTATTAAGATGTTTTTGCAATTCTAAATTGTTAAAATCTGAAAACCTACTTTTATAATCCACTTACCTTCATGTATATTCTATTTTCCTTTGCTACACATTGAAATAGAGCATATTCAAAGGGTTAAAAGTATTCTTTGTCTCTATTCTTTGGATAAATACCCAGAAGTGAAGTAGCAGGATCATATGGTAGTTATATTTTTAATTTTTTGAGGAATCTCCATACTATCTCTTCACGTGCTTGTTGGCCATCTATATATCTTCTTTGAAAAAATATCTATTCAAATCCTCTGCCCGTTTTTTGATCTAGTTGTTTGTTTTGTTGTTGTTGAGTTGTCTGTGTTCTTTATATATGGTTGTCGCTGATAAGGAAGCTCTTCTTTCATTCGGCCTGTGAAAGCAGCAAATGAGGTTGCACTCTCTGAAGGCCATGTTGATGAAGATTTATGGTGCCTGATGGCACAAAGTCCCTAAATTAGCTGTCAAAGTATCAGTGAAAATTTTACCACAGTGACAAAGAATTCATTTTCTAAAACCCTTCTTTAGCTTTGAAAATCATTGCAAAGATATATTATTTGGCAAAAGGTGGCAAGAGGCCATCAATTTGTATTTTAGGATAAGATTAAGTCATTAATTATCTCAATGCAGAGTGAAGAAAATGAAGAGAAAGAGGAATCCTAGGAAATCCGACTCAATGATAATTTGTTTTGTTTAGCATTCATAAAGAATAACCATGAGTTATTGTGTTGAAGATCATTATAAAAATTTATATCTGACAGTATGTCATTTACTAGGGTATTTTTAATCCATTGATAGGCTTAGAGCTATATATTTTGCAAAGTGGTTTTAAATGCAGTAGTTCTTAACTTTTTTCAGCCACTGTCTCCTGTGAGAACTTAAAGAAAGCTGTGAATTCTCTTCCCTGAAACATATAGATGCGTATAAAATTTTGCCTATAAATAGACATGGGGGTCATAGAACCATTTGAAGCCCTGACCGTTGGACTATGTGTGACACCTCTGGGCATATACTGTGCAATCACTCAAGTTCCTTCTATAAACCAAAAGCATATTTGGCAATTATTTCTGATAGACTCAATATGATTTTATGACAATTACTGAACACTTGTGAATGCAGCTGCAGCTTGGGGCTGGCTATGGGGCTTTGTGGACTGTTGCATTTACTGTTCCGCACTCCAGCTCATCTTTCTAGAAGTAGTGGAGACTAAATTCAAATGTCACTTCAAACTCAAAAAACAAACAAAACAGCAAACATCAAACATAATAATATCCCCCAGTTACTTATCTATTTCAGTCTGTTTCTTTGAATTTGTTGAAGCACTTCATGATGCTGGCGTCCACTGCAGCTAGCGTAGAAAACATTATGTCCTGAAACATCCGGCCCTCTATCCAGAGTAATTCCAAGCTACTGTCTTTCTGTATGTCTCTCCCCTTAAATAGGGTTCTGCCTTTCACTTGGATACAGAAAGTTGTGGTTGGGAGGCTGAGGAGATCAAGTTATAAAAATCCAGGACATCCTTTATGTAGGCAAATATGCAAATAGCTAGGTCTTGGAAAGCCACATATTCACTCAGCTGACACAGACTTGTAATGATAGCATTAGGCATGGTGAAATAGCTAAACCTATTATCCAGGGAAATCCAAAGATTAAAAACATTAATTGTTAGCAACAACAATCTCGAAACTGGGATAACAGGACTGAAGATCTTTGCCTAGATAATTGAATAGACAGAGCAAGTGAAATTGAAGGATGCCCTATACAAATAGCCCCCTCTTATTTTCCATTTGATCAGATAGAGTGATTGTCTTTAGCAACCTCAAAGCATGTATGAAATTTATCAAATACTAAAGTTTAAACAAATACTGTTAATTTATTTACTTTGTAATAACTTTTAGTCATTCACTTGGAAAGTATTTACTGACAGCCTATCATATGCCAGGACTTATGATTGATGAAGGAGGTAAAATAATAAACGAGACACAACCTCTGCCTTAAGTAGCCTCAGGCATGAGAAAGGCAAGCAGGAATACGGAAATATTTAATACTATGTGACAAGTGCTGTGATGGGGGAAAACCCAGGTATTAGAAGGGCTCATAGAAGATGAACTAACCCTGTTGCAAATAGAAGATTAAAAGAAGACTTTAAATATCAATATAAAATATCTGTGGAAGTGATGAGATAAGAAAAAAAGGACAGCAGTGTATTTCAGACAGAGAGAAGAGCATATGAAAATGTCTGGAGACAAAAGAAGTATCAGAGGCGCTTGGAACCCTGAAGATAATAATTCAAGATGGCTGTATTAGTTTTCTATTGCTGACGTAACAAGTTGCTACAAACATAGTGGCTTAAAACAACACAAATTTATCATCCCACAGTGCTGTAAGTCCAAAGGCTTACACAAGTCTCATGGGGTTAAAATCAAGGTGCCAGCAAGGCTGACATATCAATATCAGGTTGGTTTCTGGCACCTTTTGTGAAAAGACAGTCCTTTCTCCATTGGATTGCTTTGGCAGCTGCATTGAAAATCAAATGACTGCCTATGTGTGTGACCAATTCTAGGCTCTCTAAATTGTTTATTCTGTTCCACTGATAAATCTGTTAATTCTTTGCTAGTAGCATACTGTCTTGTTTACCAAAGCTCTATAGCATTCCTTGAAGTTATATAGCATGAGTCCTCAAACTTTTTTGGTTTTAAAGACATATATAGAAATCACTAAAATATGTAACAGAAAAACAATAGACACCAATAAAAACAAGTTAGTTTTTTGAAAAATCAACAAAACTGATAACCCTCAAGATAAACAGATCAATAAAAATAAAGGAAGAAAGCAAATAACCACATCAAGGATGACAAGATTTATCTGTTATCCTTGAGGAAGGAACAGAGATTTCCCATATACCTCTTCTCCCCTACACACATAGCCTCCCCTGTTATCAACATCCTCTACAAGAGTGTCTCCATTTTTGAAGTCCACTTTAACTGATATCTGCCTTCTGATGATTCCTGTTTGCACATTTTGTCTATTTTTTTATTGATTTACTTTCATTTCATCTTTGTTTTATATTTGAAGTGTATCTCTTTTTGACAATATATAACTAGTTCTCACTTTGTTTTTCCATTCCAACAGTCGTTACCTTAATTGGAATGTCTAATTATCAATACTTAATGTCCTTGTTGGTATGATGGATTTTGGTCTATCTTTTTATTATACGTTTTTTGTTTATACCTGCATTTTTTCTTTGTTCCCTCTTTGCTGTTATATTTTTGGACTGTTTGAACGCAAATTTAACAGCTAGCTTTTTAACTATAGATTTTTGCATCATTTTTTGGTGGTTGGTCTAGGAATTGATATTCAGGATTAATTTAAAAACTTTTACAGATTAATTCAATTATAATTGATATATAATAGACAGAATTCATTTAAAGTGCATAATCCAGTGTGTTTAAGGAACAAATGTATCATTCCCAAAAGTTTCCTTTTGCCCATTTGTAATCCATCCCTCCCTTCTCCATCCCCCTACTCTTTCCTAGAAATCGCTTATCAACTTTCTACCACTATAGATTAGTTTGTATTTTCAGGTATATTACATAAATAGAATAGCATATGTGCACCTTTTTTTATTGTCTTATAGGCATAATTATTGTGAAATTCATCCATGTTGTTGTATGTGTCAATAGTTGGTTCCAATTGCTGAGTAGCATTCCATTTTATGAATGTGACATCATTTGTTTACCCATTCACCTGATGTTGGACATTTGACATGTTTTCAATTTTGGGCGATTACAAATAAAGCTGCTATGTACATCCAGATACAAATGTTTGTGTGCGCATAGGCTTTCATTTCTCTTGGGTAAACACCTAAGAGAGTAATGACAGGGTCTAAGGCACTCTCAGGTTATGAACATAGATATTTTGCCTGTAATGTAGAAACCTTGCAATTTTACAGGTTCATTTAACACCCCTGTCTTTTACACTATAGTTGTCATATGCAATATAGGTACATACAATTTTAAACCACACAAGATTATAATTTTTGTTTTAAATCAGCCTATATAAGTAGAATAAGAACACAAGTTGTCTTTCATTTTACCAAGATATTTACTATTTCCAATATTCCTCATTCCTTTTTGAGGGTCCCGGTTTTTAGAATTTGTAGTAATACGGGTCTTTGGTGAGAAATTCTTAGTTTTTTAATCTAAAAGTATGTTTATTTTGCTGTTACTTGAAGGTTACTTTCTGTAGATGGAGAATGGTGGGTGAAACATTTATTGTTATTCTTATATTTTTCCCCAGCACCATTTTGTCATTCATTCCTTCTGAAGAGAAGTCGGTGGTTATCCATGTTGTTGTTTCCATCTATGTAATTTTTATCTTTGGTATTTAGTGGGTTGCAAATGATGTTGCTTGTTGTAACATTCTTTGTATTTATTTCACTTGGGGTTTGATTGTGCTTATTGAATTAATAAATCTATGTGTTTCATTAACTTGTGAAATTGTTGGCCATTATTTTTTCAAATTTTTTTTCTGTCCCGCATTCTGTACCCTCTTTCTGAAACTTAGTACATATATTAGACCTTTTAATGTTATTCCACGGGTCTTTGAGTCTCTGTTATATCTTCTTCAATCTTTTCCCTCTGTTCTTAAGATTACATAATTTCTATTGATTGATCTTCAAGTTCACAGACTCTTTCCTCTAGAATCTTTATTCTTTGTCAAATTCTTGAGTATTTTTTTAAAAAATATGACATTTTATATCAGTTTTAACATCTGTATTTTTAAAAATAAATTTCTATTTCACTTCTTAGCTTCATTATCTTTTTATTCATTATAAGAAATTCGATTTCCTCTCATCTCATTGGGCATGATTATAATGGTCACCTTAAAATTCGTATCTGCTAGTACCAACATCTGGGCCATCTTGGCACTGATTTCCATTAATTGTCTTTTTTCTTGAGAATGATTTGTGGTTTCCTCTTTCTTCATATTGTGAGTAATTTTGGACTGTGTCCTATATACTATGAGTGAGGCATTTTAGTATCTATGTTGTCATGTTTTGTCAAAGAATAGTTTTTTTTTAAGCAAGCAATTAACTTGGATGAACTGAAATTGGCAACTACTCCTGTCTCCTGCAGTGAACAGCAGCTGAAATGTAATTTCACATTTTTTCCTCCTTAGCTGGTTACACTACACAGTTAAGAGAGTGGTGCAGAATTTGTACAGAGCATTTGGGCTCCCTCTCATTGGATGTCTTGTTTCTGAGAGTCACACTTCAATTTCTAATACCTATGTTTGCAATGAGTCTGTCCTACAGTTCTCCGTGGTAGCAAAACATATTTACTATCAGTGTAACAAAAACAATTTAATCTGAGTTCCTGTTACCCTCTTGCAGCCACTCTCACTCAGAAACTCTTGGGTCAGAAACAGTAAAAAAAAAGCCCAAAAGATCTTAAAATGGAGAAAACTTACCCTGTGTTCTTCCTTTTTTCTAAATGCTATTCCCCCTTTAATATCTACTTCATTTTGTTCACTCTCCAGTGCTTTTGGGTAGTTGTTTTATATATTTTGTCCAGGGTTTTGTTTTTATATATGTACTTAAGGGTTGGGATGACAGGAACTTACTCAGTCATGGTGAGAAGGGGAAACTTGTTTGTTTTCAATGCTGTGAGATTTGAAGACATTAAGGGATTATGGAAAATAACCTGAAAAGAAGGAGATTTTTAAAATAATGGAGAGAAAGAGAGGAGCCTGGGCACTAAAGGAGAAAGACAATGAGACATCTCCTGGACAGGTGTATGAGCCAGAGACAGGAGGACACAAGTGGTGAAAGGAGAGAGGGAAGGAATGCTTCGTGAAAGTCAAGTTTGTAGGGGTTTTCAAATAGATGCAAAATGTTTCTATCATATTCTTTTTATTATCTCAAGTGTAAAAAAGTCTAAGTTCTATTTATGATGTATAGTCATTTTGGTAATATTACAGAGAACCCTCTGTAGGGGAAACAAAAGGATTTTTAAAATAGCCCGTAATTCCTGTCTTTATTTCTAGCTCCCTAAGTGAGCCTTCCCACAGCTTCCTACACCTGTGCTTGGCTTCAGAGTGGAATGGCATGCCTACCTGTATGAGCTGTTTCACCACCTGAAATCCTCAGGAACTTCAAAATCAACATCTTTGCTCACCAGCTGGCTCCTAACAAGCAAAATAATATATGAAAAAAAGAATAAATAAAAGAAGATGAAATAAGACAACCATTAATGATTAGGATGCAAAAGACCCCAGAGGACCTTTGCTCTCCTTATTGAAGAAAGCCTTACAAACTGATTTCTAGAGCTACAATCCCTTTACAGCACAAGTGGGAGCAAATTCCATGTCTTTCAAACAGATGGATGAGAAGACATGCCAAAAACAGTCACTTCACTGGGTCTAAAAGAGGCCAGCCAAGCTATTGGTGATGATGGGGACAGATGGGAAAGACTGAAGTCTGCAGTATGCCTAAAATGCAATGATATTTTTGTTGGTATTACAACTATCCTTACTTATCTCAATTTTGCTGGGAAAAGGGTAATAAAGTTGGAACTGTAAAGGAGAAAGAACATGGACAATTTCACCCAATTTCCTGGTGTCTGGAATTGCTTCATCCAAAGGCAATACCTTGGCTCAAAAAGACTCCTGGCTTCCAGCTGAAATGCTGTTAAGGCCAATGAGAGTATGCTCTCCCAGCAGCAGTTGCAGCGTGGGATGGTGAGGGTTGGGTTAACCAGGAGTGAAGTCTATCTTCTTAGTGCCATGGCTCAGTCTCAGATGAACTGAATAATTGGTTGCCCAGCTTAGGCTCGAACCAGAAATGAGCTCACACTTTCTGGTAAATAAAACAAAATATCACTGTACATGCCTCATCATTGTTCTTCTATATAAAATACCCAGTACAAAACTTTTTTAAAGCATAGGAAATACAAAGAAGCTAGTAATGTGACACATGATCAAGAATAAAATTAATAGTTAACTGAGACATTAGGATGAGCAAAGACTTTAAAACAGCTATTATAAAAAGGTTAACAAATATACAGGAAAAGATATAAATAATTGGTAAATAGATGAGGACATCTCAGAAAACAATATGAAAGATATAAAAAAGAACAAACTAGAACATCTGCTTCAAGAAAGCTAAGCACAATTAAAATCCATGGACACCATATATAGAAGAAACACAAGAAGATGTTGAAAGGTAGACATAGTGGTGTCCAGGGACATGGTGGTGAATTCTCCCAGGTTTTCTTTTTTGTCTCACAGATCTCAGACATGGAGTTGAAGAAACTGAAAGCCCAGAAATGTCAACAGGCTTAGACAACAAAAGCCTGACAAACGCTACTCGCTAGCCAAAGGACCAAGAACGTGGTAGTGCAGCAAGATTTAAAACTTTCTGTCAAACCATAAAAGAAAAACTTACAGCCCCTCACCCACCCAAGCCAGCAAAAGCCAAGTGGGAAACCTAGACTTGCACCCTCAAGAGGCTGCACCGAGGCACTCCAAAACCGTTGTCATGGTTGTTGCAGAGGAAGCCAAGCAGGGAACCTAGAATTTCATCCCAGTTGCATAGTAAAGAGGCTTCCACTGCCTCCACGTCCTTCAGCCCCATCAATCACCAGAAATCTTATGGAGAACCTGGACTTCTACCCCACATCTGGCAGTAACAAAGCATCCCTTTCCCTCTCAACTGGGCAGATGTTTGAGAAGGCCTAGTGGAAGATCAGAACTTTCACTATTGCCCAAAGGTTATGAGGCCACCTCCACTGTAGGGTCAGCAGAAACCACTCAGGGCACCTGAGCTCCCACCCCTGCTCAGAAGTAATGAAGGACAGCTCTTTTCACTTGCCAGTGGAAGCTGAGTGGGGAACTGAGACTTTTATTGCCACCTAGCCATACTGAGTGGTATCCTGCCTTCCCCAACCAGAGCAGTGTAAGAGGAAGCCAGCTAAAACTGAAGATTTGCATAGATACAGAGTTTCGTAATATAACACAAAAGTGTCAAGATTTCAATCAAAGATCACTTGTCATACCAAGAACCAGGAAAATCTCAAAGTGAATGAGAAAGGATAAGCACTAGATGCTAAGACTGAGAAGACAGATACATTAGAATTATTTGACGATATTTTAAAGCACTCATAATAAATATGTTTCAATGAGGAATGACAACGGTGCTTTTAGTAAATGAATAATTAGAAAACTTCACAAAGAAATAGAGAGTCTTCTCAAAAAAGTTAGAATATGTAAAGAAGAAGAACCAAATGGAAATTTTAGAACTAAAAAGCGTAATAACTGAAAAAAACCTCAGTAGATGGTGCAACAGTGGAAAAGAAGAGACAGTGGGAAGAATAGGTGAACTGGAAGATAGAACAATAGATGTTACCCAAATTGAACAACAGAGAGGCAACAGATTTAAAAAAAAAAGACCCAGAGCTCTATGTGACTATAACAAAAGCTCAAACGTTCATGTCACTGGTTTCCAGAAGGAAAGGACTGAAAAATACTCAAAAGAGGAACCTAAAAATTTTCCAAATTGGGCAAGAGACATAAACCTACAGATTCAAGATATTGAGTGAACTGCAAACAAAATAAAGCCAAATAAATCCATGTCAAGACACATTTTTATTAAATATCTGAAAACTAAAAAGAAAATCTTGAAAATCATCAGGAAATGAACAACACTTTGCTTATGTGGAAAATTTTTTTGAAAGGTAATAGGTTTCTCCTCAGAAAGCATGGAGGCTAGAAGGAAGTAACACAATAATTTTTTAAGTGCTGAAGGAAAAGTATCGTCAAACCAGAATCCTATGCACAGTGAAAACATTCTTCATAATTGAAGGGGAAATCAAGACATTCTCAGATGAAGAAAAATGAAATGAATTTGTCACCAGCAGACCTATCCCAACAGAATAGCCAAACAAAGTTCTGCAAACAGAAAGGAAACAGTAAAAGAATAAACCTTGGAACATCACAAGAAAGGAAGAACACAGTGAACAAAAATGTGAAAATGAAATTGACTTTCTTTCTCCTTTTGAGTTTTCTAAATTATGTTTGATGGTTGAAGCAAAAATTATACTACTGATAGACCATAAGCTGACCCATAAACCAAAGCTTGACAAGTTTAAAAGAAATGAAATAATACAGTTTGTTCTCTGATCACAATTGAATCACATTAGCATTCAACATGATTAACATAATAAGAAAATCGCCAAAGGCTTTGAGACTAAAAAGCATACTTCTAAATAATCCATGAATCAAAGAAGACATCTCAGAAGAAAGAGAAAAAGAATTATCACTGACCAAATGCCCATCAACAGAATAAAGGATGTACAAATTACGCTATATTCACACAATAGAATACTATTCAGCAATAAAAAGTAATGAACTCCTTGAACACTCAGCAACGGGAATTAACATCAAAAACATGCCGGAAAAAAGAAGCTGGACACGCATACAAAAGTCAAAGAACAAACCAAACTAACCCCAGGATGTAGAAGCAGAATAGTGATTCCATACGGCAGGTGAGGGACAGACAGAAAAGGAGGAAACTTTCTGGGGAGGTGGAGATGTACTAAACCTTCATTAGGGTGCAAGTTGCACACATGTATACCTTTTTCAAAGCTCATTGAACTATATACTCAAGATCCCAATATTATATGAAATGCAATCCTACCTCAATAAAGATACAAAAAATTAAATTAAAAAAGTATAACAGAATAATTCTTAACTATCGCCTCCTTTTCCTTTTCTTATATATTCCATCCTCAAATGCTGCTGGTCTATCCTCCAAAGTACCTCTCAAAATCTACCACACCTGCTTAGCCCAGCTAGCACCGCCTTGGATCAGATTTTCGTTTTGACTGGGACAGTCTCCACAGTTTTCTCGCCATGTCAGACAATGCTCCGTTGCTCTTCACCGGGTTTTCATGGTCACTTTTTTCGGAAGCAGATGGCCAGGTCCTTCTTCCTAGTCTATCTTAGTCTGGAAGCTCCAATGAAACTGGTCCACCATGGGTTACTCTGCTGGTATTTGAAATACTGGTGGCATAGCTTTCAGCATTACTTTGCAGCCACCACAGATGACAAGCTACAGACAATGGTGTGGTTCCCTGACCAGGAAGCGAATCCCAGCCATAGGGTGAGAGTACAGAATCTTAACCACTAGACCGCCAGGGCTGGCTCCACCACACCTACTTCTACTTTATTTTGTAATTATCTTTTCATAGGCTTCCGTGCTCATTAGACTATGCGTTTTGTGAAGACAGGACTATATCTTATTTGTTTTCAATATTACAGGTACCAAGTACAATGCCTGCCTGATAGTAAGTCTTAATTAATGTTTGCTGAAAGGATAAACAGAGTACATTACTTGATTCTCCTGAACTGGCTACACTCTGCTGTGACTTGGAGGTCTTATTTTGTCAAAGCAAATTACGACCCATTGTACAAATTCTGCAACACTTTTATTAGGACAAGGAGATTTGACCTTATTCAAAATGTGGCTGCCACCCAGAACATGAACTAAGTTCTTTCTAGAAATTAATTTATCACAAATTGCAATTGGTGAAGTTATTAAAAAAATAGATGTTGATACATAAAAGGAACAATTTCTAATTGGGACCCATACATTGACAACACAAAAAATGTCCTAACAAATTCCTTCATACTTGATTTCTTTCATCTTATAAAAATTGAGTAAAAAGACTTATTAGTTGGGAACGCTAGTCATTTAAGAAAAGTAAACAAAGAAAATATATGTACTAATACCATATTAACTATAAATATAGCTCATAGCTTGAAACTAATTAGCATTCTTTTCCAAAAACTCCTTCAAGCTATCAGGACTAAAAGTATTTTAAACATAGGAATTAATTCTAAATTCTCAAAAAGCCTGTAAACATTTCAAAGTTTAAAACATTTTGCCAGGTTCCTGATTTGCTGGTTAAATGTATATTGTAATAAATAAAGATTAGTATTAAGCCAAATTAATTATTTTGGACACTTTGCTAATTCAACCAAAATTGCACTCAAGGTTTGTTAATCTTTTGATAAACTCTACACCACTTGAAGTCTTTGAAGATAAATTGTCACAAGCCCCAGTTTAACGATTCTCTTTCTATGCCTGGAGAATGTAAGAAAGCACCGAGGAGTATGTGATAAAGTTGGATTTTCAGCATCCTGTAGGACTGAATGTCAGTGCAAACCTGAGGTCTATTGTTGGCCAAAAGATTTTTTCCTTTAGACTAAAAAATACACTTGGTGATAAATCTCTGACAGCAAACAAGGTCTCAGTGTTCACTCCTAGGAAACTTTTGAATTTCAAACATCTAAGATTATGAGGGAAATGATCTTAAATGAAGTGTGTGGCATATCCCTGAGGTACTTTGTCACTAAATAAATGGGGAAATAACTTAAGAAATGACTTCAGGAGCCAATGAGATATAATGTCAGCTACAGAAAAACCAACGTTCTTGTTTTGCTTTTGCTGCTTATGAAAGTCTGGCCTCGGAAGCAAGACACTCCACTTATTAAAGTTTACATTTCAATATTTGAAATATGGTTATAATAAAATTTAGTCTCTTTATCCTGAGGTTCTGAAAAGAAAGGGCCTTTGAGTCAGATAAACCTAGTTTTAAATCCTAGCTGTGTGCTTTTTGCTGCCAATGTGGCCTCAGGCAAGACAACCTCACAAAATTTTGTTTCTTCATAGTATAGAATAGAGATAATTGTTTCCACATAATGAGGTTGTTTTGAAAATTAAATGAAAAAATGGTCCTATAATTGAAGAGTTCCTCTTAAAATCTTGAGATATAAACCGCAGGCTCCCCAGGTTATGCATAACAAAGGCCCCAAACTGGAGCACAGGCAATATTGAGCAATTTGGCAGGAAGTCTAGTCTCCCGTCCTTGTGTCCTCTTAACTCGCTCTCCTGAGGTCGATGTCCTAGAACCTCCAGGTTCTTATTGTCCTTTGTCTTTTTGTATCTTCTATGAACTTAATGCTTGACCTCGATTTCACGCACCCCCTGACCTAGGGAATTTCCCACTCATACCCCAAGCCGGGTGCTCCAGAATGATCTGGCTCAGTGCTGCTCTACTGTCACATCAGGAGCCTGGCGTAGCCCCCATAACACAGTCAGATGAGGCCCCTGTTCAGAGGTGCTGCTGCACCTGCTGGGGTAGCATCTGTGCCATTCCTTGTTCTATCCAAAGAAGGGAGGTTAGATGTGAGCCTTACAGTCAGTTTACTGCCTCGGTAACTAATAGAGCTGATTGTGGTCTGCTTTGGTCCTGCAAGGTACAAGGTGGGACGATCCTTCTGCCAGGGTTATACTCTGCCAAAGTTAAGGCAAAGGCACAATTGAACTGAGTTTCCCAAACTGTAGCTCTTTAAAAAGTCACTCACTTTTCTTCAACCTCTCCTCTTAAACAACTGCCTTCTTTCGGGACAATGCATTTGGGAAAGATTTGGTGTCTGTCTGAGAAACTTCAGGCTGTGACTCATCCACTTTGTGGTTTGAGCATTTTTTCCCACCCTGAGACCCACTAGTTTTGCTAGGCCCGGGCTTTGAGAGATAGCAACTTTACCCACAGGACAGAGTTTAGCAGCCTTGAATTTATGGGAAAGAGGGTATCAATCTAAGCTCCTTTTCTTCCCAGGAGGTCCCTAGTTCCTTATACAAAATTGAAAATATCCTCCACAAAAAAACAGAAAAAATACATAAAGATAATAGAATAATTTTTCTTCGCCAAAAAATAAAACTCCAATTATATTCCACAAATAATACAGTTTTAGGCAAAATACTAAAGCACATTTTAAACGAATAGAATAATTTTAACATCCCAAATGATTTAGGTAATACCCAGATAAGTCCGAAAAAAACTTTTTGAGAAATACATGTATGTTTCATAGTCAGAAAGCTGGGTAGAGAACCCTTTTTCTTCTCCAGTATTTCATATTCAGAAACTTGCATGCTATCCTTGAAATAACGTTAACTTCACAATGCTGAGACCAAGTAAGACCCTTTGAGGTTAAACTTTTCAATAAAATAAAAATGTATCTACATTTATCTTTTAACATCCTTGAAATCTGAATCTAGGATTATCACTGAACAATAGCCAGCTAGCTTATAGTTTAGAACTTATAATACTTTCACAAGGATCTATGCTGACCTAAAATTCAGAATAAAAGTATGAGGGACACTAAAGAAGTGTGTGCAGAATTCTCTTCCTGGATGACACGTTTAATTTGACATATTTATTATGAAATGGATACATTCAATACAGAAACATATTTTTAAAATGCTTGATCCTACTTCCCACCCATTCTACTTTAGAATAAACAAAATAAACAGTTTGGTATACATTATTACAAGCACAAATGCACTCACACAGACATACATTTACATGTTATTTTATAAATATAGTATTAAAGCTTATTATTCTGAAAGTGTTTTAGAAATAGCTATCAGATTACAAGATGAAAATATTTTAAAGGGAGTGAATTTAGCAAATTTTTTGTTAGGCCAAAGAGACATTTATTTTAAATGAAAACAAATTCAATGTGGATTTACAGGTGAAATCTAGTTTTTATACAGTGCTATTGAATATGCTAATTAACCAGGCTTTTCTTTGGAAATACTTGATAGATAATAGAACAGACCCTTATTTATTTGCTAAACACAAAATCATCAGATGTTGAAAATTCACAACAGAATCGAACATTTGGCAGCATATTTCTTAAAGGCATAGCATACCTAGAGAATTTCCCTGCATACTTCTGAAGATGGCATTCTTCACATGGTTAGTCAGTCTGAAATTTAAACGGTCATGAAATAGCCATTAGCATTTCCTTTTATTTGCTTTTTCTGAGTAAAATGGCCAAACAAATGAATTGTTGGTAAATTACATCATATTATAGTATGATTTGAGTGAGATTTGATTGCAGATTTAAGTTAATTTAAACTTGGTGAATAGTCATATTCTGCCTTTGAAAGTTACTTGTTCATTAATTTTTCCTGAAAATATGTTTTCATTTTCTGAGTCTATTTATTTCTCTCTATTTCCGTCTATTGTGCTTGAGTGGAAATTATTTAACAATTGTTCAAGCCAGAATTCTCCTTGATATTTCTGATCCAAAGTTCTAAAATGTTGACTTCTATCTGTAAATGTACAAATCTCTCAATACCACAGTGAACTAATTAAATGAATAATATTTCATTTGAACGTAATTTCATTGGATGAGGTCATATAACTAAAGGTAGAATATACTGAGACATTTAATATCTATTCTGAGCTTGACTGTATTATTGTCTACAACTGTTCACTCCCCCTTCTTGGTAAGAAGATTCTACATCCCTGCCCGTTGCCATGTGAATACCCATCCCTGCCTTATTACACTCTGACCTGACTGTGGGACTTACTTTGGCCAATGGGAAGTGAACCAGGATGACATATGCATATCTGAGCATAGTTTGGCTCCACCCTTGTTCTTCTTTACTGTGAAAATACCCGTCCCACAAAGGGACTGCTCCTTCAGGCTGGATGTTCTAAGCCACCGAGTAGGAGAAGAGGGGATTGTAACACGCTAAAGCTGAGTAATGCCAATACAAATTTCGAGAAAGAAAATCAGGTGCTTACTTCCAAACTAATTGTTGCAAGTAACTATTCATTGTAAAGAGATAAAAGTTTGCTCATGAAATTTGCTCTAAACCACCCCACTCTCTTTCCCGCACATCTCACTGAAGTACAGTATAACACAAATACATAATTTATCTTTTAATTAACGAGTTAGCAACTCAAAACTATTTCCAGTTGCAAGGAGTATAATAAGAGGTGTAACCAAAACATATTCTTTCATTATGCAATATTGTTTTGTAAGCAATAAAGTTTGGGGTGATAACCAAAAAAATAAGACTATTATACAATCTTAAAAGATTATATAAGCCAAAGATTCTTTAAAAAACAGAACACATTGTTTCAAAATCAAACAAGTTCAGGAATACCTAATAATAGTTTACAACCTATTGAAAGCAATATAAGAAGTCTAAACAAAGCGATATTAATATTTATCTTACCACGGTGCATGATATTTATGCAGAATTTCTGCCACCTTTCTATGCTGAGAAATTGAAAGTGGTTTTCTGAGTTTCATTTAGAAACTGTAAAGTCCTATGATGCATAGGAAAGTGGCGATTGAAAAGCCCAAATGGGTACTTTAAAACTATTGCTTCTTGATATTCCATATTGGCAGTAAAAAACCCTGGCCATGCCTGGCTTCAGTACAGCCTGACATCTAATTTCAGGATGTAAAGATTTGAATGCTGCCTTCATGTTGCTACTTCTCATATATGCCCAGATGTTACCATTTTAGTGCTAAAATCATTGCCAACTTTATCATCGTCATTCTTTTACGTGATGAAATAGCTAATCTTATGCTGTAATGTTACACATTCCAGGGCCCCACTCCCATACATGGACACAATAATGATTTGCTTCCTCAGAAAAAAATATGTGGCCTGTAAATATTTTTTATTGTTCTTGAATTTTCTTGAGTTCTAAAATAAGTTCCTAACATTGACAGATATCTTTTAGTTGTTTCTAAGCGGAAAACAGAAAGAGAATTCTAGTGTAGAAGAATACTGTGAATTAATTATTGCAAAATAGATGTGGCCTTAATACATGTATTACTTTTCCATTGCAACATAAAATATTATTACAAACTTAGTATCCTAAAAAGACATCCATTTATTGTAAGATAGTTTCTGTAGGTCAGAATTCCAGGCACAGTGTAACCAATCTTTGCTCAGAGTCTCGTAGGCTGGAATAAAGTGTCAGCTGAACCACATTTTCATCTGAAGCTTGAGTTCCTCTTCCAAGTTCATTCTGGTTGTTGGTAGAATTAATTCTTTGCAGTTGCATGACTGAGGTTCCATTTTCCTCCTGGCTGTTGACTGAGGTTTACTCTCAGCCCCTAGAGGCTGCCTTTAAGTCCTAGCCGTGTAGCCCTCTCACGACATGGTAGCTTCCTACTTTAAAGCCAGGAGGAGAATCTCTCTCACTTTGAGTCTCTTCTAAAGGGTCACCTGATTAGATCAGGCCCACCAAAGATCATTTCCTTTTTTTTTTTTTAGGAAGATTAGCCCCGAGGTAACATCTGCCACCAATTCTCCTCTTTTTGCTGAGGAAGACTGGCCCTGAGCTAACATTCGTGCCCATCTTCCTCTATTTATATGTGGAACACCGGCCACAGCATGGCTTGCCAAGCAGTGCTTAAGGTCTGTACCTGGTATCCAAACCAGCAAACCCCACGCCACCAAAGCGGAATGTGTGAACTTAACTGCTGTGCCACTGGGCTGGCCCCTAGGATTATCTCTTTTTTGATTAACTAAAAGTCAATTTATCAGGGACCAAAATTACATCTTTATAATCCTCTTTGCCACATTATGTAATGTAGTTGTAGTCATGGTGACAGATCCCATCATATTCGTAGGTTCTACTCACACTCAAGGGAAGAGGATTGATTATTCAAGAGTCTAGGTAGATTCATGGGGAGGACCTATATTTTATTCTAAAATCATAGTTATTATTTTTTACTGTCATATCTAATATTTAACTGGCTTGTGATGAATAATTTCATCCATTTACTTAAGTACAGTAATTTATCATGGAAAGTTCAAAGTTAATCTATTTAATGACATTTCCTTTTTTATGGATTATACCTTATTTAATGGTTTACACAAGACAATATTATGATAATCATATTGCATGGAATGAACTGTACACTCATATGTCTACAGGGAGGAGGTAGATAAGATAAAATTGTGAATCAAGCCAGGTAATCATGGCCATGTGTGAACTGTCAATGCATTTCCCCTCCCCCAGGAGTTAAAAGTGATTTTAAAAAGAAGAGCACTCTCCTGACAAATAAAGCCCATCTGGTTCCTGGGTCCTTCCAATGAGATGACTTCTTCTAACCTCTGTTCTTTGGAAGAAGATACCGGATTCTTTTCTCAGTGCATGGGAATAGATCAAAACATATTTTGTTCCTCCCTCAAATTTCTTCTTTGAAAAAGCATATGAACCCAACAATCTTCAAGAAGTTAATCACTATTGAAAAAATTAACAATGGAGTAGACTGGTAACAATATGAATTAATTAAAATCATCAATATACTGGCCCCTCTATGCTATCTGGACACATTTCTATGCTCTTTACAACTTTGAATCTCCTTCCTACTCAGTCTCACCTCCTACTTAATGGGAAATAAACACACTCTGCTTGTATCTATCACAAACGTCATCAATGACCACCTATTACTAAAACCTTGATATTTTTATCTTTTCCTACTTGAATTATTGAAGAAATTAGCATACTCTCTTTTTAAAAAATTCTGCATATTCAATACTTCCCAAAGTTTTTTTTTAAACTCTAAGCTTCTGACCAAGAAATGCATGACTTACAAAATTTGGCGTTTCCTAGGTACTCTGAACACTTTATGTTCAAAACTGAAAACATGATCTAACCCATCAAATCTGGTTGTCTTCTTATATGAGTAAAGAGAGTGAAGGAATCCCATCCACCACGCGATTCAACTAGAATCCTAAGAGCCATTCTTCACACCTCCTTCTCCTCTACCCTACATCTCATCCATCATTAAGCCCCATCGATTTTATCTCTTAAACGTGTCTCAAATTTGTCATAGTTTCTTCATATCAAATGCTCCATTTCGATGCTAAGATAAGTTTATCTCTTGCTTTGTCTCCTAACTGCTTTTTCTTACTCATTTTTCTCCCATTTGAATCCACTTGTTTCAAAAATAAAAATTTGACCATATCACTAATTGATTACAAGCCTTAAATTGCTCTCCGTTGGTTTCACGTCAATCCCTTTTCCGTGGCCTGCAGGACTAGTGTTGTCCAGGCCATTCTTCCCTCTGTACACTCATTTACCGCCGCTCTGCACTTTTCTCTCTAGGCTTCAGCAACTCCAGCTTTGTTTCTGGCCCTCAGACACACCATGTTTGCTTTGTTTGTGTGGTCTTGCACATGTGTCAATCCTTTTGCTTGCATCTCTTTTCTCCGCACTGTTTTTCACTATTTACTGTTGATATGTAGAAGTAAATTCAAATGTTACTTCCTCAGGAAAGTCTTCTCTGGTCCTCCGGTCTAGATATGTGCCCCTATTACGCTCTCTGAAATCATTTTTATCGTTAGAGTATTTGCCAGAGCTTGGACTTCTATATTTAGGTGACTATTTAACTTATGACAGTATCTTACACTGGACTGTAAGCATCCCGAGAACAAGAACCATCTCTTTTTCTCAGGAACGTATTCTCATTGCTAAGCACCACCAGGTACTTAATAAATATTTGTTGAATAAATTTTTTAAAATGGATGAATCAATGAATATATGAATGAGGAGTGGTCACTACATCTTTGTCAAGCTCCTCTGTTTTTTAAGGTTGATATTAATCTTATTCCTAGGTTGGCTTCTAGTTTAAAAATATTGGCACCACACCTATTTTACAACACAAAATTGGTATATTTTACAACTTTTTTAATGAAAACATCATGTTGAATTCAGAACTACTATTTTCACAGCTTCAGCTGAGAGAAATTGTATCTATAGAGATTTGCCTTAAGACTAAGTATTTCAGCAATTTTCTAGACCCAAGATCCCCAACAAATGGTTTCTGTGTCTTTTCATGGGTGCATTGGTGAATAGGAGTGACATGGATAGAGGGAGGGAGAGAATATGGAGTTATTGCAAAGGATTTTCTAATTTTCTAAAATCATATCAAGAATACTGATTAGAGTGAAAATAACTTTATGTATATGTACTAAATTTTTAAATATATAAATATAGTATAAAAAATATGACTTTAAAAATGATCATTGGGGGGCTGGCCCTGTGGCTGAGTGGTTAAGTTCGTGCGGTCTGCTGCAGGCGGCCCAGTGTTTCATTGGTTCGAATCCTGGGCGCGGACATGGCACTGCTCATCAAACCACGCTGAGGCAGTGTCCCACATGCCGCAACTAGAAGCACCCACAACGAAGAATATACAACTATGTACTGGGGGGCTTTGGGGAGAAAAAGGAAAAAGATAAAATCTTTAAAAAAAAATTATCATTGGATTTATAGTTTTCACCATAATGCTTTTTCTGTATCGATAGATAATAAAAGCAAAATTACTATGACGTAAGGATATAGAACATTTTTAGTATCATAAAGCATATTTCATCAGCTGTGGGCATTATTACAGCTTAATAAACCACTCCATGACTGAATAGCTTAAACCATAATAGTTTATGTGCACTCATATGTCAGCAAATCATCTACTAGTTGATTGACAGACTCTAGGTTTGTCTGGGCTTGACCTCAAACTATAGGTTAGGTCAGGTCTGCTCCACATGTCTCTCATCCTCCTTGGGCCAATGAACTAATTGGGCATATTATTCTATCAGCAATGGCAGAAAAACAATACATATGAAAGCAAACTGTTGGTGTCTCTTAAGGATTCGGCTCACACCTGGCACAACCTTACTTGTGCTTGTACTTCATTGGCCAAAGAAGGCTACATGGCCAAGCACATTATCAATTGTGTGGAGAAATAGAGTATTGATTTAGCACAAGAAGCTATCGGGTCACATAGAAAATGTGAATACAGAGGAATGAAGAATCAGGAAAAGAAAATCCAGTCTATCCCACAAAGTATTTCTCTTAATTAAAAAAATATAAAAATTCATTATGTTCTTCCTAAATTAATCCAGAGCAACAGAGGGGTGTATTCCTGAATTGCATCACCAATTTATTTATCTATTTATAATTTAGTAGGGGTAAAATACACTCTTTTATTTTGGTGCAGAGTTTTGTGGGTTTTGACAAATGCATAGTCATGTGACCTTTGCCACAATCAGGATGAAGAACAAGTGTAATTGTTACCCCAAATATTCCCACAAATTGCCTCGCCTCTATACCCTGGTAACCACTTACCTGACAGTTTTGTTTTTTTCCAGAATGCCATATAAATGGAGTCACGTAGCATGTACCTTTTCAAGTCTGGCTTCTTTCACTTAACGCTTTTGAGATACATTCATGTTGCTGTATTTACTAGCAACATGATAATGGATTTTTCTTTGTCGCCTTTTAGTTCTACCAGTTTTGCCTCACGTACTTTGCAGCTCTGAGTTTCATGCATACATATTTAAAATGGCTATGGCTTCTTACTGAATTGACCCTTTTATCATTATTTAACGACCCTTTTTATCTCTGACTTTTGTTCCTCTTCTGTTTACTTTTATGACAATAATATAGCTGCTCCAACTTTTTTTTTTTTTTTGGTGAGGAAGATTGGCCCTTAGCTAACATCTGTTGCCAATCTTCCTCTTTTTGCTTGAAGAAATTTGTCCGTGAGCTAACATCTGTGCCAGTCTTCCTCTATTTTGCATGTGGTCACCTCCACAGCATGGCTTGATGAGTGGTGTAAGTCTGCACCCAGGATCTGAACCTGTGAACCCTAGGCTGCTAAAGTGGAGCCCACAAACTTAATCACTATGCCACTGGGCCAGTCCCTGAATTCTAGAACTTTCGATCTTGTCATTCAAGTCTCCTAGACTCTTCATTTTTTAACAGCTATTCTTCTGTTATGTACATTAGATAATTTCTATTGATCCTTTTGCACGTTCAATGCTCTTTCACCTATTAAACCCCTCTGTTGATGTTTTTTTTCTTTTGATTTATTTCTATTTTTAAAATGTCCATTGTTGCACTTTTATAGCTTCTATTTCTTTGCTGATAAATTTTATTTTCCCATTTATCTCAAGAGCTTTCACCCTTCTTTCATCAAGCATGGATAAAATAGCTACTTTAAAGTATTTGTCTAATAAGTTCAACATCTGGATTATTTGTTGCCATTGTCTATTAACATTTTTATTGAATTTTTTGAATATTGAATTATATCGAATTTTTGATATCTTCCTGTTCTTTTTTTATGTTGAATACTTTTGTATTATATCCTGGAAATTTTGAATATTGTGTTGTGACTCTTCGTATTGTTAAAATCCTCTGGAGAATGTGTACTTTCTGTCTTTAGCAGTTGGCTACAGGCCACAAGTCCAGATTCACCTTCTGTGGCCTATGCTTCCAATCTCAGTTTTGATTTCAAAGTCTTGCAGCTCTATTCTGGTCCATTCCACGAATCCAATTCCCAGGAGTCAACATGGCATCTGGGTGGCCATCTATGCTGCGTTTCCATTCTCATAGCCTTTGCTCTGATGTTTCAGATTATTTTCTCACCTATACAGACCAGGAATGAGTCCAGGACTTCGTATAGGGTTTTAAAGGATCTCTTTATCCAGCTCTCTGTTCTCTATAATTCTCCCATATACTTTAGTCCCTAGGGGACTAATTTCGGTGCTCTCGCTAGAAAGTTGTTTTTGCCTCTCGTGCTGTTGCAAGCTTTCTGCAATTAGGTCTGTTTTGAGGAAAAGTGATGAGAGAAAAAGGAAAGCACAAACAATAGAGATTCCTCTCATCTGCTCTGACCACCAGGGCCTCTTTCCTCAGTTTCTCTAGTCAAAAAGGAGGATATTTTTCATCAATATTTTAGGTGCCCCAGTGACTGCTATTTCTACTGCCATTGTCGTCATCATTACTATTGTCCTACCACTCCAGGAGTGCAGCTTCCCAAGCGGCACTTGCTTTGAAGTGGTGCTGGAAGAGGAAAAAAAAGAGGAAGAAAACAAAGAGATTTCCTTCCATTTACATACAGAGGTGGCCTGTCCATGTTCTCTGACCCAGAACAGAGTGTTTCTCTTGGAGATTTATCTGTTTGTATCCACTGAACATTCCTGTTCAGGGTTTTTAGTTTTAATTCATGGGAGAGAGAGTATACTTTCTTCATCTTAACCTGATCCTGAAGTTGGGCTACATCATTGTGATTGCCAAAAGGATTGCTCTTATGCTTTCAGCCCACCTGGAAGGGTGTTAGTCAAAAGTGCCTTTAAAAACCTCATTGCCCTGTTTACTTTAAGGATGGTGTTGAGGTACTTGTTTATAGTACCATAGAGTGCTGTTCTCTTTTTGAAAACTCATAGGATATTTTCACTAGCTTCAGCACGTGGAATAGTTAGGCTATTTCCATGCACCTGGTTTATTTTTTATTATGGGTGATGTGATTCGTAATTCCACCTTCTCATCTTCTTTGTTCAGCTACTGGATTGCAAAGAAGTGCACCTTTCTTCCACATTTGACAAGGTTATTGACTAGATTTTATACTAATTTCACTTTTGACTTTACCGTATTCTGCCTCTTTTCATTTTTCTTTTAATCCACTTCACTTATCTTGTGTAAATTTTATTTAACACATTGTACTATAGGCAGTCATACAGTCACTTTAACTATTCTCTGGAAAAAGAAAAGGTCTAATCAAATAAATCTATGAACTATCACTACACTGTATATCATAACCGAGAAGAAGTCAATGTGCATGATTGGAACAGAAAAGACGCGAATATATGAAAACTGAATATGGTTTTGAACTGTATTAATTTAGCCTGCATTAAATCCTTTGGCGTTTACCTTTGTTTTAGGAAACTTTTGTTAATGGACCGTAGAAATTAATTTTAGGAAAAATGCATTCAGGGGAATCTTTAAAAGAGATGGAATAAAATTATTTTAAATTCTTCTGAAGTTTATCAGAAGCTGCCATTTGAAAATAAATAGCTAATATTGCTATGTAAGCAATGCATGACTGAGGCTCAAGTAGTCAGGGCTCCTAAAAGGCAACATGTAATTAGCTTAATTTAAGTTACTGTATTTCAAAATTGCAGAATTTGTTAAAATAAGAAACAAGAACTTGGGGCTGGCCCCGTGGCCGAGTGGTTAAGTTCTCGCGCTCCGCTGCAGGCGGCCCAGTGTTTCGTTAGTTCGAATCCTGGGCGCGGACATGGCACTGCTCATCAGACCACGCTGAGGCAGCATCCCACATGCCACAACTAGAAGAACCCACGACGAAGAATACACAACTATGTACCAGGGGGCTTTGGGGAGAAAAAGGAAAAAATAAAATCTTTAAAAAAAATAAAAAAAAAAAAAAGAAACAAGAACTTTCGATAAAGCAGATCTACCAGCTTCCTCTCCCCAACACCCCTCCGGCTCACCTTTCCATGTTGCAACCTGGGTATAATTTTTTTTTATGCTGGCATTGAGTTTATGGGCATAAAAACTTGATTTGCACTTTTAGAAAGAAATTAAGTTTTCTGGGAAAGGCAGTTCCATAACTTTTCACTATAACTCTGACAAATATTTTACTTACAGGTATATTCCCATGTTTTCTTCTTTATATCCTGTAATTTTTATCTCTACCACAGAGGATTAGCCTTTTTTCTTAGAACACTCCTTGTTGCATCTAGACCACTTCTTCCATATTTGTATGTGACATTCTCAGCTTATGGGGCTTAAAATCCAGCTTTAATGCCACCTCCTCTTTGATGCTCTCATGGGATAAAAATTTTTACCTTCTAGAATAGATCATCTTTCATATATTTGAGAATTCTATTGGGTTTTTAAATAATGAAAATGAAATGGTGTTGTAGTTATAAGGATGAACTGGGGAATATAGTAAAGTATAAACCTGTCATTTTAAAATCACATTTAAAAATTTCCTATCAAAAAAATGTATTTCTGTGGCTGGCCTAGTGGTTAAGTTCACTGTGCTTTACTTTGGCAGCCCGGGTTTGGTTCCCAGGCGTGGATCTACACCACTTGTCAGAGGCCATGCTGTGGTGGCAACCCACATGCAAAATAGACGACGATTGGCACAGATGTTAGCTCACAGTGAATCTTACTCAGGAAAAAAAAAATGCATTTCCAAGGTCCTATGTTGGGTAGTCAAGGTGTCTCATGTGGGGTTAATGTGTAGTATAAGAGTTTGTAAAAAAAATGGTATTACAAAGTGAGAAGAACAATACAATTCCAGATGTAGATGGCATTGGATTTGTGTCTTGGGCAATCAGAGACTCTCCTATCTCTGACAAAAAAAACTAAAATGCCTATTGAGTCCAGGATCGGGGAACAGGATTATTGTGATTTCCACCAAAACCTGACTCTATTTTTTAGTATTCTTTGAACTATGAAAGCACACCAAAATTGTTCCAAGAAGAGTTGTCTTCTGGTTTATCTGTCATTTCTTTATCAAGGAAAGGTGTATGTATGTGTATGTTGGGGGTGGGGAGATGCTACAAGCCTGTGTGATATTCCATATCTAGAATGAGGGAAAGAAAAGGGAGTATGATTACTTCCTGCATTAACTACGAAATCCTCATAAGTATAACTCAGCTCCAAGAACCTGAGTGTCAAGTGGTTAATTTCGTTAACCTTGCAGTTGATGAAACAAATCAGAAAACTTTGGCAAGTTTTCAGCATCAGAGGCTTGTGCCAGGACCCTCAAGCAGATCAAGTGCCAAAGTCCATCTCTGCTCTTTTGCCACTGGGCATATGCCTCAGTAACTATACACACTATACTGAAATGTAGTTTTTGTATGTGTCTATATATAGACTTAGAAGTCGCTGTTGGTAGAGACTATGTCTCAGTCACCTTTTCAACCTCATTTTTCAGCCAGGGTCATATTGCTTTTTAAAATGTAGATAGTATTGGCTCTGACTTTCATTTTCAAGTTGTAGAAATTTCAAAACTCTCCCTAAGTTTGTAAGAATTATTGGTGGAGTAGGGGCATCAAGAATGAATTTAAAATGATTAGAAACAGGGATCCATGTGAAGTAGAAATGCAAATGATCATGGTGAACTTAGGCTCAGAGCCTAACTCAGTTTAAGGATTTTCTTGCAAACTCAATTCCATTTAGGTTATTCTGTTTTTCCAGCCTATTATTCCATGATCCTCAATGGCCCAATGTATTATGTTTACAGCACACTTTATTAAATGCTTTAGAGATGCTGATATTTCCATGGTAGAAATATAAATAACTTAAAATCTTCGATATTATATTTCTTAAAAATTTTGGCTATTTGTGTAATGTCTCCAGCTTCTTGATATTATTCATCCCTCTTTCTTTCTTCCTCTCTCCTGTTCCTTCTCTACCCCATATCTCCCTCTTTGTACTCTTTTCCTTTTAGGACAAAAAATAAAGTCCTGCTGTATCAGTCAGGGTTCTCCAGAGAAACAGAATCAATAGAATATCTATCTATCTATCTACCTATCATCTACCTGTGTGTATATCTACCTAACTTCTTTACACGTCTATATATAGAGATTACACATAGAGAGAGAGAGAGATAAAGAGAGACAGAGAGACAGGAAGAGGTGGAGAGAAACAGAGACAGAGAGATGAACAGATCAGAAGTCAACAGATCAATGATGCCAGACATTAATCACATCTACAACGTACTTTCACAGTAACCCTTGGATTAGTGTTAAATAACTGGGTACTATATCTAGCCAAGCTGACACATAAAACTACCCATCACACCTACCATTTTCTATTACTCAGCAATGTACCTCTGGCCATGTCCCCAAGAGAGCTGCAGATGATGATATACCTAGCGATATAAATTTTGTCATTGTAATTTGTAAAGATGAGTTTGATTTTTTGTAAGCAAAGGTGTCTCCCTCTCCAATCTCTGTCTAGGATAAAGGTGGATTTCATTCTTTCTTTCTTTTCCTTTTTTTTTTTTTTTTAAAGAAGCCCTTTTATCTCCATGGCCACTATTTTTGTTTATTTATTTTTGAGGAAGATTAGCCCTGAGCTAACATCTGCTGCCAATCCTCCTCTTTTCCCTGAGGAAGACTGGCCCTGAGCTGACATCCATGCCCATCTTCCTCTACTTTATATGTGGGACGCCTACCACAGCATGGCTTGCCAAGCGGTGCCATGTCTGTACCCGGGATCCGAACTGGCGAACCCCAGGCTTCTGAAGCAGAACATGCGCACTTAACCGCTGTGCCACTGGGCCGGCCCCCTTCGTTATTTCTAAGAATAATTTCTTCTCTCAGGAGCTGAAAAAAAGAATCTAAGTATATAGCAGGCATTCACCAATTTTGTTTGTTTGTTTGTTTTTATTAGTTAATAGCTAACAAAAATTACACGCTCAACTTCAAGGCAATTTTTCTGTGGTTTCTTTTCAGTGGAGAAAAGTAATGAATTGCAGTCATCCAGAGCCTCATGTGTTTAGTTGCATAGCCCAGCTGAGGTGGGTGCCAGAGGAGGGGGTTGATAGGGAAAGTTTTGCACTAGGAAAAACGACTAGATTTGACATTACTGTCCCAAAGGAACTGTTTTAAGTAGAGATTTAAATATTCAAAATGCTATTTATTGATTATTTCAGCAGCTTAAGGCACAATATTTTGAGATGAGAGGAACAAGAAGCTCAGGTATCATTCAGAACAGGGGTTAGCAAACTTTATTCTGTAAAAAAGAATGGTGAAGAAATCTACACCTTGGCTGAGATTCTTAATTTTGACAGAATTGAATTCTACCAAGTAGCATACGGTTCCAGGAGACACTATCTCAAAATTGTAGACGCAAGCCCAAGATTTAACACTGAAAAAGATTGACAGATATGCTAGTGGGTGCAACTACATGTGAAGACGCAACTACGTTACTCTTTTTGTTAAGATATATACCCTAATAATAAGAGTGTGTCTATATATATGAATGCACGTATGTGTATATTTTTATGTATGTGTGCTTATGTATGTATGTGTATATATATAGTTATGATTTGATTACAAAGTTTCCTAAGTCTTTTATTAAGTAATTTACCTCTAATCCTTGTTTACCCATTAGCCCTATTATTTTTAGTGCATAGTTTTGTGGAATACTTTTTATAAAGAAATACTTTTTATGGTGTTATAGGAGAAATGTCTATATTTGGAAATTTTTTTGGAATGTTACCCAAAGACAATGGCATAGACTAGTGTTTATTATCACAAGTCTTATAATTCTGAATGGAAATATACATATAATTATTAAAATTCCAATGAATAATCATTTTATTGGTAGACTGTCAACATATTAAGAAAAATTTAGATATAGGTCTGTAAGTCCCTACAAAGCTACTATGTTCTAAATGTACCTATAGCGCTACTTCATTCCGAGTGGATTAGTCCATTCAAACGTAATTCCCCTCCATTACCTAGTATATCATATTTTAACAATATTTGGATTCTCTTTAGATTCATTTTTGTTCTCCCTTTACATAGATCATATACAGTAATTAAAATTATAGCCAAGAAATAATTTTGCATTTGACTTGTGCTGTTGATGGCCCTAGAATACATTTGGGCTGTATTTTCCATGGGAAGGGAGCCAATGAAGTGTGAACTCATGCATACAAATCTGTTTCTTTCCCAGTAGCATACTGCATCTGATGTTTCATGAAAGCAGCTTCAGAAGAGAAATATAATAGTTTGGGGATTTTTTTTGCCTGTGAGGGCAATATACTCTTTTGAAAATGTCCTTTTTCAATTTTAAAAATAAAAATAAACATTGTTATAAGATGCAAGCTTGGTTCAAGTCCTTAATTAGTAGTTATAGCAAAAATATGTTACAAAACATTGTTTTTCTACTTGTCCTTGGGAAAGTGAAACAGAAATTGCAAAATAGTTCTCATCTTTTTGCATTCATCATACTATCTCTCAAGGTCAAGCTCAAGCTTCATTTTGTTTAGTGGCTCTAAACTAGAAAGTTCTTAAATTTTGTTGAACTTTTTAGTAATTATTTTCTTGATTAGACATCTAGATAATTTATTTAGTAATTGACTGCTGTGCCTTACTCTGGTACTTATACTTTCTTTCCAGCTCTACTTTTCCATATGCAAATTCCTTAAATGGGCAGGATATCTATATTTCTTTTCCATGCTCACCAGTATCTATAGTGTCACACACATAGTATAGTTCATAAGTACTTATCAAATAAATAGATGAATGAATATAATCAGCTCACAGGGCTGATTCTACCAAAACAAATTAGATACTCATTTATTTAACTTTACTTACTTAGTTAACTAATTAACTAAGTTTTTGGTGAGGAAGATTGGCCCTGAACTGACATCTGTTGACAATCTTTCCCTCTCTCTTTTTTTTTTTTTGCTTAAAGAAGAGTGGCCCTGAGCTAACATCTGTGCCAGTCTTCCTCTATGTTGTACATGGCATGCCACCACAGTGTGGCTTGATGAGCAGTATGTGGGTCCACACCCAGGATCTGAACCTGCAAACCCCAGGCCACCAAAGCGGAGCATGCAAACTTAACCAGTGCGCCACCAGACCAATCCCTCTCATTTATTTTAAAAGTCCAAATAAGCTATTTATAAAAGTAAAGATCCCAAAGAAATTGAATAACATAAATATTAACTGGAAAAAAACTGAGGGAAAAGGTTAATACATTGGAGTATCCAATTAGCTTAAAATTTCAAAGCATGCTATCACATTAAACCTGAGTAAAACACAGAAAAGTAATGATGAAACCATTACACTCTACTTGGAACTATATTTGCTGATGGTAAAGATGCAAAGCAGCTCCTTATGATGTTTCTGGATCATTACTCAGTTTCATTTTCTCAACTACCTGTATTATCTTTCTGAAGTCTACATTTTATACCCAATTTGTGGTGGTTCATTAGCAGCAAATATACTACTTTAATTTTATCCCTTGTCCTTTTACTCTCTTCTCTGACTGTCACTTGATAAGCTGTCCTCTTAAGGAAAAAGAAAATGTATTTTGGTCAAAGTTGTTGTATAACAATTCCTGTGTTTCCAAATTACATGGCTAATTTGAAGAAATAATCAGTTTTCCTTGTATTTTTCTTCAAATAAAAATTTAAATCAAATTGTATTTTGACCAATAACTATTGGTCAAATTATTGACTATGATTATTTGATTTCCTAGGAATACAGTAAGTTAATGGACTTGTTCCACATTTTTTAAATAGATTAAAAATTTTGTGGTATAATTTACACATTAAAAGGCATTGGAAGAGCCCAGAGGAATGAGTGTTGGCAAATGTATATACTCATCTATCCACCACCACAATCAAGACAGAAAACACTTTGATTACCCCCCAAAAGTCTACCGTACGACTCTGGAGTTGGAACCCACCTCCACCCCAACCAGACAATCATGGCTCTACTCTTGGTGACAGACATTAAAAAAAATTGACTAGCGATATACGTCTGATTTTAATGGCTGTTTTTTAATGTCTGCTGTAGTATGACTTCCTATTGACTATTAGTCGTTTTATATATATGTTTCAAAATGGTTTACAAAACCATTTTGTAAGTTTGTAATCATGTAACAAAGTGCAAATATGTAAAAATGAACAATATTGCATTGTCTTGAGGTCAGTTTTCATTGTTTATTTTTCTCTTGGGAATGAGTCATGTTTTCCTGTTTCTTTGTATGCCAAATAAATTTGGATTGTTTCCTAGACATTGCATATTTTCAAGCATTAAGGCAATAAGAAATAACTCAAAATAGACAGCCAGCATAAAAATTTAATAGCTGATAGATTCTCATTCTAAGTTTTGTTCACATTCTCTCCTCACTGGGAAACATTACATGCTTAAAAGTTCTCATGTATAGTAGCTTTTGAATTTAAATTAGTGGATTAATTAACAGATATTTTTCTTTTCCATTGCTTCAGCATCATCCAGACAGCACTGACAGAGGCATCATGTGAACATCCTAAATTAAATGCTTATTACCATTTTAACTTTATCTTTTTACATTGGTTTTTAGAGGTTGCTCTAAGGATCCTATTATATATTCTTAATTGTTCGACTGGACCATTTCTTGTAAAATGTAGAAGTCTTGAAATCATGTAGATCCATTTACCACATCTAGCTCCATATTTTATGCTATAGTTTTTATAGTATTACATCTATATATGTTACAAGTCCACATTTTTTTTTTGCAATATGATAATTTTTTGGAAAGTATTATTGACATACAATATTATATTAATTTCATAGTGTTTTGACATTTATATACATATGGAATGATCCCCAGGGTAAGTCTAGTTACCATCTATCATCATACAAAGTTATTATTGACTATATTCCCCATGTTGTATGTTACATCTCTGTGACTTACTTATTTTATAACTAGAAGTTTGTACTTCTTACTTTCTTTCAGCTATTTCTATCCCCCTCCCAGCTCACAGCAATCACCAGCACAATAAGATATTATAATTTTTGCTTTACTTCTATGTATTTCATAAGATTTAACAACAAAAATGTAGCCTTTTATGTTTATAAAATTCTTGAAGATCTAAGTTTCCCTCCAAATTCCTTTCATTTCAGTCTGAATAACTTTCTGTAGCAGACTGAAATGAAGTGCAGGTCTGCTAATGATGAATTTTCTTGGTTTTATTTTTACCCGAAATTGACTATGTTTCACCTCTCCTGTTGAAGGATATTTTCACTATGTACTATAGAATTTTGGCTTGATGTTTTTCTCTTTCAACGCTGTAAATATCATTCCATTTTCTTCTGGCCTTCATTGTTTCTGATGAGAAGTGAGCTGACATTCAAATTGTTGTTTCCCTTAGTGCATACGATGTATGATTTTACTCGGACTAGTTACAAGATTTTCTCTTTTTCCTGGGCTTTCAACAGTTTGATGATAATATTCCTAGTTGGGATTTTCTTTGTATTTACCCTGATGGGATCCACTGAACCTCTTGAAATATAAATTTATATCTTTCAACAATTATCAGAAATCTTTTCCTCATTCCTTGTTTAAATGTTTTTCCTGTCTCATTGTCTCTGTTCTCTCTTTCTGGGACTAGAATTACACATATGTTAGAGGTGTTAATTAGGTTCCACAGGTCGCTGAGGAACTGTTCATTTTATTTTCCTCACTGTTTTCTCTGCTTTTCAGATGGGCAGAACTGGAGGCCCTGCAGTCAGAGGAGGCATCAGATATCCAGGATATATACCCAATGAGATATTTTAGAATGCAAGGACTACTGTACTCTTTAATGAATACAGCATTGTAAGTGTCAACATCAGTCTCAGCTCCTGGAACATTAAGCATTTTTCAGTGGAAGTAGCTATATTGCCCTTGGTGCGAGAGAATTCACACTACTGGATACACGCATAACATCGATTCCTGACATCATGGTCACTCCATTCATATGCCCACTGCACAAACACTAGAGTGGTCAGAGCAAACAGCGGCCACTGCCACATACCCTTTCTTCAGATTATCTTGTTCCTGATATTACGGGGTTTTTCTAGACTCTAATCTTAACTAAGTCATTTACCATTGCCCGGGGATGCATGTATATCTGTACTTTCAGCCATTACTCCTTACATTTCTACTATTTCTTGTAAATGTATTGGGGCCCCAAACCACGTAGGAGCTCTTTTTCAACAAAGAACAATTATTTCAGAAACAAACATTGCCTTGTTTTTGAACCATAGAAGTCTGCACTGTGACTTTTATATTAGAGACTGATGGAGATAGTCCACAAGTTTGTTATCTACCACAGATATCTTGAGCATTGTTGAGTCTGTTAGGTCACATATTCTGAATGAGCATAGTGTAGCTAGTTTTGTAGCCTAAACCTCTTGCATAGTTTGGTCCTGTTCTATGTCAGACTTGAAATCGGGAGTCTCCTGAGTCAATCAATAAATAAGTTAGAATATCTTTTCATGTATGTTGCCTCTCACATTCAAATAGGTTCATCAAGCACTGCAGATCATTTCTGTTGGTAGAGGCATGAGATGCAGCTACCTGCCATTTTGATGCTCGGTTGGTGAGCCGAGGAGTCAAAAGAAAGATTTCTTGGACTCTCAAGGTCTGGAAGTAGTGCTCTTTTATTCAGAGAATAGTGTGGAACAGCATGGGAACAGGACCCATGGTCAGTAAGAGCTGCCGCAAACATGGCTTGAGGGTAGGGCTAAATTTAGGCATATGTATGTGAGTTATCTCTTTACAAGACAAAGGAAAGAATATGTAAAAAAGTTGTTAAAATGGTATCATTGCAGGTGAGGTCTGGTTATTGGGTGGTCCTATAACTTTTAGATAAGAATCAAACCAGATTAAGTAAATGGCTGAAGCCACCACCTTAAATATTATTTTTAGCTAAAGACAAAGGAGGATGTTGGGGGTGGAGGGGGAGTTGATCATGGGAGATTACCACACAAGTACAGTAAACCAGATGCAGATTTAAGTCCTTGCCTTTGGCATTGATAAGAGTTTCTAGAGATAAGGTCATCCCCCCTTCTTCCTGGTACAGAGAGGGAGACACCTTTACAGATGGAGATTTCCTTTACAATGTAAATGTCTCTTAACAAAGGGTAAGTAAATTCTACTCCTCAGAGCCTCCTTCCCATCTGCAGTTTTTAAAAGTAACCAGCCTAAAATAATCCTCATTAATTTTATGTAGAGAGGATTTTGTGGCATGCTGCATATTTTTGGGCCCTTAAGACCATGACTGACATGATTGTCTCCAATCTTCTGTCAGACATGTGTCTTACTAGGGTTTATCATTATCACACTAGCAGTTGAACCCATTGAACTATCAGAGAAGTGAGTGATACAGCTCCCAAATCTTATTTTTCAAGTTCTATTTTTGAGATCAATTTGGTACCAAACATCCTCACCAGAATTCCCCAAAGTGGAGAACCTGAGAGGAAGACTTAAGGGTCACTGCTTTATTTGGGAATATTATCCCAGGAAATAAGAGTAAGGGAAAATGCAAATGAGTAAGGAAATGAGAAGCACCATTATATGTGTGCATTAATGATCTGGTTACCACCTAGTGTCATGTGGCCACTTATGATATGGTGATTTATAAGAAAAATGTATTTGGTATTTAGATGATCAAAATATATTTCTCATACATATTTGGTCTTTGTCCATGGTTCCCGGCTCACGGCTCCCAAGACCCTTGAAATTTTTTGAGTAATAAGAGCAATGGGAGCATCTTTTCTTATAATATTTGGTCTCTTGTCCTTAGTTCCTGAAATTGCTTCAGAGCCATAAAGGTGAAATGGGTGTCCTGTTATTCATAACAAGCCCTTTTTCACCACAAGTGGATTTATGTTAATGAGGTGACTTTTAGAAAACACCTAAGGATGGAGCTGGCTGCCAGGGGAACTTTCAGGCCCACCTCCTGATTTCCGGGGAGGGGAAAGGGGCTGGTGGTGAATCAATCACTATTGACCAATAATTTGGTCAATCATGTCTATGCAATGAAGTATCTATGAAAACGTAAAAGGAGAGAGTTCAGAGAGCTTCTGGGTTGATGAACACCTGGAAATGTGGGGAGAGTGGTGCTCAGAGAACAAGGAAGCTCTGTGTCCTCTCCCCATACCTTGCCCTATGCATCTCCTCCATCTAGCTCTTCCTGAGTTATATCCTTTTATAATGAACCAGTAATCCAGGAAGAAAAATGTTTCTCTGAGTTCTGTGAGCCATTTTAGCAAATTAAATGAACCTAGGGAGGGGGTTGTCAGAACCTCCAACCTAAACCGGTCAGTCAGAAGCACAGATGATAACCTGGGCTTGCGACTGTCTTTGAAGGTGAGGGTGCAGTCTTATAGGGCTGACTTCTTAGCCCATGGGATATGAAGCTATCTCCAGGTAGAGAGCGTCAGAATTAAGCTGAACTGTAAGACACCCAGCTGGTGTTTGAGAACTGCTTGTTGGTGAGGGAACTCCCAACTACCCCCACATTAGAACTGGGTCCAGAACCTTTACCACTTAATCTTGGGACAGTCTTCTAATGGCTTGTGCAAACGGATTATAAATGATTGCTTCTGAGGACCAGATACCTAAAGAGGGGACAGTAAAAACAAAACAAAACTATTCACTGGCTCATATATCTTATTGGTTCAAAGTTTGCCTTACAAAGTCTTAGCCCCATTGAGCTTCTGGTTTGCACATGAGTGGGCATCAAGTGGGTGTTTATAGCATCTCATGTGTCAACATCAGCAGGCAAGTCCCAGGACTGTAGGTGCGGAGTGTGCAGTGCGGACATCAAGCAAGGCACTATCAGGTTGTGCCTGCATGAAGTCTGTCAGAGCCTACGCACAGCTGGTTGGCCCAGCAGTGGCTGCAACGAGAGAGACAGGACTAAAAGGACCAGAAGTGGTGCATAAGATGTTTTTAATATACACTCCAAGGTATGAATAAGCCTTCTCTTATTGCTAGCATGTGTGCAACAGTTTTTGAGTATGATTACACCAAACTTGCTCACCCCTAATTGTGAAAGACTAAAGTATAAGACTCCTTTTCGCATAGCAGCCTCTTGTTTACCCCATTGCAAAATCAAAACAATGAGATCGGTTAGAACAAGCCTGAGTCATTTACATAACTTATCCTGCAACTCATTCGTATGCTGGGTGTGAGGCTGAGCCACCGCAAGGAGCCTGCCCTGCGGTGACAGATGCCAGCGGGGTTTGTGCTGTGGGCAGCCATGCAAACAGATCCGGTGGGAACTTGGTATCTTTCTAAATTTCTAGCCCAGAAATTCTTTTGCCTAATCTTTTTTTTTTTCTTTTTTGAACAATACACCTTGAAAAGCTTTTCATCTCTCTAGAGTGTGCTTCGCTTACCTCTTTCCTAGACAGCCTCTGTTCTCCAGGCAACTTTTCCCTCAGATCTTCCTGAAATTTCCTTCAGCTCTCCATCATCGTACACGGTAACATGGTTCCCTGCCTACATAACAGATATTAGGATTTTCTTCATCTCAGTTTTGGACAAGATTCTGCTGTCATGTTTTTCATGTAATTTCTATTTACCTTTAATATTTTTCTCATAAATCAAACCAGACTTAGATTCTTCATGATCCAGCCCACTAAGGACATCCACCGACCTCAAAATATATTTAGAAAAGACATTAACTTCCTGTCCGTCTTCACTCTTGCATATTGCAATATATCTGTTGCAAATTGCTCTTCTCTCATTCACTGTCTGGAATTCTTCCACATACTTAAAAATTTTAAATAAAATCCACTACAAAACTTTGGCTTTCTGAGCCACCTATTTTCATCTCTTTCTACTTTTATTGAAGAGGCTAGTTCTCAAAAGTAGTTAGTTTTGCCACTCTCAAATGGAATTTTTAAAAGTATTCCTGACCTGCTGCAGTTCTGAACTCCATTTTAATCAATACACTCACAGGTTTTAATAAACTGTGTTCTTGTACTTTCACTTACAGTAACTTTCTCAGCAACATCTTTTTACGTTGCTAGCTCGTAGCTCATAGACCTTCTCTCCACCACATCTCTACCGCTTTTACAAGGTCAGCACTGTGACTTCTATCCCACCTTTCTGTAGTTTTTGGCCCCTCATTCCAGAATGGAATTAATTTCCTTCCAACTACCATGGCAATCTGTGTTTGCTCTTAACATTATATCTTATATTTAATATATGTCTGGCATTGTGCTAATTACTTTAAGTGTATTAACTCATCTAATTCTCAAAACAACTCTAGTGATTGAGAGCTATTGTAGTCAAATTTTGCTAATGAGAAGATGGACTGTTTACATAGTTAATAGTGACAGAGCTAGGACACCAACTTAAGTAGCTTGCCTCTAGGCTGTTACTAATCTCCATAGAATCTAGATCACTGAGGCCCTTGTAGAAAGAGTGGAATTTAGCACAGTAATCCTGGCGGAGGATTTAGACAACGAGACTAGCCATGTGGGTTTAGGGGCGAGCTTTTGTAAAGTACAAGAAGCCTGGCTCTCATTGACCCACAATCTGGTCAAAGGAAATCCAGCTCAAGAAAGAGCTGACGTTAGATGATTAATAAATCCTCTTATAGCAGGAACCCATTTTACAAATTTAGCCAAAATCTTATAAAAAGAAACATTTCATAATTTGTGAAAGTTAAAGGGCATTGACATGGAGAATGCTTAGAAGAAAGAAATGACAATGTTTTTCATACAATATTAATGGTTATTGCTGTGACAGAAGAATGAGCAGCAGTTGCTTCTCAAACAGTGGCTCTGGGAGTGGAGGACCAAGGATGAGCAAACAGCTCCAGGTGTAAAGGGCAGCAGGTAACAGAAGTGGCCTTGCTAGGGAAGTCTGTGCCCAAGGGGCCAAGATAGAGACAATTGTGACATAACAAAGGGACAGTGATGGAGAGGCCATTAGGATTTGTGACAGGGCAGAAATTCCTGTTTTTTCTAAGTCATTTTATCCTGAGGGAACACAATTGTTGCTAATGAAATATGTCCTTAAAAATATTCTCATTATAAAAAAGAAATAACCTTCAACTTCAGTTTATATTTTGTCTACTTTTACTGAAACTTAAACGACCGCTGGTTTTATTAAGACGTTGTTCAAGTCATTGCGTGGGTAGGGTTCCAAATCATAAAGGACAACAATGTCTCTAATCTCCTCACTCCTGTCTCAGAAAAATTCCTTCGGACTTCATTCTAGCTCAGCCTCCAGCTTCCCTATACAAAGTAGCATGAGCACATTATTTATTATATTTTCCTGCCACAAAATGAAGGCTGCCCTAGAAGGTTTTCACTATAGAATCATGGCTATTTTCAGGAAATTGCAAGTAAAAGATTTTAAATGGGTTTCCAAACGATTAAGACATTCATTATGAGGCTAGCGAAGAGAAAAAAAGATCTTCCCTCAAGTGTGAATACTTCCCAGAAACAAAAATCCTAAATCATGTTTGCATGGCTCGACAGAAAATGTCAATACTATTGCAAAAAGTGAGTTTTCTAGGGTTATTACAAATCTCCTTATTTTAAAAAGCTGTTTCCACTACACTTTTGGAAAGCATCAAAAACAGTGACTCTTGCTTAGGCCTAACAGAAAGTGATGCTTATAATTATGTATTCATATGAGGGCATTAGCTGTGAATGCACTGATCACTGTTCAATACGCGCACACTCTATTTTAAAGTTCAATTTTAGAGGCAGAAACTTATCAGCACACCAAGTTTGTATGGCTTGTTTTGATTGATTATCACATGTTGGTTACTAGCAAGGTTTTTATCCATCTATCAAAGTATATGATATAATGAATTTTACTTTCATTGGCCTAATAATTAGAAGAGTACCTATCTTTCCTGGCCAAAATAACAACAATAACAATGAGAATAATGCTTTGGCTGTCTTTAGGATTAGAGTTTAATATGAAAATGTTTTTCAATTTGGGCTTCAGCTGGCACAGAAGGTTGAAAGTTATTTGTTAGAACCACTTAGGGAGGAAAAATACATTTAATGGTTTATTCTTTTCTTGTTCCCCTTTAGAGAATTCCCTTTGTAGAGGACCACTATTAATACATCCTTAGGCTTACCGGATTTGAAAAAAGTGTTATCAGCCACTCATCAATATAGAAACAGGAGAGTGACTTTCACCAATTTCCCAAATACAAAGCAAGTTTTGAATATTTTTTCTTTTAATCTAAATGATTAAAAATGATTTTTCACTTAGAACTTGAACCCATCCTTCCTGTAGAAGAGAATAATAGAGTAGTCATTGACTTCCCAGAGACCGCCCAATTTAATTAATGATGAGACTGAGCAATAATGTATATCGGTATGGTGACTGGAGAGCTGCTCTGTCATTATGCTTCTGCTCACAGAGAAGTTAGTTTATATTAAGAGTTTTATGCATGACCTAAAGACTTGTCTTAGCCTTCAACTCTAAGAGAACTGAGAGTTATGATTAAATTCTGACACTTTACCCACAATTAGGGAGATCTCATCTTTAAAAGAAAGTTTTTTTTTGCTTCAATGATGTTTGACAATCAGCTTAATAGTTTGTTTAAGGACTTATCATAATATTCTAGGAAATGATCCATTTAAGTTATATTCCTTATCTTTAAGTAGTCAAAGTCTAAGAAAACTTATTCATGATATAACTTATAAAACTTCATTCCATTATTATCTATTCGTGCCAGACTCCATGCTAGCCATAAGAAGATCGACACAGGAATGGTGTTGTGGGCTGAAGTTTGTGTCCCCGCAAAATTCATGTGTTGGAGTCCTAACTCCCAATATGATGGTATTTGGAGGTCAAGCCTTCAGGAGGTAATTAGGTTTAGATTACGTCATGTAGGTGGTGCCCTTATGATGCAATTCGTTCCCTTATAAGAAGCAGATAGGACAGGAGAGCTCCCTCTCTCTGCATCCATGCACCGAGGAAAGCCCATAGGAGCACGCAGAGAGATGGCAGCCATCTGCAAGCCAGGAAGAGGGTGCCCGTCAAGACCCAAATCCACCAGCACCTTGATCTTGAGCTTCCCACCCTCCAGAACCACGATAAACAAATGTGTTTGTTTAAGCCACCCAGTCTAGCAGCCCGGCTGACTAAGGCAAATGGTTTCTGCTCTCAAGAAACAAATCTAATGATTAGCTAACCTTGTGTAAGTATGCTGTACTTAAAAACCTCTAAGATTCAAGAAGGCAAAGAGTATAAAGCATTTGAGGTGTCGTAGCCTTGGTCAAGAATACTTTGTCCTTTAAGAAGGAAGAGATGGAAAGGATCTGAATGGAAATCTTGTTGTGGAGCATGTCATAGATAATTTGGTGGAATATGTTAGGACTGTAAAGAAAGGTGACCAAAGGAGAAAGATGAAGTGGATCTTCAAGAATTCAGAAGGCTTTCACAAGGAGTAAAGAAGAGGCTGATTTCAATTCATGCCCAAGTGCTACACTAGGATCAATAAGTGGAAATTCCTGGATGGTAATTTTAATTTCATAATCAAAAATAATAAAAAAAAAAATGGAAGTGTCCAGTATTGGAAGCTACTGTCTGTGCAATAATTAACTAGTTACTGAAAAAGACATTTTGAAGGATATTCTGTCTCGATTGGGAAAGTTGGGTCACACTGCCTCTAAGTTCTCTTCAAACTCTAAATTTGTAAAATTTAGTTTGAGGATCTTACATTTTGATCTTAAAGTTGATATCAGACACGTCATATTTTATGGTATAAACAGTTATAAATAATGGAATATGATGCTAAAATAACAAAGGATGATAATCCTCTATAAAAGAAGTTTAAAATAAAACTAGTTTTATGTTTTACTTTTTAAATGAAATTGTTGGATTATATTAAGAGTTGATGTGTGTGCGTATTTAAGTACATTGTTTTATGTACACTCGTTTGGAATATAATTTGCTGGTAGAAAATAAAAAGATGAAAAAAATTTCAACTTCTCAAAAAAAGTGCATGCTTTTTTTCTAGAGGGTTTATGTTAGTATTGTTTTGCTGTATCTATTTGCTGCTTAAAACATGGCTTTCATATAAAGTTTTAACGCCAGTGGCCTACTGTCAACTATCATAAGACTGGGCATATTGCACTATTGCATGTTTTATATAATTAAGAACTTCCCAAAAGTAATTAACAAAGTGCATTGAGAGATATAATCAACGCCAATGACAGCTATGTAGATAAAATCTTTTGTGTAAACAAAATGCCCTAATTAGTCTGAATTCTTTCTTGAAGAAACATAAGAACTCTAGATGATAACCTTTCCAATATCTTTAATTCTCTGGAGCACTTCTAGTGCTGATAATAGTCTCAAAAATCTGTCATGTGCAACTACTTTTTTTGGGAGATTAACATCTTTAATGCTTCCTCTGTTACAGGCGATATTAAGCTTTCAATAGCTCTCTTTTGGATGATTGCCATGTAACTCTGTACTACATGTAAATTTTAGTCAGTGTGTTCTACAAAGACAGCTCATTCGTTCAAAAAATATCAACACATACTATATGTATCGACAGACTAAAGATATAACAATTTTTAAAAATAGAATCCCTTACTTATATGACCTTATTGGATTAATTGTCAAAATACTTTTAAGTTGTTGAGTGACAATAATTTTTTTCATCTAATATTTTGAGTTCTGTTAACTATCTTCACCATTACAGTATTGTATTAGATATAGTAAAAACAAAAACAAAAACAAAAAAAATTCTCTAAGTATTTAAGCAAAAATGAATTTAATACCAATATATAAGTCCTTGCAAAACTATTGACATAGAGGAAGTTGAGAATAGCTATTAATTGCTAACAAATTACCAGCACAGGTTACAAAAAGATATATATATCACAATTACTAAAATAGTAAATATTAGTACAGTAAAGAAGTGAATAATTGCTTACCTCCTCAAAATCCTTTCTAAGAAAAAGTCTTTCTCACCAGAAGCCTGGCAATGTTGATAGGCATGTATGACTTTGATACTTTTGCACATAGCAGTTGGACAAGAGCTGAACATTTGACCAAAGGCAAAGCGACTCATAGACTGGAATGAACCAATTGTATTTGATTCTTTCTTTCGGTCATTTGAACCATGAGATGTTATATTTTGAGTTATTTCATTAAGAGTTTTTTTCTTAGGAACTACTGCTGTTGACAACTTGGTCATGCACTTCCTGGATTATGTTTGTTTCTTAGTGTGTTTTGCTTTAATCTTGAGTTGTTGTTTTTTTTCTTTTTTTACGTTTCCTTGTATTCTAAGATATCTACAATCTCGTAGGATCCTCAACCCTCCTCCCTCCTGCCCTAAACAGATTTAAATAGATTTCTCTTTCTTGAAACAAATTTGTTCTGATTAATAAGATAAATCCTAAATGTGCATTTTTGGGATTATGTATTTGACCTTTACCAGTGCTAAACCAACACTCAACTCCTATAAATTGATATATACCTATATGGATATGGATTTACAGACATAGCCTTATATATTTTAGGAAACTTTGTTCAAACTCACTCAAAATTTCAAAGTAATTTTGACAATAAAATAAATCCTTGTTGGTATGAGACTAAGGTCTTCTTTTGATGTTTATCTATCTATATAGATCTATCTACTTATCTAATATATCTAACATGTATATGCCAAAATAACAGGATTAGAAAAGATAGAAGTTTATTTATTACTCACATAAAAGAACCAGGGTGAATGCTGTTCTGAACTGGTGTGGTGGCATGTGGTCAGAGATGTTGGTATCTTTTATCCTGCTGCTTCTCCATCATCAGCACATGACTTCCACCTTATTCTTGTAGATGGCTGCTTCAGCTGGGGCATCACATCCACATTCTGGTAAGCAGGAAGAAGAAAGAGGAAGAGCCAAAAAGCGTATATTAGGGAGGTTTCACGTAGGCTACCATATTGCACGTTCATGTGTCTCTCATTGGCCAGATCTCTAGTCACTTGACCACACCCTGCAGTAGGGAAGACTAGGAAAGACAATCTTATATTTAAGCAGCTGAAAACATTCAATTTCTGAAAGAGTGATAACTAATATTCGTGAGAGTTACTGTCTCTGCCACATCTTACTTATCATTAAAAAAATTAAAGAATTTATAGATATCTTATCCTAGATGCATGGTTTGTGGTGGCCAAGTTCAGAAAATATAGAGTTAGAGAGCTGGAAGAACAAAATATAGAGCTACTTAAAAGAGATTCCCATAATGCAGAGAAGAAAAAGACACCGATGCAAGAATTTTGGAACAGGAAGCTAAGTAATTCTATTTTTGTAATTTACATATGTAAATATTCTTCTAATGATAAAATCATAGATCTTTACATTTCAATATACTCAGAAAATTAAGGTCAAGAATAAGAGCATGGTCAGTGCAAGAACACAAATAATAACGGTCAACATTTATTGACTACTTACTACCTACCAGGAAGCCCTTTACATATGTTATTGCAGTTGAGCCTTATAACAACCCTAGGAAATTGGTAGCTTATGTTATCTCATTCTAGAGATGAGGCAACTGATGAACAGAGAGGTTATGTTCATCGCCCGTGTTCACAGGGCCTTCAGCATGCTGACATAGGTCTTGAATCCTGCAACAGGATCCAAAGCCCTCATTGCTGACCACTAAGCATGCTTTCTCTCATTCATTATTACATAACAGCAGTCACAAACTTAAGGCTTAGAGATGGTCACTTAAAATCTGGTTCCTCCTTCTGCTGCCTCCTGTGACTTCATCAAAGCATTTAGAGTTTCATCTGCTTGTCCCTCTGGCCTTTCTTTTGTACTCCAACATCACCCTCTGGGAATTCCTAGGGTTCTTCTTTTAAGTTTTCAGGCTCCTCTCAGACTCTCGACCATTTTGATCACCCTCTAAACAGCATTTCTGAAACGCTGAGTCTCAACTGCTTTCCACTCTTCTGCAAACTCCATTGCCTATGACTTCAAAATTCCATTTTTCTCAAACCTTTCCCATCCTTTACTTTCAGACTCTCACAACGATGCTTTCACATCCTATCCTTATCCCCTGAGTGATTTGACCCCCGCTAATGTCATTGGCATCAACCTTTACTCTCTTTCTTTGACTTTGTGTTAAAGCCACTCTGACCCTGCAGGTCTTGCAGTGCAACAGGATTCTGTCCCACCAGGGCCTTCACTCGCTAGTCTCTCCATGGAATGGTCTCCATCCCTCCCCACTTGTCAATTAACTCCTGCTTCTCCTTCAGGTCTCAATGACACATCCATCACTTCTCAGACTTGCTACCTTCTATTCCGAATCTCCTACATTTTCTTAATTTCCCTCTCGTACATTCTGCAGCACCTTAGATCTTGTTACTCAACGAGTGCTCTGTAGACCAGCCGGCAGCATTGGCATCACTTGGAAGCTTTCTGGAAATACAAAACCTCAGGCCTCTCTGCCCTAGATTTCCCCAGGTGATTCAAATGCACAGGAAAGATTATGAAGCCCTGCCCTTTGGGAGCACCTCTCACAATTGTAATGGCGTGATTGGAATCCACTGTTAAACATAGAGCTCCTTCATATGAAGGTGACCCCCATGAGGGCAAGGGCCTTATCTGTCATTTTCATTGCTTTATTCACAGTTCCTGGTACAGTGTCTTGCCCAGAATAAACTCAAAAGTAATTATTTAACAATTAACAGATTTCATATAGAGCAGAAAACTCATAAATCTAAATGATCAGAAAAGCCTAGTGAGGATAACCTATAGGTACAAAATTGCTTAAATTTGTGTTTTATTCAAAGAATAAAATGGTGTAATTATTATAGCAACTTACATAGAGCATAATATTTTATGCTATATTCAATTCCACGCAAAATGGAAATCTAAACTTTGACATGCATTAGTTTTAAGAGTTTGCAAAAATACCCAAGAGACATATTATCAAATGACTGTACTTAAAAAATAAATGGATCCTAGTCAGTGCACAAAAGACAATGCATCTTTCAATGTGTTTTGTTTGTTAGCTATGATGTGGAAATCAAAGAATCATTTCTTTTTTTGATAATGAGTGGCAAGACTATTTTTTTTCACCTCTTAAAATACATTTATAGGATTGAGACTTAGATCTGTATTTGGGAGGCCGAAGTCCTACCAAAAACACTATAAGAGAATGAAAATTTGTTTTTTCCATCAATTATAATGGAAACCACTTGCTTCTAATTGCTACTACCACCATGAAGCATAAGATTAAGAAAGAACTATTTCACATACTGTTAAAAGCCTATCTAGTGGACTAAAACAAGATGAATTTCCTCTCTAAGGTTATTGTCACCATCAAACCAAAGCATCTTAAACAATATGAAAGTTGGGATTGCTCTTTCTTGCATGTTCTCTCCAGCTGAATGTGATACAGATTTTAAAATGTTCTGAGTCAGTGACACTTAACTATCCAATCAACTTTGACCTAATAAGACACTCTCCTTCTGTGAGCCCATAGTTTGTCTTTGATTGTTTTTTTCAGCAAATCTCGGTGATTCTCTCTCACCTTATACTTATGTTCCGGATGAGTGAGTGGTTGAGTCCCTGAACCTCTGGCCTGGAACCTTGGTTAGAATCCTGTCGTTACCAGCTTGACTAAAAATTTATAAGACAAGCCTAGAAATGAGAAGTCCCCAAAAAACATGTTTAGTAATTTCGAGTTTCTGACAGATTGCAGTCAAGACAATCTCTCCGTTTCAAGATTCCTAAGGCCTCCTTCAGTTTACAGTGTTCCTGATTGAAGAAAAATGAATCGCTTCTTTTCTGAGGAAAAATGAGGGACCAGGAAAAGCCAAGCTTGTCAGGGATGCAGGTATCAAAACTTCAGGTCAGCACCTGTGATGATGAGGGAAGGAAAGGTGGAGTTCTGGGCTCCCCTGCTAACTGGGAATTTTGCTTTTCTTTTAAAAAAGAAATCTACCATGTCAGCATGTTTATGTTATCTTTATGCAAAAGTTTAAGTAGAAATTGTGAGGACACAACACTCCTTTTGCTGTCATTCATATCTCATCCTTCTCAGGATAATGTAAAATTTGCCTTACAAATATCAGAAATTGGGGATTTCTAAGTCATTTCCTATTTTGTCTTATGCTTTCTTACATCATTTTCCTCTCACCAGCAGGCATTCTAATATTGAGTTTATTATCTGCTGCGGCAAAGCATTATTTCCATTATTTACTTCTCTGTTGCTTGAAATACTTAATTTGCCTTGATCATCGACAAGGATAATTGAAATATTGGTGTGAATTACGTTGGTAGATCTACAACACCAAGTAATTAGCTATAGAAGAAAAAAACATATAATTACATCAAAAGTATGACTCTCACATTTTAGTAAGCCCACTTGTCAGTTTCTTTCATTGTGGCCCTTGATCTGGTTAGTTGTTCTGCAATATGTTTCATCTTTATGGCTTAGAAACTAGAAAATTATGGCTATGCCAACCATCAGGCAGATTAATTTCACTAGAGTGAAATGACTGTTATCTTGTTTGACACGTGCTGCTGCGATGGAGAGATGATTTTAATGGTCGACTGAAATCCTTAAGGAGCCTAGTGGTGGAGTCCCAGCTCATGTTCAACCAATATGGCCAGTGGCTTCAATTAGCTGAGCTCTGCTATTGAAACACTCCTTTAAAAATGATCTAAATAAGATCTGCATTTTATTAGAGAAAGAAAGCATTTATTCTTACAAATAGGACACCTAAAAATGCATTGACTTTGGCTGCAATTCTGCACTCAGGTGTAATAAAATTGATGAGCCCATATAATAAAATTTATGGAACCAGAGTGAATTCAATTTATTTGAATATGCTCAGTTATGTTTTTGTTTATTCCCATAGCAGATGTTTAATTTACAAACCAGGCAATTATGACAGCTCTTCCAAACAAATAAGAGCAGATTAGTCAAACGTTTACATCAATTTTTATGTTTATCATTAGTTTTATGAGGTGTCATGAATATTCAGTGGTAAGAAAAACTATCATTATGGTACCTGGAAAACCTCAAAATGATGTTTTGCATCTCTAAATGCTATTTCCCCTTTTTGATAAAGCTATTAATGTGTGTTGTCTCTTATTACCAGTTGGGCTTACGGGCTGCAATGGCAAAAGCACTCATTCTCTCCAGAGACCTCACACATTCTAATCAATGTGCTAATGACATTTTTGTGGAAAGTAAATGAAAAAGTACAGGTGATCATATTTTGGCTTTTACTATGCAGATAAAGACATCTTTGTGCATTCTGGAAAATTACCATGCAGATTTTATAAAGTTTTAATTTTACTTAAAAATAGCTCGCTATGCTTTCATTGCTAAGTTTAATTTCTTTCCTCTTCTTTGAATAACCTTTTGATACACCAAGGGAAAGTTTTGCTTTTCCCGACATCAGACCTGTTGTGTTTCTTCACGTGAACCTGCAGATAGGAAGTCTTAACGTGAAGCCGTTTATGACGGACGTTCTCACACAGCAGTTTTATTTTTCTTCTCGGTGCTTAAACTGTCAGAATAAAAAGGCTGTCGCTCCATTATGAATCAGTAAAACTACATGGCATCATCCATAAACAAGAAAGAGATCTTTCCAGCCTGGCTGGTTTTGAATGGATCGCACTTTGACAAGCTGTGCCCTAAAAGCAGTGAAATGTCCTCAATATCCTAACCGGATTCCCACAGTGCAGTTTTCCCCACTCCACTGTAATGGCAGGTTTCCTGTCATTAATCAGCATTCAGACTGAAAAGAAAATTAGGAGCAATGTGTTAAAATAGCTCCGGAGGGAATAGCTTCAGCAGAAATATTTTCGATGTAAGTTACACAAAATGTTGAAGCAGAACTTGGTGGAAAACATGATTTTATTGTTAAAGATGCTTTGAACTGAATTATAACATCATATTTTTTGGTGGTTTCCTTTTTCTTAGGAGTGTACTTTTTTTTGACAACAACCAAAACATCATCTTCTTCATCATTGGTTACAATTAGTTACAGTATAAATCTCCCAGGCGTGTTAACTCTAAAAATAGGTTCTAAAAATGCATATATATATTCCACATATGATAATTATGTGTTTTGAATTTGAATGTAGGACATGTGAGAATACTACTTAATGTATATTTACCTCTTGGATTCTTTCTAAAATTTCTAAAAGCATCAGTTATTTTGAATTCAAAACTGAATCAGAATTTAGACTTCATGTTCCTATGGCGTCTATCTGCAAGATAATTATTGATACACAAACACACATACACACACAACTTTCTGATTTGACTTGTTTTAGCTAGACTATTCCATTTCCACGAACTGGGTGGAGGACAGTAGACTAAAAATTGGCTTTATGTTTCCTTTTTTTGTTCAAGGAAGATCAGCGCTGAGCTAACATCTGCCACCAATCCTCCCCTTTTTGCTGAGGAAGACTGGCCCTGAGCTAACATCTGTGCCCATCTTCCTCTACTTCATATGTGGGACACCTGCCACGGCATGGCTTGACAAGTGATGGTACGTCCACACCCGGGATCTGAACTGGTGAACCCCAGACCACCAAAGCAGAACGTGCGAACTTAACCACTGTGCCACCAGGCTGGCCCCTATATTTCCTTTTAATCTTGCTTTTTAGTTTCACTAAGAACAATAATATGAAGGAGATGATGGGGATGAGTGTTTGTAGCGCACAAAAAGGACCATAAGCCTTCGGCAAGAAAACACACAGAAATAGACTGCTCACAGCTCTGGATCTACTGTTGATCAAAGGCAATGCCAGTGTAGAAAGTAATGAAATACTCTTCAGGAGGAAGAAAAGCTAAGACACACAGGCACATAGACAGAAAGGGCTACTGATAAATAATTGCACACAAATACACTGCTAGCCAGTATTTTCTTGGGAATCCGGGAGATGCAGAAAATAGTATGCCGCTGGTTTTTAGGTTACAAAATTCTTACAGAGTATGAACTACTAGTGGGGTTTGCTTTCTCTGAACAAGAATGCATCCTTTCAGATTGAAGGCTGGTAAGATTAGTAATCTTCCACATCAGTTCATTATAAAGAACATAATGGCCTCTTTAAATGATAGAATGATAGTCTTTGCAAAGTGCAAACCAAGCAGTTCACATTTACAATTGCTACACTAATAACTCACTTCAATAGTGTCTTGTCTTTGGCCCTCTGACTGGATTTCACATTTTGCCTCTAACTACTTTGGGTCTTTATATTTTATTTCATCATTGTTGTGCAATGGCAAACATTATAAAACTTTCTTTTCTATAAGACAAGAAATTATGACTTCCATGAAAACATACAAAGCAAAATTCCATGTCTTTTAAGGATTTTCCTAATAACTACGGGTCAAAATTATTAACTACACTTCAAAAGATGTCAGTTTAGACTAAAAAGCACTAAAGTTCTTATGGATGAAGTGTGGGAAAACTGTTCTCCTAACGCATTGATCGCAATATCCTAGTTAGATTTCCCAGTTATTAGATTTTTGTTGTTTCAAACTATTAAAATTATCTAGATAGTATTCATTTCCTTGTTTTAATACAGTAAATGCGTTTAAGCAAAATAATGCAAATATAGAAAAAATAAGTATATAAAAAACTTTTGCATGTTGGTGAATATTAATATTTTTTGAGCTTTATCAAAGGTTGAAATGTTTTATTTGAAGCAGTAATTGCTGTTCTTTAGAGAGTAATGTGTTCAGTCTGTTGTCTTACATACATAAGAAAAAGACATATTTTCATGTTTATAATATTAACTTATAAAAATTTGCTCATTAACATACTTTTAAGATTCAAATAGACATTTTTCATCTTATTCGTTCCTGAAAACAGATAACACCTTAACCTTAGAAATATAAAATAGTATACTAGAAGGCACACTGGATGCCAAATATGGATTGTCAGTTAAATTACACAATTTTTCATTGTTTCATGCATTCACTTATCCAACGTTGATTGACTTGATACTTGTTCAACTAATGATTTACTTCACAGTCACTATCTTCTGGTTAAGAAGGTGTAAATGTAAATGTTCACTCTCCTTTCACTTGACAAGGTGAAAGTGCAATGTGGGAGATGAACTCACCATGTGAAAACTGGGGCAACAAGTGCTGTGGCCTGCTTCCTCAGAGGTGGAGCGAGAGGCGACACTGCCTGTCTCTAAAACATCTGTCAGTTTTTACATTCTCTGATTTCTAAAATTAACTCCACTTTAAATAGTTATTTTTCAAAAGTGAAAATATCCACAGTCTAATGATTAAACATATTTAGTATTTATATAAATTTATTTTTATATCTGTTAAACCCATTTTGAATATCATGAAATGTATTAATAGTTCTCTCCTAATGATGTCTTTAATGATCCATTATTACTGATTTGAGTCTATTAGACGCCCCAAAAAAGTTATTTTCATTTTTGAATTATAAAAATTAGAATTAAAGAAGAAAAACACACAACATCCAAAATGGAGTAATCAAAATGAGGTGTTTCTACTTACTCATATATTTGTACTCAGTTAGTGAATTCTTATAATGATATTTTGGATTACATCTGTTCAGTGGTAGAAAACATTACAATAAAATAAAAAATAGCATGTATGCTGTCAACAATAGTTTCAAAATATAGGATTGGCCTTTTTTGCCCTTTTTATACTCTTTCAGCTTTATTTCTACTTCCTTATTGATCGTTTTTGAATTAGTTTTGCAAGCTGCCTTACTCTTAACCCTTGCTTCAGTTTTATGTAAATAAATAATGCACATTTTTTAAGAGAATTATTTAAACTAGTTCATTAAAGTTGCTTTTCCCAACTTAACTCTTTAAAAATCAAATGACCACATGACACTGAAGTTGTAAGAGATTTCGGAGATATCTGGAGTGGTTCTCTTCCAAAACATCACTGGCAGATAGCAATCTTGTTCTTTCTAAAATAATTTGGGTGAAAAACATTATTATAAAATGCTAACCCAATATATATATATAGAATTTTATATGTATATATAAAATATATATTTTATTTGAACTGTGACTGCCAATGGTAAATACTATTTAAGCCTTAGTTATTAATACAAGTATTAGTGTTAGCAGTAGTATTTACTTGAATAAACTGTTATTACATTTATAAAACAAAATTTAAAATATAAACCAGAAAGTGATAGGTTTAAAAACAAACAAGGAAATTTCTGCTACTCTAGAAACTAGCAAGGTCAATATGGATTTTGAGCAGAATAACATGTTTTATTCTAGCATTCCCTTCCCTAATTTGTCTTTGAGACAGAAGAACATCCCATCCCTAAGGCTTGTAATTTACAGCATAAAATGACAGACAATGTTACTTACCAGCCCAACTAGATTTCAGCAGTTTTCAAACCCAAAGGAATCGTTCTGAACATGTTCTGTTTGATTTCCCAATAATTTGAGTTGCTTTTCCCCTAAGTCAGCTTTGAAGAGTCAACAATGCTCAAACAAAACTAGGTTACTTTATGAATTGCCTTGTGTAAGGGGCACATTCTGTTATATTATCAGCTGTGAACTGAAAAGACCAACTCATGGAAGTGGCTGACAGGAATTAGTTTGTTTTTTGTAGAGAAAAATCCCTAATATTAAAGAAAAACATGCAGATCAACGTAAAATATGTAAAGCTGCAGTAATATAATGAAAACTGTATTAGGTGCACACCTCGCTCTGTCTAATTCTAAATCCTAACTCGACCCCTAGAGGTGTAATTCAGAGCGAGTCAGGCTGTCTCTGCTCTTGTTCTTCCTTGGTAACATAGGCACCAGCACCTCCCGCCCTCATCCTGTTGTTTGAGGAGGATTTCCAGTGATCCATGCAAAGTGCTAACAGCAGTGGCTAGCACACATTGACTGCTATTTTGTTGGTGTATAGTTAAAACTATATTGAGACAACATAAACACTTCTGATTTCTAAATTTCCTTTCATTTATATGTAGGTAATTTTTATAATTGGGGTATGAGTGTATGCAGAGAAATAGAGAGAAGCGTTTAATAAAACACAAAACCTAATCACCCAATCATATCATATTGATCTAACTCCTATGCTAACTCAGACCCTCCAGCTTCTGCAGAACATCTTCTTCTTGTCTTTGTTTTTTTTATTCAACGAGTATTTACTATGTAATTGACACGTGCCAGGCATTATGCTTTGGCTGGGGATATGTGGTGGACAAGCCACAGATTCTAGTGGGAATTCCAATAACAGATATCTTTATCCTTTTGGACCACGTCTTGAGGACCTGTTGCAACAAGTTCATGAAAGAAAGAGAAAAACATCATTAAAAACTGAGATTTTAAAAATTCTTACGTTTAACTGCTGCTGTAATAAGTCTATTTCAAACAACAAAGGATTTTCTCCTGTCCTCAGCCACTACACATTTCTGTCTTGTTCACCCATGCATCCCAAGCACATAGAACATAGCAGGCACTTAAATATTTGTTGAAAGAAAGAATTGGAAAACCCTAAAAGGCTAGTGAGGTGCTGGTAATGTTTACCAACCAGTTCTCTGGGGAAAGGGCTGATTAGCATTTAGTAGCCAATTGCTGATTTTCGTGATATGCAATTCACCATTGACAATATCAAGCTACCAATGTCACATCAATCCACTCACATTTCTGAAACATTAACAATCAGCTCTTGCAAAGTAGTCTAAACCAACCCCAGCTAAAATATACATGTTTACTCCTAGTTAAGTACCAAAACTGGAAGCCATTGGGTATGCACTGTCTCAATTTATAAATGTAGGACATTTATCTAGATTATTAGGTACCATATAAACAGAACGTCTCAACTTAAAGTATCAAAATGATTTTAAAAATTTAAGCTTAATCTCTATATCAAGCCCCTGAGATATGTTCAATAGTTTTACCTATTTTACAGATGTGGAAACGGAGGCACAGACAGTTAAGTAACTTGTTTCAGGTCACAGAGCTAATAAATGGCAGAGCTGGAATTCCAACTTTAGCAATTTGGCTCCAAAGTCTGAATTCATAATCATGTTATATCACTTCTTGAATGATGAGGATGATAAAATACATGTTTATGCTTCTTCTCAAACTTTTATCCAACGGTAAAGGTTTGATGATTGATTTATCCTTTTTTGTTTTAGTCCTTTGCTTTAATTATTTATCTGTTTGTTTGTTAGTTTTGATGAAGCATCTTAATAGACAGGAGATAGATAATTAGAGCCAGGAGGAAAACTCGAGGTTTGGAGCCTTTGAGAGTCAGCTCTGGAACTGTTGTAATATTTTTTAGTCTCGTGGAGAAACCAGGTAAATATGTGGCAGCCTAGTAAAATACTATAAATTGCTTCTATATCCTGACAATTCAGTTATATTACAGGCCAGATAATTCCTCACTGTGGTTCCCCAGGAACCAGAAGGCTCATATTAATTGGGAAGATCTTTACCTCTGTTCCTCAAAACCTCCAGTAAAAAGAGGCTACAATAAATAAGCTTCAATAACTATTAAGAGCTAAATTTTAAATTTCAAAGTGTCTCTTTCGGAGGCACTTAATGTATTTCACCTTTAGCCTAAAGTGAATGCTAATTTTTCCACACGTTAAATCCACCCTGATTTGCTCGTCTGTACCAAATTGATTTTTTTTGATCTGTGAACAGTCTGAGAGAATTTATTATCCATGTATTTGTAGAATGTTCATCAAACAAGAGACCTTGGCACTTTGGGAAATACAGTAATTTGTGAAAAAACATTTATGTTAGGCTTGTCAGCTGGATTCCCCAAGGCCCTTATCTCTCTAATTCTAGAGCAGAATTCTTACTGCTAGTTAAATATTATTTCACCCCCTCAAATTAATCATTATGGAACCTTTTTCCACATTAGTAGCAACCTTGTGCCATCAAAGTCGTGATACCAAAATACATGATACCAAAATTGTTGAAACTTCTTAATTAAAAGATCTGTAGTATATTAGTTATTGTGATTACAGGAGCAACTAAAACTTTAAGATGAAATCCTGGTATGAGAGGCTTTGTCAAGCTTTCGGCTGTAGCCAAAAACAAATCTAACAGCCCCGCGCAATGGTACATCTGAATGCCGCTCTTAATCTTCGCTGTCTGATTCTTCTTTTTCAGAGGCTTGTGAGCAGAGGCTGGGGGTAGGCTGGGGGCATGGGAAGGCAGCCACAACCAGGCAATTTCCAGGAAAGGACCCAAGGCACCTAGAACTCAAATCCTGCCCGGGATACACTCTGCAGGCAGTCCTGGAGACGCCCACCTGATGACCTCACAGAGCTGGTGCCTCCCCTTCTTCAATTTCTGACCCACCTGTTCCTTGCTTAGCTCTCTTGCGACCCACTCACAGCCAGATGCCATAGTTCTGACAGCCTGTTCACTGGCTACCTCCCCAGTGCTGCCTTCTCAGCTCCTGTCCCTACGCCAAGACCTACTGACTTACTGTCTTCTCGCCCAGACCTCTCTTATGCGTTGATTCTCTTTTGCTATATATGCGCTGTTTAGCTGGCTGTCATTGAATTTATTTAATGTACCATGTGAGGCATAGAGATTATATTATACGCAGATGAATCATTTAATTCTAGTATTCTTGAAACTTAATTGCCTGTAACTTCTGTACTTGGCATTTTTATTCAGAGGCGATTCTTTTTGAGCATTGGCTACGAAAGAAGAGTTTGCTTTCCTATGAAACTTATATTTTTTCTCCCAGAGAAGTGCTGAGATTATTTATAATATAGGTTTTCTGCAATTTTGCATAAATCCCTTGAGAATTATATTTCTCACAGGTCTGCTTTCTGCCTATAATTCCAAATATGGTTGACACAGAGTTTATATATTTGTGCTGAAAAGGCTGATTTCAAAATTTCACTTTCTTTTCTGAGAATATTGTGAAGAAAATTAGCAAAATGCTATATCTCTCACCAATTTGGATCATCACAGTGAAAGCTAACACTCATTAGACACTTAATATAAGCCAAAACTTGTGTTTAGTAATTTACGTGGATTATCTCATTTAATCCTAACAAAAACACTTTGGTCAGGTGCCCTTATTTCCATTTTATGATAATAAAATAGACTTGAAGAAATTACTTCACTTTCTCAGTGTCACTCAGCTGATAAGTCTCAAGTGTGTTCTCAAATACACTTTCTACAAATGAAGTTTTAGCTCTTAACCATAACACAATAGTTGTTGAATTTGCTTTCTATTCTAATATTTTCTTTAAAAATGTAACTTATTAATCAGAAGTGTCACTGTTTAAAGTCACCCTAGTTCAAGATCCAATAAGGATACTTTATGCATGTAATATGTTTGCCAATAAATTTGTGAAGCAAAATGTTCTTAATCTGTGTTTTCCAATTATCTAAAATCATTCATATAAATCCCAAATGGAGTTATTGCTTTAAAATTTCATTTAATTAATGACATATTTATTCTTTGCCTCTGCTATATTTGAGAATAATGGTAATTGTACCAAAAAACGGAAAAAAAAATAAAAGCATTGATTTCTAAAATATAATTTTTAAACTCTAATCCTAAAAAACAAGATGCTATCAAATGAAATGCTAGTTGTTATTTACAGCAGTATCATATCATAGTTAAAAAAAAAAAGTTAGCCTAACTTGACTGATTACCTCTGTAGATCTGTTTCTACAATATGCACATTTCAAATACCATAGCGGCACAAAAGAATATTCTATAAGAAATTAATCTAAAAAGAGTTGCTCAGGAGCAAAATGAGCATATGGTTTTACATTCATCATGACTTCAGATCCAAATTTCTGATAAATTAAAGGAGAGAATAGTGATTTTTCATTAGATAATGCATAGAAAATACATGATATAATATCTTGATCACAGTTAGAACAAATACTTTTTATTTTTTCTTTTCCCAAATACTAATGAGTAATGAAATTTCTTACCCACACACTTTTAATCCCTCTTCCTTTCCTTTAAGCATTTACCACAATACAAAGAGCTATATATTTTATTTTATTTATGCATCTTATTATTGTCTGTCTCCTCATTAGGATGAGGACAGGAGTTATGACTGATTTATTTACTAATAGATTCCTAGTGCCTAGAACAATGTCTGGCCCATTTTAGGTGCTCAATAAATACTAATTGAATGAATATATTTGCTTAATTTACAAAGAATATATTCTGTCAGAAATAATTAAATCAGAAATATGTTTTTAATATTATATATGGAGAAGAAGTCAGAACAGAAGGATATTGTTCGTATGGTAGATATAGCAAAATACAGAACATGAATATGTAGAGAGTTATAAATAACAACAAAGATCTTGGGTGATATAAAAGCACTTTGAGACCAGTATGTATGTAAAAACTCAGCATTTAGCTGTCAGACATCGTGGGCAGTTCACAGATTTCCCCATGCGTCACAGTCTTCCCTCAAGAACCACGGGGACCATTTGGCTTTAGCTGTTTTTACTCAGCAAGTGTGAATCAACAGCTCTTCCCTGTAAGGCACATGCAACTAAGATGTCTTCTTTTTTAATTTAAGAAATCTAAATTTAATCTGTATGAGGTAAAATATAGTGGTTCTGTTTACAAAATTCTAAATGCCAGGAGCCGTCTATCATTCTAATCATCATCATCATCATCATTGTCGTCATCGTAGCTTTTTCAAAGGGAAGGAGTTTTAAATGTAGTAAATGTCCCCACTTCTTAGAATGAGAAAGCAAAAGGATTATTTACTTCTTCATTTTTCTCCTTTTGTTACCTCTAATTTCTTATTAGATCATCGTCCAATCTAAATCTCTATGAGCCTTTAAATGTATATGGAATTTCCGAGTGTTGTTTTTGGGGGAAGAAAAAACCTTGACTTGAATTCCAGGTCTGCCACTTCCAAGTAGTGGAACCACCTCTGCAATTACTCTGCCCCCTTCCCATCCTCCTCTGTGCTCCCGGAGCCTGTGCTCCATGTACTGCGACACCTGGATTCCTTGCTCCTTGGCTGCCAGTTGGGTTAGCCAATGGGAGGCATGAGATAGAGCCTGGAGAAGGAAGAAGCAAAATGTTGAGTATTTCTTTCCTTGCTGCTGCCCAGCCTCACAGCAGTTCTGGTAGTGGCTATATTCCTCTTGGTCACAATTCCGATTGGTATGGGTATCTCTTCTTCTCAGGTTCTGGTGCTCACGGGGTTCAGATAACACGTTCCCTCCCCTTGCTCTTTTAGGTGTGGGATACGATGGCCTCCTGCTGTTGTGCCTGCCTGGTGTTTAATCCCCCTTTGTTAGCTCCCCTAACCCTGCCCACTACCCTGTCAACAGTCCATTCTGTAGGAACTGACAGATACACCAACTGAAAAATCAATTTCTTTATCTGTAAACTGGAGGCTACGTCTACCTGCTGGTTTGTTGTGCTGTATAAAATGATACATATTTAAGTTATCTAACACAGGGCATGGCATATATTAGATGATCTTGGTGGTGACTGTGATGGTAGGGCTAGTAATAGTGATGGTTGTTATTACCTGGCCAGGTTAGCAATGACTTTAATAGTTTTCGTGTTATCGTATATTTCTCAAGTGCAGAACACGGATGAGCAGGATAAGATTTCAAGTGGGAAAATAACCCCTCAGCTTCTTTTATAGTAACTGTTCTTATAATAACAGTTTCTGTGACAGAAACAACAAACACGTCTTTGCCCCTCAGGGGGGTAATCCTGCAGTCTTATGTCCACAACGCCACAAAAATACTTCTATGAGTTCAGTGACTGCATCCAGGTTTGTGTGGCTAACCACCACCTAAAATCTTTTCTTCTGACACTCTATGCACATTTACCTTGTATTCTAAAACTGGAGAAGTGTGTAGGTCACTGAGTATTTTCAGAAATTCAAATTGATTCTCGGGCTTTGAGTGTCATTTTGGCCATGGTTACAGCACAGGCCCTCAGCCCAGAGGACCCTGAGATGATCACTTCTGGACGCAGGACTCCCACATTGACGCTAGAGCAGCCCAGACAGTGAGCTGCTATACCACAGTGATATTTTCTTCTGTGCTGTCCAAACTCTTCACTTCTTATAATTTGAATCAGGACAGTGAAATATTTCCTTCAGAATCACTATTAAAATGATGGTCTATAATTCAAAGCAATTAAAAAGCTCTTTGATCCCACAACTAGAAGGACGGGAGGTTTGGGAAGATAAAGCAGAAAAAAAAAAAAGAAAGATTGGCAACAGTTGTTAGCTCAGGTGCCAATCTTTAAAGAAAAAAAAAAATCTCTTTGGTCTATGGACCACAAAGAGAGAAATTGATGAGGAAGACCGTTGTTGACGTAATAGTTTTATTTTCAAAATTAGTATATTTTATCCAACCAAGAAACTAAAATTTGAAAGCATTTTTTACAAATAGAAAATAATCTTTTAATATCAAATTTGTCATGAGCTTGAATTAGAATAACTTAAAGGGAATGTTGTACTCATGAGAATTGATGTATTGGAAAAGGGCACAACTACAGATACAACATTAATCCAATAGGTAAATGGGTTAACCAGAAAGCAAATGAAATAGGATATTTAGAAAGCTACCTGGCATATTAGCTCAATATAAAAGTCACATATCTCTAGCAGCAATATTCATTGAGTAAATTTACACTTTCTTATCATCTTGGCTGTTTTCTTTGGTTGCTTGTTTTTGTTTTCCACAAGGAAATATGCATAGAGCATAGTTTGGTTTTATTCTTTTTCTTTTCCAGAAAGCCATTTTTGGTGAATAATGACAAGGTGGGAGGAGCAAGACTAAATACTCGTCATGTGTGAATTCTTGTCATTCATAACTTGGGGAGTGATGTGCTTTTCTTCTTTCATAAAGACAAGAAGCAAGGAAATTGAGAATAAAATTCACGTATTTTCATGGGAATATCTTAAACTGAGTTTTTAATATCCATCTAAAATGCAAATGTCAAACAACAATCGAATCTTATTTTGGTGAATATTGTCCTTTTTTCTTCTGTTTTGTCAGAAATAATTTTAAATATCCTCCGCTCCACTTTAAAAAAAATTGAATCCAAGACCTAACTATACAGAAAAACATGAAATCATGTCAGGTGCCCAATATGTAGTATAACTCAAATATGAATTCAAGTCCTTTTAAAGCACTTGTAATTATATGCACAGTTATCAGAACTAGTCTTGCTTGGTGAGAGTCGCAGCTTAAATGTTTCCCTTGCTTTCACTTTCAATTTACTTGCTGTGTCTATAAAAGACCAGTGGAATTGTTCTGTTTTCCCAAATAAGTAAATAAAGTGCAACTAGTACTTTATTTATTGGTTGTTACATGGTGATGAAAATAATAAGAATAATAAGTTTTCACATATTGAGCCAAATGGGGAAGCCATTCTGGTTAAACTGTGATCTGGCCTAAAGCTTGTTTTTCCCTAGAGCAGCCTGACTTACGATCCGTCAAACATGCCGTGTACATCTGCTTCAAACATCTTCCCAACGCAAAGAATACACTCTTTAAAGAGAGAGATGAATGTCTTCCTTTCTCTGATGCCACTACCAGAACTTCTTTGAAGATAAGCTTTTCTTCCCAGAGAACCACGGTCAAGTTGACCTGCTGTATATGTGCTCAACTGCAGCAAAACACATCCTTGTGATTTTGGAAAAATAAATTCTGTTCCTATCACGGTTGATTTATGTTCTTTTATGTTCTTTGTTCTTTGTTCTGAAATGGTATATAACCATGCTGCAAACCAGGCTTCTCTAGAGTGCTTTCATCTCTGGTGGAGATAGCAATTCTGGGCTAGTCTTCAGAACTGGCTCAGTAAATATCACTCGATCTTTCTTATCTATAGATTGGTTATTGATTATTTGTGTGGAGAACATTTATTCAACTTGAAAGCAATGATCCAAAATCTATATATGTGTGCATTTTCTCTCTCATGGAAGGAAATCAGAGTTAGGAAGACTCTGAATATGCTGATTTCTTTTGCAGTGTGGTGCAAAGTGATTTGTTCATAAAATTAAGAAAATTGCTTTAAATGTTTTTCAATGCATTTACTTCTATAGTAAATGAATTAAGTAGTATCAAGTATCTATTCAATAGTAATAATTTATTTCTTCGAGATAGAATTAGACTTTTACTTTCTACAAAGATGGAAAGACTTTTTCTTGGTTCTGTAGAATTTAGAAAGAGCAGCTGACAGTGAAACATGAAAATATAATCATAAGGAACTATGTTAGAAAGGTACATGTGATTGGCTGTTTCCACAATTTTCTAAAATGAAATCTAAAAATTTTATTAAAATACTTCAGTTATTTTAATGAATCATAAGTCAAAACAAGAAACTTCTAACCTTATTGACACAAATGGACACTCCAATTGCTTCATTAATTTAAACTTTCAATTGCCAAATATATTCTTAAAAAGCTTCTTAATTAAGCTTTTTGTTTGCAAACAACAATCATCGAAAGCAATATTTTTAAACACTCATCATGTTGAAGTATTATATTTTGCTCAATTTAGAAAAGATATGGTACCTGCATTTTTTGAAGAATAGTAAAATCTCTCTCTTTTCTTAGACATGTGGCATTTTAAAAATTCCAACAGGGGGAAATGTCAAAAATTTCATTTTTCTAATCCATTACAATACTGTTTGCTTCTTGGATGAAGTACGTAGTTGGGGACAGGAGTGGATGGGAGATTTTGACTGAATATTCTTATACATCTTTTGAAATTTAAATTACATGAATACATTATCTCTTCAAAAAGTCAAATTAAAATTTTAGAAAAATCAAAGTGTTGTCTTTTATCTCAGTTGTTAATTATTTGTTTTCATACTCATTCCTTTATTTTGTGAAGAAGTTACTACACTATCAATTGCAAATTAGCAGACAGGGAGATAAACATTAACTGGAACATTCTAGGTGCATTTCTCTTTGTGTCTGTGGGTGTAGAGAAGTAGATAAGGAGTTTTCACATATTGAGCCTAGCGCCGGGTCAGCTGGATATTAGGTAATTATTTTTCCTTCTCCCTAAGGAGGACAAATACTAACACAAATCTCAAATGCTTAGAGTCAGTCAATAGTTTTAGAAGGAAATAAACTATCTCTGTGAGTTCAAATGACAGGGAAGTCTGAGTCCCTTTATGGCTAACTCCAGATTTATTCCATACATTAACCAAACCCATTAACTATCCTCTTGCTTGTATGTTTGGGGCTCTGTACTATCTGAACTCTGAACCAAGCCTCATTTGCATGTTACAAGATGATTCCCTCAGCGCACTGTGATGTCAGATCAAGGCTGAACTGACAAGCATTAGCAACTTGTCTGAATTTGATTTTCATATATCAGAAAGTCGTAGACCTTTAAGTACCAAAATTATGTTTTTTCTAAGGAACACAAAATATTTTACATGTTATTATTTATTTAGTCTTTGCAACAAATCAGTGTGGCAGGTAGGAGGATCTCCTCTTTATGAGAAAGAAAAAGAAAAAAATGTTAAGTATTGGGCGCAGAGGTTAAATGGTCATGTTCCGCTTCTGGAGGCCCAGGGTTCGCCGGTTTGGATCCTGGGTGCGGACATGGCACCTCTTGGCACGCTATGCTGTGGTAGGCGTCCCACATAGAAAGTAGAGGAAGATGGGCAAGGATGTTAGCTCGGACCCAGCCTTCCTCACCAAAAAGAGGAGGATTGGCAGCAGTTAGCTCAGGGTTAATCTTCCTCAAAAAAAGTTAAGTATAGGAGGAATTTACCAAAGAAAGCATATCTCCATGTCTCTGGATGATTTTATCAAAGTGACACAGTCTTCACTAGGAGTTACAACTAGTAAAGTGCTGTGCAGATGGGTGTAAAGTCTTGTTAGAGAGAATGATTCTGGAGCTCTCCTGTTATTGACAAGGGCAGTGCATCTCATGTTCTACGCTTAAACAATATGTTTTCCTCTTTTGGCTACACTTCTCATCTTAGTTCTCAGCAGCCAAAAATCTTTGGGGATTTTTCCTTTTTTCTGGTTAAATATTGATATATTTTTTTTCCTCTACATCTGTTATTTTTTAAGTGTGGTCTGTAAGGACCAATATTTTTCAAATGACCAATAGAAGATGTTACACAATCATGAATAAGTAAAAGATTCTTCAAGAGTGCAAGAGAGATCAGTGGATTTTAGTGTAAAGAGTGTAAAACTCTTATTGACGTGATTTTAGTTTCCACATCACTTGTCAAATTTTGGTGTAGTAGCAAAAGAGAATATCCACAATTATCTGTAAAATCTATTAAAATACTCTCCCATTTTCCAACTACACATACGTGTGAGACCGATTGACTTTGCATACAATAACTAATGCAACATCTCACAACAGAATGACTGTAAAAGCAAATATGAGACTCAGGTTCTCTTCTACTAATCCAGACATTAAAGAGCTTTTGAAAAAATGTAAATAATGCCTCTCTCCTCACTATTTTTTGGAAAATATAATTTATTTTTTTATAAAAAATATATTTATGTTAACATATAACAGGCTTATTTTAAATTTTAAAAGAACTACTGAAATATTTTTAATTTTTCTTAGTTTTAATCTCTAATGTGCTAAATATCAATATATATATATAACTTAAATAACCAAAGCTCTTCAGAGTCCTCAATACACTTTAAACATCTAAGGTGATCTTGAGAACAAAAAGCTTGAGAACTGATGGTCTACAAAAAATTCAATTGAATACAGGGACAAGACTAATCACACCATTTATTTGAGAATATCTATCAAATTGAGATTTCCTAATACTAAATCAATCACTGAAGATTGACTGATAATGAGTAAAATATCTCTAAAGATTATTTTGCTAAAATTAAATGGAATGATATATTGCTAATTTATTTGAAAAGTTACATAGACAACATAGCTCTAATATTAATCCAAGTTAATGAAAAATAGCTACCTTTCCAGATATCCTGAATGGTTTAACACTCTTTGGTGGTATTATTCGCAGTGTTATATTTATGTTTCGTTATTGTTTTTCCTTGAGTGTTAGGTGAAAATGAAATTGCTAATTTGCATGTTTGCATATATTTGCATATCATGCTTTAATAATAATAATTTGCATATCAAAACTTTAATCCTCAGTATGTAAACTAGAAGAAAAAAGTGAATTAGCACAGTTTACAGTGATTATATTCATGGCCAATATGTGACATAAAATTCATAAACTCTTTTAAAATTAATTGATGTGGTACAAGTGGAAACTGACAATAGCAGTCATGCATAGAGATGAATAGTGTAAAGAGCTCAATATAAGATATAGATGACCTTGAATGGGGTGAGGATGGGGGTAACAGGTAAATAAATGCTACGTAGAAAGAACATAAGACATTCTTTATCTGCCCTAGCTGTACTGTTACACAATGTGTATTGTAAACATTGACAACTGTAAACCACATATAGATATATATTTATTTATACATTAATATTCTATATATTCTCTATTAATATTTTATAGTTCACTTAAATACTTCAAGAGTTCTCAAGGTGCCATTGATACTTTTGGAAGGTTGCCATCTCTGTTTGTAAAGCAGTTTAAGTTGCACAATTATTTTAAAGTTATAGTACATTTTGCTCTTATTATTTTATTAAAAAACTGTTTTTATTGGTGGAAATACAATGAGACAAAAGTACAAATCATTTCCCATGCCAAAATCAGTGGATAGGTTCAGTAAGGCTTTCATGAGATTTAAACTTAGTGCAAGTGAGGAGAAAGAAGGAAAAGAGAATGTGTTCCACATGCTATGATATATATATATATATATAATATTATGTGATATGATATGGTATGATATGATATAATATTGTTTAATAGATGATGTGATAAGATAGATTGATAATCAGCCAGGGATCCATGGAGATATTTGTAAGGATACAGTTTGGCTATAGACTCATTTTAAGAAGAAGAATACTCGGGGCTGGCCCCGTGGCCGAGTGGTTAAGTTCACGCGCTCTGCTGCAGGCGGCCCAGTGTTTCGTTGGTTTGAATCCTGGGCGCGGACATGGCACTGCTCATCAGACCACGCTGAGGCAGCGTCCCACATGCCACAACTAGAAGGACCCACAACGAAATATACAACTATGTACTGGGGGGCTTTGGGGAGAAAAAGGAGAAAAATAAAATATTTAAAAAAAAAAAAAAAAGAAGAAGAATACTCTTGAAATTTTTTCTTTGGTGGGGGGCCCAAGTTTGTAAGAATGTTTTAATCATACCTTACCTTCTTCCCTCATTCTCAAGATATCAGCCAGTGATCTTTTAAACTACAAAATAGGTCAAAATAGACTCTTCAAATACTACACTTGCACTCAGGATAAAATTCAAAATCTTTGGGGCCGTCCTGTGGTCGAGTGGTTAAGTTCGCATGCCCTGCTGCGCCAGCGCAGGGTTTCGCTGGTTGGGATCCTGGGTGAGGACATGGCACCGCCCACAGGCCACGTTGAGGCGGTGTCCCACATGCCACAACTAGAAGGACCCACAACTAAAATATACAACTATGTACTCGGGGGATTTGGGGAGAAAAAGCAGAAAAAAAAAAGATGATTGGCAACAGTTGCTAGCTCAGGTGCCAATCTTTAAAAAAAACTTAAAAAAATTCAAAATCTTTATTGTGGAATATAAGGCAAATGCCTTCATTCTTGCCTAGCATTCTGGCCTTCCCCAGAATCATTCTCCGCTCAATCACTACACACCATCGCGGTGGGACTTGCTCAGTTCTTTGCACGGACCTCACTCTTTCCTGTCTCCACGCATTTACCCAAGCCGAGTGCTTCTGTTGGAACCTCTCTCCTCATTTGGTTAATTGTTACTGATTGATAAATGTTTCCAGTTGCCCTTCTCCCCAACACTGTGGCCCTTCCAACCTAAGTTATTTCCTTTTCTCTTATGCTGTCCTAACTACCTGTGATTCTCTTATAGGAATTATCACACTGTCAGTATATACAGTATTTACACATGAAAATATGGTTTAATGTCTTTCTCCACTTTGGAGAATGTTTAAATTCGATTCACTGTGTAACCTCAGGATATAGAATCTTTTACATAGATAACTATCAATAATTTCATGAATGAATAAGAAAATGAAAGTCAGTATTACAATCTATGCTTAATTTCTTCCTCAATAACCTGAAAAATGCCCAGCTCAATGCCCTGCACAGTTACCATCATTCTTTCTTTTACACATCATGTTTGTTCTAATTATATTTATTGAAATGTAATCTTCCGTCTTTTGAGTTTAATAATAAAAATGTTGCCTTGTAGGGGCCAGCTCTTGGCGGAGTGGTTAAGTTCATGCACCGCTTCTGTGCCCAGGGGTTTCCTAGTTCAGATCTGGGGGATGGACCTTCCCACTGCTTATCAGGCCATGTTGCAGCAGGCGTCCCACATGTAAAGTAGAGGAAGATGGGCACGGATGTTAGCTCAGACCTAATCCTCCTCCTCAAAAAAAAAAAAAAAAATGCTGCCTTGGATTTTGTATGTCTGTATTTTTTTTTAAATTTTATTTAGAGACAATTACCATAACATAAAATTTAACCATTTAAAGTGTGTAATTCCAGGTTTTTAGTTACAGAATTGTAGACAACTCTCACCATAATCTAATTTTGGATCATTTTTATCACTCTGAAAGGAAATGCAGTACCCATTAGCACCTCCTCTCCATGCCCGGTCCAGTCATAGGCAAACCGCTGATCTACTTTCTGTATTTATTCCAGACACTTCATATAAACAGAATAATACAATATGTTGTCTTTCGTGACTGGCTTCTGTTTTGTTTTTTAATTCACTTTTCTAGTCACTCATATTTATTCACTTGCACAAAGATACCAATCTGTGATTGATTGGGAGTTTAAAAACAGGGTTCTTATCCACAGATAGTTTGAGTAGCACTATTTTAATAAACGTGTATACATCGTACATGGAGTTGCGAGGCAAATGGCCATTCAGATAATGATTAGAAGTTTTAAGTATGCTCATATGTATGATTAAAAGCAATCCCATCATTCTTTTGTACATTTGACCTTAGAGAAGTCTTCAGAAACCCATGACAGGGAAAAGCAGAGCACATCTCCTAGGCGGGTGCAGGTTGGTTCGAGGGTGGCAACTGAGGGAGCTTCCCTGAGACTTTCTCCTTCACCAAGTCTCTGACTACTCAAATGTTTATCATAAATGCTGTGAATTCACTCTAATTAAGCAACTTGTACTAAGGTAATCCAGTTGTGTGGGGGTATTTTTTAAAGATTTTTTCACATGTGATAGTTTACTTTCCTTAAATATATATATGTGTATATATATATATATACATATATATATATGTATTTGCATTTGTATACAATTTTTCAAACCTTATTTTCCAAAATATTTGCAGGCTAAATCTTCACGCAACAGGGGTTAGACTCAAAATCTATGGTAGTCACTTCGTAAATGATATGTTTGAGAAAAGCGTGCATAGTGATTATATTCCCCAGAAAATTCAAGAAAGACTGATTTAGTAGGAGAGTAAGCATTTGTATGTAATTAATGTATATCAAAAAAACTTATCTAAACACAAAGAGAAAGGGATGGAGGTGGTCAATGCACAGAATCCCAAAGTCGCTAGTTTCTTATTTAAGTTTCTTCTTGTTTGAGTTGTTGCTGATTTAACCAAAAGAATAAAGTCAGGGGAAAAGTTAGCTCAACATTCTCTATTCTACATTTAATTAAAACTGTGCTTACTGTATGCCAAGTACTGTTCCATCTTAAATATACTAAATCTTTTAATTCTTACGACAGACCCATTTCTGTCATTCCAATTAAAATGGTGTCACCCACGTACTAAGTGGTAAAGTGGGCTTCAGAACACACACATTCTGGTTCCAGAGTTTATGTTCTAATCATCATTCCTTATTTTTTGCTAACACTAGGTTTTTCTCTCTCACACATTCACATACACACAAAGTTCTATACATTGAGTTCACTGGCACAACCCAACCTCTTACCTTCAGTTCCAGGGCAAACATTCTCAGGATTTGGATATTCTCTTTAAGGATGTGGACCACAATGAATATAATTAGTGATTCTTCTAGAGCCGGCTGCTCAGTCCTTAGTCCCCTTCTGCTTCTTTTTCTTGTCTTTTCTTTTTTTTCCAAAATGTAAGCAGAGAGGTGATTACAATCTCAGCTTATCATCCAAATTGCAGGGATGTGCACTGACAGAACCACCCTGTGTCCTGGAAGAATCACAACCCACTCTCTATTGCATCCCCAGATACCCTTAGATGCAGGGTTCTCTGTTTTCAGATTTTTTCACCCTTGAACCAAAATATAAACAGTAGCCTTACTTTGCATTGGCTTACAAATTTAGATCATTATAAGTAGGGTGTAATACTTACTGGTTCAACTGTTTTTTTGTCTTTTGGATTTTTTTGGTGAGGAAGATTGGCCCTGAGCTAGCATCTGTACCAATCTTCCTCTGTTTTGTTTGTGGGATGCCTCCACAGCAGGGCTCAATGAGCCGTGGGTAGGTCTGCACCCAGGACCCAAACCTGCGAACCCCAGGCCACCGAAGCAGAGTCAGCGAACTTAACCACTACAACACTGGGCTGGTCCCTCAACTGCTTTTTCTTTTGCTTGATGAGACAAATTTTAATAATTTTAATAATTGTTCATATTACAACATTTCTGCGATTGGGGCAGCATTTGCTGTCTGCTGCAAGGTTATTGCTTTTGCTTCTGCATTTTTTTCTTAAATTGCAACATCTACCCCAGATAACCCAACTTGCCATTTGCTTCGTTTTTTTCTCCACTACACAAGCAGTGTAAATGCAGACAGTACTTGCAGGATATTTCTTATAAATTTCTGTTGAAACAAATGGGTTGTGAAATGAATCCATACAAAAAATTGTCTCAGCTATAACTAGTCTGGCTCTAGTGGATAAACTTCATAACCAGACTTCTTCAATGAAAGTTATCTTTTTATTTGAAGATTCTCATCATGACACAGATTCTCACTGCTAATTTCTGAAATCAACGTAAGTATGTAATTTTGGATCTTAACGAATATTACCAGAGTCTCACGACTTCTGCCTCATCAATATTATTCTTTGCATCATACTCTTTGCACACTACAAGCCAGGCCTAATAAACTGATGTTGACTGACTATTTTTGAATTAAAAACAAAGCAGAAAGAAACCCCAGAGAGAATATCAAAGTAAAAATCATTATTTTTGCTCTATGAAAATCCTATTCCAATTCTCTCCATATTTTAGATATGAAACATTATCTTCTCTGGGAACTTAAACAACTTAAATGCCCTGCTAATATCTTCACATCTATGCTTCATAAATACTTATCAAAGGGGAAAAAAAGGAGAAAGTTTCAAATTGGTAAATGTGTTCAACTCACAGAACACAGAAGAACACTGAATTTTTCCTAAAGCTGTCCTTTCCATGAGCTTCAAAGTGACAGACCTCCTGGGCATTGGAGAAATAGGTAAAAACTACAGCATCAACTCTTTTTATTGATGATTTTCTTTGATCATGCTCATTAACTATTCTTTGTCTCAGGCTAAACTTAACATAAATAGTTAATTAAGTATAAATTAGTAAAGCATGAAGTTTTCTTTTCCACCAGTTTGGGATATTTTAATTACCAAAGAGTGGCCTGAATAGATAGCTCCATTATTTAGTTTAATAATTCTGTATTTTAATTATTTCTCAAAATTTTGCAGTCCTTGGCAGTTTGTTTCTAATGTTTATAAGAATATTACTGCACTTGAAATGGTAGCTTCTCTTAGAACAAACATAATGCATTAATTATGTATGCTGTATTGGTTTCGGCACAAAACTAGCACAGATACGGCACATTTAACATATATAATCAAATTACTTGATCAATATAGCAATTGCATAAAATGACAAATATACATTCGCTAAAGGAAAACACTGCTTATTAAGTGGGAAAAAGGAAATATTTCTCAATAATTTTAGGGGAAAACAGAACAAAAATTCATATTCCATTAAATATTTCATGCTATGATCTTCCCTTGTCATTATAGTTATTGCCTTATTAGTTCTTGTCTATCACAAATAGTTTCCAAAAAAGATGAAGCTTTGTGTTCAGCTGTAAATAAACAGACAATAGCCCCCTCAAAGATATTCTAAGTTTTATCCATAAGCTTTTGAAGGACCAGAAAGTTCAGACCATTGTCTATCTATCTATCTCTCTCTCTCTCTCTCTCTCTTATTGATGGAAGATCACATACAAATATGGAGTCCAGAAAAAGGGGCAAATCCTCTTTTCCTTAACCCAATGTGCACTTGGCATGTTCATCCCCCTGCTTTCCCCATTGGAAGCTGGGTTTTAGACCCTAAAGTTCTTCCAGAGGTATTAGAAGCAAAGACCACTGTCATGTTGGAGGGAACTGAGGGCCATAGATGAAAGAAACAGCTCATGAATATTGTCATAGACAAGGATTAAATCTATAATGACAGAAAAGGAAAAGATATAAGGTTGAAAAGAGATAAAATATAAAATATGTGGTACTATCTTTGACATATGGAGAGCAAAATGCAAATATTATTTATTATTTTGATCAGCAATTGCTGAATAGAAAGGATTAGACTAATTTAATTTCCCCTTCCTTATTCTCTTAGCTTTCTCAGCTACAACCAAACAAGAAGTCTAGCAATCTTTGTTAGTAAAGGCTTATCCATTTCCTTCTGTATTTAGAGTTACGCTTTTATGCTGATTTATCATAGACAAGATCTGGTTCTGGTACTAAGTATGTCAAGCATACTTGGGAAAGGTCAACACCATTCCCTTTTCACTCAAAATTATCTGCCATGAGGTCAGTACTACAATCTATACTTTTTATTACAAAAGAAGAACACGCTTATTTTGCAAAATCAAGAAATATATACAAGAGAAAAAATAAAAATTAAATCCACCAGTCTCAAACTGGAAATAAAGCAAAAAGTCCGTCAGCAGTAGAATGCATAAATAAATGTGCTGTAATCACACAGTGCTGTACTATTCGGCAAAGAGAATGAAATATAGCTACAAACAATAACAATGATGAATTTCACAACCATAATGTTGAACAAAGGAAGCCAGCTACTAAATATTACATGTCGTAGTTTTCAGTTATAAATTACCCAAACCAGCAGCACAAACTTATGTTAGCACTGGAGGGAGCCATGAGAGGGTCTTCCTGAGTGATACTCATGATCTCTACCCTGATTTGTGTGATGTTTACAAGGGTATGTTAATTAGCTGAAAGTTCACTGCTTTTCTTTTTTTCTTTTTAATGTATATTATGATACAACACAAAAATTAAAAGAGAAAATTCACCATAAGACTAAAACCTCTTAATCAAAAATCCCTTAGTCAAGATGTGTTTTGGAATTCAGAAACGTTCATATATTAGAAAGTTAATACATTAGATATATAACGCCAGTGGGGTCCGGGGCAGCATCTAATTATCAGCACATTAAACGTGTGCACCAAAACTATGAATATTCAAACTAAGGAAGACGCACAAAGACCATGAATAGATTCATAGCAATTAAGGCCAGATTTTCCCACCAAATATGTAATTTCAGGTCTATTACTGGTTTTCTCATGCTTTAAAAACTTAAACATTGTTAAATTTGATCTAATTCCTTTTTAGCCACTATTAAGATAATTATATAGATGTTACGCCTTCTGATGATTAATGTAGTTAAATATGTTGAGGTACCTTTGCATTCCTGGAATAAATATTGCTCAGTTGTGGCCATTAGTCTTTGCAAGTATTTCTGAATTTTAATTAGTATTATTTTATTTGGGATCTTTTATTCTAATTTTCTAATGTTCCTTTTTGTACATAACCCTTACCTAAAACTTCAAAGCATCAGTTCTGTTTTTGCTTTTGTTTTTATTTTGAAATGTTGGCCCTGAGCTACCATCTGTTGCCAATCTTTTTTTTTCTTCTTCTCTCCAAAGCCCCCCAGTACACAGTTGTATATTCTAGTTGTAGTTCCTTCTGGTTGTACTATGTGGGATGCCACCTCAACATGGCTTGTCCGGGCCCAAGATCCGCACTGGCGACACCCTAGCCCGCCGAAACAGAATGCGTGAACTTAACCACTTGGCCACGGGGCAGACCCCCATTTCTCTTAAGTAATGATGTGTAATTAGTTACTCCTTTAATCTGCTCTATTTGATATTGTTTCTCTAATTTTATTTATTTATGTTATAGCTTCCTGAATTAGATCTTTTCTCTTTTTAGGATTCTTCTAGTGTTGCAACAATTTTAACGTCTTTTAAGTTATGAATTTTTCATGGAATATGGTTTTGTCCTTATTTCAAAAATTTATTTACCTACGTTCATTAAACAACAGATTTGTTTCTTTTTGTGGCTTTTTGTTTTAAATTGTATTGATTAGAGTGCTTGGAAATAAAAATATTGATTATAATGGCGTTTATTAATTTCTGTCTTTTATTCTCCAGTTCTATATCATATTTCTTTTAGCGATATTCCAAAACTTAAGCCCAATTTGGGGACGTACATTGCTAATGTTTACATATTAAACCTAAGAGTTCTAAAAGCAATGTCTGCTTTTGAAAAAATCATAGCAATGCTTACATTGCTCCAAAACTTGGTTTGAGGAGTGATAAAAGTGACCTTGTTTTCTATTTATAACATACAACTTTTTACAAAAATCCACTCAAAACAGATTAAAGACTTCAACATAGGACCTGAAACTATAAAACTCCTAGAAGAAAACATAGGGAGTAAGTTCCTTGACGTTAGTCTTGGAAATGATTTTTGGATTTGACATCAAAAGCACAGGTAGCAAAAGCAAAAATAAACAAGTGGGACTACATTAAATTACAAAGCTTCTACGCAGTATAGGAAACCATCAACAAAATGAAAAGGCAAGCTATGGAATGGGAGAAGATATCTGTAAACTGTATATCTAGTATGTAGATAATACCCAAAATATATAAAGAACTCATACAATTGAATAGCAAAAAACCAAAGAATCTACTTGAAAAATGAGCAGAGGAACTGAATACACATTTTTCCAAGGAAGACATACAAATGATCAACAGGTACATGAAAAGATATTAAACATCACTAATCATCAGGGAAATGTAAATCAAAGCCACAATGAGATATTATCTCACACCTGTTAGAAAGCTATCATCCAAAAGACAAGAAATAAATGTTGGAGTGGATGCAGAGAAAAGGGAACCCTTGTGCACTGTTGGTGGGAATGTAAATTGGTGCAACTACTATGGAAAGAAGTGAGGAGGTTCCTCAAAAGATTAAAAATAGAACTACCATATGATCTAGCAATCCCACTTCTGGGTATATATCCAAAGGAAATAGAAACAGAATCTCAAAGAGATGTCTGCATTCCCACGTTCATTGCAGTCTTATTCATAATAGTCAAGATAGGGAACACCTAAGTGTCTATCAACAGATGAATGTGTAAACACATAGCATTATTCTTCCATGAGAAATAAGAAACTCCTGCCATTTGAGACAACATAGATGGATCTCGAGGGCATTATGCTAAGTGAAATAAGCCAGACAGAGGAAAAAAACTGCATGGTATCACTGATGTGTGGAATCTGAAAAAAACAAAAAGTCAAACTCGCAGGAACAGAGAGTAGAATCAGGAGCTGAGGGGTGGAGGAAATAGGGAGGTTTGTAAAGGGTACACACATTCAGCTCCAGAAAAGTGACCCTGTTTTCTATTTACTTTTTAATAATTTTATCTTATATTTACTCGTGTTTGTTACTAGTTTTCCACATTAGTCTTTCTAAAATAATGGACAGAATTCATTAGCTCCACATGAGTACACATTTCTATCATTTACATATCATAATATGTAAAAAAGTAGTTGCAACAAAAATTTTAAAGGTGTTCTGGCAAGGCAAGAAAAGGGGAACATTATAGTATGATTACTGGATTCGGAAGACGTGTCAAAGATAAATCTTTACAACCTCTGTTTCCCTCCACCCTTCATTCTCTTCAAGCCTTAGCTGGAATATTTTTTTCAATGAGGCATTTCCTGACTACCCTTTCTCAAACTGGAAATATCCTCCCTCCCACCATACTCATTGCTTACATTTTTTTCCATAACATTTATCAGCATCTTAAAAGACAATCCTCCATAAATCTGTCCAACGTGTTTCTGCACATCTTGCAGAGGGGTTGTTTTTGTTCTGCACTATCTTTTCAAAGATGCTCATATACCAAATAGTCTTGGAAGATAGAAGACTTGTCTTCTCAGGAGTCAAGTCAGGCCCTTCCCAAAGCCAAGGGTCCCTCTCTGATAACTCAACCCTTTATGTGTGTAGGTGTCACCTGCTTTGTTCACTGCTTGTGGGAATTGGGGCTCAGAGAATCAGCAAAGGAAAATGATACCCTGAATATTGCTATCGCTTTGGGGGATAAAATCCTTCGGTCTCTGACCCAGGAGTTTCAAGATTTCTGGCAACATTCATAAAACTGTGGCAGGCTAACTTATTAGCTTACAAGTAGGGTAAAATCCCAGACACTTCACAGTTCTTGACACTGATATAGTTTCTATTTTACTTACTGACTTCTTATTTTCTGTCTCCCATCCTCTCCCATGTGGAATGTAAGTTCCATGAGGACAATAACTTTGTCTATTTGTTCACTGCTTTATCCCATGTGCCTACCACATGCCTGGTACATAGTAGGAACGATATATTCTTAATTGATTAATTAATTAAGCAAGAGCTAATTCTTAAAGTTGTGTAATAAGAGGAGCTGCCTAAAAATGGATTCTGTCCAAAATACTGTGCACTACTAGTTGTAAACGATTTTATGCGATTAATTCATACATTAATGGGGGTTTATATCAGCATTGTCAAATATTTTGGAAAAAGCTTATTGCAATATTTTTATTTTGAGAACAATGCTATTTCAAATGTAAAGAAATAAAAAAGGTGAGATTATTGCTCTGACAGGTCATTTTTCATGACTAATACAATTAAAAATAATAGCTTACATGAGAATACACCTGGCTTGTAGGGGAGACTGCACCAACTCCAGAATTCTCAGGCTTGGAGGGAGGGTCGGTCTGTGGCTGGCTGGCTCTGCCTCATTTGTACCTGGCCCTGAGCAGGCCTCTCTTAAGTCAGCCTGGTGTGAATAGGCCCAGGGGACTCTGGGCAAAAAGCAGGACTGTCAAGGAGCTGGAAGGTAGGAGGAACTTGACATTGCAGAGATAGTTTCACCTAAATATCACTGCTGTAGAGAGAGAAGATCTACTCTGGCAAGAGGAGTCGATGGCAGTCTATCAGCAATGCCTAGTTAAAGTGTCTCTTTCCATTAGAAGAAATGTACCTGTTACACATATCAAGATTCACTGTAATGACTTATGACCTGTATGGAGGAGAGAAATTTACCACGTTGGCTGCTTACAGTATTACATGGAACGTGATGAGCAATTAACAGAAAATAATGGAGATGCCATTAAACTGTAATCTCAGCTGAATGGTGCAGATCCCACCACTGAAAGGTAACTGCATGATCCTCTCTCTGAGGAAGGGGCAGAGAAAGTAAAACATGGCAGCTTCCACGTGCAAAAGAGTGAGCAGACGAGCAGAGCTGGAATTTTGTTCTTTCCATCTTCACTGGTGATAACAAAGAACAGATCAACAAAGGCAAACTCAAGTGACCCTTGTCATGATTCACTGTAGGAACTGAAATATGCCATTGATGGAAATGAACAGTTTAATTATTTGATGAATTTTGAGGAGTGTTACCAGGGGGATCCTATGGTAGGAACACTGCATTGAGAACTACAGATCAAGGAGCCTCAACACAACTTGTATCAATGCTGCTGAAACAGACTGCCAGGTTAGAAAACTAAGAGAATTATCTGAGATAACAGAGAGAGTTAAACAAGAAAATGGGGACAAAATCGGAGACACTAAGATACAGAAGTCCAAATTTCTCTTCAGCTGAAAAGACAGCCCAAGGCAAGAAAAGAAAAACAAAAATAGAGATAAAGGCATCTTGCCTTTTGCTTATGACAGGATTGTCCCAACTAGCCTGTTTCAGATCGTATAAACACAAATACTATAATGCCTGAATTTTAAACCAATTGCAATGATTCAAAGCCAAGAAACTGTTATCTTGCCACACAAACCTGCCTGAAAAATGTGGCAGAGGACTTCTGGAGGATGGTACTGCAGAACAAGTAGGTGATTGTCACGACAATGAAAGAAGTGGAGAGGGAAAGAGTGGATGTGTCAACTGCTGTCCTGACAAGTGTGCTCAAATAACTACGTCACCTTGCATTCAGAATGTCAAAGAAAGTGCTGCTCACGATTGTATATTAAGAGAACTTTAACTTTCAAGTTTGAATAAGCTCTGCTCCAGGGAAATAAAGTTTCCAGCAATTTCACTTTCAGAACTGGCTAGAATACATAGTGTCCAGTGACACAGTGGATGCGTTTGGACTTCTTGGAAGCTGGTCACCAGAAACAAGAGAGTATATTGGACATAGGGCCATGATGGTTCACTTCATGGCTGGGATTGGCCAGACAGGACTGTTCATTGTGATTGACACCCTTAGTGACACCATCAGAGAGAACGTTAACTATGACATTGATGTTCTGAAGAACATTCGGAAGATGTAGTCTTTTTTTTCATAGGAAGAAATCGTCCCTATAATAAACACAGTGTTCTGTTGTTTAGAATTTCATTTTAGGGGCCAGCCTGGTGGCTCAGCGGTTATGTTTGGATGTTCTGCTTCAGCAGCCAGAGAGTCACTGGTTGGGATCCCAGATGCGGACCCACGCACTGCCTGTCAAGCCATGCTGTGGCAGTGTCCCACATATAAACCTGAGGAAGATGGACATGGATGTTAGCTTGTGCAGTCTTCCTCAGCAGAAAGAGGAGGATTGGCAGCAGACGTTAGCTCAGGGCTAATCTTCCTCAAAAAAAAAAGAATTTCATTTTAAATTGAAGAAGCAGTTTTATTGTTGCCTATAATTTGTAGATGATATAAAGACATATCACTTACCTGCAAGTTGTTTACCAGAGTTCGCTTGTCAAATATACAGAACATTTAAGTTGCACCCCCTTCCACAGCTTATAGGGATCACATTTTTAACACAGTAGATACTCCTTCATTAGATAACAGCTTATAAACAGCCTATTGAACACATTGCTACAGTAACGTGACTTTAGCTAATTTGCTTTTATAATCTTTGTTATGATTTCTTGTATGTGTATAATTTTGCTTGGGGTCTTTTTTTACTTTCCTCAGTCCATCCTCTCATTCATCACAATCTTACAGAGATAGCGGACATACTTACTGGGTTCCAGCTCCAGATTAAAATACCTTGGGGGCGTGGTAGAAAAGACAAATGTTGCAGTTTAAATCTACATTCATATTCATATTTATGCATATCCTTTATTCTTTATGCAAGAAGCTGCTGCAAGGAGTCTATTCCAGTCTTGTCAGAGGAGAATGAGCCTTCTGGCTCTCCCTCCTTGTAGAGCTCTTGCTAATTCTAGGTTCAATCATTGCATTTCTGCAGATTTCATCCTCTTCATGGGACCTACCAGGTAAGGGATCAATGAGGCAATCAAAATGCCTGTTTGTAAATACTTTTCAAAAAAGTTAGTCTTGTACATTCCTATGGAAGAGGGAATCGCCTCCCTTCCCACATCTCTGTCAATCACTATAATTTCTAAGCATGTTCAATATTCCATATTTGGTACAGAAATTAACTCAGTTTATAAATATTTTATTAGAACCCTTCCTCCAGCTTAAAAATATTTAAAGATATTTTGTTATTCTTAAATAAAAAGAATTTTGTTAGACAGCTTTTTCATTAAAAAAGAGCCATATCTGAAATTATAATAAAAAAATTAAAAAATAATCAGCATTAAGATATTTGTTTTCAGAAAATATTAATCGTGTAAAATATTACTCATTTACACTGTGAAGAACTTAATAGGTTCTTGCTCTTGCTGAGTCAAGGGCTTCTGCCAGTTAAAGTAGCACCCATTAGCCTAGAAGGTATTAATTTTTTCAACAACTATAGCAGACACAAAGCAAAACCTTTTCTCTTCAATTTGAGTAACTATGACTATTCCATACAAAAATTTCAGAATCATATTAACAAAAATCACTAATAAGTATACTTAAATATATAAGTTTTTTGAATTGCCAAGATAACTTTCTCTAGTATTTTTATTTTCTTTTATTGGAGAAAAATATTACCATCAATAGTATAGCTTCAAAAAATCTGTTTTTACTGAAATCACTTTGAAATATATTAGCAGCTCTGTGCCAAGATTTTATTAGTTGACAATACTATAATCCAACTTTGCTTTAAAAAGCATGGCGTCAGCAAAATACCCTCTGGTTTGCATGAATTTATGTATTTAATTGGACCACCTGGTTTTACAACTGCAAAACATTTCTGCACAATTCACAAGCCCCATCAAGGAGGAATACATTTGTGAAACCAGGTGTAGGAGTGCCGCTGTTTCTACTAACTTCCTTTAAACGTATGATTTACCTGGAATTATTGAAAGAAAACGATTGTACGACACCACAACAGGTAAACCTGGGCCCCCAATGGTGATTTAATATTTGTTTTGTAAAGGCTGCATGTCTAATTAAGTGCCATATTGATGAAAATATTCAGCCTCTTTGACAATTTTACTCAATATTTCTACTTCAAATCCTATAACCCATCTCTTTGGAATACGGCGTGTGTCCAAGTAAAAGATTATTTCAACAATTCTGCTGGCTGTTTGCATATTTTGTAAGTGTGCTTCCAGATTTTTAAATTGGATTTTTACATCACATTACTTAGGATATTGGTTATTGCCACAAAACTACTTTGATGGCTCATATTTTTGTGCTATTTTTGCTAGAATGATTGAAATAAAATAGACTGAAACATGTCACTGTCCTGTGCTAAAATACACTCCCAGCATAGGCTAATAAAGTCATGTCCTAACATGTATTCGTACATAAGGTATGCAAATGGACATATTGATCTTTTATATATCTTTTGCTAGTTTTTAATTTCAAAAATTACACAAATATCAGAAATAAAGTGTTTGGCTACATTTTAATTTCTCTCCAAAAAATGATGGCAATTAACCAGTCTGCAACTATTTTTTGCTCTTTTAAATGCTATATTTTAAAAGCATGCAATATCATAGACTTTTTAAAGTTTTTTCCAGTTTCTCCTTTTCTCACATGTGCTGTTTTCTTTAGAAGGAAATAAGAAATGTTAAATACTAACTTAAAATCAATTCTACTGCTGAAGATAAGATTCTAACAACACCTTGAACTTGTGCATTGTGCTTTCTAGGATGAAATGGATGGTTCGATTCCTGCTTCAAAACTATAACTAAGAACAAACCTGGGATACATTTTCTTGAGGAAAGAAAACAGGTAGATCTTCCCTGGCTCTCCTGGCTCAACATGACCTTTTCTTAAGAAGAAAACAAAGATTATAATCTATCAAGTAAAAAGTGCGTTAAAATGATATTTTTATGATGTTCACTGCAGGTTTCATATATCTTGTAACAATTCAAAATCTGCAATGTATTTCCTACTTCTCACAATATAATCCCAGAATCCTTCCTGGGGACGACACATTGCCCAATTCCCAGTGGCATGTTTCTATTCAATTCCCATCCAGTCAGGCAGGCTATTTCCTTCCCAGTGAGGATGTTTTCTCAGTGTTCACTGGAGGCTGAGCTTAGAAGATACAAAAATGTCCATCCAATTCACTGGAAAGTTTGATCAGTCTTTGTAGCAATGGATAGGAAAAACATTCATAAGTTTTGTTGGCTTTTTGGACTGGACTGACTAGATTTGCTTTGTCATTATGTGGATAACACCAAATCGGGAGTTCCAGTGTCACAGGTGTGACTGCATAGCCTGGGTTCTAAGATGAGATAGTTTTCCCATTGAAAGAACCATCCTGAGCATCATCCGTCAAGGTCTCAACCATTTATTCAAAAGGAAGCCCTAGTCACTTTATTACTTGTACCTGTTGCCATCCCTATAGTCTTTATAGCCCAAACTAGAAGATGCAAAAATAAAGGTTCTAGCTTCTCAGAAACTTGAGGGTAACTATCACTTTATTGATGTAATTCACATGAAAGTCTCATATTCCTCTTTAAAACAACTATCCGTGCTTATATAGATTGGGAATCTGGAGGAAAATAACTATTTTGGCTGGCCTGAAATAGGACGATATCTCATTCTTTTCCATCCACTGCTTTTACTCCACTACAATTAGACTTTTAACAACAACAAGAATATTTAAGAGTTCACTATTTCACTAAGTCATCACATCAAAACTGAATTGACTGTTAAAACGTAAGATGACCTGTACTCTTAGGTCTTACCTAATTTGTCGCATTTTTCATTGTCACTTTTCTAATGCTCTACCATCAAAATATATCATTTTTCTTAGAATAGTTGGAAGAAATGTTTCACTGATGTTCCCATTACGTGTATTGATATACTTTGTAAAATAGTTCTTCATTCCTTTTCTCATTTTGTTTCAATGGGAAAATGTCTTACACCCAAGTAAGTGGAAATTGAATTAACCTGTGACCTACAAGATCGGTTTTAAACATCATTATTCACTACATTGCGCACATCAAAAAATGATTAAGTGTTTTGTAAGAGGGGCAATGGCGTAAAATGGGTTAAATAACAAAGTTGGAATCTATTAATTTTTTCCTCTAGGTTTAAACTTAACCAATTTCTGGACAAATACTGGCTATAGCAGAAAGTTTAAAAGCATATGTATCCAACAAATCAACTAAGAGACTAAACCGTTCCCATTTAGCAAAACCAGAAACGTTAGCAATCTACTAATTCTTCACATTTTTGTGAGAAATAAAGAATGTAGGTAACAGGAGCTGGGGGAGGGAATTTGAGTTATTTTATGGTTGTCATCTACTCTTTCCATGCAAGAAAGCATAATTTCCTCCTGGAAGGAAGCAAATTTCATGCCTCAGGCTGGGCATAAATCAAACAGAAATGTTATAGCATAGACTGTAATTTTATAAACTATCATGTTGTGGAAAATAGAGTTAAGCTGTAATCTATGGTGCAGTTACCATGCCTCTAAGGAATAATTGAGAAAGGGCCCAGCAGCTCTGAAGAGCTGTGGGTGCCATGATCTTGTGGCTCCTCCAGAGAGTCGCTGGGCTCCTCCAGGTAAATGATTCAAGGAAAGTTTTCCTAGTGCCATTTAGACTGTAAGGGTTGCTTGAGTAGGTTTCAGTAATACATGAACATCTCTTTCACAACATGAACAAATTTGTAGCTATTTAAAAAACAGTATTTTCCCCCAAATAAGATTTACATTAACAGCTCTGAAAAATTGTGAGGCATTTCTTAAAAGTTTACATTTTTTAAAAAAGAGACAAAAATTTTCATTACAAGCTTCTAGAACAGAATTAATTCTAACGAAGTAGGACATGCATGTAAAATTTGATAGAGTTTCCGAATATCATAGTTTAGAATGATGCAAATCTAATAGGTCATTGTGGATCAGCTCCAGCAAAAGGGATCAGCCGGAACAGTGAGATATTAAATAGTGACTTTTAGCATTTATCTTACATTTTCCATATTCAAAGACTCATCAGCTCTGAACTGTCCAGTGTGCTAATGGCTTATAGAATTTTACTTTTGGTCCGTTCTCAGCTGCTTGCCTTCTGGGTGTTTCACCAGCCATCGGGCATCTCTATCACAGGCTAGCCAGAGGAAAAGAATGAAGTGACTTTCAAATCAGTCAATTTCATTGTTCATTCCCAGTAGTTTTATTTTTTTTAACAGACCAGTGGAGGATAGTTTGAAATCATTGCCTAAACTCAAATATTACATTAACTTCATCTGTCTCTTACCCATATCGTGTCACTTGAAATTACAAATATTATTCACTTTTGACAACCTGAGCACGGAATGTAGTCTTAAAGATATGTTTTTATATTTTGTGCAAAGTACACTACTTTTTAGGAAAAGCTTGGCAAATTCTTGCCTGTTTACTCTGTCTTAACCTCTGTCAGGTATTTTAATTCTAAAATTAATATATGTTTATTATAAGGAACCAAACCATAATAAGGAATATTAGGGTTTTTTTCCCTACCTCCATTCTCTCAAGTCACCAAATTTCATTCCCTGGAAGAAATTATAGTGAAACAGCTTACAGATGTTTTCTTCTTTTTTAAATAGGTGATATTTTGTATTCTGTTTTCAAATGGATTAATTTTTAACTGCACAATAAAAATGTTTATTTTCCCATATTGAGTTATGCAGATCAATTAAACAGCTGCATGTTACTGTATTATTTCCATATACAAAAATTCATTTAACCAGTCTAAAATAAAAGAACATTTAGATCACAAAAATATTATGCTTAGGAATCATGCTACAATAATGTCTATATCTATCTACCTTTACCTATCTATCTACCTACCTACCTATCTCTATCTATCAATAATATGTGTGTACATCTGTTGAATAAATTTCCAACTGAAAATGCTGAGTCAAAAGATATGAATATTCAAAAGTTTTATAGATATTGTCAAGTTGTTCTTCAAATAGTCAAATTTACTTTTCAGTTGTTACAAAGTGGCTAGTATTGTTGTTTTCTAACAATAGATGATGAAAATAAGAGCTGGAGGGGGTAACTATTTAGTAACTGTTCAAGTGATTCAATTTTTATTTGTATCAATTCAATTCACCAGAATAACAGCATCTTGGCACTATTAAGTTTTTCACACATATCCTCAAGTGCCTTTCTTTGTACTCTCCCTGTATATACATATATATATATGTATGTATGTGTGTGTGTGGAGGGTGTGTATAGCCATGTTGCACTATTGGTAAAGAATAAGGTTTTAAATACTCAAAGGTCCATAACTTATTTGACTTGACTAATATATGAAAATAAATAATAATTTAAGGACATCTGCCAGTGTTGAGGCTGTTGAAATGGACAACCGTATACTCTTTCAATAATTGAGAAAAATGATAAGATGCTGCAAATTTAACACATTGGCTGAGATAAATAAATAAATAATCCTCAATTCTGAATGTTATTACATAATATTTCCAATAATAACAATGCATTTATTCTACTCATCATTTATTCATGAATTTATTAAGTATCAGCTTGATGGGTATAGATTGTGTGAAATAACTCACACCATACTTATCCTCAAGAAGTGCACAGTATAGTGAGAAAAGCAATTACATAAATAACTACATTACAACAAATTTTATAACAGCAATCATTAAAGTATGCCCACTGGGATTTGGGAGTCTGGAAGAGAAGAAAGCAATGATTACTTTAGTTTGTTAGAGTAGGAATATTGATTTTCAACATTCTAAACAGACTGAAACTTATATATTTATATCCTGACTTACTCTTCACCACAAGTTTAGGAATCACCTTGTTGATGCAAATAATCCATAACCAACCTATAAATCAAAATTAGACTGAGTTTATCATGAGCCAGGGTGAGGATTATAACCTGGGAAGGCCTTAGAAGGCGTTCCGGAGAAGCATGGTTTTCAGTACACATATCTTTTTAGAACAAAAAACATACATTAAACACACTCAGTATACATTTTCATCAAAATTTCAAAGAGGTATGCAGTTGCAAATTAGCAGGTCAACATGACGGTGATGTCAGGAAAGGGACAATTCGTGCATCACCAATAAGGCATAGGAGGGGAAGTATGCAGTCTTATCTTAAGAGAGTGCATTCTTTACTTTCATGGTTAAGCAGATGTACAAGGTATGTTTGATAGGCCATAAGTCAGGCTTTTTATTTCAAGCCAAAGCAGTTTTGTGCTCGAATAGTTACCCTAAATACCTCAATATGTGAAAATCTCTTGTCAACCTCTAACAATTGTATGCTTTTGTTTTTAGTCTCAACTCATTCCAACCTTATTTTTCATTAAACTACTACGATTCTTTCCACTTTACAGAACTTATTCACCATATGCTTAATCAACACCAGGCTACTCTCTCTTTAAAGAACATACCTATCATGAAGGCTCTATTAGAACTGCCACCTTGAAGGCATATCCCCATATCTGCCTGCTGTGATTCTACCATGCAGAAAGGGCCAGAACTAGGACCACTTCTGTTATAAACTAAATCCAGTCAGCTCTATGTCCCGTGGCACTTTATCTATGCCTCTATATGGTATTCATCAGAATCTGATATTTTAATTTTAGTAACAAGCAAATCTCCCTCAGGCTCAAGTTTTTGACGGTTGCAGTTATGTATTATTTATTTTTTTAATTTCTCTCATTGTTTAGTAGGTGTCTATAAAACAGATTAAAAATAACAACGTGATATAAACTGTGTTTGACAAGTATTTTTTTTTATGAAATTGAATTTACAAAAATTGACTCAAGGGGCCAGCCCCGTGGTCGAGTGATTAAGTTTATGCACTCTGCTTCGGCAGCCCAGGGTTTTGCCAGTTCTAATCCTGGGCACAGACATTGTACCGCTCATCAGGCCATGCTGAGTAGGCATCCCACGTGCCAAAACTAGAAGAACCCACAACTAAAAAACATACAACTATCTACCAGGGGGCTTTTGGGAGAAAAAGGAAAAATAAAATCTTAAAAAAAGAAAATTGACTCAACGTAGGGTTTGGTCTGTAGAAGCTTCCATCGATGGCTCCTTAGTTTCCCAGAATCTATTAGGAGCCCAGAACACAGTGGGCATTGAAGAAATAAAGTAATGCTTCCATTGACCATCATCATCTAGGATAGCCTTTAATGCAATAAAATGTAAAGATAATACAACCAGCCCACATAAATAATGCCCCTCTAATAATCGTGTAATGTTGACTGTGATATAAATAAGGCACATCTCAATATGTAAATGCTCAGGTGTAACTACTCTAGAAAACATAAAGTAGTTGGGGGTTTGCATTTATTTATATGAATACAACACCACCAAATACACACTGGTACAAGTTGTTTTGGCGGTTTAAATACCATGAGCAATATTGCTATTAGGGCATGAGAAAAATTCTTGATAACGTGCTGAGTTACACAAAGTACAATGCTTGATGTGCACATTAGTTGTACTTTTCCTTTAAAAATATGTTTGTAGGGGCCAGCCCCATGGCCGAGTGGTTAGGTTCGTGCACTCCGGTTCGGCGGCCCAGGGTTTCTCAGGTTCGGATCCTGGGGGTGCACGTAGCACTGCTCAGTCAGGCCGTGTTGAGGTGATGTCCCACATAACACAACCAGAAGGACCTACAACTAGAATATACAACTATGTACTGGGGGACTTTGGGGAGAAGAAGAAGAAGAAGGAGAAAAAAATGTTTGTAAATACTTTATGTTTATATGCAAACTGGAATTAAACTGTAGACTAAAAAAGTTATAAGTATGTTTTTTACATATATAAGAATTGTTCAATGGAATATTGAAAACTCATATGAGACAAAGGACAATGGGTAAACGCTCTTCCATGAAGAGTAACCTTGGCTCCCTGCTTTAGCAAATGTCCATGGCCCCTCCCAATATTCTTCTGCACAAATTTACAGAACACTCAGCAGGGCGGTATTATCCCTTCTAATAAACAATTGTTCTAAATGGTGACGATTACAGTTATTCCAGTTATCATAATCATGGTATTCAATTTAATTCTTTCTAGTTTTATCTACTCCCAGAATATTATCAGCAATGTTGAAATTGTTGGAACAGTAAAAACTGAGAAATAGCATCAAGATTAAAAAGTATCAGTTGTTAATATCTGACTTTATGCTTGCATTTGTTTCTCAAGGTGACAGCATTGAAAATAATAATTTGATATTATTGTGGATTAATATTTGAGAGGAATCTGTCTCTGAAACAGCAACATCTAAATAGAGCATTAAAAGAAAATGTTACTGATCTAAATGTTAGGCTAGGGCATTAGATTATGCTTTGTATGTCTCCTGCGATTAAAAAGTATTCATGGCTCAAATTGAAAGAATACATTTCTGGCCATTCAGGAGACAGAAAATGTGTCCATCTGCAAATTAACGCTCTTTAAATCACTTGGATAAGTCCCTTGATGATCTATATCTTAAACTGTTATTGAAGTTAAATGGGCAAAATGTCAAAAGCAATAAAGTTGCTATATATGTGTGCTAAGTTTTGCTTTAATGAAATGAATCTTTCAGTGCTTTCATTGTGTACCTCAATAATTTTGTAGTATTATTTTTCCCTTTACGTTTTCTCATGTTTGTTTGCTGAATAAGTAAATGATGAGACTGGAATATGTTTTACAAAAAACTATTGAAATTTCAGTGACAAGATTTTCAATTCATTTGATTCTACCTTTCTTCCTGAAAACAACAAACAAACAAATAAATACAAATGAGTTGACTGTAACTGATACATCTCATTATTATAAACCAAATTTAGGACTCATTTGAAAAAATATCTATTACCATTATCTTTTCATATGCTAGACTAAGTCACAAATCAATGTTGATATATTTTAAAGCATTTTCCAAGCATATTGCTACCGGCTCTTAATATCAGCCCTGATACTGGTTCCCCTACAGTGAACCTAGCACATATGGGCAAAATCTAAAGGCACACATTTCCAGTCCCCTGGGTCTTTAGTCACACTCATATGGAAATGCTTCTTTCTTTAACCTCTGACTCCCTGAGCTTTACAACCAAATAGAAGTTACAAATTGTTAAAGCCCAGGCGGCCACAAGCTGGGCTCCCACTAAAATTGTGGCCAATCACAGGACCTTGAAGTTCTTTTACAGAGGCATCTAATGTCCAGGGAATATCAAGAAACCGAAGCTTCTCAGGGCCAACTCCTTGGCTTCCTGACATCAGAATCTACCTTCCACCATGGAGATAAACAGCCAAGGACGCTCATTTGAGAAATCCTTTGTCTCCTCTGATGGAAGCAGGTCCAGACACAGGCTGATGGGAAAATGCTGACCAAGAAGGCCATGACCCCACTCCCCTACCTAAAACCCCAAATGAAAACCCCTACCCGTTTGTTAACGGAGAGCTAGCAACTCTTGAGGCAGTAGCCCTTGCTGTGCTCCCTCTGCCTGGCAAAGACTTTCTGTTTTCACTCAAGACTCTGTTCTTGTTACTTAGACTGGTATCAGGATCAGAGACAGAACTTTCGGTAACGATATGAATGTTAATCATTGACAATAAACATTGATGAGTTAGCAAAAACAACCAGAAACACATGGAATTGTAGAAGTTAACTTTATAAATTCTCTCTCTCTCTATATATATACGTATATACATATAAATATCAATACACTTTCATTGTAAATTCCTTATTTTATGAAAAATGTAAATAATCAAATTTCAATGTGTTTTCAATATCTAACAATTAACTTAAAATTATCAAACGTTAATTAAATGTCAGTTCTAGGAGCTCTCCAACTATTAAATCATTTCATTGTTATAATTTATTCACATTAAATAACATTCATCAAATGCAATTATGAAACATAATAATAAAATGAACACCGTGTTCATATATTTAACTTAAGAACTTAGATATTATTGATGCTAATGAATCTATCTATGTGTTCCCTCCCATCTCATCACAGCTCCTCCCAACATTGGAAGCCAGTATCCTCAGTAGTGTTTATCATTCACTGTTTTCCTAAAACAGTTTTTTCCCCACATATGTATATATTACTACACAATATTTATTCATTTTGCATGATTTTGAGTTTTACCAAAACAAAATCATTCTATATATAGACTTCTGCAACTTGGTTTTTTTCATTCAATGTTATGTTTCAAACCTACGTTCTTGTTTCTCTGTATAGTTACACTACATTCATTTTGATCTCTACATAACATTTGTTTTGGTAATTACACCTTCACAATTCACAATTCTATTATTTATGCAATGTCCTGTTAATGAACATTTGAATTTTTTCTAGTTTGTTTGTTTCTAACGCTATTACAAACAATGTCAATAACGGGTTTTTTTTTTTTTCTGAGGAAGACTAGTCCTTAGCTAACATCTGTGCCCATCTTCCTCTACTTTGTATGTGGGCTGCCTGCCACATCATAGCTTGACAAGCAGTGCATAGGTCCGCCTGGCGAACCTTGGGCTGCCAAAGCAGAACGTGCGAACTTAACCACTGCATCACCAGTCCAGCCCCTCAATAACGTTTTTATACATGCGCTTGGTACACTTATACAGGACACACACACAAAATTCTTGATTCATAGGTCCACAGGGCATATGATATTCAACTTTATTAGATAATTCAAAATTATTTTCCAAAATGGTCAAAGCAGTTTATGCTCCTATGGAAATTGTATGAGTTCCTATTTATTTATTCATTTTCTCAACAATTGCTAATTGAATTCCACTATGATCCAGGAACTGTTCAAGGAACTTGATTTATTCTGACTAATTTTTGTGCATCTGATGGGTGTAAAATGGTATCTCATCCTGGTCTTAAGTTGATTTCCCTAATTCCCAATGAAGTTGAGCACCTATTCATATGTTTATTGGTCATTCCTATGTCTCTTTCAGAGAAAAACATGCTCATATCTTTTGTCTGATTTTTAAAAATACTTTTCTTATTGATTTTTAGAAATTACTTACACATACTAGATATTAATTATTTGTCAGTAACGTGTTTTGTTAATTAGTTTTCCAGTCTATAGCTGGTCTACTGGTTTTCCTTTTGCTGTCTGATGAACAGAAGTTCATAATTTTCGTGCAGACAAATATATCTATAATATCTTTTAGTGATAGAGATTTTAATGGCTTCTTTAAACATTAGTCTATGGAACATGATTTTAAGATATCTTTTTATATTTTAGTCTAATTTTTAAAAAATTTTCTTTTATCAGTTTGAATTGATTGTTGTATATGGCATTTTGTAGGAAATCAATTTATATTTTTTAGTACAGTTAGCCAAGAGTCGTTTCATCAGCGTTCTGCCATGCCACATCAATTATTTAATAATTGATATTAAGGTCCATACATGTACATGGGTCTGCTCTGAGCTCTCTATATTGTTTTGTTGGTTAACTTGTCTATTCCTACACCTTTGACTGTATCACACTCTGTAATTACTTTAAGTCATGAAACCTGGTAAGACAAGACCTAAAAGTCATTTCCTTTTATTTTGAAATTATCAAAAGTAGCATTTAAGTGGTGATTCTCTAACAAATAATTAACAAGAGTTTCTAAAAGTTTGGGAAAGAATTCTGAATATAGATGAAAGTGAGAAAAAAATGAAAGGATAAAAAATACAGTAAGCTTTCTGACAGGAGGGAGAACGTAAATGATGATGTTACAAACTCAGTTTACGTAACATGGGAAAGAACTAATCCTATTTAATTACTTGATGAGATTGCTATATTATAACTCACAATGATTGGCATTTATGCTCTATTTCCTTGAATGAACACCTTTTAATTAACTATGTGCTTATTTAACAGAGAGAAACTGCAGAGGCAAATTCAAGTCAGAGTTTGAACTAAGATAATCAGGCTCAAGAAAAGGCCTTCTAAGACCCTGTTCCTTCAGTCGCCACGTCATGAATAAAATGGGAAGCATATCTTTCAGTCTTGGAATTCTTTAAGTTTTGCCATGCACAAAATTGATGTTTATGTTTTTTTAAAATAAATAAATACTTCTTTTTGTAGATAAAATATTACAAAGGAAAAATTTTGATATTGCTTCATTTTGTATATGTATCTCCAAATATGTTTGGGAATTCAAATCCACTCATTTCGTTTCCTATGTTTGGGACATAGCCAGTCACTGAAGTCTATAAGACCCTAGAACTAAGTCAGAGAATAATATCACTCACAAAGAACACATTTTTTGTTGTTTAAATATCACTGACTTTTTCCAATCTTAGTGGGAAAGCTAATATTACTTTTGCTGGCATTCTATGTCAGGATGTACATCCTCAGGTGAGTGGCTTTGTCTTGGAGGACTCTTTAGAAAGTGTCCTTTCTAGATGTTCAAGCATCTAACGGTAAAAAGCAGCAAAGAGCCATGGGAACCTTGGCCAAGAATTTGAGGTTCCTTGCTGATGTAGTTTTATTCACGTGACCAGCATCTCTAAATTGCATAACACTTGACTTTCCACATGATGCCGATCTCATTACTAAAATGTTTCTTTGTTTTAATTTAGCTACTCAGATGATGTTCAAAATCTTTCACAGGTCCAAACACATTTTGGCTCCTCAGTAGGAAATCTTGGATAAACCCAAGGTAAAAGAAATGTGAGAAAGGAGATCCTCATCAGTTTTGGAGAGTTTTAAAGAAATGGCTTTAAGAAGAATTGGCAAGAAGCATTTTGGCAACTAAATGGAGATAACTGGACATGGAAGGGGATTAGAACAGAACTGGGGAAATCAGGTTAACAAGCAAATCAAAAGGGTTCAGTGTGGGAACACTTTAATTCAAGGGAGGAAGAAGGTGGAGTTAGACAGTTTTAATAAGAAAAAATTAAAAAACTACCTTACTACCATATACGACAGTGAATGTATTTAAATATGAACACAACACAATTTGAATATGACTTCTATTCCTGCCAGCTGATGCAGTAAGACAAGAAATGCACATAAAACGGTAGTCTTAACTGGTATGTCTCTAAACAAAATGGCATTCCTTGACCTGTCTGTGTGAAAACTACCAGGGCATCTGCTTCATTTTTGAGAAATTCTAACAATAAAAATAGTTAAAACATTCTAAAATCACTAGTTGATGTAAAACCTACATTTTCCACATGTTAAAATGAGGTGAAATCAAATATAATTTGCTTATGTTGGCTTACAGAACTGCAACCCGCATCTGTGATTTTGAATCCTCAAAAAAAAATGAAATGTAAGTGGAAAGTTGTTCTTTTCCTAAATCACTTGACAAAAAGACTGACCTTGTTTCCTTAATTCATTTGGTGGAAAAAGTTGAACCTAAGCTATAATAAAGCTACTTTTCAGTGTAAATATTAGTGCATTTAGTGTGAATATTCCTTTAGTATAAATATTTGGCTGCAGAAATATTAATGTGTTTGATTATGTAGCACTCTCCCTGGTCATGTTGGGGTTATTACATAATGGATAGTATCTGTACCATATTACCTTTTTAAAACACACAAATTTTCTGAATTCCAAAATATGGCTGTCCCCACAAGTAAGGAAAAGATTGTGGAATTGTGATACTTCTTTCTGCATGTATTTTTTTTGTCTTTGTTTATCTTCACTTAATCATTATTCAGCCAAGAGTTTTATTACATGTTATTTAGAAGTATTTTCATTTTTAGTAAAGTAATATATGCACGTAATCAGTACGATCAAACAGTACTATAGGACTTCAAACACAACAGACAGCGATTCCCTGCCTCACTATTCCTTGGTGCCAACATCTGTTCTTTAGAGGCAACCATTCTCAGTGTATTTTTCTCTTTTTAAAACATTTTTTGAGACATAATTCGATACCATTCAATTAATCCATTTAAAGTGTATACAATTCAATAGATTTTATTATGTTCACAGCTTTATGCAACCATCACCACAATCAATTCTGGAACATTTTTGTGGCATCAAATAAGAAGCTCCACCATCCTCCAGCCATAACTAAACCTAACCTACTGTTTTCCACAGCAGCTGTACTATTTGACATTCCCACCCACAGTGCTCAAGGGCTCCAATTTCTCCACATTCTCACCAGCATATGTTTTTTTCTGTTTTATTTATAGTAGACAATTTAATGGGTGAGAGCTGATGTCTCAGTGTAGTTTTGTTTTGCATTTGCATAATAATTAGTGATGTTGGGTATCTTTTCAAGTGCTTATTGGCCATTTGTATATCTTCTCTGGAGCACTGTCTCTTTAGATGCTTGGCTCATTTATTTTATTGGATTGTCTTTTCTTAATTGAGTTGTGAGAGTCTTTATATATTCTAACACTAAACCTTTATCAGATATATGATTTGAAATATTTTCTCTGATTCTGTGGGTGCTTTTGTTACTTTTTTGATTGTGTCCTTGAAGGCACAGAAATTTTAAATTTTGATAAAGTCCAATTTGTCTATTTATTTTTGGTGCTTTTGGTATCATATCTAAGAAACCATTGCCAAATCCTAGGTCATAAAGAGTTACTCCCATAATTTCTTTAAAGAATTTTATAGTTTTAGCTCTTAAATTTAGGCCTTACTCAATTTTGAGTTAATTATTGTATATGATATAAAGTAAGGGTCTCACTTCATTATTTTCTATGTGTTACCACGTTGTCCCAGTACCATTTGTTGGAAAGACTATTCTCTTCCCATTGAACACTCTTGGCACTCTTGTTGAAATCAATTGGCCATGTACATTTGGTTTTATTTCTGGATTCTCAGTTGTATTCATTGATCCAAATTTCTGTCTTTATGCCAGTACCACTCCATCTTGATTACCATTGTTTCATACTAAGTTGTGAAATTGGGAAATGTGAATCCTCCTACTTTGTTCTTTTTCAAGATTATTTTTGGTTATACTGGATCCCTTGCAATTATGACTTTAGGATCAACTTGTCACTTCTTAAAAAGTCAGTTGGAATTCTGATAGAGGTTGTGTTGAATCTGTAGATAAATTCATAGAACATTACTATCTTAACAATATTAAGTCTTCTGATCCATGAACATGAGATGTTTTTCCATTTATTCAGATCTTCTTTAATTTCTTTCAGGTATGTTTTGTAGATTTTAAAGTTTTGCACTTCTTTTGTTAAGTTTATTCCTAAGTATTTTATTATTTTTAGTGCTATAGAAAATTAAATCATTTTCTTAATTTCATCTTAAGCTTGTTCATTATAAGAGTATAGAAGTAAACACATTTTTGTATCTTGGTCTTGTATACTACAACTTTGCTGAACTCATTTCTTGTTTAATTTTCACATACTTGTGAGTTTCCCATAATGCTTTCTAATTTCAGTCCTTTGTGGTTGGAGAACATGCTTTATTATTTTTATCATTTAAAAATTTTCAGGTTTTTTTAATGACCAAACATATGGGCTACCTTAGTGAATGTTCCATGTGCACTAGAAAAGTATATATATTCTGTTATTGTTGAGTGGAATGTCCTATAGATGTCTGTTAGGTCTAGTTGGCGTATAGTGTTTTTCAAATCTCCCATTTCTTTGTTGGTCTTCTGCCTAGTTGTTCTACCCATTTTGAAAGTTTGCGATTGAAATCATCAACTATTACTGTTGAATTGTCAATGTCTCCTTTCATTTCTGCCAGCTTTTGCTTCATGTATTTTGGTGCTCTGTTATTAGGTGCACATATGTTTATAGTTGTATATTTTCCTGATAGATTAGCCCTTTAATCATCATAAAATAGTCCTCTTTATCTTATAACATTTTTGGTTTAAAGTCTATCTTATCTGATATTAGTATAGCCATTTCAGTTTTATGTGACTGCTGTTCACACAATATTTTTTCCATCCTTTAACTTTTAATCTATTTGTCTTTAATTTAGAATGTGCCTCCATGAATAGTGTACAATTGGATCTTCGTTTTTACTCAGTCTGACGATCTCTGCCTTTTGATTGAGTTGTTTAATCCATTCACATTTAATGTATTCTTGAAATAGTTGGTTTTCTGGTTGCCATTTTACATTTTATTTTCTATGTGTTTCATGTCTTTAAATCTTCTATTCCTCCTTGACTATTTTCCTTTGCATTGCATGAATATTTTCTAAAGTAGCATTTTAATTTCTTTAAAGATTTTTTTATTACATTTTTTCAGTTGTTTCCTTTGTGATAGATCTAGGGGTTGCCATATGCGTCTTAATTTATTAGGATTACCTTCAGATTTATATTAAATTAAATGCAGTCACATATAGAAACATTAGTCCTGTATAGCTCTGTTCCCTTCCTCTCTTTTTCAAGTATTATTGTTATTCATATTGTGAATATAAATGTTACAAACTGAACAATATATTGTTGTAATTATTACTTTATACAGTTGAATGTCTTTCAAAGAAACTGAGGGAAGAAAGGAGAACAAGCACATACTTATATTTTTTGTAATTTTAACTTTCTTATTTATCATTTCTGATCCTCCTTCATTTGTTCTTGTGATTTTGACTTACAATTGTGAGTCATTTCCTTAGCCCAATAGAGTTTTGCTCTCATGCACTTTCTGTGTCCTGTTTTTGACTATTATATTACGTTTATATATGTTATAGGCCCAAGAACATATCATATAAGCATTGCTTTATACAATTGCTTTGGAAACAAAAAGAGAAGAAAGCAGAAAGAATGTACACTTATACCATCTTTTATCATTACATGATTACCTTTCCTGTGCTTTTTGTTGTTTTAATGTGGATTCAAATTATCACGTGTAGTCATTTGCTTTCAGCCTAAAGAACTTCCTTTATTATTTAACACAGCTCTGCTAGCAATAATTTTTTTTTTTGAGGAAGATTAGCCCTGAGCTAACATGTGCTGCCAAACCTCCTCTTTTTACTGAGGAAGACTGGCCCTGAGCTAACATCCATGCCCATCTTCCTCTACTTTATATGTGAGACACCCACCACAGCATGTCTTGACACGTGGTACCACGTTTGCACCCAGGATCTGAACCAGCGAACCCCGGGCCGCCGAAGCAAAATGTGCACACTTAACCACTGCGCCACTTGGCCAGCTCCACTAGCAACAAATTTTTTCAGTTTTTTTTTAACATAGAAAATCTCTATTTCATTTTTATTTTTCTAGGTAATTTTTCTGAATATAGGGTAAATGGTTGACTTTTTTATTTGAACATTTTGACTACATTACACTGCCTCTGGCCACCATTGTTTCTGATGAGACATCAGCTTCTGATCCTATCAGGGTTCTCTTGTAAATGACTAGTTATTTTTTTCTTGATGCTTTCAAAATTTTCTCCTTGTCTTTGGCTTTCAGTCTTCTTCCTGTGATGATTCTGGGTATGAGTGTCGTTTCATTTATCCTATTTGAGTTTGTTGAGTTTCCTGGATACACATGTAGGTTAGTATTTTTCAATAAATTTGGAAAGTGTTTTACTTTATTTCTTCTAATTTTTTCCTCCTCCTTTCTTTTTTTCCTTTCCCTCTGGTTCTCCTATTACGCATATGTTGATTTATTTAATGGTGCCCCACACTTCTCTAAGGCTGTCTGTTTATTTTTCTTCATTCTTTTTTTCTCTCCATTCTTTGGATTGCATATCTATTAATCTCTCTTCAAGTTTATTAATTCTCTATTCTGCCAGTCTCAAGTCAACTTTGAGTCCCTACAGTGAATTTCGCATTCATTTTTGTACTTTTCAAATTCAGCATTTTCATTTGGCACTTAAAAGAATTATTTCTCTTCATTAATATTTTCTATTTGATTCAACATTATCATCATACCTTCTTTTGCTTTGTTAATCATGGTTGAATTTTAGTTCTTTGGGTATATTTATAATGAATACTTTGAAGTCAGTCTGTTATATCCAACAGCTGGTCACTCTCATAAGAGGTTTCTGTTTACTGCTCTGTCTCTGTTGTATAGCTCATGCCTTCCTGTTTGTTTCATGTCTCATAATTTTTTGTTGAAAACTATATATCTTAGATAATATATGGTAGCCAATCTGGGTACTATCCTCCTCAGGGCTTATTTTTATGTGACTGTTTATTTGTTTAATGACTGATGGGATGACTTTAGTGCAGTTTATTACACTCTACACTCCCTGACGCACTCAGTGTTAGGGTGCATATGTTGCTCCTCAGTGGAGCACAGCCTTGCATACTCCCATAGTCACTATGGGGAAGATAGTGATTTTGGCAGGACGCCTTTGGACTGTTTCCTTGACCACACAGCGAGTAAGCTCCACTAATTACTGCCTGATTAATCTACTGTTTTCAACAATGCGCTAAGGTATGAATTGCTTTGCAGAATAATCAATCAAATTTGACCTCTGAAGCAATAGTGCCTAAGTCTGTGTTTGAGATTTGTTCTGATCCCAGGACTACTTCTCCCAGCTGTCTCCTTCCCTAGATCTCTGCAGGTGACACAACTGGCCCATAGTTTAGTGTGCATGTCCAATGATCCCACCTGTTTGATCCTAATTGCCTTTCACCAAAATCTCCACTGATTTTGAGAGCATCCTTAGGCTTGAGCTTTGCCACACATTGTAACAAAGGAGTCAGTTACCCTGGGAAAACTTTAGGAGTTTTCTGCTTTATGGCGTGCTTCTCTCCCAGGCAAAATCTCCAGGCCAGGGCTCTGGATTTGGGGGTGGGAATAATGGCACTTTTCTCTCCGAGTGATATTCCCTCTCTAGGAACTGGGTCCTCAGTGTGGGGAGGAGGAGGGATGAGTCACGCAGGCTTCAAATCTTCTCAACTTGCCCTTCCAGTATAAAACCACCACCTTACAAGCTGGAGCAATGGTGATCCGGTCCCAGTATTCTCAGTGGTGTCATGGCAAAGTTAGAACCTCCACTCCAACAATGGTGGCTGGGTGGAAGAAGGGAGCTCCCACCTCTTGGCCAAACTTACCCAGAACTTAGCTGCAGCAGTGGATAAGTGTATGCAAGGTAAGAAATGCTGATGTTCTGCCTTTCCTGGGAAGATAGCCTTCCAACCAGGAGTGGGGGAAAGGGAACCTTGTGTTCTCAACTGCAGCAGTCTGAAGTAGAGTTTCCCTCTTGCAGAGTTGGGAGAGGGGAGGGAGGTAGTAGGTCCTGATCCAAACACCACAGACTCTCCCTGTTCTTACTGAGCTCTTTGCTGAGTGTTTTTTTCTTTTTCTATGTGACCCAAGACCATTTTCAAAGACTGTAAGCAGTTATCCTTTTATAATTTGTACCAGTTTCACTAAGGAGTAGGTCCATGGAGTTCCTCCTGCTGTCATACCCAAAGTGGAATTCTCCACTTTCATTCTTTTCTCTTTTTTTGTGAAGAAGATGCACCCTAAGCTAACATCCATTGGCAATCTTCCTCTTTTTTTGCTTGAGGAAGATTACCCCTGAGCTAACATCTGTGCCAGTCTTCCTCTATTTTGTACGTGGGATGCCTCCACAGTGTGGCTGATGAGTGGAGTAGGTCTGCAACCAGGATCCGAACCAGCAAACCTGGGCCGCTGAAGCAGGGCATGCAGAACTTTAACCACTCAGCCACAGGGCCAGCCCCTCTACTTTCATTCTTTTAAAAAAATTTTATGACATATAACTCCATATTTCTAAATAATTAACTTATTTTGATGTTCCCTGATTTGTTAATCTCAAATCTTATTTATTTAATTCCTATTATGAATGACAAGGATTTGGTGAAATTAAATAAATGTTATTGTTTTCTGATTCATACCCCTAATTCCTTCCATTATTGTTACATCAAAATATTTGGGTAGAGGCTTCTGCTTCTGGATTTTATGAAATAGCTTGGTTTAAATTAACTGTCTTGTGAAAAACAACTATAAAAACAGAAACTGGCATGAAGACATAGACAAATGGAGTAGAATAGAGACTCCAGAGAAATCACACATAAGTGTTTACCTTATGTGTGACTGTATTAGTTGGGATTCTCCAGAGAAACAGAACCAATAGAATGTGTATATAGAGAGAAAGTTTTATTATAAGGAATTGGTTCACACAATTGCGAAGGCAGGCAAGTCTGCATCTGCAATGTGGGCCAGCAGGCTCAAGACCTTGAAGAGCTGATGGTGTAGATGAAGTCTAAAGCCAGTCTACTGGACAACTCATTTTTTCTCAGGAAGCTTGTCTTTTTGCTGTACTCAGGCCTTCAACTGATTGGATGAGGCCCACCTACATTATGGAGGGCAGTTCGTTTACTCAGAGTTCACTGATTTAAATGTTAATTGCATTCAAAAGCACCCTCTAGGTTGACCTATAAAATCAACATCACGATAACAAAAGAGACACCACAGTGTAGTGGGAAAAGGATGGTCTTTTCAAAACCTGATGCTGTGCTGATTGCATGTTCAAATGGAAAAATGTTTACTGATCCTTAACTCACAGGATACACAGGAGACATTCCAGATAGATTGTAGATCAAAAAGTGGAGAAAAAACTAATAAAGAGAAGAACATTTTAGTATCCTTGGAATAAGCAAAGATTTGTTAAACATACAAAAAATTTAAACACAAAAGCAAAATTGAGAAAACGGACTATATTAAAATCAAGGCCTTCTATTTACCAAAAGAAATCACTAAAAGAGTAGAAAGGCAACCCACAACAAAGGGGATGTTATTAAAATAAATCTACCCAACGAAAGACTCTTTTTATGAATACATAATGACGTACAAATTGATAAGAAAAAAAGGCAAATAACTTGAAAAGTCATTTTACAAAATAGTATAGCCAAATGGCCCATAAGCGTATGAAATGATGCTCAACAACATCACTTATTAGTGAAATGTAAATTAAAAGCACAGTGTGATACCATTTTATACCTACTGGAATGGTTAGGATGTAGAAGCCTGACATAACCAGGTGAACAAGGATGTGTAGAAAAATATAACTTTTATATATTGTGACTGGGGTATAAGCTAGGAAAAAAGACCCATTTCACAGTATTTGATAAAGCTAAATATTTGCCATTCATAAGGTTCAGAAATAGCATTCACAGATATAAATCCAAGAGAAAGGAGAGCTTATAATCAACAAAGATACTGTGGAAGAACCTTTTTTTTTTAATGTTTTTTTCCTTCTTCTCCCAAATGCCCCAGTACATAGTTGTATATTTTTAGTTGTGGGTCCCTCCAGCTGCGGCACGCAGGACACTGCCCCAGCATGTCTCGATGAGCGGTGCTGTGTCCACGCCCAGGATTCGAACTGGCGAAACCCGGGGCCGCCAAAGCGGAGCGCGCGAACCCAACCACTTGGCTATGGGACCGGCCCCACTGAGGAAGAACTTTTAAACAACTTTACTCGTAATAGAAAAAACTGGGAATCCCAATGCCCACCAGCAATATAATGAAACGTTGTGGATGGAGAGTGATAACAAATTATACCTTGACATGAAAACATGTACAAATCTCACATACATGCTGATATCCAAAGAAGCTAGACATGGAGAAGTACATAGTATCTGAGTTCATTAATATGAAGTTCAATAACAGGCAAAACTAATCTGTAGAGGTAGAATTAGGAATACTGGTTACTTCTAGGGAGAGCAGTACTGACTTGGAAGAGGCGTGAAGAAACTTCTATAGATATTCTATACCTTCATCTGAATGGTGTTATTTATATACACACACGTATAATCAATTTGGACATTCTTCTGCGTGTGTGTTATATCTCAAAAAATTTTGATGCCAGCAATATGTTGGTTATTTTAATAGAATCAATAGGAAGGAGAAATATCTGAAGAAAAGAGAAAAAGTACTTGTTAAAAGCAAAGTATTGAAATACTCACAAAAAAATAATGAAAGCATACTTCATGATTGTCAACATAACTGTCTAGTCTTGAAACCACAGGTATTTAATGATGAAAACTGATGCTATGTTTGCGAAACTCCATAATCATGACAATCACTACACAGCCAGCTGCTTCCTAGGCAGCACTTCATCATGATGTGTCTTTTTCTTTAAATGTCAAGTTCTTTTGTGACTTTCTTTAGTTTGTACTGTGGTTTTGTGCTGAGTATTATGGATGGTCTGAGTTTCATTTTGCTGGGTGTAGAAGACAAACCTAAATTACACTGGTCCAGGTGTGGAAAGCAAAAAGGATGTTGTGAACTGGTGATGTTGAGTTGTGGCTGGCTAGGGCAATAGGACAGAAATGATTCCCTTCTGCTGCATTGCTGGCTAAATGAGGCAGCTCCAACACTTTTATTGGACCTCCCTACTTTAACCATTAACTCTGTCTAATACAATCTTAAGGATATGAAAGACTCATCTTTGAATACCAGCTTCAAATATAGTCCGATCGAAAGATAAAATATCCTCTTTCCTAATTTTAACTTGATTTTCTGGTCTTCCTCTGGTTTACAGTGGCTATGATTGATAGCATGTAGGCTTCTCAGGTTTGTAGACAAATTGAGATATTTCACATTGAACTACTCCATTCAATTTTCAGATCTTAAGTTCAATCTTGTCCTGGGGAATAGACACACATTTTTATCACCATCATATCATTTTCTGGTCCTTTACTTTAGTTGGCTTTTTCCTGTAAACTTTAAACTGCTTCAATTTAATCCCCCTCAGACTTTCATAAAGAACCTGTCCTTTTTGAAATGTTAACTCTGCATTCTGACAGCTGTTTCCCATGGTGAATTTTTTGCTATCCAGGGAATGTTAGTGGGATGAATGTAGAACCTTATTCTTATACTAATTATAGTTCTTATGGAGCAGTCTGAAACTAGCCCCAGATACCTAGAATCCTGAGCTATCTAGTGGGGAAAAGTCTTTTGAAACTTCCTCTCTATTATATGCTTCTCTTTTTCATTTTAATTGTCATATTTATGCATTGTCACTTTTACTCCACAAAGGAATACACACAGGAAAACTACTATTGTTGCAGGTTCTGGGATTGGGTTCTTACCTATCCCTTACATAAAAATCAAGAGCCAAGAAAACTATTTGTGGAGTGCTTTCAGTTTACTTGACATATTTCTTTAAAAAACAATCAAGAGAGTAAAGAAATTTTTAAATAATTAAAACATTAGGGAAAAAAGTATAATTGACTCTCTCGTACTCATGATACAGGTTCAGCAATTGGTCAGACTTGTTACATCTATAACCAAATGCATTTCCTCTCCCTCCACTGTCGAATTTTGAATCCAGTCCTTATTTTTATCCCAAAATATTTTATAATGTATTGTGTATCGATAAAATAAAAGGATTCTTTTCTTTTTTCAAATCTAAACACAAATATAAACTTTAAAAATTAAAACATAAAACAATTTGTAATAAAGTTTTAATAAATCAATTATCAAGACAGGATTCGAATTTCCCGAGTTACATCATTGCTGTATTATTGAGGTTGGTTCGTTTGAACAACACTGTTTAAACAATATCCAAACTAGATCCATCTTATTTAGTGTTTTATTGATATGTCTTTTAGATTTCTTTTAATCAACAAGTTCCCCTCCCCTCTTTTTTTCTTCTTCTTTAATTTATGTGTTGAAGAAAACTGTTGACTGTGCTATAGTCTAGATTTTTCTGCTTGCACACTGCACTTAGTGTGTTTCTCTCTCATCTTATATTTCTTTTAAACTGGGGATTAGATCTGGAGCTTGATTTGATTCAGGCTTGACTTTTTTTGGCCAAAACATTTATCATAGGCAGCATTGTGTACTTTCATCATATAATACGCAAAATATGTCTTCTTTTGTACGTGTGTGTGATATTAACTTTTTTTTGTGATGTTAGCTAACTATTATCTAGATCTACTATTTCATTAGGGGTGTGCAGAATGGCAATATTTTAATTCTACCATTAATTCTCCATTTATTAGCTAAAATGATTCTACGAAAAGAAGCTTACAAAAACTTGTTTATCCTAAGGTTCTGTTAATATAGAAAAAGAAAAATAGATACATTATTATTTCTCTTTATTTAACATTTTGAACATTATGAGTTTGTTGCCTAGAATCTTCTGAAGGTGGTAAATAAAAACATTTTTCCCTCCCGCCTTGAATCCCCTAAGGATTCATGGATATTAATATCTTTAATGTGTTTTGATTTATTGTAATTATTATTCATATTAATGCTCAAATTGTCCCATTTTGTTAGTAGTAGGCTTTTCAAATTGGTCCTTAATTCCTTTTGACATTACCTTATACTTTTACTAGTTTAATTGGGGTTTTTTTTGCACACCACCAAGCAATTCTCCATCGCCAGCTGGGTGTCCTACAATTCAACTCACTTTTGATACTATCTACCTGTAGGTAACAGTAGATCTCACAGGTTAACCCTCTCGACCCTCTTCAGATGCCAATCACAAGCCCAGGTTGTCACTTGTACTTCTGAACAACCAACTATAGATTGGAGCTTCTAATGACCCACTCAGTGGGTTCGATTAATTTGCTAGAGTAGCTCACAGAACTCAGAGAGACATTTTACTTACTAGATTACTGATTTATTATAAAAGTATATAACTCAGGAACAGCCAGAAGGAAGAGATACATAGGGCAAGATATGGAGAAAGGGTGTGGATCTTCTATAGCCTTGCCGGGAATACCACTCTCCCTAAATCTCCATGTGTTCATGAACCCAGAAGCTCTCCAAACCACATCTTTTTGGTTATTTATGGAGGTTTCATTACACAGTCATGATTGATTAAATCATTGGCCATTAAATTCAATTTCCAGTCTCTTTCCCCTCCCCAGAGGTCACGGGGTGGGACTGAAACTTCCAACCATCTAATCACATGATTTGTTCCCCTGGAAACTAGTCCCCATCTTTAGGGCATTTCCAAAGTCACTTCATTAACATAAACTCAGGTGTGGTTGAAAGGGGCTTGTTATGAATAGTGAGACACCCATTTCACCTTTATGGCTCTGAAGCATTTTCAGGAACTGAGTACAAGAGACCAAATATTATAACAAAAGATGCTCCCGTTGCTCTCACTTAGGAAATTCTAAGGGTTTGGGGACCTGTGAACTAGGAACCATGGACTAAGTAAGACCAGATATTTATTTCTCATAAATCACAATATTGCAGGAATCTATCAAAGCCAGGAAAATAACCATAGGTAGGGAGTAGATGAAAAAATTTCTTGAGCTTACAAAAGGCTCTCACTAATCAGAGTGGAAAGAACTCCTGACACACGAGTAAAGTCTGTTTACTGTAGACTTTACAAAGAGTATACCGCTTTAGGAGAAGGAGAATCTATTAGTTCTACAATGAAGGCTGGTTTTGACCTGATGACTTAAAAGCAAGCCTTAGGAGGACTAAACTTTTTTTTCCAAATAACTACATCTCAGGAATAGCCAAAAAAAATTTTTGTAAGGAGTAATATTAATAATAATAATAAATATGAGACCTAATAATCTAAAATTTACAGTATCTGGCATTCAATAAAAAATTACCAAGATACAAAGAAACAGGAAACAATGATCTATAACAAGGAGAAAAATCAATCAATAAAATAGGCTCAGAAGTGACACAGATGATAGAAGTAATAGAAAGGACATTAAAACAGCTATTATAAATATACTTTGTGTGTTTCAGATGCTAGCGAAAAGCAAGGGCATGACAGAGTTGGAAGATATAGAAATCACTCAAATGGAACTTGTAGAGATAAAACTTAAAATATCTGAGTGTAAGAGTACTCTAGCTAGGATTCACCGCAGATTAGATACTGCATAAGAAAAGATCAGTAAGCTAAAGATATACAATAGAAACTATCTAAAATAAAACACAAGGAAAAAAAGACTGGAAAAAGAAGAGCAGAGTATTAGTGAGTTTGGGGACCATATCAAGTAGACAAATAGATATGCAATTGGAGTCTCAGGAGGAGAGAGTCAGAGGGACAACTTTTGAATATGCATGACCCCCAATTTTCCAATTAGATTTAATTACATTTGAAATAATTCCCCTCTGTGTGATATTTGCTACCAACCCAATACCAGGTTTGATTTGCTTTCGAGTTTTAAAAATTTATTTTAAATTTCATGTAATTCTGTTTTAAAATTTTGTATGAAATTTTCATAATTGCAATCTTTGAAGCAAGGTGTATTCAGAGAGATCTATCTACTATCCCTGTTCCATCCACATAGTTTCCTTTATCTCTAACTACATTTTTAAAATGTTATAATGTATGGTTTCAATTGTTATATAAGCTAGTGTGTGTGTGTGTGTGTGTGTGTGTGTGTGTGTGTGTATCTTTGGAGAGGTATATGGATAAGATATATAGATGTATTTGTATCCATTCTTTATAGGCAATACTACAAACTTTTCTCCACCTTGGTTTTCCACTTAACAATGTATCTTGGAGACTATTCTACTATATTAGTTTATGGACAGATTCTTTATTCTCTTTTATAGCTGCCCAACTGCATAGTATCTTGTTGTTTATTAAACTAGTCTTCTATGGACCGGAATGTGGATGATTTTTGTCTTTAGCTATTATCAACAGTGCTGTTGCAGCGAATAGCCTGTACATACATCTTTTCATATTTTTCTGACCACCTTTATTACTTGTTTCCATCATTTCACTATTTCTTTACTTAAAATAGCAAGAGTGTCAGTTAAATGAAGTCAATATATAGGGGACCTACTGTAAATCCAGCTCTGTGTGATACTCTTATAACTGTTGAAATTCACACTATAAATGAGGATTATATGAGCATTTATCCCCATAAAGCTTTTTATATCATTGATCTTGGGTACTTGCTGATTCATTTCTAATCTTTGCTGATAAGAGATGACTTATCTGTTGGGAAAAAATTCAAGGAGTTTGTTGGGAAAAGCTCAAGGAGCCAATAGTTGTGTTGACTATGTTTTTCTTTTGGTAAGCTACTATTTTCCTCACATGAGAAAGTCAGCTAAGAGGGAGAGAGGAACAGAAGGATGAAGGAAAAGAGAGAGACAAGAGAAATATGTTTGTTCATTTAAATATACAACTTTAAAAGGTATTTCTTTGCATTATAAGTAAACTAATATTTATAAAATGCTTTCTCATATGCAAAGTACTTTCATATATAATTAATTGATTTGATTTATACAAAAATCTTATAAATCAACTACAATGGGTACTGGTCTCACAAAACACAAAGATTAAGTAATTTGACCAACATGACCAACCCAGTTAGTTTCTTGAATCCTGACCCTGGAATGTTCTTTTAATTATTATAACTGAGGGAAATGATTTTACTCTGGGAGCAAATTTTCTTTTCAAATAACTCAATATCTTTTGGGGTTAACTTGATGAGTTAGATGGAGCTTTTAAACTTGCAATATTTATTTTTGCAGCTTAAATCATCTCATTACATCTTACTTTGGAGAATTAATATTGTGAAAAAATTAAACAGAAATAAAAAATCAAAATTCATGGAAATGTTTCCTACATCTGCATCTGTGATGACAACAACAGAAATGGAAAAAACCAAAGTGCCCTTCAGTTGATTAAATTATTACATACCAACATGACATAATATGCACAGATAATGGTGACTACCTGGTTTTCTGCCCTCCTCTGCAGGGAGGGCCTTTTAAGCACAATGCCACACGTGATACAAACACAACCACCTTCACACTTTTCCTCATCCCTTTAGGCAGGTATGTTGATGGGCAGATTCTGGAAAACTGGGAAATACAGTGACATTTGTTACTGGTTACACTGATTTTCCCAGAATGAGAGGCAAATAGGCTTTTAATATGACAATTTGTGTTCCTAGGAATGGGCTGGACGTTGAGTTCATTGTAGGTCTAGGCGGAGGCTTAAAATTCCAAGTGTCTTGTCCTTTTCTCTTCTCTTGGCTTTGGGGCTTCCTTCCTCTGGAACTGCTGCTCAGAGAGCCTGCCAGTGCCTTACAGCTCTTACAGTCCTGCGGCTGTAGTCCACTGGTACTATCCCGGAGCTTCCTATAGAGGTGGAGGGAGGGGGCATTCTGTGATCTTCCAATGAAGTCTTTAAGTTGGCCTATGTGTTGGCGCTGTGGTCTTCATAAGTGTTTCAAATTCTTCTCCATTGGTGTAACATTTTTCTCCCTGCTGCCTACTCTGGCTTCAGCATTCCCAATTTCCTTGAAGCCACATCCCTTGTTAACTATTTTTTTTCCCTCTTAGATGAGAAAGGAAGGCTGGAGGAGCTGGAGTAGGAAGGAATTATATTCCTCCTGCTGGGGAAGCTTTCTGAATTGTGCTTGGGAAAGTGGCCCTTTGTTAAGGAGAAAACCACAGGACTGGTTCAAAAAGGGTCCAAGAAAAGTCATTGATTTTCAGTTTGTCCAACTGTTTCTTATTGTGAAAATGGAAGTAGTGATTTCTAAGGTCTTTCTATGTAAGAACTTGAAGCCCCTACATAACATTTTTATTCAGAAGTATTAATTTTAATTTAGTTAAATTTAGGAGTATAAAAATAGAAGTTGAATTAAGAAATTGATTGGCTTTATTAAGAAAAATATTATGAAAAATATTTTAATGTCAGAATAACTATTTTATACCACATAGTCCTTTTTCATATCATATAATTGACTACTCATTTGAGAAAATGAGGAAATTAATACACTTATATTTCATCTCACTGTGCCAACTATGCCCCCACTATTTTTTTGCTGCTTCTGATATGACTTTCACTTTGACTGTGGTTTTGCTTTTTTTCTTATTCCTTCCCTGATTCCTTCCATTGTGCCATTTATCTCCTTCTGTAACTTGTAATTTCTTCTTTGAGCCTATTTCTGGAAATATCGTATTGTTGCCAACTTCTTTGATTCTATGACAAAATAATTATCTACATGCTTCCATGGTCCCCTTAGGTAATTCCTCTTGTGATGTATGTACTTCATGTGCCTCTGTTCATCCTTCTTGTCTTATTTTGGGGAAAAAAATTACCAATCTGTAAGCATAGCTTCTCTCTTGATTTCTTTCAGATTATTACTCATTTTTGAAAGGTGCTGGGTATACGTTTGAGAAAAACAGGGTGGGGAAGGGAGGGAGCTAGAGCTCCAGTAATCTGCAGTGTTGATTTCAGCTGGTGCCTCTTACCACATCTATCAGATCCTTTGCCCAGGGAGAAAGTGTCTTCTGAAGTTTATGGCATTGACGGTGTCAGCATGGCTCCCAGCTAAGTGCTTCAGTTCAGGGTTTCTCTTTTTCATGTTCACTGCACGCCTGGTCTTCTTCTGTGACATTTACTCCCGGCAACTTCCTTTGGCTAAAGGGCTAAAGGATAGAAAAATAAATGGCTTGACAGCACAATTTAATTTTTCAACTCCAGTTCCACTACTGTTCTGAATTGTCACACTGGGTCACTAGAGGGAAAAGTATCACTCTGCCTCAGCCCACCCAACCTCAGTTCTCTTCATTCTAATCAAGAATCAATAAAGATATTCTTTCCTAACTGCCATTCGTAATATTAGAGAAAACAGCTTTCAGTGGGGGTGAGAGGAGGCTGTTGGTCACCTCGCAGCTTCCTCCTTTGTTTGGGCAACAGTTCCTAGCACCTGGCAGAATATCTTTCATAGGTTCTGACTGTGTTACGGCCTTATTATTATTTTTTTTCCTGTTGCTATTTTGATATAGTTAGAGGAAAGAAAGTAGACCAGCGGGATAAAAATGTCATTTTCTGATCGCAGAAATAATTTCAATTTACCACTTAAAATGAATAACACCACCAGCAAAAACACAATGAATGCCACTCCTCTCTTTTCTTCATTACATTTAAGAATTTTCTGAATAGCTATCAATAGATTTTTTGGCTCCAAGATGGGCTCTGAAATGTTTTGGGCAAAGTTTGAGATTAATTAAATGTTTTTGTGTCAGATTGGAAATTAGCAGCAAGAACCTTTTGATGATAGAAATTTCCTCTCTAGAACTTATTCTGTGCAGGCTTCTATGAAATCCTAGGGTATTAGGTCTCAGAACACAGGAGCAGACCTAACTGTTACCTGAGCAATTCCGAGGGCCTGCAAACCTGACTATAAATAAACTCTCAGAGAGTGTCAAATTTTTCTTCCCTTCTACAATATTATCCTGGGAGCTATTGGAATTCCTTTTGTATGACTATCTCTATTTTTATCTTTATATATCTTCCTAGAGGGGTACATGTCAGCATAAACTCCAGACAGAATAAAGAAATTCCCTTCCAAGAGAAATATATGCATCGACTACATTTAGAGGCTAACATACAAGAAGGAACATATTTTTCATTATTAATTTCCTTTATCTTATTATAAACTTTAAACTGTTAATGAAAGAAGCAAATAGCCTTTTTGTTTCAGGGTATAAATATAAAAATATTATTTTTACAAGTGCAAATAGCATCATTCCCTGTAAGGACCTCCTTTAGAGGCTCAGGTTTACTCCAATTCTTTTGAGATTTAGTGTGTATATTGCATTTACGTTCTTTAAACTCTCCCAGAGTGCACTTGTGGAAATGTAATGAATATTAATAATTCTTCCATATTTACACTGAGGAAAAGTCAGCCAGTTTTTTATGTAATTAGAATCTCACAATATGTTTACTGCCTTTTGTTATTGACTTGCTTATCTGAAAAGTGCCCAAGGCCATTTTTTACTATCAAACGAATATTGTGTAATCTCATAACAATTTCCTATAAAATTTCAAGTGACAAAGTCAGAGACTACTAAAACAGTGAATCAGAATGCGAAAAGCAAATTTAAATTCCATTAACTCTTGAACACCCTAGAACTCCAGCTTTCTGAATTAAGGAAAAGAATTTTGAGAAAATTCTTATTTGTAGCTAAAACTCTATAAAGTATCCTAAGGAGTGCTTTTAATATAGTGAAAATGTAATATGATAAATACCATATGTACTTTATCATAACTTAAATATTTATATTGAAACTAGAATGCATTGCTTTTGTTGTGTTAGAATGTACATTAGATTCAAGTATGAAACTGTAGAAACAGCAACCTTGTTTCTACTACTTAGTAAAGTAAAATGCCTGTGGAACAGCATAGATAATGGGTAATTTACTTTAAGCATCATTTTAAAAATGATCATAAATATATGAGTTTCCAGTTATATATACATTTAGTTAAACTTTGGCAGTAGGAATCAGGGTATCTTGTTGCATAGCATTCACACACATTATGGAACTGTGTTGTGTCAAAAATATAGAACTACCAGCATGCACAACTTTGTCAACCAGGCAATTAAATACTCCACAGTGTATTTCTTTTTTGAAATGAGGGGCAGGGGGGAGGAGCTAGCATTCCTTGTTCTGTTTGAAACCAAACAGAAAACAAAGTTTAAAAACACATTCCTGTTATACATTAATAATTTTAAAGAGTATCAATTGTATGAGAGAAGAACCAAGAAATGTGTTTATAGAGATCCAGACATAACGACGGTGCTCATGTAAAAACAATCCGTAATCACTGGTAGCCAACAAAGCTGAAGAATTAGCCGCCTAATACTTTAGAAAATAGTGTAAATATCCTAAGGAGAATGTAGGTTTCTTATCATATATAGTGAGTGAGCGTTCTTCTAATTTGCACAGATAATCTCAGGCATGTGCTCCTAAAACTGGGATATGATGTGACAGGGCAAGCTATGAGGACTCCAGCATGCTGTGATCTCTCACTCTTGTAACATCAGGGGCAAGTTTCCTGTTATTCCTGCCACAAATTCACTAACCTCAAACCCTTTGTTTTGTACATTTCCTTGAGATTCTTTACAACTTCCACACTCTTCCAGGATGGAATGCACCTTCTTTTCTTTCTTTTTTTCAAGAAGATAAAATAGCAAGTTTTTCACGGTAACAAATGCTCAGTCCTCAGAAAATCTTGGTTTTAAATTTCAGAAATCACCATTTTAGCTCCAACCCTATCCTGAAGCTGTTTTCATTTTCACCAGTGAGGTTTTCTGGTGTGGCTGAGATATCTCGCTGTTTCTTCCAGTCTCTATTTCCAGCAGTTTTCTGTTTGCTCATTTTTGTTTTCTGCCAGTTGCTCCAGGACTTGCCAAGGATTGACCTCTCCATCTTTTCGGAGAATGGGTCCAATATTCCTCTGTGGTCGGTCAGAAGTCTCCTCTGCTGATGCAGTTGCTGTAATCTTGCTTTTCTCTATATTGTGTCTGGTTAGATTTTTTAACTGTCCTTTTGATGATTGCTGCTTGTATGTTGAGAACACTGTTTTCAGGAACTTATTTTGTCCTTTTTTTATTCCAAATATTGTTATCTTCTCTTCCACCTAAGAATTCCAAGTGCTCCCCAGATGGAATTTTATTGATCCTTTATATATTTAGTAGGGTGACATGGGAGACATAGATAGACTCAGGGTTCTATAATTAGTGACAGTTCTGGCTCCAGGACCCAAATGTTTTGATTCTCACCCATTCACCCAACATTTCAAGTTTTTGTAAACTGTAACTTGAAAGACAAATCTAAACAATATGGATTGCGTTATCAATCTGAATGCCATAGTCTAAATGAAATGTTTTGTGGTGATTAAAGGCAGTATATATGCCCCAAATTGTGTTACATTGTCATTTGTTAGCCATTTATTTAAATGTTTCCATGTTGGAGACAGATTATACTTTTGAGATAACTTAAGATTAATGTAACAAGCATTTATTTTAAGTAAAATCTCTAGCCCACGGTCCCCAGCTACACATATTTAGCTCAATTTTGGCACTAGGAGTCAGGGCATCTTGTCACATAGCATTAACACACATTAATACACAGTGGGTACCTAATTGTAATAGCAGTAGTTTTGTTGCAAAATACTTTGCAGTTTATAGAGTACTTTGACATACATCACACAAATTTTAGATCATTTACATGATTTTTAACACAAATTATGTTCTTATTATTTTTTGTTAGTAAGAGTACAAAACAAGCTGAAGAAGTAATTCTTATGCCAATAAGAAATCAAATTGCCTCAGGAAAATTCATTTCCAGAGCATCTGCCGCTACTATTTGTGGTAGATGGCAAAAATGACTACAACACTTTCCAGAAACTCCTATCAATAAATGAAGTCCACTTTCAAACCTCTAGAATCTGGGCTGGACCAATGACCTGCCTTGACCAACAGCGTGTGGTGAAAATGACACGGCCAATCCCCAAGAGGTCTTGTAGCTTCTGCTCTAGCATTCTTGGAATCCTATGACCATGTGAACAAACAGAAACCAACATAAGAGATGATGAGCGATATATGGCCCAGTCATTTGTATCATCCAGCTGATAACTGGCTGACCTCCAAAACGTGAATTGGTCATCTGGATCCGGCAAGTTTACAGCTGGTTTTCCAACTGACTGCAGAGAGGTGTATGAACAAGCCTAGCTTAGATAGCTGAGCAAATTTCAGATAAGAAGAAGAACCGCCCATCAGAATTGTGAGCTAAATGAATGGTTGGTTTTTTAAGTCACTAACTTTTTGGTTACTTTGTTATTCCGCAGTAGATGACAGATATACATTGCAGTCTCTGTTCACTATGGCCTTCACATATATTATTTAATTGAACATCACAACAACCCTGTTCTATCAGATGAGATTGCATTATTTACCTAAGGCCACATAGTTGGAAACGGTAAAGGTGAACCCTCATCTCAGGTCTCACAGTTTGCAATCCTACTAAGTCACTGCAATCACAGGTACAAATTTCTCATATTCATATCAGAATATAAAGGGTAAGGGAGACATCAGCCTTAGCACAGAGAGGTCTTGGCTTCACATGGATAAAACAGTTATAAGAAGAAATAATTAATTTTCTAAAAAACAGCTTTATTGAGATACAATTCACATACTATATAATTGACATATTTAAAGTGTTATAATTTAACGGCTTTTAGTGTATTTAAGCATAGAAGCAGCCATCACAATAGTGAATTTTAGAACATTGTCATGACCAATATATACATCATATTTTGTTTATCCATTCATCCGTTGATGAATCTTTTGATTATTAATATTGCTGCTATGAAGTTTCTGGTACAAGTTTTTGTTGGAACATATGTTTTCAATTATTTTCTTATACTCCCAAGAGTGGAATTGCTGGATTGTTGGTAATTCTATGTCTAACATTTTGAGGAACCACCAAATTGTTTTCCATAGCAGTTATATCATTTTACATTGCCGTCAAAGTGTCCAAGGGTTCCAATTTCTCCACATCTTTTTTTTTTTTAAAGATTTTATTTTTTTCCTTTTTCTCCCCAAAGCCCCCCAGTAAATAGTTGTATATTCTTCGTTGTGGGTCCTTCTAGTTGTGGCATGTGGGATGCCGCCTCAGCATGGTTTGATGAGCAGTGCCATGTCCTCGCCCAGGATTCAAACCAACGAAACACTGGGCTGCCTGCAGCGGAGCACGCGAACTTAACCACTCGGCCACGGGGCCAGCCCCAATTTCTCCACATCTTTGAAAACACTTGTATTATCTTTAAAAAAATATTATTCTAGTCATCCTAGTAGGTATGAACTGGTATCTCACTGTGGTTTTTATTTGCAATTCCCTAATGACTAATGATGTTGAACATCTTTTCATGTGGTTCTTGGCTATTTGTATATCTTTTTTGGAAATATATTTATTCAAATCTTACCCATTTTTTAATTCAGTTCTGTGTCCTTTTGTTTTGGGTTGTAAGAATACTTTAAATATTCTGGATACTTGATCCTTATCAGATGTATGATTTGCAAATATTTTCTCCGATTCTATGGATTGTCTTTTCACTTTCTTGATTGTGTCCTCTGAGGCAAAAAATTTTTCATTTTTACAAAGTCCAACTTATCTATTTTTTCTTTTATTGCTTGTGTTTTTGTTGTCATATCTAAGAAACTGCGAAATCTTTTTTTTGCCAAACCTGAGGTCACGAAGATTTACTCTACATGTTATAGTTTTAGCTCTTACATTTAGATCTTTCATTCATTTTGAGTTAATATTTGTAAATGTTGTAAGCGTCCAACTTCATTCTTTTTTTCCTGAGGAAGATTAGCGCCCTGAGCAAACATCTGTGCCAATCTTCCTCCATGCTGTGTGTGGGTTGCCATCACAGCATGGCTGACGAGTGGTGTATGTCCATGCCTGGGATCCGAACTTGTGAACCTGGGCAACCAAAGCAAGGCATGCTGAACTTAACCACTAGGCCATGTGGCTGGGCCCATCCAAATTTATTCTTTTGCATGTAGCTATTTGGGTGGTTAGCAATTAACTTTCATGCTAAGTTTTCCACATTGGTTTTTTCAAGCAAAGATTCTGTATTATTTTATATCTGCATTCTTAGCATCTATCATGTTGCCTAGCAGATGACAAAAGTATTTGATTTAAATAAGTGAAATTAATAAATAAAATAGTATTCAATATTGAGGAAGAATAATGTTGGTATGTATCATATGGTATATCATGTGGAAAAAATATTTATAGTTATATAGATATTTTAAAAATATACTAGTGATAACTTTACTTGACTTACCAGTTTGCCTGAACTATTTTAATGAAATAGAAAATAATAATACTAAACTACAGACTCTATACTATGAAAAAGTTAGATTTACATTTTCCTGTAATCCTCAGAGCAGTTCCATAGGTAGTTAAGAATAGCTATTGTATCCCTTTTATATATTAATAAATTACTGGGAAAATTTTCCCAAAGTCTATAGCTACAATATGGTATTAAAAAAAAAAAGGTTCTCTCTCTTGACTCCAAATCCATGTTTTTTCCATGCCATTATAACTTTTCTCCCTTGAATGAGACTTTTAAGTAATTTTTTGATCCACCTAAAGTAAATGTGCTCAAAATCAATCTTTCCTGCAAAGTTGGTGAAATTCTCAGATCAAACAAAATCAAAAACCTTATCGTAATATTGCTGCATCAAGTTTAAGGCTTTTTCTTCTCTTCTACCTAGCATTTCTCTCTGGCAGAGAATTGAATTAAATTAGTCTAGTACAATTTGCTCAACCATACCAACTGCTATTTAATATCCTAGACGTTAATATATTTCAGAAGACAGTGATCAATACTTGGTATAGGTGGTTGATTGTTAGCAAAAGCAGATGGGGATGTTTCAAATCATCAAAAATAGAAGACATATTTCAAAGAAAATAAAACTTAACACTCATTTTCCTTTTTCAATAATTATCTTCAAAGAGAAGTCAAAAGAATGTAGAATGAGGAATCACACACCATAAGAAGAGAAATTTGACAATCAAGAGAATTGTTATAGGATTGACTTGGAGTGGAAGAGTGTGATGATAAAAGCAAAAGAGGAGACGAACAGTCAGCCTCCTCCCAGATAGTTGTAAGCATTATAATGTCTGCTTTTGACCAAAGTATTTCTTTTTCTAGCAAAAATATAGTTTAGAAGTCCTTTTCTGAAATTTTGTCTATGGTTCTTACAGTAGCTTTGGTCAAATACTGTCAAACCTACCCCAGCTGCTTGCCCAGCTGCTTAGATCTCTGTGGCCAATTATTTCAGTCCAAGCCTGCAGCAGACAAGAGCAAGGTTAAAGATGCAATGTGCCCATGGTATAGTTAACTTTAGTGTGTTCCGTATCCACAAACTCTAGCTCTAAGACAGTCCTTGGAAATGCAGGTGACTCAACATGAAAGACCAGATGGGAGTCGGTGGACAAACTTTGGTCAATTTATCCTTAATCTGGAAATGACAACTTTCTGCACAGGTGCAATTATTGATTGAAAAGTGAAAGAAGTCATCATAAACTAGTGTCACTTTGATACTTACATGTGATTAGCTTAAAAAGCTAATACGTTATTTTCTTTCAAAAACAATATAGCTAGAAGTTTTATGTAATGGAAAATTAAGTCATATTAAGTGCTTTTAATGGCTTTTTAAGGATTAAGTAATCAGAATAGGAATAATAGTATATTTTTAGGGTATATTTCTAACTTCAAATGAGATATTAAATGCCTTACCCCTTATAGAATTATCACTTTAAATATATACGAAAATTGAATTTTACTTTTATTAAGGGAGCATTTTCTTAGTGCCATCTGTTTGCTGATATTAGCTAACAAAACTAGAGTTATCAGAGGAATGACATCAGTAACATGGCAGAATGAGCTGTTCCCTTTGTCTCTCCCCCTTTGAACAACAACTAAGTGAACATTCATTGATCGACAGAGGATACTTACACAGCATAATAGGACTCCTGGGAGACCTATGCAAGTCTATACATCTGAGGGCAGATGGATTGCCCCTGGAATGTGGTGGAGCTAGATGAGCACTCTCCTGCCCTGAAGCAGCCCTGTGCACTTGAGCAAACACTCTTCTGGCTGGCATGAGCACCCATAGTACCTCTGCAACCCTGGAAGTGGGAGCATGCCACAGCACAACTGTGGGAACAGGTGGAGCAGCCCTGAGTCCCTGAGTGATCACTTTCCTGTCTAGTTGGAGAGCCCACAGAGCTGCTGTGGTCCCAAGCAGTGGCCCAGGCTCGGACTCCATGGGAAGGCCACACCCCCCCTCCAGCACAGTGGCCAGTGCCACTCGAAGAAGAGGTGGCAGCAGATCTATGTGTCCAGGTGAACACTTTCCAAGCTGGCATAAGCACCCATAGTATCCCATAACTTCCAGCAGATGGGGTGAGATCAGAAACACAGCTCCTGCTTCCCCTCAGCAGTAGCAGGTAGAATCTGTGACCTGATACTACCACAAATGCCCTGGCAAAAGATTAGTTTATCAAGCACCATGAGAAACTACAGCAACAATTCAGAGCAGATGGAGAATGACAATTCTCCAGAAACCAACTCCGAAGACAAGGAAATTTACAATCTAAATGACAGAGAATTCAAAATAGCTGTCATAAAGAAACTCGACAAATTACAAGAAAACTCAGAAAGACAGCTCAATGATCTCAGGAATAATATTAATTAAAAGAAGGACTACTTCACCAAAGAGATTGAAACTATTAAAAGTAAACAAGCATAGAGCTGATGTTATGGAAGAAGGAATTAGTGACTTAGAGGATAGAAATTCTTCAGTAGAGGAAGAGAGAGATCTGAGACTTTTAAAAAATGAAGGAATCTTTGAGAAATATCCAACTCAATTAGAAAATACAACATAGGATTATAGGTATTCAGAGGGAAAAGAGAGGGAGAAAGAAGCAGAGAGCTTGTTCAAAGAAATAATGGCTGAGAATTTCCCAAACCTGAGGAAAGAATTGGATTTACAAATACATGAAGCCAATAGAACTCCTAATTATATCAATGCTAAAAGACCTCCTCCAAGACATAATAGTAAAACTGGCAAAAGTCAACAACAAAGGAAAGATATTAAGGGCAGCAAGGCAGAAGAAAATAACCTACAAAAGAACCCCTATCAGGCTTCAGTAGATTTCTCAGGAGAAATCTTACAGGCTAGGAGAGAATTGAATGATATATTTAAAATACTGAAAGAGAAAAACTTTCAACCAAGAATATTCTATCCAGCAAAACTATCCTTCATAAATGATGGACAGAAAGAAGTTTTCCCAGATTAACAAAAATGGAGGGAGCTCATCACCACTAGACGTCCCCCACAAAAAAATGATTAAGTATGCCCTCACACTTGAAACAAAAAGACAAAGATCTACAAAGCTTTGAACAAGGAGATAAATAGACAAATTCAGAAAACAGATCCTCCCTTTCAGAATAGGGAAGCAAATACCTAATTATAACTTAAAAGATAAAGGTAAAGCATCAAAAGTAACTATAAACACTTCAACTTGGTCACAAACTCACAGCACAAAACAGAATAATTTGTAACAATAATAGCACAGAAGGGGAAAAGGAGAGGTATGGAATCTGCTTAGGCTAACAGAGATAAGAGGATATCAGAAAATAGACTACTGCATCTATGACATCTTTTATACAAACCTTGAGGTAACCAATGAACAAAAAAATCAGAGCACAGTCACAATTCATAAAAAAAGGGAAAACTGGAGAAACCCCCACAGAAAACTGCCAAAATGAAATGGCAGTCATAAATACAAAGGAAAAGAAACATTGGAAACATAGAACTGGAAAACAAGAAATAGAATGGCAGTATTAAGTGCTCATACATCAATGATCACTCTAAATGTAAATGAATTTAATTCTCCAATCAGAAGACACAGCATAACTGGATGGATTAAAAAACAAGACCCAACAATATGCTGCCTCCAGGAAACACATCACAGCTCTAGAGACGAATATAGAGTCAGAGTGAAGGGATGGAAGACAATACTCCAAGCAAATGGCAAACAAAAGACAGCAGGTGTTGCCATACTTACATAAGACAAAGCAGACTTCAAAATAAAAAAGACAATGAAGGCCAAAGAGGTGCAGTATATAGTGATAAAAGGGACATTTCACCAAGAGGACATAATACTTATGAATATATATGCACCCAACACAAGAGCACCAAACTATATAAAACAACTATTAACAGACCAAAAGGGAGAAATTAGCAGCAACACAATAACAATAGGTGGCCTCAACACTCCACTTATGTCAATGGATAGATCAACCAGACAGAAAGCCAACAAGGAAATAGTGGATTTCAATGAAACACTTGATCAGATGCACTTAATAGATATATAGAGAGAGCATACCATCCAAAAACAGAAAAATACACATTCTTCTCAAGTGCGCATGGAAAATTATCAAAGATAGACGATATTTTGGGAAACAAGGTAAGCCTCAATAAATTTAAGAAGGCTGAAATCATATGAAGCATCTTTTCCAACCACAATGCTATTAAACTAGAAATCAACTACAAGAAAAAAGCTGGGAAAGTCACAAATATGTGGAGACTAAACAACACGCTACTGAACAACAACTCGATCAATGAAAGAATCAGAGGAGAAATTAAAAAATACCTGGAAACAATTGAAAATGAAAATACAACATACCAACTCTTATGGGATACAGCAAAAGTGGTTATAAGAGGGAAATTCATAGGAACACAGGCCCACCTCAAAAAACAAGAATAATCACAAATAAGTAATCTTAAACTATACCTAACAGAACTAGAACAAGAAGAACAGAGCCTAAAGTCAGCAGAAGGAGGGAAGTAATAAAAATTACAGCAGAAATAAATGAAATAGAGACTTAAAAAAAATAGAAAGAATCAATTAAACTAAGAGCTGGTTCATTGAGAAGATAAACAAAATTGACAAACCCTTAGCCAGACTCAACAAAAACAAAAAAGAGAAGGCTCAAATAAATAAAATCACAAATGAAAGAGGAGAAATTACAACAGATCCCATAGAAATGTAAAGGACTATAAGAGAATACTATGAAAAACTATATGCCAACAAATTGGATAATGTAGAAGAAATGGGTAAATTCTTAGACTCATACAATCTCCCCAAACTGAATCAAAAGCAATAGAGAATCTGAATAGACCAATCACAAGTAAAGAGATTGAAACAGTAATCAAAAACTTCCCATAAAACAAAAGCCCAGGACCAGATGGTTTCTCATGAGAATTCTACCACACATTCAAAGAAAACTTAATACCTATCCTTCTCAAACCATTCGAAATATTGAAGAAGATGGATCACTTCCTAACTCATTCTATGAGGCCAACGTTACCCTCATACCAAAACCAGATGAGGACAATACAAAGAAGGAAAATTAAAGGCCAATATTGCTGATGAACATAGATGCAAAAATCCTCAACAAAATGCTTGGAAAATGAATACAGCAATACTTTAAAAGGATCATACACCATGATCAAATGGGATTTATACCAGGGATGCAGGGATGGTTTAACATATGAAAATCAATCAATGTGATACACTACATTAACAAAATGAGGACACATGATCATCTCAATAGATGCAGAGAAAGCCTTTGACAAGATCCAACATCCATTCATGATAAAACCTCTCAATAAAATGGGTATAAAAGGAAGGTACCCCAACATAATAAAGGTCACATATGACAAACCCACAGCCAACATCATACTCAATGGAATAAAACTGAAAGCCATCTCTCTGAGAACAGGAACAAGACAAGGGTGCCCACTCTCACCACTCCTATTCAACATAGTACTGCAGATTTTGGCTAGAGGAATTAGGCAAGAAAAAGAAATAAAAGGAATCCAAATTGGAAAGGAAGAAATGAAATTCTTGCTGTTTGCAGATGACATGATTCTATATGTAGGAAATGCTAAAGAATCCATCAGAAAACTATCAGAAATAATCAACAACTACAGCAAAGTTGAGGGTACAAAGTCAACTTACAAAAATCAGTTGCATTTCTACACACTACTGATAAACTAGCAGAAAGAGAAGTCAAAAACACAATCCCATTTACAATTTCAACTAAAAGAATAAAATGTCTAGGAATAAATTTAACAAAAGAGGTGAAAGACTTATACACTGAAAACTACAGATATTACTGAAAGAAATTGAAGAAGATATAAAGAAATTGAAAGGTATTCCATGCTAGGAAGAATAAACATAGTTAAAATATCCATACAACCTAAAGCAATCTACAGATTCAATGTAATCCCAATCAGAATCCCAATGGCATTCTTCATGGAAATAGAACAAAGAATCCTAAAACTGATATGGAACAACGAAAGACCATGAATAGGCGAAGCAATCTTGAGAAGAAAGAACAAAGCTGGAGGCATCACAATCCCTGACATCAAAATATACCACAAAGCTATAGTAATCAAAACAGCATGGTACTGGTACAAAATCAGATGCACAGATCGTTGGAACAGATTTGAAAGCCAAGAAATAAAACCACACATCCATGGACCATTAATCTTCAACAAAGGAGCCAAGAACATACAATGGAGAAAGGAAAGTCTCTTCAATAAATGGTGTTGTGAAAACTGGAGCCACATGCAAAAGAATGAAAGTAGACCATTATCTTGCACCATACACAAAAATTAATTCAAAATGAATTAAAGACTTGAATGTAAGACCTGCAATAATAAAACTCCTAGAAGAAAATATAGGCAGTGCACTCTTTGACATTGGTCTTAGCAGCGTCTTTTCAAATACCATATCTACTAAGGAAAGGGAAGCAAAAGAAAAAATAAACAAATGGGACTACATCAGCCTAAAAAGCTTCTGCAAGGCAAAGGTAACCATGAACAAAATGAAAGGCAACTCACTAACTGGGAGAGAATATTTGCAAATCATATATTCATCAAAAGGTTAGTATCCAAAATATATAAAGAACTCATACAACTCAACAACAGAAAAACAAACAACCCAATCAAAAATGAACAGAGGATATGAACAGACATTTTTCCAAAGAAGATATACAGATGGCCAACAAACACATGAAAAGATGTTCAACATCACTAATTATAAAGGAAAATGCAAATCAAAAGTACAATGAGATATCATCTTACACTGGTCAGAACGGCTATACCTACCAAGGCAGAAAATAACAAATGTGGAGGGAATGTGGAGAAAAGGGAACCCTCATACACTGCTGGTAGAAATGCAAACTGGTGCAGCTACTATGGAAAACAGCATGGAGATTTCTCAAAAAGTTAAAAATAGAAATACCACATGATCCAGCTATCCCACTACTGGGTATTTTTCCAATAACGTGAAATCAACAATCCAAAGAGATTTATGCAACCCTATGTTTATTGCAGCATTACTCACAATAGCCAAGATGTGGAAGCAACTCAAGTGCCCATCAATTGATGAACAGGTAAAGAAGATGTGGCATATATATATGTATAATATAATGCTACTCAGCCATAAAAAACAACAAAATCGTCCCGTTTGCAACAACATGAATAGACCTTGAGGGTATTACGTTAAGAAAAATAACCCAGACCAAGAAAGACAAACATCGCATGGTTTCATTTACATCCAGAAGATAAACAAACACTTGGACAAAGAAAACAGATTAGAGGGGAAGGGGGTTTGGGGTAAAGGGGCATATATATAGGGTGACAGGTAAATATTAGACTATTCGTGGTGAGCATGATGGAATTTATACAGAAACTGATAAATAAGAATATACACCTGAAATTTCATGATGTTATAAACTATTATGACTTTAATAAAATAATTATTAAAAAAATGTTATCATTTTCTTATGCAATAATCAAGTGATATTCTTCCACGGCGAAGCAAGCCTTTCTCATGTTTCCTAGACTTTCTGAAAAAAAAAAGGGACAATTTTATGTTATGGTGAAACAGTCACATAAATGGGCTGTGATTTTCATTTTCAAATAAGATTATTCCTTCCAGAAAGGGAGGAATCACATTCCATTTCAAATTACATGACTGACTGTATTAAGACATGGTCGGTTACTCAGCTGTGCAAACCTGCAGGTTTATGCCAGATGAAACAATCCTGAATATAGGATTTTCAAGATTTATAGACATAACCCAATTATTTGGGAGATGTTTTCTTTTGAGATTATCCAAAACTTTACAGGAGGAAGGATATGATCATAGGACCTAATATTTAAAGTCCAGGAGGAAAATACCTCACAATAAATCGTGACACTTTGTTGAGTCTTTTGGTATCTTTACACTTCTGAGAAAAGGAGAATTGCAGATATTGTGAAATAAAGACGAGGCAGAAATTAAAAAGACAAAAAATAATTAGGAGAGTAAAAATCAATATCTAAACAGTCCTATGCCCACAGATGTCATTTTTGTCTATTTTCTTTTATTGTCAAATCTATGTGAGAATTCAAATTTGTTAAATAAATTGTTACTATTTCCAGAGTTACACAAATGTGCAGTAGAAATCACGCTATTCTTGTTTTCAGCAGTCTTTGGGGGAAATAAAGAGAGATGGTTGCAAATGAACGAGCAGTGATTTTTCTGTATGTTTTATATGATAAAAATAAGTTTATCACAATTTCTACATTAGTTATATCAAACATTTCTTTTTGAGGCTTACAAACATGTTGCTAATACTTTCTTCTTGTTTTAAGTGGATGCTTTGAACTGAATTGGAATACAAAGTAAACTAGTTTCAAAGTTCAAAGTTCATTTTAAGCAGGCCATCTTAAGTTTATGAATGATAGGCTAATATTTTTGAAACTCTTGTTTCCTAAAGATGACTTTCTGCAGGAAAAGAGCTTTGAAACAAAATAATATTTCTTCCAATGAGATTTCAAATTCTTCCCATATATACTTTTTTGTAGAATCCATATGTTAAATATCTTGTGTACATTTTATACTGCAAAATCCAACGTCTAGCACAGAACAATGATTCAGTAACTGCCAATGGACACTGGGGTTCATGGCTTCACCTTAATTTTTTTAGAACAATCACTCTAATTAATGCAAAGTTGGCAGAGTATATCACAGATGCAAATATCCTGGACTAAATAAAGTTTTTGGCTAAAGTAGTCACAGCTAATCAACAATTCATCAACAGATTATTTGGAAGCATGTCAAGGGATTCTCTAGAAGATTCACTCTGTACGATTGTTTCAGAGATAGGCTTCTAGGACAAATTAAGATTTTTTTTTAATAAGACTCCATCCTTCCTGGTTTTACTACATGTTCCTAGTTGACCAGCCTTTAACACTTAATTATTAGGAATCTTCATCCTGAAATTTAATATCCTCGCGACTACCTTTATTTACTTATTTGTTTAAATATGCATAATAGGCAGGCTTTGTTTTGGAAATGTGTTTGCTTAATACCACACAAAATAGTCTAAGTATGCTGAGAAACTTAAATAAAAGACATTTTATAAATTCAAGCTATTTTCATATTCTGTTATGGTATGAAAGAAAGTGAGAACTATTTAGTGAATAAAGACTCTGCTGCCATCTTCTCCCATAGTGACAGGACCCTGTTTACACCTACATAGCTCTTCAATGGATGATTTGATTTCTCTGTTCAGTAATTACGTTGCAGTTTCATTCCTACAAGGTAGTTCCAGATGCCATCAAGATGAGAGAGCTGAAGTCACATCACTGTAGGCAGCAGACAAAGGCAAACAGTTAATCAAACTGTGACCGTGATTAGCAGGATAAAAAGTGACAGTTTCTAGCAGTTCTGCAGCATCTGCCTTTCTTCAGAATGTCACTCTGGAGCTAGTCTGGTTGACTCGACATTGCAATATCGCAATTAAGAAATAATGTAAAGCATTTTAGAGAAACAGATGAACTGAGGCATGAAATTCAGGCTGCAGGAAAACAGTGTTTTAAAAAATTGTGTAAACTTATAATTTGGCATATACAATGGAGAAATGTCTGTAATAAGCTCAGGAAGTCATCCTTAAGTGTAACGAAGACAAGAATTTGAAAGCCATGTGATGGTGACAATTCTGCCAAATGAACTGCGCATAAGGAAAGGAAGAGAGGGGGGAATACTTATAATACATCTGAAGAATAGTGAATGTGGATTAAGGTTGTATTAACGTACAGAAATAAGCACTCAGGCTCGAAAACTGAATATTGCCCTTTCTCTGTTCCTAATAATTATGTCCTCTCGTAGTGGGCAGTTGCTTGTTTGCATTATACACAGCCAACACTGCAATCCTTATTACCTTTATGTCCGAAAGGTGAAAACTAGAATGTAAGGGTGTTTGCAAGTATTGCATAGAGGACTTTGAAGGTATCTATAGAACTCTTGAGAAATTCAAATGATCAAGGCTTTGGGGAAGAATTGAAGTAATATATTTTCTGCATATTTGAACAAAGCAGCAAGGGGGCCAAAAAATTCATAAGAATGTAAATCCAAGCCTATGGTATAGAATTGTTGACTACAACAGCACCTATGTTTTAAGGAAATTTTCCTCATTCATCCATGAATGAAGATCCTGAGTTTTAACATATGTTCAAATTTCAAGCACTGTGCCAGCGATTGAGGTATTCCACCACCCTGAAACACTAACCCTGGAAGTTTAGCAGAGCTTCAGGCCCTGAGGAATTTCACACAAGGGCAAGTATTTAGCACAAAACAGCATCTCTACTGTCATCAATGTCCCAGGGGTCCACGGAGTTGCCAGTCTTAGACCTAAAGTTTGGCAATTCTGGAAACATGTTTCCTACAGATAGGGGAGAGGACAGTCCAGGTGGTCCTGAGAATGGAAATTAGTTTGGATCTAGAGTGGTGGAGACAGGAGTCCCTATCAGTGAACTGAAGTTCAGCTCACCCACCTGAGTCTGGACTTTTCAGATCAAACTTACTTAGAACAAACCCGGCTGAGTTTAGTAGTAATGTTGATTTCCATAGGAAACTTGCTAAACCACACTCTACCAACTTCCTGGAACTGATAAACAGTCAAAAAACATTTAAGAAGAAAAGATAAAGATATGAAAAACGAGACTAGGGAAAATTAAGCGTTCTTGATTCAGTACGATCAGTTAATAGTAGGTTCTCCTGAACCACTTCCATGAGGACCTGAATATAGAGCAGATGCGGGCCTTTTCGTTTGAGAAATTCTAACATCATGGAAGACTGAGAAAAACAAAATGAACTGGGATCACTGAAGTTGGGGGTGAGATAATGGCAAGAATCTGTTACTCTAGTTTTAGTTCCATTAAAAAATAAAATTTATAGATCAGTGTGATCTATCATAATTACCAGGCTAGGTGGTTACACGGCCCACGCAAACCAAAGCAGGGCTGATGGTTACCAAGAAAAAAAATGGCCTCTCTGGTGAGAAGGAATTTCCCAGTCCTGAAGGTGACAATCATCTCAATGATTTACCTCAGAAATACTGTATTTTACTATTTGTACAGATCACAGTTTTTCATTCATATGAGCACAATTTTTCTTTTAAGACTCAAATAAGCTTAAAAAGCTTTAAACATCGTGTATGTGTGTATATATTGATGTGGGGAATACCACGTGCGACAATTAACTGTAGAATCCACTGTATTCTCTGGGATATGGATTTTTTTCTCTGTATTTAATTCAGAACACTAACAATGACCATAGAATTGTGTTTTGGTCTTTTACGTTTTTACTGACACAAAAATACTATCTCCATTACTTCTAAACATTAAGTATCATTTAGATCTCAAAAATATTGTAATTATTGCCATCAATATAAATATAGCGAATTCTCTAAATTTTATAGTTTTGACACATCATTTCAGGAATGGTTTAGAATTTTCTTTTTTGTGAAAATTCTTGGTTCTATGAAAACGTGCCCAGCGCTAGGCTTGATGCCTTGAGTGAAGGAAAAAGAAAGCATGGTGTGTATTTCATAACCACAAGCACGCGACAAAGGATATGCTGTTTCTGTGAGTGAGAACAATGGATGTTCAAAAAGTACACTCAATACAAATGGGAAGAGCCAAGTAAGGCTTCCTGGAAGAGCTAGAAGTCTTAAAGCAAGAAGCATTAATATTGGGCAGCATTAGACAGCCAGTCAATATTACTTTGAGTTTTCAAGAAATAAAACATTAAATCATAAATCAAAAAAAAAAACTAAACATCAACTTCTGGAGAATATTATAATTTGCAATACCCATAACATGAAACATCTTTTTTTTTATAGCAATATGCTAAATCAGAGTGGTACTTTTTTCTTAAACTTTCATTGGCCAGTCCTAGCAAGCCAATGTTCTTTCCAAACATACTTAGCTCCTCTCAGCAGATTCTGGTGATTTTTAGAAAGACGAAAATGTCTCAGGAGAAATATGGCACTTACTTTAGAACATCTATGTACATATACATAAACATATACATATATATGGCCGAGATTTTACAATTACTTTTCCACTTATTCATGTATTTTTTCACTCACCTAAACAATGTTGGATATGCAAAGTGAAATAAACACTGTTGGGGCCGGCCGGTGGTGCAGCGGTTAAGTGCACACGTTCCGCTTCAGTAGCCCGGGGTTTGTTGGTTCGGATCCTGGGTACGGACATGGCACCGCTTGGCAAGCCATGCTGTGGTAGGCGTCCCACGTATAAAGTAGAGGAAGATCAGCATGGATGTTAGCTCAGGGCCAGCCTTCCTCAGCAAAAAGAGGATTGGCAGCAGGTGTTAGCTCCAGGGCTAATCTTTCTCAAAAACAAAAAATAAATAAATAAACACTGTTCCTGCTCCCAAAGCATTCAGGTCTCTATAGGAGAGACATATACAAATAATTACAGCAACATGTTGAATGAACAATAGAAATATATATATAGAATAAAATAGTAGGACCAATGAGGATATGATTAGCCTTGACTGAGTGTTAGCTTTAGGATTTCACTAGATGATGCAAGATAAGAAGCTTACACTGCTTCTCAAACTGTTCATGCTATTAACAATATATGCACAAATATAGTAAAGTTTGATAGCATAGCCTACTCAGGTAATAGCAAACTAATTTAATATTGCTGGTGCCTAAGACACAAATGGAGGAAGGGAAGTATTGATAAATGTCGTGGAACAGTACACAGTCAGATTTTGAAGTCTCTTTTACTAAAGAGTTGGGACTTTGTACTATGAGTTACAGGGAGCCACAGAAAGTTTTTAATTTAGAGAGTGTCATGGACAAAATCACATTTTTGAAGAGCTGCCTGTATGGAGAATGGATTAGAGACAGCAGTAGAGCTACCAGGCAAATATAATAATCCAGGAGAGGGATGACAGCAGTGGTTATGGCTACAGCAGTGGCATTACACCTGTTTTTAAGAAATTGAGTCAAAACGATGTGGGGAAGTGACTCAAAATGATTTGGTGACAAATTGAATCACGTAGGAAAAGGAGCAAGGACTATGAGTTGACATTCCAGTTTATACCTTGAGAAATGGTAGCACTTTTCATTAAGCTAGTAAATAACAAAGTGAGGTACAAAGTTGGTGCTGAAGAGTCCAGGTTTTAAATACTTAATTATTGAGTTGAAGATTCTTTTTTGATTTGAGAGAATTCTTTTGTGAAGAGGAAATTTCCAGGAGGCAGTAGGATATATGAATCTATAATTTAGGAGGTATGATGGATTGGATATATATTTTGGAAGTCATCAGATTTTAAAATGTTAAAAATATGGGAGTACATAAAATCTCCAAAGGAAGTTATTTAGAATGAGATAGTAACGTAAGGAGACCAAATATTTGAGGCAATATTGGAGTAAATTTATTAAGAACCAAAATATCTGATGCAGACATTGGAGACTGAAAGGAAATTTTTTTAAAAAGGAAGTAAAAATGCTCCTTAATGTTAGAACATAGCCTCTTACCCTAGAATAGAAAAGAGCCATGTCTCAGAGGAAGCAGCACTGGAAAGGTACCGAAAGTTTTGAGAAAGACAGAAAATCCAAAACCAGAAGGTCCAGGAAAATTGTTAAATTGTCCAATGAATAATGAACCCTTGGCTCCATATGCTGAGGTGGATTTGAACCTATTTCATATTTCGTATGCCATATAGTATCTGGTCTTTGGCTTGATAATGTTTGAATAAAGGAAACTGTTATTTTTTATTCATAGTGTTTCCAGAATTTAGCATGTTTGGCTAGCTCATGATAAATATTCAATAAATATTTATTGATGTATGACAACACATTGAGTAACTCTTATGATTATTATCTTATCTAATGCTTACGATATTCAGATAAATTTGTTATTACAACTTACAGATGAAGAAATTGAGATTCAGGAAGGCTAATCTAGCTGTGGTGTGTGGACTAGCCAGGACTCCAACTCAGAAATGTGCGACTTCAGGTCCATGTTATTTCCAGAATAAAATGCCATGCTTCATGAAAAATACAAAAATATGTAAAGTCTAGCACTCTTTGTCATATTTTTGTGTGCACTCATTTTTATTAATTGCCTACTACATTTCAGGCACCATGCTCAAATATTTCTATGTGTTATCTAATTTGTTTTTTAAGTAGTCCTACAAAAAAGTAATTAACTTTCATCAAAGTGGATCAATATGCCTATTTCTATTAATAGTTGTACTAGTCTTCTAGTTATGAATACTCAAAACTTGATCACCTCTTTCAGTGATCCCAGCAGTCTCTAAGTCCCGTTAGGTCTACTTTTCCAAGGTCTCCCACATCTGCCTCATTTTAACTAGGAATTACGTCTCCATAGTTTAGTCCTTCATTCAATCCTATAAAATTCCTATGAATCCATAGTACTGGCAAATGTAGAGCCTTTGATTAGGGCTCAACATTGAATGCAATCATATGACTAATATCATCTTCACATAAAACTTCATTTCTATCTTTGTCCAAATGGCTTTGCTTTGCTCTTTAGTCAAATTCCCTCCCACAACTACCCTGCTTCCTGTTCCTTAAATAACCTCATATCTTTGTGATTTGTAAAGGCAGCTGCCTTTGCATAAAATAAAAAATCTTTACCTGCATCCTACTCATCCCTTCACACATGGCTTTAGCTGACATTTGTTTTATAACTCTACCCCCAAATCTGGGTGGCGACATTTCTAAGTCAACACTGTACACTGACATTTTAATCAGAGTATATCACACTGCATTGATTTTTACTATTGATATTAAAAAACCTGTGTCATCCAATACAGTAATCCTAAGCCACGTGTGACTATATAATTTTAAATTATATTAATTAAAATTAAATACAATTAAAATTCAGTTTCTTAGTTGGCACTAGCCACATTGCAATTGTTCAATAGCCACATGTGGCTGGATAGTGGCTACGATATTGGGCAGTGCAAACAGGACATTTCCCTTACAGCAGAAAGTTCTGTTTGACTGCACTCCTCTAGGCTGAAAGCTAAGATTAAAATCTATGTCTACTTTCATGTACCTTCAAGCTTGATACTACGCCCAGAATATTAAATGCTCAAAGAATCTGTCTAATTAATAAATGAATGAAAGAATGAATAAATGAACAAAATAAACAATTTGGGATCATAATTGTTTCTACCATACCACTTTGATGACTCATTTCTTACCTTTTTCATCACAAGAGCAAAATTTAAGTGACTTCCATGTACTGATTTTGGTGTCATGTGCAGATACAAAACTTTTTAAATGTTTCTATTTCCTACTTTCAAAGAGCTTACTGTACAACAGTAAAGGCACATCTACAAAGAAATAATTATAGTAGGACTCACTGTAGGCTTGAGTTCTAGGGAGCAAGTCTTGCTGCTCCCCCCCCCCACGGCCAGACACCACATACCAGACAAAGCAGAATAGCCTGTGGATGACAGGTCATGGCGATGTGGAAGCCAAAGCCACCAAACAATGAGTAGATCTGCATCAACTACCCAGAGACTCTAAACTGTGTATCAAACAGTATGCAATAGACATGAGAAAACCTGGCTTGCCTAGTGTGATACTGTGATTTATAACAACAAATATATATTTGGTCTTGGTCCTGTTTCTGGCACAGAGCTTCTAAAGCTCTTGGAATTTCCTAAGTGATGACTGCCGTAAAGATGTATTTATTATGTTAATGAGAAGACTTTTGGAACAGGAAAGGGGCTTGTTGTCAGTGGAGCCAAATCATGTGATTAAAGAGGTTCACAGAGCTTCTGGGTTAGTGAACACATAGAGGTGCTGGGAGAGTGGCACCCTGTTAAGGGCATGGAAACTGCTTGCCCTTTTCTAATGTCTTGCCCTATGTATCTCCTCATCTGGCTATTGGTTCATATCCTTCAATATCCTTTGCAATAAAACAGTAATTTAGTGAGTAAATGGGTTTCCTGAGTTCTGTGAGCAGTTCTAGCAAATCAATTAAACCCAAGGAGGGGGTTATGGGGCCTCTGATTTACAGTCATTTGGTCAGAAGCATAGGTGACAATCTGGGCTTGAGACTTACATCTGAAGTGGAGTGCAGTCTTACAGAACTGAAACTTAACCTCTGGAATCTGATGCTATCTCTGGGTAGGTAATGTCAGAATTGAGCTAAATTGGACACCCAGCTGGTGTCTGAGAACTGCTTGTTGGCGTGGGGAAGCCTACACACACACACACACACACACACACACACAACACGTTGGAACTGGGTCTAGGAATCCAAAAGATCTGGTTTTACTTTTACTTCAAAGAATACCCTCCAAAGGAGATTTTGAACTTCAGGAATATACTTTGAAGTCAGACCAGAGAAAAGGAGACAAATAAAAACTCTCCAATGTAGCTAACTCACAATAAAACACTACTTCCTTCTGATGAACCAATGTCAAAAATCAAAAAAAAAAAAAAAAAAACTATAGGGGTGGCTTCAATGTGTAATGTCAATGCATTCATTTTGAGAAAGCTTGGGCCATATCCTTTTCTTCTGACAGAGAGACTTCTAACGCCATTTTCAAAATCAGTTTATGTACGGTATAAGTCAATTTATAATTGACTCTGGTCTCCGTTGGAGATTGTATTGAGTTCCTGTGGCCATTTGAAAACAAAAATGTGGCCATTACCTTCACTGCTTTACCTGAGCAGTAAATCTTGTTGGAATGAAGTACTTCCTTGATTCATTTACCTAACAAGATAAGACGTTCACCATGTTTTGGGATGTTTTTTACAGCTCAAGTTATGTTGCTCCAAATAGCTCTCCAACCCTCTTATTGTGTATCCGTCAGGATAGGCCTTCTCTAGTTACGGAAAAAATCCTTAATCTGCCCCCAGATCAGTGATACTGTAACACTTAAGATGCCAGGGAGATATGAAATCATATTTATTGAAACTTGACAAGAAAATCCCACTCCAGTCTACTCTATCCGAAATGATTTGGAAATAACTAAGATACTTCTAGAGTTTAGAGAAGTATCCTCTTAGTGGCTTAGAGTCTGGACCTAAAGATTCTGATGAGAATCTAGGCTCCACCATTATGGAACATTGTGAAAATTATTTGCCCTATGGGCCTCAGTTTTTTCATCTTTAAATGAAAAGTTACTGGATTTCAAAACCTTCAGAAATCTACCAACTATAGCATTCAGAGATTCTTATGAGCATCACAGTCTTGCAATACTAACTTTCTGTTGTTGACATTCAAGACAGTGGCCAAAAAGCATTTTGGTTAAGAAAAATTGCAATGCAATGTGATTTGAGCAACATAGAAATGTATACAGTACAAATAAAGAGATAGTTAATTCTTTATTGAGAATGGAGATAGGATTAGAGTCAGAGCAACATTCACAGAGAATGTAGGGTTCCGCGAATTCAACAATATAAGCCACACCAGAGTATTTTCAGATTACTAATTCATAGAGGATGGTCACTGAATTCAACTTGTACCAAATTTGGTACAATATTCTGTATAATTAAACTTTAAATCTTTAAAAGGAGGTTAATCTGAATACAAAATATATGCTGTAATCATTGCTCACTATAATGATTAACAATAAATAATATTTGCCTTTCCTCAGTGTCTACGGGATGACTAAAAATTATGATTCTAAGAAGCATTTGAAAATGATCATGCCAACAAGTGAAATCCTTGGAGTTCTTCACAGAGACACTATGCTTTTTATATAGCATTTTTCAACAAATATTTGATGATTGTGGACCCAGCAAACAGCAGTTGATGATTAAGTAGCTAAGAACTAAAGTTTTTATTCCTTTTAGCTATTTACCTACCCATTGTTAACAGTGCTGTGTAGGCAATGTGCTAACTGACTCCCACTAGGTTCCTATAGATAACATCTCCCTGGAGCCTGGGTCACCATGGTTAGTGAGTGTGTGAGCTGCTGTTCAGGAATTAGAAAGCCTTGTCCACTTCAGGCCACTTGAGACCACCAACCTATCAACTGGGCCCGTGCAGAAGTCTGATCTTTTCACGACAAGAGGCTAGAAATTCCCCCCTTAGATCATGTTAATGCCACTATTTTGTGAACATGCGTCCTATGAAGAGACATGAAGTCTGACTACGTTTGCGCAGACCATCAATTACCCCACTTTTCCTCACCTCCAATCATCTATCTCCATATTTCAGACTACCTTGTCCCCCTACCCCATAAATATCCCTGAGTCCCTATTTTCGGGGAAGCAGATTTGAGACTCATTCTCTCGCTTCCTGACTTGGCTACCCTTGTGATTAAACCCTCTCTCTGTTGCAATCTTGTCATCTCGGTGTTTGGCTTTCCAAGTGATGGGTAAAAATGAACCTGGTTCAGTAACAATTATAATAAATTGCTGTCATAAAATGATTTTCTAAAAATATGAGAAATATAGTGATGAATATTTTGAGTTATGCCATAATTATAAATCAATATTTACCAAAGTATTTATATTTGAGTGGAAAATATGCTTCCTATTAAAGAAAAGAAAGAAATTCAGGCAAACATGTGGTATGCACATGTAGGCACATCATGATTTTACGTGATAGGGGAGATTGGTCATTCAGAACTTCCTGTCCTTATGGAGGCATTTTTTGCTTTAGGGTTTTGTCTTTCAACCCAAAGTCATTTAACTATAGTTTGTGAAAAGTAGATATAAAATAGTTAAAGGTTTGAATATAAAATAGTTAAAGAAAACATTATTTATACTGAAGGTTCTTTCTTGGGATGAGTTCTGGCCAAGAATGCATGCCTCATCTGAAAAATTGTCCGTTGCCATAGTAATATCTATTTGAGTTTAACCATTTATTTAAAAAACAGAGAATTAAAAATTTTCAAATGATATAGTTTAAATTATTTTCACCAGAAATAAAATACATTAAAACAGAGACTCCTAAAGATGTAAAAAATTAGATATGCTTTAGTTTAAGTCAGTCAACTCTCCCTTGAAAATGGTTTCGTCCTGGAAAATTCACCTCAGAGAGACCAGAAAATATAGAGCACTAGTTTTTCCAGGGGCAATTTTGCACCCCAGAAGACATTTGGCTGTCACTACTTGGAAGGGGACATTACTGGCATCTAGTGAGTAAACACTAGGGGTGTTAACAAACATCCTACAACACATATCTCAGCCTCCAACAACAAACAATTACCTGGTCCTAAACGTCAATAATGAAGCTGTTAAGAAACCCTGATTGAACTAAAATGGGTGCATCCTATCATTTTCTTTTTCCACAGCTGGCTATTTCTGGCCCCCACTAGACTTTTAGAGTGTCACTCTGCCTCAGTCTCTTCTCTCCTTCTCATTTTTCTCATTCTTTTTTTCTCTAATGAACCTCTTTGATGAAGATCAATTTATATTTTGATGGCAAAGGACATCTCATAATTAGAAGTGGGGACCAGAGGTTCTCAGAAATAAACGCCTAAATCAAGAAAGAGTGTAGTAGAGGTGGCATCAGCAAGGTTAAAAAAAAAATATGTTGGATTCAGTGATACTACTTTTAAAGATACTTCAAATTGTCCTAAAGATAAGTTGAAGGATTCTAAGATGGAATATTTCAAAAACTTTATGAAAGTCAGCCTCAGAGACTATAAACAAGGATATCAACTAGTGTCAGTAATGTACATTACATTTGTATAAACCTTGAATTTAAAATTGTTTCCCTTCCATTTCTTCAATCAGCCTTTGTAAGGAAACCCCTGGATTTCAATCACTCCCATTTCTTTGTCATTGCTTCTATCATTTTAACCAAAATATAAGATCTACTTTCCTTTCTATTTGTAATTTCATAAAATCCTTCACTTGGGCTTAATATATTATTTTTACTCTTTTTTCCCCATTTTTGTAGTAAAAATATACATAACATAAAATTTACTATCTTAACCATTTTTGAGGTACGTTTCAGTAGCATTAACTATATTCACATTACTGTGCAACTCTGACCACCACCATCCATTTTCAGAACTTTTTGCATCCAGCAAAAGTGAAACTCTGGGCCCATAACCAATGGTAAGTGAATAATATTCATCAAAAATTTTGTAAGAAACTACACAAAATACAATATGATAATTTTGGTCATCAGTTTTTATGAATTTAATTTACTCATTTAAATTCTTCCCATCATCTTTTCCTTTGGACCTAATTGTTCTCTATAGGAAATTTCTCTTAAATTTGACTTCTCATTCATTTACTGCATTAATTAATTGAAGACAAGGGAATAAGAAAATGAGAAAGAGTCTCATTACTGAATTAATGGAACGAGGAAGTTGAGGTGTAAAATAATGAAAGGAAAGTGAAATGGATTCCCACAATCCATTGATCATTTTATACAATTCTTTTCCTTACATTATCTCATTCTTTTTATTAACTATTTTATTTACTTTTACCATGTATCCTTCTGTTGACGAAAATAATCCATAACCAATCTATAAATGAAAATTTTGGTGAGTTTATTCTGAGCTTAAATCTGAGGATTATAACCGGGGAGAGTCTTTCCACAAAGGAACAGAGCACTCCAAAGAAGTGGGGGTATACAGGGTGGTTATTTACCCTCAAAGAGTATGTTTCACATATGATTGAAATGTCCCTCTTACATAGTCTCGAGGCTGCTCTGTCAGCACAGCGATTGATGGAAACAGCAGATAGGTCTGCTGTCTCAGTGAACACCACAGGTTGGCAGGTCTGTTGCCTCGAGCTGGGTGGTCACAGATGAGCGACTACAATCAGTTCCCAGCCTAAGGAAAGATGCTTAATCTTTAAGGAGATGCCAGTGTTGGGAGGGGGAGGGAAGTTGCACCTTTATCTCAAAATGTCTAAGCAGATATACAATGCATGCTCAATGGCCACAGTCAGGCCCTTTTGGAAAAACAAAGTCAGGCCGAATTAGGTTTATACCAAATGGCTTCCTCATATACTCCAATATATCCTATTGCTTGCCATTTCAATTTGTCACTTCCAATGTTTCTAATTGGATACCAGCACACAAGGTTGATTTTTTTTCCTGTTTTCTACTTTCTCTGTAATCTCACAGGCACAAGCAAAGCTACATTTACTCTTTTAATTCCTGGGCTTATGACCTTTCACACTTCTAGGTTTCCACATATTGAGAAGAGATGGGATTTACAGGAATTGGTGGGTATTCAGAACCCACATTCTGAACAGAGCATCTCAAAATCAAATGCTTACCAGTGCCAAAAAAGTGAATAAAGTGGCAGGTGTCCTCACACAGGTGAGTGACAAGGACTGTGGAGAACAGAGATGAAAGCCTCTGTGCAAAGGGGCCAGCTGCTACTCAATTCTCGGTGTCAACAGGCATTTTGGTTTTTCAACAGAAGCCAGAAAATTTGTTTTCATATAAAATTTCCTAGTTTTTAAAAGTTTACACAATTTAAAATCTCTGTAGGTGGAAAAAATGTAATCTGCTTGCCAAGTGTGTTTTGGAAACCTCCAGCTTCCAACCACTGATCTGAGCAGACGCATACTTTTTTTTACATTGGACTGTAAAGAGAATAGAGGTCGTGGAAGTTCTGTTGCGACCGTAGCTGAAGAAGCTTCCGAGAGCTAGCTTCAATGATCCCGCATCTCCCACCTCTAAATATACTTTAACCTAATTTAACATTAACTGAAAAGTTGTCTAAGAATACCTATATTTAAATTAGAAAAAGTAAAAGCTGTTATTTCTTTCTAGATATCACATCCTTCTTTTTCCTCTCATAATTATTCTTTTCCCTCATGTAGGAGACTCTGGGACTATCACACTTGCTAGCTTTTATTATTTCTCTTCATTATACATAGAAAATTTTATAAATACTAGTTTTAAAAATGCAATCTATATTTCAACACATATCTTAACTATGACGGATCTAGTATCTTTTAAGTGAATGTATATTATTATCATAGCATATGTTTCAACAAGAATTCTTCATAATTTCTCACCAAATATGTTTCTCCTATCAACTTCAATGTTGAGAATTTACATGTTGGTTCCAGATCCCCAAGCCTATATATTATTTTTCCGATGCATTAATTCCCTTTTTTAAGTATTTCTGCTTCTCTAGTTACTAATTTCTTATTTATGTCTTTGAAAGAACTGTATTTTATTCCATCGATTTATTTTTCTTTGTTTATTTTGTTAATATGCATTGGTATCTTGATTTACAAAATAAATGAGCTCTACAAAAGTTATCTAATTGTTAAAACTCAATGAAGAAACTTGGCATTTAAATGATACTATAATAAATATTGTATAAAACAAATAATGAGCCTGTGTTTAATTTATTTGTTTAGAGGATTTTGTAAATGTTAGATTTGTTCCTAGCAAATGTGCATCTCCCTGGCATTTTCTTTAGACTATAATTTGAAAAAGACATAGAAGTTGTCTTATATTACCATAAATTATTCAGATTTCTCTGCCTATATTGTATATCCTAATATCCAACGTTAATCCAAAAATATCTGAAGTCATGTGCTTGATTGTGCACACTCACATACGGGCAAACACGCACACACAAGCACAAGTTTCCTCCTCAATTTCAGGACAGCTTTAACAATTTCCAGAAGAGTCTATTTCTTTTAGCGTATTTCAAATAATTACTGTAGCAAAAATTATTTTTTGGGGAGGATCTATAGTTAGTGTGCATTAGCAAGTGGCGAAGTTAGTGGTTCCCCTTGAATCTATTCTATCAAGACTCAATTTCTTGTCTCAGAATTGACATTTAATATATGATTGACCTTTACCTCAAATTCTAAAATGGCCAATTTTCCTTATGATAGCCTCCAGTAAAGAAGTTAATCAGAAGTTTAGGAAAATAAATTAGTTATTTAATTTTTGTTACTCAGCCCTAAAAACAACATGAGATATTTCTTGGTGCTGCTCATAAAAAATACGAAGTGTATGTTTTTTAGTTTGACTATTTGATATTCCTTTCACCCTGGCCTAATTATCTTCAACTTTCAGGAACACCAGCCTTTGTATCAGTCAATTGCAGTCACCCACATAAGCAGTCACAGTGTTGATTTCGTTATCATTCGAAACTTTTGTTAGAATGACCTGCTCTGAAATACCACTCTTGGACTCTGTCTCCTAATGTTTTATATCTCTGACTTCTTAAATTCTACTGAATTAGATCTTTATCTTTACCCAGATGCAGATCTCTAGTTGTTCCAGTTGTAGCATATTCTTCCCTACTCTGGCATCACTTGCTTCTCTTCCAGTCAAATCTGTTAAAATTACACTTTTCCAACTATTCTTTTGCCAATTTGATCCACCTTGCCAACCTGTAGTCTTTCATAGCTTCAGTTATGGAAATTTCTTTGATCCTGCTCTTCTGGGTTTTCTGGAGAAAGTCACAAAGCAATGATAAGCACATGTACTGTCAGATTATTTTTATATTCAAAACTTTTGGCAAAGTAAAATTTTACTTTGGCCTAAGGATCCTGTTATTCATATTTTGTCATTGAATCTTGTTTTAGCAACTGCAGCACTTTTGTAATATCAGTTGAAACTGTCCATTCAAATATCCCTTTAGTTAGAAATGATCTGCTCCATCGATAGCTGCACAACTTCCTCAGTAACAATATATCGCCTCTTGTTGTTTTCTCCTTGACCAAGCTAAATACTGTACTGATCCATTAAAATTTATCTCTGTTAAACCCTTCTTGACATAAATATCAACTCTAGATAAACTCTACAATCTTCCGATGCAGTGACCAAGACAGAAAAGTTGACTATTGTTAGGGAAGAATTAGATAAATATGTGTATTTGTTTCACTTTTACTCACGATGAACAATAACAGCAACAAAACAAAACAACCTCAAATGGGTACTCCAAAATTCTCGGAAATCTCTCCTAATTGGCTTGTTAGCTCCACTTCCCAGGAGGATTATTTCTTGACTATCTCCTTTACTCAGATGCCCCAATCTCTCTTACCCTTTTCTCAATACTCCCAGTTGATGAACTCACCTAATATTTTCACTGTCTTTCTCTTCTCCTCAACAAACTTATAATCCTGTCTGCATTCACCCCATCTTTTTCTAAACTACTTTTATAATAAAAGGAGTGTCTTTCCTTCTACCAAAGGCTAATCTTTCATGTGTGCCCTGAAGCCCATCCTCTTGACTCTCCTCAAAACTCCTGTTGATTTCCTCTTCTCTTCTTCCCTTCTGTGGCAATCAAGTCAGTATAACAACATCTTCTAGTATCTTCAGCCGTTATGTAAAAGAGAAGAAAAAGAAAAAAAATACAAGAAAACATCCAACCTATACTCTCTCCAAATATTTGACCATATCCCCAACCTCTCTCACAGTCAATCTGACTGGATTTGTCTGAACGGGCTCTCTCTAATTTTGTGTCTTCAGTTGCACACTTTGATCCAACCCAATCTCACTATTACCCTACAACTCATGAGAAGTGTTTCTGTCAAGGTCACTAATATTGCTAATGATTTTTTTTTACACAGCTTACTCAATATCTTACCAAGTTAGTGACACCCATATTCTTGAAACTCTCTTCTCTCATGACTTCCATAACTCTAACATGCCTCGCTTTCCTTCCCTACTTCACTCATCTTCTTTTATGGTCTCCTTTGCTGTTTTCTATTCATTCACCAATTTCTACATATTGGAGTCATTTGTAGTTTAAACCTGGATTCTCCTCTCAATGTAAACTCTTTTCTGTAAAGTACTCTATCCCACTCAGAAGTGGCAGTTAACACATACATATTGTTTTGAAACCAATACATTCCTTAGTTGAGTAAATCAACATAATTCCTACAAATAGACAGGTCTTCTAAGTTTTGGGTCATCACGAGACCTGAGGTTAAAAGTTAGATTCCAGGAATAAGAATTGAAATTTTTAGTCACCAATTGAATAAATTGGATAGTCTCTTGACTCCTTCACTGTAAGCATTTATATCAGGACTATGATTCGAAATGATAAGAAATAGTATATGTAAACCTTTTAACTTAAATAAGAGCTTTGCCCACCTGCCTAGTCTCCTATTTACATTTTTTATATATTTTCATGGTCACCAGAATGTATATATTCAAGACTTTTGTAATCTTACAGAAAATGTCAATTTCAACAAGGCATTTGAGTGCTAAAAAACTGTTTCATGCCAAATAAAACTGTGACTAACATTTCTGTAACTAGTCAGATGAGAAAATAAAAGTCTATGGATTCTGATTTCTATAAGCAAAATGAGGCTATACACCATCTTCTGAATATGACATGTGCTTTCTATTCTCTGTGTTCTTCACAAAACAGTAATATTCATCCATTATTCTTTTTTTACTTTATTGTGTTAACATTGGTTTATAACATAATATAAATTTCAGGTGTACATCATCTCTGTTCACACCCAAAGACTAATTATAATCCATCACCACACACATGTGCCTAATCACCCCTTTTACCCTCGTTCCTCCCTCCTTCCCCTCTGGTAACCACCAATCCAATCTCTGTCTCTATGTGATTGTTTGTTGTTGTTTTCATCCTTTTCTGTGACTGAGTAGTATTCCATTGTGTATATGTACCATATCTTCTTTATCCATTTGTCCCTTGATGGGCATCTAGGTTGATCCCAAGTCTTAGCTGTTGTGAATAATGCTGCAATGAACTTAGGGATGCATATATCTTTATACCTTTGTGTTTTCATGTTCTTTGGATAAATATCCAGCAGTGGAATAGATGGGTCATATGGTAGTTCTATTCTTAATTTTTTGAGGAATTTTGATACGGTTTTCCATAGTAGCTGTGGCAATTTGCACTCCCACCAGCAGTGTATGAGAGTTCCCTTTTCTCCACATCTTCTGCAACATTTATTATTTCCTGTGTTGTTAATTATAGCCATGTTGACGGAGGTGAGGTGATACCTCACTGTAGTTTTGGTTTGCGTTTCCCTGATAGTGAGCCATGTTGAACATCTTTTCATGTGCCTGTTGGCCATCTGTATGTCTTCTTTGGAGCAATGTCTGTTCAGATCTTTCTCCCATTTTTTAATTAATTTATTAGTTTTTTTGATGTTGAGATGTATGAGTTCATTACATATTTTGGATATTAACACCTTATCAGATATATGGTTTGCAAATATCTTCACCCAATTGTTAGGTTGTCTTTTTGTTTTGTTGGTGGTTTCCTTTGCTGTGAAGAAGATTTTAGATTGATGAAGACCCATTTGTTTACTTTTTTCTATTGTTTCCCTTGCCCGAACAGACATGGTACTTGAAAATATGCTGCTAAGACCGATGTCAAAAAGCAGACTGCCTATGTATCTTCAAAAAGTTTCATGGTTTCAGGTCTTACATTCCAGTCTTTAATCCACTTTGAGTTAATTTTTGTGTATGATGTAAGATATGGTCTACCTTCATTCTTTTGCATGTGGGTGTCCAGTTTTCCCAAAACCATTTATTGAACAAGCTTTCCTGTCTTGACTGTATGTTCTTGACTCCCTTGTTGAAAATTAGCTATCCATAGGTGGGTGGGTTTATTTCTGGGCTCTTGATTCTGTTCCACTGATCTGTGTGTCTGTTTTTGTGCCAGTACCATATTGTTTTGGTTACTATAGCTTTTTGGTATATTTTGAACTCAGGGAGTGTGATACCTCCAGCTTTGTTCTTTTTTCTCAGGATTTCTTTGGCTATTTGGGATCTTATGTTGTTCCATATAAATTTTAGCATTCGTTGTTCTATTTCTGTGAAAAGTGTTGCTGGAATGTTGATAGGGATTGCACTGAATTTGCTGATTGCTTTAGGCAGTATGGAAACCTTAACTATGTTAATTGTTCCAATCCAAGAGCACAGATTATCTGTCCATTTCTTTGTGTCTTCTTCAATTTCTTTCAACAACGTTTTATAGTTTTCAGTGTACAGGTCTTTCACCTCTTTGGATAAGTTGATTCCTAGATATTTTATTTCAGTCTTTTTGTTACAATCGTGAATGGGATTGTATTTTTAATTTCCCTTTCTGCTATCTTGTCAGTGTATAGAAATGCAACTGATTTTTCTATGGTAATTTTGTATCCTGCAACTCTACCATATTCATTTATTACTTCTAAAAGTTTTCATTGGATTCTTTAGGGTTTTCTATATGTATAAAATCATGTAATCTGTAAATAGTGATGGTTTCACTTTTTTGTTTCCAATTTGGATCCCTTTTATTTCTTTTTCTTGCCTGATTGCTCTAGCTAGGACTTCTAATACTATGTTAAATAAGAGTGGTGAAATTGGGCATCCTTGTCTGGTTCCTGTTCTTAGAGGGATAGCTTTCAGTTTTTCCCCATTGAGAATGATATTAGCTTTGTCATGTATGGGCTTTAATATGTTGAAGTACTTTCTTTCTATACCCATTTTATTCAGGGTTTTTATCATAAATGTGTGCTGTATCTTGTCAAATGTTTTCTCTGCATCTATTGAGATGATCATGTGGTTTTTATTCTTCATTTTGTTAATGTGGTATATCATGTAGGTTGTTGTGGATGTTGAACCATCCCTGCATTCCTGGAATAAATCCCGCTTGATTGTTGTGTATGATCTTTTTAATGTATTGCTGTATTTGCTTTGCTAGTGTTTTGTTGAGGATTTTTTCATTGATGTTCCTCAGTGATATTGGCCTGTAATTTTCCTTTTTTGTGTTATCCTTGCCTGGTTTGGGTATCAGGGTAATTTTGAATTTGTAGAATGAGTTAGGAAGCTTCTCCTCCTCTTCAATGTTTTGGCAGAGTTTGAGAAGGATAATTATCAACTCTTCTTTGAATATTTGGTAGAATTCATTAGGGAAGCCATCTGTTCCTGGACTTTCACTTTTTGGAGGTTTTTGATTACTATTTCCATTCCTTACTGGTGATTGGTCTATTCAAATTGTCTATTTCTTCTTGACTTGGTTTTGGAAGGTTGCGTAATTCTAAGAATTTATCCATTTCTTCTAGAATATCCTGTTTGTTGGCACATAGCTTTTGTTAGTGTTCTCTTACAATCTTTCGTATTTCTGAGGTGTCTGTTGTAATTTCTCCTCTTTCATTTCTGGTTTTATTTATTTGAGCCTTCTCCCTTTTTTTCTTGGTGAGTCTAGCTAAAGGTTCGTCAATTTTGTTTATCTTTTTAAAGAATCATCTCTCAGTTTTGTTGATTTTTTTCTATTGATTTTTAGTCTCTATTTCATTTATTTCTGTTCTGATTTTTATTATTTCCTTCCTTCTACAGATTTTTGGCTTTGTTCTTCTTTTTCCAGTTCCTTTAGGTGCACTGTTAGATTGTTTGAGATTTTTCTTGTTTGTTGAGGTAGGCCTGTATTGCTTTAAACTTCCCTCTTAGAACCACTTTTGCTGTATTCCATAAGTTTTGTCATGTCATATTTTCATTTTCACTTGTTTACAGTTATTTTTTATTTCTCCTTTGAGGGCATTAATAGCCCATATTACTGAAAAAATTAATATTTCATGTAAAACATGTATGTGTGCAGAAAGACAATATAATGGATAAATGAGTGCAAGATATGAGCAAGTAACTAATTCACAGAAAAGGACACCCAAACGGCCAAGGAACATATGAAAAATGCTCATATTGCTGGTAATAAGAGAAATGCAAATTGATGTCATAATATGAAGCTATTTTATATCAATCAATTTGCCAAAAATTTAAGTCTCTGACACTACTAAATTTTGTGCAGGATTTATAGCAGTAATGAATCTCATAAACTGCTGTTAAAAAATGTAGGTGGACATTATTATAACAACTCTGAAGGAAATTTTACCACTGCATAGATAAGTTCACCTACGTAAAGTCTTGGTGATTCAACTTTTAGATGAACTCTAACATATGTGCAAAAAACACATGTACAGAAATGTTCATTGAAATGTTGTTTATTATTGAACAAAAAATGAGAGGCAATCCAAATTTCTACCAATAACAAAATAGATAAATCACATTTTGCATCTTCATGCAGTGGCATATTAAACTATGGTTGAAGTAAGTGCATTAGGAAATATATACCAACAAGCATTAATTTCAAGAAGAATATAGAGTGTAAAAAGGTGTTGTAGACATATGAAATAATTTATATAAATTTTAAGAACATGCAAACTAAGATTATTGCTTATGGGTGCACAAAAATGTGATAACAATATCAAATGCATCTTAGATAAATGATTTTAAATAATTTATTATTATTAGAAATGAAAGAAAAATTGGTAGAAGGGGTTTCTCAACTACATTTCTAAAGGTTAATTTTTGAAGAAAAGATCATAAGCTAAAATATTAAGATTTGATGTAATTGAATAGGTATGTCTATTATATTATCTCTTTCTCCCTCTTCTTTCTGCATTCCTGAATTATTTGCAAACATTTTAAGTGGGCAAAAAAGAAAACAATTTTTATGAATATCTTCATTCTTTAAAAAAATTATAAGCTCTTCAGTGGAGTGAAGCATCTTCTTGGGGGCCGTGTGCAGCTGAGCATGTTCTGTTTACTCAAATGTTTAATCCTTTTCATCAATTATATACTCTGATATTATAATATCTTCTGCATTTACAAAAGCATATAATGTATAGTTTTTGTTTCCTTCTCCAAATGATGAAATAATACACACACTAGTAATTTTCATGCTTTCAATAGTAGTAATGACGGTGCTGGCAGGAGTGGATCTACTAGAGGACCACAAAAGCCAAGAAGATAGAGAAAATTCGGCATTTCTGAGTTCCTCCTTCTCAGGACACAGCACAAACCCCTCTGTGCTCGTGTTGTGTCTTCATGGTGATTTTTGCAGTGCTTCAGTCAACTCAGATTAATGGTAATATCTATGTGTCTATGGCTTCGATATTTATTAGAATGTGCGAATGTCTGTCTGTTTTATATTGTGTCCTATTTTTTCCCCACCAAATCAAATCTTTTCTACGAGTAAGCAGGGCATAAATTCTAAATTAAAAGCAAGTACTCTTGTGTTAGGCTTCCTGGTGCACGTCCACGTAGGGATGGAGCCACGTGCCTTACTAGAGACGGTGCACACCCACAGTGCCATGATTCAGAAGATCATTTGTAACTGCATGAGATTGCCTCATTTACAACAGGGAAAAAGAGATTGAAGTTTAAACAGTGTGTATAAGTTTCATGTTTCCTGAATAAGCTAAGCTTCCAAGTCTTTTCCCATTACATAATGGGTTCTATAGGGTTGCTGGATTCTTTTCCGCACCTGCCTGTCTGCTCAAATGCAGAATTTCTGAGAGTGCAGCAGCGGTGATTGAGTAGATAACTAACAGCAGTTTTCAGAAACCCCTCGAAGAAGATCTCAACGGTGTTTCTAAGCTCTGAACTTGATTTCCAAGTTAGATATAAATGCACACGCTGGCAGAAGCCTTATGAAGTCAGCCTCCCTTTGAGACTAATTTCCCAGGATAAATGGATAACACATTCTTGGATTTTTCTTGAAGTTTTTTAATCAAAAGAAGTCTTTTAATGGTATTTGTTTATCCCTGTGTGTGTTCCCAACACTTACGACCCCAAATTCTAGATGTCCCCTCTTTTCCCTGGAAGATAATTATGCTTTAATAAGTGCATTTTGTTTTAACCATAGCCTGTCTTCATCTATGAGTTTTAAGCCTACTTCTATATCTTCAAAGGGATAGGTCCAACTGCTACAATAATTCTGGGAGTATGAGTCGCAGCCTTCCAAGAGCAGTGCCAAGGTACACACAAGCTCAAGAATTCTCCCTGAATAGCTTTCTTCAAGTAGCTCAAGCTGGGAAGCCCAGCATGGTCTTTCATTTCTCCCTGTCTCTTACAACTGTGTAATCAAGCTTCAACCCCTATTGCTGCTGCTCCTTTTATCTTTGCATCTTTCTGTCCTTTTCCTTCCATTCCTACAGCTTCTACCCTAGGGCAGATCCTCCTAACTCTGTTTCTTCAGACTATTGAAATAACCTGCTGATTGTCTCTTACCTTTAATTTGAATCCACTCCGAGCCACCCCACCCCCAGCCCCTGCCACAAGCAGTTAAGATCAACTCACCCAACACTGAGGAGATCATTACTTTTCCCTTAAAAAATTCAAGCTTGAGCATCTTAGCATAGTATTAAGATTTTCACTAAATCATGAATTATCTGTTTAAAGATCTTTTTTAAATCATGTAAAATACTACAGAGCAAATTTAACAGAAATACATGAATCACCTTCTATTTATTTTAATTTTTCAACTTAAATCTTCAAAAAAGGATTCATCAACTCAAATATTTACAGACTCCATATGTAGATTTGCTCATTAGTAAAAGGGAACAATTGTATCATTTATTAATAGCATTTAAAGTGCAGTTTATGTCAGAGGAAAACAAAAAATTGTGTACTTAATTTAAATAAAAAATTTTAGGTATCAAAACTGTAATTCATCAAATTGTACTTTAGTCAGGAAAACAAGAATATATATGTAGGATGAATTTTAAATTTTACTATTGCCTACCTTGCTTCTGACAACATATTATGCAGAGAATATTGGATACGAGAAAATTCTTTTTAAGGTAATGAATGGTAAACTTTAGTTTCCAATTGCTTTACTAATGGAGATGACTATGCAGAATTCCAGTAATACTCTCAACATTCTGAGCCCGTTCTGTTTGTAACAGGAATAGGAACATTCTAATATATTTTGAAGAATTCGTTTTTGTTTCCACAAAGATGCCAAGTAAACGCTACTTTATCTCTCTTTTGCAGTCTCTTTTTGCTCATTCTCAAAAGTGTAGACATATTTTCATGCCACTGACTAACATAATTGGGAGAAAAGCAACTGAATTTTCTGAGAATCCTACAGTATAAGTATTATTTTTTAAATACCTTTTTTTGACGGCAACTTGGTGACTGGAAAATTGTCAGTTGAAACTTATGGATCTCCTGGTGGAATCAATCACTTTGGAGAATCATCACTGGTCTTTGGTGTGGCAGCTGTGCGGATCACGTGGGCTCCTACTCTGAATACTCAGCCGAAATTATAAAGTTTTTTCATGCATCATTCATAAACAGTAAATCATCTCTCCTGTTGTGTTTACGCACATGCTAGTGTTAGTTGTAGTGGTGGTGTTATTTTACTTTACCAAAGGCAGAAGCCGCCGTGAATTGTTTCAAATTCCAATTAATTTGACTTAGAATGGAGAAATTTCATTGAAATAATTTTTTGTTTCTTTCTTTCCTTCTTTCTCTCTCTCTCTCTCTCTCTGTCCTTCCCCTCCTCCAACTCTGCCTTGGCTCCGCCTCTTCTCTCAATATTCTATTAAAGCAGCGTTCCTGGAAAACTGAAATAACTTGTTAAAGTGAGTTTTTTCCATAGCAATCATAAACATTATCATTGATTCTTTCCATTTAACTAATCAGATATGAAACAGTGATGTATACATAGATGGATCTCTAAGGGAATTTCGCACCTGTGTTGAACACAGCTAACTCACAGCCATCAAAGTGAACATGGTAGTGGACCACGCACTGTGATTCTCTTTGCCAAATGAAGACTATAGAGGACTTTAAAATCTCCATGAACCCTCACTGCTGCACAAGCAACTAGCACATTGTATATTCTCCCTATCAACAATGCAAATTTGAAAAAAACCTCCTCATTTCCCCATACCCTTTGTCAGTAGCAGGCAGGGAATAGGTTATCAGGACATCAATCAACACATCACTGCTCTGGGTGGGGGTTGAGGAGCTGTGATGGTTAAGAAGATTCTGAAGGAAGATGAAAGTATCTCCTACTCCTTTCCTGAGAGAAATCAAATAGATGTCAATTGTTAACTCTGTAAACAAGGGTAGTATTTACCTTGTTTAACCTTGTATCACCAAGACTTATCACCATAACTTTAAGGCATTCTAATTAATAATTGTTTTTGAAAGAATTAATGCATTGTCAAATTTGGAACTAGCTAACACATCTTCAGAGCAGAGTGCCACCGCCTTTATGTTCAGTAGGCTCACGTACAATGTATTAAAAAAAATGGTACGAAGAGACACACAGAACTTGTTCTCAATATCAGCAGCAAATAGATGGCTTGCAGAGTTATTTACTTCCTTATTTCCATTGGTGTTCTATGCAAGACCACACCTCTCCCATTCCCACCAAAATCCTTACATACTTTAAGTAAAAGCAGTGTAAGTAAAACATTTTGGCAAGTGTCGTAACTCTCCATTCCAGTTGGATATCTATTCAAGGACCCACCAATTATAAAAAGATTGGACCAACATTACTATTTTACTTTTCTTTAAGCAGCATGGAAAAGATTACTGCAAAGTGCTTTAATCCCATTTGGGAGAAAAGAATTCCATCTTGTATATGGGTTCGTGAGAAATAACTTACTTTTCTTTATCTGTGCTTTACTGGGATAAACAGAAAACATATCACAAATAATAAACATAGTAAAATATACAACACAATTTGTCATATTCTGTTTCTTGTCTCAGTTTTTTAGTTCATCCTTTCCTTGAAATGATCTATAATATTCTCCCAAGCCAGATTTGGTTGTATAATGCCTACCCATATTTTAAAAATTTAGGATGGGCATTAACCATCCTATGAGACCTTCTCTGACACCATGGTTCTACAATAATATTCCTGCATATCTCTATCCTTGTACTTGCTTTAGTGGTTCTAATTCCAGGTTGCCTAGATGTTAAGCTATCTGGGAGCCTCTTCTCTCAGTGAGAAATCATATGTTCAGGTTCAGCTTCTCAAGGAACCGGAATGTCTCCTTCTGGTAGGGATGACCACAACATCTTTTGGACCCAAATGTCTACAAGAGCTGGGTAACTGACATTCCCATCAGTCTCCAGTAAACAGCTGACAGCAAACATCCAGGCTCCCTGGCACCATGTTTATTTTCCCAATGGCAAGGCTGACTTCTTATACTTTTCCCTATAAGATGAGAAATTCTTGGAAAGTATCGTCTCTTCCCTGAAATGGAAGCCATGCCTTATTTAACAGATGTCCTGGTATGGGTCACCATGGGATGATGAGAAGCTGGGGGAATGTGCATCTCTATCCTGCTTCCCTTAGCATTGAGAGAACCCCCTTTCCAAGATAACACCTATAGCTTAATTCATTATATGATGTCATGGATGTCATCATGAACCCTTTTGTGTGACTTGGTGAAAAATAGAGAAATGATTTCAATAGGGAAATAATTTCAAACAATAGAGAGGCAATTGGAAAGGCAGATTTAACCAAGATTTTAATATGATAAAATTAATCTTGCTTTCCCACGAAAGACAGGCTGAAATCCTGGCTTACCTTCCTACAAGTTTTCCATCATCTTCGAAGGGCTGACATCATAAGAAGGAGGAGAAAGGGTGAGGGGAACAGAAGAGAAGAGGAGAAAAATATTTGAAACAACTACGGGAGTTCCAATAAACATCACTACTATTGTCAGTGGGAATTCAATGGCTATTAATGTCACCATTTCAAAAGAAAAATTATCCCCACCTTATCTATCAAATCAATATCTGCACAGAAGAGGGAAAGTATCATAGATTGTAATCAGCAAGCAAGTCAATAAATTGTCAGAGGTTCCTAAGCCGCATTAATCAGATCCTTGTTTTAACTCATATTAACGCAACATATTCACAAATTGTGTTAAATATTTACCTTTTATTTCAGGGATCTTTTTGGAACTCTTCCATCATTAAATTATGGTTTATGATTATACAGAGGTGAGGGACACAGGTGGGGAGACAATATTTATATAGTTCCTAAGTAATATTTGAAGTTTACATAAAATTTCATAATGCATCAATTGAATAAATATATTCATGCTGAGGGGAAAAGTGATTTATAATACCTTCATGAAAATGGTGCAGCGTGCTTGGGTCCTATTGAGTAAATCATTTTTCTTCCTTAATGATTCTAGTTCTGCTATTGACTATCAGTACATGTTTCCCGTATCTCAGTCATTGAATGCCTTTAAAATATTTAAAGGAAAAATCCTCTTTTATTCACTTCTGTTTTCATCTGTAAGTTACCATTATTTTTCCAGAATACACTGGTAGGGGCTTCACTTGTTATGGAGCTATTGTTAACGGAACCACCTGGGCATCCTGCCTCATGAGGTGGAATAATTTGAAGCCACTCCCTCCCACATACTTTCAAGCGTCAGGCCTGGGTTTCCCTGAAGTGAACAGTCTCTGCTCACGTAATACCTTTTCTGCATGAGTTTTGTTCTCAGCTGGGCACTTCTTTGCTAGATGCCAGTTATAGTCCTGCTGAGCATGGGTATAGATATAGAAAAAGCAAGCAAGGAATGCTTTGCCTTCTAGAAATATTAATAATGAATGGGGAGATGAGATATGAGCACTAAAATGCTGAAAGGAATGTCACAAGACACCAGGAGTTTGCAAGGAGAAAGTAGCTTTGCAGATAAAATTAACAAAAGTCACTCTAGGTATTACAACAGAGAGAATGTAATATAAGGACTCAGTTAAATAGGGACTGAAAAACTAAAAAAGCAAAAAGAGAGCAAGATAACACAGACGCAGTAATGGCAGGATGCAGCTACCTCTCCTCAGGCTGGGGGATTGAATTTCAGAAATCTGGAAAAGAGGCACACCAGTGCTATGACTGAGGCCTCTGCAGAGCAGATGCCACCCAGTGGGAACTGATACCTCAGGATTTTTGAGAAGAGGTTCTGCAAGTTTTGACTCAGATTTCTGGGGAAGCAGTACAGCCCAAAGACTTCACACCTCTGAGGGGATCACAAAGAGGCTGATCCTAGAAGGGCGGGTGGGAAGAGAAGACTGGAACCAACGTCAAGGTGAGAGCTACTGACAGCGACACTACAGGGATAGCAGCCAAACAGCAAAGAGTGAGTCCTTCCTTAGTTTATTCTACCTTCCTTCTATGCCCCTATTGGCAGAATCTAACAGAAAGACACCTGGCAATGGAGAAACATTATTTTTGGAATCCCAAATCCATCAATTGAAAGTAGAGTTAGAAAGGCATATCAGGATCTGAGAGACGATGGCTTTTCAACTGGCACAGTTCACCCTTTTGGCTATTCAGAGTCATACTATCCTTCTACGTATATCTGGATTTCCATACAACAATAATTCCAACCCTATATTTCCACTTAATGAGATCAAATTTCTCTTAAAACAAATCCTTTCCAAGGCTGGCCCAGTGGTGCAGCAGTTAAGTTCGCATGTTCCGCTTCGGCAGCCCAGGGTTTCGCCAGTTCGGATCCCAGGCGGGGACCCATGCACTGCTTGTCAAGCCGTGCTGTGGCAGGCGTCCCACATGAAATAGAGGAAGATGGGCACAGATTTTAGCTCAGGGCCAGTTTTCCTCAGCAAAAAGAGGAGGATTGGCAGCAGATGTTAGCTCAGGGCTAATCTTCCTCTAAATAAATAATTACATATTTAAAAAAAAAATCCTTTTCCAAAAAAGTGGAAATATAAAGTTTCCAGAGTCATTGTATCCACTTCTCTCTTGACACTCAGAGTATTCACTTCTGCATGATCTTACCCACTTCTCTAACTCAGTCACTGTCTCATCTGACTATTCTGTAAACTGAAGAATGACAGGGCAGCCAATAAGCTTTCTAGTAATTCTTATGAAAAATTATTTTTATTAGGAAAAGACACATGGTAATAAGGAGGAAGATAATTTAAATTGACTCAGGGATGTTTAGGATTTACTTGGGCATAGCGAGTGAAAAAGAAGGAGGTGTCAAGAAGGATTCTCAGATTTGTCTTGGGCATCTGAGTAAACGTAGCTGCCAATGACTAAAAGAGTTAACACCAAAGGAGGAGTAGGTTTGGTCAGCAAAATGAATTCAGTTTTCAAATAATTTTAAAAAATTATTTTAATTAACGTATAATAAAATTTACTCTTTGGTGTACAGCTATGTGAAACGTGACAAATGTATAAAATTGTGTAACTATCACAACATTAAAGATAAAAACATTTCTGTAACAAACAATTCCCTGATTACATTCCTTTGCATTCAAATATTCCCATCACTTCTAACCCCTGGGCAACTGTTTATATGATCTCTGTCCCTAGGATTTTGCTTTTTCTACAATGTCATATAAGTGGAATTATGCAGTTAACATAAAGAATTTCAGATTCAGACATTTTGTTGTATGTAACAAATAGTTCATGTCTTTAAAAAAAAATTTTAAACAGCTTTATTGTGGTATAATTTACATACCACCAGATTCACCTATTGTAAATATACTGGAACCAGCTGACATCAGGGTGAAGGGGTACTGATAGAGTGACATTGACAGGAGCAGCCGACAATAATTTATAGTAAATTTATAGAGTTATGCAGCCATCACTATAATTGAGTTTTAGAACATTGCTATTAACCTCAAAATTTCCCTTAATACTATTTGTAGTAGTCAATTTCTTTTATCACACCTGCCCGCAATCGACACTCTGCCTCAGACAACTGATTTGCTTTCTGTTTCTATAAATCAAACTCTTTTAAACATTTCACACAAATAGAATCATACAATATTTAGCCTTTTCTATACACTTTTTTCACTTAACAGGTTTTGACAGATCAACCATATTGAAGATATATCAGAATTTTGTTCCTTTTTGCTAAGTAGTATTCCGTTGAATATATGATATTTTGTTCATCTGTTCACCAGTTGATGGACATAGTAGTTGTTTCTAGTTTCTTTCTACTGCAAATAACACTTTTATGAATACTCATGGAAGAGTCTATATATAGATTTTTATTTCTCTTGGGTAGTTCCTAGGAGACCAATTTTTGGGTTATATGGTAAGCTTATATTTAATATTTTGAGAAAAAGCCACATCTTTTTCTTAAGTGTTTGTAGGATTTACATTCTCATCAGCAGTGTATGAAGGTTCCTGTTTGTCCAGATCTTTGCTGACATTTAGTATTGTTAGGTTTCATTAGAGCAATTACTGCTGGTGTACAGTGATATTATATTGTGATCTTGAATTGCATTTTCTTAATGAGTAATGCTGTTGAACATTTTTCATGTCCTTATTTAGATCTGTGTGCCTTCTTTGATAATGTGTCTCTTCAAATCTTTTGTCCAATTTTATTAGGTTGTTTATTTTCTAATTTTGAGTTTTGAGAGCTATTTCTAGATTCTGGATACAAGTACTTGGTTAGATATATGATTTGCAAATTTTCTCCCAGTATGTAGCTTGTCTTTTCATTCTATTACAGATTATGTGTTCAGATCAGAATCATATTGATAAACAGATCCTGTACATATTTTTCTAGCTATATGCCCAAGTATTTCATTTTTTGGAAGCTATTTTAAATGGTACTGATTTCCAAAACTGAATTTCAATTTTTCTTTGATAGTAATTACGAATAGAATTAAATGTGGTATTTTGTATATTTTTAATTTCTTTCTTTGTATTCTTTTTTTTTTTTTTTTGAGGAAGATTAGCCCTGAGCTAACATCTGTGCCCATCTTCCTCTACTTTATATATGGAACACCTGCCACAGCATGGCTTGTCAAGCAGTGCCATGTCTGCACCTGGGATCCAAATCAGCAAACCCCAGGCTGCTGAAGTGGAACGTGCGAACTTAATTGCTATGCCACTGGGCTGGCCCCTAAATTTTGTATTTTGACCTTTTATTATGTTACCTTGCTAAAGTTACTTATTAGTTTTGGAAATTTTTATGGATTCTTTGAGATATTTTACATAGACAATTATATCATCTGTGAATAGCAACTGTTTTATTTCTTTGTTCCAAATATGCATGTCTTTTATTTATTTTTCTTGCCTTATTTCATTGGCTAGAATTTACAATACAGTGGAGTCTTCTTTGTTAGAAGGATTTTAACCATAAATTGAATTTCTATAATTGACATAGGACATTTATGTTATTGATTTCTTTTTGAGTAAATGTTAGTTCTTTGTGTCCTTCAAGAAATTAATTCATGTTTTCTAAGTTGTCAAATTTCTAGGTAAAGAGTTTTCTTTTGCTATTGTTTTAATATGTGAAGGATCTATAAGTAATATTCTCTCTTTCCTTCCTAACATGGGTAATTTGTGCCTTCTCTCTTTTTTTCTTGTCATTCTGGCTGGAGGTCTATCAATTTTATTGATTTTTCAAAGAATCAGCTTTAAAGATCATTGATTTTCTCTTGTCAGTTTAATTGCTTTCTGCTCTTAGCTTTATTACTTCCTTCTTTTGCTTGCTTTGGATTCATTGCTCTTCTTTTTCTAAAATGTGGAATTTTTGATTAGTGATTTGAGACCTTTCTCTAAAATAAGCATTTTAATGCTATGAGTTTCTTTCAAAGCATTATTTTTCCTGGATCCCATGAATTTTTTGTTGTATTTTCATTTTTGTTCAGAAAAAAATATTTTCTAATTTCCTTGAACCTATGGGTTATTTAGATGTATGTGGTTCAGTTTTTGATATTTGGATACTTTCTATACATTTCTGTTACTAATTTCTAATTTAATTCATTATATCGGAAACCATAGTCTATATAGTTTTAATCCTTTTAAATTTGTTAAGACTTGCCTTATAGCTTGTGATATGATCTATCTTGGTGAATATTCCATGAACACTAGAAATGAATATGTATATTGCTGATGCTGGATGTAGTGCTACAGATCAATTGGGTAAATTAGGTTGATGATGTTATTCAGTTCTATAATCTTTTTTGTTTTTTGTATTAAACTATTGATTGCGAAGAGAGGAAAGTTGAAGACTCTATGTGTAATCATGAATATGTTTACTTTTTATCTCAGATTATCAGTTTTTTGCTTCCTGTCTTTTGAACTTCTGCATAAAAGCATTTAGAATTACTATGTCTTCTTGGTGAATTTACCCCTTTTTCATTATGTAATCTCCCTGTTTATCTCTAATGAGTTTCCTTGTTTTGAAATGTACTTTTTCTGCAACTAACAGAGCTACAGTCTTCTTCTGATTAATGTTTGCATGAGTTTTTCCCTCATGCTTTTACCTTTAATTTGCCTACAGCACTACATTTAAAGTTCTTTTTGAAGGCAGACATTAGGTCATGTTATTTTATATGGCTGACAATCTTTGTCTTTTAATTAGTGTGTTCAGACTATTTACTCAATGTAGTTATTGATATAGTTAGATTTAGGTTCACTATTTTATTATTTTGCTGTCGTCCTGGTTTTTTCTGTTCTTGTTGCCCCAATTTTCTATTTTTTTGGATTATTTGAATGTTTTGTAGAATTTCATTTTAACTTATCAATTTGTGTTTTGTCTTTTTTTCATTTCTGTTGGTTTTAACATTTTTTATGAGAATTACAGTATACATCTCTAACTCTTTATGTCTCTTCAGAGTTAATATTTTACCATTTCAATTAAAATGTAGAAATCTTACAACTATATAGGCCCTTTACACCCCTTACATACATTTAAAACATCATCAGAACGTACCATGTATTTTTTGTTTTCAAATGCCATTTATATTTTAAAGAATTTAAGAGGAAAAAAAGTCTATTCTAATTACCCAGAAATGTGCCACTTCTGTGCCTCTTCCTTTTTTCTTATATTCCAAGTTTCCTTCTTTTAAGGTTTCCCTTCAATTTGTAGAACTTCTTTAATATTTCTTGTCAATCAATTCTATTGGCAATAAATACCCTTAGTTTTCCTTCACCTGAAAATGTCTATTTTTGCTTTTTCAAAACTGGAAAGATATTTTTAAGGAATATAAAACTCTGCATTGACATTCCTTTTGTTTCAGTACTTTAAGAAAAGTGTTCCTCTGTCTTCTGTCCTTTTTCATTTTTTCTGGTAAGAAAGCCTAATATATTCAAATTACAGTTCCCTGTATATAACGTGTTCTCTGCCTTGGTTCAAGATTTATTTTTTATATTTGTTTTTTGGCAGTTATATTTTGATGATTCTGAGCATGACTTTTCTTGAGTTTATCCTTTTGAGGAGTAGACGAGCTTTTGAAATTGTACATGTATATCTTTTACCAATTAAATTTTCAGTCGTTATTTCTTTAAATATTTTTTCTGCACCCATCTCTTCCTACTTTCCTCAATGACTCAAATCTTAGAACTTTAGATATTGTTCCACAGTTCCCGGAGTCTCTGTTCATTTTTTTCCATCTTTTGTCTGCTCCTCAGAGTAGCTAATTTCTATTAGTCTATCTTCAAATGTATTGACTGTTTACTTTGCTATCTCCTCTCCACTATGGAACTCATTCAGTAAATTTTTTACTTCAGGTTTTATAATTTTCAGTTCTTTAATTCTCATTTGGTTTCTTTTTATGGTCTCTTACTGAAAACATATATTTCCAAACATTTCCTGAACTTTTATCTTTACTTCATAAAGCATGGTTATAATAACTGATTTTATAGTTTTTGATATTTCCTACTTTTGGCATCTGTTTATATTCTTTTCTCAAATTGATCATATTTTCCTTCATCTTTTGGATTATGTCCTGGATATTTTTATTATCATACTTTGGGACTTGAGTCTTGTTAAAATTATCTGAGGAATGTTGATTTGTGTGTGTGTTTGCAGCCAATAAACCCAGTTAGACTTAGAAAAAAAGCTAGAGCCCACCTTGCATATGTGGTGGTTCCAATGTCAAGTTCCATTTTCAAATCCACTGCTATGCTGTTTAGAGCTGCACTATGTGTGTACCACTCTGAACTTAATCTAGGACTCAGTGGTTTATAGAATAGTTCAGGTCTCAAAGCCTATGCTGTGTGTCTTTGAGTCTGTTCTGTGCAGCCTGTGGGCCCAAAACTTGGGTTGTTATGCACACAGAATTAGTGGATGATTTCTTTAGCTCTTTCCCTGTTTTGATTTCTCCTATACTCTCTGTCTCCCAGAGGTCCCTTTTCCTAGTTCATCTAGCCAGAAAGATTGCTTTGTTTCAGAATTTTAGCCTCTGTGCTTTTCTATAGCTGTGTGCAACTAGGGCTGACTTTGAGGCAAGAGAGTAAGAAAAAAGAGTGAAAAAAATAAGAGTTCTCTGAAACACACTACTTGTTCCTCAGGGAACCCTTTTCTTGATTCTTCTGGCCAGAGGAGTTGATTTTCTCCCTGGATTTTAGATCCCCACACTATTGTTTTTCCTGGGATAATGCAGTTTAGCAAAGTGATTGATCTCATGTCAAAGCTGAAAGTTAAAGGAGAAAAAAATAACCAGGAAACTCACCACTGATTTTGTTGTCTTTCAGGTTTTGACTTCCCTCCCCAACTTTCCTATTACTGCATATTTTTCATGTCCTCACTTAGTTCCTTTTTCATACTCTGTCAGAGTTTAAGTTGTGATTAATGGAGGAGACAGGCTATGGTGGGCTTACTTCATCTTGGTTGGCACTGGAAGTAAACAAAATGATTTTGAAGGACCTACAAGATATCTAAGTGGTTATATGAATCTGGATCTCAAGGGCTTTCACTGGGTTCAATTTTGGATTCATTTATAAGTGGATGGCAATTAAATCCATAAAAGTGACTGAGAGTGCCCATGTAGTGAGTGTAAAGAAAGAAGACAGCAGACTCTTGGCACCAGCAACATTTAAGTGACAGTTGAAAAAAGGGAAACATACAATACAGACTTAAGCTGATGAGTGCCATGTGTTACAAGGAAATTACAGAGTATGGATTCTCAAAATCGATAATATTGAATGCCACAAAGCTAAGAAAATTGAGGTTTTGAAGAGAAAGAAATTGTTAAAAATTTGAAATTCTACCAATTGATCAAGAAAGGTAACATATGAGAAGCATCCATCTGACTTAAGGACAAAAAATATTGATGACCTTGACAAGAACAGTTTACATGAAGTCATGAGGACCAGATGATAGTGACTTGACTGGCGAGTAGGAGGTGAAGTAGATATTTCAAGTTTAGACAATGCTTAAAGGAATTCAGCTGTGAAAGGGAAGAACTAGTGTAGTAGCCAGAAGAAGTTTTTTTTTTTTTTTAAATGTTAGCTATGGGTTTTTTTTTTTTTAAAGATTTTATTTTTTCCTTTTTCTCCCCAAAGCCCCCCGTACATAGTTGTATATTCTTCGTTGTGGGTCCTTCTAGTTGTGGCATGTGGGACGCTGCCTCAGCGTGGTCTGATGAGCAGTGCCATGTCCGCGCCCAGGATTCGAACCAACGAAACACTGGGCCGCCTGCAGCGGAGCGCGCGAACTTAACCGCTCGGCCACGGGGCCAGCCCCTCTTTTTAAGTTTTATCTTAGTAAACTTTTTATTCCTAAACTGGAAGTGGCCTTAGTACTTTAAAATGCTAATAAGAGGGAAACAGTAAATAAGAAAAGGTTAAAAGGAGAGAAAGGAACGAAATCTCTAAGATGGTGGTAGGAAAACCAATCCAAAGCATAGGTGGAGGCATTCATTAGTTAAGACTGAGCAAAAGAAAACTCTCTAGAATAACAGTGGAAGTTTTCCTCTGGAACTCCCAGTGGAATTTCTTGCCCTTATTTCCTTTCTCACCTCCTTTTGGTTTCTTCCTGGGAGCACTTGTTTAATGAATTACTGGCATATAAATTCTTATTCCAGAGTCTGCTTCTGTGGAACCCAAACTAAGACAACTCTAAATATATTTGTCCAGCCCTAATTTCAAATTCTTCACAGAATTCCAAACTCATCTATCCAAGTGCCTATTTTATATCTCCACTTTTTTTGTATAATATGTATCTCAAGCTTATATCTTCAAAGCAGCACTCCTGAGTTTTTTCCTAATGCTGTTTTTATTTCAGTCTTCCTCCTTTTAGTAAATGACAATAGCCGTCCACTCAAGACAAATAATCATCCTTTATTTCTCCCTTTCCCTTAACCGACATCCAAACCATCAGCAAGTAGAGTTGACTTAGAGAGTCCCAGAATGTGTTAGAACTCTGTCCACATGCTTTCATCTGTACTGCTACCACTCTTGCTAAACCCTTATTAATCTTCTTCCTGTACTACTGCAATCATCACCTGATTTCTCTCATTTGTGCACTGCTGCAATCTAATTAATCAAATATTAGCCAGAGAGATCTTTGTAAATGAGCCTCAAATCATGTCCTGTGCTGCTTAGGAAAGCTTCAGTGGTTTCTTGCTGAACTTAGAGAGAAATTTCTGCTTATTACCATGTCTACATGCAGGGGAATATGAAATAAATCTTTAACAACTGGTGTGGAATGAGCACTCACCAGTCAGAAGTACACTGGTCACAATGTGTAATGCTGAAGAAGTGCCTAGTGGAGAAATATCAGCTTTGCTGTAAGGTACTATGAGCCCATTCTCTTCCTCACTCATTCTTCCCGATCATGCTGTCCTTCTTCCAAAGATTCTCTGTCTAGAATCTTCCCATGGCTGGCTCTCCGGATCTTGTCTTGTATTTTCACCACTGTATCCTCAGAACCAAGGATGGTGCCTCGCATATGGCAGACATTTAATTCTCACTCATTAAATGACTGAATATATGAATAAATAAATGTAAGGATAGATACATAAAAGAAAGTGGTTGTAAAAACTATGAAACAAAATAAATTGTCAACTTTATTATCTGTCACTTCTGCTTCTAGCCTACCCATGAGTTTCAGATCTATACATCCAAATTCCTATTGGAATGCTCACCAGCAGCTAAATCTCTATATGAATTCATCCCTTGACCTTGAAGTATTCCTCTTTTATTCCCTGTCATGATATATGAGACACCTTCATTCTACTATGATTTACAATACAGTCTAAAAAGTGGGCTTTGAATTTGAATTGAATGGGTCCAAAACCCATTTCTGTCATTTATTATCAGTGGAAATTTACTTAACTTTTATGTGAGTCGATATTCTCCTCTATAAAATGATGATAATGAAAATACCTGTTTTATAAATTTGTTGGGAGGATTATATGAATGAATTTATGTAATCTCTTGAGACTGTGCATGGCAGAGAGTATGCATTCTTTAAATCATAGGTATTAGTATTTGCCAAGCAAGAAATATGGAAATAATTTGAGGCCTGTCCAGCTCTCTTAGCTTCCCTATCTGGTTGGAACACAGAATCTGCAAATTTTGCCATCCTATCTCTCCTTCATCTAACTTCTCTAATAAGCTCTAATTGCCATTCATACCTACGTCGTATCTTGGCTATTTATTGCAAGAACAGCTCAACTACTCCCCGTACCTCCAATGCTTTTTTCTTATCGATTAGTTTTACCACAATGATCTTCCTAAAATAAAAATTGATATATCACTTCTCTGCCTATAATCTTTCAATAGTTTTGTATCGGTTTCAGGATAAACCCTAAACCTAGCATGACAAGGAAAGCATTTCATTTCGCATCACATCCTCCTGGAAAACCTGTTGTGCAGCCACACAGAAGCGTTCACAATTGCCCCAGTGTGTTAGCTTCCCTCATACTTCTGAGCTTTGGTTTATACTGTTCCCTGCTTGGAAGGACAGGCTTCTCCTGCTATTCTCTTTATCCTTCTTCTGCTCCCAACATCTTCTTTACTTAGCAAATGGCTGAGCAGCCTTTAAAATTGTTGCAAGTTCTCATCACCTCTTTATCGAATGACTTAATGAACAAAGATCCATAGGGCCTATTATGTGCCATAATAGTACTTATGGTTATTGTTGCCTCAATATTATCAATACTCTCTGAGCTAGATTTCTTCTTCTTGGTCTGCTTTTATTTCTCCCAGACAATGCTACATTTGGCTAAGATTTAAGTTCTCAGCCTTTCTGTGGTCTAGGAAAACTGCATATTTACAAGTGATTTTTCTCTTTTCAAACACGTTTAATTTAATTGAACTTCCTTATATTTCCTCCTCCCAGCACCTGGAACTACCATTGCAAGGGCTTCTTTGCTAACCTTCAAAATATCATTTTCAAGTTGCTATTTGTATATGAATTTATGTGAATATTAAACTTAGAACAGAAAAATATCAGTGTTTGAGTGGTTGCATAATAGTTTATCCGCAGTTATTTAGACTCCAATTTAATGAATAAGAAAATTATTATAGTTTCATTACAAGTACCACGTTATTTTGTTACTATTGTTAAGTGGGAAGCAGGTAACGATGATAATTTAAATATGGTTGGTCACATCCAGGAAAATAAAGCTGATGAAAATAACTTTCATATCATGACAGCTCTCCTAACACACTCAATTTCCACTTTTATTTTTAACAATTTAGGCGCATCAACCTCCAAGCTACAGGCATCACAAGACTAGTGGGATAAAAATTCCCTGGTGATGAAAGAATGCACTGCTCCTAGCAACTTCTCATCAGTAAACTACAACAAGACCTGTTAAGGACCACAGAGTGATGCACAGCTTGTAAAGTGGCAAATGCTGCAGGTTTGTAAAGAAGAGGAAATTCAAAGTTGTAGACTAGAAACAGTTATTCTTTGGTGAAGAGTCCTCCCAAAGTTAATTACATAGACCTTGGAAGAAGAATTCAGTTTCCCTGAAAGAAGAATTCAGCTTCTAATGCATCATGAGGGTAGATGGGATTGCTGTTAAAGTTATAGCAGCAAAATTCTGTTATCTTAATGTTATTGTCCACCTTACCAAGGAGCCTCCATACAATCCTTAAAAATTGGCCAATATTTGATAACAGCATCTTCATATTTCAAAAAAACTGTTTTTCTTGACAGGATTCTCTGCAGTAAGGTGATGAAATAGTTGTTATAAAAATTCACAAATTGTACATCATTCAAAAGGAAGGATTCTAGATTATTTCCGTAGAGCCTGAGGAGCTCCGCAATGGCCATTCCAGGGCTGCTGTGATTGGGGAAGTGCCGGGGCGAAGCCGAGGGTATGGGACTCCAGCCTGAGCTAATGCTCCCACCAGAGTGGCTCTTCTCTTACCTGATTTTACAAGGTATGTCTACATAAACTTTGAAAAATGGATTGTAGGAAATATTGAGGGTGGGATGGGACTGAGGTATTTAAAAAACCTTGTACTTTAAATCCTTATAATTTGTGCATTTGTAACTTTTATAAACTTATTTTAAAAAGTAAAAATGGATTCTAAGGCTATTGCGCATTTTAAATCCACTACTTTCAAGTAAGTCTACTCATCTTTTCAGTTCTTCAGAAGCTGCTGAAAACATTACCAATTTAAAGGTGTTTATTGGAATATAAGCCTTTTCTATTATGTCATAAATAGTACCTCTACTTTCAGTGAACATTTCATAATCAAAATATACAACTTAAAATAATGTAAATGTGTTTAGGGTGATTTGGGAGAAGGTGTCACTCTTTCATAAACCATCCATGTAATAGAAAGCTGCACATAGACACCAAGGCTCTGTAATTATTTAACAAGAATTCACGGTATAATGCACAATCCCTAAAGTAACTTGTGTGGTTTTTGGTGTGTTATCATTGTTCTTTGCTGTAAATACCACTTAAATAATTTGTAAGGTCTTTATGCAATGCGACATTCTCTCTCCTATATATCTGGTAGCAATTTTTAAATATATAACTCTTTTTGTTTACTGGGAGTGATCACTATGAAGTACTAGCATTTTTGGAGATGATTATCTTGAGCTTTTAGAAATTAACGTTGGGAATTACCAATTGGTGGCAGAGATTTAAACATATACCAGGACTAATATGATAAGAGTCAGGATAAAGAACATCATGTTTGAAATTTATGAAAAGAGGTCATTATCAATGAATTATTTGTGTATGTACAATATACATCTACAAAATACTGAGTCATGGGATATTTGAAAGTAATAAATAACATGATATAGCTTCTATACTCAAGAAACTTAAATTTGGTTTGAGGCAACAATTATTAAACATGAAATAATGAGATGATAATGGCATATTCAACAACTTGCCCCATTTCTAATATGTCACTGCTGTGGGTTGATGAGCAAAATCATTGATGAGGTCTACCACAAATTCATGCTAACTGGAATTAATAGGCTCTTAATCCTCCTTGCCAAATATTTTATGCATCTCTTCCCTATCATATTCCCTGTAAGATTGTTCCCAGCAGTCTCTGCTTGTTAATAGCTTTGAGTCCTACCCCCAAAGCCTTCACCATTTGGATCAAATCGTTTATGGTGCATGACTGGAAAAACATGAATACTCCTTTTCTTCATATTTGTTTGTTTCCTTCCTGGTAGAAGGATGGGTCAACTCGTCGTTGAAGCGAATACTATTTCTCCTCTTCTAAGACTTTGATTCATCGTTTTTCTCTGTCTCTTACATCCTCCAGGCTGTTCCTATCAGCTCTATCCTCTCTTCTTGTTAGAAAAGATACTCAGATCTTAGCTATACTAAAAAGGCATAAACAAAAAGCAGTAACCACCAAAATAACAAACAAACAATAGAACTTTTCCTCTTAAAACAATGGCCATTTTTCACCTTATCACCACATTTCTTGAAAAATAATCTACCTGTCAACTCCACTTTATCACCATTTGCTCTTCACCTTGCACTTTAGTTTCTTCCTTAACCACTATACTGAAAATCTTCTCTTGAAGGTTACCAAGGTCGTACTAATAATTCTACTGAAATTGTGTTAAAGATCATAGAAGAAAGCTAAAAGTCATGATGATATTTATTTTGTGAGTATCTGCTGTAAGCTATGTAATCTTGTTATAAAAATGAAGAGGGCTTAAGACATTAGCCTTTAATAAATATGTGCTAAATTGAATGAAATAAAATTCTTCAGTCTGTGGAATCCAAGAAAACCACAAAATAATCAAATCAATGGTCCTCACTGAATTTTCTGTCACTTCAACTTTAGTGTAGCATTTGGCATGGTTGAACCATAACCTCCTTGGAACTTTTTCCTCTATTGACTTTCATGAAGTTACTCATATATTTTCTTTTTTTTTTTTTTTTTGCTGAGGAATGTTTGCCCTGAGCTAACATCTGTTGCCAATCTTCCTCTTCGTTTTGCTTGAGGAAGATTCATCCTGAGCTAACATCTGTGCCAATCTTCTTCTATTTTGTATGTGGGTCCCCACCACAACATGGCTGCTGACAAGTGGTGTAAGACCACACCCAGGAATTGAACCAGCGCCCCTAAAGCAGAGCGTGCTGAACTTAATCACTAGGCCACAGTGCTGGCCCCTGAAGTTACTTGTATTCTGTTTGTCAAAACAGGATTTGTCAGAGTGCGCTTACTTAAAGAACTGAAGGGCCAAATCGAGAGTTTTGAAACAGAACTTAGAGATGCCCAATGAGGTAGGTACAGCCTTTGTGGATGGATGCAGAAATCGGGAGGGCTTGTATACAGTAGAGAAAAGGGTAAGCATGGCTGAGAGTTGTCAGGTGGACATTATAGAGGCAGTCCATCAACAGGGAACTACGCCAGCATGCACACTGAGCTTGGCAAATGGTCCTCAAGGAACAGGCAGATGGTTGAGATTCGGGTAGGAGGCCCACAGTCAGCGTGAGAGAGCAAGGAGTCTAATCTCCAGGCACAGACCTAGTGCTAGAGAAAGTGAGATGACAATCTTGGGATCTTAGAATCCATTATCAACAGAGGGACAGGGGTTCAGATCTGAGACTCAGTTCTCCTATCAGCTACAGAGCCAAAGAGCACAATTACAGACATTTTAATTTGTTAAAGACATCTGCATTCTTAAGGCTAGGCCTAGGAGGAGGCAAGCAAGGTGCTTGCCTTGGGGGAAAGAATTAAGGGGATGTCAAAATATTAAGTTATAAAGGTAGATGATATTTTAATTCAACATTTTAACAAATCAAATTAATGCAAAAATTCATGATGAACAAAATATTAGAGTTTTAAGTTGTTGATGTCTTTCAACTTAGGTAACAATGTAAGAGCTACCATAAATTCTAGACACCTGACTGCCAAATAACTGATGGAAACAATAAATACTCTTAAGTGAATGAGAACAAAAGAAAATTCTGGAGTTTTGAGGACTGGAAAAGGTTTGGAAGTAGGAAGTGATTTGGCTTATGAAGGATAGGCAGACTTGGCCAGTATTGAAAGCAGTAAATGTAGCCATGTTTTATAATTATCAAAAACAATCTGTAAAAAAATTGGACTCAATTTTATTTATCATATTTTCTCTCGGAGACAGCATTGTATGTGTCTGGAAGAATTATTCTGATTTCCATAATAGGGTGAGGATTAGATTTTAAGGATGTATTTTGAATGACAAGATATAATTCATCAATGGACTTGGGTAAGGTATTTAACTGATAGTCTTTTTTTTAATAGTGGCAAAAAAAACACGTATAAGATCCCCCTTCCCAACAATTTCCAAGTGCACAGTACAATGTTGTCAACCACATGAACATAGTTGTCTAACTGATTCCCAGAATGTCCACATCCTGTATGACTGAAGTTCTGTACCCACCGAACAAGCAACAACTCCCCACCTCTCGTCCCTCCAGCTCCTAACTGAAAGACTTTTTGTTTCGAAGATTAAAGATGATCTGAGGCACCATCATGATGTTTGGAGATAGAAGCTGGTAGATTTAAATCTCCTCTCTGTAATAGAGGAAAGTGGCATCAGGGAGCAAGGAGACTAAAAGCAGTAAGTCCAGGGGCTAACTGTCTAAGGGCAGAGAGGGGAATTCTGGTTTGGGGACTGCACAAGCCCCAAGGAAGCCCAAGTTTTTGCTATCTGATGTGTACTGTAATCTGTAATCCGTCTATGTCCCTTAAAATATCATCAGCATTGTTCACCACCATTTTTGTGGAGTCAGTAACACATGGTAAATCCTAAAGAAGATGATAAGGAAAGAGTAGATATCTAGATTACATATGAAAAGACAAAGTATTTGTCTTTGCTTGTTATGTTGGATATTTTTGGCAACTTGTAAAAAGGGTGCTGGAAGTCTTTTTGAACCAATGTGGTTGTAAGCTAAATGATTCTGACACACCTCCTTCCAATTTTCCAATGAAATTGCTGAAAAAATGACATTTGTACCAAGATCTAAAGAGAAGGACATTTGCCGCTGTTTGAGACGCATATTTTACTTCCATTGTGGATGGCACGAATTGTGAAACACTTCCCTAGACTACGCCCATGTGCTCCATCGTTTAAAGCAGAGCAGTACAGAGATCCTTAATGGAATCGGGCAAAGACATTAACTCTGCCCTACTCTTTGTCCCTACCTCAGGACATATTAACACACTGAACCAAAAAAGTTAGGTGCTTGCCTCTTACAATGTTGAAAGCATTTTATGAACCAGAAAAAAGTATCTACTACTTCTCCTTCCAAGAAGCGACCTTCCAGGATGTAACACAGATGAGAGAAATGAGCAAAACCACACTGAAACCAAGATGTTTCGTTAGTTAGAACTTGCCCATATGAAGAGTTCTGGGAACAAGGCAGATGGGGGTGCGGCCTCTCACTCACTAACGTCGACTCCAAAAACATCAGTGCCATTAGCATATCGGACCATGTGATTCAGAAAAGATTCTTCCTCTATCCAGCAGCCTTGAAGTAGATCGTTGATGCTTATGCATTGCAATTGGGCTGTACTCATTAATGTGAGCTATTTTATATTGCAAAATGTTAAAATGTTGGGGAAAAGACATTAAGAAAGAATAAGGCCATTCCACATCTCCAATCTGTAGCAAAAATGAGATCTGGAAAACTTTTCAATTCAAGGCTAAACACAAAACCTCATAGATAACAACACAAGAGCTTGAAATATATTGAACTATAAAAAAAGAAAACATTTGATGAAAAGAACACATTCCTGAAAATAATTTCAAGAATATAAACAGAATAAATGTACTTAATTTTGTTTTTGTCCAGAAAAGGTCCAGCTTTTTAACAGTAAATACCTCACATAACATTAAGTGCTAGAAGACAATGGAGAGACATCTATTGAGAGGAAAATGTTGTGACCCAAGAATTTTACATCAAACCAGATTGTTGGATATGTCTAAAAGTGACAGAAAGACATGACTCAGAATATGTAAAACTCCCACGCATATTTTTTAGAGTGTACTCAGGAACCAAACAAAATTTTAAACTAATCAAAGTCAGGAACTCAAGAATGGAAGCACATTATTACATTGTATAGGTATAGAAGTGGTAATGAATCTCATATTGTTGAGACTAAAAAAATCAAATTAAATTTGTCCTTGTTGAGAGGCATTTGTTGTACTATTGTTAAAGCCTGGATTCTGACACTAGACTGCCTGTGTTCAAATTGGGCATGAACCATGATTAGCTTTATGACTCAGTTTCCAAATCTGACAAGCAGGAATATTAATAGTACTTATCTCCTTGGGTTGTTGTGAAAGTTATGAATGTAAAACTGTATGTCTGGCACATAGTAAGTCCTTATTAGATGATAGATATTATTATTGTTAGATCTTTAGATGTTCAAAATTTTTTCACTATTATAAATAAAGTTTGATTCATTGGGTATGTTTCTTCATATGGACGTCATTTCCTTTAATACTAACTCTCACCAGCAAGTATATGAGAATATATGTCAGCATGAATTTTTCCTTCTTCTTTTTGAAAATGATACTTTTAATTTAAAAGCACAAATGCTTAATTAATAGACAATATTATTATGCTATTATTTAAACAGAACTTTTAATTGTGAAGCTGACATTTTGTACAGTTAACAGCAATTTATTTTTGTGTGTGAATTGCCTATTTCTGAAGGATATGAATATTTCTATTGGGGTATTGGTGTTTTCCTTCTTGATGAATAATCCAAAAATTATTTTTCCAAAAAAGAGAATCATATCATTAAAGTAATAATTTTGTAGTAATAGATTGAGTATAAACAATGGATTAAATTACCAAAGCCTGAAAAATATTGAAATAAAATTTTTATTCTTCGTAGTCAAAAATCATAAATATTATATTGTCTTGACTATAACAATAAGAAACAAAATATAGTCTAGCAAGTTATAAAACAAAATAGTGAGCAAGGAAGTTAAACAAAGAAATAAACAAAATAATAGAACTAGAAAATTTGCCTAAAATATGAGGAAAGAAATTCAGACATATCTGAGACAAAAGTGAATTTAAATAAATTAATCTATTAAACAGCTAAGTTTCTCAGAATGGGTTTTAAAGTAAAATAATTCAGGGGCCAGCCCGGTGGCACAGCAGTGAAGTTCACACATTTTGATTTGGTGGCCCAGCGTTCCCCAGCCCAGATCCTGGATGTGGACATGGCACCGCTTGGCAAGCCATGCTGTGGCAGGCATCCCACATATAAAGTAGAAGAAGATGGGCATGCATGTTAGCTCAGGGCCAGTCTTCCTCAGCAAAAAAAGAGGAGGTTTAGCAGCAGATGTTAGCTCAGGGCTAATCTTCCTCAAAAAAAAAAAAGAAAGAAAGAAAGAAAATAATTCAAATAAGTAAAAAGAGGCAAAATTAACATCAAATGTTACAGAAAAATTAAAAATATACCTGAATTTTGAAGAAAACTTGAGAAAATTTCATTTAAAAAAGGAAAAATGACAGGATAGTTCTCCTTTAAGCTATTTTTAAATGTACAAGTCTATACCTTTTTTTTTTAATTTGATGCTAGAATAAAACTCAGCAATTACATCAAATAGTCTTCATGTATTAACATACTTGTATAAATGCATACGAGTAAAGAAATCTAAAAATGGAGGAATTATTCAGTAAATTGAGTATTTGAGGAAAAGCCAAGTTAGTTGATTTGCAACTCATACAACACCCAAAATAAGTTCTGGGTCATTTAAACATTTAGAAACAAAAAATGTAATCATACAAACTAGAAAAAAATAGAGGTGAATTTTCAATGATCTTATAGTGCAAAAAGTTTTTCTAAGCTTACAAAGAATGATAGAAATCATGCATGTACACATCATTAAACTTGGCACTATAAAAATAAAATCACTTGAATGCAAAAGAATATCATAAACAAGTTATAAAGTAATTTAAAAACTAGGAACATATGGGCCACAAATATGACAAACACTAGGTTAGTTCCATATATAAAGGGATCTGAAAATAGATGGGACAGCAGTAATAAACCGATAAAAAGGCCATGAACTGAAAATTCCCAGAATATTCATCCTAGTAATGAAAGAGATTTAAATGAAAACAGTAATGGCATTGTTTTGATATGAACTTAGTTAAAATGTTTAAAACTTATCATTTTCAATGTGGCCGAAGAAAGGTGAAATAGTCACTCTCATTCCCTCCTGTGGGGAGTGTTTATCACATGAACTTAATCCTATGTCATTGTATGAGCCATTGGGAAATATATGTTAAGAGCTTTAATAATGTCCTCAATTGGCCTGGTTATTTTTTCTTGCAATTTTTCCTAATGAAAAAATCAGACATAGACATGTATATGTGACCTTTATATGCTATAACATTTATCAGATTATTATTTATAAAAGCAAGTGCTAGAAACAATCTCAATAGAGTAAATTATGGAACATAATTATAAGGGAAAATTATGTATCATTAAAATTATGTTGGAATAATATTCAAAGACATGGTAAAATGTTAATTGGATAAATTTTAGTGAAAAAAATTGGAATATCCACCCAAAACAGTATATATACATATATATCTGGAGGGCAAAATGGAAGAGACCACACTAATATATACTTCTGAAATGTAGGATTACAGGAAATTTACGTTTTTATCTTTTTACTTTCAGTAATTATTCTTAATTACCAATATAATACTTTTGTTATCAGGAAAAAAGTAACATAAAATACAAATGTCAGGAAATAAAGGTGGTGTGGAATGGAAAGGAGAGCTACCCTCTGAAGACAGGCTTCAAAGGATAAGCACCATGATGGCCCTCAGTCGCCCCTGCAGAGCATTTACATAGGCGATCATTTGCAGCTGCTATCATGTTTGCACAGACATCAGAGCAGTAGTGCCCTGGTAGAGCAGAGCTTGTAATCAATTTGTGATTTTTACCATTCTTAATATATTATTTCTAACTCCATCACATGTTCTCAATTTATACATGTATGTATAGTGTGTGTGTGTGTATATATTTATAGAGCTTCATTGCGTGTTGATGTGTGTGGGTGGGGGGAACATGTGTATATGTTTCAAATCACTGAATCCATGAATCAGAAGGTGTTGAACACTGTTAAATATCACAATTATCCAGGAAATTTATATATATATATACCCCTGTCTCATCATAGATATTCCAATAGGTCTGGGAGTGGGAGTTGGTCATCTCCAGGTTTAAAAGCATTTACTGTTGCTTATGCATACTGAAAGCTGAGAATCATTGAGCAAGGAGTGGAAGAAGGATTTTCACTTGCAGAGATATACTCCGAGATTACACTCAACAAGCGCTGTGGTACATTTGGAATTTTATTAGAGATGTGAAATTCAGTTAGCTCCAAAGATTCTTCTGTCTTGATCTTTGTATTAGTCAAGGTTCTCGAGAAAAACAGAACCAATAGATGTGTCTAGAAATGAAAAGAGAGATTTATTCTGAGGAATTGTTCATGCTATTGTGAGGGCTGGCAAGTTCAAAACCTGCAGGATACCCCAGCAGGCTAGAGACCTAGGAAGGGTTGATGCTGCTGTCTTGAGCCTGGAGGCAGTTTGGAGACAAAATTCCTTCCTTCTTCTTCAGGGAACCTCTGTCTTCTCTCTTAAGGCCTTCAAAGGGTTGGATGAGGCCCACCCAGATCATGGAGGATAATCTGCTTTTCTCAAAGTCTGCTGATTTAAATGTTCATCACATCTGAAAAATACCTTCAAAGCAACATCTAGACTGGTGTTTGACCAAAATCTGGGTATCTGTGCCCAGCCAGGCTGACACATTAAAATTAGCCATACAATCTTCTAGTCAAAATGGTGGATATTATAAAGTCATAAAATTAAATATTTTAATTTCCCTGAATGACAAGCTCTCTAATGATATCTAATAAAAGCTTTTGCGAGTTTTCAATTAAACTACATTTCTAAGCAACATATAAATATCTACTCACATTACAGATCAAGGTGTTAAGAGATACTTTTGATATAATAAGCTCTCTCAAATATTAACTAGTATTCTGCAACCTTGTATATACCGAGGTCTCAAGATCCTCTAAACTGTGGCCAGCCTTTTCCCCAAGTGGGTAGGAAGAAAACAATTCAGGAGAGAGGAGCCTAATAAAGGGTACATTTCAGTCAACTTGAGTAAAAGAGTTAACTGTGGGCCTCGCTGTTTTTTGTTTGTTTTTAATTTCTGGAGTGGTTGTAAGAATTCAAAAGTGAGATTTCCTGTGAATCTCCAGGTAGATGAGGCATGGCCACTGGTTGTTCCCACTCCTACGCTTTCCATCTTGTCTGCCTGGTACATGCTCCAATACATGTAACGCTCATTATTTGATGAATCATTTCCTGTGGGATGTTTCCTCAGGGTCTCCAGCGAGATCCACCACCATATTGCATGCTCTGTTTATTGCGGAACTAAATGAAGCATGCCGGGCAGCATCTGAAAACAATTAAAAATAATTGAAATGAGCTGTGGACTCTTCTAGTCTCATTAAGTTTTACATTTTATCCTCTACACATTGGGGGATTTAGATCTGAGCCTCCAATCCCTCATGCCTCCTGCTGGCAAGAGGGATCCATTTCCCAGGGCAGGGAAAGGGCCATCAGGTTTGGACGCTGGCGCTGCGATCGACGACCGGGCAGGGAAAAGGCCTGATTGCTGCCAAGAGGCTTCCGTGGGAGGAGACGATGTCTCTCTCCACTAGCTGCCTTTGAGCAGCTGCTTTATGAATTAATAAACATCAGTATGAATATGCACACAGCCCTTATTAAGAATTCACAAGCACATTAATCAAGCAGCTCACATGCAACTCAGGATATTGAAGTTAGCTTTCCTGTTGCAATTATTTGAGAGACAGAAAGAGAGAGAGGCAGAGAAAGACAGAGACAAGGACAGACAGACAGAGAGAAAATTAAAATATTTTAAGTATTTATATAAAAAGTGGAGATAAAAAGTTTGAAAAAGTTCCTGAGATGAGATGGTATTTCCAAAGTCACCATTATGGTAACTTGAACACAAATAACTTAAATAAATCAAAAGCTATGTTGGAACTGATTTGATGGTTTCATTATATCAAAATAATACATATACACTTTCGCAGAATATAAAAACGGCTATCCTAGAAGACATTGTTTTTGAATGGATAAAGTCATTCCTTTTTTGTAGAAAGGTCAGGGAAATTTAGCTGTGAGGTAATTATTCTTAGAGAGATATTTAACATGATTCAGTGACAGGTAGGAGGAAATGAGATTAGCTCTTACCATGAAGAATGACTTAGATGTGAGCTTGGAATAATGTGTGTATAAGAAAGATAAAGGTAGGTCTTTTACTAAACTGATAGTACTTGTGAAGATTATTCCATAGGCAGCACAGTGGATTTGCATGTTTGACAAAAAAAAGAGCACTGGGAAGTTTCAAAGTACAACTGACCTTTTAATTTTCTCTATTTCAGAAAGATCTGATTACCCTCAAGCTCGTCTTAAAATGTTCTTCCTCTGTCAACTGTAGAACACTGATCTTACAATTTACTCTGAATGATCGTGAGGCTGAGGCCTGGGGAGTTAGAATCCCTTTACTTTCTTCTTAAATTTGTATGAGTAAATTAACCACAAGAGAAACTCCAACATTTCAGATAGAGGATCCTTTTCACATAATATTGTGAATTTGTGCTTATTCTCATTAGTGCTATATCAGGTAATAACACATCCCTTTCTGCCTCATTTAAGGAAAAACAAGAACTTTCCAATTTCTTCCTCCCTTACAAAACATATTCTTTATGATAATAACAGCCAGCATTTATTGAACACTTTCTATGCACCACCCACCATTCTCAATGCTTTACTGGCACTTTCTCATAACAGAGGGAACATCTGTAGGGTAGAATTCTATTTTTATCTCCATTTTTGTACATAAGAAAACTGCAGCTAAAGGGAGAGAAGTAACTTGCCTCTGTAACATTTAAAGGACTCAGATCCTGACATTCCAGCTCTTGCATCCGTGTTCTTAACCATTGCACCTACTGCCTTTATGGATCTTGTCCATCCTCTACCAGTCTGATTTAGATGCAGAGACCAGAAGAGAAGGGAGAAGGGGGTTCCTTTGAGGAAGTCAAAGAAGTCCAACAATCTGGAATGGAGGAAGCATAGGTTATGAGGGAGTTAGTGGTTGGTGGTGTGAAATGAAGTTGGAGACTAAATCAGGGCTTGGGGTGCCAACAGTCTCATAATCCTTGTTAAGGACCGTGGACATTATCCTAAAGCAATAGGAGGCTTGTAGAGAGCTTTAATCATGGTTGTTGACTGATCAAGCTTGGCTTTCAAGCAAATACTGATTGAAAGCTTATGGGGAACATCAGAGATTGAGTGAAGAGGCTGTTGCTATGGTCCACTCAAACAAGCAGCTCTGCCTTTTGCCCTGAGCCTAGTGGGAGAGGGTCTTCTATGGATTTACACAACATGGAGATAGATGGAGTCATAAGAAATAGCCAGGGACAAAGTATATGAATTCTAGTAGGCCCCAAATACATTTTAATTTCTTCACCTCTTTCTTTCACAGAGTTAAATGGATAAATTTCTCTAAATCCCTCTCACACTTGATGTGTCATGTAGATACTCAGGTAAACAAGTATAGAATAGCCGGAAAAGATTATTTCCTGTAGGGGATTGGATTTGAAATTTTATCAGCATATTTAATAGTTCTCAGTGTACCTTTTTCTAGTGGTGCCCTTCTTTTCCCTTCTAGGCTCATGGCCAACACTAATTTGCATGACTACATGAGATCGCAACCCCCTGCTGAAGGGAATGTGAAAATGATTTTGAGATGATTATGGCTCTATCATTATGTTTCTTGCATCACAAATCTCAGATTTAAACTGTTAAGACAGTTTAAAAGAACAATAGCAATTAAGACTAGACCAAAATAATATAAAACACAAAATCTCTAGGTCCCTAGAGTTCTTTCATCCTTTATTGCTCTTCTTCTACTTGTTCAGGATACAGAAATCTCAGTTATAAGTTACAGTCCCCTTTTGAAATTCTAGTACTTGGAAGTGACTCCTGTTGTCACCAGCAAGAAAATGGGAGCTGGAATTTGAGAATAAATCATGTAGGAAAGAAACAGGCCTAGAAGTTATTTTAATGAAATGGTTTTATTGCGGGTAAAAAAGTCTTTAAAGCCTGGATATTATATCTGAAAGTAGGGAGGAAAAAATATCTTTGAAGGAAATAACTGACAGCCTGTGTTTTGGAAGGAAGTGATCAAGGGCAAAATTAAGCTATAAATGCGGATATACATATGAAATGTAAATATACATACAGAGACAGATAAAGGTATAAATACAGAAACAGTTATATTTGAATACATGTAAATGTATGTACGTATATGTATGTGAATATATGTGTTTTATTTCTATGTTTTTATGTCTCTTTGTATATATTTATATCTATTTACATATCTATATCTGTATATATATTTGTATGGTTATACTTGTGTATGTGTGTATTTATATATATGTATGTGTATACATACATATATTTTTGCTAGGATATGAGCAGAGCCTGGAATGGAGGAGGAATACTAAGAATGGTAACCTAAAAGTCATCTAAACTTAAAATACCCAAGTTTTCTACATCTTAGGGTCTGTGTAGCCAGTCTAGGGAAACAAGAGTCAATGACGCTCAATTACGACATTAGGAACATCTGGATAAAGAAGTTGACACTGAGGAAATGTCACTCAGGATTTCTTTCATCTATAATTTGATTTATTTTGATTAAATCAATTTAGAACTAACAAGGAGTGGAAATATGCATGATGGATGTTATGCTACCAAGTTTCTTAGAAGGGAAAATGAATTGAAAACAATTGCACGTCTTTACTAACTTACAATATTGACATGTCATTGAGATTCTGTTTGTTTGAAATGCCATCTTTTAAATTAATTATAGAAATACTTGACCTCATTTACGCAAACCATTTTTTACGTATCAAGGCTTTGTTGCTTAGTGGGAAAATTCTTTTCCATAATGATAAATGATTTGTGAATTGCTTCTCTGTAGTCTTTGAAGAGGCTCAATAATCCCGCCACCATCTTGTAACAGTGTGATTGCATCTTTCTGAAGTTATAAGTTTGGAAGCACGTCTGTTTAATTTGTTTTGTATGTCATATAGTACATATGTATGTGGAAATTTAAGTACCTTCTCATAAGTGATTGGATTTGAACTGTGCTGGTTTTGACTGCATCATTTTTTCCTGACATTATGCATGTCTACATTCACCCCAAACACTCACATGTTCCCAATTTAATGGATGAATTACAACAAAAACTCATAAATGAATAAATTTAACAACATGTACATAACTGACCAAGATGACCTTAACATTCTCATCAATTTGGCTAAACTTTAGACCGATTTCTTCCTGACTATAGGTCTCTAAACCTCCCTTCTCTTACAGAATTTACTCTAGAAAACTTGGAATGGTAGATTTTTTCTCTGCCCCTGTGATGTAAATTTTCTTCCAGCATAGGCAGTTTTACAACCTAGAAATGTCTTTCTCAAGGACCAGGGAGCCATCCCTTTGAAATGCAATCATGGAGAAAAAGAGGGCCCTATCTCCCATTCTCTGTGTAAAGATAGCAGTCTAACGTTGATAAAATAGCTGCCAACTGGTAAACACAGATGGACCAATCACATTGACTAACTCACCTCCACCATCTTCCAGTACTTGCCCACTAGCTCACCCCAGGGTTTAAAATTTCTCCTGCCTTTTATTTCACTGGAGTTGAGTTCAATGTCTCTCTTCTATTGCAACAGTCTTCACTCCTATTGCAATAGCATTGAATAAAGTCTTGCTTGCCTGTTTACCTTCTCTGGCACAATTCTCTTTGACCTTACCAAATTTTATGCTTTATTTTGAAATATTTCCTAGATAAGGTCAGGGACTTTTTCCAAAGTATAGTTGAATATGACATCAAAACTTAATAGAAAAAATAAATTAAGAATTTGTATGTATATTAAAATGACATAGAAAATGTCATTAAATCAAAAACATAATTTTAATGAGTTTGATATGGATCCAGTTTTATGACAAAAGAGTTTCAATAATATGTGTATTTGTATGTGTATGTGTACATAAATGCGAAAAAGATAGACATCATTAGAAAGTGAGATTATTACATAATTTAAAATTTATTCTTCTATATTCCTGAATTTTTTCAAAACTTTTAAACTTAGATGCCAAAGTTTAAATTATTAAATGCTAATATTAACTCTTAAACTTTGAATTTTTGTGCCGTGATAGATTTTGTTGTTGGCAACTGGTGTAGTGTATATTCATCATGCTTAATGGCTCTCTTCCCCATAAAAATGATACAAACAGACCTCAGAGCTCTCCTAGAAAAAATTAAAATGATTATGTTTTCTGAGTTTTCTAAAGTCAATTTGGAAACTTGTCTAAGGAAAATTCAAAACTTCCCTTGGAAGTTTTCCTAAGCTAATATTGAGGGAATAGAGGGAATTCTTGAGCTGCGAGGTGTAGAAAATAAATATGCCCTATAACCACAGGAGTCAGTCTCTGTCAATTAAATGTAAAAAAATTCCTTACAAAAAAATTCTCCGTCTCCATGCTCAAACCTCATTTGTATACTGGTCAAACGAAAGTCTTCTTTCCAGAAGGAGTAATTTACCACTTGAATGACTTTCATTCTTGTTTCATATGCGGACTTGGGAAAGAAGCGGACAGGAAGGCAAAGCTGTGGAGTGAGGTGTCTGACTTGTCAAGGTGCCAGAGTGACTCTGTCTATCATTTGTGCACATGGGTAAATGTCGGTGTTGTCAAGGAGGATTTCTGTCGTTTTCTTCACACTTCTCCTTTGTTTGGTTGAAATGTCCCATTACAATACGGTTGTGCTAAAGCCATAAGCCCTGCAAGTGATTATCAGAGGTTCACACGGCTGCCAAAATAGAATGCCCCCAGCTTTGTAAATCGCACTCACGCAGTTAGGAAAGAAAGCAATAATACGCTAAGTGGAAAAAAGCAGTTTGCATTCTTATATTACTGGATCCCCTATACTTGTTTTTTCTATGGAAGAGAGTTAAAGAGAGGCTGAAGAAATGTATGAGTTGATGTGTTTCTAAAAAGCTGGTTGCTAAATTATAAATATGTTGCTTTAAAAGAAGCTGAAAGGTATGAGAAGATAAACAGAAGATTATTTGCATAATAAAAAAGATTTTTCACATCAGGAAAGGATTTCAAGGGAGAATTTAAAAATAGGTATCTTTCATCTTGAATTTTAACATTTTGATTCTCCAAAATTAGCTTTATGTAAGCATTTTTTTAAAAACAGTCCACCTATTTAAAAACTTAAAAATTAATAAATAATGACTTTTTCCCTAAACATAGGGACAAATTTCATAAAAATTAACTGTCAACAAATAATTGTAAGAATTCTTTTATTACTTCCTATTGATTGAGAGACACACTGATCACAGATAATTTTCTCCATCTACCTATAAATCTTTTATCCAAATGAAAATAATTGATATTCAACTACTTATGTTTTCTTAAGATATAATGCATTTGCAAATATAAATCCAGTGTTTCCTTTAGCAGTGAAGGCTTAGAATGATTCCACAACAGTGTTTGACATGTGAAATAGCTGGAAACTCATTCTCCCTTAAATAGCCTGACGTGGTTCAGCAGGTATCTTCTGCTGAAATCACTGATACGGTTGATCATTTTTTGACTTCTAACCTCTGCGTAATAGAGATTAAGTGCCAGTTGAATGGAGTCAATGTTGTCTAGTATTGTATCTCTAATAACTACAATAGAATCTGCAGGGAAAGGTGGAGCAAGGGAGAGGGGTTGCGTTAGATAAAGAGAGGGGGGGATTAACACAACTGGCTTCTGTGTCTCTTATCTGTTTTATTGAAGTCTAGATTAAGTGGCTTATAACCGGTGTGTCCTTATTGCTTGTCTAACTAGCTATTGGGTGCTAGTGCATTGACTGGGTTTTGTTTATTGACTTGTTCTTACTTATTAAATCCTTTGAGATTTTTAACAGAAGGTGAATCTCTAAGGCCACGGTAATGAAATCACTATATCCTTCTGTGTAGTTAAAGAGACTGGCCAATACATATACCCAATTCCATTTAAACTGGATAGAGAACCACCTTCCTTTGTATCTTAGCATATTTGCAAAGCATGTGTCTATAACAGATGCATTTGGAACTTCATTTGTTCCTATTTTAGAGAGCATTACAAAAATTAATTTTATACTATTAAAAGCTCAAACACTAGCGGAAATTATTCTAGAATTTGATAGCGCAAAGGCCTGCAAAATGACAGTTGGAATCGGTGAAAGGGAAAGTACACTTCACCTTTGCCTGATATTCGTAGATTTCTTTGACAATTTTAGATTTTTACAAAGTTATTTTTACTGGAAAGTAAATAAGAGAGTGTCTGTTTGTAAGTACTTAATTATATAAGGAAATATGCCTAACTTTCTCCTGATGTAAAGAGAGCTCCCAATAATAGAGAGACCCATTTTTTCTGTTCTTCTCTCTGTGCCAATGGTAGCAGCAACTTTTGATTGACATCCTTTGCATATTGTCTTTGAGAAGCCAGACTGACTTTGCTTAATTGGGTAACGACAATCCTCCCACATAACGGTTACTTATGGACAGGATGTTCCTTTCAGCAAACTGAAAATAAATTAACGGAGAGACAGCAAGTCACCCTAAATTATGATTAGAAACATGGAAAAGATTGGGAAATTACTTGGAGAAATATAATGAAATTGAATTGTTATTATTGGTGGTCAGGCAAATCTACACGGAAAGTCATATTTGAAAAAAATATTGAAATGTTGTTTGTAGAGTTTGCAGACAGAGCAAAAGGAGGGAGTTGAATGACTAAAGAGACTTCTGTCGTGGAGCTCTGAAGGCTTGATGCCTCATCTGCCTGTAGAAATCTGCCTGTCAAGCAGATAGAAGGTTTATATTTGCTGATCAGACATACTCACTCAGTATGTTTTAAAGACATAATGTCAATTTTTTCACAACATACGTTTTTATATATTCAAGTGATGCTTGTGTAATGTGATAATGTGATAAAAATGTGAGTGCATTCTTTCTGTTGCACAAATATTTGTAACTAGAATCCAACAATGAAGACAAAAAGCTTGATGATTTTGACAGTTTGAAGAAAGAGAAAACAATTGGGACTAGGTGACTCTCCAAGTCTTGTGAAGATGTCCACATAATTGGCTTTACTAACCCAGAGATTACCTCTTCCCAGACCTTCTCACCCAGAAGCATGCTTTTTATCACTACAAGCAGCCTATTCAGGAAAGGAAGGACTATTTCAATTGTGCTTAGAGTTGATAGACATACAGTCGTCGTTTCTCTTCTCCATGGGGACTGGGGATGATTCATGCCCCTGAAACCCTGTCTGTGTAGTGAGAGGAGGCCTGAAGAAAGGGGCCAGCAGGGCACAGGAGCCTCCTTCCCTGCCTGGATGCTTGATGCTGGGGAATCAAGTGACCTTACTCTGGTGCTGCCATCAGGGTGTTGTGAGGTCACCCTTGAGAAAGCATGACTAATTCCTTGCACTTTGGTTCTGGTACATAGCCATGGTCACTCATGCTTGCTACTTGCCTACAAAATTCTGATAGTGGAAAGCTTGATAAAGAAGCCCACATTATTGGCAAGTAGGAATTATAGTGTTCCACACCTAAGATGAGAGTCCCATAACTTCTCCAGTTTTCAATGGTCCTTGGAAAGCTGGAAAGCAGAGTAATGGTTTCTGTGGCTCCATCTGAAGAAACATAAAAGTAAAAGAAGGAACATAGTAAGAGATTGCCTAGGTGGCTGCCAAGGAAGGAGATTTCCTACCCAAAACTGAGGCTGAGAGCCTAGTCTACTGTCAGGGACTGAGTAAGCCCGGGCTGAGTCTGGCTTAGAAGATTCTCTATGTTGTTCGAGGCTGTGATAAAGGAGACCACTGTCCACAAGAAAACAAGGCATGCCACCTACATGGAAATCATCACACCAGCAGAAGCTACTAGGGGCAAGCAGAACCAGGCTTGGCTAGAGTGAGATCAGCAATGTCTTTCCACCACGAATAGGCAGCAGGTAACAACACAAACATGGCCATCTCTCCAATTCCTTCTTTCCATTTCAAAGTAAGGAAGAGTAAAATATGGCATGCGTGCCTTCCCATTGCAGGCCCCAGAGCCAGGGTGAAGCATGATGTGGAGGGAAGGGGAGCTGTGAGAGAAAAATAGGAGATGAAACTATATAACTGGACAGAACAGGAAGTTTTCTTTAAATCTGGAAGTGACCAGGTGGTTAAGGATCTCTCTGAAATGTCATTAAGGGGTGGGAAATGGAGATTTTCCAGAATATAATTAAGGGCAATCTTAGAGAAAACAAAGCTATTTGATATTTGTACCCCCTCGTATTGATTCAGTGCAATAAATCTGAGAGAATTCCAAATTAAATGTGGAAAACAACCAACCAACCAAAAAAGAGAATTTTATATTTGTGACTGTTTATGTCCTAATCTATTTATTTCAGTCAATTAATGAATTTCATTCATTTTATCACAACAGAAAGCAGCTACTACGTGCTGCACCACACTTGATTTCTGAGTAGTACCAAATTAATCCTTAAATCAGGTTTTAGCTCAGAGATCTAGTTGCCCCAGTTCTCTTAAAAATAATACAAACAAAAAGTGGGGCCAGCCTGGTGGCCCAGTGGTTAAGTTCGCACGTTTCACTTCAGTGGCCTGGGATTCTCTGGTTCAGATCCTGGATGTGGACAGGCACTGCTTGGCAAGCCATGGTCTGGTAGGTGCCCCATGTATAAAGTAGAGGAAGACGGGCGTGGATGTTAGCTCAGGGCCAGTCTTCCTCAGTAAAAAGAGGAGGATTGGTAGCAGTTAGCTCAGGGCTAATCTTTCTAAGAAAAAAATAAATAAATAAAGACCAAATAAATTATATTTCATTTCTCCTTAAAGAAATCCAATTTGTAGAATTTAATTTGAATAAAAATCTTTTCAATAGAGTTCTACGATTCCAAGATTTGAGCATTAGGAAACAATTTGTTATAACTGAAGGACTTGAGCTTTCGAAACAAATAAATGTGGCCGCTAATCGTTCTTCCACAATTTATTTTCATGAGACTTTGAACAAGGCTATTCTATGCCTTCGTTTATTTAGGGGTGAGGGGTGCTGTTGCATGGTGAAGGCTGAGATTAATTGAAAAAGCAGAAGCATCTAGCACGATATTTATCTTGTACCTAGTAGTAGGTGAGCTGATATCATTGAGTCTTTGCTGTGGTTACCCTCCTTTGCTATAAATCATGGGACGGGGACCCGTCCGTGAACTGGTGGAGTGCTCCCTCCTGCAGGCATATGTGTAAGTGACAGGGACCCCCTTAGAGACTGTCCTCTCTTAGGGAAGCCAGAGTCAGGTGAGCATTTGTTTGATGAAGGGTAGAGGGATCTAGGCACAGAAGGGCATCACAATGATCTCCAGGCCCACCGCACCATTCCTTCTGTCTGAGTCTGCGGAGGACCTTGAAGAATGGGGTGGGAAGAGAATAAACAAAAAGAAACAACTTTTAATAAAAGTTCTGCTATACATTAGAACTAAACAGTAACATTTCTTTGGCACTTATTGTGAAGAAAATTGTAAAACTAAATAGGAAATATAAAAGCCAAAGAGAAAGAAATTACAAATTTGGTGTAGAATAGGACAAGTTGTAGGTGTGAGTACAGGAGGTACAATGCCTGGGACATCTAGAAATTATCGGAAGGACATTATAGAGGCCAGTATGTCCTTCCATAACAGTGGATACAACAGTCAGTGAAAAAATACGTTATTTTACCTAACTTTAAAAGCTTATTCAAATCTCCATGAGCAATTTTAATAGATAAAGCTAAAATAAGATGTTTTTCATTTTTTGATGCCAGTCCTTTTGCCCTATGCAATCCTAACTCATCCGCTTTGTAATTTAGATTCTGAGCAGGAACTTTGAATGATTCTGTATTCTATACAGTCCCTCTTGTATTACCGATACTCATTTTATGTTAAGCATCTTGCACTTTTTAATGAAAGTTATTTCTTTTTATTGTAACGTTTCTATGAAACATTATTGCAATTAAGTACTTTGACAGGCTTAAATAATGACTCTGGAATCATGCTAAAAACACGGTGTTTTAGATATATTCTGTTCAAGAAAGATTTTTTTTTTTTAAAGATTTTATTTTTCCTTTTTCTCCCCAAAGCCCCCCATTACATAGTTGTATATTCTTCGTTGTGGGTCCTTCTAGTTGTGGCATGTGGGACGCTGCCTCAGCGTGGTCTGATGAGCAGTGCCATGTCTGCGCCCAGGATTCAAACCAACGAAACACTGGGCCGCCTGCAGCGGAGCGCGCTAACTTAACCACTCGGCCACGGGGCCAGCCCCAAGAAAGATTTTTATATAACATTATTAATATGTAAAATTCCTGTGAATGTATATCTGCTTACATTTTTAGTAAAATGAATAATAGTAGGGATTAGAATTTCTCAAATAGGCAACCAATTCTATGAAATGAATATATTGAATCTAATTTTAAAAGCTTCATGTATGGTGTATATTGATTCAGTCTTCAATGAGTAGGCAGCTTTCATGGATATCTACTGATACGGTTTATGGTAATCTCTTTCTAAACGAAAACCTCGATTTTCATTTGTTCCCGTTTAGCTACTACTGTTGATGTTAAATTTTTATAATGCTCTTCAAATCTTTTCTCTCTTGTGTATCTTTTCTTCAAGGAGTTTGTAAATAATTGTAAAAATATAACATATGAAACATGGCATAAATATTTATTTTATCTTACAATTTAATTTTATTCATTCATTTTCTCATTCACTGAACAAGAAGTCTTTGAATGGTCTTCCTAATTTCTGAGTATTGGAAATTATTTTTCTCTCTGTTTTACACGACTTTCTCTTCCTTTTGACCCTGGCAAGTTTCCATTTATCCATCAAGATTTAGGTGAAGCAGGTTATTTTCAGGGCAGCATTCACAGACTCCCTCAGATGAACTTAATTGCTACGTCTTCAGTGGTCGCCTCTATCTTTATTGCTTATTGAGGGATCTGAGGGCAGGAGGCGGAATCTGAAAATACTTCTTCTGCCATCCTCTGGTTTCACAAAAAGAATTTTGTTCCTATTTCCTCCATGGCATTTGCCCCACATCTTATTCCTCTCCCTGGAGATGGAATGAATGATCCAGTTCCTGAGTGACAGTCTAGAGTATATTCCAATTTCCCAGAAGTTAGTCAGTATGAGGTCTTTTATGCTTGTTAAACAAGGATGAACAATTTGTTGTAATGTGAACATTTTTTTATAGTGATTAATGGGCAGATTCCTCTAAAACTATCATAGGCAATTGGGTAGAAGACGGAAAAATCTGTTGACTGTGGAGTTTTCTTTTCCAGAACCACCAAAGGAAAATTCTGCGTAGTTTTCTGAGAAGAAGTGGCTTCAAATATTAGGAAATGATGTTCAGTTGCTGCATTATGGAAAAAAGGGACCTCTGAAAATTTCTTACTCACTGTCAAATGGCTACTGAGAAGTTCTTAGGGAGTAGACACCTGTATGAGCAAGAAAAATAGAAATGATTTCTTCAGTTTCAACCAAACTATATCATTGGTCATTAACTCTAAAAACTTTGAGGGGATAATAAAGAAGATAAATTAGTGTGATAAACCAAGACAGTGAAACATTAAGAAACTATAAAATAATAGCTTTTCACTATTTGAAGCTCAGAGGAAATGAAAAATCTCATCTCAGGAAATTAAAAGCAAACAAACACTTGTACACATGTCCTAGTCCACAGACTGAACGGCCACGTTATATTTACAGTAGAAATGGAGGGAATATGCTCTGACTATCCCAAGATATGTTTAGTTTGATGTGTATATTGGGTGTGAAACTTAAAGTAAGGACAATAGTTACTGATTAGGGTACAGAGAATAGAATGAAGCTCGTTGATGAATGTCAGCTGAGAAAGGTACGTAAGTTATTAAAGGCCCCAACAGCACAATTCCAATATAAGGTAAGTTATTTCCAACACAAAAATATTCCTCTAATCTTCCATCACTATCTTGTCTTATCATGTGTACAACTGTTAGAAACTGTAAGAGAATATATGATACCTGTAGACTTTTATTAGATAAAAAAGGTATAGGAAAATGAATACAATTTGCCAAATCTTACTACTTTATTTTTCTTATACCATTTTACATAATAGCAGCAACACCAAATTTCAGATGTATTATAGTCAGATTGAAGGTAAAGTTGAGTTCCGAAGCAATATGAGTTGAAAAGATGTAGTTCCATTTTCCCATGGTCCACAGGGAAATTTCATTTATGGAGACTTCTTGGCCTTGACACTATGTCATTTTCTGAAGCTGATATAAATCAGAGGAAATGGAAATTTAAGGAAAATAATTTTGTCCGTTATTTTATATTTGGCGTAACATGTAGTCATAACGTCATTTTTTCCTCTTACATTTCTGAAGGTTTAAATGACTGGGCTTTCAGTATTTAGAACATGTCCACAATACCTAAAAAATGTGTTTCTAAATCCCTTTTATATTTCCTATGGAAAAGTTGTATCCTATACTCTAAAAATAATATCTCAGGAGGAAAAATGGAACACGATCAATATACTTTGTGATGGTCTTCTTAAGGAAATATTTCAGAATGAGCAAGGAAAAAGATTTTTCTTATAATCTTGTCCTACCCTACGAATAGATCTTTCATTTTATTGATTGTTTGTCACTTTTAATAAGTTCCTCAAGTCTAACAAACTTAAGTGGTTGAAATTTAGGGTTTCTATTTTTCTCTAGCATGTATTTTCACCTATTTTCCTCTTTCTCTTCCTGCATAAAACCTTCTTTCTGTCCTGCAAGTGATTACTTATGTGAAAGAAAAGCTTCTGAAAGGTAATATATCATGGAAAAAGGAGATCAAGAGCTATGTCCTCCCTGAGGGATGACACACTTGCTTTGCATTATCCTGCAAATAGCTTTCCCTTTGCTCAAGCAGAGACTGACTCCTTTCATCGTGTGCGATTATTATTTAACTCAAAGTTGCCTTCATACTTTTGTTAGCATTGAGATGTTTTCAATTTATTTTAGATTATTTTCATCTATTTCTTTTATTTAGATATTTTATTATGTGAAGACAAAATATAAATCTAGCATTCAATAGACTGTTTCTTTAAAACAGTAGTCATTCAGTAAATATTTGTTCAACTGAATGTGTTGAACTCAATATGTGCTAGGTACTTTGAAAACAGAAATGGTGTGATGCCAAATCTGACATTACGGTTTTTGATGTTAACATAAAGAATATTCTAACCCTTAAATCTAAAGATGTCCTGATTCAGGAGACGTACAATTACCCCTCTATGAAGAACTCGAAGGATCATGCCTGGTCACTAGGCAGGAATATAAAAGAGGCATTCAGCTATATGGACAGTCGATCTGTATATCCATGTTATAATTCTAGAAAGTGCAGGTTTGCGGTAAGAAGATCAATTTATTCATTCCAAAAATGCGTTATTAATTAGATTTTCAGTGCTATGAAGACTCTGTAGAAGATCCAGAGAAACATGCCTAGCAATGGAAAATAGAAATCAGCAACATGGCAGAGATATCTGATTTAGGAGAGAGCTCACAAAAGAAAAAAAGAATTACTGAAGTAGCTGGTATGGAGAGATTTTGTAAGGAACTCATACGAATAAAGGCCCTTTGGAGGTCCATGACCACCAGCAAAGACGGAGGAATAATGAGCAGGATCAATGATGTGACCTGACTGGCCTAACGTCTCTTTCCTTGTATCCCCATCTCCAGAATGTTGAAGACATTCCACACTCCCTTCTCTCATCTAGGTACACAAAGCACGTCAATATTCACACACACACATACACATGCACCCCTGTGTGCCAGAATCCAGATTAAGATAAAAAAACATTTCCAACATCTCAGAAAGCTCTTGTGTACTCATTCCAGGTCAATTAACCCTTCCAACTCTATTACCATATTCTCTCTTTTTCAAATTTACCTTCTCTACGCAACAGTGTTTTTTATATTGTTTTAGTTCAATTTTAACTACATAAAAATATTGTTAATGTATATCTACATTATAAAAACAATGAAATGGACAATCACGCACTCATCAAGTATCTTAAGACATAGAACATTGTGTTTTTGAGATTTATCATTTTGATACTTCTGTTCTTGTTCATTCCGGGCAGATAAAGGGAATTCTAATACAAATTTATATAAATATAGTGTGATTTATTTCCCTACAACTGATCCCCCTGAGAATTTGGTTTGTGTGCACATTCTCATTGTTAGCAAACTGCAGAGTGATACAACTTCTACAAGTGTCCTATGCATATTTATGAGAGATTTTCTGGTGTTATACCAAGAAGACAGGTCTTAGCATATGCACTCTTCAACTCTACTAAGTATTTTCAAATGCTTCTCTAAAGAGTTTACATTTCCACCAGTAATGTGTCTCCATTTCCCCCTCTTTGTTTTGAATAATTGGTAACATTGGACATTAATATTCCAAACTAATGAGTGTGATATGGTATTGGTATTTGTTTTAACTTATAATTCCTTTGATACTTTAAAAGTTAAATTTTTTTTCATATGTTGATTGTGCATAACGATTTCTTCCTCTATACACTTCCTGTTCATTCTCTTTGCTCATTTCTCATTTCTTTTTTCCCTTTTAATTCATGATGTGTAGAATTATTCATATATTCTGGCAATTAGTCTTTAACTGGTTATGTAATTTTCAAATATCTTCTCTGAGTGTAAGGTTGTTTTTTAACTTTGAGTGTGGTGTCTTTGTTGACAATACAATTAAATGACATCAAATTTATCCTTTTTTCCTCCATGGGTTGGATATTTTGTGTCTTGCTTACAAAATCTTCCATATCCTCACTATAAAAAGATATTCCACGGGGCTGGCCCTGTGGCTGAGTGGTTAAGTTCACCCGCTCTGCTGCAGGTGGCCCAGTGTTTCATTGGTTCAAATCCTGGGTGCGGACATGGCACTGCTCATCAAACCACGCTGAGGTGGCATCCCACATGCCACAACTAGAAGGACCCACAACGAAGAATATATAACTATGTACTGGGGGACTTTGGGGAGAAAAAGGAAAAAAAAACCAAAATCTTAAAAAAAAAAAAAAGATATTCCACATCTTAAAATCATACATTTTCATCTTCATGTTTAATTCACCTGGAATTTACAAATCTATACAGAATGATATAGAAATCTAATTTCATCTTTTTTTTCTTGTCTGAATATCCAGTTGTTCACCATTTATTTCTTTGACCATTCTTTCCTTCGCAATTTATTAGACATGCCATCCTTTTCTTATTAATTTGTTGTGACTCATTTGTTATATGACATTCTTGTTTTATGAGAGTCTACTTTTAGTGTCATTAACTATTACATTGGTTTATTGACTAAATCTGTACCAATACCAAACTATTTTAATTGCTATAGCTTTTTAGAAAGTCTTGAGAACTGGCAAAGTAATTCTACCATTCTTCTTTTTTTTTAAAGATTTTATTTTTTTCTTTTTTCTCCCCAAAGCCCCCTGGTACATAGTTGTATATTCTTTGCTGTGGGTCCTTCTAGTTGTGGCATGTGGGATGCTGCCTCATGTGGTTTGATGAGCAGTGCCATGTCCGTGCCCAGGATTCGAACCAACGAAACACTGGGCCGCCTGCAGCAGAGCGTGGGAACTTAACCACTCGGCCACGGGGCCAGCCCCTACCATTCTTCTTTTTAAAAATTGTCTTAGGAGGTCAGCCCTATGGTGCAGTGGTTAAGTTTGGTGCACTCTGTTTTGGTGGCCCAAGTTTGCAGGTTCAGATGCTAGGCGCAGACTTACACTACTCCTTGGCCATGCTGTGGCAGTGACCCCCATACAAAAAGTGGAGGAAGATTGGCACAGGGGTTAGCTCCTGCTAATATTCCTCAAGCAAAAAAAAGAGGAAAATTGGCAACAGATGTTAGCTCATGGCTAATTAATCTTCCACAGCAAAAAAAAAAGTCTTGGTTATTATTCACCATTTATTAATTATATGTATTCTAGGATCAGCTTGTGAAGTTCCATAAAAACACTATTGAAATTTTGAATCAAATTGCATTGAATTTATAAGATTAGTTGAGAATGAATTATCATCTTAAAGATACCAACAGTGTTTTCTCTCTCCAGTTATTTACATCATTTTTTGTATTTTATTTTTTTTACTATTTTTCTTGTAAAATTCTTGATAGGTCTTACACAATTTAAAATGGCTTGATTATTTTCCCTTCAAAAGTCTTTACATTTATTGGTCAGTTTATATATACTCCTTATGTTTATAGCTTCTATTATAAATAAGGTAATTTTTTTCTTAATTACATGTTCATAAATTTATTGCTTATTGTTTTATGTAAAGAAATTCCTGATTTTGACCATGATCTTGCTTCCAACAAATTATGAGTTTGGTTTGTATATGCTCCTTGATTTTCATGGATAATAATATTGTCTGTGAATAATAACCATGTTTCTTCCATTCTATTCCTTATAACTTTTTTGTCTCTTTCCTTCTCTCAATGTATTTAGTAGAACCTCAAGCAAAATGTAAAATTGAAATAAACGTGGTAATAGTGGTTATTCTTGTCTTTTTTCTGGTTATATGGAAAATGCTTTAACATTTTATCATGAATTTCAAATTTAGCTCTAATCTTCTGATAAATATTCCTTGATACTAAATAACAGTTTTGTTGAGTTAAAAATGTGAGTGATTGCTGAATTTTATCAAACATTTTTCTTCTTCTACAGATAAGAAGATACATGTTTTTCTCCATCAATCCATTAGCTCATTTTGTGAATACATTTTCTAATATGAAAACATTACTAAATTTCTGTGATAAATTTTACTTGGCTAATTATATATTTGCATTGGATTCAGGTTGCTATTATTTTCTTTAATAGGTTTAGATCTATTTGTGACAAGTGAAATTGTTCTATAATTTTACAATATAGCCCTTACCCGATTTTAATATCAAAGCGATGTTAGTTTCCTAAAGTGTTTTGGTAAGATTTATCTCTTCTTGTTTATTGTTAAGGCAAGGTATGTGCATTGGATTATCTGTCCAGTAAAGGTTTGATAGAACTTGTGGTAAGAACAAGAGAGTATTGTATGATGGAAGCCATGTGAAAATATTATATAGAGGTAGAAAAGATGTTTATCTGGTCAAACAAGAGAAGACTGAGACTTGGCCATTTGCTTTAGCAAAATGGACATCATTGTTGACTCTTCCAGGAGTAGATTTAGTGAGTAAATGTTAGTAAAAGCCTGTCTGGAGTAGAGCTAAGAAAAACTGAGAGGAGAGGATTTGGAACCATGAGAATAGACAACTCTTTCAGCAAATTTTCTGAAATAGGAAGCAAATAAATGAGGTGGCAGGTTGGGAACATTCTTATAGTATTGCTTTTTTTCTTATTGCTTCTTTTCCCTCAGTTTAATCAAAAACAAGGTTATCAGCTGAAGTAGAGAATGGAGAGGAGGTACTGAGTCTTGAAGAAAGAAGAAAAGGTACGGAATGGTCACCTAAGACAAAAGTGAATATACTAGGGAAATGTACAATCTCACTAGACAACTCTGACTATACCAGTGGAGGTTAGGGGCCATTAATTTAACGTGAGCCTAGTCAGCAAGATTTTATGGTTTCTTCTGCTATATGCATCTCTATCAATGTAAGCATACAGTAGGTAGTTTGAATTATCTGGAGTAGCTTTTTTGGGGGGAGCCAACTAAGTACAACAAAGTGAAGGAAGTTAAGGGAAGTTGAGAGTTACAGAGTGATGATAATGATGGCACATGGAATTTAAACTGAATCTTAAGGGAAATGAGGACATGCCATGTGAGGAGTAAGAGCTTGCGAAAAGCGGCAGGAGCGATAAATTGCAAACTCAGTTAGGGTGAAAGGATTGCTCCTGTAGGATAGTATAGGGGAAACTGGAGAGTAAAGAGATGGAGGTTAGTGAATTAAGATCATAAAGGAGTTACAGTTATTGATAATCTCAAGATTTAGTGAGTGAGTGACTGAGGTGAAGCGATAGATAAAGTCTTGGGAGTAGATAAGTTCGAAGGTTTGAGCAGACTAGGTGAGTCATGTAGATATTAAAATTGTAAGATTAATAACAGAAATATCAAAGAGACTGAAAATAAGCCAAAAAACAAAATGTTCAAGAATTGACAAGCAGGAACTCAAGTTCGATAGATATGAGGGTTCTACAGATGTAGGGGCTGATGACAGGAGATCTGAAACTAGGAATGTTAGGAAAGAGAGTTAGAAAGGTCTGGAAGAGGCAATGAACCAAGGAACATGCTGCCTCATCACCAGAGAAGGAGATTCTAAGGGTATGGGAGAAAACATACCCCTACTTAACAAGGCTGCCAAGGAAGCCATATCCTGGTGGGGAAGACAGGAGAAATCATTTTTTTTTAAAGGTTTTATTTTTTTCTCCCCAAAGACCCCCAGTACATAGTTGTATATTCTTTGTTGTGGGTCCTTCTAGTTGTGGCATGTGGGACGCTGCCTCAGCGTGGTTTGATGAGCAGTGCCATGTCCGCGCCCAGGATTCGAACCAACGAAACACTGGGCCACCTACAGCGGAGCGCGCTAACTCAACCACTCGGCCACAGGACCATCCCCCCAAGACAGGAGAGATCAAGAAGAAGATCCAAAGCTTCAGAGAAGAAGTTGAGGATGCAGGAGAAGTGAGAATAGGAAGAGCAGCCCCTGTCTCAGAGTGGATGCTGAACAAATGGTATTTCCACGGATGTCTTTCCATCTGTTCCCTAACATAAGGCCAATGAGCCACTGAGTTCTTGCTCATATTAACTTAGAGGCTACCATCTCTTCATATTCTGGAGCCAAAATAGAAAAGATTTGAGTGATATAGAGTGGGAGAGCAAAAAGAGTGAAGTGAAGTAGAGTGGGGGAGAAATATATGTGAATATTTAACGACCACATTTATAAAGGAACCCATAGATAACATAATAAGAGAAAAATAAAGCAGGATTTAAATGCTGGTAAACTTGAGAATCATTTCCTCTCATATCAGCAATGCCTGAACTCAGCTGTACTAGTATTTTCTAGCTTGGAATTTATGGCTGGTGTGGAATTTAATAGCAAGGCTGAGAAATAGACAAGGAACTTTTCCAATTGGTCTGGGTTTTGTGGGAAAAAACTAAGTATCTTATTTCACAAAATAGATACATAAGTTACAAGCACTGCTGGTTACTGGAGCTGCACTTCAGCTTAATAGTGAAAAACATGGAATCATAGTCAGCCTGTCCATGCATGAATCCTGTTTCTCCTCTTACTAGCTAGTACTTAATCTTTCTGCATCTTAGTTTTCTCATTTGTGAAATACACTAAAAATAATTATTCACCTCAAATGTTTTGGCAAGATTATATGAGTTAATATTGGGGTAGTACTTTAAATATGGCTTGGAACATTGCAGGGATTATAAATGCATTTGCCATTATTATTATTATTAACAATGTTCTAAAACTTGTAAAGCTATGATTCATAGGACTTAGTCTTGGAGTGGTGTCAAGGTCAAAAGAATAAAGCAATCAAAAGTAATTTCAAAATTTCACAGGGGATTTCTTAGGGCAGTGAAACTACTCTGTATGATAGTGATGAATACATGTTATTACACACTTGTCCAAACCCATGAATGTACAACACCAAGAGCGAAGCCTAACGTAAACTCTGGACTTTGGGTGATGATGTGTCAATGTGGAGTCAACAGTTGTAACAGATATGCCACTCAGGTGGGGGATGTTGATAGTGGGGGTGGTTCTGCATGTGTGGGAGAAGGGGCTGTGTGGGAAATCTCTACTTTCTTCTCAATTTAGCTGTTTACCTAAAACTACTGTAAGAAATAAAATCTTAAAAAGTGATTTCAAATTGTATAGGCTTATTACTATTATTTCACAAATACTAAGACGAGAATACATAGTCTATGAAATACTTCTTAAGATAACTTCCCTTCCCCGGCACCCGTGTTTTGCATGTACTGCTCACATACATTCTCTTTTATCTCCTCTCTCTTCAAAACCTTCTCTTCCAGCGAGGATTCGTCATCAAGTCTCAGTGCAAATCTTACCTGCTCAATAAGGCTAATTCTTACCACTGCATATATATATATATATATATATATATATATTTTTTTTTTTTTTTTTTTGAGGAAGATTAGCCCTGAGCTAACCTCTGCCACCAATCCTCCTCCTTTTTGCTGAGGAAGATGGGTCCTGAGCTAACATCCATATCCATCTTCCTCTACATTATATGTGGGACGCTTGCCACAGCATGACTTGACAAGTGGTGTGTAGGTCCGCACCCGGGATCCAAACTGGCAAACCCTGGGCTGCCAAAGCAGAATGCAGGAATCCAATCACTGTGCCATGGGGCCGGCCCTTACCATTGCATGTAAACTTGCAATAAGTCCCCTATTACCAACCATGTCCACACTCTCCATTCATCTTATCTTTTTGTCATGAAAACTTTCAGCTTCTAACAAACTACGTAGTTGACTTTTTTTATTATGTCTATTATCAGTCTCCCTCTGCTGGAGTGAAAGCTTCATAAGGGTGTGGATCCTTGTTTCATTCACCCACACACCCACAATAGTGCTATGTCTGTCCTGCACGCTCAGTAAATATTTCTTTTACTACAAATTGTGCAGCAAAGTATTTTCTTTCAGTCCCTTGAAAATAGCAACAATCTTTTAGTTTGCTATTTCTCCTTCTCCTTGTCTCCGCAGGCCCTGTCCTCTGCCGCACACTCTTGGGTCTGTACGTGAAAGCCTCAGTGTTGATAGAAACCTAGCGGGGTGGAGATGCTGAGGATTTGATGTGAAATCAGTTTCTCTTTGGGACAATGGGAGAAAGGGACATTTGTAAACACTCCCAAAGCAATTATTTATTTTTCCTTTCCCATAATGTCCATGGGTTTATTTTATTTTATTTTTTTGCTACTCTGTTAATTCTTTTCCTTAACTAAAAAGAAAAGGTATTACAAGAAATTAAGGTGACTTGTCTGACACCAAGAATGTTCCGAATTAGGGTGAGAAGCAAATGGAGCAAACTGCAGAGCAAAAGTCATTGAGTTGTCTTCCAAATTATTCAGGGACTCCCCACTGTCATACCAATAAATGTTATACACCTAAATTGTAACATATATTGACTTTTTCAATTTATATTTAACCAATTTTTTAAATCTTTATGTCCTATTGATCTCTTAATTATAGTCTAATCATACAGGGACCTGGCCTTTACTATTTTCTATACTAATATATTCGACACGCATAGGTCTGATGATACCCTAAAGCTCTTCAGGAAGACTAGGATAGAAGTGATGCTGAGTTTCTGGGTATACATGTGACTGAGGTAAGCCAGGAGAATTTGTGTAAAAATCTTAATGCAAACTCTTTCTTGCTGAGGGCTAAAGATATTCAAGTTAACCTAAAATACTACAAGTGGCTATTTGATGGACTATTTTAAAATACTGGGGATTATATATAAAGTCCATGTTTTGTGGAAAAAAAGGCTTAGGAAAAAATTTTAGGAAAGTAAATTCATTCCATCCACTAATGTTTTAACATTAGTCATTGTAGAATCTATAAATAATACATGAGGTACGAGATCTCAGTAGCCAAAAAGTTAGTAGTACCATTTACTACTTTTTAAAATTCCTTTTCGATCAAGCCCCCAAAATTCATGACAGTGAATATGTAAAATGATTTATATTTTTCATCTTTTTAGAATATTTGGATTCTCAACTCTGACAAAACACAATGCAAAAATTCAATTTAGAGTAGAAAAAAATCTAGAATTGCTGAGAGGCCCACAATGATGGAGACGCACTATGAAAAAATTTACTAGAAATATGGAAATGTTCGATGCTGGGAGAGACTTTCCTGCTGAGCTGGGTTAATGGGTTCAGGTAAGCCTGTGGTCTAAGTAGGTTCTTCACTGCTTAGCTTTTTCCTTCAAGGACCCCTCCAGGTGTGTCTGCTGTGACAGTACGTTTAGGACTTGAACAATACAGTGCCTTTTGATCTCATTTCAGCTGCTGTGATTAAACAGACACACATCACTTGCTGTGCCACAGTGAAAGAAGCTTGTGGTTCACCTTTGCTGAATTAGTACCCACTGTGCACTGCAAATATCTAAAATGTCAATCCATTTGATAATGTCAGAGAGGCTGCAAATACCACAAAATGGCACCAAGGAAGCATTCAACACAGACAAAAGAACATTTAACATCTCTCTCCTTCAAGGGAAAATGAGAGTTAAATGGAAACAATAAACCTCTGATGAAGTGACTGAGGTCAGCAAATTTAATAAGCCGAAGTGGGACATGCACTTAGAACTCACTGTTTTAGTCTGTCCTTTCACAAAAAGTGTTCTATTACTGATCTTAAACCCAGTGCTGTGGCAGGAGAAATAATTTATATTGACACAAGATTAGGGAGTTCTTACCCCAAAATCCAGCTGGTGTCAGGTGACATTCTTAGGCAACCTGGGGATACTTGCCCCAAGAGCCCAGCTCAAAGTGCAGACTTCAAATTTCAAGTGACATCTTTATTTCATTTTGAAGCATTTAATTCCAAAAGGCAACAAAGGAGGACCCCAAACTGGTGTGAAGTTTGGAAATGTCAGCAAAACCACAGACCACCTGGAAGTCTCATGATCTTTCCACAACTTCCTGGTCCTCACCTCAAGCCTAACATGCAACTATGTTTCTGGAGTGTTTTTATTTTGTTTAAATTATAGTTATTGATACGCAATGAATAAAATTTCAAATGTTTTTGGTTTTTTTCCACTCACATTTGTATTAATTAGAGTAAAAGGCTTAACTGCTCCCCCAAAATACCCAGTTCATTACTCAATAGGGAACATTCAGAAGTAAGTGTTCCAATGTCTGTGGGCAGCTGTATTCCGTGGGTTATTTAGGGTTAGGAGATCAGCTCTGTCATGTCCCCAGGGGCCTTCCAAGGCCATTTGAGTCACTATTATTCTTGCCTGTGGAAAAAGGGAAAGAACTCTGGATTTCCTGTTAAAATGTGAGGTGAAAGTTGCACCTATCCCTTTCTCTCACATTCTTCTGGCATGAGCTTAGTCGTGTGATCACACATGGCTACAAGTCTAATATAAAATATGGATACTGGGATGTCCAAGAAGAAGGCAAAGAAATTTCTCTCCATGGCATATTTGTTCATCTATGTGTTTCAGAGTGATTCTATTCTTGTCAGTATACAGGGATCAAACACAGAGAAAAAGAATATGTGAGCACAAAAGTCAAGAATACTAAAATATTGACAAATATTAAATTCCTATATAAAATGTTAAAATAATATTGAGATGTAAATGTCCAGATCCAAGATCACAAATCTTTCCTAATGAACAGTATTGTTTTTGTTCTAAGAAAATGAGTAAATTTTACTATTGTCATTAGATGCTTTTAATTTTCAAATCCAAAAATATTTAAAAGATGGAATCAAACAACTTACAATACAGTATTTATAAGGACCACAAGTTTGAAAATTACAGAAAACTCATGGTTGAAAGTAAAAGATTATGAACAGCCCTTTACTTCCAATATTTGCTTTATTTTTATTTTATTTATTTATTGTCTAAGTTTTATGCCCCATCTTAAACACTACCGCAGCCTGGCTATTTCTTTAAATTGCTGCATAATGGATAGTATGAGCAATTCACTCATCTTAGAAAAATCAATATTTTGGAAAGGAGTTTTATGCTTTATTGAAAATTTCTCAAGCCTATTTTCATTCTATTAATCCTAGAACTGATCCTTCTATCCAACACTTTCTATCCTCAATTAATGTTTGTATGCTTCTAATAATCATAGATGATGATTGTATTTCCTTTAAGCAATCTCTGAGCCATGCTTTTAAAATGTAATTACTTTATTTGGAAAAGAACAATCTAATTTGATGAAATGTATCAATTAAAGTAGTAAGAGCGGGGATATCACGTTAAAAACAAATTCTGTCATAGTCTATGTAGAATGCTATTTCGAATTTAATGTTGAGCTGATCATTATTATTCTTCCCACATGAATCAATCCCTCTGACTCATTAATCATTTTCACTGTCTTTCTTGGAAATTCCCTCACTTTGTCTTCATCACATACCATTTTTCTAACATGTTACACCTAAATGATACTACTGTTTTAGATTTAGCCTTAACAAAATCAAATAGTGATACACTATCACATTTTTAGAATTGATAATTGTTCTTAATGTGAACTTGAATTTCTGTCAGGTTAATAATTACAATGAGGATTACTTCTCAGTACTGAAATTTCTATTCCATAAGTATAGTACCCATAATTCATCCATTTATTTTGTCACCCAGTGAATATTTCTTGAGTGCCTATTAGTGCTCGGCACAGTAGTAAATACTGGAGCTTCCATGATGAGTACAAAGAGACACAGAACCTGTGCTCACAGAGCTCATATTGGTAGGGAAGACAGATGTTAATGAAAGAATCAAATATTTAAATTTGAAACTTTAGATGTAACAAATATTTTGAAGAAGGGTTGGTAAGTATTCTCTAAGCTTACAATAAAGAAAATTAACCCAGTCAGTGAGGATAGGTAAGCTCTTCCTGAAGATGATCAGGCTAAGCCATGAGCCAGGGAAGCAAAGGAAATAACTAGGTAAAAGCTAAGGTTAACGGAAGTATCAGAGATAACAGGTTACGTCATAAAGGAGCAATGGTACATTCTGGAAAACTAGATATAAACCAGCCTTGCCAAAAGCATGTTGTGAAGTAAGACTAGGGAGGTAGGAAGGGGCTTACAAAACTAAACCACGTCAAAGATTTGGTTCTTGATTTGGTTCTTAGAATTCTTTTCAGCATGTGGATGATATGACCAGCCTTATATTTTGGAAAAATCACTCTAGTGGATCTATGGAGATGCCACTGAGGGTGACATGAGATGATGCAGAGAGTGAAGTTAAGGGGCTATTCTGTGTCTTATATGAGAAATTATTGTATTTATGGGAATGGAGAGACAGAGAGGTGAGTTCACCTAGGAGGTAACATCAATAAGTCTTTGTATAACACACATGGACGAAAATAGTGTACTTTGCTCAAATGACTCAAATCTTTGAAAAATTTGCCAGTGAGAATAAAATTCTAAATATGTTGTTTTATTTAACGTTGCTCATGTTAATGCTTTCATCACAAGTTCAGACTATACCAGGCATAATAAGCAAGAGGATTAGATAGATTCTCTAATGATTATACTCAGAATCTAATAAAAACTCCCACTCCCTTTCCAAAAAATGTGAGTTAGCCTTTCACAACATTTCTCTCTCTTTAATTTTCATTAACATTCAACTTCATATGGAACAAGGAAATATCAAAAGGTGATAACAGTGGTTTCATACTGGTTTCAAGATGATAGACTGACAAAAAATCATTGAAGCTGTGTTCCCATCTCACTCAGGCTGAAATGCTTTTCAAAACATCACTAAATTCTGAGTAGATAAATCAATACATTTATTTCCGTAAAAGGAAAAGATTCCTACAATTTCAAAGATGGATTGTAAAATTACAGGTTTACTGGTGATTCTCAAGCTTCTTTGTAATGCCTGACACAATTGAGGGACTCATGCAATCTGATCAATTATTGTTGCTATCTATGGCAGTATTTTTGAAAGGGAGGATAAGCTGAGAAAGAATATGTTTTGGTGACATGTAAGAATGGGAAAGGTATATGTGGTCCTTGGAGAGAAGATAGCGAGTTTTTAGAAATGCTCATCCATGTATCAGAAAAAGTTCTCAACGGGGAATAACCCTGAACCCATCATTGAAAATCACTGGTTTACTATGTTTGACTCTGGAGTAGAGTCTGGTTCTTTTAGTGGCACATGTTTCCTTTAATGGATATGGGAGAGAAAGAGACAGAAACAGAGACCCAAAAATCAGTCTCTCCAGTGAGACTCTGTTAGAGGATCAACACTGTACTTTTGTTTTTTAGAATGTACCAACAGCCCAAATACCCACCAGTAGATGAATAGATAAACAAATTGTGGTGAAAACACACAATGAAATATTATACATCCATAAAAAGGAATAAACTGCTGATACATGCTGCAATGTAGACAAACCTTGAAAACATTATGCTAAGTGAGAGAAGTCAGATACAGAATTTACACATTGTATGATTACATTTATATGAAATATCCAGAATCAATAAATTCATAGAGATAAATCCATAGAGCCCTTCCGATTGGGATTAGTACCCTTATGAAAGAGATCCCAGAGGGCTAGATTGCCCTTTCCACCATGTGAGGATGCAATGAGAAGACTGTCACCTATGAACCAGAAGGCAGAGTCTTGCCAGACACCAAATTTGCGAGTACCTCGATCTTGGACTTCTCAGCCTCCAGAACCGTGCAAAAGAAATTTCTGTTGATTATAAGCTACCCAGTCTCTGATATTTTGCTATAGCAGCATTAACAGACTAGGACAGTGAATTTCACCTCACTATATTAGTTTAAAAATTCTAATGTATCATATTATAAATGAGATTTGATTGACTTTAATAAACATTGGTGAAATTTAAAGTCCATATTTATTACATAATAACACTAACTCCCATTCATTGAGCATCTATGTTATTCCATTGAATTCACGCACCAATCTTTTGAAGTACAGTATGTAGAGTTATTCTCCCTTCTCATATTGAGAAACCAAAATTCACAGAGTTTGGGTTACTTGCTCAAAATCATGCAGTTAGTGAATGGCAAAGCTAAGCTTGATTTTCTGACTTCAAAATCTTGAAGTTCTTTTCTTTATATTTCTCCACCCTCTATCATGAATGCCTGAATTCTCAATTACACACCTGTTCAATTGGACTCTATTATGTTACGGTCTCTAATGAGAACCACATGGTCTCTGATTCATAAGAGGAAAAGTTACGAGGTGTCAGAGAAGTCATGGAAGCATATTGGAGAGGGTTGAGAGGACAGGAAAGCAATAAAAACAAGTACATAAATATACCTGGAAGGAATATTTGCATTTCCAATTTTTACTTCAGTCTTGAATACATAAAAATATTGAAAAATGTGTGAAAAGCTAAAAGAAATGGGTGTATCTGTCATTTAAAAGAATAAGTTGAGGAAATAGCCAATATGATACAATAATTACGTGGAACAACGAGACAATTAATTATTTTTCCTTTTGAATCATGGACATGAGAACATAAGCATAGGCATAGATACTAGTGCTTCTCCTTGAATGTAAGGGATTGGTGGGTGTGGGAAGGAGACCTTGAGAAGATAAAGATGCATGGCATTGGACACATAAAAAGATGTAAATGGAAAATGGTAGAATATTCTTTTCTTGAGGGGCTGTAAAATGTGATAAAGGCAGAAATCAAATCACAATGCCATTCCAGAATTGTGATATTTTGGGGGATAAGAACAAAAAATCAGCAACAGTGAAATTTATATATACATGTGAATATATGACACACACACACTCACACATGTATATACACACACATAGGTGCATATTAAACACTGGATTTATTATAATCTGCTCATGTTTTTCACTTTTCATTATTTTTTCATAGCATTTATCATACTTTTTCTAAGAGGGAAATATAAGGACCAATTAGCCCTAGTCCCTTTCAAATTTATCTATTTAAGAAATAATATATATTCTGAAAATTCATGAAAACATCAAAATCCTAAAAACCAACTGAAGAATCTCATTTTTAACTTATCTTTTTGAAAGTTAAACTTCTGATTTATTATATTGTTATTGTTGCAATGTTTCTTTTATTTCTTTAAAAAAAAAAACCTTTATATCCTTGCCCAACGACTTTGAGTGAGTCATGGAACTCAGAAAAATATTCACAGCATTTCATAAGTATGCATCATATATCTTGTCTCCTGCTATATAACTTTATATCAATCATTATGGCTGCCATATCAATATGAGGAGGCTAATACCTTCACTCTCTGCTCAGATTTCAGCATATTTATTTCGCTTTTTCAGGTTCAAGTTTTAACATCAGTAAAGAGCTTACCAGGGACCCTGAATATCTTCTAAAAACACTTCATAATTTTTCTGATTTCATTGTCTTGGTGGTTTCACATATAGAAGAGATAATGGAGGACGTTGAATATAAAAATAATTATTTAACATTATGGAGTTTTATTTTAGATTGCTCTAATTTGTTCTTGGATTATGTTATTAGACAAATATTTATTTATTTATTTATTTATTTATTTAGAGATTGGCACCTGGGTTAACAACTGTTGCCAATCTTTTTTTTTTTCCTGCTTTATCTCCCCAACCCCGCCCCCCCCCACCCCCGTACACAGTTGTATATCTTAGTTGCACGTCCTTCTAGTTGTGGGATGTGGGACGCCGCCTCAACGTGGCCTGACAAGCGGTGCCACGTCCGCACCCAGGATCCGAACCCTGGGCTGTGGCAGCGGAGCGTGTGAACTTAACCACTCGGCCAGGAAGCCAGCCCTAGACAAATATTTAAATTAGTGTTCTTTCTCCTTGTAATTTAGCTCACATCTCCACTGTCTCCATACACCATGGAGAAACCACTGTACTTCCAATTAATGCCCATGTTAGGCATTTATTAGTGTAGACCTTGGCTTATTGACTTCCTTAAATTTGAAGCATTCCTTTCAAAGATTTCAAATACTTCCAAACATTGAAATTACTTAAACAACAGAAGTATAACTCTCGGTTTAAACTGTGGACAACCCCCATTGACACACAGAATCAACTTAACGAAGTGTCATTTATATGATCTGACATAGTAGATATTAGAAAAACTATATGCTATCCTGACCCAAAAGTATGCCTGGCCTCTATTTCTTGAAATGAAAGAAAAGGATGGAAAAATGTTTGAGGAAAAAAGCCATCAGCACTATTGAATTTTTTAAAAAAATACATGAATGAATGAGAAAGCATCTGGGTATCAGGAAGCAAAATGAGCCAATTCTATACTTATTTTGCTTTACTGCACAGTCTCACTGCCCATGTGCTGTCAGACACAGAGTATTGAGCCTAACTCTCCTGAGTTTCAATCTCAATGCTGCTACCAGAATGCTAACTACACAAACTCAAGCAAATCATTTAATGAAAGCTTCTGTAGAATGGGGGTAATTCCTAGCTTGCAGGGTTGTTATAAGAATTAAATCAGATTGTGTTGCTTAAGTGTTCAGAAGGCTCCCTGGGCATATAAAGAAAGTAGCAATTGATAGATGTCATCATTGACTACTTTTTCCTTCCCTACATACAAAGCAAGCTTTCACCTCTACTCATGTCTACCAACTCCTCTCCCCTGGTTTATGCTTATCAAGTCTTCAAAAACCATATTCAACCCAGTGAAAATTATCCTGCTTGAGACCTATCTACTCTGATCCTCAAGTATAGCGAGTCCCTAATATTTATTAATTATACCACATGTGTATGTATTAAAATCTAATTTTATTTTTAGTGATATGAATATATAACTTTGTATTCAAAAAGTACCCTTTATGTGATAATCCCTTGTAAATTACAATGTGACCAAGGATTAAATTGGCCAAATATTTTAAGTTCTAATATTTTGAGCATTGTTTTTCCAGAAGCTGGAGACATAGTGATTTCATTTGTCAGGGAGCATGTGGAATAAGAAACCCTCTTTCTGCGTTGTTGAAAGCATGTTATTTCTTTCATGTACAGAGGATCGCGTTTCGAAAGGAACATATTAGGTACATGTGCCTAATATGACTCTGTAGCTTTTTTTACCCTTTGTTTTTACCCAAGAACCTGTTGACCTTAACATTTTGGCCCTACTACATGATTTAAAATGGTGATATCAATCAGCATAAAATTTAAAAGGCAAAGACAGTAGTGGCAAAAGTAATCAAAGCCAAAAATTGACTAAAGAGTTATATCTTGTGCTAATATTAAAATTACAAAAAGTCAAAAAATCATATAATAGATAGAATATTTCCTTTTTGGAAATTGAATGAAAGGCTACTATGACAACAACAATAGCAAAGAGCTAAGTACAGACAAACAATTGTATCAGACTTCATCCCTACGACCTAATAAGTTGTGATCATACATCTTGGTTTTCCCAGGACAGCTTTTAGTTTATGCTTATTTTCTGAGCTCAGATATTAATAAATAGCACTCACTTTCACTGTTAAAATGGTACCAAGTCAAGATAAATTCTATTTCCATCACTAAAGCCTGGAGCTCTCTAGTTCATTAAAAATATTGCCCTGCTAGCCCGGAGTTTACACATTAGGACAGCAGGATCTATTCATTTGGTTGATATCATTCAATAAATTTATCTAATTGTGTTCAGGTATGTGTATGTGTATGTATGCCTTTTTAAATTTCTAATGCCTTATTTTTATATATCTTGCATTTTTCACTTATGGATGTATCATTACTCTTTTTCATTTCAATACATAAAACACCAAATTCATTCATCCTAATAATTCATGTATACCATAATTTATTTAATCATGGTCATTTGATGAACATATATTTTTCCATTTGGGAGGGGGCTACTTTAAACAATTCCTCGATAATTATACTTCTCTCTGTGCGTGAGAATCAAAGCTGAACATGGAAGTCATGTTTATCTGAAGAGACAGAAATTGAAGTTCAGGGTAATTGAAGCACCTGGAATCTGTACAGCAGAACACTGAAGAGTAAGAAGCTAAATTAGGGGGAAGATTTCCCCCTAAATCCTTGACTAGGGGCTAGCCTGTGTATTTTCAGATTGAGTAGAGAGTTGTTTCTACGAGTTTGAGAAAAAGAAGAAATTCTAGGTCAGGCAGTGCTGGGGGACATTGGAGATCTGTCTCTGCCAGAATGTAAAGATCTTGTTAAAATCTCCCAAACACACTGAGCATCAAGCTGAAGTACCAGACTGGTGTGTTTTAAGTTTAAGAAAAAAATGTCCTAGAACAAGGCACTCAGTACACAGACCTGCCTGAACAAAGCCTGAGAAAACCCTTGATGATATCCACAAGTGACAGAAACTACAGGCGTTAAGTGGTACTAAAGAAGAACGTAGTTGGAAGACTAACACTACTTGACTTCAAGACTTACTCGTAGCAAAAGAATAGACACATAAATCAATGGAACACAATGGAGATCTCCAAAATAGAGCCACAGAGTAACACTCAACTGATCTTGGACAAAATAACAAAGGTACTACAATGGAGAAAAAAAAGGTTTTTTCAACAAATGGTGCTGGAACAATTAGACACATATATATGAAAAAAGGTGAATCTATACACAGATCTTACCCCTTTCACAAATATTACCTCAACATAGATCATAGACTTAACTGTACAATGAAAAAGTATAAAACTTCTATAAGAAGAGGAGAAAATCTAGGTGACCTTATGTTTGGCAATAATTTTTTAGATACACCATCAAAAGTATGATCCATGGAAGAAAAAATTGATAAGGTGGACTTTACTAAAATTAAAAACTTCAGCTCTGTGAAAGGTAGTGTTAAGGGAATGAAAAGACAATCCACAGATGGGAGAAATATTTGCAAAACACATATCTGATAAAGAATTTGTATCCAAAATAGGCAAAGAACTCTTAAAACTCAACAATATGAAAACAAAAACCCAATTAAAATACAAACAAAAAATTTGAAGAGTCACCTCACCAACAAAAACATACGAATAGCAAAAAAGCATATGAAAAGATACTTAATATCATGAGTTATTTAGGAACTACAAACTAAAACAGCAATGAGATGCCACCACACAAATATAGAACCCAAAAAACTGACAATACTAAATGCTGCTAATGGTATGGAACAACAGGAATGCTCATTCTTGGCTGGCAAGACTTCAAAACGGTACAGTCATTGGGAAGACGGTTTAGTAATTTCGTAAAAAACTAAACATTGTCTTACCACTGGATCAACAATCACACTTCTAGGCATTTATCCAATTGATATGAAAATTATATTTACACAAAAACCTGCTCACGAATGCGTACAGCAGCTTTATTCATAAGTCCCAAAACCTGGAAGAAAAAACATGATATCCTTCAATAGGTGAATGAAAAAACAAACTGTGGTACATTCATATAGTGAAAAATTATACAGTAATAAAAAGAAGCGAGCTATGAAGGCATGAAAAGACATGAAGGAATCTTAAATGTATATTCATAAGTGAAAGAAGCCAATCTAAAAAGGGTGCATACTGTGTGAATCCATCTACACACATTCTGGAAAAGGCAAAACTATGAAGATGGTAAACAGATCAGTGGTTGTCAAGGATTTGGTGGGGTGCGAGTGAAGGGTACAAGATTGAACATGTGAAGTACAGGGATTTTCACAACAGTGAAACTCTTCTCTATGATACTATAATGATGGATACATGAACTTGTGTCTTTTGAAAACTTGTAGAACTTTATAGAACAAAGAGTGGAACTTAATGTAGGCAAATTGAAAAATCACTAAGGAGGTTAGATAGCTCCAGGAAGGAATGCAGACTTTACAAGAGAATCTAACTATATGACAAATGTGTGAAACAGCCTCACTGAAGGGGATGGGGAGAAAAAGGCACTGACCTAAGTAACCTTGGAAATGAGTGGAGTCTAAGACCAAAATGAAGTAACTGCGCATAAGCACTATGCTGTAGTTGATAAAGTTGTTCCCCACAGGAGTATGGGTTAGTATCATGACAGCTATACACATAGACCAGAAGTGAATAACTAAATAGAAGAATGACAGATGGTGACAGCCGGATTTCTTATTTTTGCGTTGGAATTTACCAGTAAGCAAGTGGAAGAGGCTAAATGAGCCAGCTTTTAATTTATTAGAGTTTGAGATACAAGTAAGAACTCATCTTTATTTTAAAATAGATACAGATTATTACATATAGAAGCATCTATAGCTATGAGTATATACATGGGTTGATACACATATGTATATTTCCTTGCTCTGTCAGTTGAGGTCTTCTCAGATCTAATATGTGTGTTAATAGATACACCAGAAATAGAGTGAAACAGGGCAGGAAAATATGTGAAAGAACAAGTGCCAAATCATAAAAATTTGATGATAAGTATTAATTTATAGATGCACAAAGCTCAGCAAATTGCGAATAAGATAAATTCAAAGTCAACAATACCTCGGACCATCATGTCACAGTTACACTGCTAAAAAGATAAAGTAACAATAGTGAAACAATATTCAAAATAGCCAGAGAAAAAGAAGCATATTGCTTATAGGTAACACTGATAAATACACTACTGTGATTTCTCTTTAGAAATAATAGAAGCCAGATGACAAAGGAATGATATACTCAAAAGTGGAAAAAAGAAGAAAAATCTAAAAAATTCCATATACAATGAAACTGTACAATGAGAGTAAAATGAAAACATTTTCAGAGAAACAAATCACAGAAAGGTAGAAATTCAGAGGCAGAGACAATTGTTTGGAAACAATTATATGATGTCTGCCAGAGCAACGCTTTATAAATAACATCATAAATACTTTAGAAATAAAAGGACGAAAAATATTTACCTAAGCAACGGAAAGCAATAGAAAGCTTTTGTATGGTTACATTGAGATTGAAGAAAGTGTATTCCAAGACGAAAGATAAAGAGAGCAATTTCTGAGTGATCACAGAGACAATTCATAAGGAATACATGTCAACCTAAAATGTATATACACTTACTAACAGAGTTTCAAATTTCATGACGGAAAAGTTAAAAGCAAAGGAAATAAAAAAACTCCGGAGTCATAGTTGTAGATATTATCACCTGATAGAGACCGAATGTTTGTGTCCACCCAAAATTCATAGGTTGTAACCTAATCCCCAGTGGGATGGCATTTGGAGGTGGGGCCTTTAGGAGGCGATTAGGTCATGAGGGCAGAGGTCCATGAATGGGATTAGTGCCGTTACAAAAGAGATCCTGGAGAGCTCTCTCACCCCTCCCACTGTGTCAGGACACAGCAAGAAGATGGCCATCTATGAACCATAAAGTGGGTTCTTACCAGACACTGAATCTGCTGGTACTTTCATCATGGACTTCTCAGCCTCCAGAATGTCAGAAATAAATTTCTGTTGTTTAGAAGCCACCCAGTCTGTGATATTGCGCTATAGCAGCCCAAATGGACTAAGAAACCACACCCCTCTCAGTAACTGACAGAAAAATTAGAAAAAAAAGTCAAAGTATAAAAGATCTGAAAACCTTTCTCTCTCATTGCTCTTTAATTAAAATTTAAAAGCTACTGTGTTCAGCTTCCGCAGAATCCATATTCTTTTCAAATAACCACAGAATATTCACCAAGAGTGACCAGATGCTGGGCCATAAAATAATAATTTTAATCAATAAAAATTTAAAATATTAAGGAACATATTCACTAATCTCTCAGCAGAGATAAATTAGAAATAAATAACAATAAGAAAATTATATACCCTGAAATATTTGGAAAGCAAATAAAATTTTTTTATGTAAAGTAAAATTTTTTGATCCATGGTCACAAAGAAATTATAAGAAAAATTTTAAAAAGATTGTAAATGATTGACAATAAAAACATCAACGTTTCCTGATGCACAGCTAAAGCAGCACCTGGAGTTTTAAAGACCTATATTAGAGAAGAAAAGAACAGAAGAGGAGAGGACAGGAGAGGAGAAAAGGGAAGAGAGAAGATAGAAGAGGAAAGAAATATCTATCTTAGGATGAAAGAAATTGTAAAGCAAAATTAAACCCCAATAAGTGGAATTAAAAATAACATTTTTGGATATGATACCAAAAGTAATGGTAACAAAAGCAAAAATAAACAAGTGGGACTATAGCAAACTACAAAGCTTCTGCACAGCAAGGGAAACTATCAAGAAAATGAGAAGACAAACTATGAATGGGAGAAAATATTTGCAAATCATACATATGGTAAGGGGTTAGTATGCTAAACACATGGAGAACTTATACAATTCACTAGCAAAAAAGAAATCTGATTTAGGGGCCAGCCCACTGGCACAGCAGTTAAGTTTGCATGTTCCACTTTGGTGGCCTGGGGTTCACCAGTTCAGATCCTGGGTGCGGACCTATGCTCCGCTTGTCAAGCCATGCTGTGGCAGGCATCCCACATAAAATAGAGGAAGATGGGCAAGGATGTTAGATCAGGGCCAGTCTTCCTCAGAAAAAAAAAAGCAATCTGATTTTAAAGTTTTCGGAACTAAATAGACATTTTTCCCAAGCAGAAATACAGATGGCCAACAAGCACGTGAAAAGATGCTCAGTATCACTAATCATGAGGAAAATGCAAATCAAAATCGCAATGAGATATCACTTCACCACTGTTAGAGTGGCTATTATCAAAAAGATGAGAGAGGGGCTGGCCCGGTGGCACAGCGGTTAAGTGTGCACGTTCCCCTTTGGCATCCCAGGGTTTGCTGGTTAGGATCCTGGGTGCGGACATGGCACCACTTGGGAAGCCATGCTGTGGTAGGCGTCCCACATATAAAATAGAGGAAGATGGGCATGGATGTTAGCTCAGGGCCAGTCTTCCTCAGCAAAAAGAGGAGGATTGGCAGCAGATGTTAGCTCAGGGCTAATCGTCCTCAAAAAAAAAAGAAAAAAAGACAAGAGATAAGTGTTGGTGAGGATACCGACAAAAGGGAACACTTGTGCACTGCTGGTGAAAATGTGAATTGCTACAGCAACTATGGAAAGGGTATGGCAGTTCCTCAAAAAATTAAAAATAGAACTACCATATGATCAACAAGCCCACTTCTGGGAATATATTCAAAGGAAATGAAAACAGGATATCAAAGAGATACCTGCACTCCCACATTCATTGCAGCGTAAGATATGGAAGTAACCTAAGTGTCCATCAACGAATGAATAGATAAAGAAGATGTGGTATATATATACAATGGAATAGTATTGATCCATGAAAAAGAAGGAAATCTGCCATTTATGACAACAGGAATGAAGCTTGAGGGCATTATGCTAAGTGAAATAAGCTAGACAGAGGAAAAGAAATACTGCATAGTATCATTTATGTGTGGAATCTAAAAAGAAGTCAAGCTCCTAGAAACAGAATAGAAAAGTGGTTGTCAGGACTAGGGGGTGGGAGAAATACAGAGAGGTTAGCAAAATGCTACAAATTTTCAACTATAAAATGAATAAGGCCTGAAGATCTAATGTATAAAATGATGACTATAGTTGATAACACTGTTTTGCATAATAGAAATTTGCTAAGCAATTAGAACTTAAATGCTGTCACTAAAACGTATATATATATATATATATGTATGTTTGTGTGTTAACATATATATATGTTAAGGTGTTAATTAACTAGAAGGGAGGAATTCTTTCACCATGAATACATATATTAAATCATCACAATGTACACTTCAAATATTTTACACATTTGTCAATTATACCTCAAGAAAGCTGAAAAGAAAAAGTGTACTCAAACAAGCAAAGTCATATGGATCAATGGAATAGAATTAAGAGTTCAAAGATAAACCCATACATATGCGGCCTACTTATTTTTGGTAACTGTGCCCAGATCATCCAATAGAGAAAATGAAGAAGAGTCTCTTCAACAAATGGTACTGGGACAGCTGCATAGCCACGTGTGAAAGAATGAAGTTGTACACTTATCTCACACTGTATACAAAGATTAATTCAAAATGGATCAAAGGCCGAAATGTAAGAGTTAAAACTATAAAATTCTTGGAAGGAAACAGGGGTAAATCTTCACGACCTCTGATTTGGTAAGAAATTTTTAACTGTGATACCAAAAGCACAAGTAACAAAAGACAAAATTGATTAATTTAATCAAAATTTAAAACTTTGCTCTTCAAACGACACCAAGAATATGAAAAGACAATCACAGATTGAGAGAAAATACTTGCAAATCATATATCTGATAACAGACTTTTGTATAGAATATGTAAAGAACTCTTACAACTTAAGAAGAAGAAGACGAATAGCCCAATTAATCAATTGGGAAAGAATCTGAATAGGCGTGTTTCCAGGGACACAAATATTTAAATGCCCGTGGAGCACATGAAAAGTTGCTCAATATCATTAGCATCAGGGACATGAAAATCAAAACCAAAATAAGATATCATTTCACATCCATTAGGATGGATGGAATCAAAAAGTCAGATAATAAGTATTAGGAGGATGTGGAATCCTCATACACGACTTGGAGGAATTTAAAATAGTGCAAACTCTTTGCAAGACAATGTGGCAGTTCCTCAGAGGATTAAAGATAGAGTTAACATATGACTCAGCAATTCCACTGCAAGAGAAAAGAAAACATATGTTCACACAAAAACTTACAAGCTAACACATATACCAGCATTATTTGTAATGGTCAAAAAGTAGAAACAATCCAAATGTCCATCAACAGATAAATGAATAAACAAAATGTGCTACATCCATTCAATGGGATATTTGCCCGTACAAAGGCATGAAGTACTGATACATGCTACAGCATGGATAAACCTTGTACGCATTACGCTAAGTGTAAAAAGCCAATCACAAAAAAACATGTATCATGATTCCATTCATATGAAAGTCCAGAATAGGGAAATCTCCAGAGATGGAAAGTAGATTAGAGGCTTTTTGGGAGTGGCAAGGAGAGTATGAGGGGAGAGGAGAGTGACAGATAAGGCATACAGGTTTCTTTTTGAGGTAGTGAAAATGTTCTAAAATTAACTGTGGTGATGTCGAATGTCCTAACGACCATTGAACTGCCTACTTTAAATGAGTGAATTTTATAGAATGTGAATAATATCTCAATAAAGCAGATAAAACTATTTTAAAATGCACTTGCTATATGAATATATATATATTCATATATATATTACTCTATATATATATGAATATATAGAGTAACTCTACTCTAAGGTATTCCCCTAAGAGAAAAGATAAAACATGCCCATAAAAGAATTATATATTAAAGTATATCGGAATGGCAACTTTAATAAGATCCCCACACTAGAAATTACCAAACTGTCCATGAACAGACGAAGGGGGGTCAAATCTTTATATATTCTTATAATGAGATATGCAAATTAAAGAATGAACGACTGATACAACTATTGATGGAATAGTGTAGAGAAATTTTGAAGACCTTATGTTGAGTGAAAGAAGCCAGATAAAGAGTATACATTGTATTACTCCATCGATGTGGAGTTCTAAAACAGCAAATCTAAACTATACTGATAGAAATGTGATCAGTGGTTTCCTGAGATGGGGGGCATTCCCTACAAAGGGGCATGAGAGAATCTTCTAATGTGACGAAGAGTTCTATATCTTGAAATAGATTTAAATTACATTGACGTACACTTTTGTCAAAACTTATCCACTACCCCATTAAAATGTATACATTTTGCTGTATATAAATTATACCTCAATAAAAGTGATTAAAGTATTATGAAATCAAATCTTCCTATTCAGTAACAGAGTATATCTCTTTATTAATTCACATTTTTTATGTTCTTCAGTAATCTTTTATAGTCCAATAGCTTTTTAGAACTTTATTAGTATTTTATAATCTTTGTCACTATTGTCAATGAGGTATTATTTTTCCTCTTATGTTTCTAATTGATTATTGCAAATATGGAGAAAGCTATTGATTTTTATATATTAGTCTGGTATACAGCCAATTTTCCAAATAGTCTTATTCATTTAATAAAGTTTTAATAAATTATTTTTCATTTTCTAGTAATGTAATTATGTCACTTGCAACTGAAGGAGAATTTTGTATTTTTAAAACTTGTCTTGCTTTCATTTTACTCTCGCCTCGTTATACTACCTAAATCTTCAAAAAAAAAGTTGGCTGACTTTGCTGACTGTGACCTCTGTTTTCTTGATTATCACTTGATTTTCAGTCTTAAAATGTTATTTGCTGTTGAGTGTGGGTAGTCTCTACATCCTTTATACAAGTTTATTCTATTTTGCTTAAGACATTTTATGAGTAATAGCTGTGGAGTTGTATCAAATTCTTTTTTATCATTTGTTAATTTAGATGCTTTTTCTCCACTAATTTCTTGGTGTAATTCTTCACTCAATTAATAAATACTTAATGAGGTCCTATCATGTTCCAGACACTTCTCTAGGCTCTGGGGCTACAATGGTAAAATAATTCAAAGGAGTAGAAATTTACAAATGCATAGGCAAAGGGAGTATGAGAGGTAAAACATGATTAGATAAATCATACTGGGATGCAAATAGTAAAATGATCATTTTGTGAACTTCATGGCTAACGAGGATTCCAACAGGCAGAGAAAGCTGCTAATGCAAAGACTTCAAGGTTAGAAGAGGGCTACACACATGTTCAATGAACTGAGAATGTTCAATGTAGTCAGGTTACAGCGGGTGAGGGAGACATGGTTAAAGATGTGGGCACGGTGGAAGGGAGGGGCCAGATCACACAAGACTTTCAGGTTAGAATAAGGTATAACGAATCATGTTGATGTCCGGAACACTACTAAACTACCCTTACCTTCCTGTAATAAACTGTTCTTTGTCATGGTGAATTATTCAGTTAACATTTTCCTGCATCCATTGGCTAATACTTATTTTTACATTTTTATCCACGTTAATGAATGATATTAATCTATGGGGGGATTCTGATTTTTATTTTTGCTACCTTTATCAGTTCTTGGCATTAAAGTTATCAGTTTAAAATGAATTGGTGAGAATTTCATCTTTCTCATGGTTAAACAGGTTAAAAATGATTTTTGCAAAGATAGACTTCAACTAGAAATCTCTCAGGACTTGCAAATAGATTGGTGGCTTTATAATCTCTTCTCCCTTAATTTGTCTGCTCAGTTATTTTATTTTTTTTTCCAAGGATGGTTAATATTTTGCTATTACCCAGTATATAAAGATTTTCAGTTTTTCATAAAAAATAATTGTTCCTGATAATCGTTCACATTACCTTTAATCTCTTCCATGACTATGGTTATATTTACTTTCTCATTCTTAATAAGTATTGATATCTTTCTCCATTTCTATCTCTTAAGCTCTTTTATTTTATTTCATTTAAAAAATTTTTAAGCTTTTCTAGAGAGACTACTAGACGAAATTCTCTTATTGATATTTTGGACTTTTGAAAGGTGTGGGCTTCATATTTTTAAACCTCTTTTACCATATTTTATTTATAAATTACTTCACTATAGATTTTTTCAATTTCCTCTTAATATATTTTACTATAATTTATTGAATTTATTAATACGAGAATTTATTTACTTTTGTCTTTCTTTTTAAATGATAAACAAATTTAAATATATATTTTGCTTTGAATACAGTTTTGATTGAGCCCATAGGTTTTCATATGCACTGTTCTTTATTTTACTAAATTCATGATGATTTGTCATTCTGTTTTTGGATGCCTCATTTATGCAGGTGTATTTTTACAGTATATTTCTTAATATCAAAGAAGCTCTTGTTTGTTGCCATTTTATGCTTACAAGGATTTTTATGCTTGAATATTGTAAAATATTGACTTTTTGGACTTTTTGCAGAAGTTCTTCTTGGCCACACTGGGTTCTGCTTGTGGCCTCTATTAAATATTGTTTCTTAGATTTATAGTACATAAAAACTTTATGGATCATTTTATTAATGAATTATGAAATTATACTTTAAGATATGTTAATTCAGATGATTTAGTATCTAATAAAATAATGCAATTCTGAATGTAAATATACAACCAGAAGGATGAAACTAGTGTGACAAATAGAAGTGGAATGAAAGAAGAGTCTATGAAATCTAGAGAATATGGAAACTATTTTTTAAATGTCTATTTGATTACCACAATATCTTAATTCTCTTCAAGAAGAAGTTTGAAATTTTAGATGTTTAAGAACAATTACTAACTTATCTAGTATATATTGAGGTAGAAATGTATTAAGAGTACAACCTACAAGGAAATGATTAAATGGTTATCAATATTAAGTACTACTTTAACTGTCATTCTTGGAAAATTGGCAAAAAAAATGAGATATTCGATACCCATAATGGATAAAATTACTTAATTCTTTTATTGCAGTACTTACTTTTAAGACCAAAAATTACATGCTAAAGAGCCCCAAACACAAAACCTGGCCTCAATTTCTAAGTGAAATAATTCAAACTTCAGGCAAATCAGGCAACACTAAAATGAGTTAACCAGCTAATGATAAATACATCAAGAATGAGAATAAATCCACAGAAATAATAAACGTAATGTATAATAATAGATGCCTATTCACAATATGTCTGATCATAGACACTGTAAATCATTTAATCCTAAAACAACTTTACACAATAGTTATTATACCTGCATTTAGCATAGAGAAAAATGAAGCTCAGAGAAGAATTTGCCAAGGTTAATTTTTCCATCAGCCCAAGCTGTCTCCCAAGGTCCTATTAAAGTCAAACAGCAATGCCCAGGGAAAACTCTATAGAGAAGGCAGTTTTTTAGAGCTTTCTGCAACTGAAATTAACTTAAGGAAGTAAAAGAGGGGGTTATTTTAATTATTGAAAGGTATCTCACGAAATCGAATGGCAAGAGCAATAATAATATCTATCCGCTCACATTTATCAAGTGCTTATTATGTGCCAAGATCTGCTCTGAATACGTTACATGTATTAGTTGATTTAATCTTTGCAAAAACCTCATGGTATTACTATTGGGGTAATATTCCATAATTATTACAGTCATATATAGTATTAACTATGGAGTAATATAGTATTGCTAGCATTTCCTTTTTATAGAAGAGGAAACTGAGGCACAAAAAGTTAAGTTTCTTGCCTGTAGTCACAAGGACAGAGGTAGAATTACATGATGGACAGTCCTGTGGTCTTGGGCCAGAGTTTACTGCCGTTTGAAGAGTGGAATTAGACAGTCGAACTAAAAAACCCATCAGAACATTCTTTCTCAGCTCTCCTCTTTCGTGTGCATATTCTAGTCCCTCTCAGTGTCTGGCTTTCTCTAGTCATGGAACCAAAAGAGTATGAACCACTGCTTCCAAGTTTACACGACCTCCATTGGTCACAAGCAGCCACTCACAGCCCTTTCTGAATCTTGCAGTTCTAACAACTTGCAAGAGAAGATCTATTTGGCTCAACTTGAGTCAGCTGTCCAATCTTGGTCCCATAAGTGATGAGCAGAAAGAAGAGATCACGTAACCTTTTTTTTTTTTTTTTTTTTTTGCTGGAGTCCTTCCACTGTAGATAAGGAGGAGAGGAAAATTCCTCCCAAAAGAGAGTCACTCTGAATAGACAAAAGCAAAACTACCACTGAGGCAAAAGTAAGAATCAAGGTAAACTAAGAATGGGCCACGAGCTATGACACAGTATGATTGTTATTTGGTCCCATTCCAGGTTTCTTTTTCTAGACAGCCTGTTCCTCCAAGTCATAACCTGTGTCTTATTCAACTTTGTGCTTCCACGTTTATGGACACTGTTTGATACAAGAAGCTGCCTTAAAAATGTTTTGGAAGTGAACTAAATACATGCTAATCATTATTCTTCCCAGGACATGTGTATTATTTGCTAAGTAGTCTTCCAAGGAGTGAATTTGTCAGAGAAAATGACTCCAGAGTTCTAAATAATTATTTTCTTTTTATTTCTATAAGTGAATTAGCTGGATATTTTCTTAATCACATTAATTGAGAGTGGAGACAAAAAAATAATAGAAAGTTATGCGTTCACAAAAAATTTACATTAAGAAAACCAAAAACTTTAAATTGATATGGGCAAACCTCATCCCATACGTGAGGAGCCCAGGAGCAAAATGAAATATTCATGAACACCCACAGGTCAGCAGAGCGCGAAAGGGCCAGAAAGGGTCCAACATTGGGCCATTCTTTAAAAGGAATCAGAAGGAAATAGAAATTGATTGCTTAATTTAGGTAAATAGCAGAGAGTCAACCAAGAACTTTCATACTGTAATTAAAAGCATTTACAATGTTAAATAAACACAGAGATATTATAGAATAGAAGGCAAAAAGTACATGAGTTCTGAGGAAAAAATGGGCGTTTTCAAGGTAATTTGGGTATGTGCCTCAATTTTCCCACGTGTCTAAGTTTACTCCTCCTGCCGAACTGATTCTTCACCTTATTTTGGATCACAAGTAGTTCCTTGGATTTGATGAAGGTTATTCTTGAAAATATTAATATGAGTATAAAGACAAATTTTACACACAGTTTTAGGGGGTCCAGACCCCTCCATGTATTCTCTATTGGTCATTGCACCCCAAAATAAGAGGACCTGCTGGATTAGAGCCCAACACAGAAAACTCTGCGGAGTCCTGTCCGGAGGCATTGTCCAAAGGCGAGAGGGGAGGCTTGGTTAGGCCATCGTCAGTAATTAGCATTTTATTGCAGTTTCCCCAGTTCTTTTCTATTCAATAGCTGGCTAAGGCACATTTATAGAGTACCTCTGAGCATAGCATTATTTTACATAGATAGCAGTAGTACATTCCCTAACCAATAAAGAAAATTTGACCTCAATCATTTTGAGTGATTTAAAAATAATATTTAATAGCTTCAGTATGATCATTCAACTTATATATGAATATTCATGTTTATGTGGTGTGTGTGTATGTGAGAGAGAGAGAGAAACAGACAGAAAAAGAGAGAAATGACAGAGACAGAGACAGAAGGAGAGACAAATATACAGACAAACTTACAGCCATAAGTCTAATTAAAGAACCAAATAATTGTGAAAATGATATTAACCATATCTATGAAACACATGTTGTTTAAAAGATTCCTTGGAATCGTAGATGTTAAGACTGTTAGATACATTAAAATTTGAAAGAATTTCTGATGACTTTTGACACAATTATCAATTACTTCTGGATATGTAATTTTGACTTAAAAGTATCAGTGAAATAATTACCTGTGGGTTAAAATGCTCGGCCATATCAATATTCAATGCCCTGAAAAGACTTCCTTTAGGAGACGTGAGTACCAGAATCTGTGAGAACTGATTTGTGGAAAACAGCTTACCTATTCGCCCTTTTGAAGGCACACGATCTCTCGTCAATCTGTGATTCCAAAATTGTAAATTTTAATTTAAAAAGTGCATTAAATTTTCCGGGCAATAACGGTAGTGCTGAGTTTGTTACATATGCACTATTAGAAGAAAGGATAATTATGAACTCAAATAACTCAATCAAGTACATTTTGTAAACTTTTGAAAGCTATAGATTTTACTTTCAGCATAAACAATTTTTGGTTAAGTGTATTTCACCCTAGGTGAATAAATCCTTATGTTCCTTGCATTTTCTTATTACACCGTCGAGCAGTATTCTGATCATTTTGTTATAAAACAAATCTTTTTATGGTTGTACACAAGAGTAACAACCCACTGATTAGTATTTTCTAATTACTGAGATGTACTAATAAAAAGGATTTTTAATATATCACACTGAAAATTTTATGATAATCCAGAAAGAAAGGACTATATTAAAGCATGAAAATTACATAAATCCTTAACACAGAATTTATATTTTTTATAAGAATATATCAGTTTAGCAAAATCTTCTTTTTTATACACAACTCTCCAAGACAACATAAGATGGAAAAAATTAGCTTAACTATAATTATCTGTAACTATTCTTATAATGAAATCCATAAGTTGGTATTTGAGATGTATGTGCAAGTGGGTGATATTAACAATGACAGCTTGTTGCCTACTTGCACACCTTCCTGTTTTCAATCCCTCCAATTTCCTGCTGCAAAAATATATTTTTTGAATCATTTCTTTATCAATCTTGCTTCTCTGCTCAACTAGCCATGATGATTTTCAATTGTCCACTGTATCAAATTCAAATTATCTGTACTGTTTTCATAACTCTTCATATCTGGACTTGCTCTGTCTTTTCAATCTTATTTTTCCACTGTACCTAATAATCATCTTTGCCTCCAGTTTGGGTCAAATCCATTACTCACTCAGCCACACATCACAAGTAAATGAATTATCTAATCATCCACTCATACGCTCAATATTTCTTTCTTTAGGAAAATATTTATTCAGTCTGTATTTACTATGCCAGATGCTAAAGAAGACTGAAAAATAAATCATTAAACCCTTATTGTAATAATTTCATTTATTAAGTATTAATTAAGTGGTAGACACTGTTCTATGTACTTTTCATGTACCATTTCATCTAATTTTCAACACAATCTTTTAACATAAGATTTATTATGATCCACATTTTACCCAGGAAGAAACTGAGGTTTAGAAAGGTTAAGTGGTCTCCCCAAGGTCAGACATTGGTGGTGAGCTGGAATTAGAACTCAGGCATTTGGATTCTTGGCATTAAAAAGATCTAATCTGATCTTTCCAATTGCTCTATGAAATAGACAGAGTACATGTTACTTATTCATTTATGGATTAAAGGCAAAGCTGTAAGAAATTAAATGACTTGTTCAGCATTAGGTGGCAGGCCAGAGTTAAAGTGCAGTTTTTAGTTCCATATTAATTTTTTTACCTATACCACATTCTACAAAGTTAGTGCTAAACTCTATCAAAGCATGACTTTACCTTTAGTTGGGGGTTGCTGCATAGAATTAGTACAGAAATTGACACCCAGCAACTATATTTTGAATGGATGGCATTTATATTTCTTAGGAAATAAAGGAAGAGAGTACAAAAGGAAAGAGATGGGAATTTCCTGGAGATTGTTTGAGTGATGGCGAGTCTTTCTGTTTGAGGGAAGCACAGGGTAAGTGCAAGATGATCCCTCCTCATCTATGAGCTGGAATCAGATTACAGAGTGCCTTAAAACTTGGACTTCATGAGCTCGCAGGAAGAAAGGCACTAAATGCTGTTTAGCCCAGAATCTGGGATTTAGGATGACTTATCTGAGAATAATGTGTGAGACGCAGAGAAGCAATAGTGTGTAATCACCAATGGTGTGCTGTTGAGTCACATTCACCAAGAGAGCTTGTACAAAACCCACTAACTTCTGAACATCAAACTAGGTAGGTCTGGCATGGTCCCTGGAACCTGTGCCATTCATGTGAACAGGGTTTATTGGGGCTTAGATTAGAATATAGATAAATGGAGGAGATATACGGAAATTAGATTAAGCTCCATTAGCATATTGTAGTATTGAATGAGAAGGAAAGAAAATTTGAACTTGGGTATTTTCCAAAAGAAAGGGGTGGGGAAATAGCCCATGTGCACTACAGAAGATTCTATATACATTTGCAAGAAGTTTAATCTAGATGAGGAAGGGATCAGAGGCGTTCTAAGGCATTGAGGCTGTGAGGCTTTGAGAAAATGTAATTTAAAGAGTTCATGAAAGCATGAACCAAGATAGAGAGCAAGAAAAAAAGTGAGGCTGTGAGGAGATTATTAGGGATTTTTACTTTGAACGTGGAGTAGAGATGATTATCACTGCCACTCTGCTTGTAGTTAGTTCCCTCTAAAGCAGGCATCTCACCTCACCTCCAGCTCCTACTGAAGAGGTGAATCTAGGTGCCCTTGTTTATACCAGGTGACCCCATCTCCTTGGTCGCAGCTTTTAAGATCAAAGATGGTATCCTATCCAACCTACACTAGAGGCCTATGGGAATGGGTCTAGCAACTCTGCTTACAATGTTAGGGATTATCCACAGCTTTGAGGCTTCAGTTTATATTCATTAGTAAAAGAATCTGTATTCCCTATTCTGCTTACCCAGCTATTCATATAATTAATTATTTATATAACTATATGTCATTTAATCCAGATGTCACTTGTTGCCTCATTCTCCTCTTGGAGCTCTTTCTGAAGGAAAAACTTTGATTCACAGATATATATTTTTGAGCAATATGGAGTTTATTAAATATTTCACAGAGGAAATGGAGAAGAGGGTGCAGATTTCATTCCCCACAGCAGTCAGTTTAATAAAACCCCCACTAGTCACGGAGCAGCAGGATGCAGTTGTGTAGAAATGTGCTACACAAAGGCTCCCCACTGAGACAGCCAATGGGGATCAAAATCTAGGTCAAACTCCACTAACCAAACTGAGTCCTGCTGAGAGACTGCATCAGTCTAGACCCAAAAATGAGCATTTTTGTACCATACCTTCTGTGAGAGAGGCCTTCTTGAAAATTATCCTCTTGAAGGGGTGGCTATTTGTAATTCATACAAGAGTGTCATTACTGTCATAGAAGAGAGCAACTCATACAAGAATTCATGCTAGGAAGCAGTCCTAATTAAATATTTCAGTTTACCTCAAAGTCCCTCTTTGGCCATGACACCAATAAGAGGTCCTCTTCCTTTCTCTGCCTCCCATTCTTTCTCCATTCAGCATTTAATATTGTCCAGTCACTCTTCTGGCACCAGTAGTTGCAGAGGGATCCAGCTATTAGCCAGAAAATGCAGGCAAAGCTGGAAGGGAGCGAGAAAAGCAAGATTCTCTTCTCCTTCTCTGGGATCTCCTGCCAGTGCCTCCTATGAGCACACACTAAAAGAAGCCAGAAAACGGGAGAACCTGGGTGAAGTGACCCATAGATATCAGTCTTCTGGTGAGCAGAGTAGGGTAGAGAAGGGCGGAGAAAGGACTGAAGTCTGGGAAGGACTAGCAAAATCACTTTCAATCCAGCCTCTGCAGTCTGAATGCATTAGCAATCTTCAAGTTCAATTCTTTTCAGGTGTGAAATGATGGCTTTTACATAATCTTTTTTTTGGAACTCAAGATTTCAAAAGCATTAATTTGAAGCTCATGCTTAATCTGTGTTTGTTCATCTTATCCTCATTTATCAAAACATCAGTTTTAAATCATGAAAAACATTAATTCTGAAGTCTTCAAGAGTTTGAAAATTCAAGACACATGCATTTAAGAAACTAGAGCAATGAACTTAATATTTTAAATACTTCTTAATGTAAAAGAAGTTCTTTTTTTTTTTTTTACCAGAACATGATATAGGATCCCCCCAAACTATTTTTTGTTATTATCTGAAAGAGACGTATGTCAAATGTGGCAGCAGACCATTTCCAGATTCAATTCATTAAGTCACTTTTTGGCAGAAGATTCATGCTTTGGACAGCACAAATCCCCTGGAGATACCCAAAGATACTCCCTGTGTTTAGCCCAGTCAGCCATTTTGTGTAAATTGAAAAGGCTTGATCTCACACACAACGACAGAGGGTAAACTGATGGTGAAAAATCTTCAATATTCAACTAAGCATAGGTAAGAGTTCTGCTTTTACTCCTCAATTGAAAATGCTTTCCAACTTCACTGAGATAAGAACTCAAGTATTTTCTCCTTGTTGGCACTCTTAAATAAGAAAAGTATTGTCAGAAAAGGAGGAAAGTAGAATTTATTGAAAAGTGAAGATATACAAATAGACAATACCCAATCAAAATTCTATACAATATGGTAACTGAAATATATTAGCATAATAAGCAAGACAGAAAGCAGAGTGGTGATGAAAAAACATAGAGTTCAGAGAAAGTTGATAAAGGAAGGTGCACAAATTTCTGAGAAGAAATTTCAAAAAGGTGTCCTCTAATCTATTTTTAATTTAAGTTCTTTTAAGTCCCAACTCATTCAGTTGGGAAATTGTATGCGCAAGGGGTAAGAAGGATTTGGTGGTCTCTTTCCACTGAGGCTGACGGTCAGCACCCTTTCTTCTGAGTGGGTCTTCCAAAGCAGCACCTGGTGCTTTCATCAAGGTGGAAAGGCCACTTTCTGTGCCCTAGATTTCCAGTGCATAATTCCTCCCAGATGTTTCCCTACATAGCCATTTCATTGCTGAAAATTTCATCCGTATGTCTCCATTTTATCCAAAAACATCCCAACCAGTAAACCAGGATGCCCGAAAACTTCTGATTCTGGTCAACACTTAAGAAAATAAGTTTTGTGTTCTATTTAATATATTGAGGACCACTTTGAGAACAAAATCCCCAAATAGCTCTAAGAATAGAAGTAATACCATAGTTACATCCAGTGATTTCCACATTTTTATTTAATGAAATGAGGACCAAAATAGAGTAACCTAATCTTTACCTTAATCTGTAAGTTTGCCCAAGATACTAGCATTCTTTTTCACATGTCATAAAGCAATTTTATGTGGTAGAAAATAATCATCTGAGGCTGTGTTTCATTTCTTTGGATTGTTGGTGGCGGGGCACAATTTGGCTCAACTTTTAGCATTTTGAAGACCAGTTGGGTAGATATAAATGGGAGAGGAAAATTATTGAGTAGTCAATATTTAGAGAACTCATATAGATAAAATGGTGCTTACCGTTAGAAAATTGTAACAGCATTTAAAAAACATATTACATCAAAGAGTGAATTGACTACAGGTACATGTATTAATATGATGAATCTGAAAAACAATGTCGCGAGCTATAAGTCTCAGAAGAACAAATGTATGAAGATTAGCTTTATATGAAGTGAAAAAGAAAAGACAAGGCACCACTAAGTGATATGTTGTTTAGGGATCCATGCCTCCCTGACAATGCCATAAAGACAACAGAGTCAGCAAACTATAGCCTTCGGGCCAAATCCAGCCCTCCACCTGTTTTTGCAAACAAAGCTGTTTTTTTTTCTTTTTCAGAACGCAGTTACCTAGTTTCCTTCTGTACTGTCTGTGACTGCTTTGGCACTACAACAGCTGAGCTGAGTAATTATAACAGAGACAATATAGCCAGCAAAGACTAGACTGTTTACTCTCCAGCCCTAGGTAGTTTTTATATTTCATGAAACTTTATAAACGTTTTTCTACAATTAACATGAAAGAATATAGTCCAATAATAACCAAGCCCATCTTGAACAAGAAAAAAATGATGCAACTTGCCTTACTAGACATCAAAAATTATTATAAAGCTCTATTGAATCAGACAAGGTATTATGAGTACAAGGATAGAAAAAGAGTTCAAAAGAACATGCTATGGAACCTAGAAATAGACCACACTTCTAAACCTAATTTATTTATAACTTTAGATAGTATTGCAGATCAGTAAAAATATAGGGAACTTTTTAATGATAGTGAGATAATTTTTTTATGTAGAAAAAATGAACATGAACACCTGCATACACTACATACAGAAATCCACTCTATCTGGATTAAATTAATAAATGTTAAAAACACTGTAAAACATTTAGAAGAAAATACATGAAAATAGCTTTGGATATGGAAGGATTTCTTACGCAAGAAATAAAATTTGCAAACCATAAAGGACACAATTAATAGGTATGACTAGTACATTAAAAGCTTCAGTTCATCAAAATATATCACATAGAAAATGAAAACAATAAATCACAAACACGAAGAAATTATTTGCATTACTATTAAAAAAAAGCTTTTAGAGAACTCTTCCCAATCAAAAAGAAGAAAACCAATCCAAGCAAAAAGAGAGCAAAAGAATTTTTAAAAGAATCCATAAAAATAGTTTTTAAAAATTCAATAGACATAAGAAAATTTATAAAATCAAATTATAACTACAATTAAATGCCATTTTATACCTTCTCTCCCTTCTACATCCACACTTACTTTCATTAGACGTATTAAGTTTTACATTTCAGTGGGTGTATAATGACTGTCACTGGTAGCTTATGTTTCTACATGGAATAATTGCCTAAGGAATTCTTCATACCTTGCAGATATCGTAAGTAATGGCTTTATGTTGTATGCTACATCTTGTTTGTGAATGTCTCTCCCAATTATGCTGGAAAAAGACTCACTGATCTTCATGGGGAAATAAAGATTTCCTGGAGCATCATGTGTTGAAGACCATTGGCCACTTAAACAACGGAATGTGGAAGGGAGAAAAAGAGGGCATTTCAAAAGGAGTGTAGATGTGTACATTTGTGTGTGCGCTTTTCTTTTCTTGAATGTTTATTCAGTTGGAACAAACAGCAACATAAACTCCTTCTTTGGGCAGCAAGCTGTGTTCTAAGTGCACTGAAGTCTGTGGTCTATAGAAGAACAAACAGTGTCCAGATGCACTGACTTTGCTCACTGCAGGAGTCATGAGTCCAGCAGAGCTGCTTCAAAGCTACACGCTGGGGTTTTTTCATTGGAACAGAACATGCCCACTGGAAATAGGTGTTGGGGACAAGAACTGAGAAAAATGGGCACAGGAACCTGTGGGTCAGAAAGATCTAATTACTGGAAAAGACGTATGAAGGAAAAAGACAATCATGTGAAGGACGCACATAACTAAGGACAGAGAAGGAGACAGGAATAAAACAAGCATAGGCAGAGCACCCCACAATCACACAATTAAGAAAGACAAATCTAAAGAAAAAATTGCCACCTTTGTTTTGTTTTTGTTTTTGTTTTTTTGAGGAAGATTAGCCCTGAGCTAACATCTGCCACCAATCCTCCTCTTTTTGATGAGGAAGACTGGCTCTGAGCTAACATCCGTGCCAATCTCCCTATACTTTATATGTGGGATGCCTGCCACAGCATGGCTTGCCAAGCGGTGCCATGTCCATACCCGGCATCTGAACCGGCAAACCCCTGGCCGCCAAAGTGGAACATGCACACTTAATCACTGTGTGACCGGGCTGGCCCCCCTTCTTTTTATTATAGCCTATTAAGGTGTATCTGTCTTCAACCACATAAGCATCCCCATTTCCTTAGAATTTTAATTTCAAAAACAACAGACTATTCAACTTTTCCTACTTCCCTTTTGATTGCATTTTGAAACATTTCCAAAAGCAGTATAAGCTATGCATAATTCTCCACTCTTGCTACTGAAATTCTATATTGATATTTCTGTAAAGTATCTTTTCTGTCCCTAAAGCCAATCTTAGCGCATTCTTGACTTTTTCTCTAACCTTATATTTCAAATATAGATATCACTTAACAGGATATACTTCAAAATGATGAAGCAATGATCTGAGTGCTTTGACATTTTTTGGTAGATATACATTTATCAATAGAAAGCTTTTCTAGTAAGCATTGTTGTATATCCTCTGAAATGATTTTCTATTTTTTTAATTTTTTAAATTTTTTTTGAGGAAGATTAGCCCTAAGCTAACATTTGCTGTCAATCCTCCTCTTTTTGCTGAGGAAGTCTGACCCTGAGCTGACTTCTGTGCCCATCTTCCTCTACTTGATATGTGGGATGCCTGCCACAGCATGGCTTGCCAAGCTCTGGGTAGGTCCGCACCCTGGAGTGGACCCAGCAAACCCTGGGCCACCGAAGTGGAATGTGCGAACTTAACTGCTGCACCACCAGGCCAGCCCCAGAAATGATTTTTTTAACGTGATTTCCTTGTCCTTCCTTTTCAGTGTTTGAATGATGTGTTTGGTTTCATTCAGGGTTCTTGGTTGCATGCAACAGTAATCAACTGATTAACTGAAGCAGAAAATAAGGGGTTGAAATGATACTTCAAGGTTCACAAACTTGACAAGAAGGCTAGAGAACCAGGCTTGCATAACGGGTAGAGACAAAAGAAGTTAGTGAACAGAGAACATATCCAAAGTTATGCCCAAGAATACTCTATTTAACACATTACTGCTGGCACCAATATCAGACACTCCACCACTTCCACTGCTTCCACCGCTGGACCATCAGCACTGCTATCTCTTCCATGGATGATATTTCAAGTGGCCTATGTCTTTGGCTTACTCCCTCAAAATTCAAAGCCCCAAATAGAAGCTTGAATTCTGTGCCTGTATCCTATCTCCAAGGAGTTATCTAAGAGAAACTAGAGACCCTTCAGTGTCTTGGGCTTCCAATAATGGGAAATTCTGCCTCTGACCACATCTCACACAAGGAAGGATGCTCTTAAATTCAGAATGGTGTTTGGATGTGAAACCAAAGAAGTAACAATTGTCCACATGTTACTATTAAAGTCACTTTTCTCTTCACATATGTCACAGAGTTTTCTATAGTTTGCTATGCTTTCTTTGTACATTTAAGACCTCTTCTCCAATGTTCAAACCATGACTTTCCTAATTTACCTCACATATCAGAAATCCCCTCCCTCTTTGCAGTCAACAACCTTATCAATCTTCTTCAAACCATTTTTGAATACAAGGTCTTTCCGTTTTAATATTGTTTATGTCATAATATGAGATGAAAATTAGTCATGATTTGACTCACTTGATATGGAAAACAGCAATTAAAAGCTATGAAGTGACTGCATATAGTAAAAAAAACCCATCGTGTTGAAATTTTATTCTCTTAAAATAATAGAAAATAGAATATACAGAGCTGTGCCTTGTTAGAAAGAATGTATCTTTAACAGAAAACCTGTAACTTTTATACAATATTTCATTGAGAAACATATGTTCCAGGAACAAGTTGGTCCTGAGAACTGGGGCATGAAAGGCTAGGTCAGAGCCCTGTGCTCATGGAGCTGGATTGTCATCTACTGTGTATTTGTCCTTCATTTTCCAGATTACCAATTTATATAGGTTAGGGATCATGGATTTTATCCTTTTCTATTGCTAAACCTGTGACAAGGACACAGTACACAAATGAATAAATATAAATTTAGAATGTCAACTAAATTTTTCCATTTCCTCATCATTGTTTGATGGAGGTGTTTTTTTTTTTTTTCCTTTTTATATCTAAGGTGGCTTTTAACTTGAGAGGGGAAATTTTATCTAATTCAATACCATTTAATAAAATTTTGTAAAATTGAGAATGGTACTAAGATATGATCTGCTTGAACTAGAAGTTTTTTGTTAATTGGTTGATTTAGAGGAACATATTCTCAGGGTGAAAAAATAAAATAGAATATTGCAAATCTGTATACAATTAAAGGTATGTTTCTGATCAAAATCCTGTCAAGTTACTTTGTGGACATTGACAAACTAACTAGATTTTATAAGAAACACTAAAAGCCAACATGATACTGAAAAGGTGGGAGGAGGAGAAGGTGTTCATCTATTTACTTTGAAAATGAGTGGAGTCTATAAGACTAAAGGCAAAAAGAACTTGCTTAAGAACTGAACTCTAGTTGATAAACTTGTTTGACATGAGGATATAGATTAATAGTACTGACACTGCTCTACATACATATTTGAAGTGGATAATTAAAGAAATGGATGGTGAATTATGAGAACAAGATTCCCATTGTTGGAGTGGGAAGTTGCAGATAAGCAAGGAGAAGAAACTGGAATGATCCATGCTGTAATGAATTAGAGTTGGAGATATCCATAAGAATTCATGTTTAGCTTAATATAGATTCAGATGCTTACACATAGAAGTATTTATAGGTAAGTGTATGTACATAGATTAGTATATGCATATGTTTCTTTGTCCTGTCTACTAAGAGATCCTAGAAACAAAACTATCCTGGTGGTAAAAAGCACTTATTCAATGGTTTTTGACACCATTCTCCAATAAAAGGAATCAGGAATCAATGGAGAAATAATTGAATCTAGGATTGGGGCAGAAAATGCACAAGATTAGCCTACAACACCTTGTAGAGCCAGAAAGTAAAGAAGAGCTCAAAAGAAAGAAAAAGAAAGAAAGAAAGAAAGAAAACAACGTATTGACTGGAGTATGTTAGTGTGGCACAGGAGCCAACTAAAAGAATTCCCAATGGCCAAAGCTGAAAGAATTGGAGCAGTAAAAAATTAAATAGCGTTAAATTGTACCCAAAGTATAAAGTAAATATCCATAAGGCTGTATAGATATAAATAAATGACTGAATAAATAACGGGGGGAGATTAGACAAATCTCCAGTGCATAAGCATTCAAAATATTTTAAATATATACCCCACTCTCAAGGAAGTGGAGCATGACTCTCCATCCCTTAAGTGTAGCCTGAACATAGTGACTTATTTCCAAAGACCTCAGTATGAAGAGGCAGGGAGAAAAGAATAAATTTACAGTGAGAGAACATAGCAAACACTACGTCTGCCAAGGGATCAAGGTTAATGTCAACGGTGATAGTCATGTTGATAGTATGCCCCCTTGATGTGAAGTGATGTAATGGCAGTGGAAATATACATCTGTGATGTCTCTCCCCAAAAAACCCAAATCCCAGTCTAATCATAGGAAAATCATCAGACAATTCCAAATAGACAGGCATCCAACAATATGCCAGACCAGTATTGCTCAAAACTGTTACGGTCAAGGAAAGTCTGAGAAATTGCCAGTCAAGAGAAGCCTCGGGAGTCATGACAACTAAACATATTGTGTTATCCTGGATGAGATCTTGGAACAAAAAAGAACGTTAGGGAGAAACAGAAGGAATTTACATGAAGTATGGACTTTAGTTGATGATAATCTGTCAATATTGGTTCATTAATTTTGAAAAATGCACCATACTAATGTAAGACGTTAAAAATAGAAGAAACTGGTTGTGGAATATATGGAAATTCTCTGTACTATCTTTGTAATTCTTCAGTAAATTTAAAACTATTTTAAAATAAAAAGTGTATTTAAAAAAAGGTATACCTCTGTCCTATGCAGGGTCTAATTCTGCAATCCTCTTCTCAGAGGTAAGTGTCAAACCTAGTTTCTTTCACATCTTTCATAGTCTTCATATTTATGGTAATATATTTAATATATGTGGATGGATATGTGTAGATAGATAAATGCATGGTTAATCATATTTATGTTCTTAACACTATATACTGTATATATTTAAAAGCATATATATTTATAAACATATATATTTTTGTTTACATAAATTTCGGCATTCTATATACACACTATTCTGAATATTTATCATTTAATATTTCTTAGAAATAATTTTATGTAGATATATGTAAATCAACTTCATTCATATTTCAACAGCTAATGGCTTAGCATTGAATGAATGCATCCCAACAGATTAAATGAATCTCTTGTTAATGGTAAAGTATGTTGTTTTTGCATATATATGTGATTATATTGATTCTACAAGTCAAATTGCTGTATCAGAATGTATGTGCAAATAAATTGTTTGATAGAGAATACCAAATTGCTCCCCAACAAGGTTGTGCCACCTTACCCTCCATCAGCTATGTGTGAAAGTACCTATTGTCCCTCACAATCGACAATATAATCTATTACCAATTTTTTCATATAAAAGTCTCTTCTATTGTTTTAACATAGTTTTGAAAAGTAGAATCAAGGTTGCACATTAATTTACTGTTTAAAAGTCCTTTATACCGCAGGTCAGCAGTGGTAAACATGAACTTATTACTCATTAGTATTAGATAAATGGGTAGCCATTTAGAGCAAGATTAAAATTTGATCCATATATCATACCAAACCATAGGTATAAACTACAAAATTGCCAATAATTTAAATGTTTGAAAGAATGAAACCTTAAAGTAGTTGAAGAAAATAGGCCGGAATTATTTTGTGTCTTTGAAATTGGAAGGCCCTTTCTAACCACACTTTAGCAGCTACTACAAATGTTTCCAGGAGCACAGAGGAAAAGTTGGAGTCTTTAACTACACAGAAATTGAAATTATCTGCAAGTTTAAGAAAAAGACAAAAGCAAAACAAAGAAAGAAAACAAACACAAAACACATTTGTATGCATCCACACAAAAGAGAAGGAAATGATACTGAAACATAAGAAAAGATATTCAATCTGGTTCATATTAAGAAGAATTACACCAAGATATATACTTATTACCTATCCAGACTGTCAAAAAGCTAACTATTTGACAGCACTCTATCTGTAGGGCGTTGAGAAAAGAGATACTCTCACACATTGCTGGCAGGAGTGTGAAATAGTTCAACCTCTAATGAAGGGAAATTTGACAGTATCTTTCAAAATTGCAATTACATTTGCTCTCTGACTCAAGAATTCCACTTTGGGAAATCTATCTTACAGACATACCAATAAACATAGAAAATGACCTACGTATGTCATTCTTCAAAGCATTCCTGTTCATAATAGCAAAATATTGAACACAAGCCAAATGCCTATCAATATGGGAGTTAAGAATACTAAGTTATCCATGGAGTTGAATAAGTAAAAGCCCTCTAAAGCATGAGAATGCTCTCCATGTAAAAAAAGGAAAAACTCCACATTATATTTTCACATCAAAAAAAGAAAGTGTGGTGCAGACAAATGGATATCATATGGTATATTTTGTGTACAATGAAGGGAAAAAACTATATATTTTATTTTCCTATGTCTGCGTGAATAAACACTGAACAGATACATTTTAGAAGCTAATAAAAGTTGCATCCTCCAGGGGGTGGGAGTATGATGTGGACGTGGGCAAGGATGGGAGTGGCTTTCCAAAGTTCGTCATTGTGCATCATTTGGATTTTGATCCCTGTGAATATATCACTTATTGAAAAAATAACAAATAAATAATAAAAGCTGCCAAGTGCTTCAGTATACCTTTTGTCCATTTTTATACTGATTGAGCTATAGATTCCTTTCTTAACATAAGAAGAGATGGATCCTATGTAATATATTTTGTAAGTATATTTTTTCGCATTTGATATTAGTCTTTGGGCCTTGTTTGGATATTTTCCCTGTTGGAAAAATCCTTAATTAGTAATCAAATTTATCAATCTTTATCTTGTGGCTTTTGTTTTTTGTAGCCTATTTAAAATGGTCTTTGCTGCCTCGCTATGATTAAAATAGAATTTGCCCATTATTTTCATCTAGTTCTATTGTTTCTTTATGTTTTACATTGTCTTTGATATAGCTGTTAATTTAGTTTGATGCTTAGAAAAAAACTAGCTAGAGACTTGGCCCACCTTGAAGAGTTCTAGCCACTTGTTGTAATATTTATTGGAGGATGCATCTTTCCTCCATTAATTTAAATAATACTTTCGTTACACACTCAATCTTTTTTATAAACTACACTTCAGTATCTTTCCTTATAAATTTACTTCTGATCATTTGACTTTTTTCCTGCTGTTGTAAATAGAACATTTTCCCTAAGATTTTTGTTTATAGAAAATCTATCAACTTTTGTTCATTAAGCATTTACTCAGTCATTTACTAAATATGTTTATATTCTTTGGAGTTTTATAGTTAATTTCTTGGGTTTTACAAATATAAAATGATGTCAGTCAAAAAAACAAATCAATTCACCACATAAACTTAGACTTATAACGTGCTTTAATTAGCATGAACTTGTCTAGAGGAAATCACTGCTTGGTAATGCACACACAACAGGGATATATTAGCGCTGTCCATGTTGTCTCCAGGTGCTTTATCATAATAATTTGTTTTGTTACCCAGCACCAAGTACTGATGAAAATGAAGAAGAAACAAGAGTGTGAACACTGCGGACTACTTTTGGTAGTTCCTCAAAGTCTATTTTGTATAGAAAGGATTTGGAAATATTTTTCACAATCAGCCACAGAGATAATATCCAACTTCACAGTGAAGGAGGCTCAAGGTTCAGAACAGAATGCATTGCCTCTAGAAGAAGATTATAAATAATGACGGAGGACGTTAAATCAGTGATATAAACAGATGGCTTAGTAATGTATAGCCTTATTCTCATCTTAGAATATTACATCCATAATTCTCAGCTAGTATTTTTGCTCTAGAATAATCAATATTCAATACAATGTAATAACGTTAGCTAATGCTGCAGAGAGTTTTCACAAATGTTCTGCACAAGTCTACAGGACAAATTGTCCCCTTTGTCACCAGCATTACTTTGCTTCAATTTAATTTATTTTCTTCAGTTCCTCCTTGTTTCTTAGCAAAATTAATAGTCATTGGAGTTCAGTTGCTTTATAACTTGGGTAGTTATCATTGTGTTCTGTTTTAATGGTTCGCTTTAAAATCTGTTAAATCCTTTTTACTATCTTTTCAATTTTCCAAAGCTGAAAATGGTGACAAATATCAGGTTCAATCTTTTATATGTCCACATTTATAAATATGTGCCCTACAATTTAAATATTATGTGATATCATGACATATCTGTTACAATAAAAACTATTTCATTATCATATTTTTAAGACTGGCTTGAGAATTCTTTACTTTAGAGAAAATTTACATCCTGTATCTTGATGTGTCCGTGTGCTTTTTTTTTGGTGGCCTTTTCTCCCCTTAGGAGCTGAAAGCATATTTTTGTCTGCTTATATAGATAGTGGGGAAATTTCTATTGATCCTCTTCCTTGTTTGCAAGAAAATTTAATTCAAAGGACAATACGTTACCATAAGTGGGAGTAAAGATAATCAGGGTGTACAGTGATTTGGGGAAGTTTTAAAAGTAACTCAGAAATATGTAAATTAAGTTATCAATAAAAGATTAATTCTCTTAAATAATACATCACCAAGATTTATTTATAAATGCAGAAGTGTGTGTTTCAATATATGTGTTCATAGTGCTCATAATGCGGAACATAGGATATTTAGAGAATATCACCAGGCAATGGTCAGAAAATCCCAGTTTTGAGGATTTTTTTTTACCTAGGAAACTTCTGAACTTGTGCATCTTTTTAGTTTGAATCACAAACGACTTCAGTCATTCGAAGAAGATACAAAGACAGGCCCATTACATTGAAAAGAGTAAGTTTGAGTGAAAACTTTCTGCTACAATAAAAATTTAATTGTCAGAGATGATAGCGGATTCTGCAACTTCCTGTAGTAATGAGAACACCTCGAGACAGAGCGCTTTAATTCCATTCATATTGAAACATTGCTAGATCTGAGTTTTAGTTTTTGAGGGTGGAATTTGTATTTTGACATTTTTAATAATGAGCGATGAAGTGCCTTTTTTAAAAAAGATTCCACTTATAATTTATTCTTTTATCAGTTGGAATTTCATTGAAAGGTTTTTCAAGTTCTATTTTCTGAAACACCTAAAATACTATAAGTGTGCTAGTTTTTCTCTTAGTACTTCCTGGGACACAGTGCCTCCCACTATCTTCTGAGAATTTAGTTTTCTCTTTTTTAACATTTTTTTTCTGTAGGAAAGTGTGCAACATGTTTGCAGTATTTATGTAACTTTTCTTAAAAATTGCACAAACCACTTGAAACCATAGAATTTCAAGACACTGTTGGAAAATGCTTGAGAGAGATCTGTACCAGAAGGTAGCTATTTAGACTGAGCTGGCTGCCGCAACGGAGAAAGTCTCTCATAATCTTATAAAGTCTCTTCGTTAAATCAAATGACAGCTCCTTGTGATTTCTGCTCATTGTTTTAAATTTTGACTTCTGGGAAAATAAAAATGTTCTGCATTTATTCCACACCATCTCTTAAATGATTAGAAAACTATTCTGTTTCTGGCACATCCAATAACTAAGTTCCATCCTCTTTATGTGCATTAATGTTAAATGTCATTCTTGACACTTTAATCTTAGAATTTTTAAAGTTCTTGGTATTAAATAACAGATTTGAGGACTTACGAAGGGCTGGGTGTTGGGACAGGCAATTTTTTAGATTACCTTTTTAATAACTACAGAAACTGTAACGATAATAAGTAATCCCCAAATCTCAGTGACTTGACACATTAAAAATTTTTGTCTGCTCATGTCACAACTCACTGAGGTCAGCACAGGTGGGAGGTGGTGAATTACACGTGAGAGACTTGTGTGGGTAAGGTCTAGAGGTAACAATGCCACTTCTCTTTAGGTTCCAATGACCCGAGCTCAGTCACGTGCTCCAAACCTAACCACAAGAGAGCTGGAAACTGTGATTTGGCTGTATGCAAAGAAAATGAACTCAGTTAGCCGAACACATAGCAGTACCACTGCCATAATCCACTCTTCTCATTAACAAATGTCTGCCCCTTTCATTCCTCCAAATGAAGAAGAAATTTTCTCCCCAGTAAGTCAAAGTTTCAGTTAATACGTCCAACCCTAAGTCAAGGGTGTCTGGTTAATGCGTAATCCTCTATCTGGTCTGGAGGTGGCTCTTTGGTTCCATCAGTCTATGAGCTGAAATGGCAAAGCAGAGACAACACTCATTCCCTCTGAAAAGGGGAAGAATGAGAGCCCCAGGGGTCACTGATACACAGCAATCCTGAAATTCCTCATTGTAAGTGCATTACAGTGTTTATACATTTAGGTAGTGGAGGTTTATTATTTACTTTATTTTTCTTGTTTATTTTGTTTGAAACTCCAAATTTGGATAAAAAGTAAACACTCCTAGGCTGGTTGTAAGGTCGCCATGAGATGATGCTGTTTGTAATGTTTTGTAATCTATAAAGACGCACACAACTGTGGGAAATACAGTAATTGCTATTTTATACAAGTCTAGCCCTCTGATACATCTCGAAAAATCGCTTTAAGGAACGGGGTGAACTATAAGAATGTTGATATTGGAAGCCAACTTGAGTATCTAATAAAGATTAAATGAATGTGCTTCTCTGTCAACTAGGCCCAAGGAAGAAAGGGGTTTATAAAGTTTTAAGTGAGTGCGCTGGACCAATTATACTTCATGTTCCTCATTCCCAAATATGAAATTATTATATAATCAGAATGCATCTTAGTAGACTCTATAAATGTGAATTTATGGATTTGATAAATTTGGAACAGCTTCTAAACTCTTTTGAAGTAAAAGAAAAATTGTACCATCTTAAATTTTAATTAATTCATTCACTTAAATTATCATCAAGACTCTTCCTTCAGAAATAGATTTATGTACAGGCAAGGATGAATAAGGAAGAATATGCAAGTGATTGGCAGAAATATCCTTTATATTCTTAAAAGATATTTTGGTACTTGCCGTTGTGCCAAAGACAGTTAAAGCAGAGTGAGCTCATTGTTCCTCATAGACAGTGGTGCTCGTGACCCTCTAATAAAATACTTGATGGCTGGGAGCTCAGCTCTATAATTCCGTTTTGCTCCAGAAGCACAATACCATAAGGCATTTTATCTCCCTGTTATTAAGGTACGTATTGCCTTTTTAGTCCACATACTAGGAATAGAACCAGACAACTCTGGTGCTCTAAGGGCAAGAGCATTTTCACACTATGAAGCCCAGGCAGTTGGTTTGGTTCTTGTTATTCAGACCTAACTGAATATTAATGCCAAGGAAATGTAGAGAGCTTACACCAGGGATCCAGAGTTAGAAGATGAAGTTTTAAGATTTTGTCCCATAGTCTATATTCTATTTCACAATGGAAAATTTGATAAAACTATTTTATCTTTTTTCCTTCACCTATAGAATAGGGTTAATAATAACTTGCACTCAATGTTATTATGATGATGTAAGGATTGTATGCTGTAAAATACTGAAATGTTGGTTGTTTTTGGATCTGATTAAATTACAGATCCTGTGCAATGAAGCCAGATGGCCACAGCTGTCCCAAATGTGACATTAAGGCAAAACATAACTGGAAGAGAAGGAAATACTGATTCCTTCCAACACTTCTTCTATTGTTTTTGTTACTGAATAAATCAAGATCCTTTTTGCAACCTGTATTTGTTTCTTTTTTAGGTTTTGGGACAATGACAAAAACCAACCACTCGGTGCTTCAAATAACTTGTAGACTCTAGTATTTCTTTGCTCTCGAATTCTAGATTGAAAGTAAGAATCTAGCTATTCCTTTGAGAGACCACTATAAAAAAATTTAACAAGATAAAGCAGCTTGCTTACTTTTGTTCCCAATTGCAGTTTCAAATATATGTTTACTGATGAGCATATGTACTATGTTATGTACACAGTCTGCGTGTGAACTCTTCCAGTCCGAGTTTTCTTTTACTAAACCCAGACATCTGATGGGTGCCAGTGACCTAGAAACAATTAAGTTGCTTCCAAGTCCTGTTCAGTACACAAAGCTACCGCAGAGAGAACTCGAGACCAGAAAGCAGATTTTTAGAGGCAGGGAACTGAGAGAACTCCTAATTCAATCTCTTTTCTGTGGAGGTGAGAAAGCAGAGACCCAGTGAGTTGAAGTGATGCGTAATGTCACATCTCTCATTAGTACCAGTGGAGGCTGGGCTAGGTCAGTGCTCCTCCCACAGCTCCACATAGCTCCCGTCTGCATTCTCTCATGCTCTCAGTTGCTAATTTCTTCTATTCTGCAATAGTTATGTTCTCTGGCTGTGAACTACAGCTTTTTATGACAACTTCAGGGTTGCTTCTTAAAGTCCATCTCAAGTTTTTTTGATTTTGTAGTATCTACTGACTTTTCTGATTTCGGGTGATTTGTAGTATGGTGCTTCTATCAAGATATAGCCCCAAATATTGGCTGCACCAGACACGTGCATAAAAGAAAACAGTAAGAAAAAAAAAAGAACTCAAAATAGTGATGCAGCTGGATAGAGAAACAGACAGCCTATATCTGAATTTAGTATTAGAAAACCAGTGTTTTAAACAAAAAAGAGAAGAAACAAAGAAAGTCCTAGATACTCCACACCCAGAATAAATCCTATGTTCTCAGAAACTATGATCAAGTTCCCGAACTGAGTAAAATCTGGTTCTAATTAAACTTCTTCTGTTGTCAAGATGAACATTGCAAATCAAACAAGAGAAGGAAGAATATTGGACTAACTAGTTCATTGACTATTTCATCTTTCGCCACTTGTTTCCAAACCTGGAAATTGAAGGATTTGAAACTAAATTACCTCTAAGTTACTTTCCAGTTATAACTTTTGCGATTTTCGAGGCCTTTAATCCATTGTCTCCACCTTTGGTTCTTCCTCTATCCGCTAATCAACACCAATAAATTTAAAGATTTCTGTTACCCAGAAAGTTCAAAACTTTCAGCACGTTAGTCATATTTCATAAATACTCATTTACAAAAATTTAGCACCTCATTCTTAAAAATTTCAGCACTTCATATTTTGTAAATACCCACCCGTCAGAATGGTGCAACATTCCTTAAACCAGACCATCTTTGAATTTATCATAAATGTAAAGCTGGAAAAACGTGAGGGAAGAGGGCTTTGAGAATTAATATGCTGCATTTCTAATTTAATCATTAGAGTCTGGATAACAGATAAGAAAGTATTATCAAGTGTGATGCAGTTGTCCAGGTATTTGCAGCATTTCAGTAATGTAAACCAAAGCATTAATCAATTAATAAATGGTAGGAGCACTATTACAGTAGTGATTGCTTGTTTGCTTATTTCTGGAATGAAATGTTGGTGTGTATGCATTCTATGTGTTTTAATCATGCCATTTGCAAGGCAGATAGATCTATTCTAATCTATCAAATGTTGTATAATATTTTCTCTCCCAAAAAGGAAAGAGATAGCTGGAGGAAAATAAAGTGAGCTATATGTAAAAATATAACTCAGTGACAGTTATCCATGACATTGTGGGATGGGGATTGTCTTAGGTGACCAGAATCAACAATCACATTTCAGAGCACACCAGCTTCTCTCAAACCCTTTACCAGAGATATTGGCAAGAGTAGATTTGGTTCATCATGAACATTAGCTCAACTCTCAGTCTGAGTGGAGGTGTCAGTGAGCCATCCCACCAAGAGAGGAACAGCCATGCAGAAGCCTGACTGCGTAATCCTTACTCAAGAACAACTCCCCTCAGATGATGTTGGAATAAAGAAAGGAATTCAACCTGAGTCTTGCTTTAAAGATATCATAAGCCCTTTTCAACCCAATGTTAGGTCAGAAATAAGTGTTAAATGTGGAATCTGTTGATAATTTTTTGTGCAATTTTTGCTGAAACCACACATATTTGCTCAAATAACTTTCCTCCCAAATTGTATATTGTCTCCCTGTATTTCCTTTTTCACATATTTCTCCTCTCTAGGGAGCTCTTTTTTGGCAATAATATTATTGTAAAAGCTCAAGATAAAATTTTTATTCCTTTGAGTAATAAATTACAGTGTTTATCCTCGCTATTAACAAACCATCTTTGTTCCACCAGGCACACTCCATCCCTCCCCTTCCCCCAAATCAGCAGTTTTGTTTCTGCCTAAGTCCCCTGAAACTGACTGTATTACAGTGACAACAAGAGAAGTGAGCCTAGAGTGTGGAGGGCAAGGATTGATGTAGAAACATTCTTCTGACTTTCTTGGGATTGTTAACATTTGAGATTTCTAGAAATAAGACAACTACATGTTTTCTCTGCATTTCTCCCTTCTTTGGAAAGATCAGATTGAGGCAATGGAGAAGGTGAAAGTTTTAGGCTTTCAAGTCATAAAGAACTTGGATTCAAATGTAAGATCCATTGCTTTCTAGCTGTGTGATCTTAGGCAAGGTGTTTATCCAAGCCTTAGACTGCTCATCTATAAAATGGGCATGTGAACTGGACCTGTTCTCTGGAATTGTGAGGATCAAATGATACAACATGTGAAAGTATATAGCACTACGAATTCTTGGCACGTAGGAACACTCCATAAATGGTATTGGTATGTTTAGTGTGGTTATGTTATGCATTGTTATGTTATTCATTATTTTAAAGTTTCTCATATATTTCTTTTTCATGTTCATTCATACATATCTATGAAAGATAGAAAGTAAAATTACAAAATTAAATGGAGTGCACATATACCTGGAAAAGCTTGGCACTTTAAAATATGATTTTTATTTAACTTTTCTAGAAATTTATTTTTATGGTATTTTGTAAAAGTGTCAGTCCACAATGGATGGGGTGGCATGGGGTGCCCTAGGGGAAACACACTTGTCTTCCACCACAAATAGTTCTGTCTAGAACAAGGCATCTTTTACTTTAATGTCAATGCAAATCACCTGGACTGAGATGGGGCTGAGAGTCTGCATTTGTAACAAACTCCAGGTGAGGCTGATGCTGCTGGCAGGACCACATTTTGAATGGTAAAATATTAGAGGACTCAGACTAACCCACAGAACTTCTGACCCATTAATATTTAGTAGATAGCCGTATTGGCCACCATAAATGAATTCTATTGGTCACCTTAAGTCAACTGAATGTACTGACGAAGTATATATAAAACTCAATTAGAAATGAAAATGTTTAAGTTGCAATATTATATATCGGTACTTCTTGAAACATTTATATCGTAAATATACCAGAATGTCTTTACTCTTGACATAGACTGGATCTTGGTTGTTGTCAAACACAAAGGTGTTCAAGAGGCAAGGAAAAGGGCTTTGGTATTCCAATCTCTTCTGGGGCAGAGGTTGATTATTGTGTCACGGTGGAGATCATCTGGTATACCTAAATCACTTGTGACTATGAGAGACCAGAAGTTTCTGGGACTTTGCCTCCTATACACTGGGGAGAAGGGGAGAGGAAAAATTTTCATGGAACTCAGATTTGGTTTAAATTCCTGTGGTTAATTCCATCTAAAGATAGAAATGAATTGGTGAGGAAGACAAATAGTGGAAGAGATTCCTGGACTAACAATATAATGAATGGAGAACCACTCCTATCTAATCTCTAGTCTCTCTCACTTGCCCCCCAACAAATTGAAACTCCTCAAAAGTGAGACTGTCAGGATTTGGACCCGGATATTGCTGACTCAAAGGCCCTCCCCCATCCATCCCTCTCTGCCCTCACCATCTACCTGACAATCATTGCTTTTAAAATGAATACTCAATCCCTACTTAAAAATACATTTTTAAATTTCTCTTTGAGTCAGATATTAATATGCCAATTCTCTTACCTAGAATACTCTCCTCCTCTTCCAAGGATTATCTTTTTCTCTATCAAATCTCTGCTGAAAAATAATATTTTTATTTGAGACTCTAATAAATTCTATGAAATTTCTTCCTACTTCCCTGAGTCCTCAGGATTTTGTGGATATGTCAGTAAAATTATGGTTTTCTATGGACTTGTCATGTGGTCTTATTTTTCTTTGATCAATCTGAGTGACAAGAAAATTGAAAAACCTTCAGAGGCAGTTTATGATCTTTTAATTTATTAAAATCTCTCATAGCATTTAATTGGCCATGTGCTAAATGGATATTATTGATTTTTTTATTTATATTTCTGCTTTTGGAACTAACAAGTATTTTCTAGAAGTTTTTGTTTTTCTTTTAGGAGAACATGCTAAAATAATAAAAGCAATTGTTAGACAATGGGAAAAATAGAAAGCATATTTGCTGCTTCTCAACTTTCTGTTATGATTAATTATCAACATTCAGGGAAATTTATTTTATTTTATTTTATTTAAACCTTTCAACATATTTATAGTGTTCCTGCTTTCTATTAGCTAATTGGAGCTCAGAATAATAAGTTTATTAATTACTCAAAAATTGTTAGCCATTGCCTATCATGTGCTAGGCTTTGTATCAAAACTTGTACTAGATCAGGGCTGGCCCAGTGGCACAGTGGTTAAGTTCATGTGCTCTGCCTTGGCAGCTCAGGGTTCACGGGTTTGGATTCCAGGCGTGGACCTACATGTTGCTCATCAAGCCATGCTGTGGCAGTGTCCCACATACAGAATAGAAGAAGATTGGCCAAAAAAAAATTGTACTAGAGTGTGTATGGTGAAGTCCACAGTTTCCAGGGAAAGATGCAATTATAATTAATAATCTTATGTTATAAGTACTAGTAAACGTACAAAATTTTTCTGGAGTGCAGATTAAAGTATCAAGGAAGGTTCTTCAGAGGAAGAAATAAGAGTTCTGTAGCACTGAATAAGAGTGTATGCTCTGGAGTCAAATAGACCAGCATTGAGTCCCCATTCTGTCATTGATTAGTTGTGTAGTCTTGGTAAATTTAACCTCTCTTGGCTCTTATTTGCTCTTCTGTAAAATGGGTATTGTTAGGCTTGTTGTAAGGTCTAAGCTGGAACATAGAGAACAAGAGAGGGAGAGCGTAAACTGCAAGGAGGCAGAGACCTCATCTCGCTAATCATGCTGGGCTTGCTGAGGAGTTTGGATTTTGTTCTCTCTGCAAAAGGAATTCACTGGAAAGATAAAAACCAGGAACTAACAAGATATGTGAGATTTACTTTTTTAAAAGATTGCCCTGGTTGTAGTGTGAACAACATTAACAGAGAGGAAGAATGGAAATGTGGCGTGTTGAAGAATGAAGGTTCAGGTGAGAAATGATGATGACTCTAGACCTATAGAAAGACTGAAAATGAAGATGAGGCAAGAGGGTACTAAGATAGTCTAGGGAGCAGGGAGTGAACTGAGTATTTACCCAAAGTATTCATCCAAAGAACTTGAAATCAACTGTTCAAAGAGACTTCTGCACCCCTATGTTCATTGCAGCTTTATTCACAATAGCCAAGACATGGAAGCAACCCACGTGCCCATCAACTCATGAAAGGGTAAAGAAGATATGGTGTATATATATACACATATTATATAGATATATATATATCTGTGTGTGTGTGTGTGTATATATATATATATGCACATAATGGAATACTATTCAGCCATAAAAAAAGACAAAATTTTGCCATTTGCAACAACATGGATGGACCTTGAGGGTATTACATCAAGTGAAATAAGCCAGACAAAGACAAACACTACATGATTTCACTTGTATGTGGAAGATAAACATATGGATAAAGTGGTGACTAGAGGGGAAGGGGGTTAGGAGTGAGAGTGGTCAAGGGTCATATATATATGGTGATGGATAAAAATTAGACTATTTGTGGTGAGCATGATTCAGTCTATACAGAAACTGATAAATAATAATGTACATCTGAAATTACACAATGTTGTAAACTATTATGACCTCAATAAAATATTTGAAAATAAATAAATAAATAAGACCAAGTGAAATAGATAGAAAAATATGGATCTGAGAGATTCTATAGAGATAGAAATATAAAAATGAAAATATTTAGAGAGACAGAGATACAGTGGGGCAGCCTTCACATAGCAAAGACTTTCAGTGTATCTAAAAAAAAGATACCAGTCGGACATGAGAAGAATAAGGATAGCATATGAAGTCAAACATTTTAATAATTGCTTTCAGAGAGAAAAAAGCATTTTTTGAGGACTCATAGTATATACCAGTTTTGGGTATATTTTCTCCATCTAGATACTCAAAGACAGGAGTAATAATTTTAAATTCATTGTATATAGGAAACAATACATTTACTTAAACACCAAAATATTAGCTGCTTTCTCAATATAAAATGGTATTTTTTAGCATTCTGATATAAAATCTATATCATGTGATCAATGATCAAATGTAAAAGCTTCGAGCATGTCACCCAGAAAGAAGTTTCATGAATAAACAAAAGGATAGTAGGTGCCTGTTATGAAAATTCTGATAGAACAACTTTTTTACTTCCTTAAAAAACCTGGAACTTTTGGTAAAACAGTGTCTGAGAATGGACAAATCATGTTTTACTTGATTCTTTAGCAAACCTGGGCTTTTTGTTTTCATAACACAGTAACTTATCTGTTGGGTGTATCATCACTTTGAAAAGAAAAATTCATTGTTTAAAAATATGAATTCTATTAAGTCTGGCAAAGTTTCATAAGAATTAACCACCTGTGTCCAGGCAGCTGCCCCTTGAAGGCTGTAGTATGCCTGTATATTTTTGTGGGCAGACTCCAAGTTGACCACCATTTATTAAGCAACTGCTATGACCCGTTGTCATGGTAGTCTTGGGTTTATAGCAAGAAATAAACCTTCATAGACCTTAAGTATAAGATTCTCTAGTCATAAAACAGGTATTTATTGATCACCTACTATGTGGCAGGAACTGTTCCAGATAGTGCAGACACATGACTGCATTAGACAAAATCTCTTGCCTTCACAGAGCTTAAAATCTAGCGAGGAAAAAATATTTGCTAAAATGAAATAAGAATATTCTTGCATCTACATTGGACATATGTAAATTATATATAATATTTTAATTTGCTACTTTAATTTTCTATTAATAATAGAAATGATTTTTAATCAACTTTAATCCATATGTATGAACTGATGACCTCAGGAAATTATACAGTACACTCCTGGATCTATCTCCTTGCTCATTGTTACACACAAGGACTGAGAGTGCCAAATCAGACTTTTTGATTAAATTTTAGAGTACTTCTCTCCTATGTAATTACGAAAAATATTAAGAGGTGCCTGTGGTTTGTTTTTTGGGGGTTTTTTTGCCGTGTTTTGATTCTTTTTCAGAGGTACATCAGCAACTACTTCAAAATGATTGTTAGTGGATTTTAAAGTTATGGTTAAAATGAAGTTATTGAACAGAAACTGGAATTACAATCTCAAACACCTCTAATGAATTCCTTCAGAAAATTATCTTGGAAATTCATATTTTTCTCAACTTCTTAGTGATTTGAAGAGAAATGCCTCCCATACTTCGTACTGTGCTCTGATGCAGATATGAGAATTTGATCAAATAAAATAGGACCCCTGGATAATAATGCACATTTCAGCAGCAATTCATAGATTGCTTTATAATAGTACCCTCTAGGACTGCATAAAGCAAACATTGAACCAAGTAGCAATCAGCTAAAAGCCTGATTAAGCAAGTAAGTTTTAAGCAAACATTTCAAACACTCAAGATTGATCCCCGAAGTTTCTAAGCATGAGAACTAGCTTCTGTTTACCACAAACAATCAACTCATGGAGCAGAATCAAATCTCAAATGCAAAAGCAGGGCTTTGATATAACTGCAATGCAAGAGTGAGGCACAATTCCAACAATCTAAACGAGGACGTGCAAAATTTAGAAGTTGCATCTCTGGCTTGGAGGTGGCTAGTGCCTAAAAAGTGCCATACGTGCACCCAAGGGCTGTTCTGAGCCTGGGAGGGAGGAATAGGTGCTTAGATAGAACGAGAAATTAGGAAGTGTACTCTCCTTTTATTGGATCACTAGCTTTGAGAAACAACGTAGCAGCTAAATAATTAGATGCTTGGGGAGATACATTCTGAGAGAAAAATACTAAATTTGACACGTTCTCATTTTATTAACTGCCAAAGTTAATAAATTTTTCTGAGTCTACCACAAACTCTCAGAACCACACACACACACAGACACACACAGAGAGAGAGACTAACGGTGTCCATTTATTGCTGCCTCTTAGAGGTATAATTTGAATTATTTCAGTACATTTCCTTTAAAGGGTTAAATTACTTGAAACTGTTGTTATTCAAATTATGAATCCAGTGAGAAAGTGACAGGATGCCACCTCTCCAAAAGCAGAACTGTTACTACCTCAAAGGCAGTATATTAATAAATGACTTGGCAGCGTCCTAATTAATTGTCATCAGCATCAGCATCTCAACCACAACAATAATAGATACTTAGTATTTGGCTTCCCATTCACCAGGATTGTGCTAAAGGCCTTGAAGTCTAAGAACTCACTTAATCCTGCTAAGAACCCCTTCAGCCACTATCCTTTAGAGACATTAGGCTAATTGTCCAACATCACACACCTAGTAAGCGGCAGTATCTGAATGCAGATTTAGGCACTGATTAGAGAACCTCTAAGCCCTTTGCCCCAACATGCGATTTTAATGTTTTAAATCATAGGGTTTACACCTATGGTTCTTCTTTTTTTCTCTTTATGTCCTCGTCTAGTTAAGTTAACAAAAAAAAATTTACAATTTGCTGTTGAATTACATTTTCACATTCAAATTGAACTTCTCAGCTGGGGCGTTACAGGAATCATTCAAAGACCAATTATTCATTATTATCAGAGATGTAAATCTGTTGCCTCTAAAAGAACATTTTGGATGAAGGAACACAGAAGGGTGTTTAAAAGTATCCATTCTATCTCTTTTCTTTCTTAGAGGAGAATGTGCGATAAGAATATTTCCTTGATATTGGTGGTAGTTGTATAGCCTAAAAGGGAAATTTTTGTAAAATAGTGAGGGTTAAAATTCTGTACCAGCTGAACTTTCCAGATGGCATATAAAACAGAAGCCAAAGATAGGCTGGCTCCAGAATATATCCTTGAAGTAGCTGCGTGGGAATAGAATTGCTTGGGAATGGTAGTCTCATCACTGATGATAAACAAAATATGTCTGGACCCATGGGGCCAATAATGTAAACAGGAAAACTAAGAATAATAGGTTCAACCATCTGATTGAGTATATCTCCAAAACTCTTGACTCAGAATAATTTTCAAATATACAAAATTACACGTCAAGCTCGAGAAGTCTTAAATCCAAATAAATTACACAAAATAAATCAATGTAGCCTCCTCCAATAGCATTTATACATAATGTTTCACAAACCGTTGAAGATTGAAAGGACCACAGAGTCTATCTAATCCCACTCTTTCATTTTCCAGATGAGCAAACTGATTCAAAGAATGGTGTAAATTCAACACAGAAAATTATTCATCCAATTCATTTCATTACATGGCAAATTAGGAAATGGGTAATGTCGCTGTTCATTTCCTTCTTTTTTAGTATTCACGTAACGTTGGTTAGAAAAATGACTACCAAGGTATTCATCAATGCCCTAGTTTCCTAGTATGGTGCTAAAAATACATATATAATAATAATACAAAATTTTAGAAATAAAATAAAGGACACAGTGAGAATAAGCTTATTTGATTCATCTCCAAATGGAATTTCATAAGCTTATCAAACTGATTTTAAATAAAGAGGAATATTAGAAAAGAAGAGAAATGAAGAGTATAGCCAACTTGAGAATAACTCATTCTCTCATCTGCAGGTGAGGACCTTTGTCATATGGATCAACCACTAGTTCTTGAACATGCCACAAAATCTTGAAGGCACAGAAAGTGACAGGATCTAGGCAAGGCTTTTTAAAACATCTTTTATTTTTAAATAATTTTAGACTTACAGAGGAGTTGCACAAACGGTATAGTTTCCATATAAGCTTCACTCAGCTTCCTCTGAAGTTAACATCTTACATAACCATCATGCAATTATCAAAACCAAGAATTTAATAACCATACCAACCGATTAACTATTACAGACTTTATCCAATGCTTTGTTCATTCCAGGATCTAACCCAGGATATTGTTACAATGAATTGTCATGTGTCTTGCATCTCCTTCAATCTGTGACAGTTTGTAAGCCTTTCCCTGTCTTTCACATCCTTGACACTTTTGCAGAGTACTGGTTAAGTATTTGCAGTGTTCCTCAGTTTGAGTTTGTCTGAGGCTTTCTCATGATGAGACTAAAGATGTGAATTTTTGGCAAGCATACCTCAGAGGTCATGTGTCCTTGATAGAGGTCACCATTATCATATCAGGGGTTCACAATGTTCATATGCCTTACTACCAGATGCTAACTTGGATCACTTGGTTAAGGTGGTATGTGCCTGGTATCTCCACTGTAAGTTAATTTTTCTCTTTTTATTTAATAAATATTTGGGGGGAGATACTTTATGGCTTTGATGGTTAATTTTATGTGTCATCTTGAGGGGCCATGGAGTGTCCAGAAAAAACATATTTCTGGGTGTGCCTGTGAGGGTGTTTCCAGATGAGATTAGCACTTGGATTGGTGGACTCAGTGAAATAGTTTAACCTCCCCAGTGTGGGTGGGCGACACCTGATCAGTTAAGGGCCTGCATAGAATAAGATGCAGAGGAAGGAGGAATTCACTTTTTCTTGCCTCACTGATTAAGCCGGGACATCTCACCTCATCTTCTCCAGCTCTTAGACTGGAATTTATACCATCTGCTCCCCTGGTTCTCAGGCCTTCTTAATTACACCACTGGCTTTCCTGGGTCTCCAGCTTGCAGATGGCAGATCATGGGACTTCTTAGTCTCCATAATCACATGAACCAATTCTTCATAATAAAGATAGATAGATACATAGAAAGAGAAAGAGAGATAAATATTTCTCCTACTGATTCTGTTTCTTTGGACAACTGTGACTTACACAGAGGTTATGAAATATCCTATTTTTCCTTAATCTTTTGTCCATTACTTCTATCATTCATCTGTGGATCTTGCCTGCATCAGTCATTACTATGATATTCTAACAGCGATTTTCTCTTTTCCTCATTCTGTCAACATTTATTATACTGAAAGGAACAGCTGTTTCTTCTTTCCAATCTATTCAATACCCATTTATATCATTAAGACTCAAGATGTCTATTTTATTCTATAAAATAACAATGTTTTATATAACAAATACAATAATTAGGAAATAATTCAATATTGTGGTTACTTATTTAATTATCCCAATTATTTCAGCTTTGGCCAATGGGAACTCTTTCAGGTCTGTGCCTGTATCCCTTTAACATGACCCTATATTTTTGTTTCGAGGACTTTCTTACTAATATTATAAGATGCTCCAGGATCATTTAGTAATTTGTCTGCTCAGCCCTGGAATCATCCACTTCTCCAAGCTCAATTCTTTAATTTGAGACTGATGTTTAGAAACAAAGATCTGGACATTAGATGTATTCATTGCCACTGGATTATTACTGCTGCTAGACCATCTCAGTGAATACAGCTAGGAGAGTATATATGTATACAAACACACACATACATATATAAGCGTATATATATGTATATGTACACATACACACATGTATATTGCTGTTTCTAGCTATTTCTGTTTGAGTGTGTATATATATACACACATGCACAATATATGTTAAATATTAACCATGCACACACAAGCATCTATAAAATTGCTGTATCTATCTGTGTGAGCATTTATAAAAATACATATTATATATAATAGATTTATGTAATATTCCTCCTTTTCTTATGTGTAATTTATTTCTCCAATAGTGCAATACCTGGCCTTCATTATCTACCAATATTTTCTTATTTGTTACATAAAAAAAGTAGTTTCAGAATTCACAACACATATATCTGTGAGAAAAAAATTTTAACTAGGGTGTAGTATTTGTATACTATTCTTTTTATCATTAGCCTTACAGTAGTCAATGAAAATACTGTTTTGCAAAGTTACTAGCTCCACTCCTTTCTTTTCTGTCCCCTTTTGTGTGTAATATCATTTATTTGTAATGAAATTAGATTCACTGTCACAGTTTGCATTCTCTTTTGGTTTTTCCAATATCCTGGATGATTTTTTAAAATTTTCAGACATTAAAATTCACTCTTTTTGGTGAACAGTTCTACGGGGTTTGACAAATACACAGAGTTTTGTGTTCACCACCATGTCACACAGAACCACTTCCCGAACTAATTTTTGACACCCCCAAAGTTTCTTTGTGCTGTTCTTTTGTGGTACCTTCGTCCACCACCCCAATCACTAGCAACCACTGGTATCTCCCATCCTTACAATTTTCCTTTTTCCAAAATGTCGTAAAATGGAATCGTACAATGTAGCCTATTAGGTCCCGTTTCTTTCATGTAAGGCCTTTAACAGGTATCTATGTTGTTATGAATTGATACCACATTCATTTTATTACTGAAGTATCTTCCCTGTGTGGATGTTTCACGGTTCATCCTCCATTCACCTGTAGAATGACATCTTGGTTGTTTCCAGTTTTTGGTGAGTATGAATAATGCTGCTATGAACTTCACATATAAATATTTTGACAACATATGTTTTTATTTTATTTTCATCAATATCCAAGAGTAGGATTGCTTAACTTTGTAATAAACTCCCCATACCATTTTCCAAAAGAGCTATATCATTTTGTATTCCCCCATAAATGAATGAGAGTTCAGTTCCTGGGCATCTTGGCCAGCATTTGATAATGTCAGGGTTTGGGTTGCTTGGTTGTTGTTTTGTTTGGCTATTCAAACAGATGTGTAGTGGTAGATCATTGTGGATTCTCCAGCAAGTTATCTCCAGCCTTCTGCTGAGGCTCTGAACAGGAGGTGTCATAGCCATTTGGGAGAGGGAAAGGATGGAGGAATTTAACTACTCTTTTAAAATATTTATGATCATTGTTCCTATTTTCAATCTACCCTGAACTTCTGTTTCCAGAGCTACCCATTCCCTTCAATATCTGAGTTACTGTGGGAACAATAATTTGTTTCTTGAGAGCTTTATATACATATTGGCCCATGTTTTAGCATTCCCTGGTTTACTAGGTCAATTATTACCTGCTTTCCATTTCCTAAATGTTGTGGACATAAATCATCCTTTCCTCTCATCTCTTTGTTTTTGTGGGGTTTTACCTTTTTATTTATTTACCATCCTTTCAGTGACATTTTGAGAGGAAATGGAGATAAATGCATAGTTCCATCGATGACAGCCATGAAAATGCACTTCTCAGATGTCCTACTGCAGGGAGACGGTGTCTAATAGAATACCTTATAGGAAGCTATCAATATTGGGTAATGTGTGTTCTCCAAATGCTTTTTCTTTGTCAAAATTGTTCTGGTTATTTTAGTCCTTTGTTTTTCCATATAAATTTTAGAACCAGCTTGTTGATTACTCCAGAAAAACAAAACAAAAACCAACATGCTGTGATTTCCAATGATTGTATTGAATCTATAGATGAAATTGAGCTTAACTGACATTTTAACAATATTGACTCTTCTGATCCAGGAACACAGTGTCCAGGAACACAGTATATCTCTTGGTTTATTTGGATCTTTTTATTTCTTCAGTATTTTCTAGTATTCAGCATACAGATACTGCAGTTGCTTAAAGATTTTTTTAGTTTCAAATTCTCAATGTTCCTATTTATTGTATAGAAATAAAATAGACTTTTATTTATTCACCTTGTATATTCACCTTGTATCCTTGACCTAGGAGAGGAGTGTTGCAGTTTCCCACTACAGTCATGCCTTACTTAACAACAGGGATACCTGCTGAGAAATGCATCCTTAGGCAATTTCGTCGTTGTGCAAACATCTTAGAGTTTACTTACACAAACCTAGATGGTATAGCCTATTACACACCTAGGCTATATGGTTCTAATCTCACGAAACCACTGTCATATATTCTGCCCATTTTTATGCATCATCATGCAGCACATGACTATACAATTATGGATTTCTATTTTTAGATCGATTAGCTTTTAATTTATTTTGAAACTCAGATATCAGGTATGTACACACCTAAGATTGTTAAGCCTTCTTTGAGAACTGCCCCTTGTTCATTATGTAACAATCTTTGTTGCCCCTAAGAATCTTTATTGTTTTGAAGTCTACTTTCTCTGATATTATATAGAAAATCTAGCTTCCTTTTGGTTAGTGTTTGCAGGCTCCATGATTCACCAGAAGGACCCACAGGACTCATAAGTTTTGTGATCACGGTTACAGTTTATTAACAAAAAGATACGGAGTAAAATCAGAGAATGGAAAAGATACATACAGTGAAGTACAGAGGAAACCAGGTGCAAGCTTCCAAGTGTCCCTTTCCAGGGGATTCAAACAGGGCACCCTCAGTTCCTCCAGCAATGATGTCTAACAGCGTGTTCAAAAAGATACCAACAAGGAAAGCTTATCCAAACCCAGTTTGGCAGCATTTTATTGGATATCTGCCATGTGGGCATACAGCACCTATGATTGACCTTAGTTCCTCAATATTCAGAAGCCCAAAGCAAAAGTAGGTGTTCACCAGAAATCACATCATTAGCATGAACTATCTGAACAAACTAATTCAGCACGGCCCAAGGCCTTATATCCTCAAAAATACCCTTTACAGAGAGAAAATTCCAAGAGCTCAGTTCCCAGGGACCAGCCAAAGGCCAGTCATGAAAACAAGCCTTTCTTTGGAACGTGCAGGGTTTGAACAAAACAGGCCTGTCAAATTAACCCTTTTCCATAGATATAGTGTAGCTTTTTCCATCCTTTTCAAATTAACTGTTCTGAATCTTGATTTTTAAAATGGATTTCCTTTAGATGGCCTATAATTGAATCTTTCTTTTTTATCAAATGTGGAAATCCCTGTATTTTAACTGTTATGCTTACACTATTCATATTTAATGTGATTATTGATATGGTTGGATTAAAATTTATCATCTTAAGCAAGATTTTTGAATGAAGGATATAGGGAAATCCAGGAGCGAGCTTCAGAGGCCTCTGAAAACCTGTGTAAATGTGTGCAAGACTTTGTGTGTGTGTGTTTTAGTGCAGTACTTTCTGGAGAGGAATCGAGTTTTCATTCGACTCTCATAGTCATCTGTGACATGCTTTCTCTAACCCAAAAACTAGTGTTTAAAAGGCAATGAAATAAAAAGGGCAAATGGGGAAAAAGAAGAGAAGAGCAGCAATATAATAATAAATACCATTTTCTGAGCACATAACTCTGTAAGCCAGTACTGTTATAAGAGCGTTTAATTGCGTTTATTAACTCACCTCTAATCTTCCTAATAATCCTCTGAGGAAGTTGCTATTATCTTCATTTTATAGATAAAGAAACTGTGAGAGGCTAAACAACTTGCATGGATGCATACCCAATCAGTGATTGGCTGTCAAATCCGGGCTGTCTGGTCCTAGAGAGTGCCCTCAACAATATACTGCTCTACAAACCATAAAGCTTTCATAGACACTGAAGTTCTAAGTCTGTCCATCTCAATACCAGAAGCAAAATAGCATCATCTATACATACTGATTTTCATTGACAAATAACTGCAGGAAACAGTTAATAAGCTCTACATTTTGGCAGCCAATTGTCCAATAATTGATAAGGAAATATGAAACAATCCAGAGGAGCTCATAAGTGCTTTCAGGAGATGGCAGACAGAAATTATTTCAAATGTGAAAAATACAGGTTCATTTAGTAATACCGAGTCAATATGGATTTCCTTTACACTTGGTTTATTTTATAAATGATATATTCAGTGGTTTGAGCCTTTTGTCATATCATCATTTACAGCCTTCTCTAGTCCAATTTTAAGACCTGAATAATGTCGAACCTAATCAATATTCAAGCATATTATTGCTGCAAGACTAAAAAAAAATAAATGAAGGGAATTTCTATCTCAAATTAATTTGGAATCTTCTTTATTTGCAAATAAAGGTCAAAGTGTACTTAAGATATATCTGCTAAATGAGCAGAAATCCCTGCAACATATGGAAGAAGAGCATTCCATGCCAATGGAGAAGACGATGAAACAACCTTGAGATGGGAGCATGTTTGGTAGGATCCAAGAATGGGAATGAGTCAATGTAGCCAAGAGTTGAGTGAGTGATGAATTTAGTAGGAGATGATTCAAGCATTGAAATGAAATGGATCTTATAAATCCTTGTAAGCGCTTTGGGTTTTGTTCTCAATAAAATGGATGGATCTCACAGCTATGTCTGTCCAGGGAAAGGGGTGGAAGCAGAGATGCCAGTTAGGGGAGTTTTGCAATAATCCAGATAAGAGAAGATGCAGCCCACCAAAGTGATAGCAGTAGGGGTAATGATAATACTTAAAATCTGGAAATAGTTTGAAGGTAGAGTCAACAGCATTTGCTTTTGGAAGGTTATATGGTATGAAAGAAGAAAGGAGTAAGGGATGGCTCTAGAGTTTGTGATCTAAGCAACTTAAAGAATAGTTGACATTAACTCAGGCTGGGAAGATGTGAGTGGAGTAAATTTCAGTGGGAAGATTAAGAGTTCACTTTTGGGAATGTTGAGTTTGAGACATCAATTATACACCCAAAAGGAAATGTTAAGTAATAAATAAATAAATGAATGAATAGTACTCTTACATGAGATGAGGCAAAGAAAATGTAAAGTTCTTGTGAAAAATTAACTGGTTTTTGGCAATTTCTTAGAGGCATTTTCAACTTGGTATGCCTATTATGTGCCAGGCAGTTACATAGGTTCTGGGAATATACTAGTGGAGAAAACAGGCATAAATGATTGTTTTCATGAACATTATATTCTAGTGGGAGAGATAGAAATTTTAAAAATTAAATAAGTAAGAAAAATATATAATAAGTTAGAAGGTAATGTATACTTTGAGAAAAAAATATATGAAAGGATAGGGGATATTGGAAGTGTCAGCAAGGTGAGGATGGGTGTCATTATTAAAACCATACTGTATCCTTCACAAACTATGGTTTTCTAGAATATCCAGAAAACTCAAGCCAGGAGGACATTTCAAATGGAAGGACTCTACAAACATACATCTGATACTGCATATAACATTGAAATGCATGAAGTTTGCTCATATCCATTCAATTCCATGATTCATACTTACACGGTTCAGCTCCCACTTGTGGCCCGGTGAGGTAAGAGAATTGTGCTTTTCAGCTAGTATAATCAAGATTTCATCTGTGTCCAGGGGTTGAAAAGATGGAAAGAGGTAGAATAGGAGAAAACAAAAGCTTTAGAGAGGGAAGAGGCAGGATGGTAGAAAATAGAGTAAAGGAGTCGTATATTCTAAAGCATCATTGAAGACCTAGCCTGAAAAATCCAAGAATGGTAATAATTAACATGAATTGAACATTTACTGTTCTACAGGAATTGTTCTAACTGCTACACATTTATTGACTCATTTAATCTTCATAACAACTCTAAGAAATAGACACTATTTTCTTTTTCTTTTAGTGAAGAAGTCTGGCCCTGAGCTAACATCTGTTTCCAATCTTCCTCTTTTTGCTTGAGGAAGATTGTTACTGAGCTAACATCTGTACCAATCTTCCTCTGTTTTGTATGGGGGATACCACCACAGCATGGCTTGATGAGCAGTGTGTAGGTCCTCGCCCAGGATTTGAATTGGTGAACCCCAGGTGGCTGAAGCGGAGTAGGTGAACTTAACCACTACACCACTGGGAAGCCCCAGAATTAGATACCATTTTTATCCCTATTCTACACATGCAGAAACTGGGACTCAAAATGTCTAAATAGCTTGTCAAATTCACACACAGCTAGTTAGTGATGGAGCTGTGGCAATCTGATGCCACATCACACGTTCTTACCTGCTAGGCAATACAGGCTGCCTTGTCTTTCAGGTGAGAATAGCCTGTCCTGCTCCCACATAAGATTTGTTGCACATTCCTATTAGTCATCTTTGTGCATTTACCAAAATAGACTACAACACTGAAGAAAACAATGCTCAAGGCAAAATGTCGCATTACAGAAATTTTGATTTTGGAAGTATCTTTTTCCTATCAGAAACTATTGGCAATATCGTTGAATATGGTAAATTCCACTATGTGAAATTAATATACTTACGTACACACACATATATACAATTTGTCAGTAGCATTAAACTTGTAATCATTAATCTGTAAAATTTCTTATCACATTATTTGAATGTTCACAAATTAACGAATAAGTGGTTTTAACCACTTATCCGTAATGATAATAACAATTTTTAAAAAAATTTGCATGCAATATTCCCTTTGATATTTACATCAGCTCAATGAAGTAGGGGCTGTCCCTGTTTTGGAAGACAGGCAAAGGAGTTTCATAGACTTGGATAGTGTTATTCAAGTGAGTAGTGGAGCTGGATCAAAGCCGGTTCACTCAGTCTTGTGCTCCTCTACATTCTGCTCTACTATCATGCAAAATTGATTGACTGCAAAAACTCATCCATGAAACGAAGTGGTTTATTATGCCTAAAATTTTCTCTCTGCCACTTAATCACCAGAATGACTTAGTGTCAATTCTGATAAACAATCTAATTAGAGTGGAGGAGAGGAGAAAAGAGGAAGAAACAGAAAAAGAAGAGGAGACTGGGAAAAGAAAAAGGGAAGAAAATAGAAGCCTTTCATCTGAAGGATTGCAAATTCTTTGGCTATAATATTGATAATGGGCAGAAAAGCAGTGATGAGTAGTATTATAATAGCTATTAAAGATAGCACTTGACCTTGGACTTAAGTTAGTACTATTGCATAAACGGAACCAAACTCTCTCCGTGTCCTAGGGTGACCATACTTTGAATTTTCTCTATGCCTTTTTGATAATAGACACATTCATTTTTAAGGGAGAAAAAATTAACTATTTGCTCTTTACTTAAGTAAAGTAGCATTCATTCTTTAACACAGGAGAAAACAGCAGCGGTCATGGCTGATTCCTGATTTAATCATTAACATTTTTAAAAGTCAGTGAACTCAAAGAGTGCGCCTTCAGACTGTGAATCATGACGATCTGTCAAGTCCTCCAATGCACAGTATTTGGCATATATGGTTAAAAGTCTGGAAAGGAGATGTCACTGGGGATAAAATCATGAGCCTTTCCTACGATAGTCTATGAGCTCCCGTGGTCTCTTTTTGACTTTTTGCAAGGAAAATATAGTTCTGGAGCTTGGTTTTATGGCTTACATGAGGGTTTTAGTTAATTGTTATCTTAAATTAAATTATAAGGCCCATTGATGGACTTCATGCCAAAATAAATTTAAAATGTCATCAATTACACTAACATAAAGCATTGTTAAAACTCAGGTAAAGTTAACAAAGAGAAAGAGTCCAAAGAGATGAGAATGAGGCAAGTAGGAAAGCGATGTCTTAAAAACTTCGTTGGATTCTTATTCATTTTATAATGTTTCATCCTTCCAGTGTTTGTCATTACTGATTGCTCCAAATAGAATCTAGTTTGTTCTCCCTTGAACATTAGATGTGATGGGTTTCATTAAAATGGCATAACTTGTGAACTTCCTTGGGAAATCTTACAGACACCTGAATGAATAAGCCACCTATTAAATTATAGATACATAGCTTTGATGATAAGTTCACTTTCACAAACTCTAGTTCTTTTGGTCCCATGGTACAAAAACTCAGCTTAAGGCACTTGAAGTTAACACAGTGGAAAAATAATGGAATTCATATAATGTAGCAATAGATTATAGTTGACTATGCAGGAGCAGGGAGGGGACGTAGGCAGGGGTACCTTTCATAGGGAAGCATAGCAAGCACCATTTCACTGAGTAATAAAGATGAGGAGAAGTGTCAGTGTGGTAAGAAGGAAAATAAGTTAGGGAAAAGAAGAGAAGCCCAGAAAATGGTGGTATAAACAGTCTTAACACATTCAGAATTGTCAGGTGAAAGTGATCACATGAGGCTTTTGAGTTGCACTATGACATGCAGAGCATTTAACAGAAGATAATGGTAAGCTCTTAAATCACTATCAATGTGCTTTTAGAATTTAGCCAGCAATCAAGTAGAGAAAGAGCAAGGTCATGTTGCAAAGAGGTGCAGACATCTTTATTTCTATTTTTCTTTGCAATTGCACAGAGGGTTGATAGGAATTATTCCTCCTTCAACTCTGTACCTCATCCCCTAGATTGCATTATCAATAGTGATAATGAGATGGAAGGTAAATTTCTCTTTTTAATTTTTCAGCTGTTTTTCTTTCTTTCTCTCTCTTTTTAAAAAGAATGACACTGTCATATTTATTCTCAAAATAGCATTTTCTAAATGGAGTCTAACTTATAACCACATTTTTCAGCTCTAACATGAGCTTAGAAAATGATGGAAAGATTTAGATTAAATTGCTAGAGAGAAGACTTTAGGCTACAGAAGGAGGAATTTTTTTCTAGGAAATGTAGTCAATGATCTTCTCAAATTAAAAGAAAGTATTTTTTGGATGGATACTATCTTTTCATCATTCCACTACATATAGCTAAAGGCAAAGGCCATAGATTTTTTTCATGAAGTATTGCCCTTTGGAATCCTTTCTGAAAATAAACATATCTGCAAAGCAATTCATAAAAATAAAATTACAACACTGCACCCAACAATTACAGAATTCATATTCTTTTTAAAGACTCACAAAACTCTTAAAAATCATCATATGCTAGATCAGGATCCAAGTCTCAACAAATTTTAAAAATTGAAATATTTCAGATTTTGTTCTCTGACCACAATGGAATTAATCTGAATATCAATTAAAAATTTATTAAGAAGTCCAAATTGCTGGAATATTAAATAATAAATTTTTATAAAATCGATTGAACAAAGCAGAAATCAGGATGGGAATTAGGAAATATTTTAAACTTAATGATAATAATAAATAACATCAAAATGTATGGAACGTAGCTAAAACAGGGCTTAGAGAGAAATGTATAGTTTTTAAGACATATTTAATCAGAAAGGTTAAAAACCAATATTCAACCTTGTTTCTCAGGAAACTATAGCAAAACCAAACCAAAGAACGTAGATAGACTAAAATTATAAAGACAAATCAGAAAAAAAAAATGAAATAGAAAACAAATGTATGATAAAGAAAATCTAAAGGCAAAAATTTAAGACTAATTAAGAATGACACAGAGAGAGAGAGAAATACACTGCCAGTATCAGACTTGAAAAGGGTGACAACCCTACAAACATCAAAAGCACTAATTCAGTAATTTAGATAAAACAGACAAATTGCTTAGAAACACAATACATCAGAACTGATACGAGAAGAAACAATCTACATATTCCTGTTTCTATTATAAATTGAATTTGTTATTAAAATTCTTCCCACAGAGAAAAAGTCCTTCTGTCAAAGATTTAAACAGGAGATAACAGGAATCCTATACATCCTACAGAAACTCATTTAAAGAACAGAGACAGAAGGGGTATTTCACAACTTGTTTCATGAGGTCAGAATCACGTTGACACCAAAGCCTGACAAAACTACAGTCCAACTTCTCTCATGATTAGGGATGCAATAAATTATTTAAAAAACTAGCAAATTAGCTGCAGTGGTATACAAAAATGATTATACATCACACACAAACAGTATTGATTACAGGAATTCAAGGTGGTCTCAACATTTGAAAATTAATCTATATACTGCTTCACATTGACTGCAAAAGGGAGAAAAATTTAATGATTATCTCAATTGATGTGGAAAAATCACTTGATAAAATTCTACAAGTATTACTGTGAACAGTTAACAAAGATCCAATTGGATAAATACACCATGCCGTATTGGGTATTTGAAAGCTCAAAGTTGTAAATAAGTTAATCTTCTCAAATTGATACACAGATTTAATAAAATCCAAGTCAAAATGTCAGCTTTTGTTATAGAAATTGACAAGATGATCCTAAAATTTATAAATGAGTCAATCTTGAAGAAGACAAAGTTGGAAAATTTAAACTACCAAATATGAAAACTGATTGTTACACTATAGTAATAAGGGCAGTGGAATATTGGCACAAAGGTGGACAGCTCAATGCAACATTAAAGAGTCTAGAAATAGACCCACACGTCTATGCTCCCCTGAGTTAAGGCAGTACAGTGGGAAAGAATCGTCAATTAAAAATCATATAAAAAATAAATTTTTTATTCTTACTTTACCTCATACAAAAATAAAACAATTGTAGATGGATTTGAGAGCTAAATGTGAAAAATGATATAAAGACCAAATGTGGTTTATTCAGCAAAATCTCAAATGTCCAAAATAGATCCAAAAATGGGTGAATGGTTAAACAAATTTTTACCATTAAATTTATTTTTGAAAAATGTTTCAAGGAATAGTAAATGTCATAATTTAAAACACGGAAGTTAACAGGTACAAAATTTGAATATACGGCATGATTCCAACTTCTATTCATGTAATATGGATGTAAAATCTGTAATAAATAAACCAAAATAATAATGGTTATCTTTGTGTAATAGAAATATTGGTAACTTTTTGCTTTCTCTATCCTTCTTTGTGTTTCTAAATTTTCTACAGTGTGTATATATTCCCTATTTTACCTGGAACAAAAGGTTTTAAAAATTGCCCCGATTACTTCATAAATTACATATTGTTCTCCTTTACATGTACATCTCCTTAAAGTCATTTATTGCATTTGATCCTGGCAAACTATACTTCCCAAATGATGTGACCCCCTGATTAGAGTTATTCTTTTTGCAGTAAGTGTTTTTATCAATATTGACATTTTTGATTTGCTTGTTTTCACCTCACATATTCGATTTTTCTAAACACAAGCTGAGAGTGCCTCTAAAATTTATAGATTTAAATTTTAAAACTCAGGCTGCGCTCTCAAAACTCAGCAGTAAAAAAGCAAACAATCCAATTAGATCATAGGCAAAAGCCATAAAGAAACACTTAACCAAAAGAGATAGACAGATGGAAAATTAGCACATGAAAAGATGTTCAACATCATTAACCATTAGGGATATGCAAATTACAACCACAATGACATACCACTACCGACCTATCAGAATGGCTAAAATGAAAAATAGTGGCAATACCAAATGCTGGCAAGCATGCAGATAAACTGGATCACTCATACAAAGCTGGTCAGAGTATAAAATGGTACAAATACCATGAAAAATAGTTTGTCAGTTTTCTTAAAAATGAAACATTCAACTACAATAAAACCCAACTATTGCATACCTGGGAAGTTAGCTAAGAGAACTGAAGGCTTTTATCCACATAAAAACCTGCACTTGCATGCTTGTAACAGCCTTATTTGTAATCACCCAAAAGTGGAAACAACCCTGATGTCCTTTAATGGGTGAATGGTTAAACAAATTGTGGTACTCCCATACCATAGAATACTGCTCAGCAATAAAAAAGGAAAGAACTACTAATACACACAACAACTTGGTGAATCTCCAGGAAATTATGTTGAATGAAAAACACCAAGCCTAAAAGGTTACACTTATATATGATTCCGTATATATTACATTCTTGAAACAACAAAATTATAGAAATGAAGAATGATTAGTGTTTGCTAGGGGTTAAGAAAGATGCAGGGCAGGAGGTAAGTGGGTGTGGCTATAAAAAGGCAACATGAGGGATCTTTGTGATGGAAATGTTTCCCATCCTGCCTGTATCAATGTCAATATCCTGGTTGTAATGTTGTACAACAGTTTTGCAAGATGTTACTATGGGGGAAACTGGTTAAAGACATACGAGTCTCCCTGTATTATTTCTGACAATTGCATGTGAATCTACAATTATCTCAAAATAAAAAATTTAATTTAAAAAATATAAGGTATAATTATGGGCCTCCATACATATTAGTTTAAAAAAACAGTGAAAAATAAATCAGATTAGGTGATCATTAGTGAAAGAACAGAAAACATTTCATGAAATCAGTTAATCAGTTTTTTTCCGCTGTTGCATAGACATAGTTTCAGCGTACTTTCATATCAATTTGAGAGAGATCCACTTTTATATGTTCCTTTCTACTGTTGGTTTACGTACTGCTATGTATGATGCAGCAGTGAACTTCCTGTACTACATCATCTTTAAGTGAAAAACGTAATAATAATATCAACTTCTTACGAGTAAAAAGAAAACCTGCACAAGTGGAAAGCAACTCATTAAGGAATTCCGCTTTCAGTCTACAGAGCTTGAGCAAGACCTGATTGGGAAGAACAGAATTAGGAGCATGCTAGCAATCTGTGAAAGGAACGATTAATATTTGAACAAGTCAAGTAACCTTAAGAGAAGTAGTTCTTTACATAACTGAAAAGAGTTGGATTACACACACTATAGAAAAGAAACATTTATCTCTGAATATAACATTGGCAACAATGAAAGTATCCTCTAATTGTATATAGTGACCAAAACCAAATGCAACAAACACATAAGTTAGGTAATCATTTAATGCTGACTTAGCACAGTATCAGGAAGGACAAGTTATCCTTGAGTTTCATGATATAGAACTTAAGCACTCAAGGCTTTGACAAGTGCTACTGTCAGGAAACAACAAAAAAAGAAATAGTTGTTATGAAATTTACAAATCAGATCCAGAAAGTGATGATAAAACTGCAGAATTATTTTTAGCTGTTTTAACAGACAGCTTCTGAAGGTGTTGACTCTCTTATAAAGAACGTAAATCAGAAGTCGGAAAAGTTTCTTTAAGTACATCATTGTCAGAGCACCTAGAAAACAGGCTGCTAGGCATTTTCCTCCTTTTCACTCTACTTGTTTTGTTTTCACCAAATATTGCTACATGTAGAATCTATATAAATTTTTAATATCGAAATGTTTCTCATCCTCAGTACAGTGTTTTCTTTCATATTTTAGCCTTAAAAAATAATCCTTTTAAAAAGGCCATTGCCCATTTGTTTTTTGATGGGTAGTTTCTGACAATCATGGCATAGTTTTTGGCCATGATCCAGACCTTTCTTCATGGTCAAGCAGGAAATGAGGCAGAAGCAAGAAGAGTCCGACAAACACAGATCCCAAGATTTCAATTATCTTCCATCCACCACCACACTTTATAACTGCAAATCTGCTCACTGCCCCTGCAAGAAGCTTGAAAATTCTCCCACAGGGAAGATGCCGCATCGCCCCCTCTTGATGAATATTCACTCATTGCCTCTTCAAATCTAGTTGAAATTTGAATTAAAAATGCTTCACACTCTGATTGCAGCTTCACTCAAGGCAGCAGCACAACATTTACTATTTTTGATTGTAGTAATGTTCATCCTTTAAAATTTGCTCTGTCACCTAGAGCTTCATATCTGACTCAGGATCAGGGCCAGATCTAATGACGTAAGGGGACTGTCAGCTAAGGATCCTAGTGTCTGAGTTCTTTATTGGAGGCTCCATCCTCTTTCTCAGCCAAGTGATAACATCACGTAACAACAGAAGCAGCAACTGAGGAATTTCCCTAACTGTTCAGCTGGCTTAAAGTGTTCAAGTGATTTAGGGAACCAATTAAAAGTGTGTCTGAGTTACTGGACTTTCGATAATAAACTCAATAGGTGCATTCAGGATCAAATTATTATCTGGAAATATAGACTTTAAAGTAGAAGCCCTGAACAGATTTGGTCTAGTTAACCACACACGGACAATTTATGCACACACATGAGAACTTGTGAAAATCCTTGTGAAAGAAGCGACAATTTTGTCTAATTCTAATATTGTAAGCTAACCTTCTGAACAGATGCCAAATGAATTGGATAATTACTTTAGTCTGAATCCAGACACTCTGTTTTTATGGGAAGATGCATTTTAACAGATTAAAGGAATGCAAGTGGCAGCACTAATCAGTGAATTCGTTTGAAAGACTGGAAAACACAGTGCCCGTAAATCCAAGAATATGAGCATTTTCTCATGGGACTTAATCTTGCATCTTTAATTTTTCTCTCCATACTTCTATCTTGATAATACATAAATTTCTCTATATAAAACCACATTCTAAATATACCAGTGAAGTGATTTTTTTTAAGCAACCTAGAAGTGAGTTTTAGAAAACAAAGATATTTGGCAATGGGAATAACTTTTAATAATGGTTATTTTTCAATAAACTTGTGTATCTGTAATACATATTGATCATCTCCCAACAATCAAAATTTACTTTCCAGAGAATTAGAGAACTTCAGAAATAAAGGGCTGTGTAATCTGGGCTCCTCATTCCAATTAGAACAACTATAATAATCAATATTGGCTCTTCAGGTAAACCTATGGTGGTCCAAATGTATTATTACATAAGAGATGACAGAGAGTTGCTCTTGCAAAATGTTCTCCAAGCCAATTATACGCCTGAATTTCCCAGCGAGTCACCATTTTAGATCGTGGTACAAACACCCTTATTTAAATGACTGTTGCCTTAATTTGTTAGTTTATCAGATTAATCTTAAATTCTTTAGCAAGCCCCATGAAAAAGCAGGCAGAAATGAAAGATTAGGAGAAGGGCTAAGTAAAGCCTAAGACGATAAGCTCCTATACAGCTTCCCAATGGGGATTGGGACTTGTATTAATTTCCTATTGCTGCTATAACAAATTACCACAAATTTAACAGCTTAAAAAAAAAAACCCATTACTGAGAGTTGGGGTGGGGGGAGGGATGAATAGGCAGAGCAGTTTTAGGACACTGAAACTATTCTGTAACGTGCTATAATTGTGGATACATGTCATTATAAATTTGTCCAAGCTCATAGAATATACAAGATCAAGAGTGAGCCCTCATGTAAACTGCGGACTTTGGGTGATTATGATGTGTCAGTGTACGTCCATCAGTTGTAACAAATGTACTACTACTCTAGTGGAAGATGTTTATAATGGGGGAGGCTATGCCTGTATGGGGAAAGAGGTATATGGGAAATGTCTTTACCTTCCACTCAATTTTGTTGTGAACCTATAACTGCTTTAAAAAATAAGGCATATATTTTTTAAAAGATCCATTTATTATCCACAGTTCTATAGCCCAAGAGTCTGCGTACAGTATGATTAGGTTCCCTGGTAAGGTCTTACAGTGTCAAAGTCAAGGTATCCAGCAGCCCGGCTTTGATGTGTATGCTCCAGGGAAAATTAGCTTCCAGGCTCGAACAAGTTGTTTTACAGAAATCGGTTTTGAGCAGCTGTAGGATTGATTCCTTGTTTCCTTGTTCCATGTGAGCCAGAGGTTGTTCCCACATTGTAGAGGCCACTTGCATTCCTTGGCCTATGGCCTCTTCCATCTTAAAAGCCAGGACAAGCAAATAGGCCTCTTTCAGAAAAAGACTGGCAGTGTTTTTGTTGCTGTTTGTGCAGTGCCCTGGTGTGGAAGCCTGCCAAGAATAGTCACTCTGATTATAGTTACAGTCTTATGGGACCCAGGAATGCAAGCCCCCTGGCCACCAGAGCCAGGCATTCAGGGGACATCCCCAGGGCAACAGTCACAAAAACAGGGACACCAGACATAAGAACCGGAGCCCCAGACTTGTAAGAGCTCCCTTCTGAGAGATACTGACGCTCTGGAGCAGGACAGAGGGAGAGGGTAAGACAGCACCTGTCTTCTGAGGTCTCTAGAAAAGTTTACATTCAGCCCTAAGATGTGTGTTTGCTGAGAAGCCTGGCACTCAGGCTGCAGCTGTGATGATAAGCTTATAGGCCTCTTTCACAGAAAGATTGAGCTCCTGGGTCTGTTGCCTCTTGCCGTGCCCCAAGGGTGATAGCTGTTTGAGAACTTGGTTGGTTGGTTACAGTCCTGTGGGACCTGTGAGCACAGGCCTCACTGGCCACTAGAGCCAGGAGATGCAGGGATGTCTCCTGGCAGCAGCCACAGAAATTGGGATGCCAGACGCAGGTATGAGCTCTTTTCTGGAAGATACTGTGAGAGCTGGAGTGAGGCAGAGGGAGAGCTCAAAGATGGCGTCCACCAGCCTGTGTGCCCTGAGAGTCCCTCCATAGGACCCCAGAAATGTATCACACCAGAAGACTGCCCCTTAGGCCAAAGCTCCTAGATAAGCAAACAGGCGTTTCTCAGAAAGACTGGGAGTATGTTTCAGTCTGCTGTCTGTGCAGTGCACTGTGGGCGGTAGTCTGCCCAGAACTGTCTCTCCAATCCTTACAGTCCCACGGAACCCAGGAACGCAAGCCCCTCTGGCCTCCAGAGCCAGGGATCAAGGGGCATCCCCTGGGCTGCAGCTGCACAAACCAGGGCACCAGAAGTGTGCAAAAGTTGCCTTCCAGAGATACTGGTCCTGTGGAGCATGGGAGAGGGAGAGCAGGAAGATGGCAACTTCCAGCTTCAGCAAGGCGCAGGGAGAGGGAAAAGAGGGCACCTGCTGGTCGGAGGGTGAAAATGGCACCAGTGGAGAAAAAAAAAGTCCAGAGTAAAAAGAAAAAAATGGCACGAGATTTAGCAAGGGAGAGGGAGAGCATGAAAATGGCACCCACCAGTGCCTCTGTGCCTGGTCCCCAGAGGCTATTCCAACAGGCCCAGCCCCTCAAGCTGATGCTTTAAGATTAGCAAATGAATCTCTTTGCCATAAAGTCTAGGAGCTTTTCAAACAGCTGCTTCTGCGCTGGGCCCTGGGGAGAGCGAGTCTGAGCACAAGCTCTTTTTTTTTTTTTTTTTTTTTAAAGATTGGCACCTGAGCTAACAACTGTTGCCAATCTTCTTTTTTTTCCTGCTTTCTCTCCCCAAATCCCCCCAGCTCATAGTTGCGTATTTTAGTTGTGGATCCTTCTAGTTGTGGCATGTGGGACACCACCTCAACATGGCCTGATGAATGGTGCCATGTCCGTGCCCAGGATGCGAACCGGCGAAACCCTGGGTCGCCAAAGCAGAGCGCACGAACTTAACCACTCAGCAATGGAGCACAAACTCTTGAAGAGACGGGTCTCAGTTCACTACAGCACTTTGAGTCTCGGGGACATTTGGCCCTGTTGGTTTTCAAAGCCAGCTGTTTTGGGGGCTTGTCTCTCCGCTGCAAGTCTTAAACGTTGGGGTGCCTGATGTCGGGTAAGAACCCTTTGCTCCTCAAGGAGAAGCTCTGGGTTTGCAAGTTCCCTCCCGATTGTGGGTCATCATGCCAGAGGATGTGTTTATGTTGAGACCACGTCTCAGCCTCTCCTCCCCACCTGGATGCTGCTCTTTTCTCATTTGCTGACGTGAAGCAGCTGTTCAGATAGATTTCAGAGGAAACTGTTCCAGATGTGGCTGAAGAATCAATGTGTCTGTGGGAGGAGCTGAGTTCAGGATCTTCTACATTGCCATCTTGGACCACCTCCGAGATATGTTTGTTACGCGTGGAAACGCTATTCAACTGTTATCCCTCTCTCCCTCTTCCAGAGTCTTAAATTGTTGTTTGGAGTTTCCACAGTCAACTGGAGTATGATTCTAAATAATTTTCTGAAGAAATATACAAAGACATTTTGTCGGGACCTTAGTATAAGTGAAAATGTCTTATTACTGCCTTCACATTTAAAGCGCATCTCAGCTGGATATAAAACTGCTGGAATTACAAACTTTCTTCTGTCAAACTCTAAATCCTTCTCTACCCAATTTGGGTATTTAGTTGTAAAAGAGAAGACTCAATTCAGGATGACTTTTATTCTGGATCTAAGCAGAATTTTCTGCCTGAATGCCTCTAAGAGTTTGCCTTTCTTTATCATTAAAATTGAAAATGTTTTAAGCATTTTCTAGATGCAGGTCTCTTTGTGTGTGTATGTGTTTTCTTGGAGCAACATTACTTTTATCTGTATTCTGAGTTCTGAAGTGGATCAGGAATAAATTAGTTTTATGTTACTGCTTCTACAATTATTTTGGTATTACCTCCAGGGACACTAACAACTCTTGGATTAAATCTTTGCTTTCTGATTTCTTATGTGTCATATTCCCTGTTATTGTTTTAACCTTGTTTTCCCCAGAATATTCTGGAAAAGTGACTTAGGAAGAGTGACTCAGGAAGAGTGACTCGGGTATTTTCTTCTACAACATTGGTATAGTTTAAGAGTATCAATTCTGCTATTGCAATTTTAGTTTCCCTGCAATCATTTCTATGTTACTCCTTTTTTTTTTTTTTTTTTTGAGGAAAATTAGCCCTAAGCTAACTGCTGCCAATCCTCCTCTTTTTGCTGAGGAAGACTGCCCCTGAGCTAGCATCCTTGCCCCTCTTCCTCCACTTTATATGTGGGACACCTAGCACAGCATGGCTTGCCACGCGGTGCCATGTTGCAACCGGGATCCGAACTGGTGAACCCCAGGCCGCTGAAGCAGAACGTGAGAACTTCACCACTGCACCACCAGGCCAGCTGCTCTATGTTACTCTTTTTAAAAAAATTCTATAGAATTCATATCTCTACCTATCGCTTCCATGTGATTTATGTTTCTTTTTCATGGAAGTTTATAAAAGACATCAAATAGAATTTTATAATTTCCTTCTAGCTCCTTTGGGAAATCACTTTTCAGGGATTTCTGGGTCTTCAAGAAGATGTTCTCTTACCGTTGTTCTGCTATGTTCATTCATGGTCCCATGTTTGTATGACTTTACTAGACAGGTGAGAGCTGTATCTAAAGCCTGCGTTTGCCAACAGACAATGCATACAATACTCCTGATCTTATCATCTGTTCATTCCAGTGCTAGTCAACTGTCCCCTTCAGATAGCTAATTGAAAAAAAAAAGTGAGGCTCTAGATTTTAAAAAGAATTTCCTTTGTTAACAATACTTTTCTTTAAGGCAGGTCTTTCAGACTTACAATGCTCTTCTCCTCCCCACCAGCTTTATGTTTCCCTGAGTAGGGAGGGAGCTGCATTACCAAAAGGTGTATTACGCATTGGTGACAAAGCTAATCTTGACCATCCTAACTACAATTAGCCTGGCCTAATGAGAATTCAGAAAGACCTTGTTTGAAATCTCCAATCTATCACTTTCTAGTTTTATGGCTTTTAGAAAACTTCCTAACCCCGTTTAATCAGTTTTTTAGTCACTCACTTCTCAGGATGGTTGTGAGAATTATATGAAAAGAGATATGTAAAGCTCTCAACACTGGGCTTACCACAGATGAAAACAGCTGGTAGGTTGCAGCATTATTGCACTCCCAGGATGTAATGAGTCACCATCAATTACTCTTTCTTCCTGTTCAGGTTTCCCCCTCAGGGTTGCCGATTTTGACTAAACAGAACAAGCAAATTTACACTGAGGGATGAGATGGGAAGAGGGTAAGGTCAGCACTTTGCCTCAATAAGTGGCACAGCCCCAGGGGAGAGACAGTCAACTGCTTTTTCTATTGCTATAGATCTTGAATGGAGGAGCCCACAAGTCAGAATGTGTCTGCTGACGAATTGCAGGCAGAGGACATATAAACTATCAATTTCGTTTTTCAATCCCATTCCCTCAGGCTCTTTAGTTAGAGAAAATCCCTCACAGTTTATTACCATATGTGGACAGGCATCCCTTATTGTTAACGGGAGTGTGTATGTGTATGTACACGCCTTAATAAGTACTTTAGTGAGAAGCTGGTCTCCTTGAGAGGCTGCTGCTGGATACCATTTGGAACAAAAGCTATGGTTCAGTAAAATTTTTCTCTTTAACTCAAAATTCTTGAGGTCTTATTGGGAAATTTTCCAGTGTGTTTCTTCCAGGTAGTAGTTATGTGATAGTCAAATTCATCTGGGAAATACTGGGTTGGAAAAAAAAAAAATACTCGTTTCTTTGTTGCATTGCTACTTACGACCTATAATACGCTATTGTGTGTCATCAGTCTCCCACGGAGGTATAGCATATAAAGTTTCTCACATTAGTATGACCATGAAGAGTTCAGGAGGTGAATGACTGCAGTAGACATCCTGCATATGCCACCTAGAAACCCGCACGTCAGTTTACTGGCATTGTGCCTCATCCCTCAGTTTTTGCTTGTTTTGCTGCTAAAATGCCTCACCTGAAAATGTCTTCTGAGGATCGTTCTCGGGCACTGAAACTGCCTTGCCAGCTGGAAGGACTGGAAATGCACCCTTTCCATTCCCATTTCCCCCCACTCCACTGTGGGAACACAAAAGTCCAGCTCCTTTGCTGGGAAAACTCAAAGGTGTACTCCAGAACTCCCCTTGGGTTAGGCTGTGTCTGGACTCACTTAAAGTTACATCCTTACTTGGAGGTCTCCTTCCCTGCCCTGCTTTCTTACTCTCCTACCTTCTAGTGGTTTCTCCTGGGAGCATATCCTTAATAAGTCACTTGCAGTCGAATTCTTGTCTCAGAATCTCTTTCTACAAGGACAAAACCTAAGGCAGTTAACTACTTTGGACCCATGACTTGAGACACACGGATTGGAAACACTGCTTTATAACATTATTATTCTATTCAAATTATCTGGAAGTGGATTTTAGAATCTGTGTTTTAACAAGCAGCTGAAGTAATGTGATGCAATTTGATGTTGAAGAATAAAGTAGGAGCCAGCCTGGTGGCAACAGTGGTTAAGTGCGCATATTCAGCTTCGATGGCCCGGGGTTCGGATCCAGGTGCAGACATGGCACCGCATAGCAAGCCATGCTGTGGTAGGCGTCCCACATATAAAGTAGAGGAAGATGGGCACAGATGTTAGCTCAGGGCCAGCCTTCCTCAGCAAAAAGAGGAGGATTGGCAGCAGATGTTAGCTCAGGGCTAATCTTCCTCAAAAAAAAAAAAATGAATAAAGTAACAAGAAGTAGCTATTAATGAGTGTTAAATATGTCCCAATAAAAAAGATGTTCTTTTGTTGTCTGCTGGTTCCAGTCTCCATCGCTGCTTTCTTCAGACATGTTTCTATACTTTCTTTTGAAGACTCTTATCCTTTACTTTCTCAATTATTTTAAGCAATCACCTCAGGAAAGTTTCACTACCAAGAGTAAAATTTATATGAACCTATTTGAATTTCAAATAATGGTATTAGAGCTAGGAGAGACCTTAATGATCATCTATTTTAACCCTGTCATTTCAAAGACGAAGAAACTTAAATTTGGAGAATAGACGTTATGGCCCAAGGTCACATAGAACCGTCCAAAGCTTTTTGAATCCTAGTCAGATATTTAATCTTTACACAAGGGTTCCCTTCTAATTTTGCAGATAATGATTGAGCAGGAATGCATTATATTTCTGCAGTGTTCATTTCAGCTATATTTCTACTCACAAAAATCTGGTCACTGCTTTACATGGAGCTCTTATTTAACACTCTAAACACAGAGTGAAAACTGATTTTTCTGTTTTTCTTCATTGTGAGGAAGGAAGAGAAAATCTAAAATTTTATGTATGCAAGAAACTGCAATAATAATTACTCATACTTCCAAGGATTTCACTTTAAAATTTTTAGCTCTTGTAAAATCTTAATATCGGCCCCAAAATAAAAAGAAAATTATTACTTTTGTTCGGAAGACACATGAGTTATTTAAACACGGAGAAGCAACAAATTTCAAAACTTCTCTATAACTCAAGTTACAATAAAATTTTTGGTCCAAGGAAAGTTTTGAGAATGAAAGAGGGCGCTGTTAGTAATTATACTGGATCTGTTCCAGTAAACTGGGATGTCTGGTCCTTTTTCTCATGTTAGGGAACTCTGCAAATCCTAGCTCTTCAAAAAGACTTCCTCATTCATCTTCTCACAGACAAGCTTCTGTCCTCATTGACCATCAACAACAGCCCTAGAGGCATTTCTCTCTTCTTTATACTAAATTACTTGGTTATTCTCTGTTTCTCTGTTTTAGGCCATCTTGTATCCTCCACAGTGGCTAGAATAGTGCATTTCTCATCACTGGCACCCAATAAATGATGTTTCAATTTGATTACTTAGAGTCAATCATACATAAACCACTAGACTTTAACCTGACAATAACACAAATACGTCCAGTGGAGCCAAGCTCGAAGTCCTATTTTCTATATTTTGTTACCAAACACAGATATAATTAAGATGCAAAGAAGTGATAACCAGTACTCATTTGCTATGCACATATTAAAGGGCTTTGAGAAAAATTTGCTGAAAGGATAAAATATATGTGTAAGTTCCTTAATTATTTCTTACTTGCATTTTAGATTTTATATTATATAAATAATTCAGAGGCATTATAGATATTTGGTGACAAGTCAGATCATTCATTAGTTTTTTATTCTTTTCTTGCAACCTCAGCTAATTCTCCTAATAGCTAATGATCCTTCTAATTACATTACAAGCTCTGTGAATATTGATCTCAATGCAAATATTGGAGAATTAAAAAGAAATGAATAAAAGGAAAAGGTAATGCAAATTCTCCTCATGATCTCCTTGCATGCAATGTAATGTTTTTGATATTTACGCTAAAATCAACATCTCTGTCTCCCTTGTTCTACTATAAGAAGACTGATTAAAATATCAGTCCACAGTAATAAAATCAACTTATGCAGTTATTGGCACTGAGACATTAATGTCACAAAACCGCTTTACATTCTTCCTTCATGGAGTTTGAGTGAGCGGCAACTGTTAGTTCAGGCATGTTAGGGACCAGTTTCTTTCCCACACGACTTAAGAAAATCCTGCAGGTTAGGTGTTAATGTTTCCCAGTATTTTCAAACATAAGGAACACAATTTTCAATCTACTGGCTTTCTAAAGCACTTGCTCCATATTATGGAAAATGTGAAAATGGCTTTATGATATAGAAAAACCATCAAGCTCTTGGATCAATTTTGTTAACTAGGCTTATCTGAAAATTCATAAAGCCTGCCAGGAGACAATTTTACAAATGTTTGCCAAGAAAAAGGACATTAAAGAGATTTAATAAATGTTGAGCAGATTTTGTTTTAGGCACTTTCATGTATTATCTCATTTTATCCTCAAAGTAACTCTGGCAGACAGATACTGTGATTTCCGTTCCTGAGATGAGAAAACCTGACTGACAGAGGTTCAAAGATTTGCTCAACGTGTCCGAGTCCACTACGAGGCAGATGTATGACTTGAACACAGGTTACTTTCTAGCTCCAAGTACTCTTTCCCGTATAACTGAGGGCTATGAATTCTAAGGAGGCGTGAAGCATATTTTAAGATTATTTTTATTTCAGTTTCTTATTTTTATCAGTATCAATTTTATTGTCAATTTACCCATCATGTGAGGACATGTGTGAGGGTCATCAGAGTATGTGCAAGAAAATACCTAGGAAATTGAAACCTGTGTGATTTGTGGCAAGTCACTTAAAGTTACTGTCAATTATTCTCACCTTCAAAATAGAATTAAGATATCTGTTTCTCAGAGTTGTGAAGATTAAATGATAAAGTACTTGGCACAGCATTTTTGAACTCTAAGATACTGTTCACAGGTAAGGTATTCATTGTCCTTCTAAGACTGGATCAAATGTTTACTGCAAACTCTCAGCTAGGGAATTTTGTTTCCACAAAGTAGCAATGAAATCAGTGTTTACATATCAGCACGTATTATATTTTAGGGTCCACCAGTCAAACCTCATAACTCCTACTCTGCACCTGCAATCCTAAATTCTTAAGAGGAGTGAAAGCATCAGAAATCCAAAACAACTTATCAAGATAATTTTTGTCTGAACACTTTTAATATGCTGATTATATGTTTGTTTGTTTACTAAGTCAGTCTTGCCAGCACGAGCAGCTCTCTGAAGATCATACACATTAGGTTGCTGCATACAACATCTATCAACTGTGAGCATGTATAGGACTAGGTAGTTATTACCCAATGATTTTGTGAGAAATGGGACATTATTAATTGAAAAATATCCATTTGTGATCATCGATTTAAAACTTGGCAGAGATAAACCATTTATTCTCTGCCCACCTTCTTCTTATGTAGAACTTAAGAATTTGCTCTTGACAAAGTATCTAGATGGATGAGCCAGAAAAATTCAACACTTTGAGTAGAGAGTAGGGCTCAGACACGCAGAGGGGATATCCTTTTCACACATTGCAAATAGGCTCCATTCTAACAATGACAATTTTAAGTACAAGGAGAAAAGATAGTGGCTAGTAGCAGTAAAAATGCCTTAAACAGATTTCTGCTCTTCTGGGACAATTAGTGCAGGCGATATATATCGTATTTTATTCCATTGATTAGATGATTTCTATCTTTAGGAGTATCGCATTTTTCCTATGATGGTACAAGGCCCAAGGCAAATCGTACTGCATGCTGATCCCCATTCTGACATATTTCATACATTTCATTAGCACCTCTGTATATATTTTTAAAAGCATTCTTTAACCCTTAATGTATTTTAAATATTTGTGTGGCTATTTTGCAACTTAACCATAAATTGCTTAAGTCACAGGATTGCTTTCTACTCTTAGTAACCGAAACCATTTTCAGTACATTAGGAAAAAAAATGAGCATGTGGTTGGCGTTCAGTAGCTACTTCTTTGCCTGCATGCTGGTTTGTATCCTGTGACCCTTTTCCTATTTCTATTCCCTGTGATCTCTGAGCCCCAGGAAACTCATGTACGTGAACGGCATCACCTGGACCCTCTTGTCATGTGGCTTTCATAGGGCTCAGCCAGTAGGAAGCACCAAAGAGAAGCAGAGGACAAGTAAAGAGCAAGCTCAGGGATTTATTCCACCCTGTCCCACCTTCACATTCCCCTGTGGCACCTTCCTGGCCGAGCATCCAGTCTCCTGTTGTTTCTCTTCCATGTTCATTGCTCAGTAAATCACCCCTTCATTAAACTCTTTTAAGTTAATCTTTTTAGAGTGAGGCAACCGCTTCTTGTGGAATCCTGACTGATACAGCTTGTTAATATATTATTTAGATTCCAAATCTATTTGAATGTGATATATGGGAGTATCTCTTTAACTTGTTTAATGAAACACTTTTAAAGAAAAAGAATTCTTGTGTATTCCCGCTGTCATTTAAATATATTTGAATATTAAATAAGATATAAATAACTAAAAAAGACAGACAAAATGATTTATAAATTAAACACAATTAAAACTATCAACCAATTAAAATGAACAATATTTTGATATGACAAATGTTTTTGCCGCAATTAAATAGCTATTTAGCTATTAAATAGGAGTGTCTATGAACAAGTGCAAAGCACTGGACTTGGGTTCAGGAATTAGATGCCACTGCTAGCTGTTGCTATTGCTTTATTTGCATAAGTTTGAGGTCTTTTTATATCTTATTTAATTTAATTATCCAAGTATCCTCTCTGGAGTTTGATATTATTTCCATTTTACCGGTAAGAAAATCGAGGTTTAGTAAAGTTAAGTAACATGCTGCAGACCCCAGAGCCTGCAGGTGGAGGGACTGACCAAGCTAAGTGTGATTTCGAAGTCCATGCTCTTTACCGCTTGCATCAGTAAGGGAGTTAAATGTGAGGGCATGAATATACAAATGAAATTTTATGCAATTTTCTGGTCCTTTCTCCTTTTAGAATTTTAAGTAAAAGACATCGCCATCTATGCAGGCTTTAGGATGAAACACCTGGGTGCCATCCTGAATCCTTCCTCTTGTCTACCCTTCCCTAGCAGGCAGTTGATCCACTTGTTTGCATCTTAATGCCACAACAGCATTGCAAATTACCATTTTCTATATACCGGATTATTGAATCAACCTAATTTTTCTTTCTCTAATTTGTCCCACTCCAATCTAACCTCCATTCTGAATCCTATGTCATTGTTGTAACATGCAACCCTGATCATGTCACTTCTCTTCAAACCCTCCAATGGCCGTTTATAGTCCCTTTGATAGAGTCAACACGCTGCATACTTTCCTAGGCCTCCTGGGATCTGGCCCCTGTTTGGAGCTCCACTTCAACAACAAGCACCCATCATCTTATACTCAGTGGTTGAGTCAGTCTACCCATCCTGGCATTTCTCTGTAAGTAAATCCTTGGTTGTTTGAGCCTCCACACTTGGAGTTCTTTCTCTAATACATGTTTTCTTTTCCACATTTTTACCAGGCATACTCCTCCAATCCATCATTAGAGTCTCTTCCTCTAAGACTCTTTCTCTTAATCTTACTTGTGTCTGGTCTAAATGACCCCATCCTTTCCTCTCACCATGTTACAATTTTCAGTTCATGTGTCTGTATGACTTTGATGCTGTTTAGACAGAAAACACATCCATCTTGTTTACAGGTTTATTTCCAGTGTGGGGCACGTTGTAGGGACTATTTGTTTAATAAATGAGGATACATATAATAAGTTTAAACCCATTACCACATTTCTTAAGATTATTTTCACTGCTTTTTTATTTAGGATTTTTCCACTTTATCTCAAAATATTCAAATCTTAGGCTGTTAAAGGCTCTATGCTCATTTCAAAGTTCTTAATAATTGTATCCTCAAACACTGTATGGCAAAGAAGCTTTGGTTATTTCCTTCTCTTAACATTTCAGATAATGATAGAGTCTAAGAAAAAGAAAAAACCCTGAAAATTGTTGAAACTAACAGGAAAATTCAAAGACATATTCTCTTACTTATTATCTTAAAAGAAATATGCTGGTGTTTTTTATTCCACTAACTAGTAAAACCATTTTACAGCTATTTTATTTTCCATGTAAAGCAGCAGACAACACCAAACAAAATTAATTTTTTAGATTCCTTATAAAAAATTCAGAATAGTGACTAAAATAACACAATCCCATATTTTCAGCCAAAAAAGCGGTCATACAGCAAAAAGTCTACTGTATTGGATTATAATGTGCTATTCAAAATGTAATTTCCATATGTAAGTGTTTCAAAATCTTCTAGAATTATACTTTAATAAAGTCTCCAATATAATGCTAATTCAAATTATAAAACAATGTGTACACTGTACCTACATTTTTGGTTAAAAAATGAAAAAGTTCTTTGAAAGTAGTGTGGAAGGATACACAAACTTTTGAATAGACATATTTTAGGTGGCAAGATAGCAAATTTCTTTTGAACTATCTGTAAATCTTAATTTTCCAGAATAAGTGTGAATTATTAATTTAATAACAGTTTAAGATATATCAACTTAAACAAGTTGCTTCTATGTCAGTACAAGTCTATAGAATTCTGTGAATTAAAACAAAGATATTAAAATAATGAATAGTTCGGGGTAGAGAGGAAACAATATCTTCAGCATTTCTTTTAAATCAGCTGAGCCCCTACAGATGTAAAAAAGATAAAACATTATGCCACAAACAATGTCTGTTCTTTTTCTTTTGTATACAACACTGTCATCTTGAACACTAATTTAGGCCATTTTAACCATGCTGATATGATTACTGTGTGAATAGATTATTATTAATGCGTGTAGAGTTGTTTTAAATTTTCTAAGTAAGCATGCTGCTCTTCCTATTCATAAAACGGTCATATTCACTTTTATTTCTTCGAAAGTCAATATGGGCAAAGAGTATTCTCTTCTCTGAAGCAAATCTATTCTTACTTATTTTTGCTTAGGCTTCTACATACCTTTGGGAATGAGTACTGTGAAAGAAAATTTATTATTGTTGTTATCATTATTATTGATTATTGATTAAAGCCATATATTTGCCAAGCTTCCATGCTCTCATCATTGATCTTTCATAGTAAATCATGTCTATGAAGCAATATTTTATGTAACGACGTCTAATATATAGTTACGATGACATATGGGTTTGCCAACTTCTTTTATTTTATAATTATAGTAAGTACATAAAAATATGAACCTAGTTTCCTTATTAAATTGATTTGTAGATAATTTCTAAATTGGTACTAACTTGTAAAATCTGAAAAAAGCATTATGGACTTAACATTAAATACTTAGAGTTGACAATAATGATCAATTTCTCTAACAATCTCAATATTAATATCATATTATAAATTTAATAGCTACTAAAATTAAGCCCCAAGATTATGTCAATTCTTAATATCACTAATAAAATTGAAAACAAAGGGAACTCTTCCTAACTTAACAGCATATGTAAAAACTGTTGAAGGATGATGCTAATTTATCAAGTACTAAATAACAATTATTAGAAATAACAGTGTATTGTAAAGTTTCTGAGAAAAACAGAATATCCCATCTCCAAAGACATTTCTCAAATTGTACCTGATTTTCAATCCTAAATTTGCAATGACACCAAAGCCTTTTCAAGGCTGACATACTAAGCGTAAGCTTAGATCTTATAGATCAAAAATGGGGAGAAAATTAGCAAGACTATACAGAAGTCAACAAACTGGACCAGTGATGCTGCAGACTGTGATACACAAAGAGCCTCACCGTGCCTCACCACACCTCTGGGCCTGAATGTTGGAGCTGTGATTCGTGTGTTCGGCAGATCTTTTGCCGCTTTCTTAGAAGTCACTGCAGCCCCAGCCTTGTAATAGCAAATACAGGAAGCACACGGGAGTCCATGCATGCTAATATTTCATCTCCAGCCCTGCGGAAATTTACCACCATGATTTTAAAATACATTTACAGGCAGCATTAAAATAAACTTGGAGGGACCAGTCTGTGGCACAGCAGTTAAGTTCGCATGCTCCGCTTGTGCAGCCTGGGGTTCTCTCGTTCAGATCATGGGCGTGGACCTACCCACCACTTATCAAGCCATGCTGTGACAGGCTTCCTACATATGAAATAGAGGAAGAAGGGCACGGATGTCAGCTCAGGGCTAAGCTTCCTCAGCATAAAAAAGGAGGATTAGCAGTGAATGTTAGCTCAGGGCTAAGCTTCCAAAAAAAATAGGAAATGTGAAAAGGTTATATTGTCAATTTATTAACTAAGAGGCAGATTCATGATTTGATAATCTCAGGTCCCTGGACATATAAATATGCTCTGCCAGGCTCGGATTCTGTACTTTTGCCATTAGTGTAGTGTGTGGTAGCAGGCCAAGCTTGGAGCTCTGGAGTCGCTTGCAGTGCTAAGGAAACTGGTCTAAGTCTAAAGGCAGCTGAGTGGATTAGAGATCAGGAACATCAATGTCCTCCCCTGCTTGCTCTACTTCTCGGTTTTTCCAGAGTCAGTCTTAATGGTCACTAGAGGGGCCCACACTCTGAGGTGGCACAACACAGAGTCAAAGCATTTGTTAATATCTTTATGATAAAAGCATTTAAATTTTATATTTGGTTGACCCAGATGCAGAATTTGTTGTTAGTGCCGTGGAGTCAATTCTGACTCCCAGCCACCCTGTGTACAGCAGAGCGAGACCCTGCCTGGTCTTTTTGTGCCATCCTTTCACCTTCTGGCACTGTATCAGACAATGTTCCACTGATATTCATAGGGTTTCCATGGTCAACTTTTTTGGAAGAGGGTAGCCAGGTCCTTCTTTCTAGTCTGTCTTAGTCTGAAAGTTCTGCTAAACCTGTCCACCATTGGGGACCCTGCTGGTACTTGAAATACCAGTGGCATAGCTTTCAGCATCACAGTAACATGCAACCACCACAGTATGACAACTGACATCAGGAAAAAACAGCACTCCCCAGGGAACTGAGGCTTTGTCTCTCTGAACTTGGCCTGTACCTTCTAGTGACTAGAGAAAGGCCACTACTGGACTCCATATATAGAAAAGGCTACAGGTTTCACTTTTTTCCAACCATTTACTCTGTCGTTTCTTCTTTGGTTCAAGTTCAATGCAGTCTTTCCTTTAACACCTTTGAGCTAAAATGAAACTAGGATACTCTGAAAATGCTGAGAAATGGATTACCCGTAATTGTACCTGACATGGTGAAAAGAAATGAGTACATTGGGCAAAGCTCTGAGATACTATGGTTCTTGGTAACTCCAATTTATTTGTATAAATTCAGAGACATGAAAAAGCAGTGTGATAACAAACAGGACACAGTGTATCTCCAAAGTAAATCAATGATTCTATATGCATATTTACAGCAATGGAGAGCATTATTCAAAAGAGAGGACGAACAAATATTTCATAGAAAAGTAGATGAGATTGAAGTCAGAGCAAAAGAGAAGATCAAAGAAATATCAATTAACTATTTGTTGTTCTAAATAGCAAATTCACACAGACAAGTCAAATGAGCCTTAACAGTTTACTTTCCTAGCCTCACGCCATGGAAAGACCATAAATGTCAAATCTCAACCACCTCGGTTTCAGATATGTATGGATTTAGATAATAGACAGATGGAGGCTGGGCTGCCAGGGATCCACTGAAATGTAAGTGGATATTGATTGCTGGGTCTGCCCACTTCAAAACCACCCTTTTCACTACCTACCCCCACAACAGTAACAGCAGGGACTGAGACAAAATATATTGCAACACATTGGACACAAATTGGAATCTAACCCAGGATAGGCCATTAGGATTGAGGGAGCATGCAAAGAGTGAGATTAAGTCCATTTACTTCTGTCTTCTCGGGGGACCGAGCAAGCTGGACTGCTGAGAAATTTACAAAGCAGATGAGCAACGCAGAATGCAGATTAGGTGAGTGCTCAGCTTCTTGATTGTTTTCCAGCACCAGTCATCCAGTCATTAGTAATCCTTCCAGTGGCTTGACTCCTTTCTGCTAATGGAGAAAATGTGGGCTTTTTTCTTGTAACATTAGTGCCTTGAGTCAAAATCACTTTAAGAAATATAATTTTTAAGTGTTTATTAACTTCTAGTCTTGGCCATAGAACATCACCAGTATCAGAGTTTATCATGGTCGATTTTTACTTTGGCTAGTGTGCTAGGGTTCTCCAGAGAAACAAAAAAAATAGAAGATATATATATATATATATATATATATATATATATCTCCCCTATTTTCTTAATTCCTGTATATATCTCCTATTCTCTCCCCATGTATAGAGAACGAGAGGGCACAAAGAGAGGTACAGAGAGACAGAGACAGAGAGAGGAGATTCAGGAGACTTACTGCAGGAATTGGCTCAGGCAATTATGGAGGCTGAGAAGTCCCATGATTGGCCATTTGCAACCTTGAGAACAAGAAAATCCAGTGGTGCAATTCAACTGGAGTCCAAAGGCCCAAGAATCGGGGTGGCTGATGATGTAAGTCCCAATCTAACTCTGAATGCCAGAGAACGAAAAATGCCAATGGCCAAGGTCAGGAGAAAATGGATGCCCCAGCTCTAGAAAAGAGAGCATTCACCTTTCTTTCACCTTTTTGTTCTCTCTTGTTCTATTTTTGTTCTGTTGGAGCCCTCAATGAACTCACATTGGTGAGGGTGAGCTTCTTTACTCAGTTTATTAATTCATATGTTAATCTCTTCCAGAAGCATCCTCCCAGACATACCCAGGAATTATGTTTTACCAGCTATCTGGGCATCTGTTAGCTCAGTCAAGTTGACATGTAAAATTAACCATCACAATCTGTACTCCAATTTTAGGTTCTTAGTATCATTAGGAAAAGACTTGGTAAAGAATATCATATGCTACCATGTCAACTGAATTGTGCTTACCTAATTTAAGAAAAGCTTGGTTTGGGGGAATGAGATTATAAGTGGTTTATATTTTCTCTCTTTTTAAAACTTTTTCTGAATTTTCAAATATTTTAGAATAAGAACATATTGCACAAATAATCACAGGAAAAACAACACAAAGTAAATTATCAGTCCTGCCTCTCCAAATGAAGAAATGGACTTTATTCAAACAAGTACTGGACATATCAAAAAAGAAAAAGGCTCACTATAGTCAACATATAAGAAAACCCTAAAGAGATAGGATTCTTCAGTAAATGACATGATGTAATAAATATTTAGATCACTGTATTGAATTTATTATAGGAGTGAATGCCTATAACCATAAACTACCGGAGAGTAAGAAAAAGAGGATGAGAACTATTACTGAAGTAGGATGAACAATGGCCCCCAAAGATATCTAGTTTCCAACTCCTGGAAACTGTGATGTTACCTTATATGGCAAAAAGGGATTTTATAGATGTTATTAAATTAAGGATTTTAAGACTGGGAGATTATCCTGGATTATCTCGGTGGGACCTAAATGCAATCACATGTATACTTATAAGGGAGGCAGAGTAAGATTTGAAACAGAATAGACAGCAGAAGCAATGGACCACAAAGCAGAGATTGGAGTGATGCAGCGACAAGCCAAGGAATGCCAGCAGTCACAGGAAACCAGAAAAAACAAAGAACAGATTCTTCCCCAGAACGGAGACTCTAGAAGGGGCACAGCCCTGCTGATCCCTTGATTTCAGCTCAGCAAAACTCACTTTGGACTTCTGGCCTCCATAACTGGGAAAGATCGATTCCTATTGTTTTAAGCCATCTGTTTTGTGGTAATTCATAACCACAGACCTAGGAAACTGATACAATCACCAATTATAACTAATAACCAATTATTCTCTTTCACTTCTTGAAGACATTGAGCAACTGTTGTGCCCTGGGTGCTGTGCTGTGCCCAGGGCTACGATGTTGCACCAGACGTAAACGACCCCCTCTCTGCGGGAGCTTGCAGCCCAGCAAGAATCAGGTAATGAAGCCGCCTTTGTGCACAATGTGGACTGCACCACTAACGATAACGAGGAGGGCTCAAAGCCCTGAGTTTTTCCACTAGGTCATTGCTTTGCCATTCTGCAGGGTAGACATGCCTGACCAGGCTTGTGGATAGTAAAATAGAATATTTATTGACTGCCTACTCTGCCAATGGCTTTTTACATGTATTGTGTTCTAATTCTACTCCAAACTTTGAACCCAGATACTATTATTCCTATTTTTACAGAAGCTGATAAAATATTTACATTTGTTTAATTTCATTACATTTTTCTGAGCTTATTGATATTAAAATTCTTACCATTATAAAATGCCACAGACTGCACACAAAATATAAATACAATGTAAACAAACATACAACTTGGAAAGGTTTTTAATAAAATAGTTATTATTAAAATTCCAGAAATATTATAGCTCTGCTTTCATCAAAAAAAAATCCAGATATGCTTTTAAGAATTTGATAGAGTCAGTTATCAAAGTTGTGATTGTAATATTAAGTTCCAGCCAAAATATATGTGTGTTGATTCTGCAAGAAAATAGCATTGGAGTGATAAATTATGATTGGATAATTTCAGGATAATTATTAAATAATTATTCTTGTAATAAGCAAATATAAGGCTGGAATTTAAATCCAGTTCATAACAAATCCTCAGCATTATATGCTAAGTTATTTTGGCTTAATTTGGCAAGTTCAGACAATAGTCCAAAGTTTTTTTTCTTAACATAATTTCTAAGGAACCAAATACCATTTAAACGTGGATAATGTGGTGCATTTTACGTTCTTCATGCCTTCAAACATAGAGCAAATGAATATCAAATCTTAAATTATTTGAAATAATATACATATTATTGCAATGTATATGGGGGGGGCGTTCACAGAAGCAGATATCAGTTTTGATGGTTGGAATAATGCTATGCGATTAAGGATAACATTTTCTCTAAAATTCAGATGGTTAGCAAAGAAATTCCTTACCGGTTTACGGTCATGATTACGTGAAAGAGCTGTAGAATAATGACTGGAGCATGTCAAGGGCTTAAGATATGTTAGAAAGTACTAGAATATATGAAACTGTAATTTAATGTTCTAAGAAAAAATATTATCTGATATTGACAACTAACATATGAATTGTCCACTATAATTCCAGTCAAATGTTTAATGTGGTTTAGATTGTTCTCTAATGGAACGGCTGGCTTGTCACCAAGTACTGTGAGTTTTGGTATTCAAATCGAGTTTAAAACCTACTTTTGCCATTTACCAGCTGGGTAATCTTGGGTGATTTTTTAAACTTTCCTGATTGTTAGTGTGATCATTCTCTCTATAATGGAGACTATCTCTTTTATGCAGCAACACTGAGATTATGAAGTAACATAGGGTGGTGCCGTGCCAATGGAGTGCCCTGGGAGTTCAATCAGTGATAGCTATTAATAAACAACAACAATGGCAAAACATCCAACTTGTGGTGAAAATGCAGTATACTTATTAGTTAAATGAATGAGTACTTTTCAACCTAAATGTGATGCAGTTTTAAGCTAGTAAAGAATATGATCTATACATCATACTTTATATTTCCCACAGCAGGGAGCAAAGAGAAAGGCCCATAAGCGGTTTTGATAAACACTTGTTAAAATGCTTTTTACCTAAGACTTTTCTCTAGGATCTGACAAGTGTGCACAACACTTCACAATCTCCCCACAGGATCTCAAGTTGCAAGAGACCATGCAGATGAATCTCAACCGATGCAGGAAACCGACCTACAATATTTTTGACTTAAGGTTAGCAAAATTCTGGTTGAATATTTTTATAGTTATGGACTACTACTTCTCAGTCGGTTCCTTTTTTAAATAGATAGCTTTACTTTCAAAAGATTGTTAATATATTTGGAAAAAATCTGATTTCTCAAGACTACTTCCCTTTGGCTAAAGCACATCACCTTGTGAGTCTTTCTATTACAGGAGTCACCACATTACATTACGCATCTTTTTATGTGTCTGTCTTCTTTACTAGACTTACAGTAGGTTTAAGGTAAGAACCATGTCACAGCTCCGATTTTGTTCCCAAACAGCAGAAAGTACCTAACACACAATAAATGTTGAATAATTTTATCAAATGACTGAACAAAAGATTCTTGTTTCTGAAGCCACATATAACAGTTAACTTTATTTTGCTTGACATATCAAAATATATTAATTTCATTGTTTGTTTCTTTTTTAAAATATCAGTTTTTCAATTTCTTCTAATGTATGACTCCAACATGTGTTTCAAATAGTATTCCTCCCATATCCCTTACTTATACTATTCAGCTTTCTTTTTTCAGTAACACCAAAGAGTTTGAATAAAAATGGATCAAGGAATATTTATTGAATGAACTGAGAATGATCATCATAGGTTCCATTCCCCTTTTTCATAAAGCTGTTTTATTTTCTGGAAATGCAAGTTTATTTGAAATTTTGTCATGTTTCTAACTAGGAACATGATGATTCTTTGGGAAAGTAATGAAACTCTTCTTGAAACAAACAAATAAAAGACTCTCAACATTTTTTTCTCTGTTATCATAAATATCTAAATAACTTTATGACAGTAAAGAAAAAAGAACAGTGGATACTTAGTATTCAATTTTGATTTGTTTTCCTTTCCTGTTACTAATTTGGTTAATAACATAAAAAGTAAGAATAATAATAATAGCAATATCTTACAGACTATAAGTATGATTAAATGAATTAATATTTGTCAGCAGTTCTTGGCACATTATAAGTGCTATATATAAAAATAATAACAAACAATAAAATCCACCAAATATGCAAAAATAGCACACACAACAAAAGCATTCATATACTTACAGTTGATCTTTTTCCAGTTTTCAAGTAATTTGGGAAAACTATTTTCATTTACACACTCACAACTATTTAATATTTACCTACTAATAGAAAGATTTCCTATAAACCCACTTACTTTTTTCTCCATGCACTTGCTTTAACATTAATGTAATAGAAATGAAGATATAAAATAGTTTTTTACTCCAAAATTTGTTCCTAAAAGAGAATGTAAGGGTTCCCATAAAACAGAACACTGGTTACAATGTGAGCATTAATACAGTACAAAAATCCCTTGTAAAATAAAAGATTTCAAAAATATGTACCAAAAAAAAATTCAATAGGAGTTTATTCCAGAGATGCAAGGATGGTTTAATATTGGAAAATCAATCAATGTAATCCATTTTATTAACAAAGTAAAGATGAAAAATTACATAATTAATTGATACCAAAATAAGCAAATGACAAAGTTCAACATCCATTCACAGCAAAAACGCTCAGAAAAATAGGAATAGAGGATAACTTCTTCAACTGATAAAAGTGTCTGCAAAAAATCCTAGTGTGAACATTTTTGTTGGTGGAGGAGTGAAGGTTTTCCTACTGAGCTTGGGAATAAGACACGCATGCTCTTTCTCAACACTCTCATTCAGCATAGGGCTGAAAGTTCTACCCAGGGCCGTAAAGCAAGAAGAGGAAATAAAAGGTATACAGAGCAGAAAAAAATAAATAAAACTATCATTATTTGCAGATAACCTAAATATTTATACAGAAACATATAAAAATCAATTACATTTTTATATACTAGCAAGGAATACATAGGCATTGAAATTAAAAATACCACACCATTTACAGTCACTCCAAAAATGAAATATTAATATGTAAACCTAACAATACTTGCACAGGCCTTTGTGCTGAAAACTGCAAAATATTGATGAAAGAAATCAAAGATCTAAATAAATAGTGAGATGTATTCCTGGATCGGAAGACTCAACACATTAAAGGTGTCTGTTCTTCTCAAATTGATATACAAGTTTATTTAATTCCTGTTTTTTTTGTTCTTCTCAAATTGATATACAAGTTTATTTAATTCCTGTTTTTTATATATATAAACAAGATTATTCTAAAATATAAGAAGTTAAAAATGGAGAAAATTAAAATAGGAGAGTTGGGTGAAAAATTATAATCTTTAAGTATTTGAAGGGTTATTGTCTGGAAGAGGAACCAAATGTGTTCTCCATGTCCCCATGATGTGGAACCAGGTTTTAAAGAAAAAAATTGTATAGAATTATATGTTAGGCTGAAATAAAGAAGTTGTTCCTATGTCGATCTGTGAAGGTCAAAGATAGTATATACTTCCCCATCAATAGAAAAGTTCAATTGTATGTCACCTTGGTAGGAAAATAATAAAGGGAATTTGAACATCGGATCGAGAAATAAACTAGTGTCAACAGGAGCTAATACAATTACAATGATACAAAAGTATTCATGGTGGACAAAAAGGTAGACTAATTCAATTCTAAGACCACTTCACACCCAGACACTGCTTTGATTTCATGTTTTCAGGTCAAAAGAAAAGTGCTATTTCTACTTTAAAATTGGGCAATCTGAGATTTAGGAGATGTAAGTACACAAATTAAAACATGCAGGAAAGCATTATAAAAGAATCACCATGATTTCTCCATGATGATTGAGTCCTCAGCAAACTCTCATACACTCATACATGAAAAGAATTCTGAACTTTTTGCCAAGCTGTATTTTCTTCATCTCATTTGAACCAGCAAAATGATTTCATATCTATTTGCCTTTTCTGGCCAGTGCCTTTCATAGGCTTTTTAGTGGGATATTGGTGCCATACGCTTACTCCATGGCTGGCTTCTCACATACGTTATGCAATAACATATTTTTCTTGTCTTTTCAATTGGTATCATCCTTTATAGCTACCTAATCAATTGTTCTCCATGGACATTCTTCTTTTATTGGGTTTTCTGAGGAAACATATTTGTAAACACACTGTGTGATTAATAAAGATATAATAATTATTACAATTTTTGCCTAGGTACCTACTAGGTTAATAATCGAGTATCAGTTTGAAAAATTGTTTTCTAATTTATACTTTTCCTCAAGAGGACTTACTTTTGGACATTCTACTAACTTACATTCCATTTTAAAGTTCTCTAACGTAAGGAAGGAATTACTATTCCTCTACCCTCTAGGTCCTTCTGGCTGCTCCAAGAATTAAATTGACATGAGACAGAATAATGTGAGAAAATCAAAAAAACTTTAATAACATGTATCCATGGGAGAAACCCAGAAAATCTGCGTAACTTGCCAAAATGGCAGAAGCCATCACCTTAAATACCATCTTCAGCTAAACGCAAAGGAGAATGTTGCAGGTCGTGGTTTGGGACTTCAAAGTAGAGGAAGGCAACTTACCTGGAGATGGAAAAGCAAATGTTTGGTAAACAAATGTTGATCAAGTTTTGTAAAGACGATGATAGATGGAGAGGACTTTGATTAAATGGCCCTTGTGAAGCTCCTCCCTGTTTATTACATCTAGTTTATATTGTACTATATTTATTTTATGGTGTTAGTGCCTTCCTGGAAGGGGCCTTCTATCTTAAATTCTTTTAGGCAGTTGGGTCAGTCTCTGCCTGAGTCTTTTGTTGCTAAAACGTAGCCAAGCCAGAAAGTCACATTTTGGGGTAGCACATTCTGATCCCCCACAATAACCTCCTCTTCTAAAAATACGGCACTTCAAGAAATATTTTTAAAGGTAAAATACATATTGCTAAATTGTGATAGGAACAATTGAGAATAAAAGGTAATCTCAATTCCATGATTGCTGTGAATTAGAGGGCATAAAACATCAGTAGGCACATGGGAGAAATAAAAACGAGTATTATTAATTGACACAGTTACAGTAAAGAAGTTAACCTCAATTCTCCATTGTAATGTAATCATCCATAACATTTTAAGGAGGAAAGAATCTTCACACTATACATTGCACTTGTTGGTGCTTTTGCTTTTTATCTTCAAAATGTTTTAGCATTGCCAAAAAAATTCCAATGTCAGACAATATTGTGAAAACATTAAAATAATTCACGGTAATTCTTCTGATTGTTCCTAATCAAACAACAAACCCGCTTACAAGTTTACTTTAGTGAAAATGGATAATAATTTCAATTTTCACTTTCTGAATATTCTCTCCCAGGTTGCTGTACATTCCACTACACCCTTAGAGGGAAAAAAGAAGAAAACCTATGTGGAGTTCACTGTTCATTTAGATGTCTAGCAAAATGCCAGATGAATTCCTTTGTTCAGATATTATTCCACTGCCAATTGTTTATCTATCAAGCATGTTTAAAAGCACAACATTACATTTTTATCTGTCTTTCTGCTCCATAACTGACCTTATCTTCTTCTAATGAAATCATACTCTAACCCCTAAGCCATCAGTCCAACATTAATAAGCATCCATATCTAATTCTGTCTTCAAAATGTCTTCACGTACTTGGCCCAATTGTGTTTCAAAAGCTCAGGCTTTGTGTTTTGGAATCTCAGACTGTATTTAAACAGTACAGAAGGGAGCTAAAAGGGCCCTGTCAGCTTGTCTGCTCTTACTTTTGATTTGCCTCAAAATTGCTATAATCGAAAGGGAAACTGTTTGATGAACCATGACCCTCCCATCTTTTCGCAATTTATGAGGGAAAGACGAAAATAGTGTAAAGAATTGCTCCCATCCTAGAAAGTAGTGAATGTTTAACCTAGCATTTGTCAAGATAGGAGACTGTGTTTGTGTACTGAAAACTATTCTCCTGGATCTTTCTTAGAAAGTGAATTATCTAATCATTCCTTCTCAGTTATCTGCTTTCTCTAATGTTCACATATTATCTAATAGGAGTACTTTCTGGGAAAAAATAAAATTCATAAATTTACAGACAAGAACAACCTAATTCACAACCCTGTATCTCCTAGTACTCACTTATTCTATCTGAAAGAGAGGATTCTGCTTTACATTTTTTTTGAAGAAATAATATTAAATTAAGCAAAATACAGATATTAAATACCCAAAAGCCATGACTCTAAACCTGCATTTCATGCATTTTTAGGGGAGAGGAAAGGACAATAAACAAAAATAAGCTAGAATCAACAAATCCTGATTATGTAGAAAGGGAGAAGAAAAGGATGAAAAGGGAGAGGAGAGGGAAGGAGGCAGGAGGAGGAGGATGGGAGAGAGAAAGTTAGAGAATGCAGAGAAATGAATGTTCAGAGAAAGGTCAAGGCGTGGTGTGCTTCCTTCTCTAAGCCAGACATCGCTGCCTGGAGTCAGTCAGAAATCAGAAACCTCACATCTTCAACCTCACTGGAGCTAAGACTGGAAATTCAAACAAACAAGAAACGTTAACAACCACATCCTGTGGTTCACTATCCAAGCAACCAGCCCACAGTAGGGGCTTGGTAATTTATTAATTTGATTCATTCAAACAATTATCTAATTTCTTCTCTAAATGTGGACTAAACTTTCTTTTGAATACATTCTCTGAACCTTCCCCCTATCCTCCATGGAAACTAACAATGGAAGTGTGCTTGATACTTAGCAAAGACTCAGTTGAATGAAACAATAGACTAAGGGTGTTCTGAAGGAGTGACAGATAATCCATTCCTACTGGACTGCATTGTTTTGGTGCCCATTGCTTGATTTTTACTACTTGTGCTTATTGAACATATAATAGCAGTGTAATGATATCAAATACTAAAGAAGGTTATAAGAAACATCCCCAGATAACTCAGATGCTGTTGAGGAAGCAATTTCAATATCTTAATATAAACTCTTTATCATGATCCATGGGAAAAAAATGTTCTCTGGTATCAGTACCAAGAATGGTTTCACTTTTCCTGAGTAATAATTTTATTTTCATCTTTTGGATTCTGAGAATCATATTCTTTATATTTCTCTCTGTATAATTCCCAATTTATTTTGGGTACTAAAAACACTCAATCGAACTTGTATTTTACAAATAGCAAGCACTCAAGACATAATGGCACACATTTGGGTAGTAATCTTACTACTGGCTTCAATAATTCAATATTGAGCTAATTTTTATAGTTTCCAATCCATTATACAACTTAGTGGAATGTAAATTGAAGCAAATAAAAGCATTGATTGGAGAAAGCAGAAAGCGAAGGTGAGATAGAGTTATTTTAGCTAAATGACTCTGTCTCAAACACATTCTCAATTTTTAAACTTTGCCTTATGCTAATCTATTTAAGGCTGATTTTAAAGAATTAAAATATAATTTTACATTAGTTATAAATGTGTAGGGCTGAAAGTAAGAAACAGTCATATAAACATGGACTTTCAAAAATAAGCAATTTCTTTTTCTTGTGCAATATCTGGGCAACCCAGACCTGGTATAACTACTCTAGAAAGTCTCAATGTTGCAGATTCATTTGTCCTCCTGATCGACAATTTTTATGTGGTCCCAGAATGACTGCTTGATTCCAGGTATGAAATCTAGGTTTCAGACATAAGAAAAAAACAAAGATAAAAAGGACATCTTCTATAGGGACTTCTTTCTATATCTCATTGACCACAACTGAGTCATTAGGCCACCTTTAGCTGCAAAGGAAGCTGGGAAATAGAGTATTTTAAGTCTAATCTCCATTAAATGAAGATAAAGGAGAAGGGAATTAGACTGGGTATTGAATGTGCCAAAAAAGTATATGCCATATTTTATTATTATATTATTATACTTATTTTGGGGATGATTCTTGACATGTAACATTTTTGAGTCGTATCCTTTTTCTTATCTGCAAAAGGGGTAATAATTTCCACTTCAGATAATTCTTGTGACTATTAAATGCAATGTAATTTTGAAAGTGCCTGAAATATAATACATGCTCAATAAATGTTAGTTCCTTTCTAAAGGTAAGTATTCAAGCAGAGGCCATGAAACTATTCATTTAAAATAGTCAATTTTAAAGAGCACTTTCTAGATCAAAGAAATCTGGTAACAAAAAAGGGGGAAAAAATCTAGTCTAAAATGTAGCACCATTCTATGCCAAGTACTAAACTAAGTATTATACACATTTCATGTGTTGGCTGTAATTTAAGAATTTAATATACCACAGTGTGCTTTTCTGGGTAGTATGACTAATGCATAATAAGCTGAAATATGCTTACTTCATAAGCCTTTAAAAATAAAAAAAACCCACAAATTCATATTTGTAGATTCTCTGTTAACATTTAAGGGGTTGAATAACAATGACACAATATTCCTTTTTTCCATTGTTATATGTTTATTTCAGCTGTTGAAAGCTGTGCCATGTCCCTCTGGGAAGAGAAGAAATTCTAAATAGCACATCATGACACAGTGTTTCAGAAAAGAAAAATCGGTTCCTGAAAATATATCACGAAATCAATATATTTCCACAAGTGACCAACTTAATCATCCAACCCTCTAGTCAAAAGAATTCCAATTGAAATGCTGTACAGCCTCGCTGTCTTCAAAACTCAGAGTCTGCTCAACAATGCATTGACCATTTTATAGAAGTAAGGAGATCTGGAGAGCTATATATTGACTTGAAAGGAAAGCATTGCAAGTCTAGCCAGAAGCTGCAATGCCTGAGCTTAGAAGTAATCAATGAAAAAAAAAATCATATTCATAGTTCTGTCTATTTATTTCTGTCAGGTGTATTATGATGATCCTTTACATTCTAAGAATGGCATAAATAAAGCAAGAAGAAATTTTCTCCTAGATAATGGTGCTACCTGGCTTTACAAAAGAACCTCAAAAGTTGCAATTTAGTGTTCTGTCAAAAATTAAAAAGAAATCTTTTTCTACTCTGATAAGCACCAAGAAAGGACCATGAATTTTAGAGAGCAATAACATGTATATGAAATATTTAAAGTTCTTTTTCAAATATCTCTTACTCAAGATTTCTTCCACTGTGTTCCAAGAAACTAGTTATTAGAAAAAGAAAACACCATTTTCCCATTTTTCTTTCTCAGGAAAAAGGTGAAATAAAGATGAGCACAACTTAGCTAAAAGTAAACTATCACAATTTGCCGTTCGCTTGGTAAAACAAAACTATTGCCGTCATGTCATTCTTTCTATATGAGATACACTTCTACCTTTTCCATATGACAAAAGAGCTGTTCTCATTTCTGAAACTGGTCCAGAACTACCATGCAGCTGTTTTAGGTGGAAGCCTCTCCTCTAGAGAGTGATGTATGGCCCACAATCTCCTCCTTTTGGAGCTTCTGTTCTGATAAAGATGATGATTGAGACAATAACTCTTTATCGTTTCTTTATCAGAGTTGTGCCTCTGCACTCTGTCAAATAATTCTGTGTTATCGTGTGCTGCCTACCCAACTGAGTCTATCTACTATTCTATCAATTTTAAATGAAGACACAAAGTTTGTGGGTCTCTAAGCTAAGGATTAAGACCCAAACAATCACATAAATAATAATAAATGCTTCTGTTAGTAATTCCTTGCATTTTATTTGTATTCAGTTTATACATTTCATTGGGAAGTTAAGCTCTTCATTTTAAATTCTTAACATCTTTTCACCAAATTAATGTGGACAACTTCTTCAGCAATAATGGTGTATAACACTTTTATTACAGATATCAGCTCTGACATTCTCTCCAACTCCTGATCTTGGGCAAGTTACTTAACCTCTCTATGTCATAGCTTCTTCAATAGTAAAAATGGAGATAATAATAGCATCAGCTTTATATAAGATAATAGTATATATCATTATATTTGATACATTATGTTATAGCTCTTATTAAGAGAGGAAAGTCTTTAAAATACTTCTTCCTGTCATCAGAAAGAAAAAGAGAAGGAATACTTCTCAAAAAAAAAAAAAAGACAGCAGTTGTATTAACAGCAGAGAAGCTTCATAAATCAGAATTATTTGCATCCAGTAGAGATGGAGTGAGAGTTACAAAGGAGATCAGAGCAACAGTCAGACTGGAGAGATGTTTGAGAATGAAATTGTGGTATAGACTTAAGGAAAGTTGGATTTGAGCCTCTATGCAAAGAACCTTAACCAACAGATTTAAGTTGAGACCAATATGATCAAGTTTTTGTTGGTAAGAAAGGTCTTGCTGTATAAGGTGAAGTAGAAATACGCAAGACTGGAGACTGGGACAGCAATTGTTAAACTATTGGAAGAACACAGACAAAAGATAATTAAATTGTTTACTAAAACACAGAGAATGAGGTTGGAGATGAGAGCGGGAGGAGAGATTTTCAGAAAATAGAATCTACAGGGCTCCATGGCTGTTTTGATTTGGGACAAAAGGGAGGCAAAGGAATGTTGGGATAATGTGTCTACAACCTGGGAGAAATTTGTGCTGGAAGTTCAGATTTGGGAAACAAATCTGGATTAGATCATGCAAACTGCTGAGATCTTCCAGAGAGACTATACAGAGTGAGATGAGCAGGTCAAACAGTGATGCTAAGAGGACAGAAATATCTTGACTCTGTCTCTCTTGTTAGATATTCATCTAATAATCCAAGGTCAACAGATCAAAATGAATTGGGATAAATAATGAATAAAAATTAAACAATACTAAACTAATAGTTTGACACATTCTGGTAATAAGGCAAAGGGAAAACTCTGTATTAGACATTTAGAGGACTGTCTGCTTAACTTTCCCCTTCTCTTGGAGATTTCTCCTCACTTCCTAACCGTGGGGGCATGGCTGCATAACTTGCCCTAGGCCTACGTTACAGTTGACTGGCGCAGCCAGGTCATCTGACCTAAAGCAGTTACCTCAGTGCCAAGCATATTTTAATTCAATTTATTACTCTGCAGGAATTTAGGAAACTAATACAAAATACAACTATTGGTAACCAAGCTTGGTATCAGGGACAGTTATTAATAGTAGAAATTATGAGGATATAGGACTTGACGAGAAAGCATATCACTTGTAGATTGGGGACTTTAAAAGGCATTGTGGAGAAAGACAGAGATGAAGGAAATGAGCACCACTTCCAAGCTCTCTTTGTACAGAAAAGAGGAGAATGGAGTCAAGGAAAACTCCAGGGGAAGCATAGGAATCTCAGAAAAACTGGTGTAGAGCAAGTACTGAAAAATAGCACGAGGAACCTGTCTCATCAGAAAATAATGAAAATAGTTTCTGTTTAGAATACAACCACAAATTAACAAAGAAACAAACAAAGAAAAAAGATAGGCGAGTCACCACAGATCAGGCTTCAGAAAGCATAGGAAAACCTGGAAGACAGAAAGAAATTGGAATGATGATTTAAGCTTGGAGAAGTCAAATTAAACGAACTAAGTATTTTATAACAACTGTCATATATGCACATGAAGATATGTGTACATACTTAATACAGTTGTCATTAAATATCAAGAATATTTAAGAATTAAATAGTCAACAAAACATTTTCTTTGGCAAAAATATTTGAAGTCCACTACAGGGAGCTTATGAATTAATTTCTTTTCATTAGTGGTTATTTAGTGTTTTCTATTTCTAAAATTATTTTTTCTGCTCTTCTCTTATTAGCTATGCTATCATTTTGCTCTTGATGTTTAAAAGTATTGTATTGAACTAAATACAAAATATCTCAAATGAAAAGTAAGAAAATAAAATATTCGCATTAAATTTGTCAAACACTCCAAAGAGAAAACACAAAGATTTTTCATAAAAAGTTAATTAATGGAATTCTACTCAGAGTCTTACAGTAAGAAGATGTTTTCTAGACATCAAGTATAGAAGCTGTGAGCTTTTCTCTATAATTCTTCATGGCAGAAGTGCTTAATATTTGCAGCATGAGCGCCCCAAAATCTTCTATGTGCGTCCAGTATAGATGTAATCAAGGGAAACGCCAACAGTCGAGGTAAATTCAATGTGCTGCGCTTCCTGATTTACTCTCTTTGTATCCCTGCAGAAAGATTGCAACCTTGTACTGGTGTTAGAATTTATATTTGCCAGAAAAATAGTTTTGAATAGTGAATGAATACCCTCTATCTGTTCTGCTTGGCTTGTGGGCAAGTATAACACACACAGGAAAAAATTTACTGGATGGCAGTTGAGAATGCATCGAATGCTAGATGGAGGGCAAAGAAGAGGAAATCAATGGTAGTAACAAGCCTTGTAATAATACGTGTCCTCCAGAGCAGTACTCTGTTTAAGCTATGCATAGGAGATGGGGGATATAGAGAGAAGTGATGAATCTACACGTGCAAGAGGTCAAGTGAAATTTATTCCAGATATTTTCAGGTACTTGGCAAATATTGGCCTCAAAGAAATAGAAGTTGAAAAGAAGAAAATAAATAAATGTTATGATATTATGCCCTACATACTCTAAGGGGAAATCAGATTTTAAAAATAATTTCAAAATAAATTGAAAATCATTATCTTCTATTAAAAAACAATCAGGACTGCAAAATACTCCTTCGGGGGCAGAGGGGAGGGTGGTTATAGACTAGACAATTCCATGAGTGACCGTTCACATAGATTACAATGTTAATGGTGTGCCTAGAAGTTGGTGATAAAATAACTGCATAGCCCTGAAAGGCTATTTTCATTATTATTCTAGAATCCCCAATACTTTATATTTAACATTAGAATGATGAAAGACCACTTGAAATCTACCACCTTGAATTATAAATACTCCACAGGTATACTTTTGTAAGAGTAAAATTTAATATATTTAACAAGTCATATAATTTTACTTGTTAAAAGGTCTCAGAATAGCAAGACCTTTAAATTATATAATTTGGAATTTTAAGAATGTACTTTATATTTCAATGACACCAGAATATTTTGTTTAAAAGTTAGAAACACAACATGGGTAATCCTTTAAGCAATGATAATATGCTTGCTCTCCATATAAAACAATCCATCTCTATTGATCTTTTGCCTTAATAGTCCTTAAGTCCAATTTTCAAACCCACTAAAGCACAACTTTCATATTATAAGGTATTCAGAACTTCACTAGGTCCAAGATATTTTTCTCTTTATATTTCAACACACACACGTTTAGACATGGATTACCATTTTTGTCTTTTGTCTTGTCCAGAATTTCTAATACATAAAAATTGCACTGACCACCAACCTGAGTAATTTAAGAACTTTTATTAGTAATTCGTGGGCATTTAATAAAATCATTGTAGCAATATATAAAGAAAACAGAGCTGCCCATGGATATACATCATTCTAATATGGCACCAGTGAAGAAGAAGCTGGGTTAGCTTGCTTAGGCTTGGGAAGTTAAAAGGGTAAGTTAATTTATGCTGAGAAAGAAAAATCAATAGCACATTGTGCACAAAAGAAGAATCAATCATCATTTCTATGGCCTCTATCTTCATTATGACATAAATTTATTGAGGAAAACATTGCATTCAAATATGAATTGAGTTTGCCTCAAAAGTCACTAAGCTCATCGGGGGGCATAATCAAGACCCTTGCATCAGAATCTTTTAGTGACCCCAACATTAGCATAGCAACCTGCAAACAATGAATATGAATACACATCCTTGGTTGGCTTCAACAGCATTTTGAGAATCATAAATCTTTTCTTTCAAATATCACAATAATAGAAATTTCCATCTGGTATATTTTCATACATTAATTTTAATTTTCTCAAGAATTCCTTGCAAAATAACTCTAGTATACCAGGCCCTCAAGATTATTTCTGCTATTTATAAAGAAATATATGTACAGTCATTTGTGCCCGTTCTCCATTTTTGCTTTTATTTTTGCTTTTCAGTCGTCCTTGTCTGAAATAATTTCCCATCACTATGGTAATAGTCACTATCAGAAATGTTTCACTTTCTTAAAAGCACATTTTAAGTATTTTTCTTCATAATGCAACTAACATGCAAATTAATAAAGAAAAGAAAGTAGTAGACTGTGAGGATATAATTCCTGAAGAAAACAAAGTTTTTCCAAAATTAAATATACCCAGAATACAAGCTCTTTGAAGAAAAAGAATATGTCATCTACGTGTTTTTTATGTCTTCTGTGTAACTTTTATCCCTAGGTCATGCATCAGAGTGGGGAAATCAAGATTCCAGTTACAGTCCATGAACTTTTGGCTCAAATCGAAGCTTATATTTCCTTGACTGAAGCAAGTTCATTTGTCTTCATGGGGCTGAGATTCATTTGAATGTTGAATAAGTGTATAGGAAATCCCCGCAGGCTTTCCTCTCTTATTAGTCCTGGGATAACAAATTAAACTGAGCTAAGCAGTCACTCCCACTGCAGCAAGAACGATGTCTTTCTGAGCCTGTCCTGTCCTGACTAAGCTAATGTGGCTTAGATCTGCTCTGCCAACCCACCATCAATTACATGTCCTGATCTGGCTCTTTGCTGTCAACATGATCACCACTGCACCAATGTGGTTCCCACCAGGGGCAGCTGGAATTGCTGTTTCCACTGATTTGAAGAATGCTGTGCTGCCGTTTGGGGAACTGTCTTGATCTCAGGATGAGTCTCTTCATTCAAAATAGTTTATTAAAAAACTGTTTTCATGGCTATAATAGTTTCCAAAGAAATTGTAGAGTGAGCCCCGAGGTTAATAGAGGGCATGCAGAGCTGCACACACAGAGTTATGAAGTAGAGAAGACACTTTTAGTTGATAGTATGGACCATAAAGCGAGAAACAGAAATCCCAACACAGGGGTGAAGGATCAGAGCAACTTGAGACACAAAAGGAGAGCCAGGTTAGAATCAGGCATCTCTTTAGCTGTAGTGTTAAAGATCCGCTCTTAGGAAGCACTGGACACCCCACACAGATAAGTCCAGATAATGCCCAGAACAGCCAAAATGAGAAAAGGATTTCCCTTTACATTTTCCTTATTCCTATGAGACTTCTACCAGAAAGACTAGCTGGTGTCATTCTGCTGCTAGAAGGTTCTTTCCTGTTCTTCCCTCACCCTGCTGGTCCCACTAGGCTCTGTGGCTGTAATTGGTACTCTTTCGGACTCCCAATGCCCTTTAGGGCTCCAGTGTCCTTTCTGACCCACTGTCTGAGAGTTCCTACTCCAAACCTGTTGTCAATGTAGTTTAGAATTGTCATTCTTCTCGTTGTCCCACTTCATCTACGATAGTTTTTCCAGTGATATAATGCAATGACGGAAATGAAAGAAGAATCTTTGAAATCAAGGAAGCCACATGTTGAATACACCATCTGGGGAAAATTATGTCACATCACTGATGTTCAGTTATCATTATAAAAGAGAATTGCTATAAGGATGAATGCAATAATGCATGCAAACCACTGAACTTATTGAAATTACTCAATATTTAATAGTTCTTATAATTAGTATTATCACGCAGGGCTAAGTCAATTATGTTTGTACTTGTATCTCAGTCTCTTTGACAACGATGTCTTTCTACTATACCAGTGGTTCTTAATCCTGGCTACACATCAGTGTAAAAATAATGTAGCTGTTTTGTATATACCCCAGACCTACTGTATCAAAATTTTCTAGGGTAGAGTTCTACAATATTTTATTTTAGAAAGCTTCAAAGTTCATTTTGAAGTGCTGCCAGAGTTGGGAACGTCTCTTTGGAGATATGATGACATACTAAAGTTTAACTCTGACTTTACTGAGTTAAAGAATTAAACTCATAATTAAATGCAGTTCTCCAGATGTGGCACAAGTAAGAATAGCCCCTTCTGACGTCGAAATATTCTATTTATGTTAATGCAGCCTATTTTGTGGATAATCAAGGGCATCTTACTCTTTTTCTTTATGAAGTTTTTTTAAAAAGATCAATCTCTATAATTCTACATTTGTCCTGTTGATTTTGTTGTTTTACCAAAATTCAGGCTTTGACATTTGTTTTTCCTGTTGTATATCCTGTTGTTAATTCCCAGAACTGCTCTGGAGATAAATCATGATCCTCAAATGGGTTGTTTGGCTCTTTTTCATTCCACATCTATATGGACAAATGCGATAAGCACACCATTGATTTCTTTGTCAAAATTGCTAATGATCATGTGTAGGTCAAAACAGAGAGTAGAGCACGTAGAAGGAGAAGACGCAGTATCTGATTACCGCCCCCAGCACTTGTCAGGCCAGAAAACACCTAAAACGTCCTTCAGAATTTAAGCATAATTTATTTACAGAGGATTGGAACGGTCCAAATGCACATTTGTTCGCTTACGGTCATAAATTCTTGTAAAAGTTGACAAAAGCTATTACTCTTCAAGTGCAGTTAAAAGACATTGATATTGAACATTTAAAACATTTAATTTAACAAAATTAAATTTTGTTAAACATTTAAACATGCAAAATGTATGTAAAAATGTATGTAAACGTAAAAATGTAAAACATTTAAAAATGTAAATGATAATATATTCTGTTATGATTAATTGAAATTAGAGGACTAGAATATGCCACTTGCTCATTGGGATCACTGGAAATGCAAGCATAGGGGAGAGAAAATAGAAGGTAGAAACTTCAGTTTAAGGAATTTTAGAGTTGCAAATCACCTTACAGATTGGAGACCAATTGCACCATTTTACAGATGAAAGAAGTGAAGAAATGACTTACAAAAAGTTGCATACATAAACAGCGGCAGAATTAATACTAGAACCCAGATCTTTTGACTTTTAATCAAGATTTTTTTTCACTACACTAGGTGGTCAAAAAATCTTAATGGGTCTATGACAGTAAGCAAATCAGTGACAAATTTAAACCAACTATTGGTTTAAGTGACAAGTCTATAACCAAGTATTTATTTGCTAATGTTTGACAGTGTTCTAAAATATAGTATGCCTACATTCATTTATAATCCAACGTCATTTAAATGCTTATCTTAGAGATACCCAGAATCACAGTAGAAAATCTTGTATGTTATTAAATTTTCAAATACTGTAACAAGAAGCTACGATCAGGATAAGAATAATCTTCTTAATCTTTCACGTGAATAAGATGTAAACGCCTACCTTCCGGACTTGCTTTATAAGCAGATGCAATTTAGAAAGTATTTTTCGAAAAGCTTCTTTGCAGTAGGATTAACAAATACCTTTGCATGACAACACGTGTATGGTATAGCATTGAAATATAAATCATTTATTTTCCACCTAACACTAGCCAGAAGCTGTACTGCTAATTAACAAGCTGAACTCCAGGATCCCTTTGCTGCTACTCATTAACGAGTTCATCACAAATGTTAAAGAATCCCAGGATAAGCAAACTCTAGAGCATTCCTATTTAGAGAAGAAGGCAGATGTCCATCTGGTTGGGATTATTAAAAGTTCAGGTATGAAAGAAATGAAGACAAGGTTCCTGGGGAGATACGTTGTCACAGGCATTCATAGAAGGGCTGCCTGGACATTCAGCAGAGGGATAGCTAAGTGCCATTAAATAAACTAGCGCAATAAGCTAATGGTCACTTAGGCAGAGCAGCTGTCATTCTGCAAATAATAACAGAGTGATGCAATTCTGAACGCAGCTACATCTCTTAACACACGCAAGGTTGTTACCTAAAGCAAGGATAGATCAAAGCCCAGTCTTCTCCTAGTGACTTGAACAATATTCCAAATACATTAAATTTAAATGACTAATTTCCAAATTTTCAGAGAAAATTATGCAGCCATTTTCTTTGAAACAGAGAGCTCCACTGAATACAAGCAAGTAAACAAATCCTCCAAATGTCGTAATCTGTCAAGGTAAGGTAGTTATACTTGCTCCTGAAAAGAAGGTATTCCAGTCTTTTTAGTGTTAAATTTATTGGGCAGTTGAGAGGAAGGTTAGGGCTCTTCTTGAGTCAAGTATAGGTTCATAGTTCCCATTATAGGTCTTACAAGGAGAAGGTTACATCAACACTTGACTTCAGGTAGAGGTTCTGCCTGACAGAGGTGAGGACACAACCAAAATAGGCCTAGAGAAGTTACAGCCCCAAAGCTCAGTTCACTGGAAGCAGGGGCGGGGGCCCGGTGGTCACTTGCCTTTTCCAGCTCTCTGCAATTTCACTTTCTTGTAGCTTTGCCCACAAATCTAACTCATAAGCCACCCAAGCCAGGCCTCTTATTGATGTTCTTTCAATCCTGTTTGTTTCTTTTTACCCACCTGCAATGCTCACCATTCCTCCTACAATGCTCACCATTCCTCCTATCTACTGAATTCTAGTCCTGATTATTCAAAAGTTCATTTCAAAGTGTACCTTCTCTTGAAACTTACCTAAACATTGTGACCCCATATTGCTCTCATCATCCAAGCCACATGACATAATTTCAGCATGCCACTCAATGGGCATTTCTATTGTTATTGATATATTTATGTGTGAGTCATTCTTTTGCAATCAGGTATACACTCTGTGACACAAGGAGCTGTGCTCCATATTGCTCTTTTCATCCTAGTGTGGTCATAGCCTACAAGGGAAGAAAATCTCTCTTATTGCATGAGTTCACTGAAACTTTGTGGGGTCAATGACAGACTGCCTATAGAACAGTGGTCCCATAAGATTAGAACCATATAGCCTAGGTGTGTAGTAGGCTGTACCATCTAGGTTTGTGTAAGTACACTCCATGATGTTTGCACAATGACGAAATCACATATTTCCGAGAACATATCCCCATTGTTAAGTGATGCACAATTATATTCTGTTTAAGCCGTTCTTTTAGACAAACCTGTTCTCACCTCCAAATAACACCATTTAAGTGAATTTAGGGAACACAGTGAATTTATAGGTTAGGAGTTGTATGTATTTTCTAGATACATAAAAAATGCTGAAAAGCTAAAAATCACATACTATCTTATTTAAAAAGTTAAAATTGCACAGGAAGCCAAATTTTCTTACTAATTCTAGCTCCACTTACTCTGCAAATATAGAGTTAGCATTCTGATTAGGAATTCTGGAAATTTACTCCTATCAATTCCTTGGGCAAACAACTCCAGATTATTCCAACACACATGCTATTATTCCAACACCCTGCCTCACCTAGAACGAATTATGGAAGGTATCAATATACATTTCCTAGCTTTTCATTCAAGGGGAAAATGAGCATGTCAACTACAGGAATACCATATTAATTTTAAAATATCCAACTTAAGTGCAGGGCCAATATCAAATGCTAGAGCTTTAATTGTAACTTTTGGCAACATTTCTTGGCTCTGCATCTACTTTCCACCAGGGGAAAAAGTGATTTTTTTCTGTACAGCATATTAATCACATCCCAATTTGGTTGTTTTAAGCAATATACAATGCTGAAGTAGCTACCTGTTGTCATCTCAATTTAAACATGATAGGTGGCAGACCCGTGGCCAAGTGGTTAATTTCGCGCGCTCAACTTTGGTGGCCCGGGGTTCGCCAGTTTGGATGCTGGGTAGACCTACGCACTGCTCATCAAGCCATGCTGTGGGGGCATCCCACATAGAAGAACTAGAATGACTTACAACTAGGATACACAATTATGTACTGGGGCTTTGGGGAGAAAAGAAAAAAGAGGAAAATTGGCAACAGATGTTAGCTCAGGTTCTATCCTCCCCACCAAAAACTAGTTAACCCTTTAATCATTTCATTAACCACTCCAAAGATAAATAAAATACAACAAAAATTAAAATTGTCCAAATTAAGTACAGCCATGGCTTGCACAGTGCTGCAGCGGTAAGGCACATTGACTGTAATTGCCCACACGAAGCATCAGGAAGGATTATGTATTGGTTACATGCACTCCCACTCCTTCTTGGCAATCTAATACTACATCTCACCATTAAGCAAAGGAAGTCTTCAATACATTAACAACATTCAATCTAAAGTGCCTCTCAGAGAAAATGCTGTAGAACGCTGCAATTATCCTAGACGTGGACTCAACTCTATCCGATTTCGAGTACCTTTAAATGTGAACCTGTTATGTCTGTCTTAATCAGAGATTGTTATAATAAACACGTCTAAATTACTACAGTTTAGAGAGATACTCTTAATTGATCACAATTTTGCAGCATAAGAACTATCTAAGGGAATGTGAGCAAATCCTATCCTTCTTTATGTGGAAAGCTTCCAGAATTCTGTAAATATTATGAAAAATGTTTAACAGCTCTCCTGTGATAAAAGGGTCTCTCCATTCTTATCTGTCCTTTCTCAGTACAAAAGTAAATTTGAAAATTTCCTAAATTATGTTTTAGACAGGATGATCAGATTAATTTTCCCAAATTAAAGACCTTGCTTCCAGAAATCCTTCAGTTAAAAAAAAAAGAAATCTAATGTCTCCATTCAGTTTCTCTCTTCCTCCCTACTCATTTACTCCATGCCTCTCTCCAGCCTGGCCGCTCAACCATCGCCTTCACCAGAGTTTTGTCAGGGCACCAACAAACTCCATATTGCCAAGCTGTGGACTTTTTCTTGTGTTTAGCCTACTGGACTACTGAGCAATACTCAACACAGTTAACAACTCCCTCCTTCTTGAAAGCCTCTTCTTTTGGAACACTCTTGCATTTTCTATTACCACTGGCCAATTCCTCTTAGTCTCCTATCCAGGGTAATCCTCCTCAACCAGACTTCTATACCTACATGTTCCCCAGATTCAGTTTCTGGCCTCACTCTACACTGTCATCCACTTCCCATTATAATAAAACTTCTACAAATCTATCTTATTCACTATTATACACCCCTTCCCTACAATAATATTTATGCCATAAAAGATGCCCAATATATACGTAACAAGATTAGATTAATCCATCCCCATGGATTTAAAGATCGTCTTTATTCTAATGGCTCCCAGATATATATTTCAAGGTTTGATCTCTTTCTTAACTCCAGGCTTACAAATGCATATCCTTACTTGATCTATCCCTTAAATGTCACAGGTTTTTAAACTTAACAAATATAAAACATGAATTCTTGATTCAGCTCAACCAGTTACCCCCAATTTTCTTCTGTCTGAGAAAATGGCATGGCCATCCATCCTGTTGCTAGATCTGGAAATTATGCGTCATCTTTCAAATATCTCATTTGCTCAACCTCACGTCTAATGTGTCAGAAGATCCTGCCGATCTGACCTTCAAAATCTATTTAGCTACTGGTCTCCATTGTCATTGTTACTGTCCCAACCCTGACTATCAATATCTCTTGTCTAGACCACTGCATAGTCTCTTAACTTGTCACTGCAAAGAACAGGTGAGAGGAAGCCAATTTAAGTTGATAGGACTCAAAGTCCCAAAGGGATTCTTGGATGAAATACAAAACCTGAATAAAGAATTTAAGCCTATCTGACTTTGATTCCTTACCCCAATCTCCTCACTTCCTGGATCGAACTTACTCTCATGATCCCACCAATCTCTTTCCACATAATAACAGAAAGTTTATTTAAAAATGTAAATCAGATTACGTTACTCTCATACTTGAAATTTTTATTGAATTTTCATTGCACATAGAATAAAATTTCTGTTTATTGCTATTGCCTAAAAGGTATATGCCCACTCCTCCTTTTTTCCACTCTTCCTGCTACCTACTAAGTGCCTGAAACTCTCTTTTTCAAGTGCCGAGTTCTTTCCCATCTGTAGAGCTGTGTACATCTGTTCCCTCTATTTATAAACTCTTTCCACATCTGCCTAACCTGCTACTTATAATTTTTAGGTCTCTGTTCACATATAACCTACTCCTCACAGAGGCCTTTCCTGACAGAGGTGTTTATGATAGGTCCTCTTGTTGTTTTTCTCTCTCTCTCTGTCTCTTTTCTGTCTCCTTAGCAACATGTATCAAGCTAAACTTTGTAATACTTTAAATTATTAATTTTTTCCAGCTTTATTGGGGTAAAATTGACAAATAAAATAGTAATGTTTAAATTGTACAATGTAATGATTTGATATATATATACACGTTGTGATAGAATTCCCCTCATCACGTTAATTGACATATCCATTACCTCACATATTTACCGTTTTTTTTTTTTTCAAGGATGGGAGAAGTTCTACTCCCTTTGCAAATCTCAATTATACAATACTATGTTATCAGCTATAGTCAGCGTGTCATACATTAGATCTTCAGACCTTATTCATCTTAAAACTGAAAGCTTGCACTCTTTTTTACCAACTTTTCCCTATTTGCCCCACCACCCAGCCCCTGGCAACTACTTTTTTACTTTCAGTTTCTATGAGTTTGACTTCTGTTTTTTAGATTCCATGTATAAGTGATACCATATGGTATTTGTCTTTCTCTGTCTGGCTTATTTCACTAAGCATAATGCCTTTGAGGTCCATCCATGGGTTGCAAATGACAGAATTTCCTATATATATATATATATATATATATATATATATATATATATATATATATCACATTTTCTTTATCCCTTCATCTGTCAACAGACACTTAAGATTGTTGCCACGTCTTGGCTATTATGAATAATGTGGCTATGAATATGGGATTACAGATGTCCCTTTGAGATAATTTGAAATTTTTATTGGATTTTATTTCTTTTGGATTCTTGGATTATATGGTAGCTCAATTTTTAATTTATTTTTTTCCTTGAGGATGATTAGACCTGAGCTAACATCTACCACCAATCCTCCTCTTTTAGCTGAGGAAGACTGGCCCTGAGCTAACATCCGTGCCCATCTTCCTCTACTTTATATGTGGGACACCTACCACAGCATGGCTTGACAAGCAGTGCCTAGGTCCGCACCCAGAATCCAAACCCACAAATCCAGGGCCGCTGAAGCGGAACATTCGAATTTAACCACTGTGCCACCAGGCGGGCCCCTATTTTTAATTTTTTGTGGAACCTCCATACTATTTTCCATAGTGGCTGTACCAGTTTATATTCCCACCAACAGTGTACAAGAATTCCCTTTTCTCCTTATACTTACCAGCATTTGCTATGTCTTGTCTTTTCGATAATAGACATCCTATCTGGTGTGAAGTGATGTCTCATTGTGGTTTTGATTAGCAGTTCCCTGGTGATTAGTGATGTTGAGGACCTTTTCATGTACCTACTGGCTATTTCTATGTTGTTTTTGGAAAAATTTCTATTTAGTTCCTTTGCCCATCTTTTAATTTGGTTATTTTTGTTTGTTTTTGCTATTGAGTTGTATGAGTTTCTTGTAAATTTTGGATATTAACCCCTTCTTGGATATGTGGTTTGCAAATATTTTCTCCCCTTCCATAGTTGCCTTCTCATTTTGTTGATGGTTTCCTTTCCTGTGCAGAAGCTTTTAGTTTGATGTAGCCCCACCTGTTTATTTTTGTTTTCATTGCCTTGGCTTTTTGGTCAAATCCAAAAAAATCACTGCCAAGGCTGATGTCAAGGAGCTTACGTTTTCTTCCAGGAGTTTTACAGTTTCAAGTCTTACGTTCAAGTCTTTAATCCATTTTGAGTTGATTTTGGTGTAAGATAGGAGTCCAATTTCATTCTTTTGCATGTGGCTGTCCAGTTTCCCAGCGCCATTTATTGGAGAGATTACCCTTTCTCCACTGTATGCTGTGTGTCTTTTTCACCAAACATGTCCATGACGTAAACAAAAGTGTCTGGCTTTTCACTATTGAAGGCTGTCTGGCACATAGTTACATAATGGAGAAATACTTTTGGAATAAATATAGAATGTATATGTTTAGTAAAATGGATATGTTATTCATTCATGTATACCTAGTCACTTTTAAGCAATAACCTTATAGTCTTTATCAGCAACAATAGTAATAACAAGCATTTTGTGCGTTTCTAAAAAGAGATGGTTCCAACACTGTAGACACAATCCTGAAAATCAAACAGAAGTGCAGAAAATCACCCTGTTCAGAAAGGTGCCTGTGTGAGGTTTATTAATGTGTGTGTTTAATAGCTCTTAATTAGTAAATACTAGATACTCAATAAGTATTTGTTTGACCCATTAAGCAAGATAATTACCAGAATAGATTCTTCATGTTGCTTTTTTTTTTTTTTTGACTGTGCTGTTTATTGTTGCTAGAATCTGTCTGGCTCCCAGAATGCAGAAGCTTCATTTCTGGGAGGCCCCTGTCTCTGTAGTTAGCTTCTAATTTGGACTCAAGAAAATTCATGATTTAATACATAGAAGTTTTAGGTAGGTCCGACGTTACAGTTGGCACATGTCAGTTCAAGGATGAAGAGCTAAAACAAAAAAAGCACAGGGTATTCTAAGAAGACGGTGATTTCAGTAAGTCTGTCCTGGTCCTCTCACCTCCTCTTATCTCTTTCTTCTTAGTCACTGTGACTGTTTGTAGACAGCAGGCAGGCAGGCAGGCAAAGCCAAGGGGATGCAAGTGAGGGCCCAGCTTCATGGAATACTGACTGAGAAAGAGATAAGAGAAGAATTTCTCCCCAGACAGTCAGATAAGAAGAAGGGCTTGGTCCCTAGAGACCTATAGACTCCCCACCCCTTCCAGTGAGAGGGGAGTGTTCATCCCCTCACCTGCCCTTTGCCTCCTGCTCCTCAAAGAACTGAGAAGAAGCTGAAGAAATTGACTTGAATGTTCTCTACTTCTGAGCCTGGGTGAGCATCAAGAGACCACAGAGCAGACAGTCTTCAACATGGCAACTCCCTAGGAGGCTGACAGACTCCTCTTGCTCCAGGGCCAGCCCACGAGAACAGAGTTTAGCCGCCACAGTACTGCGGAGATAGTATGTGCCAGAAGCTAAAGCTGAGCTGCCATTTGCTGACAAAGTTAAACAAGGATGGCTCACAGGGGGATAGACATCAGAGGGAAAAAGAAGAAAGTGTGCTCAGAACTAGCTCGAACAAGAAGAAGGGCAAAACCTGAAAAGAAACGGTAAGAACATTATGAAGATTCAAGGGTAGCACCAAATGCAAAATTTTGGGAACTAAAAAACATACTTTTGCAAGTAAACTAAAATCAGTGCTCTTATTGACTGCAAAAGAGTATGGTATTGTTAAAAACCAAAGTGGTGGCCTGGTAAATGAGGAGATGCTATAAAAGATGTGGAGAATACATCTGTGAGGCTAAATATTAGAATAATAGAAGTTCAGAGGAAATAAAAAGAACTAGAAGGAAGAGCGATAATAATTAAATGATTGGAAGAAAAAGGTGACTCTGAGCTGGGGGAGAATCTGGGACTGAAGATAGGCTCAATGCATTCTGGGCAGGATCGATGACAATAGACACACAAAGGCAAAGCCTAGTACAGCCAAGCAGAACCATCTTATGATCTCCGAGGCCAAAAGAACTGCTTACTTAGATTGAAAAAAAAAAGACTATCACTGGGCTCTCACCCACAACATAGGAACTTATAGAATAATATCAGTAGACCACTCAGAAAAAAAAAGAGAATTTAAATCAAGTATCCTATACCCATCCAAGATAGCATTTATCTGTCAGGTAAATATGGATATACAAAGATGTGAAGAATATATCACTGACATGTCCCTTCTTAGGAAAATATTCAAGAAAATACTCTTTCCAGACAATAATAATTCAGAATGGAATTCTCAAAACAAGAAAAGATGAGGAAGAAAAGAAATAGTATTGATTAATAAACATAGATCAGATATATGATAGATAATCGATAGACATAGCTATGATTCATAATCTGTGTATATGATTTAAAAATAACCAAATAAGGATTCTCGAAATAGGGAAAATGCATTACAGAAAAAAGCTAATAATAATTTAGAACAAAATTTCTAATGTATCTCAGCAAAATCTATCGATACTGGCAAGTGGAAGAGGGAGAGTGAAAGTATTCTGGGGAGTGATGGACACAAGGAGTAAGAAAATGGGATCTATGAGTGGGGGGAAGGGCATTGTTTGCACATACTAGTAAACTGTGTGTTTGATGATGAGCACTGAGAGAGATAACACGATCAGAAATCAAACGGAAGAGTACAATAAAACTTCCAAAATGACAAGAGGGATGAAGGGAATGAATGATAATTTGATCAATTCACCAAAAGTTGGCTAAAGGAAAAAAATGAGTAAGAAATAAGAAAAATAATGATTAGCATTTTAAAAATTGCTAAAAAATAAAATCAGTTTTATTCATTATTTATTATATTACATTAAACATGGGCAAAAATTTCCTATTAAAAGCCAAGTACGTTCATATTGGCATAAAAACATAACATAGCTCTATGCCATTTACAAGTAACACATTTAAAACAAAGTAATAAAAGGACATTGGAAAAAGTGGTTGAACAAATAAAAATTTAATTAAACAAAAAGAAAGGCAAGGAATGCTAATGTTAGAAAAGGAAAATATAAAGTGTAAAAAGTTTAAGAGGATCCAGAATAAAGAGGGAAATTATATGCATAATATATACGTGTATATATACACACACACATATAAACACATGCATGCACACAAAGGCATAATGGTCTGAGAAAGCATGAACAGTTCCACAAAATACAAGTAGTTCAGGGTCACTGGTGCCATGTGGTCAAAAGCGAAGACAGAGATTGACAACAAATGCATATATTTCTCTTCACCTTCCTTAGGTTGACAGGATTCAGTCTTATACATTACTACTTATGGGATCAGAGCCATGCTAGCACAAACGTTAGCTTACAAATCTAAACCATATGTTTTAAATAGCCACATAACATCAAAAGGTGAAAACCTTACAAAAAGACCATTCTGAGATTTTTACTAGGCCACGCAGTAATTTTTTCAGGCTTATAGGTTCAAATTCTGTTCATTTTTGACACATCACATTAACAAGGGATAACGTATTAACTAATTTACATTCTAAAGTACTTCTGGCAAAAGAAACTATATTTCAAATAGCCAAAAAATTGGAAGGATAGAATACTGGAGATTATCAAAATGCAAAGATTTCCAGTAATGTGAACTCAGCCATATTAAACGTATTGTAGATTTTCTCTTTCTCATTTATTTAAGTACTATTTAATGTCTACCTTAAATAACTATTACTGTAGAAATGGTTGTCGAAATTTGGGAAATGGAGATACTTAAACTTCAAAACATAGGTCGCATAGGTATGTCAATAAGCTTCCCATTTTTAAGAAAAGGAAAAATGGCAATATTTTGAAGAATTAAAGGGAACTAAGACTAATAATTAAAAGAATTCTCATTCTTGGTAGAATACCTCACCAGAAGTGCATAACACTTCTTAAATTTTCCTAACCAAAGTTTAAACCAAAAAGTTTGTAAACAGACGCTAGGCAGGTTTGCTTTCCCCGGTAGTCACTGCTCCCCAACCAAAATGAGAGCTTGTCAACAGGAAGCGTTTACTTGTCTCAATTCCACCTATTTCTTAGATACTAAACACTTTTAAATTGCAAGTATAATTGATTTGGCTTACATTTATTAATTTAAGATAAAATTTATTAATTTTTCCATTGTTAAATATCAGAATTTTTTCCGTGGCATTCCAGTTAGCTCTGTCCCCTTTCAGGACCTCCTGTAGCTGGATGCCGTGGTTATTTCCATCAATTTTTTTTAAAAAATTTCATGAAGAGCATACTGCAGAATAGTTTTGGCTTCAGAATATATATCAACTAGAGATTTTCTCCTCCTTTTCACCATTGACTTATCACAATACACGTCATAAGAGAATTCTTTCTCCACATAAAAATAAAATGAAATAGTTATAAACCATTATGACCTCAATAAAATAATGAAAAGGTAAAATAAAAAATAAAGTGAGATAATGAGAAAATTTTAAAAGTTGATGATTTCAAAATGAGAATATATAGATGCTGAGAGAAAAAGTTTTCTAAAGGTCAGTAAGATCTTTTCAAACATGTTTATCTTTACTTATTAAAAACTATCAATAATAAGTATATGACAGGTGAAAACCTACAAGGAAAAAGACACAAATAAAATTGTATTTAATCCAACTACAAAGAGATAACCACTACAAATATTTTGGCACACATAATAAATTGTTTATCCATTTGTGAATATAAACAGAAGAGGAAGAAGGGTAAAATGGAGGAGAAATAACCCTTTCAAACTTCTTTTAATGTAATATACTATAAAGCTACTTCCACAGTAAATATTTTAATGATTGCACAGCCTATCTTAAGACGAATTTATAACCTGTTTAACTATCTTTTAATATTAAGCTTTTAGTTTGTTTTTTAAAATCTGCCATTATTAATGCTGCAGTGAGTGCCCTCAGATAAAAACCATTTCACATATTTCGATTATTTCCTCAAAACATAAACTAAAAGTAAAATTGTTGATCAGTATTACGCTTACAGAGTACATTAATCTTTTGGAAGATCTGATTAATTTCCATTCTCCATAGCTGAGTTCCACATTTTCATTAGTCTTAACCCATGTTTATCTGGTAAAAATCTTTGCAGTTGGACAGATCAAAAGTATCTCAGAATACCTAAGTCTTACATTTCTCAGAAATATCTTGAGAGAGAGAAAATTGTCTTTCACACATTAAAAAGGAGAATACTAATAAAAGACATCCAAAATAGAAAAGAAGTAAGATGCTCTATTCAAAGGTGACATGATCCTATATAGAGAAAATCCCTCAAAGTTCACAAAAAAACTACTGGAGCTACTAAATAAGTTCAGCAAAGTTGCAGGGTAAAAGATAAACACAAAATCAGTTGTGTCTCTAGATGCCAGCAATGGAAAAATCTAAAAAGGAAGTTTTTTTTTTTAAAGATTTTATTTTTTCCTTTTTCTCCCCAAAGCCCCCCGGTACACAGTTGTATATTCTTAGTTGTGGGTCCTTTTAGTTGTGGCATGTGGGATGCTGCCTCAGCATGGTTTGATGAGCAGTGCCATGTCCGCGCCCAGGATTCGAACTGATGAAACACTGGGTCGCCTGCAGCAGAGCGCGTGAACTTAAGCACTCGGCCACGGGGCCAGCCCCTAAAAAGGAAGTTTAAAAAAAAACCCCATTTATAAATAGCATCTAAAACGATACAATACCTGAGAGGAAATTTAACCAAGGTTTTAAAAGACTTCATCGAAAACTACAAAGCATTGCTGGAAGAAATTAAAGAAGACCTAAGTAAGTGGAAAAGATATCCCATGCCCATGGATTAGAAGATTTAATTTTGTTATGACAACAAAGCAATCTACAGATTCAATACAGTTCTCATCAAAATTCCAACTATCATTTCACAGAAATGGAAAGGTTGATCTTCAAATTCACATGGAATTGCAAGGGGCCTTGACTACCCAAGACAGTCTTGAAAAAGAAGAAAAAAGTTGGATGTTTTAGTCAGCTTGGGCTGCCATAGCACAATACCGTAGATTGGGTGGCTTACACAAAAGAAATTTATTTTCTCACAGTTCTGGAGGCGGGAAGTCTGAGATCAGGGAGTCACTAAGCACGGGTTCTGGCGAGAACAGTCTTCCTGGTTTGCAGATGGCTGCCTTCTGTCTGTGTCCTCACATAGCCGGGGGGCGGGGGGGAAGCATTCTGGTGTCTATTCTCATAATGGTACTAATACCAACATGAGGTCCCGGCCCTCATGACCTCATCTAAATTGAATTACCTCCCAAAGGCCCTATCTCCAAACACCATCAGATCAGGGATTAGGAATTCAATATACGAATTTGGGGAGGACGTAATTCAGTTCATAGCTTTGGAAGATTCACACTTTTTAATTTCAAAACTTAATACAAAGCTACAGTAAACAAAATAGTTTGGTACTGGCAAAAGGACAGACTTATAGACCAATGGAATAGCATTGAATCCAGAAATAAACCCATATTATCTATGGCCAGTTGATTTTTGACAAAAATGTCAAGGTTGTTCAACAGGGAAAGGGCAGTCCTTTCAACAAATAGGGCTGGGACAAGTGGATATCCACATGAAAAAAGAATGAAGTTGGACCTGTACTCACACCACGTACAAAAATTAACCCAAAATGGATTAATGACTTAAATATGAGAGATAAAACCATAAAACTCTTAGAAGAAACAAAGGGGTAAATCTCCATGATCTCAGGTTTGCCAATGAATTCTTAGATGTGACATCAAAAGCACGAGTTAAAAAAAGAAAAAATGGATACATTAGACTTCATCAAAATTAAAAACTTTCATCCATCAAAAGATATTACCAAGAAGGTGAAAAGACAGCTCACAGACTGGGAGAATATTTCTGAATCATATGTATGATGGGGGTTTAGTATTCAGAATATATAAAGCACTATTTAATTCTAAGAACAAAATCACAAATAACCAAATTTAAAAATGGACACAGGACTTGAATGGCTATTTCTCCAGAAAAGATATGCAAATGGCCATACACACATTAAAAGATGCTTAAGATTCACTAGGGAAATAGAAAAAACACCACAATGAGATACCACTTCACACTCACTGGGATAACTATAATAGAAAATTTCTTAAAAACAGAAAATAAAAGTCTTGGCAAGGAAATAGAGAAATTGAAACATTCATACATCGCTGGTGAGAATGTAAAATGGCTCAGTCACTACGGAAAACAGTTTGGCAGCTCCTCAAATATTTAAACATAGAACTACTACATGATCTTTTAATCCCATTTCTAGCTAAATGCCCAAAAGAATTGAAAAGAGGCACTGAGCGACATGTGCAGTCATGCACCACAGAACAACATTTTGGTCGATGATGGACCAGATATACAACAGTGGTCCCATAAGATTAGTACCATATAGCCTAGCTGTGTAGTAGGCTATACCATCTAGGTTTGTGTAAGTGCACTCTATGACATTTGCACAACGACAAAATTGCCTAATGATGCGTCTCTCCGAACACATTCCCATGCTTAAGCAATGCATTTCTGTACATGCGTGTTCAGAGTAGTAAAAATCACAGCAGCCAAAAAGTGGAAACAAACCCAATGCCCATCAATGGATAAATGAAAAAGCAAATTGTAGCATATACACCCAATGAAATATTATTCGGTCAAAACAAATTGTAGTATGTACATACAGTGAAATATTATTTAGTCATAAAAAGTAATGAAGTACTGACACATGCTACACTACAGATGAAGCTGGAAAGCATCATGCTGAGTCAAAGAAGGCAGACACAACAAATCACACACTGTGTGATTCCCTCTATGTGAAACAGATGGTATAGAGACAGCAGATTGGTGGTTACCATGGGTTGGGTGTAGAGTAATGGGAATTAACTGCTTAACAGATGCCGGGCTTTCTTTAGGGATGATGAAAATGTTTTGGAACTAGCTAGTGGTGATGGTGGGATAATATTGTGAATGTACTAAAGCCGCTTAATTTTTCACCTTAAAATGTTTAATTTGATGTTACATGAATTTTACCTCAATTGAAAAAAAATAGGAGGGCACTAAGCTTTGAGAGAGTATGTTTCTTACCCAAAAGAATGAAAGAGAGAACGGAGCCATTGGAGCTCCACACTCAGGCAGTCTGACAGGAGATTGTGTACTATTTTTGTTTTTGCTATACTGCCTCTTTCGGTGCCTCTGTTTGGTTTTCATTGAAAGTAATATTTCTATATACTTATAGAATATTGCTATTCTTTATATAAACCCCCTGTTTGTATCATTGGTCCATTTTAATCAGATTGCTTTTCTTTCCTTTTTGATCTCTAAGAGTACTTTATAAACTAAGGTAAAAATCACTAGTCTGTTACATATGATGCCAATATATTTTTAAATTATTCTATTTGGTTTTTAGTTTTGTTCATCACATTTTTGGTACAAAGATGTTTGCTCTGAAATCCATCAATCACTGCTTTTAGGGTTTTGCCTTTATGAGATAGGAAAAGAGACTGCAATTATTAAGAGGTCCAAGAAGATTCCCTGATGAAAGACAGTATTCTTTTATCCACTAGCTAACTATCCCATCTATTTCTAAAGCTTAAGTTCAAGAGAACTTTAAAAAAGAAAATTTAAATTCAAGTTGTTAAAAAGCAAATGAAGGGGCTGGCCCAGTGGCGTAGTGGTTATGTTCATGCACTCCACCTCGGTGGCCCGGGGTTCTCGGGTTTGGATCCTGGGTGCGGACCTAGCACCAGTCATCAAGCCACACTGTGGAGGCATTCCACATAAAGTAGAGGAAGGTTGGCACAGATGTTGGCTCAGTGACAATCTTCCTCAAGCAGAAAGGGGAAGATTGGCAATAGATGTTAGGTCAGGGCCAAATCTTCCTCACCAAAAAAAAAAAAAAAGAAAGCAAATGAAATTTATTTTTAGAAAAGTTAACCTCAACTAACTTGGAAAAGTCTCAACATTTTCTTCAGGGGGACAGTGCCAGGCCACTTGCCAAGATTTATAATCAACTCACGGCTCCTGCAGGAGGTAATCAGTAAACAGCTGAACCTGAATTCATTTGTTTCCTTCCCTACATTGCAGTCAAGGCTGCTCCCAGCTCCCACATCCAGGGTGGCTCTATGGTAACACGAATTTTCCACCCAAGACCATCTCCCTGGGAATCATAGATATTTAGTAGGATCAAGGTCCAGAGAAAAGATAAAGTGAACATCGTTAAGTTGTGGGAAGAAAAACAAGGGAGGATAGTCAGTGACTATAAAGAGTATGGATCAGTATGCTGGAAAAGAAAGGTTTGGAATTCATCGGCAATAAGTAGCCTTAATTGCTACTTAAAGATTATGAAGACAATCCAGAAAGTCTCCATGGAGTGAGAAGAAAACAAGGAAAGATCAAATCCTATGGAGCATTAGTATTTAAGGGCAGGGAGGTGAAAGGACACCATAAATGAAAGAAATAGCACAGAACTTTGCCATAGGCGTCAAGGAAATAAAGCAAAACACAAGAGATAAATGGTTCGTGCTGTCACAGAGGGATCAAGTAAGATATGAAATAAAAATTGTAGATTGAATTTAACATTTATGTATTAAGTAAAGCTCTAGAGAACATGATTTTAGACAGAAGGCTGCTTGGTACAAAGTAGAGATGGGTAAGATTTTGAAGGGAAGGAAGTAGGAGTGTACCACAGGGGGAAAAGTTTACGAAAAGATAATCTTTATAAAGATGGGAGAGACCTGATTATGTGTATATACTGAGGTAAAAGACAGCGATGAAAGTGTGGCTGAAGAAGATTCTTGAAAAAGAAGAGATAACTGAGAAAAGGTAGTACTAAATATGAGAGAGCATAAAATTAGAAAATAGAAAGAGTTGAGCCACTGAGAGAAGAGACAAGGAACTATGTTTCATCTTGAGTGAAGAGAACATAAAGATTAAGTCTGAGAGACTGTTCTGTTAAAATGTATATTGAATCCATCTACTTTCTATCTACCTCTCTAAATTAAGCTTCCGCAATCTTTCTTCCAGACTCCACTATACAATCATAATTGATCCATAGGATTCCACTCTTACCCCACTCTCATTCAATTCTCCACAGGACAGCCAGTGACTTGTTAATATGCAAATTGGATTGTGTAACTTCTGGTTTAACTGCAGAGTAGCTTCCCATTAAATTTAAAATGATAACGGACCTCTACCAGTGCCTTCCAAGTTCCCTGTGAGAACAGATCATTACCTTTATTTCTGTCACACTCATCATCGTCACCTCCTTTACACACTAGGATCCAGTCAACTTGGTTTTCCTTCAGATTCCTCAACACAGCTCCTTCTTTTCATAGACAAGGCCTTTGCTGACACTGCTCCCTGTACCTGAAACACTCTTCATCTTGATATTCCACACACAGATGGCTCCTTCTCATTTTTCAGGACTCCACACAGAAATCACTCCCACAGAGAGGATTTCAGCGAGAAATCAATATAAAGTTGACCTCCGTCCTCTCAAAGAATCCTGCCTAATATTTATGACAAATGTCTCTGTTGGCTTATTTGTTTTTTCAACCAAACTATAAATGCTGTGATGAGAAAGATCATAGTACACAGATGCTCAATGAATAGTTGTCATATGAACGGTAAATAGGATAGATGGATGATAGACAGATAGAAAGAAGTATCCAGATACCAAGTGAAGTAGAATTGAGATGTTAATAGCTGAGATACCACATTTCTCTGTGAATTAAAAGTCAAATTCAATTACTCTTGCTAGAGACCCTTAAAAAGGTTTTTCAGTTTTGTTAGGGGCCAAATTAACGTATCCTCAAGGCTTTTCACAGAAAGCTAAGATCTGAAGGATAAATGAGATTTAGCTGCCTGACGTTGATGGGGAAGCGTGTTTACAAACATAGAGAAAGGGTGATCACAGGGGCTGAAAAGGGGTCAAGAAACTCTTGGTACCACCCATAGTAGTGTATACCTCCTGGTGGGAGAGCTGCCCTATTTTATTTTATTGTTCCTGTCATTGTTTTATTTTTTTTGTTTGATTTTCATTTAGGATACTGAGTCAGACACCAGAAGAAATAGTATAAAAAGGGCAGTGTGTCTTTCTACTTTTCTTTCTTTTAAAAACATTTGAAGAGATATACAAGAGAACTAAGCATAAATCAACAATTTGCTACCCGATCCCCTAACTCCCCCAAAGCAATCACTTGAAAAAACAAACAAAAAAACTTTTTTAGATTTCCTAGTGATTCTAATATGATTTGACCCCAATTTCTTGATCTACTAACTTTAAAAGTTATTTCTTGACTTCTGTCTACTCATCCATCCCTTCTTCAAATGAAATTATATCACTAATTTCTCTACTGATCTGTGCAACCACAAGTTATGGACTTAAATCTTTGTTACTTGTCTCATCAAACGCAAGCAGAATCTTTTGACCCAAACTTCAGAGGACATTAATCTGCGTCATCCCTGCCTCTTTTACGGATCAATCTGTAGCCACTATAATTTCGTCTTTACGCAGTCAAAGATAATAACATTTACCTTCTATCCAGTATTCGTAAGAAAAGTTTCCTTACCTTGTCAACAGCTTGCCCTTAAAAATTGAAAATCAATATAATTGGAATATATTTTATAAATAATTCACTATTTCTGCCCTTTCACTAATCTAGCGCTCCCCCTGTCCCACCCCTGCAGCCCTTCCACTAATAGGAGAGAGAGGAGGGCAAATCTCACCTAAAGAAGAGAAAGACTTGACAACTGGGAACTTCCCATCAAGAAAGAGAGGGGCCGGCCTGGTGGTGTAGCAGTTAAGTTCACACGCTCCACTTCAGCAGCCCAGGGTTCACCAGTTCCGATCCTGGGTGCAGACCTACGCACCACTTTTCAAGCCATGTTGTGCAGGCATCCCACATATAAAGTAGAGGAAGATAGGCACAGATATGAGCTCAGGGCCAGGCTTCCTCAGCAAAAAAAAGGAGGTTTGGCAGTGGATGTGAGCTCAGGGCTAATCTTTCTCAGAAAAAAAAAAAGAAAGAAAGAGAGAGAGAGAAAGAAAGAAAAGAAAGAAAGAAAGAAAGAAAACGAAATATAAATTCATTCCAGGTCAGGAAGAAAAGAAGAGGATAAGAAATATTCAGGTAGCAATCCATAGGGTCTGAATTATCACCCCTTACTCTCCTCCCTCATCCCTGCATTTCTCCAGGTGTCAGAATCCCAGGTTCAGAAGTGTATAAAAACAAAGAGATTTCATAGAAACATTTCTCCTATGAGATGTACATTGACTACTTTGTTTTCTTTTTCTTTCATGGGCATGCTCCATGAATATTTCTCTCGTTTCCACAATACAGCTGTAGACAATTTCGGGCCCCTTAGAGAAGTCCTGGGTTCCACGTGGCTCTGCTGATGCCATTTGGTAGACACAGCAAATCAAGTACCTAAGCCGGAAGTCTGCAGGGAGGCTGTCCGAGCTCCGCCCTCTTTCTGCTCAGCCTCGGGGCGTGGAGATACTGTTTTTGTTCATGAAATGCTTACTAGGAGCACACACACTGTCAGGTGATAAAGACAGAGATGAACAAAAAAATGTTATCAGTGAGACAGATGAAAAAGGTGAAGACATAGAAAGCATGACTGATATATTTAACAAGTTAATTTGAAAGTTTTATATTTTAAGTTTTGTTTCCTATGAAAAGTAAATATGTTTTCTTTGTAAGCGCCTACAGATTGCTAAGTTTTTTTAAAAAATCGGTTTTCAGATAATACGTAAAACATCAGTAACCATAAAAAATCAATTCTGCAGGCCATGTTGTTTGAATGAAATGTATTAAAACTAGAAGCTGATAAAACTTCATATTTTTAACCCTGAATGGTAGGGGGAAAAATCATATCCCCCAAACCACCCCATGGTCTATGAAAAAATTAAAATTGACATTTACAAAGATTACTTAGAGAAGATGATTTTTAAAACACTAGTCATTGTTATTTATAGCATATAGCCAGAGAAAATTCATAGTTTTAAATATTTTAATAAGTAGAGAAGAACAAAAAATAAATCAACTGGGCAAGCCCCAGTGGCCTAGTGGTGAAGTTCGGCTCACTCCACTTCAGTGGCCCAGGTTCGGTGCCGGGTCATGGACATACACTGCTGATTGGGGGCCATGCTGTGGTGGCAGCTTGCATACAAAATAGAGGAAGATTTGCCCCAGATGTTAGCTCAGGGCAAATCTTCCTCAGCAAAATAAATAAATAAACAAACAAACTGAACATTCAACTTAAATTAGAAAACAATAAAATAAATAAAAAGAAAAGCAGAAATAGCAGATAAAATCGGAAGTTAATAAATTAGAAAAAAATTATCAATAATTAAATCCAAGACCAAATTCTATACAAATTATGAACTATACCAATTTTTGGCAAGTCCAGTTAAGTACAGTGAAAAACAAATAAATGATATTCTGACTATATAAATGACTATATATATAGGCATAGCAGATATTTTCAAAAGTATGAGGATATTATATACAACCATGTTAATAAGTTTGAGAAATTTCTATGAAATAAATACCAAAGAAAATATAAAAAGTCCAATATGACTCAAAAAATGATAGAAATCCTAAATAGTTGTAGAGCAACAAACATATAAAATTTTAGAAAATTTTTTTAAAGATTTACCTCCAAAAATAACATCTGGCCCTGACTTATTTTCATAGTCTCTAAGAATGTGGTCCTAAATTCTTTTGCTGTTGCTGCTCTTCCAAAGCATAGAAAATCCATGTTTTCAAAACTAGCCCAAAGTCAACTCAAAAGCATGACAAACATAACAAACATACAGATTAATTATAATCCAATCTTAATTATATTAGATTGAACTCTATGAAATTGCTGATACATTGTTTATGTACAATTATGGCAAATTACTAAAGTTCAACATAATTAAATACAAATTCAAAAAAGCTCTAATTAAATTACTGGCAAATAAATCCAGTAGCATACTCACAGAATAATACCTGATATAGAAGTATGTTTAAATTTTTAAGTATATCTTAAATGTAATATAGAATTTAATTTTGCTTTGATACCCATTATCTTTTTCTTTTTAGAGGTGCATTTAACACCTTAGAGTTTACTCATATGACAGATATGTCTACCTTTAATTCTATTATATTGTACATGATCTTTCAATTTATGGTCTATATTTTCCTCACTTTGTTTCCTTTTGATATTCCATATGATAATTTTCCAGTGTTTATTTTTAATTCTAATGCCTAACTTTATAAATATAGTATTATATATGCACAAGCCGTTAATTATTGAGAGTACCTATTGAATCCTTACTGCTAGCAATGATGAGATTGAAACATTTCCATTTCCAACTTCTCATAAATTTTGCTTCTTGATTTTCTCTGATTAATCTCTTGGTATATTTAAGTATTGTATTTCTATTATATATATTTTTATTTAAATTATGTCTTTTAAACCTCAAGTATAAAAGCTAAAATCAGCGTTATTTACATTTCTTCCACACTTTCTCTCCTTTTTTCTTTCCGAACTATAAACTTATCTACTTATACGTACATGATATATTTATAGTGCATATCTTATATATATGTATATCCATATTATCAGGCTGTATAACATATAGACTAGTCCATAACCTAATTTACCAGATTTATTTTAGATTTATTAGTTAAATGGGTTCACTGTTTACCACTGTCCTTTGGCCATAGTTTTTGTCTTATTTAAGTCATCTCCTATTTAGTTATATTTCATTCCCTTACAGTTTTATCAAGAAGAAAAATAAAATGTTATTCAACATTTATATAACTGTTTACATTCTAAGGGCAAAAATCAAATTCTATCTTTACATATTACAATAAAATAAACTTTAAGCTATTATACTAAAGAGATAAATATTTTTTTAAAAGTTTGAAAATCTTAAAAGAAAATACAGATCAATATTTATTGGACCTGTGGACTTCATAGATTTCATAAAATCTATGCAATATCATAACGGTAAAACTTGAAAGGCAGTGTTACATAAAATTAAAAAAAAAAATTCCATGTCAGAAATCCCTTAAACAATTTCAAAATAATAGAGAAATTTGAAATTAAAATATTTACAAGAAATATAACAGATTTAAGTTAATATCCATAACCTTACAAATAATTAATTCTTATGGAAGTTATTGTTGAGATTTCCATTTAAAAAGTCATTTTAGGTCTGAAGTAGGCAAAGAAGTAATATAGTTCAGGCATTATAGATGGAAGGAATAGTTTGAAAAAAGAAAACAATAGCTGGAGTATTTGGAAGAATTTGGAAGGAGATAAAAGACCACCATTAAAGTGGGGTAATTTTAAAAGTAAATATGAATATACTAATCAGCTGATTAGAGTAATATTAGAATACTGGATTTGAGCATGTTTTGACATTCAAAACTTACCCAGTTCTCCCAGATTTTTATTTTTCCCCATACTCAAGCTTTCAGCAAAAGCTGTCTGATTTGTAAAGCTGTCTGATTCCAAAAGTCATGCTCATTCATTTCTTACAGACCTTCTCCTAGGAGCCATCCATGGTGCTGAATAACATCCCTATTTACTAAACATCTAAACCCAAACTAAAAATGCATTTTAGGACATCCTCCCTGCAATCTTCTCTCCTGTATGAGCGCTGGAAGACAGCATATTTGATGAGATAAATAATAACGATATAGATTTCACCCATTATATTGAAAAAAATGATGCCCTTTTTGGCTTAGATCCACAGTCCCAACCATGAAGACACAGGCACTTTTCACCCAAATGAAAGAAAACTGGGAAAGGAAACAGAGCTTGAAATGTTACATTACACAGATGCTGATTGTTTGGAAGTGCCCAGGGTCAACAGACCTACTGGCTTGCAACAATTGAAGACAGAGTGGTTTAATTTGTGGAAAATCATTACACCATCTATATTGCAAGGGCAAAAGCTACTGCCAACAATGGAAAATTCTGCAGGCCACGGCCCTAGCTACTGTTCAGAATACCGGCTGTCACCTAATCAATGCGTATGACTCCGGGTCACCCATCCATCTCCCTAACCAGACAAGCAACCACAATATGAAAAGTAACATATTAAAACTAAACATGAATGATATATTTTACCTGTAGGCAGAAATAAGCACCAACTCTACATCTCTAGCATCTATGTCTACCATCTGACATCTACAAAGGGCTTTCCCCATACTCTGTCTTCCCATGTTATAAGACAGAACATTACCTCAAAACTGCAAAATCTTTTAAGTTTATCTTATTCTGGGAAGCAATCACTCTTATTTGCTCACAATGAAATTAACGTTCATAATAGTGTTTAATTATAGCAGCCGTAACTCATTTGGAAAAGAAGTTTAATATCTGCTAGGTTTTTTTTTTTTATGACAAGCTAGAGCTTTTTGAAGATGTATATATATATATATTTTTTTTTTTTTTGCAGGAGATTCAAGCAATTCCTCAAATGAGTTTGAATCTTCAATTAAGAAAACGTCACTTACGTAGGCTTGGAGGAAAAGGCACTTATATAGTGGCTTCAATATTACTTTGCCAGATAATGATATAAACTGCAACACATCAGAGAAAATAATGAGCTTCTAGAGCTTTCACCAAAAACCTCATGAGCTTAAATCAGATCTTACTGTCTCTAACCCACATCTGAACATTCCACTGGACGTGCAGAAAATTGCTTAAAGACAAAGATATATGGTTTTCAGGCTTTAAAATCCTTATAATACAGACACATATCACACAGATTTTGACAAGTCTCCCTGGATACCAAAGATGAGCTGTCATGGAACACACAGCTCCCATAGAAACAAGCTCCAATTATCAATTTCACCCCTAATACATCTAGCTTAGGAAAACATATTAACCCAATTCTGCATATAGCAGTTTAATTTTTTCCCCCCTGGAGGACTAAAAATTCCCAGAAATGGAAGCTTCTCGTGAAAAGCAAAGTAATATTTTTCCATAGCACATTGTTTAAAAAAATCTTACATTTAACCTGATTTTTAGTGATCTCAAATGATTCTTCACTCATTTTTCCACCCAGATCAAAAATATTTTTAATTATATCAGCTTCCAAAATAAGTTTTTGTAGCAAGATAAGCAAAAGCAAACAAAACCAATCAAACATGCACATAAAAAAATGGCAAGAGAGAGGATTAACATTAAATCATCGCTGTTATACGTTTTCAGTATCAGTTGTAGGTCTTAACTATTATTCTGTAGATCAGCTGAAAAAATATCGATTACTGTTAAACATGGGTTTTGATTTTCCATTCTCTTAAACTTCAAAATGAGAAATAAAAGAGAATGAAATATGATTTAAAAACACACCCTGCTTTAAGAAAATCAAAGTAACTCAAAAGTCAGTTACTGACTTTTGTTCCTGGAAAATGTTCTATCTGCACCAAGCTTCTAGGAATTAAACAATATCGTATAGTAAAACAAGACCCTCCTAAGAGGTCAATAGACAGCAGGCGGGCGTGAGAGTCCCAAAGACAGTTTTGGGGAATATAGCTTAGATTATTTAGGATCTCCAAGAAGAGCATCAGATCCAAGGGTCACTCGTTCATTGTGGAGAACTGGCTTACCAATCGAGAGTCTTAAAATAGTATGTCCCTGGCCAGGGTCAGCTACATAATTCACTGGGCTCGGTGCACATAAAAATGCGAGACCCCCTTGTTCAAACAACAGAGAAAAAAGGCTTTTTCTTTTTTCTACACTCTATCTTTCTCAGCCTGTCTTGGTTTTCTATTTGCTATTGAAGTTGCGCTCCCTCTATCATGAGGATACTCCTGACAAGCGCAGGCCTCCGCAGGGGTGCAAGACCTGGCTCAGTGACTTAGGACACAGGGCACACGTGCCCAATCACAGCCCTCTCCGTGCCTACATCAGGCCTCCTCCAGGGGGTGGCAGCTGTCCCTGGGCAATGGCAGTGGGCAGGGAGCTGAGAACCCGTCGCAGGGCAAGGGGGAGGTAAAGGGAGGCTGGACCCTGCGTCAGCTGAGAGTCCAACTCCCCAGCACTGTGCTCCATTGTCCCACAGGACACAAACCCAAAAATCAAATGGTTAAGAATTTTCATTAGTGACCGCAGACATTAAACCCCGCCCCTTCTGAGTGTGTGGCCTTATTTGACAGCACTGTTCCTAGACCCAAGAAGCCAGCCCTGTGCCCAGTCCTAGACCAGAGCTTCTCAACTTCAGTGCTGTTGACATTTGCGGTCAGATAATTATTTTTTATTGAGGACCATCCTGTGCATTGTAGGATCTTTAGGGGCAACAGCCCTGGTGTCAACCCACTAGGTGCTTGCCCAGTCTGCCAGCCAATAATGTCTCCAGACATTGCCTAATGTCCCCTGGGGAACAAAATTGTCCCACATTGAGAACCAATGCCCTGATTGATCTGTCTACACAAACCCAGAATGACATCCCTGCACTTCCAACATTCCCCTATGATATGATATGGAGAAAAGGGACAGATTCCAAGATCACAGTGAACCCTATGATAATCATTTAGCAGTTACCGGTTAAAGAAAAAGAAAGCATTAAAAGATGAGGTTTATAACATCTTTTGGGGCTCAGGGCTAGCTCCCTACCAGGACAGGTCCTGCCTGGAGCAAGGACAGAATACTCAGCCTTGTAGGAGTTCTTGGGAGGTCGGCTCAAAGGACACATCTAGCATTCAAAGAGAGGGCACGGAGTCCAGTTACTACTCTATCCATCTCCTATTTCCTCTAAGACAAATAAATCAAGCAATTTCCCCTCCAGTTGTAAGTCCTTTGGGAATTATTGCTTGGTCTTCAAAGGCTTTATGGAGTTGGCTGCAGTAAAGGAAGATCAGATGGCTTTAGGAGGACCACCTGGGCCATTGCCACAGACACGCAGGATCAGATAGAAAATGTTTTCGTCTGTCAACTTCAGTGGTTGCCATACTGACTTTTAGTATATCTTTATATGTTTTTTTCATTGCATCTTCCTGATTTTAAGTAACAAAATCCCAGTATTTTAGTTGGCCTAATATGATTGATCAGCAGCTTCTTTACCGTCTTGAGTCTCTTTTCAATACCTTCCTTGTTCCTCTTCCTGTCCTCCTGTCTTCACCACGGCCTTCTACCCCTCCCAGAGACTCTCTTTACTTCTCAGCTCCAGCAAGCGCTTCCTCCATCCCAGGGTCAAATCAGGTCTTTTTACTTGATGAAGGGGGAATCGATGCTGGGGGGCAAGTACAACAAAGTCTGCTAAGCTACCATTCCAGTCTTCTGTACCCCCATTTCCTGACATGAGCTCACGGAGCTGAGGAGGCAGCACTCAGTCTGACGTATTTCACTCTGCCTTGTCTTTCTCCTTGATGTGCCCATGCCAACTGCTTACCTCTACACCCACTGAACTTCTCTCATTCATCCAGATCCAGAGCAAATGCAGCCTTTCCTATGAACCTTCTCTGATGATTCCATTCCATGATAATCACAGGCTTCCTCAATTTCATGAGCATGAATTGTTTGTACAGCTTGTGGAGCATACTGCCCAGTGCATAGCAGTCAGTCAATCATGACCTGTGGAAAAAAGTCACCTCACATTTTGTCAGTGTTAAAATATTATTTTTTTGTTGTTCTTCCCAACTGTATTATAACCCTTGAGAGCAGAAGCCATCTTCCCATGGCTCAATGAAGAATAAATTAATGCATCATTAGTTACCACTACTTTAATTCTATTTCTCTTAGTGTGTTCCCTTCTCAAACTGAAGCCATCGTTACCAAGGAGATTTTACTCCTGCTCTTATCATCTGTATCAGTCCCTAAATTCAGATCATCCTTAGCTCTCTAAGTATGTTACCCAAAGAAGAAATTGACAAGGTTGCCATTCTCTTACTGCTTCTTGCCAAATTATTGACTGTCTGTCTGCTCCTGGATAGTGCTATTTGCCTAAATAATTATCCTACTAGGGACTATTTTTCTCTGTTCTCTGTCCAAATAGCACACCGCAGGGACTAAATATTGTGATGATTATTGTAACAAGGAGTCCTTTATACCTTGACAACAAAAGTAAGAGACATAAGAGAATTATTTGTGTCCAGCTAGGAGCAAACTGAGAACAATTTTTTGTAATAGGTAGTCAGGTAAATCCGAATTGCACAAATGATCTTACAAAAGAATGAATGAATTGGACATCACTTGTGGCCTGATGGAACCAATTGTCTCTTTACACTGAAGCTAGAACAACATTATAAGATTAACCAGCTGAGCTAGTAGAAAGTAAAATAAAAGAGTGAACAAAAGTGAACAGTTATGGTTGGAGATTGGCAAAATAGCGAGGGAGCAGTCAACCTATGTGGTGCTAATTAACACCTATATTTTATTGGAGTATTTGTAATCTCTGCAAATCAAATAATAATTTAGGTCTCAAAGGAAATCTTCAACAGATATACTCAAACTTGGCCAAAAAGAAGAGGAAGTTATAGCAGTTACTATAGGCTGGTGTTAATTATGAACACATTTTGATTCCTGGAACACTTGTTGACCTATCTTTGATCACTGCAAAAGGGTTATAGATATGTAAGACATGTAATTCTAAGCTCTGTAAAGTACATGGTATGACTCTACCTTTTATAGCTGTGTCTGCCTGTTCCAGGAATTGATATCAGAATATCACCTGGTCTCTTAAAATTAAAAGTAAATGTTCAAAAAACTTTTAAATAAAATGATTTTATGCAACTGAGATCTACTAAGTGAGACTAAAAACTGGGAAGGAAGGCTTTGTTATGCTAGTTTATTTTTCTTTTAACAGGAAAACTCATTTAAAATAGATTCTTGGATTTTTAAAAAATTTAAATATGTAATTAAATACGCTTAAGTAAAGTGGATATGGCAATTAAGGAAAACTAGAGAAAAGAGGAAATGAAACAAGCAGCAAAAGTGACCAAACAGCAGAAATCTTCACGTGTCTACAAAAGACAGGAAGATGGGCTGGAAGAAGAGCAGTCACGACGTATTCTATCCAGAACAGATGGACAACAGAGAGCCCACCTGCACCAGCAGCTTCAGAGGAAACTGATACCCCAATGGATTTCGAAGATAGTGTGTTTTATGCTTCTAATTTCATAGGCACTCAGCAGGAGAGAATTGCCGTCAATTCATTCCAATCAGCATCACATTTTGGCACGGTTGAAATCCACCGAACACGGAGGTCCAAAATTTGTAAATAAGCTATTTCAAGATTATACGGGGGAATATGCAGTGTGAGGACCAGCAGATTGTCTGAAACTCATTGAACAAGTAGACTAGGTTTTAAAAAGCTAAATATCATATGGAAGTACCAGAGAAGAGAACAGATTTTCAATTCTGAAATAGATTTTCTCCTTCTTGCTCTGTCTCCGATGTCCAAGAAAGAATGGGCTTAAAGGTGCTTGTCAAAGTTTATACTTTAATGAATGCAGAGCAGCCAGGCTTGAAAATGATTTTCTGGATGTGTTCCTGGAAGCCTAGCATGTCATTCTAATCATATGAATGGCAGGCAGAAACTTTGGGTTTATCTTCTCTCTTGACAAGAACCCACCGATATGCATGACCTTTTTCCACCCTGCCTTTATTTCTACCTATAAAAAATGCCACAGTAGACACTATTAGCACAAAAATTACCATTATGCATAATGACTGCATGAGGAGACATCCAAATAACTAGAAAAAATTTACTTTTTTCCCTATCATATCTTGGGAACAAATCACAAATGTGAAGATGGGACCTCTTATGAGATACTGGGCATGTTACACAGTTTATGTTTAGTCTTTCCTTCTTCAACCTGCCGTGGGAACCAGACTGCACACAAAGTGACTCAGCTAAGTGGCATTAATTCACTCGCCCAAACAAAGCTCCCTGACAAATGACGGACTCGATTTTATTCCAACACTGGAAAAACGCGGGAAAGGGTTTAATATGATTGATAGAAAATTCTTCTCTCTGTGTTATTCAGTAATCAACAATTTTCTTATTACATAAACATCAGAATCAGAATCAGCCATTCTTTTTCTTATGCTTGTTTTTGGGAAAGATTCTGCCTGAGCTAACATCTGTTACCAATCTTCCTTTCTTTTTTCTTTTTTTTTCGCCCTCCCCAAAGCCCCAGTACATAGTTGTATATTCTAATTGTAGGTCCTTCCAGTTCTGTCTGAGCTGCCACCACAGCATGGCTACTGACAGATGAGTGGTGTGGTTCTGCACCTGGGAACAGAACCTGGGCTGCCAAAGTGAAATGCACCGAACTTCAACCACTAGGCCATCAAGGCTGTCTCAGAATCAGCCATTAGTAAAGTGAATAAATTTTTTCCTATTTCTTAAAATTGTATATTCATAAAAAAATGTTGTTTATGTAATTTTTTTCTCTGTAATTCATTAAGATAGATCTATCTTCTTAAACATTGGTAAATTATCATCATCAATCATTAACATAATGCTCAAACTGCTCTCTTATTAAGTTCTTTTAAAATAAAGTTTACTTTAGATTAGCATAGAAAATCAGTTTATTGAATTTGTTTTAAAGTAAGTTGAAACAGAACATTCTCTAGATCAAGTAAATAAAAAGTATTTCTATGTCATCATGTGGAAATAAGACAAAAGGTTGTCTTTTGGCACTTCCAAAAAGTGTACCTTACCAAAATCAACTCAGAGGTTCTAAGGGAATTTCTGGCTCCCTGGCCCTTGTGGGATGCATTATCCCCAGCTGGGCCAGGTTTTCAGTGTCCTACTAGAAACCCTTGAATGACCCTTCCTTTTTGTTAGTATCATAACTCTGAAAGAAAGTTGTGTTTTGTAAATACCATTGATGCCAGATTATACAGACTAGGGTAGGGCAAATGAAACCTGTTGCCAAATATCCTTACCACTTCTTCACCTAAAACAACCAGCACAGAAGACTCAGGCATTGCCAGAATCCTGGTTGTTGAATGATGAAAAATGCACACAAGCATAGCACTCCCCGGAAGCAATGCTCACGATCGGTTAGAGTTCAAATGGAAAACTTTGTTTAAAGCATTAATAAGTACTTTAATTTTGTGTGTGACTACTTGGCTGATGAAATATTTTTAGATTACAAATATATATAAGTATAAAATAAATGTATGCTCACTTTCTTTAATTATGGCCCTGGCCATCAGTAGATAGAAACCTTCCTTTCTTTATGTGAATGTTCCCAGGTTATAGGAATTAGGGACTTCAACATTTTCAAAATGTTTTACAATTCTTCTCAAAATGAAATTCCTCGAAAAGTTTGGATGAATAGACAAATTCTAGAGTCACTGAGCTTTGACACTCAAATCCTAGTATTTGGTTTCATTCTGATTGTATGCATCAGGCACCTGTCAGGAAATATATCACACACTTATGTAGGTTAATCGAGAATGGTTTAATAAGGAGATGTTTACATGCACGGGTAGCTTTCAGGGAAATGGATTGGCGTACTGGCTTCGTGGGCGTACCATCTCTACTGTGGCACAGGCGCCTGCACTTAGGCGCCCTGTGCTTGGTGTAATGTTCTGCTGTTGCCATGTTGAAATTCTTAATAATTTTTGAAGAAGGGCCCCCACATTTTCATCTTTACAGAGCCCCACAAATTATGTATTCAGTCCTACCAATAGGAAATATTGAAGCATCTGAAGAAATTCAACTCCAGACTTCTTCCAGACTCAAGAGTGCAATATTTCCAGCCTGCTGCTGGCCTGCCCTGCAGGTTTTAGACTTGCCAGCCCCCACAATCATGTAACCAATTCCTTAAAAAGAAATCTAGAAAGATAGATAGATAGAGAGATATATATGGATAGATAGATATATGTAGATAGACATAGATAGAGATCTATCTCTATCTACCTCTCTCTCTCTCTACATATATATGTACATATACATACATATAATAGATGATAGACAGATGATAGATAGATGGATAGATAGACAGATAGATTGATCCAGGGAAATGAATATCTAACTCTCCTCCACCCTGAAATCTTACAATTTCCCTCTTGGATCCTCTCTTCGCCCGAAGCTAATTGGAAGGTAAATTAGCTTTTAATTTTGTTTCAAAAGAGCAAACGAATTTGTTAGCCCACAGATGTCAGCCTCTTGAGGTACTGAGTAAGACAGAGAAAAATGGGAATGAATCTAGAGGGCAAAATAATAATACTCATCATCTTCATATAATTTTCTAATTGTAAAATTCTAAATCTGGCTCCTCATCAGTGCAGTTCACAGTTATCAGTATCATGGTTGCTTTTTCATATCGACCTTCTTTCAAATTCATGAGATATAGTTGCTTTTCCTGCTTCACAGATGAGGAAACAGAGACTTAGAGCGTTTAAAGTAAGGTGTCAAATCTTGTACAGATGGTGAATGACAGATCTGGGATTCAAACGTTAGCCTGTCTGATCCCAGAGACAGCAGACTGGCTACTTCCTAAACTGACATGGGTGTTTTCCTTTGGTGCACTCCTATTTTCAATACACCCCCTCATACAAAATATTCAAATTATTCTGAGTATCTGCCTTATATCTCATGATAAACTTATATTCTATCCCTACAATCTTATTCTCCCAGCTTATTCTCTTGGTGGGAAATGATTTCTGCTGAGATTTCACCTAACAGTATACCCTGGAAGATAAGGAGAAGATTTCTCAAATAACAGCCTTCCAGAGAATCTACAGCTGACTGTGTGAAAGCCATTTTTCATATTTGTCTTTTTGTGAATATTTAGTTTGTTTATTCTACCAATACTTTTGAATATTCTTTGGAAGGAAAGAAGAATTATAGGATTGTTTTGCTTTGTTCTTTTCCAAACCTTCTCCAACTCTTTACTCTGATAGCATGAATAGCCAGCAATCAGCATCTAGTGAATACATATTTTCATAGTTTAAAGTCTGGGTGGTATGTTTGATCATTTCTACCAGGAGATCTGAGCATGGAGAGTCTTGACCTGGTCTTAGAACTACTCACTAGGGCAGGGAAGGGTACCAGGCACTGACTCTGTCACAGGTTCTGACAGGAGATTAAGTAGGACAGGCAAGCACTCTCATCTCTGGTCATAGTCTATGCAAATATCCACCAATGGCCTCCGAGATCAAAGGAGCGCCACCATGAAATGTAGAAGCTGGAGGCTGCTGCCTCACAGAAGTTCCAGAAGGTGTAGTCAGTCAGTATCAAAGGCATCTAGCAGGGGTGATAGAATTCCATCCAAAGGTCAGAGTTCAGAATCAGAACTCTTGATTCAGGAGTGAAAATGACGAGAACAAGTCAGGGTCTATAACGAGAAATTTCCCTGCTTACTCAGCAGGCTACTAAAGAGAAGGCAATTGTAACAACTGAGTCACGGGAGCAAGAAACAAGGCAGAGGCCTATTCATCCGCTTGAATCTCATACCGAATCCTCAGAGCTGGGCTGGACAGTGCGCTTGGGCCTGCCTGCCATTCCTGGACCCTTCCTCACTTAAAATGAGTCAGACTAGAGCAGCTGATGGGAGCAGAGACTGTGGATCAGACTGAGTTCCATAAATGTGGGCAGCCCTTATTTCAAACATCAGGTGACATCTATTTTTAAACTTAGGTGCAAAGCAGAGTCCAATTTGGAGCAGTCAGATGCCATAGGCTGTAAACTCATTGACTCATTCAGAGCATATATTAGTTTCTGTTTTTGAGTTCTAAAGCCCCAGGAGTTCAAATCTTCTTAGTCAAACTAAAAAGGAGTTTGATAGAGGCTAGATGGAATGTTGACTTTGAAACTGGAGGCTTCTGTCAACTTTTGTTTTTAATTTTTCTGATTGTTTATGTTTCATACAATAATTATGCTTACAATGAGGATGGAGGGGCTAGGTATACACAAAGTCAATCTCTCAGAAGTGACTGAGTTACTTTCTCAAAAAGGTAGTAGTTTGGGCATTGACCTGCTACACTTACGCAGGAGTACCTAAATATCAAGACTTCCTGAGTTATAAATGGTTAAGCCACTGTTCATTTATTTATGAATCAATTTATTTAATCTACTCAAATGGTAATTATGTGAAAGATTTTGAGTTGAAAGGCCCTGACAATGGGTTGCTCATGATCGTTATATTCCTTTGATGAAAATATCTGAATTGGCTCTTATATCAAAGGTTAACTGGTTCTACCCTTTGGTGACCTGAATAAAGAAGCCTACTCACGCTTTGATTATCTGATTGACAATTTGATACAACCTGAAGATGCAGAGAGAATCCACAGACACTGCCACTGTTTTGAGATCAGAATTGTGATGTACGTAGAAAATGAAGGCTCTGATTTGAACAAACTTCATAATTTTTAAATTGTTGGCCGTGTTCATTGAATAGCATATAGATCCAAATCCACTGAAGCCATTCACTTTCCACTCTATGTTAGAGACCCAGAAAGAACTCACAGAGTCAGATCTCACTTCCTCCTGTCTTTGAGTCATTTCCCCAGCATCTTTCAAATTAAACCTTGACATCTTTGGACTTACAGACTCCCTAATACCTAAGTTGTGGAAGAAGAAATTCAAAATGAATTCCCCAGCCAGGATTAATATTTTCTTTGGCAATGACTAGGATGTGAGCTATATTAAGAAGCTTCAAAATAAAAGAGTTACACAAAACTTAACCAGGTAAGGAGATGTGCAGAAAATCACATTTTCTCAAAGCAAGGACAGTGCATTAAAGTGTTACTGATTATTGAAATAATCATCAAGTCATCAGCTTCTGTCACATCTTAATGGTGTGCAAGAAATCAGGAAAAATATACATGTAAGCTTTGTTTTATTCTGAGTAACTGTCCTAAAATGGATCAGTGCACTGTACACCAAATGAGGACAATTGAACCATCTGCTAGAGAGCCAGTGTTTTTGGTATTAGAGTTGAATGAACGTTATTATCTTTTACTGGTGTAAAGTAAACAGTGCCTTCCCATGCCCTTTGCAGTTCAAGAAATTTGAAATCAACCTCCTCTATTTTAGCTGTCTATGAAATGCTGACTAAAGATTTGAAATGCATTAAATGTTTCAATATTTAGATGGTGTACATAATTGTTTTCTCTATTTTATGGACAAACTTGACCATTAACTTCTTATGGTACTAGAAACCTTGGGAAAGGTGAATTTGAAGTAATTCTTTGATAAGAATAGAATATGCCAAAACTTCTTGAAGAATGCCAGGCACATATAGGAGGCACCAACTCTAAAACTATCAGCTAGTACCAACTGTAAATTATAAACAATCACTGGGAGTATGGAGTACGGAGGTTCATTATACCCTTCTCATCATTTTTGTTTGCATTTGAAATGTTTCGTTAAATCTTATGATATATGTTCTTATCACAAAAAAGTCATAATAAAGAGAGAGGGTGGGAGGAAACTTTTGGAAGTGATAGGCATGTTTACGGCATAGATTGTAGTGATGATTTCACAGACCTATACTTATCTCTAAATTCATCTGGTTGTATAGCTTAAAGACATATCACTTTTTGTCTGTCAGTCATACCTCAAAAAGTGGTTTTAAAAATGTTTCAGTATAGGCGCTGGCCTAGTGGCATAGTGGTTAAGTTCACATGCTCTGCTTTAGTGGCCTGGGGTTTGTGGGTTCAGATCCCCAGTGTGGACCTACACACTGCTCATCAAGCCATGCTGTGGCAGCATCCCACATACAAAACAGGGCAAGATTGGCAACAGATGTTAGCTCAGGGCCAATCTTCCTCAGGCAAAAAGAGAGGGAGATTGGCCCTGAGCTAACATCTGTTGCCAATGTTCCTCACCAAAATTAAAAAAAAAAGTTTCACTATAAAAAGTTTTTACAAAGCAAAATTATGTGAAAAAATGTTTCTCCATATGATTGCCACTTGCATAGAGCAAGGGAATTTAAACAATTTGAGAAGGAACAAGTGAAAATATGAAATATAATGTTTAATTGAATTTTTTCTAAAAAATAGCACTACAGGCAACCGATACTTTTAAAGATGTTCTAAAAAAGACTGGAGAAAAAGACATTTTTCACAGAAGAACTCCCTTTGAACTAAGAAAAAACAAATATATGTAGAATTAATGCTTCTTAAAAATCAAATTGTTCTACATTTTAAAGTGCCCAAAGCAAATAGAAATAAGATTATATTCTTTATGTTTTCTTTATGCTAGTAACCATATTTTAAGGAAAGTGAGATCAGAAAGTTATTTTCGTGCAATGATAACAAAGATAAATTCTAATATTGTGAATTTCATGCCTTTAAATGGAATTTTTTGCTACCATGAATTATTTTCCAATTTTAAGCTAAGTCTGGAATCATGAGATAACCTTTGGAGGGACATTTTGAATTTGTATATTTAAAAAAAAAATGGAGAAGAAGAGGAAAGAATACATGGGGGAAAAGATAGGATTATTTTTCTCCTTTTGTTACTTCTATATTTCCAGGTATCGTTGCATAAAGTATATCAAAAACACTCCTCAATCTCATTTTTAAGAGGAATAAAACAAGAAACATTTGTTGAGTATCTCGTATATTTCCCACATTGTGTAAGGCTCTATGGAAACTAAAAAGAATAAAAAATGATTTCTCTCTCTGAGAAATTAATGTTCCCGTTGGAGGCAACAACACAACCACAGCTGAAACAATTTGAGAACAGTTCTGTGATACTTACGGTAAGAACGTGTGGTACTTACGGTAATGGCATTGCGGGTTTAGAGAAGAGCAGCGGAGACGGAAGTCAGTCGGAGAATGGTTAAGTGAGGTCTCACAGAGGATATCAGGCTTGAGCTAGGCCTGGAAGAAGATGATTTCAGCGGGTGAAAGGGAAAGGAGAGGGAGGCATGATATTATGAGAGAAGGCAAAGAGTCTGATTGTTTCAGTGTACTGTGGAAATTGCTGTATCTGAAGTCTAGAATGTTTTAATGTGCAATGAGATTTTTATAACAAGATTCAGTTCATACCATGAGTTAGACTTTACAGTTTGAATGAAGGTTATGAGCAACATTAGAAATTAGACACTGGCTTGAACTTGATGTAGGAGCTAAAGGAAACTTCTGCAAATACTTGAGCCATGAAGTAATAAGAGGAAAGAGAATTCTTTTTTTTTTTTTTTTTTGAGAAAGATTAGCCCTGAGCTAACATCTGCCACCAATCCTCCTCTTTTTCCTGAGGAAGATTGTCCCTGAGCTAACATCCGTGCCCATCTTCCTCTACTTTATATGTGGGAGGCCTGCCACAGCATGGCTTGACAAGCAGTACGTAGGTCCGGACCCAGGATGTGAACTGGTGAACTCCGGGCCTCTGAAGCAGAATGTGCGAACTTAACTGTTTCCCCACTGGGCTGGCCCCAAAAGATAATTCTTAAAAGATCATTAGGTTGGTGCTGGCCCCGTGGCTGAGTCGTTAAGTTCGCGCGCTCCGCTGCAGGCGGCCCAGTGTTTTGTTGGTTCGAGTCCTGGGCGCAGACATGGCACTGCTCATCAAGCCATGCTGAGGCAGCGTCCCACATACCACAACTAGAAGGACCCACAACGAAGAATATACAACTATGTACCAGGGGCTTTGGGGAGAATAAAGGAAAAAAATAAAAAAAATCTTTTTTTTAAAAAAAAAAGATCATTAGGTTACTCACTGCCAATTGGATTTAAAGGAAGAAAATCTTAGGATCAGAGAGATCTACCAGGAGTGTATTATAGCACTCCACATATTAGAGGGTGCAGTGTTTTTAAAATGTGCCCGCAAATTCTTTAATATTCCTCCTTTCAAGAAGTGGAGCCTAATTCCTCTCTCTTTGAGTCAGCTAGGCTTAATGATTCTCTCAGTGTATTCTAACCAATAGAATCAAGTAGAAGTAATGGTATGTCACTTTCGAGACTCCATCATAAAAAGATATGTGGATTCCTCCTTGCTTTCTCTCTCAGAGTAGTTAGCTGTCATGTCACGAGCAGCCCTTTGGAGGGGCTCACGTGGGAAGGAATTGAGGCCTCAAGCCAACAGCCATATGAGTGAGCATTCTTGAAGCATATTCTCCAGCCCCAGTCAAGCCTTTAGATGACTACAGCTCCTGCCAATATCGTGACTACAAGCTCATGAGTTACTGAACCAGAACCAACCAGCTAAGCCACTCCCTGGTTCCTGATTCGTGGAAATCGTGTGAGATAATAAACGTTTGTTCATTTAAGCAACTAAGTTTTGGGTAATTTGTTATGCTAAAATAGAAACCAACAATAGGATGAGAGTCTAAATGAGCTATCAATAAATTGGTTGGTTTTCGGTTGTTGTTTGACTTGGTTCCTAATTTCCTTTTTTTTTTTTTTTCAGGGACAAAGAGAAATATGTTCAGTATGTGACAGTTTGACCATTCTGAGTAAAAAAACCTCAAATGATTGCTGTAATATAGTAGCTTTGGTAAGGTTGAAAGGCAGCCTCATTTTGACAAAAGGGCATGTTGGTAAGATCATCACCTTCTGGAATCTGGTCACAGTTTTGATGTTTCAAGACACAAAGAGATCAGGCCCTGAAAAATAAAATCAGGAGCGCAATGTAAGATCCAGAAAAAGAAAAACAAAACCCAGCTACATTGGGAGAAACACTATGAAGAAAGTATGTAAACTTGTCTATGCTCTCAGGCACCAGGCCAAAACCCAAATACATGGGAAATACATTAATAATTAGATGTGAATTTGGCAATTTTGGACTAAAACAGACATATCTGAGCCGTGATAGAAACTGAAACTTGAAAATAGAGAACTTGCTTTGTGTGACCTCCACTCTTGATATTTATTAGCTAAGGTCTCTCTGCCTTAGGCAGTGTTGAATAAATACTAATAATCAGGCAAGCAAATTTCTTAGTTGACGTATCCCACAGTATATATAGCTTACTTATATTGATTATCTTTTATGTTGATTGCTTCTTGATGATATACCATATACCCTAATCCTATTAGCTAGCAGTCTCAAAAACTAGTAATAGATCATTTTACCCCCAGAATTAGTACTATGCACTGAGTGTGATATTTCTTATTCTGTCCTTGTGAAAAAAAAGAGTGATGCTTTTTTATGACTTTGTAGGTGTGTATTCTATAAAATAGACTCAATAGAATGGGGAAATCTAGTCAATGGACAGAGTTTGTTGTAAGATCTAGTCTTTCTGACTTAGTATCTACAATAACATAAAAATTCTACCTTGAAGAAATGGAAAAATCGTGATATTACTGACAGAAATAAAATAGTTGATTTTACAGTGAATTTGAATGGAAGAACACATGAGGCTAAATTTGTGTTCCCCAAAGGGTGTATCTCAGTATAGCAGTTCAGCAAGTTAATAGAAATTGTTCATAAATAGATTCTGTAGTCAAAATATTTGTGTAGCAAAATCCTGGGAAACACATTTTGGTATGTGATAGATTTGATGATCTCTGTGTTAATTTTATTATTTGAAACCCATGATAGATTCAGTTTAAGTCATATAGATGGAAATAACAAAAAAGAGCACAAATTGAATCGTGAATCTCTAACAGTTTAAACAATACTGCAGTGCTCTAAAAAGTTGTAATTATGTTTACTGCACTGATTTAAAATGAATAAAGAACGAGACAGTTTGTGAAATAGATCCATATGTCTCTCCCTATGTCCCTCTAATAAAATTGAATCCCAAAATTAAAATAGCTGAAAGGCGTTATCTTATTATTAATCCAATAATGTGCAAACAGCTTCCTTGTGCCCAGACAAATACAAGTTGTCTGGCTTGTAATTTTTTAATGATTCACTAAGTAGGAAAAAATTATAGGGTTAATAGAGTCAGCAGGCAAATGTGAATCTTGCTATAACAGTCATTTCCCAATATTCCCAAGATGCAACAAGAAAGGCAATTTTCATATCTTCCATGGTAAATAATCCTACTAATTAGCAAAGCAATACCCATCATTGCATGCAATGAACTAAAAGAAAGATGAGACATTTGCAATTAGAGCAAATGATTAGAAAACGGCCTCAGGATAAGTATGATCCAATGTGCCCTGGTGATGTATGTAAAGGAATAATGTGTCTATAAAATTTTCCACCCACTAAGTGTCCAGCCGTCTGCATTTTATTCAAAATAGCTTCAAAATGGACTTCAAAAAACACTGGAAGATCTGAAGGTAGCGTTGAAGGTATCATTGGTGCAAGCCATGTAAGAGTGAAGAATGGGTTTCATTTAAAAGTTTACTCTGTTCCTATGATGTTCTTATAAATTTCAGTGATGGCAGAAATAGGCATTTGAAAATTCACAGTATGATATTTCCCTTTCTTTGTGAAGTGGAAAGGTCTCTTATAAACATCTAAAGTTTCTGCCTTTTTCAAAGAACTGTGGTAACAGAGATCCCTTAAAATTATTTGCAGAGCAATGATTTAGCATGCCCCATGCCAACACACGACTTTCTACAATTCATCAAGCTCATATCAACTGTATGTGGGGTTTGCAGGTAAAATATGTGACGCCCAGATAAATTTGAATTTCAGATCAACAACAAATACTATTTTTGGTATAAGTGTGTCTCAAATATTCATAGAACATACACACAGAAAATTTCGTTTTTGATCTTAAATTTGAATTTAATATGGTGTCATATATTTTCATTTGATAAATATGGTAACACTGACAGCTGGCAATTGCCTTTATAAATTAATTTAAAAATTAAGGAGTATAATTAGGAATAATATTAGATTAAGGAAAGAGATGATTAATAGACTATCAGAAAGGTATTTTCATTGAATTCCAACAGACAATAAAATAGCCTCCCCCTCAAAAAGGGAATTTATGTGATTTTCAAGTAAACCTGAAAGTTTGTTGTTCAGTTTCCATTTAGGTAGATATAAACTCATTTTCTGTGTGGCGCCTTTCAAATAGGCAACACAATTACCTTTTTTAAACACTTTTATTGAACATAATTCACATACCATAACATTCACCATATTAAGGCATACAATTTGGTTATATTTACTGTATCCATGGAGCTGTGCAAACGTCACCACAAAAAGTTTTAGAACATTGTTATTACCCCAAAAAGAAAAAGTATGCCCGTGAGCAGTCCCTTTTCACTCCCCGTAACAGCCTCCCAACTCTAGACAAGCAGCAATCTTTCTGTCCCTATAGATTTACCTGTTCTGGACATTTCCTCTAAATGGAATTACATAATATGTGGACCTTTGTGACTAGGGTTCTTTCATTAGCATAACTTTCAAGAGTCATTCATGTTGTAGAAAGCACCACATTTTCTTTGTTTCTATTGTTGAACAATATTGCACTGTATCGATATACCACATTTTATTTATCCATTCATCAGTTAATGGATATTCGGTTGTTTCCACTTTTTAGCTATTGTTAATAATGCTGCTATAAAATTTGTGTACATATGTTTGTGTGGACCAATGTTTTCAGTTCTCTTCAGTAGATCCCTAGGAGTAGAGTTGTCAGGTCATATGGTAAGTCTATGACAGTTTCCTTAAGGAACTGCTAAATCGTTTTGTGAAATAGCTGCACCATTTTACATTCCCAACAGCAATGTGCAAGTGTTCCAATTATTCTTCTCCAATATTTATTATTATATCTGTCATTATTTATAACCATCCTAGTGGGTATAAAATGATATCATATCGAGGTTTTGATTTGCATTTCTCTAATGATTAGTGATGATAAGCATCTTTTCATGTGCTTATTAGCCATTTGTATATCTATGTTGCAGAAATGTCTATTGAAATCTTTTGCCCGTTTATTAATTGATTTGTTTTTCTTTTATTATTGAGCTATTTAAGGAAATGGATTTTTCCCTTAGAGCCTCCAAAAAGAACACAAATCTGCCATCCCATTTTAGATCTTTGTGGGGAGTCAGAGGCTGAGGTCTCCTGCTCCACCATCTTGGTTGTGTCACTGTCTCCTGAAACTTTAATGAATTTATTAGTTCTATCATGTTTTCTTGTTGAGTCTTTAAAGGTTTCTACATATATGATCTTGTCATCTGAAAACAGAAATAGTTTTACTTCTTCTTTTCTGATTTGGATGTCATTTATTTCTTTTTCTTGTCTAATTGCTCTGGCTAGAAACTCAAGTACTATGTTGAATAGCAGTGGGGAGATTGGGCATCCTTGCCTTGTACCAGATCTTAGAGGAAACACTTTCATTTCTTCCCATGAATATGATGTTAGTTTTAAGCTTTTCATCTATAGTCATACCAGCTGTCAAAAATATACTAAAAGAAAGAGCTAAGGATTTAGAATGATATGCCAGAAGATATCTGTTTAATACAAAAGTAATGGAGGAATAGGGGGAAAAAAGACATAAAACATAGAGGAAACAAATAGCAAAATGATAAATAAAAATTGTACTTTATCAGTAATTACCTTACATTTATTATTTTTTTTCTTATTTTTTTCCGAGCAAGATTAGCCCTGAGTTAACTGCTGCCAATCCTCCTCTTTTTGCTGAGGAAGACTGGCCCTGAGCTAACATCCTTGCCCATATTCCTCTACTTTATATGTGGGATGCTGAACACAGCATGGCATGCCAAGCAGTGCTATGTTTGCACCCCAGATCCGAAGCGGCGAACCCCAGGCTGCCGAAGCAGAATGTGCACACTTAACCGCTGCACCACTGGGCCAGCCCCTACATTACATTTAAATGGACTAAATACTCCAATCAAAAGATAGTGATCGACACATTTCATTAAAAAAAATAATTCAACTACATGCTGTCTACAAGACATACTTTAGATTCAAAGACAAAATAGGTTGAAAGTAAAAGGAAGGGAAAAGTAAAATATACTATGCAAACAGTACCAAGAGGTTGGCTCTGTGAGGTCTGTGTCTAGATTCAATTTTTTTTTACTTTTTTTTTTTGTGAGGAAGGTTAGCCCTGAGCTAACATCTGCTGCCAATCCTCCTCTTTTTGCTGAGAAAGACTGGCCTTGAGCTAACATCCATGTCCATCTTCCTCTAATTTATATGTGGGACACCTGCCACAGCATGGCTTGCCAAGTGGTACCATGTCCTCACCCGGGATCCAAACCTGCAAACCCTGGGCCACCGAAGCAGAACGTGCAAACTTGACCACTGTGCCATGGGGCCGGCCCCTCTAGATTCAATTTTTTTATGTAGATGTCCAGTTGTGCCATCATCATTTTTGAAAAGACTGTCTTTGCTCCATAGCATTTATTGCCTTTGCTCCTTTGTCGAAGATCAGTTGACTGTGTTTACGTGGGTCTGTTTCTGACTTTCTATTTTGTTCCATTTACCTATTTACCTATTCTTTCACCAATACCACACTGTCTTCATTTCTTTAGCTTTATAGTAAGTCATGAAGTTAGATAGTTTAGTGCTTCAACATTGTTTTTCTCCTTTATTATTGTATTGACTATTCTGGGTCTTTTGCCTCTCCACATAAACTTTAGAATCAGTTTGTCGATGTCTAGAAAATAACTTCTTGGGATTGCATCCAATCTATAAATCAAGTTGGCAACAACTGACATCTTGATGATGTCAAGTCATCCTATCTAGGAACATGAAATATCTCTCCATTTATTTATTTTTCTTTGATTTTGTTCATCAGAGTTCTGTAGTTTTCCTGATAGAGTTCTTGTACATATTTTGTTAGATGTATATCTAAGTATTTCATTTTTGTGTGTACTAATATAAACGATATTGTGTTTTTAATTTCAAATTTCTCTTGTTCATTCCTGATATAGAGGCATGCAATTGACTTTTGTATATTAACCCTGTATCCTGCAATCTTACTATAATTGTTTATTACTTCCAGGCATTATTTGTCAATCTTTCATATTTTCTACATAGACAATCATGTCATCTGCAGATAAAGACAGTTTTGTTTTTTCCTTCCCAATCTTCATACTATTTTTTTCCTTTTCTTGTTTATTGCATTAGCACGAACTTCTAGTACAATGTTGTACAGGAGTGGTGAGAAGGGATGTCCTTATCTTGTAATTGTTCTCAGTGGGAAAGCTTTGAGTTTCTCACCGTTAAGTAGGATGTTAGCTATTTTTTGTAGATATTCTTTATCAAGTTGAGGAAATTCCCCTCTTTTCCTAGATTGCTGAGAGTTTTTATCATGAATGGATATTGGATTTTGTCAAATGCTTTTTGTGCATCTGTTGATATGATCATGTGATTTTTCTTTTTTAGCCTGTTGATGTGGCGGATTGCATTAATTGATTTTGAATGCTGAACCAGCCTTGCATACCTGGGGTAAATCCCAATTGGTGGTGGTGTATAATTCTCGTTATGCATGTTTGGATTTAATTTGCTAATGATGTATTGACATTTTTGCATCTATGTTAATGAGAGACATTGGTCTGTAGTGTTCTTTTTGTAATGTCTTTGGTTTTGGTATTAGGAAAATGCTGGCCTCATAAAATGATTGTAGATAATTGGAATAATTTCCTCCTTAAGTTTTTTGTAGAATTCACCAGGGAATGCATCTGGGCCTGGTGCTTCTGTTTTGGAAGGTTATTATTTACTGATTTGATGTTTTTAAATTTTTTCAATAGATATAGGCCTATTCAGATTGCCTATTTGTTCTTGTGTGAGTTTTGGCACATTGCGTCTTTCGAGGAATTGGTCCATTTCATCTAAGTAACCAAATTTATGGGCATAGAGTTGTCCATAGTATTCCCTTTTTATGCTTTTAATATCCATATGATCTGTAGCAATGTTCCCTCTTTCACTTGTAATGTTAGTAATTAGTGTTCTTTCTCTCTTGTTCTTAGTTAGCTTGATTAGAGTCTTACCAATGTTATTGATCTTTCAAAAAAGCCAGCTTTTGATTTTTTTGACATTTTTTATTGATTTCCTGTTTTCAGTTTCAGCGATTTCTGCTCTAATTCTTTTCTTATAAATTGAGGTGTAATTGACATATAACGTTACAGCAGTTTCAGGTATACAACGTAATTATCCAGTATATGTATATATTGTGAAATAATCACCATAATGTCTCTTCAACATCTATCACTACATATAGCTACAAGTTTTTTTCTTGTGATGAGAAATTTTAATATGCACTTCCTCAGTAACTTTCAAATATACAATACAGTATTATTAACTATAGTTACCCTGTTGTACATTACATTCTCAGGATTTATTTATTTTATGACTGGAAGTTTGCTCCAATGCTTATTGTTTCCTTTCTTTTGCTTACTTTGGATTTAATTTGCTCTTCTTTTTCTGGTTTTCTATGGTGGCAACTTAGATTATTAATTTCAGATTCTCAATTACTTTTTAAATATTAAGTAATAAATGCTAAAAAATTGTTTTCAATCCTTATGTGACAGTTAGAATTGGCTAGTATTATGGGTCTCATTTAAAATGTAAATAAACAAGAACAGGACTTAATAATTTATGTGACGTGCCTCAGAATTTTGAGTGGTATGTGGATAAATTAGCTGCAAGTATCTAAAAGTTCATATATTTATTTTTATTTTGGATTCTGTAGAGATTTTCTCAGGATTTTGCACTGCTAAAATCTCATTGGAAATGGGATCTGTCTCAATAAGATGGAATAAGCTGCCAAAATATTTTTGAAGAGAATCTTAGTTTATTATTTCAGATTCTTATTGTCCCTTCATGATGACAATGGCCTGCATGGATGTGACAGCACATTATGAACAGTTGGGAAGTAATGACCATAATTTTATGAAGTAGAACAGCTAAAGAAATTTTCTAAAAAAAGAAGCAGCCATTTTTCCAAGTTTTCCATAAACAATTTCCAACATCTTTTACCCTGTGAAAATCGAAGGCTTATTACAGCATGCAATAATTTGAGCTCAGCTTCCTCTTGGAGATACATTTCGTTCTGCTATAATTTGAGGTAGTACATTTTTAAACAGGTTAAATTGGGAAGAAATACGTAAATACTACAATAAATATGACACTGTATCTTGAAAAATACCTGAAGTTTACTTGTGGCAGTGAGCACAGCAAGAGTTTCAGCTGTGAGCTGTTGTGAAATGGTGAAAGTAAGTTTATCTGAATTAGGAGGGAGACTTGTAACTTTAGATGTGAATAAGCATCTCAGAGACATGTGGAAACTAGTAAATATCTGAGATGTGCTTATGTGAGTTTGGGCTGTTCCTTCACAGCTGCATTCAGTTAAGAGCATTTTTTTTTTTTTAAAGATTTTATTTTTTTCCTTTTTCTCCCCAAAGCCCCTCTGGTACATAGTTGTATATTCTTCATTGTGGGTCCTTCTAGTTGTGGCATGTGGGACACTGCCTCAGCGTGGTTTGATGAGCAGTGCCATGTCCACGCCCAGGATTCGAACCAACGAAACACTGGGCCTCCTGCAGCGGAGTGCGCGAACTCAACCACTCGGCCACGGGGCCAGCCCCAGTTAAGAGTATTTTTTGCATTCACCCAGTGTTTCTTGTGAGGGAAATTACACATAGGCAAATGCAGAATTCATGTTGTGCTCCAATTATTTCTTAATAGATCAATTGCTTTGGAACAAATTTGATTTTTCAAAACAAACATCATAGAAGAGTTAACTGTTTCTGAATATTTCTACATTAACAAAAAAGGACTGATTGCATACCCACCATAGATGTACGCTTGAGTAAGAAGATGGAGCAAATGGACCCATCTTTTATAGTTGGCAATCCAGAGCCTGTTTGGGAAGTCATTTGAACTGCCACAGTTGAGGTGGCAAAGATACGTGACGGGTCTGTTGGGGGAAACTGAAAATGTGCTGCCTGAGAGAGCAGCCACAGCATTTGCAAGCCCCAGAGAAAAACACACTTGCCCAGTCAGCTTTACACACAGCCATTCTTGTACTCCACTAAACCCCGGGTCACAAATAGAATGCAATTGTCCTAAGCACTGATGAACAGTCTTTTTACCTCTTGTTAAGGGAAAAATACATGGCATTTGTTAAGCTTTCTTGGAGAGTAGTTTAAGGAAAGCTGATTTCATTTCATGCCACCAGCCTGTCACACTAGTTAATGTGTTCCTCTGCATATAAGTTACATAAAATAGAACTCAAACTTTAAGGGTATCTAACTTCAGAATGGCCTTGATGTCCTCATTTGTGTAATTTCATACTCTTGAAGATTTTATTTACAGAAGGAAATATGCAAGAGGCAGTACAAGATTGATATGAGGAGGTTATAAGTTTTTAAATTCTTTTTTCCTTTTTCATAAATATTTATTTTCAAGCCTGTGGCATAACATCGTTCATGTGTTTCTCTCTTTCTGTTCTATCTCACCAATAGTTTTGGGTTTTATTAAGTCAGTCATCTTTTACCTCAGGATTTTTTCATCTTTTTTGTTATTGGTATTTGAACAAGGGTATGAGATATTTCCTTTAGTCCTTTGACTAAAATATTTTTAAGACACATTCAAGCTTAACTGCTTGAATATTTGATACTTTTAAATGAGATTTAAAACAGTGCTATATTTTCTATATTTGATCTGTATATTTCTATTTATTATATATAAATATGTATTTATATAATTTATCTTATATTATAAATCTATAATATATTTATAAATTCATAGTACATTTAATTTATATATAAGTATAAAATATATATATCTATATAATTTGGAATAGGTAAGCCACAGATATTTTTCCATGTTTTTAATAGTGACTTCTTTACGATTAAGTACTTAAATACCAAAACTTCAGAGATTATAGCATGCTCGTATTATCCAAGCAGACAGGAAGAAGGTTTTTAAAAACTTCATCTTTAGATTTTAATGGTTTCTAATCCAAGAATTGTGCTATTTTCCCTTTGGTTCCTTGAAATTTGAAGTGAAAGTTGTAATTGCATCGTACTAGGTGTTAGAAGCTTCCAGATGTACCTGCCATTCAGTCTTTCTTGACTAAACTTCAAGCAAAGAGAATTATCAAATTCTATTCTCTAATCATTATGCATTGGAATGTTTTCGGCCCAAGCATTAGGTAAAATCGCAGGTGCAGGCATTCTTTCGGTGTTTGTTCCCTTCTGTAGCCCATGAGTATAGCTGGCTGCGGACTTTACTCCCTCGAATGAGACTGTGTTATAGTATCAAATAGCCGAACAATGAACTCATAGCCCCAGCATAACAGCACCACAGTTCTTCACACATCTTGAATGTAAATTTGATTTCCAACAGAAGCTTCCTTCTTAAAAACAAGCTTTTACCTTGTCAGCCTTTTAAGATTTTTTTTGATTCACAGTTCATCTACTAATTTTAAAGATTTTGTTCCAAATTTTTAGCTCTTATATTATCCCCGTATCCTACTTTGGTAATATTCAAATATTTTTGCTTGAAGAACTTCAAAGATACTTTTTGTCTGTAATTTTAGAATTTTTAGATAAATTCAAACTTTAGAATTTCACAACATTAATTCTCTTGGCTTACAGTAAGCCATTTTATTTTACCTAAAATCTTTATTTACAGGCAACTAACTCAAGGATTAAAAGAGAGCTATGCCCATCACTTTAAGCTGAAGGCAGAGATCTCAGTTCAAAACACTCAAATTCAGTAATTCTATACTGACTTTTATTTACACAACAAACTTAGGGGATATATGAAATCACATTCAAGCAAATTGCCAAATGAATGAACTCCATCATACTATAGTATCTTATAATTAACCTGGTTTAATCATTCCACTAAAAAAATAATTAAACAATAAAACCTGGTATGACATTAGTAACCCCCAAAAAGGAATCAATCTAAAGTTCCAACACTGACAACATCAAAGTGTTCAATGGCACTATCAATAACATATTGAGCAAATTTTGGCAGATCTGCACAGTAATAGAAATTTTTATCTGAAACTAATTACTAATTTCATTAAAAAACATTGAATGAAACTATTTATTAGAAACTTCATGTCCATAGGTATTAGAAATTTTTCTGAAATAAAGCTTAATGTTCTTTAGTCTGATTTAATATTATTCTAGTTTTTGACAAAAAAGATAACAAAAGATATTTTTTCTTAACCTTAAGTTTCAAGATACATTACTTATTTAGTTTATCTACTAAAATTCAGATTTTATTATGGTTTCCCTGAAGCATTGTTTTTATTATTTCATATTTCTATATATCAAATATGTCTGATGCTTCTTACATGAAAAAGTCAATAAAACTTGGCACCCCCAGCTTTACTCTCCTTTCTTCTTAAATCATATTTGCATTTCTCAATTTCTAGGTTACTGTTTATCTTACCCAGTTGTAGGGGACCAGAGTTTGCCACCCAAAGTGTGTCTTTTTGGCTTGATTATTTTTGCAAACAAAAGACTCAAAAAGAAACTTTTCACCTTTCCCCTAACTGCCTAAAAGAATTTAAGATAGAAGGCCTCTCCCAGGAAGGAACTGTCACCATAGATAACTCTAGGTGTAGTAGACTGGGAGGAATCTAGCAAGGCTCATTTTCTCAGAAGTTGTCTTTCTCTCTCTCTCTCTCATCCCATTGTTTATAGATGACCCAGCAAACATTTGTTTACCAATAATTTGCTTTTCCAACTTCATGTGAATTTCCTTCCTCCCCTTTGAAGTCCCAAACCACTACCCCCAACATCCTTTTTTGTGTTTAACTAAAGGTGATATTTAAGGTGGTGGCTTGGGCATTTTGGTGGTTAATTCAGTATTCCTGGGTTTCTCCCATGTATGTAACATGTATCCATGTTATTAAACTTTGTTTGATTCTCTCCTGTTATTGTCTCATGATAATTTAATTCTTAGATCAGCCAGAAGAACCTAGAGGGTAGAGAAATATTCTTGCTCCCCTGCATAGTCATTAATTCACTTATTCATTGATGTATTTAAGCCGTTATTTATTTGATATTTACTGTGTACCAGATAATCAGCAAGATGTAAAAAATCAGCAAGATTGAGTCACTAATTTCAAGATGCTCAGAGGAAAATGGGGAGAAAGACAAGCAAAAACAAGATAAAGATACCTATGACACATATTGAAATAGGCATAGACACAAGCAACTATGGGTTTCCTGGAGTAAATTACACTGGGTTGAGTCTTGTGGTATTAATAGAAGTTAGCTAAGTGGAAAGCAAAGGGGGAGGTGGGGGAAACTAACAAGAAGTCAAGGACTATCATGAGCAAAGGTTTTGGAGTACACAATAAGTTACGTGTGGTTTGATGACCAAAAGTGGAAAAGGCAGCACAGGAAGATAGGAGAAAGGAAGTGATGAGCAAGGAGGCTGGAAAGATGTGGAGATAAGATCAAGATCCATGTGTCTGAAGTCCATTGAGTCACTTAGGATTTGAAGAGAGAGGTATCTTCATTAAATTTTTATTTTAGAAAGATCATAAAGGTAAAAGAATAGAAAACAAGCTGAAATATGATACTACAAATTGGGGGTATAATTAGGGGGCTGTTGCAATCATCCAGAAGAAAAATATTATGAGAAGCAGAACTGAGACAGTAAAGTGTAAATTGGGATAAACAAGTAGTCTTTAGCAAAATTATGGCAGTGATTTGTATTTGACTTGCAGGTCATTTGGAAGTAAGGAGTGGAGTAGGAGCGAAGGTTGGTTTCCAAGATTATTCTTTTAACATTAGTAGCAAATGAAACATAAATGAAAAGGAGCAAGTTCAGACAGGGAGAAGATGAGTGCGGTTTTAGTGCTTATCTTATACTGCCTGTTTAGAGATGTTCTTTACAGAGTTAGACATGCTTATTTGAAGCTAAGAGAGGACTGGATTAGTGACATAGATTTGAGAGTAACTAGCACATAAGTGATCATTTCAGATTTGGGAAGAGATGACCAGGAAAGTCAAGATTCAAAGGTTACCAGGTAGGTTTTTTTGAGTCAGTAGAGTGTTTATTAAATATCTGCTTTTGAGCATTGTTTTATGGGACAGGCCCTCTGTCCCAGTCCTCACCAAGCACGATCCAGGCAAACATAAACTGTTCGACTCCATTCTGCTACCAAGCTGGGGCTTAAAGGCAATTGATTACAAAACCCAGAAAGAGATAAGAGGAGAAAGGATTGCTTTTGAAAAACATCAACCATTAAGTAGTGGACAAAGGAAAGTAATCACGCGAATGATAATGGAAAAGAGATCTACAGAGTGAGAAAAGGAGATTCGGAATAACCTTGCTTATACTAGCGTTCTTAATTGATTTGCTCCCCAATTGCTGTTTCTTATTCTCATATGTATTGGATTGACTAAACAAAGAAAATACCTTTTATTCTTCTTGATAGTATGGATATCTTACCATAGTTTTTCACTAAATCCTCAAAGTCATTTAGGGAAATCAGAGAATAAAATATTTGAGATAACAAGAATTTAGGGTAGTTCTCCTCCATTTTGTCTGTTCTCTTCTTTCTTTCTTTTTTTTTTTTTGTGTGTGTGGTGAGGAAGATTGGCCCTGAGCTAACATCTGTGCCAATCTTCCTCTATTCTGTATGTGGGATGCCACCACAGCATGGCTTGATGAGTGATGTGTAGTTCCATTCAGGGGATCCAAACTCTCGAACCCTGGGCTGCTGAAGCAGAGCCCACGAACTTAACCACTATGCCACCAGATCAGCCCCTCTTCTTCCTTTCTTTATTTGGAGAATAACTATTGTTAAGGTGCCTGACATATAGAAGCTTCTAAACAAGTTTATCCTTTTCTAGATATAGCATAATTTCTTATAGCACAAAGTTGGAAATGCAAATACGTGCAATGACACCCTTGACCTCATTAATAGCAAATTTTTGTAAAAAAGAAAGAAAATGAAAAGCAGGAAGGGCTGAAATAGAGAGATAGTCATTTGTTTGTTTATTCTTGAAAGGCAGTTTAGATTGAATTTGCTTACACTACAGGAAACATCCATGGAAGAATAGCAGTGGGGGAGAACAACGCCCATCTGATATTAAAATACAGTATGAAATAGCAGTAATAGAAAATACTTGTGCTGGAGAAAGAACAGATGTAAGTTAACAGAACAAATGGATCCAGATGTATATGGAGATTTAGTTTTTGACAAATTATTCATTTTTTCTGTAAGAAGTTCACTTAATCAATAAATGCCATTGGGACTGATACATATCCATTTGGAAAAGTTATATCCCTAACTAACACACAAATGAGGAATGACAAACATAATTACATAAACATTTTAAAACTGGAATAATGAAAGACACCATTTACATGGTGAAAATGTGAATAAAATACTGCGGGGGATAATTTTCAGTATTATTTCTTAGAAGAAATGTAGAATTAGTTGCCACAATAAATAGTTTACACGAATAAATGAGAAAAAGATATATAACCCAAAAGAAATTGAGCAAGAAAAATAATGGACAACTTGTGGAATGAGAGAAAATACTGAAAGTATGCTCCATCTCACTAACATTTAAAGAAATACAAATTCAGATAATTAATTATGTTTTTCTGGACAATACCTGGGCAAAATGGAAAAGACTGATTGCATTTATTAATCATCCATGTTGAAGAAATGGCTATTTTTATACTGTATTGGTGAAGGGTAAATTGGTTTAACTTTTTGGAGATCATTTCAACAGTATTTATTACAATTTTAAATTTTCATACGTTTCAATTCAATTTCCTCTTCTACATACCGATCCTGAAGAAATACTTGCACATGTACATAGAGGCATGGATGGTAAATGCGACTGCAACATTGCAATACTGAAAATGAAAATCTCCATCACTATGGATACAGTTCAAGTGTACCAGCATAATATGGATATTACCTGGCAATTAATCAAAGTGTAGAGCTACATGCACTGACCCTGGAATTCTCCAGGACACATGAAGAAGAAAGAGAAGGAGTGAAGTTGAACTGAGGATTGGGGTGGGTTGGGGGGTTCGGTTGTTTCTGTTTAGATCAAGGAGTCTCAATTGGATGTCCACAAACAAACTAGATGGAATCATATGGGATGTAGGGTAGGACTCAGGAATCTGCATTTTGACAAATGTGTTTTTCTTTTTTCAACTTTATTAAGGTATATTTACACATAGTATAAGTCACCATTTCAAGTGTAAAATTTAATAATTTTCAGAAATTTTACCAACTTGTACCACCATCACCATAAATCAGTTTTAGAGTATTTTCATCACCCCAATAAGATCCCTCATGTCTTTTTAATGTTAATCCCCACTCCCAACTCTACCCCAGGCAACCTCAATCTGCTAAATCTATCAATTTGCCTTTTCTGGGTGTTTCACGTAAATGGAATCACACAACGTGTCTCAAACTTTAACATGCTAGGAATCACCTGGGAAGTTTGGTGAAAAGCAGACTGAGCAGGTCTGGAGTGAGGTCTTGGAATCTGCAGTTCTAACAAGTTCTCAGATGATGCTGATGCTGCTGGGCCATTGACCACATTTCCTGAAGCGGGGCCCCAGCATGCTTCTGATTCTTATGTACAGCAAATTTCGAGGACCACTGTTGCATGCCTATCTGTACTTTCAGTTCTTAACAATGAACATTTGTTGCTGTCTTACCTCTATTAATTTTGAAGAAGAAAGTGAGGTGATAGGAAGTTTAGAGCACCAGTGAATAATAGAAAGAATTTTAGTCCAATAACAATAACTGAAAACTCAATTAGGTTCCTGAAACCTTTGCAACTTCCTGTGCTGAAGTGTCATATTTGTATAGTCTTTTATTTTCTAGAGAGAGATTAGTCATAAAATATGAGGATTGTGTGGGGCAACAGGAAAATGGAGAGTCAGTCTCGTGATGATAAGAGTCTTGGGAAATAAAGGAGGAAAAATTTTCAAAGGAACGAACACCAAATAAATTCCCAGGTCCCATGGAGAAAGTGCACAGGTGCTGAGCAAGGAAGGACCAAAGTAGGACTCAAGCTGATCCCGACTCCTCACACTACATATAAGTGACAAAAGGTATTTTACTTATTTGCATCCTCCCTTGACAAGTTTATTTTTAGCGCCTGCACTTAAATTGTTTCTCCAACCCTAATAGCGGTTGGATCAATTTATTTATGTTTTCAAATTGGTATTTTCTATGTGTTGTATAACATAAACTCCTAAGACAGCGCTTTCTAATATTATGTACATCTATTTGGAGCCTAAAGAATAGATTATTAGTTGTATTAGCATTTAGTTTCTCCCTGAGCAATATCCTGTTGTGAATACGGCTAAAGAAAGAACAATAGACGTCCAGAACACTGTTATCTTTATTGTGAACTCTTGGCTGAGTAAATATAAATTATAGATCATTTTATTCCAAGCCGATCAATTTTATTAGAAGTGTACTTACCATACTCCATTGTTCCTCTCCTTCTTCTTTTCAATACTATCAACTGTTGAGTTTCTGTTTGCAGCAAAGCTGTGGTTTGGGTTATCCAAAGCAATAGTTAAATCAAAATCTTCGGTGTTGAAATGTTTTATAAAATTCTGTTGTTTTTGTTTGCTTGAGTTTCCAAACTCCAGAAGTTAGGTACAGGAAATGCTGGAGCTAGAAGAGATATCTGAGAAATATCAGAAAGAAAGGAATATAATATAAATTTGTATTTTTCCATTACTTTTTGCATCTCTGCAAGTATATATTTTCTCAGACCCATTATTATTCATTTTATACAATAGCAAAACATCTTTTGACCTGAAATTCTACAACAAAAGGAATTTGTCATTTCTCTCTCTAATGACCTAATAGGTATGAAGTTTTTTCTTAGGAAAATGTTTATATATTTGAGCAAATATTGTCACTTCTACAAACATAACTAAGAAAAAAATCTTGAAAGCAGAAAAAACTTTACTTTTGGGATGTTTATCACATTATTCTTTATTAAAGAAAATACTGAGAATAACCTAAATGTTGTATGATATGGAAATGGTTACATAATTATGCTATGTTTATTTGATTAAATAGTCAAAAGTTAAAAATAGTTTTTATGGTGAATTTCAACATGCATTGTCCATAATTAGTGTACTCATTAATTTTTTCATGTATTTAACAAATGTCTTTAGTATATGCCAGGCACTAGATAGTAAAAAAGTATTTATACAATAAGTTTTAAAAAGCAGCATGCAAAACTATAAATTGTATATTATTGAAACTGCTTTAGGACCACCACAACAAAAATTACAAATATGAAAAGATCAGAAGAAAAGTTAGTAACTGTAAAAATAAATGTTTATTTTCCAATTTTCAGTATATTTATAATTTATATACTGACTTTCACAAGTACAGTTTTAAAATTTTAAGATAGGTAGGGCTTGAAAAGCATGACTTACAAAAATAAGGAACAAAAGAATTAAAATGCACTTTCTAGGCTTTCATATATTAAAAAAAAAGCACTGTCTGTTTCAGTTCTCTATTCTCTTTATGCATAACAGAGCTTGTCTACTCTAGTTATTTTCTATTTCAATATCAATGATAACCAGGCCAGAGGGCTCCCAGTCTTTGAAAATGTACCATATAACAGATTAGTTATAGGGTATCAGTAAATTGGATCTAAACCCAGGGCATTTCTCACAACGCATCTCAATGTTGTTTTTCAGATTCTTGCTTGTACCTTCAGTAGCAGCACAAGTAGAAAGCGAGCTTAGCCTACAGAAAGAACCTTTTCAACTGATATTAATTTTTATGTCCAAAGCAAGAAATTGCAAGGCTTGACTCACTGGCTGGCTGCATTAATTCCAAACCAAGGGAAGTTTCTGTAAAGTTACATACATAAGTTTTCTCAGCAAGATTTCCAAAGCTTTTGCAGAATATATCTGAATTTTCTGGCCACAAGACAATGATAGGAGAAAGAGTGCACTGAAGAACAACTGATTTAATCAAAAAGGTGTGTTTTCTGCTAAACATCCTCCATCTGTTTTAGAAGCTGTGAAGACCACCTGTGATGGTTAATTTCGTGTCGCCTCGGCTAGGCTACAGTTCCCAATATTTGGTCAAACACCATTCTACGTATTTCTGTGAAGATATTTGGCAGATAAGAATAACATTTAAATCAGTAAACTTTGAGTAAAGCAGATTGCCCTCCATAATGTAAGTGGGCCCCGTGAACTCAGTTGAAGGCCTTGAGAAAAAGGCTCTTCTCTCCTGAGAGAGAGATTTCTGCCAGCAGACTGCCTTTGGACTCAAACTGTACCTCTTCCCTGCTTCTTTAGCCTGCTGGGCTATTCATCATCATGTGAGCCAAATTCTTAAAGTAAATCTCTCTCTTTCTCTGAAACAAATCTCTCTCTCTATAGACACACACACACATTCTCACACATGCTATTTGTTCTGTTTCTCTGGAGAATTCTGACTAATAATACCTCATTTTACGTTGCCTCTTTGTCACATTGTCTATTATCAATACCAAGTGTATTGGCCTTCTTCTCTAAGTATCAGAATTACACAGAGCTGCTTGTGGAATATAAAATATCCATGTTATAAATTCACAGGAAATCCTCTTGCAATTCAGCCAGTGAAACGGGTCCTAGTCCAGGTGACTTCCCCATCTACCCCTTTCAGATACATTGACCAGTAAGAGGAAGCTTTAGATACTAAGGCCAGGAATGATTGCCAAATCAATAAAACCATAAATACCTAGGTTTTACCAGAAAATTTCTAAGCAAACAAGTAATTTCATTTGGAATTTTATTACAGTCTAGGTATATCATAGAAATGGATGTTTATATTATTTGATTGACAATATTTACAAGGTGAAAGAAGTATCTTTCAGTGTACGTACTTGATTATGATAAACAGGTAAATCCAAATGGTTTTACAGAACTTTACCTTAGATTTGATGCCGCACAGATCTGTTGCAAGTTTTGCACTTGCTATGAATGTCTGTCAGGACCAAAGTCTTCTGAGCTATCTGGAGAAACTTGGAGAAGCTTGGAGTGAAGACTGGCACAATATTTTTCTTCACAGGGTTTTGTCTGACAGCAAAGATGGCATCCTAAATAATTATATATTTAAAGAAAAAAACACTTGGAAGAGCAAAAATGCTCCAATCTAAGAAGAAAATATTTTTCTACCAAAAGTCTTCATTTATAGCTCTTAGCTGCAGCACAAAAGATAATACTTCAAAATGGAGAAACCCAGTCAAGATCAATATGTGCATCTGACATATTGAAACAAGATCAAAATTAAACTCCATATTTAAGGGTTTCGTTGACCGGATCAGGTATTGGACATATCCGCTATTGACCTGAAAGGAAAGATTTAATCAGTAATGTTTCCAAGTTTTGTTGCTTTCACTTGCAGCCACAGTTCATCATGATGAAGCCCTAAGGATACAAACAGTAATTATATCACATTAATAAGGGTTTGTGATACACTGACTACAATATAGACCTTGTTCAGAAATATGTGGTGATGGAATTATCTGCACGACTTTCTCATGAACTTTATATTTTAAGGTTGTACGTGCCTCCCTAAGCTACTGGAAAAAAATTACACAGAAAACTTCAGGGTAGATATTTGTGCCCTGAGATACAATATTAAGACAGCCAAATAGGAGGATAAATGAGTGTGAGAGTTAACTGGATATTAATAGTAACTTTATATGACAGGCGTGGCATGGCTGGGCAGGGGCACATCGGCTGAAGTAAAGTATTTTGGTGTATAACAAGGAACAGTCATTCAAATGTCTTCAAACCTCACTCCAAGATACTTCACAGAAGTGACCTGTGAAAGTTAGAGAAAGCACCCAAACTCAAACAGACATGCACAGTAAAATGCACAGAAGTCAAGAATCTGCTACTAACTAGAACAGCAAATAAAGTGAGAACAGAAACATGGTTTAACCGACAGGAAGAAACATCTAGGAACCATCTAGTGGCAGAGAAAAAAGAAACTGTTGTCTTGCTCTTCCAATAGCTCAGAGGGAAGTTGCACAAGACTCAAGGCCATTACAGCTGCTCAAATCTGGATTGTCTTTCAAGGGAGTATGAAACTCAGGGGAATTGACCTAAGGCAAATGTATTTAATTCATCTTATCCTCTAAATAGTAAAATGATGTATAATATTAGACTATTGGCTTGAAATATTTTTACAGTTCACATTTTCATAATGAATCAATAAAGAAGACTGGTAAAATTCTTATTTCCCTGATAATCTTCATTCGAAAGAGCAATTCCATAGTGGTCACCCATAATTGCAGCACCCCTGGAATGTAGTTATCTCATTAAAAAACAAAACATTCTAAAACAGGCAACAAAAGTTTAGCACCTAAATAATCTGTTCTCTTGGGTTTTCTAGATTTCCCCTTGTCTTGATGTCACCTCCTTCTCAGCTTCTGCGGCAAGCTTCTCCTTTATGTAAATATTATTTAAATATTTAATATTTACTATATTTAATATTTAAATAATCTGGCTCCTCAGCATTGAGTATTGGGCATTTTATTCCTTGATTCTCTTGTCAGTTCTTATGCCTTCAACTCAATTACAATCCGACGGCCAATGACTCACATATCTCCAGTCCAATCACATTGCTTATTTTATGCCTATATATATATATATATATATGAGTAGCAGCTAGAATATATGAGTAGCTTGGCATCTTGGATGTCAATTTGGATGGCTCACAAGAATTTCAAACTTGTGAATATTCAAACATTTGAAACCATGAATTATTAATCTCCTTCTGCAAAACTTGTTTCTTCCCAGTCTTTGTTCTATCAGTAAAGGGCATTTTCTAGCCTTGTCATTCCTTCTCTATCATTCTCTATGTTCATCACCAAGTCCTCTTGACGTTCCTTCCAAAATATATATCAGATATATGTGATTCTCTTCATTTTTACTATCTCTACTCTAATTCCATCCATCCCTTTGGGATCACTACAAAGGACTTCTAAATGGTCTCCCTGCTTCCCCTTTATTTTCAGTCTAATTTGTTCCCACGCATATGTTAATGTGACCTTCCCAAAACATAATCTGAATCGTGTCATACTCCAGCACAAAGTCCTTCCAGGTCCCATTGTATTCTGGTTGATATGTTAAAATCCTCCACATGGCCTAGAAGGTCTTTCCAGATTCATCTGATGTCCCCATTCTTACATCTTCACCTCCACTGACCTGCATCTCTTGATCACTCAAACCCTGACCTATCAGGCACCTCTCAAGGTCTTCTTTCTGTACAGCTCCCAAATGTACACTTCCCTCTAACTGAATTATTCTTCCTTCCTCACAGTGTCTTTTGCCATGATTTTCATGGGTAAACTTTTAGTATCTAACATATCACAACTTCCTCTGAGAAGACTTTCCTAAGTACTTAACCAAAGTTAGAATCCCTAGTATACTCTCACACTACATGCAGTGCTTTCTCATAACACCTTTATGCTATATAATCACATATTAGAGTAATTACGTGCTTAATGTTTTCCTCTCCCTTTAGACTTTGGAGAATGCAGTCATATTAGTCTTGTGTAGCATGATACACTCCGTATGCAATCAATAAATAGCTCATGTTAAATAAAATAAAGCTCTTATTCTACTCAATACCAATACCAAGTATTCATAATGACACTGATACAAGTTCTCTCAAAATGCTTTCTGTTTAATGTATATAGCTTAACATGACTTACAAATTTGTTAACAGTAGTTATAATTTTCTATGAATAATCTTTCTTGTTCCATGAATGACTTCTTGAATAATCCCAGTGATAGGACTTAAGAGTACTTGCTCAGGTTGCTTAGAAGTCACTTTATTTGTTTCCTGTAGATACGTTATCTTCCCTTAATTTGAGTAGAAAATATTTGAAGACCTTTCTTCCCCTATATTTAAACTATATTGCATATTTTCAAGCAGGCAGACCCTCTCTACTGCCAGATTTTTTCTTTCTATCCACAGCTATATGGACCTGGTATGCGTTATGCCATTAAATTTGCAGTCATTTATATTTTCCAAAGTACTGTCAGGATGCAGATCATAAGAGCTGCAGAAAGTAGGATACCTCACTAGGAAAAAATTTACTAAGAAAAAAATAAGTATGTGGTATTGGCATAGCCAGTTAACTCCAGAAACTAAAGTGAAGCAATTTGATTATAATAAGATATCACTTTAGAGAGTTAGGGACCAGGTAATTTTGAGTCATGTTGACTTGCTTTTTTCTCAGCAACTGTGGTGTAATTTTCCGCTTTCAAGCTAGGTTTTCTATTAAAAGTCTGGAACTGTACATCTCTTTCTTTGACCAGTAACTTGCTCCCCCTGGTGGTCTTGCTAAGTTCAAACTGTTGACCAAGCATAGATATTTAATTTAAAATTTGGCTTTTTTTCCTAATGCTTTTGAAGACTGACGTCTCAACACTGGATTTCTAGGGCAGCATGAGTTGTCACTGAACTTATTGTTAAGAAATGATGTCCATTGATTTGGAGGGATTATTCCAGGGATGTCTCTAGTTCAAAAATCCCTTATTAGTATACTCCCCAAATCAAACCATTTTTATGGGCTACTACAAGAGTTAACGTTAAGAAGAATGGTGACAGGATAATAATTAAATTCTTATCATAAGAATCTATCAGGATAGACCAATATCCACAAATGGGGTGGGAAAAGGCAAAGATTTCCTGTTTGGGAAAAATCTTCCATCTTAACACTATGACATTGTTTCTCATTTCACTAAATATTATTACGACTTAAGGATTTCCTTTGGAAATCACTAAATGTTTCTGACGTAAAAGAGATACAGGTTGAAAAGGAATTGGGTTAAGGGAAGTAGTACTTACTTGCCTCCAGTCTTCCGAAATAAGGTAGGGCATTAAAAATAACTGACCACATTTCTGAGGATCATTAAAAATAAATGATCTCTGCTAATTTGACATCACATAAATACTTCAAATGTTTAATGGTGGCAGAGTACAAGTTAAATTCTGAGTCAACTGCTAAAACAGGATATTTGTGTCAAAATGTCATTTTGGCTTCCAACTTAAGAAACCTTCAGTGAAATGCTCACAGAGCAAAGGGGAGGGGAGCTGTCTTCAGCTGAATATATGTATGCTCCCAAGCTGTACTTGAAATGTTTTACTCTGGGCTCTTCAGGCTGGAGAAGGCATTCAGAAGGAAATCTTGAGTATATTTTCCTCAGATGTCTTATAGTGAAGACTTTGCATTTTTTAAGCCTCCCTATCTGTCAGAGCCCAGTGAAAAGATGGATTCACTCCAGTAAGTTTTGAAAAAGCTACTGGCTATTCAGAATAATGAATAAAAAGGGAAAACAGGAAGAGAGCTGAGAACGAGGGAGGGAAGTGAGTTGCACATTTACATCTGAAGTATAAAGACCTTCAGAATGTTTTTGCCTTAACAATATTGTTTACATAACAAATAGTTAAGAAGATTTGGAACTCCTTGGCATCATGAGGATTTAGGTGATTTTACGGACTTTTCATTCAACCCCTATTCAGCACAGATTTATGTTAATGCTACTGGATTTATCGCATCAACATTGGCTGTTTACGGGCTAGTAGGTACTGTAACTGTGCAGAAATAATAAGTAGTAACTGCAGCGTATTAAGAATCCTCTGGAGAAATCATCGGTGACATTCTTTTGTAAGATCAGGGCATCTATGAAGCTTTTCTGTATTGATTTTGAGATATTGGAGAGTCTGGAAGGGGGTTAAACCTCTTCCATTTCTGGGAGCCCTAATCTTAACAGAGAGCCAGCTGGTCCCCGCAAAGCCCTCTGTTACATTTAGCATGAAGCCTTTTTGTACCTAGTTCTCTTGGGCCAATTAAAACTTGATATTTTGTACTCCCTGTAATTAAAATGCAGATAAAGAGATGAATTTTGTTTTCAAAAACAGATTACACAGGTTAATTAAGATGAAACCTTCCCTAGACTTAGGTTGAGAGATAAGTACTGTATCTCAAAAAAAGCCTGCTATCCTAGTAGATATGAATTGTAAGCCTGTGTTCCACATAATGGAAAGGTCCATTATCTATACGTCAAAGCAAGAGAAGAAAGTCTCAGAGACTGCAAAATATATGATTTTTATATTTTTGTCTGAAATTAACTTTTCTATGGTTGCATTTTGCTTCAGACTCAGCAAATGCTAGCTTTAAAAAGCACAGCCTTCAGATGGTATGGATAATGAAAGTTGCCACAATGGAGACATTTATGAAAACCATAAACTTTGGCGCATTTACTCTATTTTTATCTGTCCACCTGAGTAATTAAAGGGGAGCTTCTGGACACACTAGAGACATTAGGGTCACAATTCAAACACATAACCTCCCTCCCTACAAAGAAAGGTGAACAAAGCTAAGAAAAGCGAACACTTTAGAAGCGACCTTGCATTATTCTTGGTGCCACTGCAAGAAGATGAAATTCTAAGGGTGACGCTGGAAAGGAATAAAATGCAACATTCATTTTCCACACTGAAAAGCCAAATAATGCTTTGTTAGTGGTTTTTCTAAAGGAGCATTTTCTACTCTTTGCCACTTAATCAGAGCTGAACTCCTTGCACATACAAAACACAATGCCATATTTAATTTTTAGCCATTAGAAAGATGGATACTGTGGAGATGTTAAAAGCAGCAAAGATAAAGAAACAATTACATGATATTTGATGGCATGAGAAATAAAATATTCCTAGAAATTACAGATAAAATCTAATAATTATTTTAAAAACTGAAAGGCATGACACCAAATTGAAAATTTGAGGCATAGGATAATTAGCATGAAGTTAGAAAAGGTCATCATAGCTACCCTGAAACTAAAACTATTGCCACAATATAAATTAGGCCATTAGAAATTGAGTGTGGGAGTTGAACCAGCATCCACAGCATGATATAGCACTCTGGAACATCTCATTAAATACTTCAAATTGATGAAGTGCTCTAACATCCTTATGTTTTTATTTAGTGATTTAAATTCAGTCCTACAAAGCAGAAAACAAGACCGAGTACAGTCTGGAGCCTAAAGAAGAGCTAGGAGGGAAGAGATATTTTTACTGGATTCTTCAGAATATATTTGTTTCTTACACAAGTCACTTCAGTGGGCTTCCATGGCATGGATTCTCTCAAGAGAAAACGCAGACTGCAGATGGTTCTCTCATTTAGATGTTTACCCCTCCATTCTCATGCTTTTTTAAAGAACCAAATCCCTAATTTCTTTGACCCTTATTCTACAATTTGGACAGAAGCAGATATTTGAAATCCCAAGCTAATAAGATCTGTATGTTTTTTGTTTATAAAATAACAAATGAATTTTACAAAGACATTGCTTATCATTTTCACAATACACTCAGTATGTCAGCTGTTCTTTAGTGTTTTGTTATCTGTTTCACACATCCTTTTTAAGGTTTTACTTTCTGGAAAAGTTTTCTCCAGAGCCTTATAAACGTTTATAAGCATCCCAAGAGCCTTTACTCTCAAGTATGTGGTTATTGGCTCTGCGTCTTTGTAGGACTTCTTAAATCCTTGCTTTGCATCTTTAGTTCACCCTTTTTCCCCCTCATAATCTTAATCACGTGGTTCCAAAAGGCTTTTGCTATGGGGCATCCAGATCGGGCCAAATGTGGGGCTTCTGCATAGTGAACCCTCGTTATTTAGGAATTCAGCCCTTTCATCTACCCTGAGGATGTAACAGGAACTCACAAGCCCCATTCAGAGCACTCTTAAACTGCAGAGAGGCGAGTATTGTGCCCCTGGGGCTAGCTCACGCCCTTTCACTCCCCAGCTGCTGGTCAAGTCCTTTAAAGAAGGCAATGGACAGCAACACATGAGTGTTGCCAAGGGAAAATTCCACCAGCCCTGGAAACAAGCAAATCGGCCCTTTGGGATAAATAGAGGATGTTGCCACAGAGCCAGCCTCCCTCCTACCTCATTTACTTTCTCTTCTCCGTGACTGCATATCCTGCTCTCAGAAACAGCTTGTTTCTCTTTCTAAGAGTTTCTCTCAGTCCAGCCCAGGGGAGATTCCCTGTTTACATTTTGCTCCAGCCTTAGGGAAGGCTACTTGCCTTGGTTACCAGCCACCATCTCAGCAGGAATCAGGAATCAATATCATGGATCCAATTATCCCAAAACTAGTGTAGAGTTCTTAGGCTCCTTTCAAAGGAGTTCAAGTTTTCCCATCCACCAGAAACTGCTACAATTTACAAAGAAGGCATATGTCCTGGGAACTGAATTATCTTCCCCCTCTAACCTCAGTCTAGAGTTTCCCAGGGGCATTATTACGAATTCTCACTAACAATCTGTTGGAACTCTGGAGGACAGTCCATCTGCCTGCATCGAGGATTATCTGACAACACCTGGAGCCTTGCCCTGTAGAAATGCTGAAACAACTAAACAGCAGAGACACGTAGAACTTTGAGATACAGCAATATCCCCACACTTCACATCCTTGTCACCCTTGATCAGAACTCAGTGTATCTCTTCACTCTTATTTCCATGTAGCTTTGTGCATGACTTTCCCTACCTAGCCTTCACTGATCTTCTCCTCCCAAAACTATCCGATCTTTCTAAAATACCTGTTCCTTGGTAGGCAAAGCAAAGCAAAGCAAAGCAAAACAAAAGAGTACTCTTTCACATTCTCATCTCTTCATCAAACATTCCCTTCAGTTTCTTACTTTTGCTAAAAATTGTCTCCTCGTCTTTCACTCATTCCAGCTCTCTAAAATGGAGACAGTGAAGTCACAAGGACAAGGAATTCATGCAGCAGGAAAGATGTCAGCACTCTGCTAGTCCCAGCTCCACCCCATTCACAGACCTAGCACTTCAGAACTCTTACTGCTCCACCCTTATGGATGGAGCCTGCCTTCTTTGATATCCTGCCGTTTGGCTCTATGTGGCAAGTCATGCTCTAGCCTCCAAGTCGTTTCTCCATATTCCTAAAAGGATTCAGCATCATGCTCATGGCCTTCCCGTCCACTCACATTCTTGTCAATATTCTGGGTTAGTTCAATGCCCATGCAGGAGACCAGTCCAAGTGCTTGCTTCACAGTTTCTCGAGCTTTTCAACTCTGGCGACCTTCATATCCACCTTGCCCCAGGCCCTCAAACCCAAAATTCCGCCTGGACCTTGTATTCATCTAGAACTACTCCATCTCTGACGTTTTCAGCTGTAAATTCCCATTTGTACTAATACCTATCCTTCCATTATCTCACTTATTTATTCCTACTACACCTATAATTGAAGCCCATAAAGCCTCTGGTCCCTTATCTCCCTACCTTGCCTCAACCTATGAATAAACTCCATTTTCCTTCCTATCCAATCTAGACTCACCAGCATGAACGTATGTCTTGTTGACAACATCAGCTTTCTTTCTACTTTAACCTTCTGCCAGCCCCGCTCTGAAAAATTCTCCAACCTGAACCTGGAACATCTCATCTCCTCTATTCTTACACCAGAGCTGCTAAAATGAGATTGGGGACAGTCACACAGCTGTGCACATTGAGCCACAACGAAGTCCAAGTCTCCAACCTCAACTTGCTACTGTTCACTCTTTGGCAGTCTTTCCAATTAGCTCCCTGTGCAGTTACAAATACGAGCCACTATAAGTATTCTCAAACCTTGTATCCTGCCACATCCTCATAAGTTTTAAAATTAATTTTTTATTAAGGTACAACATGACATAACAAAAAAATGAATATGAGTTTACAGCTTGATGGGTTTTCAAAAATTTAATATGCCTGTGTAAGCTGGCACCTTAACCAGGAAACCAAACACTGTTAGCAATCTTGAAATCCTGCTGTGCTCCCTAGGTCCCCATTCACCTGACTTCCAACAGTATTAGTTATTTTGCTTTTTAAAAAATTTCCTTTTTTCTTTTCTTTTCTTTTTTCTTCTTCTTTTTTTTAGTGAATATACCATATTATAGTTATCCGTTATACTATATACAGACAGTTGGTATGCTTCTAGTCTGGGGATATTAAATATAGTGCTGTTATAAAAATTCTAGGACATGTCTTTGGGCAAACATAGTTGTGCACTTCTGATGGATGTATACTTAGGAGAGGAATCATTAGATTGTATGGCCTGCCTATGTTCAGCTCTACTAGAAGCGACAGACCACTTTCCAAATTGAATGTACCATTCTGTACTCTTACACAGAAATTGACCTCATGAATTACCTTACAGTAAGAGCAAACAAATAACAAAAAAATAAACAAATAAATGAAACAATCACAGGTTGTGGCAAGCACTATGAGAGACATAAACAAGTGATGGGATAGATAGTTCTTGGGAGATTAAAAATGTGCTGCTTGTTGGTGAAGAAGGAACATCCTGAGGCAATGACATTTGAGCTTGACTTGACGTATCTGGAAGATCTCTATGTGTATCTCACATAGGAAGAGACAGGAAAAGCACATGTTAAGCAGAAGGAAGAGCAAATGCAAAAGCCCTGAGGCAGGAAAGAGTTTTATGTTCCAGGTGCACAAAGGAGGCAAGAGACCCATTTGGCTGATAAACTATAGAAAAGAAAGGGAGGGGCGTAGGTTCTGAGATATGTTGGAGAGAGTGAGAGGAATCAGCTCATGCACAGCCTTGTGACTATTGACTGGAGTTTGCTTTTAACTATATGTCCAACAGAAACTTCCAGGAAGTTTGAAGTTGGGGACGAGTGTGTGTGGGAGTATTGACCCCATCTGATTACCCTTTACCCTAGCAGCCATGTGAAGAACAGACTGTATGACAACAGGAGTGGAAACAGAAGCATCCATTAGTATGGTGACCATTCATCTTAGGATCCATGAATTTTATCTAATGTTCTACTGAGTATAAATAGCATCCTTTATCAGTCTCAAAATGCTTTGTTTAAGTTAGGAAGTTAAATATATGGTCACCCAAATTACTGAAGGACTTCAGCAGGAGTATAGAAGACAGGTACTGTTGGCCTGAATTGGGTTGGTGGTGGTAGAGGAAATAAGGAGTGATTCATTTCAAGACCTATTTTGAAGGTAGCATTCAAGAATATATTGATGGGTTGCATACGGAAGCAAGAGAAAAGCATAGCTCGAGGATGCTTTCTAGATTTTTGTCCTAAATTGATAGTGGTACCAATTACTAAGATAGGGACATCTGAAGTAAAAGTAGGCTTGGCTAAAGAAAGACCAGTCTACTCAATCGACTGAGAAATCAGAACAGGAGACATGGAAGAAAATGCAGAAGATAAAATTGCCCAAATACATATTTACTTCTTTTCTTCATCTCTTAGTAGGAGAAAGACCCTTCTTAATCTGAAGTATAATTTTTCCACTTGTTCTCTGAATCTTCCCCCCTTTCTTATTTGCTTCACACTCTCAGTTATCCCTGCTTCAATTTTATCTTCACCGTCTTCTTATTCGCTCTTTCTGAAAGTCTATAGATGCGAACAACTATTAACCATCTTAAGAAAAAAAAAGGACAAACAAGCAAATCTCCAACTCTCCAAGGAGCCTATATCTTTTTCTCACTATCGCACTTCCCGGGACTTCTAGAGCCAAGTTTCAGAAAGGGGTAATCTACCTTCAAGGTCACCATGTCTCTGCCTCCCATCTCCACGAAATCACAGGTACTGTGACTTCCATCCTCATCACTTTGATTAAAATCTCTCCCAACAGTTACTTCCATGTACCAAATGAGTGGCTACTTCTGATTCTTCATTTATTTGACTTTCAGGATCCTACATTACTTTTGTATTAGCTCCTTTTTGGAACTGCCCTCATCATTTGTTTCCATTCCCCTGTTAGTCTTTCTACCTCTCTTCTGATTTCTGTTTTCTCAGACACTAACATTTCTCCTACCCTTACTTAAAATTAGTATTCCTCAGGAATCCATTGAGTCCAATTCTCTTCTCATTTTAAAAGGTATTCCTCCAAAGCCTTCCATTTGGCTTTTATATTCACCTCAAAAGGGTGATTTATTATCTTAATTGTGCTGTTTCATGGATGTACATGCAAAGCAAAGCTTATGAAATTATACCCTTTGAATATGAACAATTTATTATAAACAAAGCTGCTTAAAGAATTTGTTCCTTAGTTTGAATGAATCTTGGCAGACAAACCATGAAAAGATATTTGTTTCCATAAAATCCTTGCTATGGTGGATATTTTCCATTTTTTGTTTGTTTGTTCAGTGAGGAATATTGGCCCTCAGTTAACAACTGTGCCAATCTTCCTCTGTTTTGTATGTGGGACACGGCCACAACATGGCTTGATGAGCAGTGTGTAGGTCTGCACCTGGGATCCGAACTTGCAAATCTGGGGCCACCAAAGCAGAGTGTGAGAACTTGACCACTAGGCCACTGGGCTGGCCCCTATAGTGGATATTCTTTGATCTTCAGTGGGACACACCTGACCATGTGAGTTAAATCCTATATCACCAGCTGTTTATTGCCCAGATGTGGACAGTCTGTTCCTAGAGGCAAAATTCAATAAAATTAACTTTAGTGACTCTCCAGGTATGAATCTAGTTGTGATTTTTCAGATATGAGCCTGGTATGAAGCTATCTTAATGGGTAATTTTTTTCCCATGAATGCCTCAGGTATAGGTCTCAAGTTTTGTCTGAACATTCTCTCCCATCTTATGTCAGAAGACCCAAGACTGAGTTAGCTCTATGTCTGTCTTCTGTCTGGGCTCCCAAAGTTACCACAACTTATTTTCAGAGTATTGTAGTATGCTAGAGAGTATGCCTTCATAAAGTGATATACTTCCTAGAGTAACAATCTCCTGCCTTTGGAGAAAGCATACTCTCTCTCCCACCAGGACTCAGTGCTCCCCTCCTAGGATCACTCTCTAAAACTTCAGATCACCTTGTTAGGCAGAAACCATCAAGCCGAGGGTTTCATGATGGCTTTGGTGTGGGTTACAGATAGCCTGAGATATTAGCTTTGCCAAACTTCATGGGATAAAACAACCTGTTGGCTACCCCAGAGGTCCTAATAACCCTTACTAGGTAGGGTATTAATGTCCCGAGAGTACAACCTGTGCGACAGAGCAAATGCACCTCTTTTGCTCAACTCTGACCTAAACTAAAGCCTGAAATACAGTCTCCTAGTGCTGCCATTCTAGAATGCCCTGTAGCATCCAGCTTAACACTAGTCAAGATGGAAAAGGAGATGTCATCAGTCCACACTTAGAAGGGGTTCTATACGTGAACTTCTGTTATTATCTGCAGTGAACCACTTCAGCAATAAAAACTTACATGTAGAATTGGGGCGTCAGACTTAGCTGTCAGATGAGTTTCTGATAGGAATTGCTCCTGGGAATCTCTCCCTGGAGATCAGACGTAGACCCCTAAGCTTTCCAAATGGACTTCAATGGTATTACAAAAATGTTTTAGGGGGTGAAGGAAAATCAATACTGGAGTGTTGATTAGTCAATAATTCAAGATCACTGTCAGACATTCCGTACCTCTCATCTGATTCTTAGACTTACATTTGGGGCATGTATATTAATAAATATTCACTTGACGTTAGCACTTAGTATTTTGCCTAAACCAGCTCTGGTCCAAATTGCCCAGGATAATCCGGAATTCACTATCTCTAACAGTAGTCTCCAAATTTCTTTGATCAAGTACTCATATCATTAATAGTCAATTAATCTAAAAATAAATATAAATAAAAATAGTTACACATAAACAGAATCTATATATGAATTCTATTTCTTTAAAAATTATGAATGTGTATGTGTATGCGCTACTATTATAAGCCAATATTTCAAGGCACAGTATATGCTTAGGATGAGTTTTATTATTTAAAAGAGTGTATGTAAATTTATACTCCAAATAGGTTTCCTAATAATATTATAATTTCAAAGAATTTAGCTTTTTTCTATCCAATCTTGTTAGGTCTTCATCAATCTTGCCTTGAAATATGGCTGGCAAAAAGCCCATACTAGTAGCAGAAATTTCAGCTCTTTCTTTAGGGGGTGGGAAGGAGAATTGTTGTTGCTTGTACTTAGAAATATTATCTTCAAACCAGGTTACTCTACAGGGTTCATTTTGATCAATTTATTCATTTTCACAAGTTTAGTGTAGTTAAAAGTAGATAATATAATTCATATAACCACTTAATGAGACACATATAAACCACACTGCCTTGCAAAATGCAGAAAGCAAACATCCCCTCCGTGTTGTGCAACCTCCACTCTTCCCTCGGGTACCTCATGGATTCCTCATGAGATAGGAAATACGACGTAATGAACTAGTGAAGACTCCAGTACCTATTCACATTTCAAGTATCGACAAAGCTTAATTTTTATTTCATCTTGAGGAAAAAATACAACATTTTCTTCCCACACTTCAATGGGTTATCATTTTTATCTCATGGTGCACTCACCCCAATTCAGAGACTGCTGATTTATACATGAGTGCTTAAGCCTTAATTCCCGCTGGTTCTATCTTCTCCATCTATTTCAGTAGCACAGACAAGATCTCTTCCACCCTGGTAATGTATATTTATTGTAAACAACATTAAGTGAAACATTATGTCTCTGCTTGTCCTAGTCTGTATATTTCTTGACAACTCATGAAGACCTTAAATCCCACAACACTATTTTTAATTTAAAAAAAGGCAATTTTTAATTTTAACCTTATGCTGTAACAGTGTTTACTTCATTGAATATTGGCAAATAAAGGTAAGTTATTTGATTTAGGAAATCCTGCAAACAAATTCTAATATACAGCTGTTATTGACATCTCACAGCCAACAACCCAGGCCTGCAGCCAGCTCTATCTGATGGACAATCACTTAGTTTCACCCTCGATAGCAAAGTATCCATCTATATGCTCAAGAGATGCAATGATTGTTATTTCACTACCATTATCTAAAGGAATAAAATATGAATCCCATTTTTATATATTCTTGCCCTCTAAGAACATTAATATTTAAACATTGTTAAATATTCAGTAGTTTAATTTCATAGCTAGATATTTAGAAAAAGTCACTAAGTCTTAGACATGCAGGGTATCAAATAGACAATACCTGAAAAGGCGTTATCTGTGAGTAGAGCAAAATAATCTAAAACTGAACCTGCTAGTTGAGGAATAATTTTGCGTATGAGTGAATCATGGAATTAATTCCATTTATCTAATGAGTGGCCACTATGTTTAGAACAAGCTAGTGGGTCCTGCTGTGAATCACCAAGTTCACTGAAGGACTAATGAAAAAAAGAAATAGATGGGAAGACAAGCACTAAATATAAATATGAGGGGAAAGAAGTGTATAAAAGCAAAGGGGTTAGAGAGTTTCACGGAGAAGATCAGAGGGACTAAACAAGGTACGTTCCCTTTCTTAGTAAATAAAAGATCTGGAGTTCAGAACTCAGCTTGTTCCAGAAAAACTATCATCTCGATTATCTTTCTAATATTTTAATTTATGACTCCTGGTTTAATGTAATCTTTTTTAGAATGTGACTTCTACTTAATGTTCAATAAATATTTGTTAGAGAAATAGATATGAATGAATTAGAAAAAGATGGGCATCTTATATAAAGTGTACAATTTTCAATGTTTGCAGTACCTAGTATAAATTTGCATTATCTCTCTTGTTATGGTCCAAAATGTTAAGATTATACTATACATAATTGTGCAGAGTGTCTGGTACTATGAGAAAAATGCTTTTTAAAATTGTAAGCATACAGTTGACTTTGTTGCTTATAGAGCAATATGTTAGTATTAGGGGTAGGGCAAGGGGTGCACTAAGTTTAGAGAAATAATGCTCATAATCTATGTAATATATGCTCAATGTTTTGGGGATGTTTGTGCTTATTCTTGGACTAATGTGACAGCAAATATTTTGTAAATAGCCCACAAGCAGACAGACTTTATCTCATTTATGTTTTGCTAGTACTTTTTGCTGACTATGGAAGTAACTTGATAGTAATTTTTCAAAATTAGAACCTTCTGCAGAGTAAAAAGAATAAATAAAGTCTATCTACAATCGAGATTAATATTTCAGTGGATTTCACATATGTCCTCTCTTAGGCATATATATTTGTAGCATGAAATTATGTTTCTGCAGTGTGTAGTTGCATCCTACTTTTTTTTTCTGATTTAGCCTCCTATTATGAATATGTCTGTATTTATTAAATATTCTTTTAAAATATGACTAAAAATTTTCATAATATTCCTTTCTATAGGTGTACTATAAAAGTTATATAGCCTACTCATATCTGTCGATATTTAGGTTATATCTAGTCAAAATCCACATATTCTGAAAAATTCCTATACATGGAATTTCTAGTCCAAAAGTTCTTTAAAACTCCTGATATACTCTGCCAACAGATATTCAGAAAGGCTATAGATTCTTATACCTCACCTAGGAAACTCCCTTTTTATGATGGTCTTACAAGCACTAGATATCGTTACTTAATCCTCACTAATGTGGAAGATGAAATAGTACCATGTTTTAACTTTATTTTCCTTTCCTTATAAACTACTAACAAATACAGTTTTACATGTTTGCTTTCATAGATAATTCTTGAGTTTATTCTGTATGCTCTTTTCTAAATTTTCTACTGGTGTTACAATTTTCTAACTGACCTCAACAACAGATCTCTTTATATATTAAGGATGATACGGCTATATTTAATATATATATGTTCTGAATATTTCCCTCAGTTTATTATTTCTTCTCATTTTTGACCTTCAAAGTTTAAATAATCTCTATTCAGTATTTATGCTTTATTTTTCTTGTGCTATTTATTCCACTGCTTTATGCTTAGAAAGTTCTCCATCCTGAAATCGTACATGTAAACATTTATCTAAATTTCTATTTGGTTGTTAGAGTTTGTATTTTGTTATTTAATCCATCTGAAATAATTTGGTGCAGAGTGTATGAAAAGACTAACTTTATGTTTTGTTCTGGAACAATTGTTCCAGCCCCATAGAGTGGCTCCACATTTTCATTCAACAAGCACTCTGTGCTTACAATGAGCCAGCCACTGCCCTAGGTGCTGACCCTTCTCCCTTTACCACATTGATCATAGTCAATCTTTTAAAACTATCTTGTATCACTTCTTGTGTCAGTAACATGTTATTTTAAGTATTGTCTATTTATAACACATTCTAATACATAATGGGACAGCTCTTCTCCAGATATCCCCTGCTATTCAGTTTATCTGGACATTTGGGAGAATGTGTGGGGCTGGAGAGGACAAAGAAGGGGGCAATAATCTTTCTTTTTTCATTCAATTATGTATGATCTTATTATTTTGGCTGAGAAAGATTGGCCTGAGCTAACATCTGTTGCCAATCTTCCTCTTTTTGTTTGAGGAGAATTTGCCCTGAGCTAATATCTGTGGCAATCTTCCTCTATTTTGTATGTGGGTCACTGCCATAGCATGGCTGCCAACGAGTGGTGTAGTTCCGTGCCCAGGAACCTAACCTGGGCTGTGGAAGCAGAGTGCACTGAACCACTGGGCCACAGGGCTGGTCCTATGACTTTATTTCTAATAACAGATTACTTTTATGACTTTCTATAATTGCTTTATTATAGTTTAACTATTTTGTCAAATTCAATATTCCTCTCATTATTCTGTTTAAAAACACATCATATTAATGAATAAAGTGGGAATAATTAATGTAACTATTTTTATAATATTCACTTTCTCATTTAAGAACATATCATCCTTCTTTGTTTAGCCATTTAATCTCATCCACATTACTGTTCGCAATTGCTTTCACAAAGGCCTCGAGTGTTTCATTTCATGTCCAATTGTTAGACTGTTGGGAATGTCATATTTTAAAATTATTTTTGCAACTTTGCTGCTATATAGAACTTTATTGTTTCGTATAATTATTTTTAAAAAATTTCTTTAATAAACTTAACATTTCTAATTTATTTTCAGTGGGATCCTTAATTTATACTAATTGTATCTGGAATGCGTGAATTGTGTTTCCTCTTTTTTAGTAGTACTAATGTTGATAAGTGCCAATCGTCACAATTGATTGGTTTCTGCTCCCAGAACAAAGCTAATAGTGGTGTCAGTGCCTCCTGGTCTTGTTTTGATTTTAATGGGAATGCCTCTGGTGTTTCAAGGTTAAGTTTGATGTTGTCTGTTGACTTCAATAGATAGGCTTTATTATAGAAGATAACTATATTTCCATTACTATCTTTTTATAATTTTAAAATAAGAATCAGTTGTTATATACTGTAAAATTGTTCTACTTCTTTTGAAAATAGTGTTTTTCCCCTCTGACTTATTGATTATGTGTATTGTAGATTTTCTAACATGAAACCATTTTTGTTTTCCTATAATTAACCCCACCTGGGCATGTTATAGTAATCTCTCGATGGAAACGGCTGAAATATAAATAGTCTGTAGTGTTCTCTTTTGTGCTTTCTCTGCCAGGTTTCATTATGTAGATTATGATGCTTTAATAAAATAAAGTGATCCATTTTCAAATAGGACTTTTTTTTGGGAGGGGGGTGATGGCTTATATGCAAAGAGAATTACCAGATATTTGAAACTGGCTGGGTTTAGAGCCTTTGGGAAGTAATTATTTGACTTTTTGTTTTCAGTTTTCCATGGGCTTGGTCAATAGTTTCTCACAATCCTATATTGCATTTATTTGCTGCTCTCCTACTTAAATGGGGTTCCAGCTAACTCCTGTTGCATTTGATATTCACAACAACACTATGAATTAGGTGGTAGATAGTCATTTCTCCATTAAAGATAAAAATAGTAGCTCAAACAGGCTGTGACTTATCCAATGTCACACTGGTGTAACAAGCAGCAGTCAAGGTTATAATCCCAAATAATTCAGAGCCTGATTTTCTTTTGACCACACTGTCTTGCCTCTTATCCTAACTTTTAAGTGGCCTCATGGACCACCTAAACTTATCTCTCCAATATAATTTAACACTTATCTTCCTATGTGTTCCTTGTGATAAACTCCATCATTTCATTCATCATGTTGTATTGACCAAGAGGGCTTTAACATCCTCTCTGCTTGACTAAACTTGAGACAGATTTTTTCCTGCCTGAAGGCCCTTGACCTCCCTTTACTTTGAGCATTTACTTTAGAAGACAATTGTAAATGCTTTCTTTGTCTCTTTGAGATATAAGTCTTCTCCCAGCCTCTTGCCACTTTTACAACCTCGGAAGGTCCGTCTCAAAGACCTGAGAGCCATCCTTTTGAAATATAATCATCAAGAAAGATAGCACCTCTGTTTCTTAATCTCTGTGTGAAGATAGGAGCCTAAATTCCATAAGATAAACCTCAACTAGCAAACACAGATGGCCTAATTACATTGACCAACTTCCCCTCTAACGTCCTCCAGTTCTTTTGCTTTAGCTCATCCCACTGCTTGAAAACTCTCTTGCCTTTTGTTTCAGTGGAGCTGAATTCAAATTCTATCCCCTATTGCAACAGTCTTGAATAAAGTATTCCTTGCTCTTTTAACTCTATCAGGTACAACTTTTCCTTTATGGTATTCAAATGTTTATATTTATTTGGCAGTCTCCCTTTCTCCTCTTTGAAGTTCTTGGAGGCTATACTGGGTTTAATCCATAAGAGTTATCAAAAGCGCCTAAACAGACTAGATATTTAATAAATATTGGTTGAATACATGGAGTATATTTGAATGAATGAATAGGCTACAGCTAGGAAATTCTGGGTTCAGAGTCCCTGTCCTCATTATAAGTATCATTCTTTTAATTTTTCTTATAACATTTGGAAGCGCTGACCCTGTCCGGATGCCTCCTGCTATGAAGAGATAGAAAATTAACAAGTCGCTGGTACCTAGGAGGTACCGTTTCTAAGGAGATTCAAATATTGTGGAGGAGGTGATCCCATCCTTGTAATTTAAAACCATCCTCCATTTTTCCCAAGGATCACTAGTTGAAATAATAATATCAGGCCGATGGCTCAAGAATAATAAATTAAATGAGTGTTTTGTTGGGAGATGTTCCAGAAGACAACAGCCCTGTACAGCTTTGTTTCAATGAGAGTTTGTTCCCACCTACCAACATTCACCTTTCCTCAGATAGCAGAAGATCAGAGAGACTTTTCTATTATCAGTTGAAGGGACAGGCATAGAGTTTTGAAACAGCACTAATTAGACTAATATCAATACCTTCTCCAGTCCCTTCCTTTTAAAAGCTGTTTTCTGCAAATGTTGGTGTAACTGGACTTCTTTATTAATGAAAGGCAGATCTTTAGAGTCCTATGTTTGCTTTAATGTCCTATGTTTTTCTCTGTTTTATATGGCGAGCCAATATGCACAGCATTTGTAATCATGTCTGGTCTCCTAGGCATAGTCTTTCTTTCAGACTGAACCAATCTTACTTGTGTTTTAGTTCAACTTCTCTCTGTAGACTCTGTGCATTCCCACCACCCTCCTTCCCTGGAGGACCAGCCTGTTTAACTCTACTGGGAGTAGACCCAGCAGGAGGCCAGCCAAGGGGCTGTTCTGCCCACTCCACCTATAACTTTGCTTCCAAGTGCTTCCCGAACACTCCCTGTATTGCTATTTCTTGTTAACACTGAGCACAATATCCAATTATGTGCTTATCCTTGTGTTTGTTTGTTCAACATATATCTTTCCGTTAGGCTGAAACTCTGTGAATTCAGGCTATGTATTTCTATTGACTTCTATATCCATTGACAAATACCTCCTGATTGCAAATGACTATCTCAAAGGAGCCAGGCCACAATTGAAAGAAGAAGTCCACATGCCTTGAGTAGGGAGTTCATGGAAGGCCAGCTGAGCAGCACAGAGCCCGGGTCTAGACCTCGGATGAGGTCTTCCAAGCTGCCCCCACCTGGAGAGGAGGTATATTATGCCTGTCACCTGTACCTCACCCACAAGCTGCCATCAGTTCTTTAAAACACGTGAAAAACACAGTTGAAATTGCTATCATTTAGGAATGCAGCATTTATGGGGGACCTATAACATCTTGATAAGTTTCTATAATGCAAAACATTTTAGCAGCAGCGTTTACAATTTTTCTGAAATATTTTTCTAAAAATTCATAAGGTCTAACTTCTGAAAGTTAACCGTTTATTCATGAACTGTCTAGGTCTAGAGCCAGAGGGAGCAGAGCTGCAGGCGGCCAGTGGAGGAGTCCACGCTCTATCCCGGGACCCTCCTCCTGCGCCCACTTCACCCACAACTGCCTCCAGGTGCTCCTCTATCACTCACCATTTTGCATTTTCCTGATACAAGGTACACATTTCAAACAAAGTATTGCAAGGAGGAGTCGATAAGGAGAGAAGTGTGCTAGAATGCTCCCAATATTAAAATTTTGTCTGAAAATATAAAAGGTAGAATGGCAAACTATGCCACTCGGTTAATATTTCCATTTGGACGGCAGTGAGAATAGTTATGGGCTGATGTAATTAAAGGTTGGAAAACAGATTTGGGAACCAAATATGCCTGGATTAGTATCTTAGCTCCATAACTTAGCAATTACACACTCTCTAAGCAAGTTTCTTCACCTTTTTGAGACCAGTTTTCATGACATATAAAGTGACACAATATTCTTTTTTAAGAGCCAAGGATATACTATTTGTAAAGTGTCTAATTCAGTATCAGGCATATTATTAGTGCTCAATAAATGGGGATGATGTGATGGTGGTGATGATAAACAGTATTTAACTGTCACCTTCATATTCTATATAATTTAAAGAAATCTTGTTTTAAACCATGTATGCTATAAATACACCCCTTGGTCTTAATTTTAAACTGCTAAATTCGGCAGAAAAACTTAAGTATACATACTCCCCTTCAATCACTCTTCGACTTTTCATTCTCTCACACCCCTCTATCTCCCATCAATAGCCTCTTATTTTTGTTGTTTCTGTGGTAAGAGGGTACATGACCCTGGATTGGGGGTAAAATAGGGCCAAGTCTCTCCAGGAAGGCCAACCAATGTCAGAACTGTCAATCCAAGATGTCTGATGCCTTTTCTCTGGAGACCTGGGTTCCAGTCTTGGCTCTACTACCAGATAATGATATAACCTTGTGCAAGTGACAGCCTGTCTAGGTTGAGCTTCCTCATTTGTAAAATGAGAGGATTGGAAAGGTTCCCTTTTAAAGCTCCTTCCAGTTCTACAAGGACAGTGATTAGTGTCTGTCACTCTAGGCAATATCTTACTGTCTTCGCTAATAAGGTCGAGTATGTTCAAAGTTTATCAATGCATCATTTTGCAGAGGTGCTACAATTATTTATTGACGTTCCTCAGATCACTTCGAATGAGTGCTAACTATTAGTAGAAATGTTCTCCCTAAAAATGTAACAGGTAATAAACTTGTGGTTTAACCCGTACACTCATTAACAAGTTATTCCCAGGAGTTCAATAACAATATTTCTTTCGGCGCACTCCTATCTTTGCAGATGTCACATTGGTTAATCCTGACATCAATGGCCATCCTTATCCTCACCAGTTACTATTTTAGTGATCACAGCAGACTCACATGATTTTTTAGGACATCTAGAAATTATGCAGCTTTGCCTATAAGAAGAAAAACCAAAAGAAATAAAATAACTCTTTACTCAATTCCTATGTTTTTCTCTTATGTTCCTTTGTTAAGAGTGTTAGGAAATGGGACATTTATCCTTCCACTTCATTTTGCTGGTTGTATTTATAACGAATTTTTTAATGTAATGTGTACAAAACAGTCTTTACTCAAAAATTTTTTTGTTCTTTTCTCTTCCAGAAAAATATTTCCAGGCTTTAACACTTTGTCTCACTTGGTCCCAAGAGGATTTAAAATACACACACACACGCACACACACACACACACACACACATTCTGTGGAGTTTGCCTGTCTTTATGACGTAGACCTCTTTACAAGACTTGACTTCATCAGATTCTTTAGAAATGCTTACTACATATGACACAATAATCCCACAGAAAAATGTCCTGCATAGATAGGATAATTAAATTAAAAGTTGGAGGCCAATTTTCCTCACCTTTTGGTACTGGTAGCCAGATCAGAGTATTTACATTTAAATTTTAATCCTTTAATCTAGGAATCAATGAATGACCTGAGGCAACAAGTTAACAGCTTGCCAAAACTAAGCCTGGGCAGATGGCAACATTGATCCAGATTTCAATTTCCCAAGACCTCTGGAAATATCTGGTGCAAGAGCTGGACAAACTGTCACAAAGATGTCAGGGCTCTTCCCACACCAGCCCTCTGATCCCTGTGGCATCCTTCCCAATTCAGGGCATTGAGTTTCTTGCATTTTCTGTAAAAATTATATATTTTATTAATAAGCCCTGTTTCCTCTGGGATACCATGAATCAAGAAAAATCATATTTCTATTCGATTCACTCTGGTCATTACAAATATGCCCTCTCCTTTCTCCATAATTCCAGTAACATATCCCTGAATTCTTTTCAGGATTTAATTTCTGTCTTTCTTTTTAAATTCTGCCTTGTTTATTTGTCACTATCCAGTCTCTGGAGCTTTTGAAATTTTCCAATTCTTTTTTAAGAAAAATTTCCAAAACATCTTAAAAAGTCAAGTTTTTCTCTATAGGTAAAACCTTCAGGGCCTTGCCTTCTCAGCACATGGCAACAGGATGCAAGGTCGTTGCATTTGGTGAGTGACAGTTTCCCTATTTAAAGCAGCACTCTTCTTCCTGGTAAGCACTCAGGAATGGATTGAATCTCTCTGCTATTTTGAGTTTTTGTGCTCCTTAGCCAAGAGCATACTTCCCCATGTATTTGCTGTACTCATTTATATTTTTCTTCACCTCTTTCCCCCACTCACAGCCTGAAAGCCATATTCTTTTTCTTTATCCTGTCCAACTTTTTATCTTGCAGGTTGTGTTTGCTCCTGAAGTGCCCATGGACATTTGATGACCATCAAACAGTCCATTTGAAGGTGAGTATTTATAGCTTCTATATCTTCAATTGAGTAGATCCCATTTTTATCAGTCCAGTTCTTTAATTTCCACCTAACCCTTAATTAATTAAGGATAATTAATTAATTGCAATGACTGACTTAGTTGCCTCACATATTTCATTCTCACATCCAATGTGCATGGCCCTATCAGTTCTCTGACCACTTCATAACCTTGCTCAAAATCTAATTTCCGCCAAATTATCTAAGCCTATTTTCCACTATTCCCCAACATGCTAGCTCCACTTCCTTCAAGTTTGCCTTCTTTTTTTCCCATTGAACACTCACTGTTCATTTCTACCTCTGCTACTTGGCCTGCCTGGAACACTACGTCCTTTCCACGGACAACCTGCACCTCTGTCGGTGTCAGCATCCTTGAAGCCATTCTGCCTACAGCAGCCTGCACACTTCACTCTCTTGTTTACCTTCTCAGCACTTCAACAGTCCTTACCATTTAGTACACACAAAATACGCTCTCACACTGTTCCAACTAGATAGCAACCTCTCTGCCTCAGACTCTCTCTGCTACCATCTGCAGCCCTATGAGTGGTGCGTGCCACATAATAAACACTTCTTGATTGAACTATACCAATGGGCCACTTTGTATCACATCTTGAACTTCTACAGTCTCAAGACATAAAACACCTCCTTAAAATTAATATCTCCAGCTTGTTTCCCCAAATAAAAAAGTAGCACAAAACTCATTGTACAAAATATAGACAATAATTACAATCTCTGTTATCCAAATACTCAGAGAATATGTATAATTAACATGTTGATCTATTTCTTTCCAGTCCTTTATAGATAGAAAGACAGATAGAAAAGCCACTTGCTTATTTCTTTAATTATCAGGAAATGTGTATTTCCATTTTAGTTTTTCCACTTAGCAGAAAATGAGAATTTTTATAGTGACATTATATAGCCTTCAAAAGCTTGATCATATACTTGCATAATCATTTAATTATTCTCACATTATTGGACATTTAGACTGCGTCCAATATTCTAATTTTTTAATAATGCTATTATGAACACACTTCACATAAATTTGTGTTTCTGCTTATTTCCTTAGAACAGATTCCTAAAGTGGAATTGCTAGATCAAAGAGTAGGAATTAATTTAAGACATTTGATTGATATTGCTAATTTGGCAGGGTTAAAGTGCCTTCTTGGTTTCTTTTGAACTCATCAAGTATTCTGCTATTAAATTTATTCATTCTGCAGACGTCTGTTGAGTAAGGGTGTCTGCCGCTCATGGAGCAGAGCCTGAAGCTGATTTCAGTCCAGTCCTGTTGTTGTTACAGTGAGGGGAAGTCCCTCCAGGATTAGGGTGGCAGGTTGTCTCTCAGCCTATGTGCCATTATGTTTTACTTTTTAAAAATGAGGTGGTTTGGGGCCAGCCGGTGGCATAGTTGTTCGGTTCACATGCTCTGCTTCGGTGGCCCAGGGTTCGCAGGTTTGGATCCTGGGTGTGGACCTACACACCGCTCATCCGGCCATGCTGTGGCACTGTCTGACATACAAAGTGGAGGAAGATTGGCACAGATGTTAGCTCAGGGAGAATCTTTCTCAGGCAAAAAGAGAATGATTGGCAATAGAGGGTCATTCAGGGCCAATTTCCTCACCAAAAAAAAAAAGAAAGAAAAGAAAAAGAAAAGTGAGGTAGTTTTACTGGCTTCAAATTTCCCTCAAGTGATTTCCCAAGGCTCATCACAGGTCCTCGGTTGTTTCTTTTACCAAGTTCAACTCAATTAAACCCAAACAAAAGGCAGTTCAACGGTACTTGCTCTCTTTCAAATTTCTACTCTTCAATATAAAATGCCAACCACTCCAGTATTTTACCAGCACCACTACAATCCAAGTTAGAAGACTTCATGTTTACCTTTTCTTTCCAGAAGACAATAAAGAGTGCTGTTTGGAATAAGCTCTTTCCTAAAAGTCCTGTAGCCCCTTCTTGGATCAGCCCTTGGATTGCTTGGTTGCACTTAATAAGTTGTACAGAGTAAGTTTGACTTCTCTACTGACCTAATGATCACACTGGAATTCACTCCTGGAAACTGAATTGCCTTCAAACATCTCCGTTGGATTTATTCCAGTTGAATGATGTAAGGATCTCCACCATTTTACTTGCTTTGTGAAGGTATCTCTTCCAGAGTATTCTAAAATTTTACCTCATCAAAACTTCAAATGTCCATATATAACTTCTTTACAGCAGCAGAAATCACGGGGCAAGGTAAGTCAGTCAGTCAGCATGAACAGGAAATCAAAAGGTGTGTTGTCTGATCCTAAAGTAGAAACTTTGCACCTTCCATCCCAGTTTTACATTTTTGGCAATGTGAGAAAAACCCATCTCTGAAGGTGCTATTTGCCCTAGTTTGCACCCAACAGAGAAATGCAAAGTACAGATTCTAATACTTTTTATAAATCTCCAAATTACTATTCAGACTTCCTTTCTCTATATTTCTTTCCTTCCAGAGATTGTCCAGCAAGTAACAAAAAAGGATGCATTTCTGCTTCTTCCATGCTGCCTCTCACCATGCTTGCCTCAACTTGGCTTCCGCTGACACAGCTGCAGGGGAAGCTTGAACAAGGATGCCAGGCTTGAGTGAACCAACCTAACTATAGAGCCCCTCATGCTAGAATCTGGATTTCTACAGAAATGGTGATCTTGAGTGAACTTGGTCTTCATTCCGCGATACCTAAGGGAATGTAATTCAGTTAGATGGGCACAGCAGCTAACGGAGGCAATGATTCTCAGCTGTGGCAATACATTAGGATCACCTGGGGAGCTTTTGAAACTACTGATACCCAAGTGACTCTGATTAACTTGCCTGGGGTGGGGGCTAAGATATCTATAGGATTTTAAAAGCTCCCCTGATGTTTTTAATGTGAAGTCAAAGTGGAGAGCCACTGAGCTGGAATTTCTCCACAGGGAAACTCTCAGTTTCAAGCAGCAGGCAACAATGGGATTTTGGGGGTAGTGTCCATTCCTCATAGGACCTCAAGAAGTATATCAGAGAATAGTGTCTTGTGCATTGCCCCGAGGGCTCACAAGAGACAAGACATAGGCTAAGAGTCAGAGCTTCTGCAAGCTGACTCAACTTCTCTGCAGTATGTCAACCTCATGAGGGAGACGTAAAGTTATCAAAAACCAAGACAGAAGTGTAGACAAGAGGCTTTGGCTGGTACAATGTCAGGAACAGTGACATGTGAGATGGGCATATATGGTCCCTGAAGACACAGCAGACCCTAGACCATTTATTCTAGCTTTCTTCATCGCTAAGGATGAGTATCCTATATGGCCCTCACCCCGGTCAGAATGGTTAAGGTCTTTTGGTGAGGGAGACTCTTAGGGGTGGTATGTTGGTGACTCGATTTTCAAGAAGCTGAAGACATCTATGTTTGAAGGTCTGTATCCTCTTCATAATGTTCCTCTAGTGCAATGTTATCATTTCATTTGAAGTATGAAACTGAGTCAACTCCAAGGTTTACTTAAAAATGTAGAATATCCTAGAGGTATGGAACGGTCCTAGGTTTTACTCTTATGACCCAGCTGTGAGCCGTCTGAGCCATATTTTCTGCTGTGAACACTCAAGAAAGAGGAAAGTGATATAACCAATCAGGGTAGCCAGAAAAATAAAAAGTAGAAGGCAGAGGAAAACTGGATGAAGCATTGGAGTATCAATCTGTCAGTGGGTACAGAGAAATGAGGTCAGACGTCTCTGGTTCCTAGATCAGCTCCTTCTACCCTAGCAGACGGGTCAGGAGGGAATAGCTGAGTCAAGTCAAGGCAGGGCGGGTGTTTGTTCCGCCTCTTTCTTGCTATCATTTCCTTTTGCCTTTTATTTTCCCACTCATGCTCCTTTTCTCTGACCCTCTCTCTCTCACACATGTGATTTTCATCCTTTATTTCACCTCAGAATTGTCTGATCTGAAATATGATTACTTCAAGTTTGTTCGACTTCTTTAAATCATCCAGCGACAGTTGGAGATTTGCATTTCTATTTCTGGAGTCGAGGGAGTTCTTTCAAATTCCCCCCATTGTTCTTCAGAGCCACCTCTATCTTATCGAATTTCTAATCAAACTTGAGGCCTGAAATGCCTGTCATTTCTCGTAGACTTTGGAAGTTTTCAGTGTTCTGAGAGAAGTTTTTGAGGAGGTTTTTTTTTTTTCATTTGTAAAATAATATGAAACTATAATTTGAGAGGATAATTTGACTGATCCTGTTGGGTTTATTCTGTTAACTGTCGTCATCAAGGACAATCTTTGCATTGTTTTCTCTCTCTCTTTTTTGGGGGGTTCGTTAATAGGGTTGAATTACTCACAGAATGGTTTCAAATAATTTTGTCCAGGATCCTTTGAATGAATTCAGAGACACACATTTAAGTGTGTTTTCAGATTAATGCCTTTGTATGAATTTCACTGGTGTCGGCAACTTTCGGAGGATCGTGTTTCACGGTCCTATTACTGCTCAGATTTTTCAGCGTATGGTCCAGGGAGGGAAGCTGGAGATGTGTTGGAGACAAACCTGACCTGGGTCTTTTGGTTCCTCCACAGCTGTCAGCTGAGCCCTCGGTATGGACCCAGACATCTCTTACGATGCTCACTCCTCTGATTCTAGCACCTTCCCAAGGTGCCTGATCTACAACCTCACTGCCTCTTCTCAAGTGAATACATGATTACAGAATCAGAAATCCATTTTAGGCATTAGAGATTCTCTCATTGTCAAAGGGATGTAACTCAGAGAATGAGCTTGGGTAGCACTCACGTTCTTGTCCTGAATAAACATAACAGGTCACTTCCAGAAATAGGTACTAATTCTCAGGAGCTACCCTGCTCTCACCCTGACTAAATGCATGCACTGAGGCCTTCAACCAGCATATGCAGACCTGCCTCAGTTTCAACTCAGTCCTGACCAAGTCTGGTCATGTATCAGCATCTCTAGCCCCTCAGTACCTGAGGTCTAGATTTACCTACTGCTCTTATTCTGGCATCCGGTAGATCTGGGACAAACCAACATCTATTTGCATGCTCACTAGATTGCAGACTTTCTCCTGACTTCCAGCCTGTGTATAAAATATGTATGACCAGATATTCATCCTGATTCCTGATTTGTACTCGAGTTTTCTCAATTGGAATAAAAGCATTCACCAAACCTTAGGGCACTTGGCTTCGCTAGAACGCTGAAAAGCCATCCAGCTCTTGCCAGCACTCTCTAAGAGCATGACACACTTCTCCCTGCAGCTGCTGGCTCCAAACAAAAACCACAATGCCACTACAACCAGCCAATCCTGGCGCTGCCTGCTACTGTTTGTTCCTCACCCAAGCAGAGTCCATGTGCAAGCATCAGCCCAGATCAGGTCAAGGGTGTCAGGGACCTGCAGCTTTGCAGTCTGTGTTGTAAGCTTTCAGTCTTCAGAAATGAGCCCTAGAGCCAGGAGAGGGCCTTTGCTCTTGCCCCACCCATCCTCTGATTATGGTATCTCCCAAAGGGGCTGCCATCAGTTCTGGTACACTCTGAGGCCTTGAGTTCTGAATGTGCTCCTCAAAGGAAAAAGGCACCACTAGCATTATGAGCACTTCCTTCCCAATACCATACAGGCTTTTTGGGTCTCAGCAGAAGGGAACTACTGTTAAGAAATTCTTCATTCCAACCTGTAACTAAATTCTTGCCTAACCATGTTATGAGACCATCTCTCTGACTTCTGAGGCCTTAAACAAACCCGCAGCTCTCTAGTCTCACTCCCAGGCCCCTGAACACATCTCCACTGTCTCTTCAGTGTGACGGGGCTGGGTCTCAGCCAGCCTTCTAGCCCACTGATGCCAAATCCAGCCCTTCTCTGAGTTTTGTCACTCACCAGCCACTGTAATCATCTTGTACCTGTTACTACAACATCCTGACTTGGCCAGAATGTGGATCCAGCCACATATGGGAAATTCTGAGAACAAGTTACTGACCCAAATTCCTAGATTTGATATTTGCTCTGCTAATTTATTCAAAGCCACTTTTGCAAAGTCATCTCTAGATCTCAATTTAGAAAAGCCTGAGATAAATGAGAGAGGGCAGTTGACCACAGCTCAGCATAGATATGAGAGATGTGTGCTCCAAGACTCTGGGAATAGGGACCAGGAGCTCCACTCATAGGAATCAGGGAGAGAAAGAACAGAAAGGAAAACAGACAAGTACTATGAACCCTCTTCCAGGAAACATGATTAAATTCACAGAAAATTGCATCTATAATTTGAGGGACTCAGAGATACCTAAAACTCATCCATGGACCCTGGGTCAACAACTGCTAAACTAAAGTCCACCAGAGGTAGGTGTTCAGTCTGTGCCAAAGCTGGTGTGAAAGGTGACAGTTTCTGCAGAAGTGTTCTTTTCTTTCCCATTCCTTAAAAAATAGGTTAACAGTTATATAAAGACTATATTGATACTCCAGAGACTATAGTAATCTAGTACCTTCCTACCCAAGGTGTGGACTGAGTCACCTGGGAGCCTGATAGGAATGCAAAATCTCAGGTCCTGCGCCAGACCCACTAAACCAGAATCTGCATTTTTAACAAAGTTCTCAGGTATGTTTATCCACATAAAAATTGATAAACATTGACCTAGCAAATATGACAGAAGTGCCCAGACCACCTCTAAACATATAGTAATGTTATTTGGCTTGTATTTAAAATTAACCCTTCCTTTGCTACTTTGGCAAGCTTCTATCTATCCTTCAAAAACCTCTTCAAACATTACCCTTTCCATGAGGACTCTCCTGCACCTGCCCCCAATCCAAGAAAGAGTGATTTACTTCCATCCTCTTGTTAGCTGGTTTTATTCTACTCCTTATACAACATTATTCACATCAAGAGATTTTAATAAATAAATAAATAAATAAATAAATCATGTAAGTTCCTCTGTAGGCAAAGTTATGAGCACATAGGGCATAATAAGAATAATAATAAGAGCTTATACTTTTTGAGCACTCTGTGCCAGTGTTCTGAGCACTATATACATGTACTAATTCATTTAACCCCTAAAAGCTGTATGTGGTGGATGCTATTTTCATGTTCAGATTGTGTTAATGATAAACTCATTGACAGAATAAATTAACGATATTGGGAAAGCACCATGGCTCACAAATTAATCTGGCTTGTATTTTCTTAAGTCCTGAAATAAAATGTAGATTAGAAACTGGCATCCATAAAATGCTTTGGTTTCCAACGTTTCATGTTCCTAACACAACATCAGACACATGGTTTTCTTAAAACCTCATTTTCACATTTAACAAGGAGGTTTTCCTTTTTGGGGGGTGAAGAAGATTGACTCTGAACTAACATTTGTGCCAATCTTCCTCTACTTTGTTTGTGGGACGCTGCCACAGCATGGCTTGAAGAGCTGTGTGTAGGTCCATGCTCAGGATCCAAACCTGCCAACCCCAGGCCACCAAAGTGGAGCACACAAACTTACCCACTACACCACCAGACCAGCTCCAAGAAGCTATTTTTTAAATAGAGAGTTTGATCTCTAAATCATTAGCAGGAATAAACCTAGACTCTTCTAGATCACCTCTACACTGATGCTTCTCTAATGCAGAGTATTAAACGCTACACAAAGAACACAGCTCCTCATATGAGCTTGACTGAAGTTCTTCAAACCTATCTCACCATCTGAGATGCACTTGGATGTTCTAACTCTCTCTTCTTCACAGGTTATAATTACATACAGAGAAGACAAAGAATAAGGAGGTCCAATGCTGAAACAGCTGTCTTGGGTTTCTGCAAAGCATGAGATGGCACCAGAGCATTTGGTCTGATCGGAGCCATGTAAGTGCTGATTGGCTGTTAAAACAGCAATGAGCACGGCAGGGCTCCACCCCTAAGAGCCATAACCTGGTGGAGAGACTTTATAAGCACCACCAAAGGGCCCTTCCAGATTCTGATGCATGGCCATTTTCTTGCAGAGGTTTTAGGGGACTGGAATCTGGCCTCTTAAATTGTCTTCATTACATGCTTTGTTTCAGAGATGTAAAAGAAAAACAAGAGAAAGAATGAGAAGTTGAGGGCCAGGTGAATTGAACAATGGAAGATGGGAGGCAGACAAAAGACAAAAGTTCAGAAAGTACAAAGGAACTATATGTACTCAGTCTGAGGACCTGACTGCCAGTATGTTCCAGTATTATTTCATATTATTCTGCTTATTGAGACCACTATTCTTGTTGAAGACCGTATGCCCCCGTTCTCCTGTCCCCAACAAAATAAAAGCTTTAAAATAAAGGGTGCCACAGAATTAAAAAGATTGAACCTAAGACAGGGCATAGGTTGATCAGTCTAATGATCTAATAATAATGATGTAATGGGGAAAAAATTCTCTAATCAGGTTCAGTAATTACTTTGCATTCACCTGTGCTGTGTAAGATAATATAGAAACCAGGCAAATTAAGAATCTGTCAGCACCATTCAAACTTAAAGAATGTGTCTACCCTTTGTCAATCTCATCAGACTTCTAACATAATTTCGTAACTATCAAAGGAAACTTTAACAAGCCATAGGTTGCTAAATTTTAGACACAACTGAAATACATATATGATGCGTATATTGGCAAATAAGGCAGAGGTTTGAAAGTTCAGTAAAATATTCTACTGCAGCCGAGCATCAGTTAATTCATTGTTTCTATCTTATTATTTACTATAGAATTACCCATTTGAAGTATTTTAATAAAATTTATGCCTTCTGGGTTTTTAACCCATTTCTAAGACATATTGAATTACAAAATTTGGGGGGATTTGAGACCCTCAAATTTCCTTAATCAGCTTTGCACATCTGCAGTCTGCCATTCCTGCTGCTATTGACACAAACAGTGATGCTCATTCTGTCAATAAAACAGCGTCAATGCTAAGAAGCATTTTAGAATATTGATCCCTAGCAGTCTCATATAATCCAAAGCCACCGTTTATTATCCATTATCACCCATTGCTAGAAAAACATTTCCCGCTCTCAAATTTCAGACCATTATCTAACTGCTGAGACTGCTGTTGCCGTTATTATAGTCAAATGCTTTCAGGATGCGACTCCATAATTGTACTGCAGGGGGAAATTCCACCGAAATTCCACTTTAGTTTCAAAGAACAGGGAGGACTGCGGAGAAGGATTTTCTCTGAGGAAGCTGTCTTGCTAGAGTTCCCGCAACAGCCTGGCTTCAATGGACCCACTACGCTTCCATCTGAACAACCTCTATTGATTCCAGCTGCTGCCTAATTGGCCCAGGACTGAGTAACATCCCTGAGCGTGTTGCAGTTGGATCACCAAAGTAAACGAGCAATCTTTGCCCTGTGTAACGCCAGGGCTAAATAGCGCTGCCTGAAAGAAAAAGCTCTTATCTGAGTGTTCTGTTCCTAAATTTTTGGGTGCCTGTGGCCTTTTGCACTCTCTCCATGACTGAATTCGCTGACAGTCACAGAATTCTCTGTGACTGAATTCCTGTTAACAGGCTTCCGGTGGGATGCCATACGCTACACTTAGACAACTTAATAATAATATTGGTGGTAGTAGTATAACCGCTTGCAGAGAAGTCCAATGCATGGCGTGCAAAAGTTTCAAAACAATAAATTCTTGTTATATACATCTGGAAATAAACTGGAAGGTGACTTTTCATCCTGCTTTCTCAATTAAAAAAAAAAATACAGATAAATTCTAACTTTAGGGACATACAAAGAATCTTTTCTCTTACTCTATTTCTGGGGGTGAATTTGCTCTGAATATTTAATTTTGGAAAATAAAAGTTATTGGCCTTTTGAGCTGAATTTCTTTTCCCCTGAAGAAAATGAGAGGAAAATAGTTTATTTTATAATTGATCTGGGAGGGCTTTTGGCCATCTCTTTTGGTTTTTATTGCAGATGACTAGCGTACCAGCTGCCATCTGCAATGCCAATGGTGAAGTAGAACTGAATTATCGCCAGCTGGCTGAGTAGGTTAAACTTGCTTATTGACGTCCCAGGCTGAGATCTAAAGAAGGCAAACAAAGTAAGTAAGATTTGATAGTTTACCTTCCAGGAAACATTTTCAAGGGATGAGTTAATTTTAACAGAACTTCTCAAATCTTACCTTTGTTGAGAAAGGCATATAATTTTATTTAAAGGGAAAAAATGTCTATCTATATACTGTCTACATCATACACATGATACTATAATACACTTTAAAAGGTCTTGGGGCAGGCCCAGTGGTGTAGCGGTTAGGTTGGCGGGCTCCACTTCGGTGGCCCGGGGTTTGCCGGTTTGGATCCCAGGTTTGGACCTATACACCGCTTATCAAGCCATGCTGTGGCAGGCATCCCACATATAAAGTAGAGGAAGACAGACACAGATGTTAGCTCTGGGCCAGTCTTCCTCAGCAAAAAGAGGAGGATTGGTGGCAGATGTTAGCTCAGGGCTACTCTTCCTCAAAAAAAAAAAAAATCCTTACTGATATAATTACAGCAATATTGGAAATACCTAATAATAGGGACCTATCACTTTATGGAAGCAACATTTTAGGAACTCAAGAATCTCCTTTTTTTTCCTAAGTTCCCAGATGATTTGATTTTTGCTTAAGTTATTTTTGGATTAAGTAATTTTCACCCCTCTGTACAAGATTTTTAACCCTAGGCAAATCATTTGGAAAATGCAAATGAGTTTTTACAAATAAGGCTCCAGAAAAATTTGGTAATATTTTTCTGATGTGTAGACACAATGCCTGGTTGATATAGATTGCTGACTGAGAACAGTTTAGCTGCCTTTTTATTTTGGTTACGCTTTGTCAGGGTTAAGGCATTGGCCTAGGAGACCTGGGAGCCAGTGATGTTGTTCATATGTTGAAGGTAGTACAGCTGCACTGAGGAACTGAACTTCATGGAGAGAAAGGCTCCAGATACTAAGGGGAGGCGTGCCTATGAATTAAGAACCCTTGAAACCCACCATTCTAGCTGGTCAAGTAGTTTTGAAGCCCAAGGTCCAAGTGTTTTATAACATCATTAACAGAATATCTTTGTCACAAATACAAAAGGGCCTGAGACTATCTATATTCCACCATTCTAGGCAGGTAAAATTAGAGGTACAAGGCAGCATTGATTTGTTATTACTGTTTTACTTTTGTGTGTGTATGTGTGAAGATTGACCCTGAGCTAACCTCTGTTACCAATCTTCCTCTTTTTGCTTGAGGGAGATTGTCCCTGAGGTCACATCTGTGCCAGTCTTCCTCTATCTTATATGGGAGGCCGCCACAGTGTGGCTTGATGACAAGTGCTAGGTCCTCGCCCGGGATCCAAAACTTCAAACCCCAGGCCCCTAAAGTGGAGAAGTGGAGCATGCTAACTTAACCACTACACCACCGCCTGTTTTGCTTTTAATACAGTTATTCCAAAGATTTATCTCAATAAGAGCATTTTTCGAAATAAAAATGAGGAACTCAGATAAATTCTCAAAACGAGAGAAATAAAAGCATTTTAACAATTCTTAGACAACAGAGTTCTGGGAACAGAGAGGAAGAGTAACACTCTCATCTTCAAGAATTCAATTTCTGTGTACATTATAGAAATAATATAAAAGACTTACTCAAGCCCTTTCATCTCTCAGGGCCTCAGTCTCCTCATCTGTAAGAGTACATGTGGAATTAAACAACAAGGTCCATTCCACATCCCTTATCCTATAATTCAGACAACAGTGCTTTTTCTCTGAAATAATTTTCTTCTACTAATTTATATTTGAATTTTTATTACCCTTATTGCTTCAACCTCCTTTCTCGTCAGCGGCCATTCTTGGATACCCTTTAAATACGTAAGAGAACTCTTTTTCAATTCAAACAGACAATTACAAGTACAAAGTGTCCCAGCTAAGAGAGTTCTAGGTATTTTATAAGCAATAACATTTAAACATGACCTGGAGAAGTTTACTCTTTCAGAATATAAAAATTAGGTCCTCTCAGCGTACTTATTGCAGCAAAGTATAAGGCTCATTTGTGAAAATGAGAGGTCCAAGAACTCAGCTTTGTTATGCAAACACTGGTGTCTGCTGGATCCTTGTAGAGCATTGAAGCATGATGGCTCCTGACTAATAGAACCATGGGAAAAGAGATGAGCACTCAAAGTCAGGAGGCATCTGGCCAAGGTCCACACCCAGTGGTTCTACAGAATTTAGGAAACACAAATGAACTTGCTCCTACGTAAAGATTTTTCAGTTGCCAGAGATTTACTTCATCATCTCTCTCTAACCTTCAAAACTATTTAACCAACATGACAAAGACTCAAATTAAAACCTTGAACATAATTAACCAGAAGACTTCCTGGAAAACAGGCAAGTCTTAGTAATAAACCAAAATAAAATACAAGCTTTTCATCAAGAAGAGTTTGAGTGGTAATTTTATCAAACAGGGTGGGTTTCTCTCTTATTAAGACAGCAAAAATTGAGCGTAAAGAAATTCAACAAATTTTAATAAGCACATTAAATTTTTAAAAGATTTAGAGTCAGTTCATAGTTTGTAAAGAAAGTGTATAACTCTATACATTTTATTCTCTTCCATTCATAAGGCTACTTTAAGTAAAAATGCCTGCTTTCATTATTCAGCTAAAAGCACCATTTTAAAAAGTGGGCCTTAACTATGAGAGCTTTGAAATGGGCTGAGTAGGCTTCTAGAGAAGGTGTAATGATTGGAAATAAATTAATGAAAAGGTCCAACTGCTTCAAAAATTTGCAGTTTGGTTCACAAAGATAAATGATGCTCAGAGTGAACAAAGAGATTTGAAGAATTGATTTTCGACTTTGTAATTCATTCCCTGAATTTCACTAAAGGTTCAAGATAGTAATATGCAAAATTTGGGACCAATGATAAACTTACTCTCTGTGATGTGTTCTTTTTGTTTTGTTTACTTCTCATACTAAACACATCCCAAAGTGGCTTTGATCATTTAAAGTAGAGAGATATGTCAACAAATTCCCAAACTTTTGTCATAGGCTCATCTTTGAAAAAGTAATAGATACAATATGCTGTTCTCCATGTTTTCTGAAAGCGAAAGTGATTTCTCTGATGTCTCTGTTTGTGGCATACCAAAATAATAGTTTGCATTGTTATTTAAAGCTTGACTAGGAGAGACAATATTGTAGGAGAGATGAGCCATAAGTTCACATTTGGGGAAGCTAATTTTAGTGTTCTTTAGAAGTGTAATTTATTACACTTTTTTTGCAAGTCCAATAGAGCTTCAGCCAAAAAGATAAACCATCAAACTTTTGTATTATAAAGAAGAAAAACGACAATTGCAAATGATGTTTGAGAATTTCATCTGCAATAATACCCAAAACAGAATGAATGTCTTGAAAACCGAAACATGAGTCTCCATGAAGTAGATAGAGTCCATCAAGTGTGACTGAATTAGACTAAACGTGATCTGATTAGACACACACATGTACACACAAAGTATCTGCTGTAAATATTACAATTGGTGACATATTCTTGTCAATCGTGTTTACTTAATCAGAATATAAAATTTCATAAAAGCTATAGTATAACAGAACAAAATTACCACACTCTTAATATTGCAAACATAATTAACTTTGAATTATGTGAATTAACGGTGCCTAACAAATTATCATTCAGCTCTGAAATTAAATTCTTTCGTACCATTAGATTTGTTTGTTAAGCTCAAGTAGGCAAAAGTCATATTTAATAGAATAATAATGGTGCTTTGCTAAGAGTGCCTTTGAGAAACACAGATTTATCCAAGATAAATCAAGGAATTTCTATTATTCGTTAATTTGTGAATATCATAGTACCTACATAATAAAATTAAGGGAAAAGTCTGATGCTCTTACAGGGGTACTGTATGTTTATTACAGGAAGCTCTTTCTAATTACCTCTTCAATTAGTTATTTTATATGCTTATTTATGTTTGCATATGTGTAATATAAATTCATTTAATATCACCTTAGAGTCACAGGTCTTTTTCCATTAAAGTTATACTAATACCTCCATTTAAAAAAAGAAATAAAAAATCCAGGGTCATCTAAACTTTGGCTTATGTTACCCATCTCAGATAATTCCCTTTATCCATTCTCAAAATATATTTAACATTAATGAACAAGAAATCAAGGAATATAGTATTCAAATATTTTCCTGAGACCGCAGGAGCTGGAATTGAAATACACAGCTCTTATATTGCAGAGTCTGTCCCCATAAATTCCAATCTTTCATTGGACAGAAGTTTTAATACATCAGGAGCAGGGATGAGGACAGGCTTTCACTTCTTTGTGTAAGGAAAGGAACTTTGCTCATATATTTGATCACATTTTCCTGCAGGGTATCATCTGAACACTATAAATCGAAGCAGCAATAAAGGGAAGGCTCCAGAGACACCTGTGGAATAACTGAGTGAGCGGGAAAACAAATGATTTTAAAACAAAACAGAATAAAACTCTAGCAGACTCGGTTGACTTATTGTTGACATAATGCATCTGCTTTCTCATTCAAAACTGACTCTAAGATAATTTCCTAAGATCCAGGGATCCTGGTAAGCTCAGCCAACTTAGGTTTTCAATAATATTCGAGTGTGGTTTAAGACTAAGTTTGCCATGAGGGGAAATAGAAAAATGCGCAAATGGAAGGCATTTGGAGTTGGAGTTTAATTTCAAAGGTGATGTTGCAATACTACCTTATACTAAGTCTTTCTGTATATTCCAGTTAGAAAATTGAACTGGAGAGGTGGCAAGGAGGATGCTTATCAGGAATTCCATTCTGCAGTGAGAGGTGTTGCTATTGTCAGGCACATACTGGGCTTCCTTCGTAAGTCAACTCACCTACTCCACCGCTAGTAAGGCTCTGATTATATAAATTATTCTTCTGGGAAATGATGGGTTTGTTCTTTTCCTACTTCTATCCATAAGATCTTGCTGGATCCCTCTTGTAACAAGTGGCTCAAGATGAATTGTCAGGGTTAGGTGTTAGTGCCCATGGTGAAATAGATAAATAGATATATACATACATAAATGAATGAATGAGTAATTGAATGAATGAATAAGAGAGAGAGACCTAGCTGCTGGTTCCCAGGGAGACAGAACATGTGTCTTAATCAGAACAGACTATCTAAATCCAAGCCTATTTTTAGCTGAAAAATCTTTTTTGTAATTTTAATGAAAAAATAGTACCTATTATCCTAAATTTGAGTAAAATGAAAAACCTGTGCTATTAGAATTATTCATAGCAATGCAATTTGTTTAAAACTTTAGCAAAATAATTTTCCAATAAAAGGTAAAACTTAACCCTTTGGGACAGACAGTTTTGCAGTTTTGAAAAGTGCATGTGGAAGTCACGGGTCACCAGAGAAAAGCTGGCTTGCTGGCCATCAGGATATGAGCCTCATAGGAAGGCTTTACTCTGGTAGATACACCTCAGTCCAGGATCTGGCCCTCAAACCAAGAGCTTTTGTCAACATTCCACTAGCAGGCATGTCTCCCAAAGGGGGAAAATTTTTATTAACTAAGCTCAAAAGGATCCAGATATAAAAACCAGAATTTCGACTTATGAAACAAGAAGCAAAATTGCTGGGGAGATGGGTCTCTTGACATTCGTGGGGGCAGAACAGCTTCTTTGCTGAAACCTACAATGCCCCATACATGGGAGGAAATCGATATCTCCTCCTCTGTATGCCTAGCCAACCTTACCCATTCTTTTAACATATTCCTTCTTCAGAAGAGGAACAAAATAATTGTCCAGATAGAGACTTTCTGAAGAGCTCACAGAATCCAGCTGTGCCTCACCGAGTTTGCAATCTCATAAGAACTTGATTGAATTTGGGCCACTCTCAGATAATCTCTTGGGTTGTTCCTACGGATAGCTGATTATATACCTCATCGACTTACCTTACCTTGTGGCTCTTCCCAATTTCATTCTCAGAGAATACAAAAAGTGGTCCCTTCATTTAAGCCAAAGGACTGCTTAAAACCAATATCCACTTAGTTTTTCATGTGTAAGTATTTTATTTTGAAAATTCTGGCCAAAGAAGGAAATAGCTGCATTAGATCATCACTAGTCTAGTTTGAACCTCAAAAGCTCTTAATTCCAGTATATACTTCTGTTTTGATTGAGTAATCTTTTGGTTGGTTGAGGCCCCTGACATCACATTGATAACACTAATTTTCTTCCAATTTTTTGGATGCTCCTCAGTCTACTTTGAGGGCTTTTCCACTTTTGTCGGTTCCTTATGGGTTGGTATTTCTTAGTGTCCTATCCTTGGTCACCTTATACTTTCAATCTAATGCCTCTCCTTTCATAATTTTCTAACAACCGGAATATATTATGAACTCATATGCTTAGAGGTACCGCAGTTATCTCAAACTCAATGTACAAAAAATTGTACTAGCAAAATTCTGGTTCTCTGCCATTCAACCATTTTCCATCTCATAAAACTGGAAATTATTATTTGTTCCTCTATATTCAATTACTTTCCAAATGCTACTGATTAGGCCTCATGAAATTCTAAAAATTTGGATATCTCCTCTGCCACTGTTCTTGTCCAAGTCACCGACACTTCTCTCCTGTATTATTAAAAGTCTCCTAACTGCCTTCTGTATCTCCATCATTGCACCATCGCAATTCAGTCTCCATATCGAAGAAGAGTGGTCTTTCTAAAATGCTTCTCATTTCCCTGCTTATAACACTTAATGACTCTCTTTTTGTCCTGATAAATGCTACCTAATGTTAGATTTAATGCATCATACAATAATTATCTAGTTACTTGACTATCCTAAAGATAGTCACTGTATTTTGTCCATCGTTTTACTCCTATTGCCTACCAGCATCTGACAAATCATAGTAGCTTAATAACTATTTGGTGAATCAATGAGTGAATATAAACTTTGTGTGAGAGGAATATCTACAAACATAAAATAATGCATGTATAACTTTAGGAGCATGTTACAAAGTGCAAAGATATCATATTTTAAAAATTGTTGTATGTGTGTTAGACAGCGCTATGCATGGTGGTAAACAGGGAGGTGAGATGATCCCATGTCCATTATCTCATTTGACCCTCAAAAGCAAGCTGTGAATTAAATACTCAAGAGAAACAAGAGAAGATAAAAGGAAGCATTTTAGAGGACAGACCGTAGAGCTCCAATTTTGCAGTGCCTGCTTTTAGACATAGGATTAAGTTATGAATATTATTTTTTCTTCTGGTATTTACTATTATTACCTGCTATTAAATGTTTTGACTCACAGAGTATTTATATATCATTAATATTAATATTATTTTCCTAATGGGTGTGTGTTTGTATATACACACGCATGCATAGAGAAAGTAGACTGTGGTTAGCATTGTGAGATCTGGCAAATGGCCTCTCTATGTGTCAGTTGCCTTTTCTATTAAAGAAAAATTCTAATAGGATCTACCTCATGAGTTTGTGTGAGGTTTAAATGAGTTTGCATATAGAGTAATAGAAAGAGAGCCTGGCACATAGTGTACACATTAATTATTGCCTCTTAATTATTATGCATATATAATAAGTTACTAATTTGAATCTTATCACTTTATCTGGAAGCTAATATCTACTTACATAAAGGTCACCCTCAAAAATTTATATTAAGCTTACTGGAAAGCGATTGATTATTACATTTATTTTCACAAATTGTGTGTATGCCATTTTTTCTAATTATGTAATAATTTTCCTAGGTTTTTGTCTTTCATATTTCAAATATTACCTTCACTAATTGGTAGGGAACTTTGGGATTACAATGCCCAAACAAATTTCTTCTACATAAATTTACCTTCAACAAATTCCATACTCAAACGTCCTAAATACTTCTTGAGTACTTTTCTTCCTCCCTAACGTTTATATAACATTTTCGTTACTTATCTTCTAAAAGCAAATGACTGTTATTAAAACCAAATTTTTACAGGCTGTTCGTTTCCAGTGCAGATCATGGCCTCTAGGTGTTGCAGAATCAAAATCAAAACTACTAAATAATTTAGACATAAATTAGCAATTAACCGAAAATGACATCCCAAACCGTGGTTCCTATGTGGCAAGCGGGCTGACAGAATTGTTACAATTTGGCAGATCAATAGCATCTCTCTCTCCCTCTCTCTCTCTCTCTCTCAAAGAGATAAAAACCTATGAAGGACATAGAAATGTATTTATATAATAAAAAATAATTAATACAAATTCATTTCTCTTCTCCTGAAAAATTAATTGTGCCTAAAAATTCTATAACGTGCTAATATATAATTGCTACTATATTCTTATCAGTTAGAAAAAATCCTGTACATAGAAACACCTGGAGGGAGGGATATTCAATATTGAGGTAGAAGTCTATAATTTCATCTCATTTTTTATTCAGCTGTACTCTAACATCCCAAATTGTTTAACCATTTTTTTTAAAAAATTGAAAAACAGAAAACTTTATTTGGGGCTAATAGAATATCTCCTTTTGTTAAAGGCTCATATTGGAAAGGAAAAAGTAACACAGTAACATACTACCTTTTGTCTTCACACACCAACATCAAAGCTATTGCAAAATTCAAAATTATAGAGTTGGAAAGGATCTTATAGATTGCCCCCAGATTTGATAGCTGAGAGAAGTGAGGTGAGAGGGAACTAACAGTCATGCCCAAAGCAGCATACAGGTTTGGACATTCCTGGAACAAGAACCTCTGCCTTCGAATGCCAAGTCCCATGTGCTTTCTGTGTCTCAATTCAAAACAAATTATTGTGGATCATTGGTTCCTGGTAACTAATTTGTTTTTAAGATAAAACATTTCTGTCTTTCACACAAGATCACCCATACTTTAGAGCACAGCAAATGTGGTTTCACTCTAAGCCAAATAAATAGAAACAAAGGGCCACAGGGTTGCAGAGATACACCAAATGTCTCACATTGCTCACCTTTCCCAGACAAGGTTATGTCAAAACTTAGCAAGAAAAAGAATAATTGATTATGCTTAACTTGACCTCCATACAAGAAAGGCCCCAAAGTCCTATTCTACCATTCTAACATCTAAGAATTCAGTTATACCTCTCAATTCTCTCCATTCTCATCCTGATATCTAAGGGTCTCCTTGATATTATTTTGCCATCAACGGGTAAATGAAGACCGGATCAACCATTCTCAGTCCAAGAGTGCTTTCTCTACTATTAAGTTCATTTAGTAGTTTGCTAAATCATGACATTCTTGAGAGACAGATTAGTTCTTACTTAATGTCTCCTCCCATAATGTGCCAGCACCTGGTAGGCGCCCAATACATTTTAGAGTAAATCAGTCATTGATCTTGAGGACTATTTTCTTCATGATGAAAATTTACTTTAAATTTTTTCTACCTATTTTTTTTTTGTGGTGAGAGTTTATTTTCTGTTTTAATTTTCCTCCCAACGTTTCTAGTAAAGTAGTACAGAACTGTGCATTGTGCTCTCATAAGAGTACAAACGTTCAGAATTTAGTGGAAAGATTATTTAATAATTTAAAATTGTAATAAATCTTCTGGAGTTTTTAATACTAGTTTTCCTTAAAGAAAATAGTGCTCATGCCTGGCCCCATAGCCAAGTGGTTAAAGTCCTGCATGCTCTGCTTCTGTGGCCCAGGTTCCCAGGTTCAGTCCTGGGTGCAGACCTACTCCACTCACCAGCCACATTGTGGAGGTGTCCCACATACAAAAAAAAAATATATATATATATATATATATATAGGAAGATTGGCACACATGTTAGCTCAGGACTAACCTTCCTCAAGTATAAAAAAGGAGAATTGGCAATGGATGCTAGCCCAGGACAAATCTTGCTCAGCAAAAAAAGAGAAAAAGAACATAGTGCTTTACTGCTGACTAAGGATCAGCCTAATATCCGTTCTCACAAACCCCATGCCTCAGGGTCTATTTCTATTGTATTAGCACTTAGGCAGTCATCCATTATAATAGAATCCCAAGACAGAAAGACAATTATCTTGCCAAATGAGCTTGTTCCTAATTAGAGAAAAAAATAAAATACCTAACCCAGAAGTGTTTATTTTCCTTGCATCTCAACATACATGAATACCATCGTTTTAGCTTTCAATCAAAGATTATGAGAATGATTCCCTTTTCTCCTTTGGTATCAGGATCTGTAGGCAGTAAAGACACATTAAAGAGCCAAAACCAGGAAAAGTTCCGTAGATGTCAGCCCATAATAGAAATCGATGTCATACTGGAGGGCAATAGTAAGCTGGCCAGTCTGATGAACACACATAAGCATTGAGGTCAGAGCAAGGCAGGAAAGAAAGCCAGGTAGACAGATCAGAGGCTGATGGATACAGAACCAAGAGGTCAGATAGGCAGCTGGGACTAGAAATTAAGCTAAAAGCTATCAGCCAAGCGATTTTCTACTTTGGGAAAAGCAGGACAAGCGTTAAAAAGAATTAGCAGACGCAGGACTTCCCGTTGGATCAACTGCTGGCTCAACTTTTGCTCAACTAGTCTATTCCTCTCTTGTCGTGAATGAGACTGGCCCAGGGGTTGCAAAAGTGGCCACTGAACAAAGCCAGCTGGAGGGAAGAGTGTGGAAGCAGGGCATACCCACTGATTGCAGAGAATTTCTGTAAGATCTGCTGTTCCCAGTCTGGAAAACCCCAACTCAGTTTACATTGGGTCTTGAACATTACGATAACGATTCAATCAATCTCAGTAATATTAGCTCATTTATTAATTGAAGCCGTCATTATCATTTAGAAGCACCTTAATATTGACCTTTAGATCTCATGTTCTGTTTGAAGGGATTTCCCCATATTGTCTTCTCCTGCCGGAGACCCAACTTGATTTGGAAGTCAAAGCAGAAAAAAGGGCAGACCTAGTCAAGCCATGGAAGAAATGCTGGAGAACTTCCCACAGTTCTCAGCAAATTTGGCTTTCCTGTCGACATTGCTTCTTCTCTCCTGATCTAGGAAATTTGACCTAGTTTCTTCACTCATTTGTCAAGTATTTGTCGAGCACCTGTTATGAGACCAGTGGTCCGCTACGAACGTGACTAATATACGGATGGACTGTGGGAGGTTAAACATTCAGGGAATGCCCCGTCCAGTCCTCCTGGTTTCTACCATATTACCCTGAGATTTCCCATTCTAGTTCTGGCTTGAAACTGTATTTCTCCTAAACCAAATCAAATGTACTACTCACTCATATATTTGCTGAAGACTTTTTGAGACTCTTTAGCATGTGCCAAGTGGTAGAAAAACAAAGTTAAAAAAGACAGTTTCCTTGCTTTAGATAGCCCATAATTTATAAAGGACACACACAAAGAACTTGAATACTATCTCCTCTTGCTACAAAAGTATCTGCAAATACATGCCTTATCTATCTTATGAGAAATCAGGATAATTTTGAATTCTGGAATTAGAAAAATATCAATCACTCTTATTGAAGAAAGTTATAAAAGGAGAAAACTGAAGATTAGAAGTTGAAAAGTAAAAAACAAAAAATAGCGGAGAAGAAGGTGTGTGTATGTGTGTGTGTGTATATATATATATATTTCCCCCTAAGGAAAGACAAAGGCAGTTAAGGAAAAAATCAAATTGGGCCATATGGCTAGATTTCTTCAGCATTTATGTGAAGAAGAGGAACTGAGTAAGCCATGCAGACAGTTGCTAATTTGATGATCACAAGTGAAAGTGGGTTTTAAAGAAGTCTTCGGCAGAGATATGGGAGAAATGACCAGAAGACAGCAATAATATTTTAAACAGCAGAATTTACTCATCACTGTGTATATTCTGGGTATTGTTCTAGACACATCAACATGATTTAGTACAATACTCCTAATAACCTAATGATCCAGCACATTAAGACAGACTCCCCTAAAGTGGTTACCAAAGGATTTTCACAGATGCCTTACACCACACACATCAAATTAATTAGTTTTCAAATAAGTTGATGAAATACAAAGTTAAAACAAAACCCGAAGGAGATTTTTTTTTATACTGCGGGTCTTCTGGTGGTCTCTAACACAATACAGTAGAAATTCCAAGAAGAAGAATATAGTATATAGCAAAACTCATACTACTTTTGGACAATGAAACCCATTTTTCATGGAACCTATTCAAGTGTTAGTGTATTAGCACCCTGAGAAATATGCTTTGGAAAGTGCTGTGATTAGGCATTAGGCATTGGGAAGAAAGAACTTGAGACAGGAAACAAATGACTGTTAACATTCATTTACCTGCACCAAAATAAAATAAAATTACAAATTCAAACTTAGTAGAGCTTAGAGGAAAAGCACTCCTAAAAGACTTTCTACTTTGCACTAAAATGGGCATTGCTATTTCATTGTCATTGCTGTGTTCTTGGTTTTCTATCTTTACTGTGTTATTTTGATGGACTTAAGATGACCTCAGATTATGGAACTCTGATCATTTTACTATTATGACTCAGCTTCCTCAATCAAATATTATTCTACCATGGGAAATGTCCACAGCTTAATCCCTAAATGAGAAAAGAGTCACTATAATTACAAGAGTCATGAACAAAGTGATACCAGCACACTGAGGAGAAAGATCTGACCCTTCCTGGGGTGGGGAAGTTTTGTAAAAAGATGACAAAGGAGCTGTTATATAACTTCCATAGAAGCTGCTATAGTTTACTTAGAGACTTGGTCCAAGAAATATTTGATAAGAATGACTAAGGGAGATGATTATGGAATGGAACTTGTCAGGTTCTGTGTTAGAAAGCTCCTAGTTAATATTTTGACCCATCTCATAATACGTTGTGCGTCATTGATAGTAAACTCATTTGATTATTCTGGTGGCCTCACTTTGCCTCTGATTCAGAATGATTGTGTGGGTTAATTTCATTTTTATAGTCTATTTAAATTATCCCTGATCCAGTTCCAAATTTTATCTGAAGTGCATTCTTTAATACTATATTGCGTTCCTGGACAAAAGAGGAAGTCATTCTGGCATCTAGCCCCATCCTCCAAGCCTGACATCAGATTAGAAGACTCTTCTGAGTCTAAACACATTTCCCCATGGGATGAAAGTAGCTTGTAATAATTTCCAGATGGACGGCTCCTGCTGGCTCCTGGCTGAGCTTTATCTGTCCCCACCCAGCCAGTCCTGGAAAAAACTGAATGCTTTGGGTATCAGACAATGATTGGCTGGATATAGTATTGACTCTATCAGCCCCAGAAAAAATCTCAGATAGTCTGTAGTTTCCACTTCTCCACCCTATATGCCTATCCCTTGGACTTAACAATCAGAGGAGAAACTAACTTTCTCTCCCTGGTCACACTTCTTCCAAAGTTATTTAGAGGTGCGCAGCAGAGAACAGAGACCAAGGTCACCTCTCACTGGCTTCTTCATTCTTGGGCACATCGAGAGTCAGCATCCTCCTTTGTCTTACTTGGGAAGACAAGTCAAACACCCCAGATATTTTTCTGGTTGGGTCTTCTTGATCATTATGGATTTATCTTTGATTCATTTAAGTTAATTCCAGAATAAGCTTATTAAAGAGGGAAATTATGTGCTATATCTGCTCTTGTTTTTATAAGTGAGTAAAGATAAGCGAGAAAGTAAAGTTCCCTTTCACAGAATGAAATATTTCACTTTTAAAATCCAATTTTCAAGCTTGTGTAAGCTTGATATTATGCTCCAGAGTTTCTTTTCTTGTTTTTCTTCTTTTTCCCTATTTTATTACATTTGATAGGCAATTGTAAACCTCCAAGATAATTTCTGGAGCAAGATAGCTCGTAAACAAACAAAATTCTGATAAAAAGAAAGAGAAAGAGTCAGCTGAAAATGTGAAACTGAAGGCTGTACAAATGAAGCGGCCTAAAGTAGAAAATGAAAGTTGATTATGGCAAAAAATTAACAACATGAAAAGGCATTAAATAGAAAATCACTTGGACCATTGGTAAAAGTGGATTTTTAGAGTCCACTGTTTCTGAACAAATGTGCGTTCCTGAAACCAGAAGTTATTTCTAAAAATAAGGAAGAAGTGGGTCACCAGGCTACAACAGGATTTAAGGCTCACCTAGAAGTTTTGCAGAAAAAATGGAATAAAATAATCTGAGATAGAACGAAAGAAGAGTAATGATCTGGAAAAGAGGGTTGCAGGGCGATCCAGCCTTCTCTCCTTGAACCGTGCTGTGCAAGGACTCGTGCCAAAGCCACTCCAATATTTAACAAAAGGTCTACATAATTATTAAAGTTTTAGGATAAATACAGTAAAGCACAATTTAAAGCAGGAGTCCTATTTATTATTTTTCCTAATTGATTTAGCTGTGTATTTCTTGTTTCTTTCTGAAATTCTCTAATGGTTTGCCTTCGATGTGCCAGAGGGAACCCTGTCTCAGCTGCTGGAGACACTGATGTAGTCAAAGGCAGTTAGCCCAATATTAAGACTTCTGCTTTCCTCAGAATGCAGGAATATAAAGTATTTGAAATCTACCTCAGGAAAAAAAGGTAATCAAGTTTATTACTAGAGTGCAAGAAAAACTCAATTGTATATGAAATTATTTTATTAATTCAATGAATATCATTTTGAATTAATTTGTATTTTAGCTCTATGTGTGTTAACTAGTAAGGAATGTGATGATTTTCAGTTTTTAACAATTAACATCTTGATAAAAATATAGATATATTTTACTTTATTGGCTTTTTGTGACTCATTACATGTTTTGGAAATACTTAAATACGTAACCATAAATATTCATATAGATAAAGCTCACAAGAAAAACTCAGTATCTTCTGAACTAAATGATCCTTCATGTTTGACTAAAGGGTATAAGCAAGTCAATGGATCGCTAACATTATGGTTTCTGGATGAACATGTGCAAAGCAACAGAAAAGCAGAAGGACCTTAGAGATCCTAGATTGTGTCTGATCAGCTGTCTTAAAATGTAAAATGAGAAAATAAAGTTAAAATGATCACATGACAAGGAAGAAAGTGTTTAATTATTTTAAAAGGCTTTATTATGAAAATTTATTTAACCTTTCTAAGAAAAAGATTTTATCATCATTTTTGTTTATTATGACAGGTAAAGCAGTAATTGGTGCTTTCCAATGGATATTTTATTATCAGAAATAAAAGCATTATGGACGGGATGAGGTACAGTGAATTGTAAACCCTCTTCACTGTATATGGAGAGACAAAGGTAGCGGAAGGAGGTACCATGTTGGTGGTGGCATCCTCTTCTCTTCCCCACTGGAAGTATGTTGGCAATTCCTCTCTTCCTCTGGATATTTCCAGGTGTCTTCAGGCTAATCAGGGCCTATACCATCAAATGGCTAGGCTAGGTGTGTCCCAGATGTACACTTGAACCTACACCTGACAGGGCCTGTGGAAGCACCACTTCCTCCTCCAATCATTCACTGCAACATTTACCCAGAAGCCTACAGGTCCAGACTAGCTTTGCCAGCAGAAGCTTTATTTCTGGACAGATGCTAACCAACTATCACTGTGCTCCGCAGTGAACGTAGTTAAATATAAAATAAGAGCAAGATTTAAATATCAATATTTGGGAAATTCAGGAAATGTTCAATAAGCTATTTCCTTCTTAGTCGATGGCCACATTTGTTTTTGCAAATGTAGTCTGATAAAATGCAATGCCATGAGTTTTTCAATTGGTGAAATGTTATTCCTTGATTTTTCTCTAATTGATTATACGTGTGTTGAATATATCCTTCTCCAGGAAGTTGTTCTCCTTAATAAATAAGAACAGTTTTCACAAAAGAAATTTTCTTCTCTTTCTTTCTTTTCTAGAGCAGTTTTAGGTTCACAGCAAAAATGAGCAGAAGCGGGGCAGCCCAGTGGCGTAGGGGTTAAGTTCACACGCTCTGCTTCCGTGGCCCTGGGGTTTGCCCCTTAGGATCCAGGATACAGACCTATGCACTGTTCGTCAAGCCATGCTGTGGCAGGCGTCCCACATATAAAATAGAGGGAGATGGGCACAGATGTTAGCTCAGGGCCAATCTTCCTCAGCAAAAGGAGGAGGATTGGCAGTGGATGTTAGCTCATGGCTAATCTTCCTCATTAAAAAAAAAAATTGAGCAAAAGACATAGGGATTTCTCATATACTCCCTGACCCAGCACACACACAGCTTCCCTCACTATCAACATACTGCACCAGAGTGGTACATTGGTTAAAAAATTGACTTTTTTAATTTTCTCTTTAACTTCATGGGTTAATTTTATGAAATATGTTCTTTGTCCATTAAATGGTGAGAGAAAGAGCATCTACTTTGAGTGAGGACTGTGCAGGTAAGGGATACAGAGTAAATGAAACAAATATTCTTGCTTTATGGAGCTTCTACTACTAAGACCAAAACACAAGTGGCCTGTTGTAAGATATTTACTGCCTCACAATAGTTTTGGCAAATACAGACTTGTCCACAAATCAATAATTTATGATTAAGGATATTTCAATAAATGCTTAATTATTGTTTTTATTTTTGTTTTAAATTAAATCTTTTTTTTTTTTTAAAGATTGGCACCTGGGCTAACAACTGTTGCCAATCTTTTTTTTTTTTTTTTTTCTGCTTTATTTCCCAAACCCCGCCTCGGTACATAGTTGTATATCTTAGTTACAGGTCACTCTAGTTGTGGGATGTGGGACGGGGCCTCAACGTGGCCTGACGAACAGTGCCATGTCGGCGGCCATGATCCGAACACTGGGCCGCCGCAGCGGAGCGCGTGAACTTAACCACTCGGCCACGGAGCCGGCCCCTAATTATTGTTTTTAGATACTGATTTTATACTTAATCTATTGAATTTGGAAAACATGCTTTGAGAGATTGAGTTAAAAATGTATATAATCTCATAATTAACTGCTGGTTTATAGTACTTCATATACCGTTTCATTTGCAAATAGCTCCATCGATTACTAATTAAAGTTAATTATATGTTGAATTTGAACACCAATTTAGTTGTAAAACTACGGATTTTGGATTCAAGCTCGTTTGGGTGAACTCTGACTCTTCTGCTTATTAACGATATAACCTTAAGCATATTAATTAGCCTTTTTAAGCCCTGATTTTCTCATTTGTATAACTGAAATAATTGCATTTATCACATGAGACTGTAGTGATAAATGAGATTGTGCATAAAGGTTCATCACATATTAACCAATTATCATTAGAAACTGTTATGCACAGAATTGTGCCATCCCCCGCCCCGCGCCGCCCCCCCCCCCCCCCCCCCATTCATACGTCAAAGTTCTAACCTGCAGTACTTCCGAACGGGACTGTAATTGCAGATCAGGTCTTTACAGAGGTACGAACCCTGCCAACATCTTTCTCTTGGACTCCTCGCCTCCAGAACTGTAAGAAGCTAAATTTCTGCTATCTAAGCCACGTAATCTGTGGAACTTTCTTACGGCAGTCCTAGCTAACTAACATAGAAGCCAAACTATTACATTTTAACAAGAACCTTTTTTTTTCTGTCTACTTGATCCTCAGAAACTAGTTTGACTATTTTTTTCATTTTCAAAAGGTTAATTTTTACGTAGTTGTATTAGTTAGCTGTTCCTGAGTAACAAATTACCCTAAAACTTACCTACTTTAAAAAAAGAAATCTGTTATCTCATGGTTTCTGTGGATCAGGAATCTTGCTGAGTTTACCTGAATAGCTCTTGTTCAAGGCCTCTCGTGCGGTTACAGTCGAGCTTGCAGCTAGGGCTACAGTCTGAACGAAAATTCAACTCGGAGAGGATCCTCCAAAATCACTCTTGAGGCTTTGGCAGGATTCATTTCCTCATAGGTTGTTGGACTGGAAGCCTCACTTCCTCACTGGCTATTGGCCTTAGGCTTCCCTCAGCGTCTTGCTGTATGGACATCTCCATAAGGTAGTGCGTGGCAGTTGGCTTCCCTCAGAGCAAGCAAACAGGAAAGAAAGAGAGAATACTCAAGACAGAAGCCACAGTCTTTCTTAACTGGATCTCATAAGTGATAGCTTATTAACTCTGCCACATTCTATTTACCAGAAACGCACCTTCCAAAACAGAAAACACCAGGCCTAGATGGGTTTATTGGTGAATTCTACCAGATATTTAAGAAAGAAATTATGCTGATTTTCTACAATCTCTTTCAGAGGATGAAAGCAGAAGGAATACTTCCAAACTTGTCCATTAGGGCAGCATTATCCTAATATCAAAACCAGACAAAGACGTTACAAGAAAAAGAAAACTATAGACCAATATCTGTCATTAACATAGATTCAAAAATCCTCAACAAAACATTAACAAATAAAATTCAACAACGTTTAAAAAGAATTATACACCACCGCCAAGTGGGATTTATCCCAAGTATGCAAGACTGGTTCAACATTCGAAAATCAATGTTTATCATATCAGCAGGCTAAAAAAGAAAAATCACATAATCATATCAATAGATGCAGAAAAAGCATTTGACAAAATCCAACACACGTTCATGGTAGAAACTCTCAGAAAACTAGGAATGGGGGGAGTTTCCTCAAGTTTATAAAGAATGTCTACAGAAACCCATAGCTAACATCCTACTTAATGGTGAGAAATGTGACACTTTCCTACTAAGATGAGGTGCAAGGCAAGGATGTCTCCTCTCACTAGTTCTTTTCAACATCATACTAGAAGTTCTAGCTAATGCAATAAGACCAAAAAAAAAAAAGGAAATAAAATGTTTATAGTTTTGGAAGGAAGAAATAAGACTGTCTTTATTTGCAGACGACATGATCATCTATGTAGAAAATCCAAAAGAATAAACAAAATAATTCCTGGAACTAATAAGTGATTATAGCTAAGTAGCAAGATACAAGGTTAATATACAAAATCCAATCACTTTCCTATATAACAACAATGAACGAGTGAAATTTGAAATTAAAAACACAATACCGTTTACATTAGCACCCCAAAAATGAAATACTTAGGTATAAATATAACAAAATATTTGCAAGATGTATATGAGAAAAACTACAGAACTCTGATGAATGAAATCAAAGAAAAATAAATAATTGGAGAGATATTTCATGTAGATGGATAGGAAGAGTTAACATTGTCAAGATGTCAGTTCCCAATTTGATCTATAGTTTCAATGCAATCCCAATCAAATCCTAGCAAGTTATTTTCTGGATATTGGCAAACTGATTCTAAAGTTTATATGAAGAGGCAAACGACTCAGAATAGCCAACACAATATTGAAGGAGATGAACAAAGTTGAAGGACTGACACTACCTGACTTCAAGACTTACTCTAAAGCTACAATAATCACGATAGTGTGGTATGGGTGAAAGAATAGATGATAGATCAATGGAACAGAATTGAAAGCTCGGAAATAGACTCACATAAATATAGTCAACTGATTTTTGACCAAGGAGCAAAGGCAATAAATACAATGAAGCAAAGGTAGTCTTTTCAACAAATGGTGCTGGAACAACTGGACATCTACATGCAAAAAAATGATCTAGACACAGACTTCACACCCCTCAGAAAAATTAACTCTAAACGGATTGTATACCTAAAGGTATAAAACTCCTAGATGATGACAGAGGAGAAAACCTAGATGACCTTGGGTATGGTGATGACTTTTAGATACAACACCGAAGGCATGATCCATGAAAGAAATAACTGATATGCTAAATTTCACTAAATTAAAAACTTCTGCTTTGCAAAAGACAATGTCAAGAGAATGAGAAGACAAGCCACAGACTGGGAGAAAAAATCTACAAGAGACACATTTGATAAAGGACTGCTATCCAAACTACAGAACGAATGCTTAAAACTCAACAATTAGAAAACAACCCAATTAAAAAATATGCCAAAGACCTTAACAGACACCTCTCCAAAGAAGATACACAGATGGCAATTGAGCATATGAAAAGATGCTCCACATGATACGTCATCAGGGAAATGTAAATTAAAACAATGAGATACCACTACACATCTAACAGAATGGCCAAAACCCAGAACAGCAACAACAGCAAATGCTATACAGCAAGAGGAACTCTCATTCATTACTGGAAGGAATGCAAAAATGGTACAGGCACTTTGGAAGACAGTTTGGCAGTTTCATGCAAAACTAAACATACTCTTACCAGATGATGCAGCAATTTGTACTCCTTGGTATTTACCCAAAGGAATCGAAAAAATGTCCACACAGAAGCCGCACACAGATGTTTATAGTACCTTTATTTATAATTGCCAAAACTTGAAAGCATCCAAGATGTCCTTCAGTAAGTGAATGGATAAATAATCTGTGGTACATCCGCATAATAGAATATTATTTGGTGCTAAAAAGAAATGAATTATCAAGCCATGAAAAGACATGGAGGGACCTTAAATGCATATTGCTAAGTGAAAGAAGCTAATCTGAAAAGGCTACATACTATATGATTCCAACTATATGACACCCTTGAAAAGACAAAACTATGGACACAGTAAAAATATCCATGATTGGGGCCAGCCCTGTGGCCAAGTGGTTAAAGCTCGGTGTGCTCCACTTTGGCAACCCAGGTTTGCAGGTTCAGATCCTGGGCGTGGACCTACTCCACTCATCAGCCATACTGTAGAGGCATCCCACATACAAAGTAGAGGAAGATTAGCACAGATGTTAGCTCGGGACTAGTCTTCCTCAAACAAATAAACAAAAAAACCCAGGAAGATTGGCAATGGATTTTAGCTCAGGGAGAATCTTCCTTACCAAAAAGGAAGAAAAAGATCAGGAGTTGTCAGGTGTCAGGCGTTGGGGAGGAAGAGGAATGAATAGATGGAGCACAGAGAATTTTTATGGCAGTGAAAATACTCTGTATGATACCATAATGATGAATACATGTCATTATAAATTTGTCCAAACACATAGCATGTACAGAACCACGAGTGAACCAAATGTGACCTATTGACTTTGGGTGATTATCATGTGTCAATGTAGGTTCATCAGTTGAAACATCAAGTGTACCACTCTGGTGGGGGGTGGGTATTGATAATGAGGAAGGCTGCACATGTATGGTGGCAGGAGGTATGTGACAAATCTCTGTACTTTCCCCTAAATTTTGCTGTGAACCTAAAACTGCTCTAAAAAATAAAGTCTTAATAAGTCAAAAAAACAAAAAATTTCTCAAAACAGTAAGATGATGTTTTAAAACAATCGTCACTTGCTTAAGTTCATCGACTACGGGACCAGATGTTATATATGCAGTCTAAGAGAAAGCATCCTGAATCTAGTAAGTGTCTCAATTACTGTAACTGAAGCAGCTTTTGAAGAATTCTAAAAAATCTCTTCCTAGTTCTCCAGAAATCACACTCATGTTTGACATCTCCCATCTCTCATCCTCGGGGTCATAATACCATAAATATCACAGATTATAGTGTCCTTTGAATTGTTGAGATTACTTCCCACAAAGTCTAATCTTCATTATACTAATGGTTTGAGAGACTAAAACTAAGTTGATAAATCTTCTCCAATGAATGTTAAATCAAGGAAAACCTGAAGTAAAAACTGTAACCATATCGCAGTACCACTCTGGGCTGAAACAGAGCCATTAGTGGTGGATGAATCATTACAGCGGGAGAATACTTATCAAGGTATATTTGCCATATGATAATTGAATTGCAGAAGTGTTTGGGAACAAAAAGAACTTTGTTCACTTGTATATAGGCTGTAAGTATCTTGTTCCCTCACATCTATACATTAGTGTCAAGAGTATTAGGAAAAGTTCAGAAAATCCCAGTAGTCACCAATTCTCATCTGTGTTTAATTACCCGAAAAATCTAGACAAGTTTGAATCATCCAAGCCAGTGGTGTTTTCCATAACCAACTGTTTCTAATAAACATACACGATCAGAAGCAGTTCTGCTTTCTTAACCCTCAGCATTTTGAAATATCTGTACAGAGAAAAGCAATACTTGAGAGAGCATAAAATATGCCCTGTGGAGTGTTTCAAGGGAGTACATTCATTAAGTACTTCTTATGACATTTTAAATATTTTACCCATGAACACCCTATAAAATTGCGGTCTTTCTAATGCTGAATTGGGATTGCTTTCCTTATTACATATATGTACATTTCACCATTGCCACCCGCTCCCCATGACTTTTACCCTTGATTCTTCCCCAAAATATACCAAGAGCTTATTTTGTATAAATTCAGATTAGTTTCACCATTTCTAGGATAACCGTTCTTACAGTTGTTTATGGTTCTTAAATGACCCTTTGTGATATTTAAATATCATTAATCACTGCTACCACATTAAAAAATCGTCTGATGATGACATAATTGAACAACAGTTGGAAAATCATTAACTGTAAACAGATACTGATGAGCTCTTCAAAATTCGAGATGACAAATTATTTGTAATCTATGTCTGTATGAAGAATAAAAACACAACGTGAGAGAAATGCCTGTCTAAATTAACTCTAAAGAGAAATTATATAGCAACACCTCACAAATCTGGAATGATCAAGGAAAGTTTGCTTCAATTGAATATCTTACAGAAATGTACCTTTAGTACGTTCAAACAAAGAAACAAGTAAGATATACTTAGTTTAAGAGCCTGCCTTTCCCATCTAAAGTATCAACAGAATAACAGGCTTGCCACTTGGGTTTTTAAAAATACATTGAGGCTTAGTTTAGACAAATCTTTTGTTTTAGTTACACGAGGGCACTTTCTCTCCCTGAGCCCCATCTTGGTGTGGATACTAAAGATATAGAATTTGTATAACCCTACTCAGTTTTTTGCCCTGGATCTTTAGAACAGTGAAGGGGATGGTTAAATAAACAAATAATTGCAATATAATGAGATAACGTTATATTAGACAAACATACAAAGTAGCAAAAGCACAGATGAGAAAGAAATTGTGGTATAGTATATTACTCTCTTATGATTTTGTTTTAATCGGTTTAATATATGATAAACAACAACTAAAACTGGCGAGTTAAGCCAATATCAGCACTGAAGTGCCATTTTCAAATACTGATCATGAATAACCTTTAAAGGAACTGCCAGCCCACAATCTTTAAAAAGTTCAGGTAGTATGGCTTTTTGAGATTGAGGTATAGAAAGCAGAGCAGTGTGACAGGGAAACAAATCAAAGATGCAGTTCCCTAAGGGTCTTAACTAAACATGCTTCTACAATTAAGTTGGTCCCGGAACCTAAATATTTTTACTAGTAAGAATATTTCTTATTACAGATGCATCATATATAAAGCTGCTACATGCTGAGATACTGCCTAGTAAAACCATATCCTGGGTAATATTCATTTTTTAATACATGTATTTTATGTTAAGTATGAGTTACATGAAAAGTATGAGATATGTCACTTTTCTGTCGTTGCATTTCAATCATTTCCAGGAGTCTTAAAATTATGTTTCCCTTTTGTTTATAAACACACAGCATAAACCATCAGCAGCCGTCTACTTCCATCACAGGCCACACGCCACGCTAAGCCGTCATCCATCCTCCTCTTGCTCTGGCTGTGTGAAGTCTGCCCATTTGTATTTTGTGAAGATTTTAATCAAATTACATATTTCAGTCTTAGTAAAGCTATAAGATTTCATGAAATTCTATCCAGAGATCACTTGCCATGAGAGATTTGCTTTTGAATATGCATAGCGAATGTACTCTGGTGTATATTGGCAGAAGCAAATACACATCCCATCTCCTTCCACCATTTTATTTGTATTGACCTAAGAGTTGTTGCTAAAATTTCAGACTGAGATAAAACGGTTGTTATTCTCCAAAATATCACATGAGAAATCTTTAAAGATTATGTTAGTCACAAATAAAAATATTGCACTGTATAGGCCTCTCATGAATTATTTCTAGCTTTTGGTTAAAGGATAAAAAAATATCAAAAAGTCTATCATGAACTCATAATCCTCTCCAATATAAGATGACAATCTCTGAGTTTCCACTGTACCTAATACATATACAAAATCATATATAAGATAGGGTACCCTTGTGTACATATGTAATTATGGAGATTAAAGGAAGTAGATTAAAGAAAAACAATCATTAAGTTTTGCTAAGTCGCAAATGGCCCTCCGAATCTACCTCTTTCTAATTGTGTTATAGCTTAATGTTGTTCCTCACTGATTCCAACTTAGGCATCTTTGGGTTTTTCAAAGTTGATGTCAGTAAAAAAGCAAAAGAGCCATATATACCAAATATATTTAGATGGCACACCACTTAGGGCCAAGGGCCAATTTGGTAGCAAAATAGTGATCATCGTAGAATCCAAATAAAGGTCATGTCAAGACTTGCCTTAAAACTCCGTCTCTTCTAACGAGCCTTCCTCATGGACTCTACTTTCTCCTCATAACTTCTACTGTCTGTATTAAATGCAGCATACCCAGAAAGAGATGGTACTGCATCCTAGCCACTACTCTGGTCCCCAAGAATCTTTACTATAAAACTGTAATAATCAAAGATGGCATCCTAGATGAGCTCTCCCTCTCTCTCTCTCTCACTCTCTCTCTCTCAATCTCTCTCTCTCTCATTCTGGTATATTTCTATTATTTATATCTGTATAAACAGCATACATCTATCTTCATAATAATACCTTGAAGGAGTATATAAATAAATACTTTCAAGGATGACAAAAAATGTAGCCAGAATAACTGAGCCCACATCCTGTACAAAAAACCATATACAAGGTGCTGAACGTTATTATTATTTGTAAATGTATATAAGAGAGGGTATCAGTCTCCAATTTCTCTTTGGTGAGCAACAAGGGGTAAGTGTTAACCAGGATGACTATGTCCTTGTTCAGTCACCGTGCTCATCTGGGTGTCCCTGGTCTCTAGTTCCTTGTAGCCAGTTTTGCTTCAGAACCCTTACAACTGTCACACAATGCTTTTGGTCTCTTTTTATGTACTCTAAGGATGGCTGACATTGTGATGCTCAATCATTCTGATGTGCAACTATGTAGTATATGTGCTGTGCTGATACTAGAGGTGGTGGTAGATGTTAATGGGCGTGGAAGAGGAGCGCAGTGAGATAAATATTTTTTCAAGGGATTTCTTAATTTGTTAGGTGAGAGTTTCCAGCTGGTGTCCATTTGGGCAGCTCCGTGATTTATCCTGTGACATACACTGACAGTCCCTCAGTGGCTGTTTGATCCTTTTGTGTCCTGTTACACGTCATTTACATTTGCAGAATCTATTTTAAAGCTTTATAAAATCAGAAGAGCATTGGGATGAAAGAGATCATAGCTAAGATCACAGGGTGTAGAATCAACTACGTGGATGGATCTCAAAGCCACCGTTTGCCGACTATATAAACCAAAGAAAGTTATTTTCTCCCTTTTCTCATGTCTTAAATTCCATAATGTCTAACTCTTTTTAGTGAAGATGAACTGAAATATTATCAAGCACTTCAAATAATGTCAGGCATGAAGTAAACATTATGAAAAAGTTAGCTTGTATTTTTTTTCTAAATCTCGTTAGCAGAAATGAACATTATGAAAGCTTAAGCCCAGCTTCTTTCCTTAGTGGCTGACAAAGGTGAAATGAGGCAATGGAGGCTGAAACAGAGAAGGGGTTTCTGAACTCTCAGGTCCAATGCTCCTTCCTCTTCATCAGTTTATTCCTTTAGTATATAAAGGCCTATATTGTTCTCTAATTGCTATTTTTGTGTTGAAATTGATTCTATAACTCAAAACTCTGTTAGATCAATTCACAAATAGTCCTGTAATGCTCTAAGCAGTCTAGCACAATGTTAAGCATGTAGCAGGTTTTCAATAAATAGCTGTATGCAATTGTAAACTTTTGAGAATAGAATGAATAAGGCACTTTTCTCTATGGCTTTCATTCATCCACTTTTTAAATATATTTTTTCTGGTTAGTCTCAATACCCATCAGTAATACATTCCTTGGTAATGGTAGTGTGTTTGTATAGTTTTATTTACCTCTGTAACTCAAAAAGAGTTTGACCCAAAAAATATACTAAAGGGGCCAGCCAAGGGGCGTAGTGGTTAAGTTCTCATGTTTTGCTTAGGTGGCCTGGGGTTGGCAGGTTCAGAATCTGGGCACGGACTTGTGCACCGCTCATCAGGCCATGCTGTGGAGGTGTCCCACATACAAAATAGAGGAAGATTGGTGCAGATGTTAGCTCAGGGACAATCTTCCTCAAGCGAAAAAAGAAGAAGATTGGCAATAGGTGTTAGCTCAGGGCCAATCTTCCTCACAAAAATCAAAACTAAACTAAACTAAACGTAAAAGTATATTTAAAAGTTCCTAAACTATTTCTTCTTCACCTACTCCTCACATTTAAATTTTAAAATGCCTGAGTCCTAGATCATAAACAGTTAGTGTAAATATGTCTCCTAAAGGAAGACACTTTATCCAATTCTGCAGTCTGAAGTTCATTCTATCCCTTATCAGCTACTCTCTTATATGGGTGTCAAATCATCAAGTGACTTCTAGACATCCTATTTGGCTACAGTCTAGTTCAAGATACAATAGATATTATTTTTCTTTCTAATCATTAAAAATATTCTACTTAGGAGCATTTAACTTCTATTAACCAACGTAATATTATTAGAAAATACATTTAAACTATTACCTGACTATTAATACCTGAATTTAAATACATTTAGCTATTGATTATATTACCAATTACAAAGTGAAAAGTCACTCATCAAATGCTTTTTACTCTACATTTTGCCTGAAAAATCTTCTTTGGCTTAGGTTTAAAAACTATATTTAAAAACTTCAGGTAGTCAAAAAGAAAACAATAAAGAAGTCATTTTTTCATTCATTTTTAATTATTGGAATGAACATCACTGATGTGAATTTTCTGGAGGTTATAGCTGTCAGGTGTCATTATGTTGTTTATTGGGAACTAAATGTCACAATACGCTATATCCCAAACTTTAATTCTTCACTATCAATCAGCCTTATGCACTCCACCTGCTTGCACCTTCACCATCAGACCCCTCTTATGTTCCTTATTATTTTATATCACATAGCTGGCAGTCTTTTGTTCTCTCTCAACCCATTTTTAATGCCTTTCCTCCATCTCTGGTTTACTTCTACCATATTCTCTGTCAATCTCATTGGTCACAGCTCACGGAATTACAAGCTGTAACTGCTCCTAAACACTCTCTAACTAGAAACCTCACATCCATCATTGTTTGGTTTTTGCTAAACATAGCTTAGGTGTGGGGAAAATAGGGACCTATAGGAAGAATCTGACAGTTTAGCCTAACACTGCACAGTGCACTACAGGTGCTTACCCTTGCTTATAGCACTTGTTTTCTGGAAATTCAGAATAGGATTCTAGAATGTTAGCACTGACCCCAACCTTTTCATTAAAACCTTCATTCAATAGTTGGAGAAACAGAGACTGATTGGCTTACTCAAGTTCACTCTGCTAGTCAATGACAAATTTTGAACAGATGGAACCAAGGGCTCCCCATCTCGTTCCCTTTCTGCTTCACCACGGGGATGTGAATATTATAATAAAATAATATTATGAAATTTGGTTTAAGTAGGATTTAACAGTGATGGATAGCAAACATTTTTTGAATAAATACTCATTTGAGATGTGTGAAAAATTATGATTACAAATCCACCCCCAGAAAAAATGAGATAGTAATAATAAACAGCCAGAGGCACAAATAAGTCAATTTAGCCAAGAGCTCACACCAAATTAATATTTTTATGAAATAAATAATGTCCAATTTATGTATTTTATTGCTATTTAACTAGGCTGTTTTCATGAGAGAATTTTACAATCAGATCAAGATTATTAGTGTCCTTTTACAGAATGATTTAAAACAAAGGCAGATATACACTGAGAGCAAAGAATGGGAGAATGAACAATTTGAGTGGAAATTCTGAAAGAGGCCTCTCTCAAAATTGACCTGAAAATGTTGAACTGTGAGGCTACATGAAAGAATATTTATTTTTGCAGGTGCAATGAGAGCCAGGCAATTTCTGCTGAGGAACAGTAAACAATCCTTGTGGATATACCCAAAATCTATTCCCTTGGCACTTCCCACACCCTAGAGGCTGGCCCCTTAACCACTGTTAAAATAATATACACCTGATTACTAACAATTTTGAAGACTTGATGAAATGGAAAATGGTCATGGGCAAATAAAAATTATGAAAAGTGAGCTGATATAATATAGAAAACTTGAATTAATAAGTAAAAAGAGGAAAAAAGAAATAGAAAGATAAAGAGATAGATAGATACAGGGACAGAGAGAGGGAGAGAAAAGGAGAGAGAACTAGTTTAGAAGCACATCTGATTAAAATTCAGTTGTATTATGACTTATCTTGAACTCTAGGCAAATGCTTCCCATATACATTTCTCTTACACTGTAGAACAGATAAGACAAATTCCTGACTATCTCACAGAAATGTTCTAAGAACTAAAGAAGTAAGAAATCTTTCAATGTGGAATAAATAAGATTTGGCGGAAGTACAAATATTGCTGAAATTCCTAAGAACTGGAGTGGCCAGTAAAAACAAAGTAGAGGTTTTTGTAGATAAATAAACAATACAGATGAAAGGAATGTAAGCCAGCCGGCAATTGAGTTTTCTATTTCGACAACTGTTCTTCCTTTAAATCTAAAACTCGTTATTACAGTTCAGCAATTTACCTGTAGAGGATGACTTTGATTTTGATATGTGTTTTGATAGGATAAGAATTCAAACAAAAATGCAGATCAGTCAACTGGGATAACCTTAATTCACAAAACATATGTCTACAGTTTATTTCACCAAAGAAGAAGTTATGAAAAGCAGGGGGAAACAAACCAGAGGGATTGAATGCTTACAGCATATAAATCTGTGACGTAAAAGATGTTTGACCTCACCAGACAGTGAGAAAAGAAAAAACATTGACACAATCTCATCAAACATTAGCTGACATCACTGATATGAGAGTTGTGTATTCTGGCAAGAGAGTCTTCTATAGAACTGAAGATTTTTTTTTTTTTTCATTGAGGTCATGATAGTTTATAACATTGTGAAATTTCGGTTGTACATTCCTATTTGTCAGTCACCATATATATATGTGCCCCTTCACCTCTTTTGCCCACTCCCCAAACCTCTTCCCCTCTGGTAACCACTAATCTGTTCTCTTTGTCCGTGTGTTTGTTTATCTTCCACATACGAGTGAAATCACATGGTGTTTGTCTTTCTCTGTCTGGCTTATTTTGCTTAACGTAATATCCTCAAGGTCCATCCATGTCCTTGCAAATGGGACAGTTTTGTCTTTTTTATGGCTAAGTAGTATTCCATTGTACATATACCACATCTTCTTTATCCAATCATCAGTTGATAGGCACTTGGGTTGCTTTCACTTCTTGGCTATTGTGAATAATACTGCAATGAACGTAGGGGTGCATAAGTCTCTTTGAGTTGTTGATTTCAAGTCCTTGGATAAATACCCAGTAGTGGGATAGCTGGGTCGTATGGTATTTCTATTTTTAAGTTTTTGAGAAATCTCCATGCTGTTTTCCATAGTGACTGCACCAGTTTGCATTCCCAGCAGCAATGAATGAGGGTTCCCTTTTCTTCACATCCTCTCCAACATTTGCTATCTTTTGTCTTGGTTACTATAACCATTCTAAAGGGTGTAAGGTGATATCTTAGTGTAGTTTTAAATCAAAAAAGCATTTCCTTGATGACTAGTGATGTTGAACATCTTTTCATGTGCCTATTGGCTATCTGTATATCTTCTTTGGAAAAATGTCTTCATATCCTCTGTCCATTTTTTGATTGTGTCGGGTTTTTTTTGTTGTTCAGTTGTGTGAATTCTTTATATATTTTGGAGATTAACCCCTTGTCAGATACATGATTTGAAAATATTTTCTCCAAGTTGGTGGGTTGTCTTTTGGTTTTGTTCCTGGTTTCCTTCGCTTGCAGAAGCTGTTTAGTCTGATGAAGTGTCATTTGTTTATTTTTCTTTTGTTTCTCTTGGCCAAGTAGACATGGTATTCGAAAAGATTCTTCTAAGACTGATATCAAAGAGTGTACTGCCTATATTTTCTTCTAGGATTTTTAGGATGGTTTCTTCTAGGATGGTTTCAGGTCTTACTTTCAAATCTTCCATCCATTTTTAATTAATTTTTTGTGTATCGCCAAAGATACTGGTCAATTTTCATTCTTTGGCAGGTGGCTGCCCTGTTTCCCCCACACCATTTATTGAAGAAATTTTCCTTTCTCCAATGTATGATCTTAGCTCCTTTGTCAAAGACTAGCTGTCCATAGATGTGTGGTTTTATTTCTTGGCTTTCAATTATGTTCCATTGAACTGTCTATTTTTGTACCAGTACCATGCTGTTTTGATTACTATAGCTTTGTAGTATGTTTTGAAGCCAGGGATTGTGATGCCTCGAGCTGTTATTTTTCCACAGGACTGTTTTAGCTATTTGGGGGTCTCTTCTTGCCCCATATGAATTTTAAGATTCTTTGTTCTATTTCCTTGAAGAATGTCATTGGGATTCTGATTGGGATTGCACTGAATCTGTAGATTGCTTTAGGTAGTATGGACATTTTAACTATATTTATTCTTCCAATCCATGTGCATGGAATATCTTTCCATTTCTTTATGTCATCATCAATTTCTTTCAATAATATCTTATAGTTTTCATTGTATGAAAGATCTTTTACCTCCTTTGTTTTATTTATTCCTAGATATTTTATTCTTTTTGTTGTGATTGTAAATGGGATTGTATTCTTGAATTCTCTTTCTGTTAGTTTGTTATTAGAGTATAGAAATGCAACTGATTTTTGTAAATTGATTTTGTACCCTGCAACTTTGCTGTAGCTGTTGATTATTTCTAATAGTTTTCCTATGGATTCTTTAGGGTTTTTTATACACAGAATCATGTCATCTGCAAACAGCAAGAGTTTCAATTCTTCACTGCCTATTTGGACTCCTTTTGTTTCTTTTTCTTGCCTCATTGCTCTGGCCAAAACCTCCAGTACTATGTTGAATAAGAGTGGTGAGAGTGGGCACCCTTGTCTTGTTCCTGTTCTCAGAGGGATGCCTTTCAGTTTTTCCCTGTTGAGTATGATGTTGGCTATGGGTTTGTCATATATGGCCTTTATTATGTTGAGGTACTTTCCTTATAGAACTGAAGATTACTTTAAACAACAGAACTTCAAAATCTAATTCATAAGTGGTGCCATGCCCTTATTGTGCCCCCTTTACTCCATCCTTAAACAGGAACACACACACAAAACACATATGGACACAGACACATACACACTTATCACCAGATACCTGAGCTTTCTAAGGAAACTTAGGTGTTGGTGTCTATACGGCATGGGGTCTGGTGAGGATGGTCCTACCCATTGTTTCTTCATTACAGGCTCTCCTCCACAATGTCGAAGTGTCTCATCATTGACCCCGAGCCAGCCTTGAACCTCCACTGCTGATGCACAAGTTTCTAATGCCCAGATACTGCCACCTCTACTACTATCATTCTTATCTCTACTACTCTTCTCTTCTTCTCTTTTTCCAGTTTTTAAACTTTTGTATCTCTGGTTGCTCCCCCAATCTTATTTACATTTCTCTTGAAAAGACTTTAGAAACCTCTTTGGAGAAGCCCTTCTCTTCTGGCCCTTCCTACAATCCATGTAAACAGAAAGTATAAATATCTTATTATATAGGTAGATCTACTGGAGCAGATACCACACTACAATTGATTGTACTTGTATTACAAATCATAATTGTAATATAATAAATTTGGTCTATACTACTTATATATATAATGTCATATATAATTTTACTATAATACATAATATGTTTTATAGATCATATAATTACGTACTTACATGATGTGTATATGCATGTGTGTACATGTGTGTGTATACACATACAAACACACATATATACTTGTTTATATAATAGTTGCTCACTTGTTTGTGAGCTTTTTAAGGAAAAGACTGAATTTTGTCCAATTTTTTAGGCACTTACTGGGCAATCAATAATTTGAAGGATGAATAGATGACGTACATGGGGCTGTGTCTTCTCTTCTTGATCTCAAACCAAACACTCATAGTGAGGCAGGTATCATATTTAAAACTTCAGCTTGGCATATGTGTTTAATTTCTTCTTCTTGCTGAAGAGTTCTTTCTTTCCAGTCAAAAATGCTCCTTCTTTCTATGTCTCTTTTGTTGTTTTTCTTCTTTGTTTTTTTAAATCATTCTGGGAAATTGAAAGTCTAGGAGTAGTTCACAGACAACCCAGGTATTACTCCAGAGAAAAGGTAAACAAATGCAGTATATAGGTAGACATATTAAGTGTAATATCGTTTTTGCCATATGAGTACATGACACCATCTTTAGGGACTATGTCACTTTGAAGTGATCACAGTAAAGGACTACTGGTGACTGAAAACAGTAAGGATTCATGGATTTTAACAACAGTGACCCTCTCTCATTTTTGAAAGGAAAAAAGTCATTAAGAAATCAAAAATGTTCACTGGAAGGAAATTATTTATCATAAATTAAATTGATTCCAGTCACTTAGTTTGCTCAAGATTAGAATTTTCCTGTGGTTATGATACCAGCAAACAGCCACTGATGATTAAGTATCTAGGTAGTGAACTTTTTTTCCTTTTTGCAATTACTGATTATAGCTTTTAGCTGTTTAAACCACCCATTGTTAACTATGCTGCTTAGGCAACATGCTGTCTGACTCTCACTAGATTCCTATAGATAACATCTTCCTGGAGCCTGGGTCACCATGGTAATGGGTGTGTGAGCTGTTTTTTTCAGGAATTAGAACTCCTTGCCTACTTCAGGCCTGTTGAGACCACCATCTCATCAACTGGGCCCATGCGGATGTCCGATAGGCAGCCTTTTGGCATCAAGAGGCTGAAAGCTCCACCCTCACATCATGCTAATGCCGCCATTTTGTGACATGCGTCCTATGAAGAAGCATGAAGTCTGACTACGCTTGCGCAGATCATCAATTCCCTCACCTCTCCTCACCTCCCATCACCTCTGTCCACATTTCAGACCACCTTGCCCCCCTACCCCACAAATATCTCTGAGTCTCTATTTTTGGGAAGGGAATTTGAGGCTCATGCTCTTGCTTCCTCACATGGCTGCCTTGTGAGTAAACTCTCTCTCTGCTGCAATCTCATCGTCTAGGTGTTTGGTTTTCTGAGCAGTCGGCAAAAATGATCCTGGTTCAGTAACAGTTATCTTGTTGACTAAGAGTTGAGACTGATAGCTGGGCAAGGCAACTCACCAGGTCAACACTTTGTAAAGAGAATGAATGGTCATGCTGATATGATAATTTTACTAAGTGCTTTAGTTCAGCAATGAAACCCAGGCTTAGGCCACCCCAGGCCAGTCTTTTCAGATGCTACAACTCAATCAGCCCTGAATGACAATAGAATGAGCCAATAAAGTCCTGTGAAAGGTCAACCTACAGACTTGTGTCTCAAAGTTCTCTGTATATTTCAGATTTGCACCAAACTTTGATGTAGGGATTCCAAATAGGAAACTTTTGGATTGATGCTCACAAGGAAGGAGTCACAATTATCTGTTCCTTGAGAAATCATTGTTGATTTCCAGAAATTAGAAGATTCTATAGCCTGTGTGCTTTATTCGGTGATTGCAAAATAATAAATTATTAATGTTATCAAATATAACAAGCTAATTTAATATTTTCTTATAATTCACATCACATGGATATTGTGATACGACCCCAGATCTGCTTCCCCTCCTTAGTCATCCACTCAAAAGACTTAGGAGACAAAATAAGTCAGGAAAAGCCATAGCTTTATATACTCTTACAATAGTGCCTTCACTTCAGATAACAGAAACCCTTATGCTACAATAACTGTGGCAAATAACAATATCTATTAAATTAAATAAAATAAAAATCTACTCAATGTGCCAAGAAGTATATGGAGTGCTCTCCTACGCTAAAAGAACACTTTTATAATTTGAAAGAAAGGTATCATTATAGTATCACATTTCTGAAAAACAAAAGTTACTGGCTTTCACATTTAAAATATTGTATTTGTCAGTGGTTTATGGGGTGTGTAGGAAAACCACAAGTTACTGATGTAGGACCCACTCACCTCTTGATAGATAAATTCCACGCAGCTATAGCAGAATGTTTGAAAAAGTTATTTTTGAATGAAGGCTTTTATTTTCAATGCAATTCAGTGCCTCAGGCTGCAAGTTCCTTTAACTCGGGTTGAAGGATGTCTAGTTTCTGCTGAAACAAAAGTATGAGATGAATTATGTCAAGAGAAACCCTGGCTTGTGTGCTGTGCTCTCGCTTACTCATAGAGGTTTCTTTGTAAAATGCAATGCCTGAGGGTATGGGCAGGGAGCAGATTCTAGTATTTCTCTGGTCAATTCCAAACAAACAAATGAAAATGAAATAAAATGGCAGTAATGGAGTCTTTCTTACGAGCAGAGGGAAGCTGTTGGTCTCTTTAACTTTTCCCAGCTGTGTTTAGTATTCTACCTTTATTATTTATTGATGTAGAAGTGAAGCTTTCCTTTGCACTTATCTACTGGCTTTACAAAAATTAAATCTCCAAAATAATATCCAGCGAGTATGCCCCGATTTCTAAAGCATTCTTTTTAATGCATTTGCTTCTGCGTTTCACCTGCTTGGGGAGATCTCCATGAATGTGCAACCCTCCCATTTCCTAACTCCTTTCCATCTTTATCTTTCTCTGAAGCATTTATAAGGGTCTAATGTCAACTTTGCTCCTTTGCTCTATGGGTTGCTTGCCTCCCCTTCACCCTAGATTATAAGCTCCCTGAGGGAAGGACCTTGTGTCTCTTTTGGTCACTGCTAAATCCCCAGAGGCTTAAACAATGACTGGTACATATGCTTGTAGCCTTTGTTCAGGTACACAGAGCTGGGTTTCATGGGATAAATCAGAGAGGTGGAAAAGCAGGTTGGAAATCTAAACAGTGGGGGTACATGTCATCTACAGACTGTTTCTTCACTAATTCTCAGTAGATGATTGACCCAAGGGAATTTTTCGAAATAGGTTATGTTTATCTGTTTATATCATCCCTGTTATCTCTTTTCTAAGCCCCTGTTTGCTCTCTCCCCAGGTGCCCAATGCTCTTTCCTGCCTCATTCCCCAGTATAGCTTCTATACTTCTGCTTTAGAAAGGTGAGTAAAGATAATCTTCTTTCCTTTAAAATACGAAGTGCTCATGGCTCCAGTCACTTCAGTCTTTATCCCTCCCTACATCTTACTCATAACTCCCATTCTCTTTGAACTCATAACAGATAACTTCTAGGGAGAGTGATATCAGTATAAACAAATTCATTTTTAACCTCTTAGACTCTCCAGGTTTTGTTTGCCTGCTTTTCTGTTTTTCTTGTTAAATCAATCTAATTTTGAATTTTTGAAATATCAAGAGTGTGACAAAGCCAGTGAAAAATTCTGGACAGTTTTAGAGATGCATCTTTGAGGGCAGGACCTAGGATGACCAACTTTTCCCAGTTTGGGACTTTTCCAGTTTTAGCACTCTAAAGAGACCTCTTGGTCTCAGGCAAACTGAGACAATTGGTCACTGTAACAGGACCTCGACATATGGGCAAGGTTTCCTCCTGGGAACATGTCCCTGGGCTTAGGTATCTTAAATCATTCCCACTTGTTTCCTCCTTCTACTACTTCTGCTCTTCTAAAGCCACCAGAGCTTTGCATAACCGCTGTCATGGCAGTGGCAGTGCTGGCTCTATGGTGGGGAAGCAGGGAGTGAGAACTGGAAGAGAACCAGGTCCCAGTACAGCTACAGCTCTCCTGGAAGTCGTGAACTTCTATTCGACTAGCCATCTTGGATGCCCATTCAAGATAATTCATTCAAACTGTCAATGCGACCCAAACTATAAGACAATGTACCTCTGAAAATCAATGCAGAATTAAATATTGTCTTACAATCAATAAGCAAATTATATTGAAAAGTCTATTAAAGGTGATATGGCTTCCACACAAAGAACAATGACACTAGATATTTGAAAACTACAACAAAGTTGTTTGCTTGTTTTTCCATTTGTATCACAGATGGCAAATATTCTGTATTCATTGGGAAGGTGCCATAAGCTTTGTAAGAAGGCAGCATCATCTATAATATATGACCTGTCAGGGGAGATTCATTCCAACATAGAACTTAGCTCCAAATGCCCCTGACCCTGCTATCCTACCTCTGTGCTTTATCTGCGTTATGGAAAGAGCACTAGTTTAGGACTTAGAAGGCCTAGTTCAGTCCTAGCTCCACTGTGTGTTAAATATGGGAAGTTGAGCAATCACAGAACATTTCTAAGGTGACCAATAAACAGATAACATCAAGAGCTAACCTGCACAGTTCACAAGGCTGTTTTTGGATTAATAAGATGATAACCTTGGAAGGTTTTCTCACATACACAGAACATTATTGCCTATTTGGTAACATCAGTTCTTCACATCAAATTTAATGACGGGCCATTAATCTATTGATAGGAAAATTGAATTATAGCAACCAAAGATGCTAGAAAGGTGGGGCCTTTAGTTGGTAGCACGTTATGTCATTAACAAAGCATGAACTATATCATTTAAAACTTAGAATAACCAGGCAGAGTAGTCATTGGTGTTTGAGAGATGTAAGGTGGGCGAGTGGAAACCTGTAAAGCAGAGAAGAGGTTAAAAGGGTTTGTTCAAGGTCACACAACAGTATCTTTTTGTATATTTTTGTTTTTTACTTCTTTCTAGTAAAATTTAAGGTATCATGCCTAACTGAAAGTGGGAGAACAGCACTAAACTGGGGTTTTTAAAAATCCAATCTTGAGTTCTTTTTTTGGAACCATGCTAGAAAATTTGGTGTCCTAGGAGTTTAAAGGTCAGAAGTCTGCAAGCAGCAGCCTGCTTCTCCTTGGGAAAAATCACACAATCTGTCTGCAACAGTTTCCTCCTTTGGAAAATGAGAAGTTGTGTTGGTTTGTGTTTTTTCAACTATTAGGTGAAATAAAACAAATTAGAAAGAAATAGTTCAAAGTACATAGCAGATACTAAAGATAATTGTTTCTTGAAATGTGTTCAATTGTGTGTGTGTGTTTATACATACACACTGCGTCAGAATGTAAAATATTTATCGTTAGGGTTCGTGGTCAAAGCCACTTGCTGTTTTTTTAGATGTTTTCTACAGTTCTTTCCAGCTCTTGCCCTCCACCGATTCTATTACGCCCTCCCTGGTTTTAAATTAAAAAAGCCATCACTTAAACTTGAATTATTTTCATACTTGGTTAATAGCTTAAAATATTTCCCTAAGATCCTGCTGCGTACAGTCCATTTCCTTCCTGTTTTCTTTTTCCTTCCTAGTCTCCACCTCTGCCCCCATCCCTGCTTGTAAATACTTCAAAACTCTATGTACAGATTACTTGTAGTCATATTTTGCACTTGAATGTTGACCCATTTGAATACATTATTCTATAAATATAATGCTTAAAAAGTTACAAAAATTTATATTATCCTTACTGTGTGTAAAAAATGGCCAGTGGCAGCTCTAGAGTACCTGCTTTTGATGTTTTAAGATGTCCCTTTCAATGAAATGCCTCCTAGAAAGCAGAAAGACTTTGGGAAATTAAAGTGATCGAAAGAGCTAAATATCATCACAAGCTGTGATCAGCAAAATGGAATCTTCTCTCCCCCACATACACATATGTTCAAACTGAGATAAACATGCACATTCTTCAATTACAAGCAAAGCTTTCTTGAGAGACAAGTGGCGGGGAGCACTGGAGCTGAAAGCGATGTGACAACACGGTGGCACACAATGGTGCGAAACAACTCAACCTTGTAATTAATTTCTATCATTAAAGTCCCATCAATATCACTTAGCTGGATGACTCTGACAGGATGGGAATATTACCTAGAGACGGATTTCCTACTTCAAAGGTTATAGTACTGTTTGCATATGTACTTTAGAATAAATTATAAAGAGGTGAAAAATATGGAAGGCTTTTTGTATAACCCAAGAATAACTTAGCAGAGCATAGATGTATCTGCTTGACATTGGCTGTGGTGACCATAAAGCTTTGCATCTTTTTTCCTCCCTAAAAAAGAAATGCAGAGGTTCAACTCCCAAAATTGGATTGAGAAAACCGCATACATTTAGGATCAATTTATACAACATTCTAGAACTTGTCATCTGTAATGGTTAATACTAATGAAGTATACAAAATTGTCTCAAGCTGGAGTCATTAAAGGAAACAGAAGGGAAGGAGAAATGGGGTTAGATGTAGCCAATTGCTGAGAAGACAGTTCATTAAACGGATTTGGAATGGACAAGATAGGAACAAAAAATTCCCTTTGCAGCTATACCAGTATGGCTAAAGAAAGCAAAATCGCTTGCAGAATAGTAGTCAGCATGAAAGAAGTTATATGAAAAGCTATAAAGATTTTCCTTAGATGCAAAATCGAGTTTCGCTCATCCTAACCCAAAATCTGGCAGGTGATTCATTTGAGAGACCATTCTGAACTCCCCCAATTGAGAAATTCACATTATATAACCCTTCCTGTCTAGGATATATTATTGCAAGAGGTTTATTGTATCTTTAAAGCATAGATACATCACTTAAAATGACTTCTAATCCTCAATGTAGGTATCTACTACACTTTCTTTCTTGGAAAATTCGACTGGATTCCAAGCAATGAAATGAGGCTAATTGTACACTATTTTGTGAGAGACAACAGGCTCCAGAATTAAAATTACCTACAATTTGAACTTAAATTAATATATGAAATAAATCAAACTTTTTAAAGTCTTTTCTTCAGATTAAATCAATGGAAACAACAAAATAGCTCGTTGTTGGATATTTCTGGCTTTTAAATTCAATTTGCACCTTGACAAAATGTAGCTTAAACACGCTTCAGGCATATGTGTGAATAACATGGTGACATTTTCTTCAGCACCTAAAAAAATGGGAAAATGTTTAAAAGGTGATAAGATGAGTTACTTGTGGAAAAGAGATTCCTATTTCTTCTTGACTTTGCCTCAGGGATACCATCTTCATTACACTGTCTCTCAGTTTTTAAAAGAAGTTTTGAATTATCTCATTGTGAAACTCAAGATCCATTGAAAGTAAACTGATGGAATTCAAATACCATGCTCTCTATAGGCAGGTAAAGTTCAGAGCTCAGATTCTACTGTATAGGTACCAGATGTACCCAATGTGGTAACACAGTTTATTTGTTAATTTATTCAACAACTACTTTTGAGCGTCTAAGATACACCAGATACTATGCTATGGTAGGCACTAGAAATTAACAATGAATATGGTATCTGTGATCCCCAGGTGATATTCAGGCTGAGATAACACGGATGAAGCAGCCAAGGGAAGACTGCGAATGGACTTTTCTAAGGTGGAAAAGTAGTTTCTCCAGAGTCCTGAGACAGGAGAAAGCTTGCAATGACTTAACTGAACAAAGGCCAAGGAGACTGAAGCAAAAGTGAACTTCCAGAAATAGTGAGCAAAGGAAAGCAGGGCAGGAAGTGACTTCGGAGACGTAAGTAAAGGCCAGTTCATACCATATTTCCTGACAAGTCATAGTAACCTGTTAGTATTTCCTTCTAAACAGAAGGGAAGCCACTGAAGAGTTTTAAGAAGAAACATTGTAGCTGATGGATCTACCATATGTGATGGTTTATCTACTTCAGAAATAATTGTTTCAAACTTATATCAACAACTAACGGACACATAATTGAGGGACAAAAAGCAGATGAGAAACTACAGTGAAAATATGGAGTTTTTGCTAGAAAAAATTTAAATAGTATTATACGTTGCGTAGAAAATGTATATAATGCTATCTAAATAGAGTAGTTTGAACATATTCTAAGACTAAGCTTGCTTTCCACCATCTCACTTTTATCTCCTGCTGGGTGACAAAATGTATTATAAATGTGTCAATAATGAAGCAAATATAGTGACTGCTGCATGACCACAAACACAACCACTGCAGAAATTTCCACGGTGTTGTATGAGCCTGGCTCTCCGCTATTATCTATGGAGGATAATTTGTTATATAATAACAAATAATCAAGAGCTCCTGCCGTTTTTCTATCTGGCTGAGGAAACTGAAGCTCAAAGAAGTAAAGACACTTCACTTTGTCTAAATTCACCCTGAATCATGGCTAGAAAGCTGATAATTCAGATCTTTCACTAAATACCTCTTAAGAGTATGACTTACAAAATGTTTTTAGGATAATAGGAAATTTCTAGGTTGGTTAGTTTGGCTTATGTCTAATTTTGGTTGCTATTTGTATATTTGTTTTAGGTTTTTTCATTCAAATGATTTTTGTATACAGGTGTGTATGGTATGACACATTGGGGATGAGGAAAGGTTTGCCACATATTCACATTTTTCTTATAACTTTTTATCATACCAGCAGCTAAATAGCACCAAGATTTACTGAGTTTTTACGAAATGTCAAGAAATGGGGATGCCATGCATTAGGTCTCCCATGGCAAACATCTGTGAGTTATCTGGACAGCTCCCTCTTATTTACACTGAACATCTAATCAAGTACTAGTTGCTGTGAATTCTCCCTACTAAATATATCTCTAGGCCAATTACGTCTCAACATTCTCTTGCTACCGTTTTAGATCAAGCTTCCATCTTTTAGCCTATACAGCTATAACAGCTTCCCACATCCTTTCTCAGCCCCTTACAATCAGTCTCAGCACAGCAACCAAGTTAATCTTAAAATATTTCTCTACTTAAATGCTTCAAGGGCTGCCTTGCCTTAAGAAAAGAGCCAAAATCCCTAAGATGAGCTTTATAGACCCTATAGAAGCTGTTTCTTTTTCTGCAACTCTCCCATTTGCTTGCTGTGTTCTAGTCATTCTGTTTTCATTTTATTTTTTGTTTTACTTTTTTTCATTTCTCCATGTTCCAGTTTGGAGGTCCAGACTTAAGATCTTTACCACTGTAATTCCCTTTTTCTGGAATGTTCAAACTTCTCTCTTCCATTAGTGAAATTCTCCTCATCCTAAGAGAGTCATCTTGTATACCACTTATATATATCATCTTGCATGTTAGAAAGTGTCCTAAGAGTGAGCCTTCTGACTCGTCAAGTCGCCCCTGTATGTCCCCATTTTAGCACTTATTGCAATAGTAAATTAAATGTTTATTTATATATGTCTTTGTTTATCATCACATATTGTCTCCTCTTCTAGTTTGAAAGCCCCAGGAGTGTGGGGACCCTATCTGCCAGGTTTCTGACTCTATTTCCAGTAAAGAGCACAGAAGCAGGCTCATATTTATATTTAGTAAGAATCTGTTGAATGAATGAATAGAAAGTTATTATTCTCCTTTTTAAGAGGCTTTTCAGACAGAGGAAAGCTCACCTTGAAGAGACCAGTCATTTTAGATTGGCAAAAGCTCATTAAAACCTAAATGAACACAGTAATGTAGCTGGAGAAATCACAGTCCATCACAGAGCATCCGTCAGTGCCGATGGCGCAGGCACTGAAGCTAAAGGAGCTGGAAGTGCCCTCCGAGAGGAGGAGGGATCTCAACCAAAGGTCACTGGAGCATCCTATTCCCACTGGAAACGCCCTCCTGCTGCAGTATCTTTGTTGATACTGTCAGTTGATCTTATCCCAGCACCACAAGATATTTAATTCATCTCACTCTATTTGCTCAAAGAGCAGCCTTCTGAAAGTGACTTAATCCCCTTATAGGTCTACTTTTGAACAGAATGGACTGGTCAGCAACTGTGGTTTTTCCCACAGAGGGTATGTTTCTCATTATTAATGAACAAATAAATTTTTTAAGTAAAAATGTTCTAATTGGGTAATGTGGATTCATATCTGAGAGTAAATACACTCTTTAGAGTCTAAAAATTTTAATATTTATTTTCCTAGTCTGCAAGGTTGATGACCAAAGCATGGCTCATGTAAGTGCTCAAAGTAATGACTATTGATCACTAAGAGAATTGGGAATCTGCTTGCTGAACTCTCCTGATCTGATATTCTGTCTTCTTGTCAATCATTTTTGAAATTCCACACTTGGCAATTGAAAAATACTTTTCTTTAATAAAAATTTGTTCAAAGTGGAGAGTAAATATAAAGCAAATTATTTAATGAAAGTAAATCAAAACATGGAGAATATTGCAAAAGCTGTACACAGAGAAAAACCTCTTGAAGATGACATTTTATATCATTATTAAACTAAGAAAATAAACAAAAATAATTTAAAAGAACTTTGAAAAGGAAATATGGAATAAAAAGAAAATAATAAGCTAAAAAATAGAAAATCAATAAAAATGATAAAGCTAAGACACACTTCTTTGAATTTTTTTTTAAATGACATGATTTGTCTTATGGGTTGAATTATGTCCCCTCAAAATTCACATATTGAAGTCCTAACTCCAGGATCATAGAATGTGACCTTATTTGGAAATAGGGTCATGCAGACGTAATCAATTAAGATGAAATCAAGCTAGAATAGGGTGGGCCCCTTATTCAACATAGCTAGTGTCCTTATGAAAAGGGGACGTTGGAGACAGACATGCAGACAGAGAATGCCTATGCTAACGCGAAGACAGCCATTTACAAACCTGGGAGAAAGGCCTGGAACAGATCCTGGCCTCACAGCCCTTAGGAGCCAACCCTGCCAAAACCTGGATTTCAGACCTTTAGCCTCCGGAGCCATGAGACAATAATTTTCTGTTGTTTGAGCCTCCCAGTTTGTGGTACTTCGCTGTGGCAGCCCTAAAAACTAATACAAATTGAGTCAAGAAAAATTTGTGTTTTGAGGGCAAAACACAAATGAGCAAAGTTAGACTAAGAAAAAGAAAAGAAAAACAATTATAGGAGTGCCTTATAATTCTGTGTTAATAAGATTCGTGATTAAAAATGGACAGTATTCTCTAAAAAAATATAGATATCCAAATTTCCTTAGAAATAGAAAGTTTAAAGACAAATAATTACAATAAAACTAAGGAAAAAAATACTTCCTGCAAGAGAAACTCAAGAGCTAGATTGTTTTACATATAAGTTACATTAAACTCTCAAGAAACAGGTAATTCCATTTTTAAAAAATAAGTTGCTGCTTAATGCATTACTAGGCTCATTAAATAACATTAATATGAAAAATCTAACCCAGTTATATGTTTATTAATCAAGCTCACTTATGCATCCACATGCATAACTTAACCTTCACAACAAATATGTAGAATTTATATGAGAAAAATATCTATGATTTCTTTTTAAAGGCATAAGAGAATATCAAAACAATTGAATATTCCTGGACGGAAACCATAAGATATCAATACTCCCTTAATTAATCTGTAAGTGTAAAGAAATCCAATTTCCTTTAAATCTCAAAAGAAAATTTTTTTAATTTCTTATTCTAAAGCATATCTGAAAAAATAAATGAAGGATATTAAGAAAATTATTATCTTACCAAATAGTAGTGTTTTTGGCTTACTCTTTGCCAAACTAAGCTTCCATTGACATTATCTTGTTTAATCCTCACAATTCTGTGAAGTGGGAATTTTTTCCTTCATTTCACAGTAGCGAAAAATTCATCTGAAAGGAGTTGCATTAATCGCCCAAGATCAGAGATTTAGTAAATGGCAGAATAGGAGTTTGGGCCCAAGTCTGTCCTCAAATCCTCTCATAGTAAGCACGTGCTATACACACTGCCCATGTATTCAAAAGATGCAGAAGTTGAAATGTTGTGCTACTTGCCCCAAAATAAGCAGAGGACTGATCAGAAAGCTAAGAAAGGATTGTAGAAGCAGGCCATGGGTCAACTATTTAGGGCAGTTACACTTGATTTTATTTCTTTTTTATTTCTTTCTTGTTCTAACCTCATTGCTGTCACAAAGTGTTCTTTTCCTGTTCTGCAAATATGCCAATCTGGTTCCACCCCAGGGCCTTTGCACTTACTCTTCTCTCTACTTGAAATTTACTTGCCAATCTTTCCATAGCTGATGCCTCTTCATCTATGTCTGAATTTAAATGTCATTTCCTCAGAAAGATCTTTTATCCACCCATCAAAATAAGAAGTAAAAAGTAAGAAGTGAAAAGTGAAATCTCTTTCCTCACTACCACCTTCCAGTTGTTCTTTACCCCATTCTGGTGTGTTCTCTCTTCATAATATTAATTACTCTCTGAAATTACCTTGTGTCTTCATATATTTAACTATGATCTCTTCCCACTCCACTCCTTTACAATGAATGTTCTGTGAAGGCTGTTGGCCTTGACCTCTTCAGTACTTGCAATAGTGGTTGATATGCAGTAGGAGCTCAAAAGTCTTTGCCAAATGTAAAGTAAACTAAAATGAATAGGTAAAAAAATAAGTGAATAAATACCTTTAATAGCACTATTTCTGAGCCTAGAAACTGGAAACAGAGAAGAGAAAGGAGATTGGATGTCTTACCTCTTATTTTAAAGTAAGTACTATATGAACTTAAAAAAATAATGGATTGCTTAACTGTCACTCTCATAATCAGAAAAAGTTTTATTTTCTTTAACTAAAATTTCTTTTCTCCCTCTGTACCTTAAAATAAATTCCAGAAAGTTGAAGTAAGTTTAGAAAGAGAGAGGGAGAGAAGGAGAAAGAGAGAAAGGAAAAGACAAAAACAGGCAAAAATCAGAGGGGAATAGGACAGGAGAATACTTATTTGATCTCTGAATTAGGAAACATTTCCTAAGTACTAAAAATGAATAAACTTCCCGGGAAAAATACTGATAGATTAAAGCACATAAACATGTGGAAATTTCGATAAATGAAAAACACTTAAAAGCCAATAAGAGTAAAGAAAATATTTGCAACTAATACCACAGATAAAGAGTTAACATTCTTAATATGTAAAAAAAAGCAACAGAATATGCAAGACAATAGGGAAAGGATATGGATAGAAAATTCACAGGGGAAGAAATAAGAAATGACTAATACATTTGTTTTAAATTTAAGCTGACTAGCAATCAAATTAACGTCATTTAAAACAAGAAGACATCATTTTTCACCTACAGAGTTTGCGGTGAATAATCCAACAAAGGATCAAGCTCAATGGTCTTAAGGCTGTGCTAAATTCGACGTTCTTTTTCTCTCTTGCTTGGAATGTGAATTGGGCTATCTTTCCTGGACAACAGTTTAACAATGTGTATCAAATCTGGAAAATATTTAAACCTTCTCACCCATCAATTTCAATTTTAGAAAAGTATCCGAATACAGTAATGAATGTATGAAAGCTTCGAGTTCAGTGATGTTCATTTCAGTGTTTATCTTAATAATAAAAACTGAAAACAAGACAATAGAAATGCCAAATAGCATAGGAACATGGGGGAAAAACTATGTTATGTTCATGCTACACAATAATATGAAATTAATAAAAATATTTTAGAAGAATTCTTAATGATATTGAAAAATGCCTATGGATATAATATTGAATAAGAAGCAGCAGGATAAATAGCTATATTCAGAGCAACAAGGAACAGAAATTTTTCCTAGAGAAAATGTATCAAAATGCCAGTAGTTTTTATATAGGGAATTGTCTGTAAGTAAATGTGGTATGTGTTATTTATTCCATATTCTTTCCTATATTCCCCAATTTGTTTAAATATTACTTTTAATGCCAACAAAAATCATACTCTATATGACAACATGACTGTTTTTATTAATAAAATAATTGGAAGGATAAGTTCTCTTTCTTTGGACTTTAAGTAAAACATATGCAAGTTCCCTCTTTAAAAGTAATTACCGAAATATTTTAAAGTTGCTATTTCTCTTTAACAATGACAAAAATGAGGATTATCCTATTTTAGTTCAGGTACAAACATTTTATTAGATTTGGAACCCAAGTTGGCTTATTATTATAAATATTTCTGTTTATTATTTGACTTTCAAAGCCAAATTAAAGAAAGAATTCAGTGAATGTTTAAAACAGTTTGAAAAAATGTTCCTGTCATATTTTGAAACATTACTAGGGAAATATATATTCAAAGTTTTTTCCAGCTTTATGTATAAAACAATCACACTGCATGAAGAGCAGAAAGTAAATAGGATAAAAGAAAAATCTGCTTTCATTTACTACCAAAGTTGAGAAGAATACAAAAAGGAAATGATGACCTTAATGAGTGAAAATAAATTGGATTTCTGAAAGTCTTTAGTTTTAATAATCTACAATGTTATTAGCATCAGGGAAAATTAAAATGTACAAACTTTACTTTGTCAGTGCAACATTATTTTAATTGGTTTTCTTTATTTTGTGGTAATAGACATTGAAATCACATTTTCAGGATTTTGTGAAGATTGGAAGTCTGACCTGAAGCAGAGTTTTGTTCAGTGAATTACTTGCATAATTTTAATTTATTTGATTCCTATAAGAACCAATTTTAATTTATTAATAAGTTAGATATCATAAAATAATACATTCTGACCCCAGAATTATTTATTATGTTTTTTTCTATTGCTTCTAACTTTCTGGATGAGATACTTCTAATAAAAATGTGTTCTTGCCTTTGTTATTCTGAAAGACAATAACCAAAGAATGTATTTTCTCCAAGGAAAAATGGCTACATATTAAAACAACAACATGACTATAAAATTTTATTTTAAAAATATTTTTAATATTTTATATACTAAATATGCATTGTGTATATATACACATATGTGTGTGTATATATATATACAATATGTATAAATAAACAACAGAATATTATCCAGCCATGAGAAAGAAGGAAATCCTGCCGTTTGTGACAACAAGGACGGACCTTGAGGGCATTATGCTAAGTGAATTAAGTCAGTCAAAGACAGACATATACTATATGATATCACCACATAGGGAATCTAAAAAGGCCAACTTGAAATAGAGAGTAGAATAGTGGTTACCAGGGGCTGGGGGGCAGGGCAATTATGGAAATGTCAGTCAAAAGGTACAAATGTCCATTAGAAGATGAATAAATTCTGGGAATCTAATCCACAGCACTGTGATTATACTTAGTACTGAATTGTATACTTGAAAATTGCTAAGTCAGTAGATCTTAAATGTTCTCACCACCAAAAAGCAATGGTAACTATGAGACGCAATGAAGGTGTTAGCTAACCCTACAGTGGTGATCATGTTGCAATATAAAAGTGTATCAAATCAACACCTTGTACATCTTAAAGTTACACAGTGTTGTGTGTCACTTATATCTCAATAAAGCTGCAAAAAATAAAATAAAATAGTAAATAAAATAAACTGATTCACTAGAAGAAGAGGGAAGGAAAAGGATAAGGGATAAAAATAAAAATTGGGCTTTGGAAATAAATTTAAAAATAAATAACACCTAATAAATAAATAATTTAGCAAATAAAAGAAGGACTGAGACATGCTTGCTAAAAACATGCATTTTGAAAGTAGGAAGAGTTCATACAGCCCATGGATCTGCTAAGATAGAAATTTCGTCTGAAACATTCTCAAAAATCTCTCGCTGTCCTCAGTGAGAAGATAGGAAGTTGTGGACCTAAGGTGGCATGTGATGTCTCTCAGGTGACAGAGACTACTTCACAAATTACACTCCTTCCCAGCCTCTTCATGGCATCCTAGTGACCTTACAAAATAAATTCCCCCAAAATGTGAACAGGACCTATCAACGTAATTGCAACCGAGCCACGCTAAAGTATGATGGAGCCAGAAGGAAAAAAGAAAAGAATACCGTACTGGTTTTTATTTAAAATTTTGATATTTTGTTCATCATTGATGTTGTGCATTTTTAAAAATATTTCATTAAAATATTACCCACCTTGATCCCTGATTTCTCGGCGCCCCCTTACATTTTGCACGTGAGGGAGTGCCTCACTTGCCTCATAGGCCCAGCTCTCAATGGTAATTTCTGTTCTATTTCTGATTAATTTATTTGACAAATTAATCCCTAAGATTTTTGTCGCTCTTGTTTCTTTTTACAACAAGAAAACAACCACACCTGTAGAAACAGAACTAATTTCAAAAGATGTGTGTAACCCAAATAAGTTCAGATCATCTGCATAGAAGGCAAGGAGTGTAGTTGACGAGGTACTGCCGGTTGGCAGAGTTCCGCCAAATTTGCAAGAAAGGCAGCAGTGCTGATGGCGCATCTATTTGTGCTTTTTTACCCCTTGTTAATTAGAAGCCTCCTTATCTCATTCTTTGAGTAAAAGGGAGAGGAAGAAGCAAAGCTCTCTTAATAGGAAACTATATCTCACAACTCAGAAGAAATGCAAGCTTAACAAGAAGTGGCCTAAACTTCTAAAACCAGATGCTGCAAAATCTCTAAACAGCTATGGTTGCCAAATTGCATATAATTCTCAGATTCGTAGACTTTTAGTGATGAAGAAGATGGGTCTACCCTACGGTTCACAAATATTGGCCAGTTCATGACAACTTTACAGCCTGCAGTAGAATGAAAGAACTCAGGAAAACATTATATGAATAAATATAGAGACAATATACATATGCATTCATATATATGCATACATTCATATATTACTTAATATTTCTTATAAAAGACTCTCCTTAAATAGGAAATTATACCCTTCCTACATTTTGTTGTTAGCATATTTTTGTTACAAAATTACAGTAAGAGTAGGTGGTAGTTGGTTTTCTTTTAATGTAATTATTTGGAAAAATAAATGCTTGGTAACCTTATATTGTTTACCCTATTTTTCTTTATTTTACTGAAGAATGAAAGCAAAAATGACTAAGTTCTACCTTTCACGAAATATACAGATATTCTCTGTAACAACTCTTAACGACTAGTTACTCTTCCTCAGTCAACTCATAAGGAGAACAATAGCGACACTTATTACATTCTTATTACGTAGCAGGCGCTGAGCTAAGCTACTTTCCATGTATTATTTTATTTAATTCCCACCACCACCCATGACATAGACATTTTATAGATGAAAACAAAGCCTGACAGCCTGCCTCTTGCTCTCATTCCTATACCTTATATTGTGGCAGCTCTCTGACTTCAGAGTCACAACGTTTAAATCCTGCAGTCATTGTTTCTACACGCAGAACGTTCAACTTCTTCCATGCTTGTTCAGTTCTAACCATTATAAAATTATTTTGAAGTCCCGGTCCCCCATCCTATAAACCAACCAGTGTTTACTATGAAGCAATGAAATAAAAAGATCACCCATTCCAATCTTCCAAACATTTGAAGACCACACTATCCGCCTAGTTCTTCTTGTCATCACTTCTCAGGGGTGAATACCTCAGTTTCTTCAACCATTTGCCTATGGTATGGCTTCCAGTTAACCCACCTAGATTTGTTCCTGTCACTATGCAGTGTGACCCAAGGCACCAGATGTGACTGGTCCAGGGCAGAGGGCTGCAGACAGGTCCACCGCCTTTGTTTGTTGGGATGCTACAACATTTCCTTGATACAAATTTTTTGGTAATTCCTCCAAAAGTCAATTCTTCTATTTCAGGGATTGGCAAACTTTATGTGTAAAAGGCCAGAAAGTATATATTTTAGGCTTTGAAGCTTACGTAGACTCAATGACCTCTAACATGGTATCACAAGAGCAGCGAGAGACAAGGCAGGAAAGAATGGTGTGCCTGGGTTCCAATAAAACTTTGTCTACAAAACAAGCAGCTGACTACATTTGGCTCATGAATGGCAGTTTGCTAACTCCTGCTTGATCCCGTGCTTAGCAGGTAACTTGTAGAACCTCAATGCAACACTTTTATTTCATCATGGTTTCATTCTATTGAAGGTTTTTTAATCCCGAATTCTGTATCAGGTGCATTAATTGACCTTCTCAAATTTGTGTATTTAGCTTTTTTGATATTTGTGCCTGCTAGACCTTCTAAGTCACTGGGGGAATAAAAAAAGATTAACTAGGACATAGACAGTCACCTACAGCACATAACTGTAGTCTTCCCCATACTAAGCTTGGTCTGCTTTCTACCTTACACTATGTCTTAAGTTGGATTACTCAGAGAACAAAATCTGAGTTTCTGAGATTTGCATGGATGAGGTGTGCTGAGAAATGCTCTCAAAAATATTTGTGAGGGATAATGGACACAGAATGGGGTGAGAGGTTGAACCGAGAAGTACTTGTAAGAGAAGTCTTAGCCAACACTTACAGGAGCTCCAAATCTGTGATGGACCTTCAGAGTAATTCCAAATAAAAAGGAGGCTAGGGCTTTTTACCAAGGTATTGAATAGTAGTTGGCTGTAGGGTGCCCTCAGGAAAGAGGAGTGGACAAGGCAGTTTCCTTTGGCCACGTATAATTCCTAAAAAGGACCAATTGTAATTCTTAAAGAGCAACTCTGAGACTTCAGCAATCAAAACTCCTGGGAGCTGGGGCTGGGGGAATGTGTGTTTGCTTCTAAAGAGGGAATCTGGACGGCACACGACAATATCTGCTTCAGCTGTTTGGATCCACTTGCTCCATATGTTAAATTCACCTCATCTGGAACACAGCTGCTCCAGGATTCTGATTGATCTCTTTTCACAGGGAAACTTAAAAGTAGATTGCTAGGAAGAATCATTGCTATAACTGGTCCTGAGGTCACAATTAATAGTCAATATATCTTTCCTTTACTACCCTTTCTAGATTACACTCACCCTCAGCTAGCAACTCCACTGATCTAGGCATCATGATGCATTGGGGCAAAATGATGTAGTCTCTTAATCCTGGTCATCTTGCCCTTCTCATGCTATGCCTGCAGCACTTGTCCAGTGATTCCCAATATTAGACAAAGGAGTATAAGAAAAGCCCCAGTAGATTACCTGAGTGCCAAGCATATTCCTCTCTGCCCAAATTATATAATAGCATCCCTACCACATCCTGATGATGGCAGGCAATTATCTCCGCTAGAATAACTCTTTCTTTATCTGCTTATCTCTTGGTACAAGAAACCTAAAGGAGCAGGCAATAGATATAGCTTGAAGTTTAATGGAAGTCTCACTGTGTACCAAATTAGAAGCATTTCCTCTCTGGAACAAGAACCTTCAGACCCAGAGAGACTAGAATTGTGGGAAGGGGAAGCACAAATTACCCAAGTGGGTTACTAAAAGTGCTGATAAGCAAGATTACTTCAACTTCCATCCCCTGTTTTGGAGACCCATTTATTCTATTATTAGCCTCTCAGTCCTAGACTAACTAGGTGAGCTGATCATTCTCAGAAGAAGGGTGCCAACTTCTGAAGGACACCAGGAATATCTGATGTCAAAGTTTGAGGCAGTGAAAATCAACGTGGGTTTTGGTCCATACTTGTAAGTTTCAGCTTGTGTGCATGAGTTCCAACTTGGTTTTTTCCTCCCCTACTTTACAACCATTTTCTCTTCCTAATTACATGTCCTGTGGATTTCAAACCCCAGCATCAGATATGAAGGCAACAGCTTTACAGAAACTGCTTAACTAGTTCCCACAAAAGGGTAAGTTCAAATACCTGTATCAAAGCTGTTCTGCTTCTCTGATAGAACCTTGACTGATACACCAGCTGTCTCACAGTCTAGAAGCTTCCAACTACAAATGCATTCCTTGTGATGGTATCCCTTGAGGTATGATTGTGAAGTAATTGACAGCACTACTTTTGGAGACAAGCACACCAATATTCGGATCCTTCCTGTGCCATCTAGTGGGTGTGAAATCATGAACAGATTATATAAGTTCCATATGACCACTTCCCTGTCAATAAAATATGGGAAACTCAAAGGTAATTATAAGAATTAAATGAGATACCACTAAAAAGGGATTAATACTGTTTCTGCCATATAATTAACACCCAACAAAATATTTTGGCTTTGATTATTAAATTATGTTAGCTTGCTCAAAATCCTCTAGGAATTTAGGGATTCATCCCTCTCATCAAAAACAAACAAACAAAAATTTAAAAAAATTCTCTACCCTATAACCTGCACGAATGGAGCACAAAAGTATTCCAAAAACTGGCACAGAATTGGAATACCTGTTTTGGTGAATTGTTACTTTTTTCAATTATGAGAAGGGAGGAGGTAAAGCCATCTGGGGAGGAAAAATCTTTCATCATCCTTTTGGAATTCCTTTAGATGCATTATCTGATCAGGTTCTGATTACAGATCAGCTATCAGAGCTCACAGTTCCAGTTCCTCCAGCCTTGAGAAAAGAGCTCTACTTAGAGCTCTAGTTGCGAGCAGAGCAGTGTGAGCCTTCATTTGTTCTCCTCTCTCATGCTCTTTGCACTAAGACCCTGGAAGGCTCCCACCTGTCTGTCTACTTCAGTAGCTTCCCTTCAGCAGGATTGACAATTGCTGATTCCCTAACGGCCTCAGTAAGTCACTGATCAGGTAAGTTTTCCTTTGCATTTTTCAGAATAGCAAATGGAAGCCTCTCTTCTGACTGCTCTCTATGGTCTGTTTCCTGACCCCCATAGATGACTCTGACTTTTCTTATTGACCTACTGCTGAGGCACAGCTGACTCCTCACTTGTTATTTCTTCTGCCTGGGGAAGGTGAAATTCTCCTTAACATGACTGTGTTCTTTATCCTAATATTGAAGTAAAAATGTCTGTAAGATAGGAAAGAAGTCTTCATGCCATAGAAAATTCAGAACTAATGGCCCATGGTGCATCCTGTATCTCTTTTTCCAGATTTGCCAATGCTTCCAGGATTTTTTGAATCTCTCAGAGTATTCCAGTTTCTTTTAGCATCATCAAGAAGAAAGGTATAGTCAATGAAGGTGTTAAGGGCCCAGAAGTTCATGAAGGCCTTGAGTGCTTCTTGTATGTCATTATACCAGAAACTGCAAGAACATCACCATTTCCTACACTCCTTCCGCCCCCAGGATCTTTATGCAGGTAATTTTGAAATAGTCTTCATAGGAAACAACAATGAGAATTGTAGTAACCCGCAATCATGGTTTGCCTGGATCTGTCCAAGTTTTAGTACTGACAGTCCCACATACTGGGAAACCCTTTAGTCCCAGGCAAACTAGAGCACTTGGTCATCCCATACAGAGTTATTAGAAATATGGACCCTGGAGATAAGAAGACCAGGAAGCAATTCCTGGCTCTATTTCTTTCTCATGGTGTCGGCCTGGACAGGTAATTTAATTCCAATCAAACCTCAATTCCCTCAACAGTAAGTAAGGGCAGAAATGCCTTTTAAACAGAGTTGTTCCAAAGAGAAAATGAAATAGTGTATTTAAATTATTTAGCATAGCTTCAGGCACATTATGAGTTATCAATAAATATCAGCTATTGTGAGTGTGGGTGATGATTTACTTGGCATTGAGCATCTCTTAGATTTGTTCCCATAGCCTTGGGAGATGTTGACAGAGTGGGAACATTATAAGTTTACTTCTGAGCATAGTAGATACGTGGCCTTAGAATCAAGAGCTTCTGGATTCCTAAGCAACTTCTTCACTGAAAAATTAAATCTCTGCAATATTTTTTTGCAGGAGAATTCTAGAACATGCTTCATGGGAAATGCTACTGGAAATGGGAGTTCTCAAGGTCGTGGTTAAGTGTATGCTGTGGAATCTTAAAGACCTGGGTTTGACTCCTGGCTTCACCATACAGATTGTGCAACTGAATCTCCTTGAGCCTGAGCTTCCTCATCAGCAGAGTGAGGATGATAACACTGATCTTACAGGTTTGAGGGATTCTTAAGTGAGACAATGCTTGTCAATTGCTTACCACACTATCTGGCCGTATAAAAGTGTTCAGTAAACATTATGCAATACTAATAGCTAACATTTATTAAGTGCTTACTGTGTGCCATGCACTGTTCTAAAGATTTTCGTGTATTAACCTAATTAATGTTCCAAATAACCAGGTGACATAGATATTGCTACTTTTTTCATGATATAGAGGTGAAAACTAAGGCACACGGATATTAAGTGGCATGCCCAAGTTACACAACAGAGGCTGTGTGATTAAAATTTAAATCAAAGCCATCAGGCTTCAGAGCCCAAATTCCTAACAATTACACTGTTAAAGTGTCCCAAAGGCAGAGCACAGAGAGGTGAGAAGGTGAGCGAGATACTCCTAAATGTCTACCTTTGAGAAGTAGGAGGTAGGGGGATGTATAGTGGAGTTATAAGCAGCCTGGATATTCGGGGACCTCAAAGGGTGGACCTGTACTCATAATCACACTAGACTTCCTAATCAAAGGCCAAGTTTCCACTCACCCAAAAATGTGTGCTCAGGGAAGTCACTCTGGGGCGTGGACTCTGAGTGATGGATTCATGCACATCTCTGAAGGATCCAGCGTAGCTGGACACCTAAGACACAGCCAGATAAGAAAAAACACCTTAGCATTTCCCTTATTCAGTCCTGTGAAGTATCAATCAGGTTTTTCCCTGACTAAAATTCAAAGTTCACGTTAGATTCCTAAAGAATTGCTCTTTTCACATTCAGATGATCTTATTATTACCATTAATCAGTGACAGATAAACCAAGAATAGAAGAACAGTAAAAGATCAAAGAAGTTGCTTTCAGCTGCGGGGACAGCTCCATGCCACTAAAGAACTCGATGATGTTCTGCATCTGCTCTTTGCAAGGCCAGTGACTTAAAAGCAGCAAGTCGATTCTGCACTTCTGCTTCCAGTTAGAAAGACTGTTTCTCCCACACTAGTAATGAGAACAAGCCAGATAAACTTCAATATTGTACTTTTATCTTTTTAAACCCACCGGAAAGCTGAGGTCACAAAGAACATGAATGAATTAAATTCCAGAAAGTAATGAACTCTTCTAAGAGAGATGACACTTGCAGTTGCTTTTATCAAAACCACCTGAATTGCAGAAAGGAGACATCAGTTAAATTTTAATGAACTTTTAATGGCCATGTGTAGGCTGTACTGATGGACTGAAATCCTAAGGAGCCCCAGCCACCTGGAATCTACACTCAACCATTAACACTTCTTCATGAGTCTTCAGTGAGAATGTGAGTGATTACAATGCAACAAAGTCCGGGAGAGCTGATAGAGCACCCATCCCTGAGAAGAAGGCTTTGCCCACAAGCAAGGCTAGCACTTCTCAAGACTGGTGACACGGCAGGATGCTGAGAGGAATTTGTCTGAGGCACTCCAGGCTGTTATTTAACCCGCTATAGAGGCTCTCAGAAAGCCGGGAAAATGTCAGTAGGATGGAAAAAGATTTCTTATTATTTAGAAAGCCAGAGGTGGGATCGGAAAACAAGAACATCTCAGTGACTAAAAGCTGACTGCCAGAATTTAAAAGAGAGAGAGAGAGATCTCCTACCATTCAGAAAGTTGGTATCCAAGCTGTAAAACATAAAGAGATTGCTGAAGCCTTGGCATGCTAAGACATCAATCCCTGATAAAGAAAAAGTCCTGACTCTCAGAAATTTGAAATCAGTTGTAAATTAAGACTAACTAAGGCTGCATCAAAGCCCAAATGCAAATCAAATACCTATTAGATCAATTCAGCTCCCACACTAACAGCCTGACCAAAGAGGAGCAGAGCTTTCCAACTGTAAATATTTATTTCCGTCCCTACTTAATTTTGTACATAATGTCCACCACACAACAAAAAAGTACATGATTCACAAATAAGTATAAAAATGTGATTCATAGTAAAGAAAAGAAACACACAACTGAAGCAGACACTGAGGTGGTCCCAGATGCACACTTATCAGATAGGGGTTTTTTAAAATGTTTGTTATTTATTTTTATTTCTTCTCCATTATGAATTATCTATGAATTATCTTACATACATTAAGTAAAAAATAAAATTAAGAAAAAAACAATAGTATCAGAAAATAAATATCTAGGAGCAAATCTAACAGAAGATATGCAAGATCTCTGTATTAAAAAGTTTAGTCAAATAGTAATTAATGAAACCATAAATACATATTACATGCTAATAGATTGTAAGACTCAATAACGTTAATATGTCCATTTTCCCAAAATTGATCTTCAGATTCAGTGCAACACCAACAAAATTCCAGACATATTTTGTTTGCAATTGACAAATTTATTCTAAAATTTATGTGGAAATCCAAAGTCCCTAGAATAGTCAAAAAAAATCTTGAAAAAGAAGGACAAATTTGGAGGCCCTTCTATATCTGATTGCAAGGTTTACTATAAAGCCATAATATTTAAGAGAGTGTGGTAACAGCATAGGGAAAAATAAAGATCAGTGGAATGCAATAGGGTACAGAATAGTTGCATCTCTGTATGGACAATTGATTTTTGACCAATTTACCCAGTCATTTCAATAGGGAAAGAAATGTTTTTTAAAGAAATGGTGCTGGAATAATTGAATAGACTCATGGAGGAAAACAAAAAATGAAGATCAATTCCTACTTTATTCCATACCCATGAATTCATTAGAGTCAAATCATAGACGTAAATGTAAAAGCTAGACTCATAATGCTTCTACAAGAAAACATAGAATACCTTCAGACTTTACAGTAGGTGTATGATTCAGGATTCTTCAGGGAAATAGAACAAATAATGTGTATAATATGTGTATGTGTGTGTATGAAAAGATTTTATAAGACATTGGCTCACACAATTATGGAGGCTGGCAAGTCCCAAGATCTGCAGAGTAGACTGGCGAATTGTAGATCCAAGAGAACAAATGGTTTAGTTCTAGTCCAAGTCCAAAGGCCTGAGAAGCAGAAGCAGAGAGCCAGTTGTGTAGTTCCGGCCCTAAGGCCAGCATGCTCAAGATCCAGGAAAAGCCCATGATTCAGTTTGAGTCTGAAGGCAGGAAGAAAGCCAATGTCCCAGTGTGGAGGCAATCAGAAAGGAAGAATTCTCTTTGACTGGTTCTATTCAGGTCTTCAACTGATTGCATGAGGCCCACCCACATTAGGGAGGGTAATCTTCTTTATTCCATCTACCAATTAAATGTTAATCTCATCCAAAACCCCCTCACAGGAACACCCAGAATAATGTTTTACCAAATATCTGGGCACCCTGTGCCCCTATCAAGCTAACACAAAATTAACCTACAGTTATTTAGGCAATATTTTTTAGACATGAACTAAAAACATTAACCACAAAAGAAACAAATTATAAATTAAACTTTGTCAAAATAGATAGCCTCACTTATCAACAGACATCCTTAATAAGAGAGAAAAACAGGCTACAGAATGGAAAAAAAATATTTGCAACACGTATATCTAGCAAAAGAATCATATCTAGCAAAAAGAAAAAAGCACAAATCACAACAAAAAGAAAACAATCCATATAAAAAATGGCCAAAATGCTTGAAAAAAGATACGTCACAAAGGAAGGTATACAAACATCCAATAAGATGGTTAACATCATTTGTCAATATTTAAATGCAAATTAAAACCACAATAGCATATTTGTTATTTAAGATTAAGTAAGTTCGTTAAATTAAAAAAAACTAACAATGCAAATGGTGCTCAAGAATATGAAAAGACTGGAACCTTTTATTATCTTAGGCTCTGATCAGCAATGCATGACCACTTTGGAAAAATGTTTGCCAGTTTCTCTTAAAGATAAATAAACTTCCACCATATAGCCCAGTTATTCCACTCTGGGTATTAGGGCATATGGAAACCAAGAAATTTGTACAAGCAGGTTCATAGTAGCCTTATTCATGATAGCCAAAAACTAAAAGCAACAAATTATCCACCAATAGGAGAATAGGCAACTGAACTGTGGTATAGTCATATAAGTAGTACTGCTCAGCAATAAAAAGAATAAATACAACAACATGCACAGACATTAAAACATCGTGTTAAGTGAAAGCGACACAAAAGAGAGAGTACTGTGTGATTTCATTTGCACACAGTCCAAAAACAGACAAAGAACCCGATGGTGTATAGAAATGAGAAAGTGCTCGTCTCTGGATGATGGGGATTGATGGAAAGGGGATAAGAAAATTCCTGGGGTGATGGGAAGGGTCGAGGCCTTGTTTTGGTTGGTAGATGAATAGGGAATACAATTTTCAAGACTTACAGACGTAAACTCTTAAAATACGTGCATTTATCATATGTGAATTATACTTCATTTGAATAAAAATGAAGAACAAAATCTTGTCTGAATCTAGAGATACCGACTTTAAATCAAGAAGCAGCTAAGTTCATGGTGGATTACCTTTGAGGTCCTATGTGTATATTTTTGACACATTACTTAAAGAAAAAAACATGATTCTTTTTTTCTTTCTGTGAAGATCTTTTACTTAGGAGAATTACGCCAAACATGAATTTTATTTGACATAATACTGTTTCAGTGGACAAGACTAGGACAATTTTAGGAGGCTATCTATATGGGAATACAATGATTTCTTTGAAAATTGCTGGGTTTTATTTCACCTTTAAGATTATTGCCAGTGTATGCTTATAAAAATTGGAGAAGAGGAGGAGAAGAGATAATTGTGTAATATCCACTAGCAATGGAATTTTTCCCATATTCTCCTGATTGCTAATGCAGGAAAAGCTAAAAGGAGGGAGGTGGGTATAAACTGAATTGGACAGATGTTACTGAGTTCCAACTGAAACAAACGCATTTTTTTCTTTTTGAATTTCAGCTTTATGGTAGCATAATTGACAAACTTAAAAGATGTTTAAAGTGGACATCATGGTGATTTGATATACATATACACCGTGAAAGGATTCCCCCATCTAGTTAATTAAAATTAATATATCCATCACCTTACATATATATCTTTTTTTGTGTGTTTTGGTGAGAACATCTAAGTTTTAGTCTCTTAGCAAATTTCAATTATACAATACAGTGTTATCAACTATAGTCACCACATTACACACTAGATTCTCAGACCTTAGTCATCTTAAAGCTGAAAGTTTGTATCCTTTTACATAACTCTGTTTCCCCCACCCCCCAGCCCCAGTCAACCACTTTTCTATTCTGTTTTTATGAGTTTGACCATTTTTTTGTTAGATTCCACATATTAATGATACCATGCCTTATATGTCTTTCCCTCTCTGGTTTACATCACTTAGCATGATACCCTCAAGATCCATCCACATTGTCATAAATGAAGAATTTCCTTTTTTCTCATGGCTGCATTGTATGTACATACCACATCTTCTTTATCCATTCATCCACTGAAGTACAATTAGATTGTTTCCGTATCTTAGACATTGTGAATAATTCTGCAATGAACATGGGAGTGCAGATATCTCTTTGATGTCCTGTTTTCATTTCCTTTGGCTATCTATCCAGAAATGTGGTTGCTGAATTATATGGTAGTTCTACTTTTAATTTTTGAGGAACCTCATATTGTTTTCCATAGTGTCTGCACCAGTTTACATTCCTACCAACAGTCCACAAGGGTTCCCCTTCCTCCAAATCCTCAGTGACATTTATGTCTTGTTTTTTTTTTTCATGATAGCCATTCTATCAGGTGTGCGGTGATATCTCATTGTAGTTTTGATTTGCACTTCCCTGATGATTAACGAGGTGGAGGCACCTTTTCATGTACCTGTTAGCCATTTGTATATCTTCTTCGGAAACATGTCTGTTCAGTTTCTCTGCTCATTTTCAAACAGATTGTTTATTTCTTTTGTTATCGAGTTTTTGAGTTCTTTCTATATTTTGGATATTAACCCCTTAGCAGATATATGATTTGCAAATATTTTCTCCCATTCTGTAGGTTGCCTTTTCGTTTTATTGAACGTTCCTTTTGCCATGCAGAAGCTTTTTAGTTTGATATAGTTCCACTCACTGATTTTTGCTTTTGTTGTGAAATCCAAAAATTCATTGCCAAGACCCATGTCAAGGAGTTTACCCACTTTGTTTTCTTCTAGAAGGTTTATGGTTTCAAGTTTTACATTCAGGTCTTTAATCCATTATGAGTTAGTTTTTGTGAAATAAGATATTATTTTCCCCATTGTATATTCTTGCCTTCTTTGTCACAAATTAATTGACCATATATGTGTAGATTTATTTCTGGGATCTCTATTCTGTTCTATTGATTTACATGTCTGTTTTTATACCAATACCATCTTGTTTTCATTACCGTAGGTTTGTAATATAGCTTGAAATTAGGAAATGTGATACCTCCATCTTTGTTTTTCTTTCTGAAGGTTGGTTAGTTTAGCTAAAGGTTTGTCTATTATATCTTTTCAAAAAACTGTTAGTTTCATTGATCTTTTCTATTGCCTTTTTAGTCTTCATTTAATTTATTCCTGCTCTTATTTTTGTTATTGCCTTCCTCCTACTAACTTTGAGCTTTGTTTATTCTTTTTCTAGTTCCTTGAGGTATAAAGTTAGGTTGTTTATTTGAAACTTTTCTTATTTCTTAATTTATGTCTTTTTTTAAAAAAAGAAAGATTGGCACCTGAGCTAACAACCGTTGCCAATATTCCTTTTATTCTCTCCCCAAAACCCCCCAGTATATAGTTGTATATTCTAGTTGTGAATGCCTCTGGTTTTGCTATTCTTGTTGTTATATCTTAACATTCTTGCTATGAACTTCCCTCTTACAACTGTTTTCGCTACATCCCATAAATTTTGGTGTGTTGTACTTCTATTGTAATTTGTCTCAATATATTTTTTTGATTTATTCTTTGATCCATTGGTTCTTTAATCTCAACATACTTGTGAATTTTCTAGTTTTCTTCTTGTACTTCATTTCTAGTTTCATACCACTATGGTCATAAAAGATGCTTGACATGATTTCAGTCTTCTTAAATTTATTATGAGTTTTTTTGTGGCCTAACAAATGATTTGTCCTGGAGAATGTTCCATGTGTGCTTAAAAGAATGTGTATTGTGTTGCTGTTGGATGGAAAGTTCTATAATTTTGTGTTAAGTCCATCAGATCTAATGTGTAGGTTAATTCCAATGTTTTCTTATTGATTTTTTTTCTGGATGATCTATTCATTGTTGAAAGTGGGGTATTGAAGTCTCCTACTATTATTATATTGCTGTCTATTTCTCCCTTCACTTCTGTTAATATATGCTTTATATATTTAGGTGCTCCTAAGTTGGGTGCATAAATATTTACAAAAGTTATATACTTTTTTGGATTGACCTATTTGTAATTATATAATGACTTTCTTTGTTTCTTATTATAGTCTTTGGCTTAAAGCGCATATAGTTGGGTCCTGTTGTGTTTTCTTTGTAATACATTCACTCACTCTGTATCTTTTGATTGGAGAACTTAGCCTATTATATTTAAAGAAATTATTGACATGTGTGGACTTACTATTGCCATTTTGTTAATTGTTTTCTGGCTGTTTTGTAATTTCTTTGTTCCTTTCTTTTTCTGTTACTGCTTTCTTTGTGATTTGATGATTTTCTCTAGTGGTATGCCTATATTTCTTTCTCTTTATCCTTTGTGTATCTACTATAGGTTTTTGCTTTGTGGTTATCATGAGACTTAAATAAAACATCTTAGAGTTATAATAGTCTGTTTTGAGCTGATAATTTAACTTTGAGTGCACCTTAAGGCTCTGCATTTTTGCTCTCCCCCAGCCCCAATCTTTTATTTTTTCAATGTCACAATTTACATCTTTTTACCTTGTGTATCCATTGATAAATTATTGTAGTTATAGTTATTTCTAATCTCTGGTCTTTTCCCTTTATATTAGATGTATAAGGATTTACCCAACACCATTAGAACATTAGAGTATTCTGAATTTAACTGTATATTTACTTTTACCAGTGAGTTTTATACTTTGATGTTTTCCTCTTAGTAATTAGCTTTTTTTCATTTCAGCTTGAAGACCTCCCTGTCACATTTCTTATAAGCCTGGTCTAGTGGTGATGAATTGCTTTAGTTTTTGCCTGTCTGGAAATCTCTTTATCTCTCATTCGATTCTGAAGGACAACTTTGCTGGGTAGAATTTTCTTGGTTGGCAGGGTTTTTTCTTTTTAGCACTTTGAATATATTGTGCCACTCCCTTCTGGCCTGCAAAGTTTCTGCTTAAAAATCTGGCAATAGTCTTATGGGGGGGTTCCCTTGATGTAATAAGTTGTTTTCCTCTTACTGCTTTTAAGATTCTCTCCTTGTCTTTAACTTTTGACAGTTTAATTACAATGTATCTCAGTCTGTGTCCCTTCAGATTCTTCTTATTGGAACTCTATAGGCTTCCTAGATCTGGATGTCTTTTTCTTTCCCCAGGTTAGGGAAGTTTTCAGCCATTATTTCTTTGAATAAGCTTTCTGTCCCTTCCTGTCTCTTCTCCTCCTGGGACCCTTGTAATGTGAATGTTGATCCAATTTTTTTGATGAGGAAAATTGGCCCTGAGCTAACATTTGTAGCCAATCTTCCTCTTTTTGCTTGAGGAAGATTGTCTCCTGAGCTAACATCTGTGCCTGGCTTGACAAGCAGTGTGAAGGTCCATGCCTGGGATCCAAATCCAAGAACCCCAGGCTGCCAAAGTGGAGCACGTGAACTTAACCACTATGCCAGAAAGCCAGCCTCTTGACCCACTTGATGGTATCCTGTAAGTCCCTCAAGTTATCTTCACTCCTTTTCATTGCTTTTTCTTTTTGCTCTTCTAATCAGATGGATTCGAGTGCCCTGTATTTGAGTTTACTGATTCTTTCTTCCACTTGATCTAGTCTGATGTTGAACCCTTTTATTGAATTTTTCAGTTCAGTTATTGTACTCTTCAGTTCTATGATTTCCGTTTAGTACCTTCTTATATTTTTTATCTCTTTGTTAAATTCTCATTTTGTTTGTGCATTGTTTGCTTGATCTAAGCATCTATATGGCCATTATTTTGAACTCTTCCTCAGTTAAATCACTAATCTCTGTTTCTGGAGTTTTATGTTATTCTTTTGTTTGGAACATATTCCTTTGTTTCTTTATTATCCTGGACTCTTGGTGTTGATTTCTGCCTATTAGACAAAACAGCAACCTCTTCCAGTCTTGATGGAGTGATCTGGTGTAGGAAATGAACTTTATTGTTTAGCCCAGCCCTAGCTCTTAGTTGTGTCTCAAACTTTTGTGGTTGTCCAAACTACCTTCTTTGTTCTTAATGGCTTCCTGTAGTTGAGGGTGTGTCAAGACTCATTTTGATGTGCATATTTTCTCATTTTCCCAGTGTGTAGGAGTGGCTCAGCTAGCCTGTGGATTTCTTTCAGGGAGAATTGCTCTGTGTATACCTGTAGATTCAGTGTGTCCATGGGAGGAGATGAGTTCAGGATCCTCTTTTGTTGCCATCTTGGATCAGAACCCACATATGCAATTTTGATGATGACTCAAAACTGGTTAAATGATTTTAAAATTAAGAAGCATATATTGGGTCTTATTTAAGTTTTAGAAATGTACAGGTCGTATGATATGGTTGAATCTCTTTGGCAAGGGCTATCTTCCTGTTGAAATCTGTAAAGTTGAGGACTATAAGAACTACTCCATATGAAATTGGAGAACATAATAAATGATGAAGTACTGTAAGGTGTTAGACTGAGTACATTCTGAGGTCAAAGGGATAATTCAGAATATTGTACATGGTCACTCATATTAGGTTTTGTTTTCTTCTGTAACAAATTACCACAAACTCAGCGGCTTTAAATATCACAAATGTATTATCTATCTTATACTTCTGCAGATCAGAAGTTCAACACAGATCTCCTTGGGGTAAAATAAAAGTATCAATAGGACTGCATTTCATTCTGGAGGCTCTAGGGGAAAATTCCTTTCTTTGCCTTCTCTAGCTTCTAGGGGCTGCCCACATTCATTAGCTTGTGGCTCACTTTCTCAATATTTAAAGCCAACAACTTTGCATTTCTCTGACAATTCTTCCATAGTTGTATCTCCCTCTGACCATATTCCAGGGGGAGACGTGAGGATTCTAAGGCTTTTAAGGGCTCATATGTTTAGATTAGTCCCACCTGGAAAATCAGTCATCTTAAGGTCTTATCTTAATCTTATCTGCAAAGTCCATTTTGCCATGTAAGGTAACATATTCACAGGTTCCCAGGATCAGGATGTGGACATCCTTGGGAGGCCATTATTCTGTATATTCACAGTAGTGGGGAAAATATGAAATAAAACAAGCCAGAAGACAAATTTATCATTCTGTTTCAATATTATTTTCTAACATGTGTACATTTTACAAAGATTCCTCTATTGCTTAACATGAAACATTTACAGCACTTATTTCTCTCTTTTGTACAGTGCTAGAAAAAGATCATGTCTCATAACCTCTAAATTACTTTCATAAATCTCTAAGGAAAATACATCTTGCTCTCAATAAGCGTACCATAGAGGTACTCAATAACATCACGTTATACTTTCAGTATCTGTTAGTGAGCACAGTCATTGGCAATAAATGAGGATCTCCAAGAGATCAGTAGATAAATTCCTTCTCTTTGAGTTGAATTAATTAATTTTAAGTTGGTGCTGAAAATAATGAGTGTCAGAGTGAGATATTTAGTTTTAGTTATCCATTTGATTTTGCTGTAATGTAGGGTTGCTATGAGCTGAAAAGAAAAGGAAGTGATTTTAACAGAAATTTTGGTAACATGTAGCCTAGTGCCCATTAAACTGGATATTACGTGGTTTAGGTTGGGACAAGAAAGCTATAGAGGTAGAGGCTGTGGGAGAGGACATTGTCCCTTGAACTGAAGATGCTGAAATTATCCATTGTATCATGATCTGCTACAGTCCTACAAGAGCTTTTGAACTTTTAACATAATGAACAGTAATGTAGCTTTCATCTTTAGGAAAAAAATGATTAAAAGAACTTGGGTTATGAGGATTTTTTAAAAGATCTATCTTTACATGAAAATTCTTGAGAATATATAATTTTAAACTTGCTTTGTTAAACATTACAACATATAGTTGGTAAAAAACAAATAGCAAAATACATATTCTAATTTCATAAAACTACAATGTAACATGTACAGAATACTCAATAATAATGTTCTAAATTTGCAATACTTGGAAATTTTATTTCCTATTATCAGCATACATAAAATTTTGGAGGCTACTATTTTTAAAGCAATGTGCACTAAAATTGAGGTTGCATGATCTTGCCCTGTTTTTAGCTTTATGGTTTATAACATAATCTTAAAAGCCTAAAATCATAATCTACCACTACTAATTATGAACTCTTCATTGAGCATATATTGAATTTTCTTAGTGTGCTTTATGACCTTTAAAATTCTGACTATATTTTAATGGATTCTCTGGTCCTGCAATGAAATATTTCAAGGGCTCTGAGAGGGCACATAACAAACAAAATTACTATATCCTTTTAGTTTGATTATTTTAAAATCTGAAATCATTATTGTTATTAGTTCAATTCTAAAAGATGGACTAGAAAGTCTTTAAGAGCCTTTCTATCTCGAAAATGTAATTCAACAGTTCAATCATTTTAAATTATTTTATTTTATTAAAAAAAAGCAGGAATAGAAATCTCACAATACAGTCCTTCATCTTACTGATCCCTTTTTACAAACAAAATAAGGGAGAGAGGCAATTATCCAGAGACAAGTAGTCCCCAACCTAGGAATTGGTTGTGTTCCAAAAGGTCATTCAATGGTCAGCCAACTCCATTAGACTCAGGGAAGTTCAGCAGCAAAATGTCAGGACCCAGCCAGTGACTCAGTTAAAAGGAGGGAAATTTCAGTCTTCAGAGGAAAAAGTCAAGTTCCTAGGCCAAGAGAAAGTTCTTGAAAGAAATGTTAACAGGCAAGACTTTAGCACAGTGAAAAAGCATAAAGTCAATGTCAACCACTGCTACCCCCCAGGTGTTTTTGCAGGGATTACCAAGTTCTGGCCCTTCTAGGCTCAGTCTCTTCCAGCAATGTGGCTCCCTTTGAGCATGATAAGAATGCATGAGCAGCCTTTCCTCCTAACAGCGGTAGCTGGGCCTAGCCAACCCAGGGGAAACCCGGAAATAAAATATCCACCAGTACGATATCTGCTCTCTCCCTCTCAACTGGCTCAGTCAGTTTTGGACTTCTGCCCTGAACTGTCTTCAGCACTTGATTTCCCAGATCAGACTATGATTTCTGCTTCTACATGTCCTGTAAGTTCTTGCATTGTGCTAGGCACACGGAGCAACGACATAAATACTTGTGGATCTATCTGTTAACTAAACTGTCTGGCTAATTATGTGGATCAGTGATGATGATTGCTGGTAATTCCAGATTGAATACACCAATTAGATCATCATATGCACATAATGTAAAGACTTTGGAAGAATCTGAAAACATTCAAATATCTCAGAACATTTTAGTTTTGGTGGAACTACATAGAAAAAGATTATGGTCTATGAAACACAATAGAAAGAACGTGTGTTTTCCAAGTTCGAGGTGATATTGCTGTGTCAGGGTCTGGTTTCCACCCCCTCTGATGTCTCTCAGGGGGTCCTTGGAGGTTAGGTGCTGCATTCGCCCTCCTGTGGCCTCCCTATCCTGACCACTGCATTGCTTCTCCGCTGATCACCTCCTGCAGTTCTTCTGGCTTTAGAGAGGAAATGATATTTTGGGGTGGGGTCAAGTGTCTCTTCATCACTCTTAAGCACAAAGCAAGCTTTTACTCAAAACCAGGAAATGGCAAACTACAGCTCTCCAGCCCTGCCACCTGTTTTTATAAATAAAGTTCTTTTGGAACACAGACACGCAGGTTTGTTTCTGTATTATCTATGGTTGTTTTCATGATACAATGCAGAACTGAGTAGTTGAGCCAGAGACCATATGGCTCACAAAGATTAAAATATTTACTATCTTGCCTCTTCTAGAAGGAGTTTGCCAACTTTTGCCTTAAATCAGCACAGCCACAGCATAACCTGCAACATTTTAGAGTACTACCTGAAGGTGTAGGGAATACAACGTGATACAGAAAGTTACTTACAGCTGCTAATTGATGAGACCACTCTCATGGTACCCAGGTCAGACTTGCTCACAGTTTCCTTCAAAGAAGCTCTGCTTAGTTCCTGATTACTCCCTTTGGAGCACTTATGCACATTTAAGTAGTATGCCTTGGAGTCTAGACCCAAATGTTGTGTTGCCTGTATGAAAGAAGAGCTTTCCCCCTCCCTCCAGTGTAAGTCCTGCATCCTCAGCCTCTCATTTTTGCTCAAGAATTACCTCTTAACAGAACGATAAATTGTTAGTGGGAATATCCACATCCTATAGGGGAAATTGTATCTGCTGCCCAAAGGGATGAAATTTTATCACATATCTCCAATGAATGATTCCATCCATTGGACATTATATCATTGTTCCCAATTACTTACTGTCTTGACTTGCAGTGTCTTCCTATGTGAGTAAACTTTCCCTCTCAATCGACTTCAGGCTTGACCATACAGTTTGCCTTGGCATAGCAGATCTCAAGGATTCCTCATCCTTGCAGAAACTTAAGAACCATCACGTAGTTCAGCATTTCCACTTTTCCTTCTGCTTTGAGAAGATCGTGTTCCAAATAATGACTGTTAATACACTCTGCATCTTGGCATGAAGAAGATGTGTGGCACACAGACAGCTCACAGCTGCCTCAGTTAACACATAACGTGAGCAGGAATAAACTTATATTGTTACAAGCAACGTGATTTTTCAAATTTTTGAGCTATTTACTTAGCATAATAGAGAAAAATGACTATCATAGTCAGCTCAGACTGTCATAATGAAATACCACAAATAGAGTGGTTTAAGCAACAGAGATTTATTTCTCACAGTTCTGGAGGCTGAGAAGTCCAAGATCAAGGTGCTGGCCAATTCAGTTCCTGCTGAGAGCTCTCTCCCTGGCTTGCAGATGCCTACTTTTCTCCATGTCCTCGTATTTCCTTTCCTCCATGTTCCTCTTCTTAGAAGGGCTGCTAATTCCATCATGAGGGCCCCCCTCCCTGACCTAATCTAACCCTAGTTACTTCCCAAAGGCCCCATCATGTTGGGGGTTAAGGCTTCAATACATGAATTTTAGGGAGACACAAATTTTCAGTCCATAACAATGGCTAATATAAAAATTGGTATCAGAAGTGAAGTGCTGACGTAACTAAAAACCTAAAACACGTAGCATAAGATTCAGTGCCAGACATAGTAAGACTATCACCACCCATGATAACAGAGAAGGATTTCAGGGAATAGAATGGTGGCTTTGCACCAGTGGTTATGTGCCAGAGGGAATTTTACCTCCCAGGCAACATTTTGCAATGTCTGGGGACATATTTGGTTGTCACAACTGGATGAGGGTGTGCCACTGGCATCTAGTTGATAGAGGCCATGAATGCCGGTAAATATCCAACAATGCACAGAACAGCCTCTCACAACAAAGAAATACTAATCCTAAAATGTTAAGGTGAAAAAATCCTGCTTTAGAAAAAGAGATTAAAAATGAAATTATTAGCATATTTGCTTGTATTTGATAGGATATTACAAAAAAAGGAGATAAATTCAAAATAGTTGGGCAATTTACAGGCAAGAATGATACTGTATATGACTAATCCAAAAATCAAGACTTTCTGAGATTTTTGTTATTAACAACTATGACATCAACAAATCATCTAAGCTCAAATACACAAAGAACAGCTCATTTCCTTTTTTAATGGCTCTCTCAATGACAAAGTCAAAGCCCTTTCTGTGGTTCTCTCCCTTTTAGCTTATCATCTCCATAAGCTACTGCTCAATCAGGACACATCTCCACAAATACACTGTTCTACTTTACAAGCCAAGAACAATCCAAATGCATCAATGGGGATAACAGTCTCCCTCACATAAGAAGCAACATAAGTTGTACTCAACCTACACAACAGCTTAAATTATTAAACAGAACCTTTAGCTGCCCTATCCAAGAACAACCATTCAGATTTCTACAGTTTTCCTCAAGACCAGTGAATGGATACTTTCTATATTTTTGAAATTAAAGGGACAATCCAGATTATTTTTTCAAAACAAGCAAAAAACACATTCTGCTCTGAAGATGAATTCAAGTATCTAACTTTTTATAGGAATATACAGAGAGAGATAATTGGTTTCATTTTTTCCAGTTTCTACTTACCAAGTTTTCAGAAATCAGTAGGCTGATATTTGAAGGCTTATTGCTAGCCCCAGTCAAGATATTAGGGTTGGGAGTGGGAGTAGGGAAGGTGGGAAGGGGGAGGGAGGCTCAAGGAATTTCTATACCATGACTGACACATCTGCTGGTGTTACAGAAGCCATTCCTAAGAGTGTGCTCTTTTCTAGAATGGTAAAGGAGCCTCATTGCAACAGTTTCAGTTCTGAGACACTCAATGAAGTGAGACATTACTAATGCTCCTCTGAACTTCTGATGCATAACCTTCCTTTCCAGTGACTTAGGTCAAAAATACAGCCACATTTAAGTGTGAGACATTGTTCAGAACTTCAAAACAAGGAAGTGCTTACAAAATGTTCCTACTGTACTTTGCAAGAGGTAGCTGGACCTACATAGCTGGCCAGTTTGAAAACTCCAGCCTCACCAAACTGATAGGAACAATACCAGTGAGACTGAGGCAGGTGAGGCCAATGTGCTTAAGCTCTACCAGGTTGGAAAATACTCTAATCTCAAATAGCATCTCAAAACAAAACAAAATGAAACAAGACGACTTTTCTTTCTGTTATTGCTACTTCTGAACATTTGAACTCTCCACTGAAGTCGAATGACTCCAGTGAAGTCAAAGGATCACAAGAATATGAATGTGAATGGAAAAACAGAGGACAGACTTGGATATTATCAAGTTTTTTACCATCTTCATTTTGTGTGAACATTAAAAATAAACAAGGACATAAAGCATTAATTCCAGTCAAAATGTTTCAGCTGAGTTTTAGCTATTCAACTTTACAAGTATAAACAACTGGGGTACGTTTTTCTCTACAACGACAGCAATTAAAATTTTCCAATACAGTTCAAGTAAATTTCTCAAAATGATTAACACGGGCTAACTGCCCAGGAACACTCATGTTACAAAAATTCAGGTTTTCCCTCTTAGTCCTTGACTCCTGCTACATCACATTTCTCAGCCCCCTTTCAGTTTAAGTGGATAGAAGTGATGTACACTACTTCTAGGATCAGTTTCTATAAACTCTCTGCTCGCCCTCCATGCTCTGTCTCTCTTCCAGAAAAGACCCTAGAAGATGATGGAGCCACAAGATGGAAAGAGCCTGTACCCTGAATCTTAGTGTGAACGAAAACATGCCCACGAAATACTCAATTAAAGGAGGAGGTAACCAAGATAAAAGCCAGTGGGATTTGAGTTCTTCTATTGCAGCTGTTTGCCTCCCTTACTACTGCTTTGATGAACCCAGAGCAGGTTTGTGGACTCCCAGAATGGAGGAGACCTGCGCTGTCTTTCCCATATACAGCTTGGGAAGATGAGAAGAGCCTGGAGAAGGAAGGGATTCATGTGAGTTGAAGCAGACAGAACATGGATGGCCTCAGAAAGATTCCCAGACACTGGTGTAGTCTCACAGCAGGTAATTGCAGGGCAGGGGGTAGAGCAAGAGCAAATGGCACATAAGGGCAGTGTAATGTGTTTTCACCCTCACTGCACACTGCTGCAGCCATGTTCTCCTTTGCACTGCCTCTGTGGACTGACATATTCTCCTTCCACACATCTTCCATTGTGGCCCAGCTCTGGCACAAAAGCATCAGAGAGAGTTGCCAGACCAGAAGAGACCTGGCAGAAAGAGATATTCATAGTGCCCATACATCTGGTCTGCCTTAGGTAGTTCTCCCTTATATTTTTGTCTTAGCATAGTTATTTTCAGCACTCCCTTTTATTCTGGAAAGCATCTGGTTTAGATGATAAATAATATGGTCTCTATAAGAATAAGGGGTATCTATAAAGACATGATCATGGATATGCAATATTAAGGATGAAGTGTCCCTCCCTGGCTATATTCCAAGACAAGCCCTCGAAAGCTTAGATTAAGCCTCAAGAAAAAGGTACAAAGTTGACTAAGATTATATTTCTGCCACTGAGTATAGTGTAGGCTCAAAGAGGAATTGAATTTAATTACAGAAAAAGATCGATTTCTTACATTCTTGAGTTGTAGTGACATTTTTATCTCTACACATATGTCACACACACACAAACATATTATAATAAAGGATGTATCAGCTTTCAAATCCAAGTTCTTTTATTTACTAATAGAATTTGGGTGTGTTTCTCAACCTCCCTGATCCTGAGTTTCCCCATCCTCATCAGTGAAATGAGGATTAGAATTCTTGGTTTTTTATAGTTATTATGAGAATTAAATGAATTAATTTATTTAATATGTTTGCTTGAAAATATGAGTCTCTACTGAAATTTTTACTTATCTGCATGTGTTTATGTATAGTAAAAAGTTTCAGTATAAAGAGGAGTTTACCCAGTTCTGTCCATGTGACTAAGTGGGTAATAACGAGTATGAAGAGCCGTATGATGTATGTTCCTTTGCTCCCATCCCACTTACGTTTCCTCACTCACACTGGCACCTATATTCAACTTGTAAGATATATCTCAGCGCCAGCAGCCATGGCCCTGCCAGAGCTGATTCCCAAATATTCTTAGAGAAACAAAAGGCAAAGTCACCTGGAGACCATTAGTGTCAGCCAGGCTGGCCTAGTGATCACCCCACACTAATATTGCTTGCACCAGGCTCTGGGCGTTCAAATAAACTGTTCATTCTGCCCAGTGTGCATGTTCCTGTGGCAGCACAGCCAGCTCCATTCACAGACCTGCTCCAGAATGTGGGGCTTTGCACTGTGGCTCCAGCCTTTCTCTCAATCAACTGGCCCAATCTAGCTCTCCCCACATCTCTGCATCCCCCCCAATCCCAGTTCTTATCAAAGTAGCACAATCACATGGCGACAGCCAGGCATGGAGGTGTGTGTAGACACCAGGGCAATCATGTCCAAGAGGGCAAAGTAGAAAAGCAGGAGGATGACAATTGATAATGATAACACAGTCACTAAGCTCTAGCTTTATGCTAGGCACTGTATGAAGACTTTCCATTTATTATCTACTAGCCTCACAACAACTCTATGAGGCAGGGGTTATTTTGTCATCATATCATTGGTGAGAAAACTGAGGCTTAAAACGGTAAGTGCCTTGCTCAAGCTCCCTTAGTATTAGGATGGATATTTATTGAGGGCTTACCAAAAGCCAGACACTTCTGAAATTTTGTGCATATATTATCTCACTCAATCTTTATAGAAAGTCTATGAGGTAGCAATAATTTACATGTTTTACAGATGAGGAAAATGAGTTACACAAAGTGAACTGAATTTTTCCAAGTTCATCACTAGCTACTAGAGGGGCTGGAGTTTGAACCCAGGCATTCTGGTTACAGCTGTATGTTCTTAACCACTTTATTATCGCTACGAACTAGCTATGTCTTCTGGATTTCAAAGCCCAAGCTCTTAGCCCACAGTCAAATCCGATGTCATAGGGTCATTAACTGTTTCGGATCCCAAATGGATTCCTTTTAATTTACACATGAGGAACCTGAAATCAGGGCAAATTGGTCCAGGGTTCTTCAGCAAGCTCTTAATAGAACTTCTTGCAGTACTGTTCATTGTGGAGGAAGCTTCCAGTGAAGCGAGACTTATTTACACATCTAGGGGACCTATGTGAGTCATCTGAAGCAACTTGACACTTTGGGTTAAGCAGGCACTCCCAGTCCAGAATGTGCTAGAGTTCCCTCAGTGTAGTACCCAAATTCTGCCTATAACTCTTTTGATCCTCCTGCTTAGAAACAAAGTAAGAAGAAAATTAAATAGTTGAAGCAAAATTCCCCAATAGTCCAGACTCACAGGCATGTATTATTGGGAAAAAATTATATAGAAAGGCAATACTGTATAGCACAGTAGTATTGCATGTTAAAGACCAAAGACCCCAGAAACACATTCCCTAGGTTTAAAGCTCAGCTCTATTAGCTGGGTGGTTTTGGGCAAGTAACTTAACATCTATTTTACCTTTCTTTCTGCATCTGTAAAATTAGTGGTAATAAAATCCACTTCTTAGGATTGTTTTGAGGATTAAATAACATATACATATAATTCATATATACATGTAATACATATTTATACATATACATATATAACACATAAATAGTAAGCTCTCTTTTAAGTATTTGCCATTATAATTGCTAGGTCCTTTATGTGTTAAAGAGCTGAGAAGCTATCAACTTGTTTGTTTATTCATCACCCCTTTTATCCAATTTATGTTCCGGTCTGTAGAATATACCTTCAAAACATCTTGACTTGTCTCTTCCATTCAATGCTCACTGCCATCAACCCCCTCCTGGCCTTCATTACTTCTCTATCCTCTGACTCTCCCCAAAACCGTACTTTTGAAGTCATAAAGGGTCAGGCTCTGAATTCAGTGGTATATTAGGCTCATGAAAATGTTAACAGTTATCTTCTCACATCCGGGTCACTTAATTTTGATAAATTAAGAAACTAAGTAACTTCAGCAAGTTTTTGAGAGAACAATTTGACAATTAGGGATTAAAATTGTTAACTTGTATTTCTTTCACACTAGTGAATTGAAAAAGTTATAAAATTTGGAAATTAGACTTAACATTGTCCATATATGACATATTTTAGAATTTTCTTTGATTAGTCATCACTTTTTAAATTTTCATGCTAGAAAATGCTCATATTTTACAGTTTTCTAAATTTCAAGTCCTAGGCTTCTGTACTATTAACACAGTGAATATGGTATAAGAATTTGAAAAACTTGACCAATATCATTATCCTGGTGGCATTGGAAAATTTAGACCAAAATCTTCTACATTTCTTGCTCTTTAATTAACAATATGCCCATGTGTTAATTAACTCGATTGTGGAAATTCTTTCACATTATATATTTAACAGATTATAACATTATGGGCTTTAAATATATTACAATTTTGTCAATTATATCTCAATAAAGATGGAAAGAATTTCCAAACTTTTATAAAGGCAAATTACTTATTTTTTACTAAATATTTTCCATATGTTTCATAAAAATATAATTTGTATATGTAAAGCACATTGGAAGGACAATATACAGTATTTATTTAGAAAAATTGTTTTAACTTATTCTCTACTATTCTTTGTTCACAATATTCAAAATAGGTAATTTTTTTTCAAATGACTAAAATAATTGTTTCTGGAAAAATCCTATGCTAGAATAAACAATCTCTATATAAAATTCTTTATTAACACAAATTGTTATTAATAATTTTACAATAGTGTACAAGTTACAAATTGTTTTCTAATTAACAATGTTATTTTGAACATTGATTTTCTACTAGAAAGTGCCCTACCAATTCAGGATTTCATTTACCTGTTAATATGCCAACTGTTATGATATTTTCTGTAATTCAAAATCCAATGACTCAAAGCTCTTCAATAACAGTCTCGTATAACAAGCTAGTGAAATTATACTTATTATAGAAATGATAGAGTTGTAGCTAAAACCTTCCCATATTGCTGTAGGTTTTCAACTCTTAAGGGAATTAGAAATGATTAGATTCTATTTATAGTGAAATTCCAGTTGGGAATACGGATGACTTGAAAGAAGGGAATGAACCTGCTTATTAAAAAAGAGACTTAGATAGATTTTGGATAATATATCTCTCACATCCTTCTCCAAGTATAGTACCATTTTGTTATAAAATGTATACCCCATTAGTCAGAAATCTAGTAAAAATATAAAGCCAAAATATAAATATGCTTCAGGTAAATTCAACATAGAGGAAATCTGGGAGAATAAATTCAAATTTGAATCAAATCTAGAAGGTATAGACATTTTTTTGAAGATCAACAAATAGCCATATTCTTATGCCTTGATTTTTTTCTCTCAGGTGGTTGGATTATGCATCAGCCTTTGAGCAAAGAAACAAAAAAAAGGTATGAAGATCTGATACTGGTGTTTTCCCAATTCTTGTTTTTCCACCCACAGCTGAAGGAACAGATAGCAAGGAAGATAATCATTATCTGACAACCTTGTCTCTGTTGTGCATTCCAGGCAACGGACTAATTCTGATACATGTGAAACATAAGCAGTATTTTTTAAGTGTAATATAAAAATGATCAGTATAAATTGAACCATATTTATATTCCCAGAGTGTCAGATTTAATTCTGATTTGTTTGGCTAAAGTAAATTAATATTAGAATCAGTTAAAATTATTTGTATAATGGAGAAAAATATGAAAGTAGGACAGAAAGTGGGGGAAGGAAAGACAGAGGGAAGGGAGGAAATTATAAATTAAATTAAATTTATTGGGTTACTTGCCTCTCTCTGTTTTATCTTTAAAAATACATCCAAATGGCACCAAGGCAACTAATTAATTCAGATAATCAATATGTGGAATTCAGAGTACAGTTCTGTCTGCACCAAGAAATAGAACACTGTTGGAATGCTATATTTTTCAGTGTCTATCAGTATCAGGCATACAGGACCAAAATATCTCTTTTTTGTATGTCTCTCAAGCTCCTTTAGTTGCAGTTTCTTTAGTTAGACTTTTATGCTTCTCTCTTCTATTTAAGGTTTTAAGACTATATGTTCTTAGTGCAAGAACAATCTCCCCAATAATGTATCACCACAAATTAAACAAAAAATGCTAGCCTGTTATTTACTATGTGTACAAGTCTACCTTATAATTTAATTCTAAAACAACTGTGCGCTAATACTTAGATGTAGCATGAATCCATTAATTAATTTGTATTTGATGGATGTTGGTGGAATCTTAGCAACATTATTGCACGTTTTAGCATAAACGTTGCAGTCAAGGAAGTACGTCTCCCAATGATCTGTGCAATTATCTTGTTAGTTGGCGTATGTTGTTATTTTTGTTGTTGTTACTATGAAGACTTTGCTAAGCCCTATAAAATTACACTTCAATTTTCAGTTATTGCTAACAAAACTCTAGTGGCCAAATTTTGCCATCTCTACTGTAAATGAAGAAAGTGATAAGCAAATTGTTTCACTGTGATTTAATCATTTATATCACACCAAAACTCATCCACTAGAGTAACAGCCAATTTCCCATTGTTAACAGTTTGGGGATGATCACATGTCATTTCTGTTTATGACAATTTTGAGATGGTCATCTCAATGCTTTTCTCAGTGGATATGTATTCAGCAGCCAATGCAACATCACAGTTGATCCTAATAGATACTCAAGTGAGTAGCCTCAACAAAGAGGCCTATAATTAAAGAGCCACATGACTGAAAATGATGAATTCCCTTCTTACCTTCCTTGCTGCTTCTTCTAGAATAGGATTGAAATACTTGTTGGGGCAGCAAGCCTAGAATCCTATGACAGCAGCACAGAAGCCATCCATCTCCGTTGCAGCCAACCAAGACTCTTAACCAGTATTACATCCACTTACAGTGACAAACTAACAATTACTGAAAATATTTTAAAGTGCAAAGAGAACACAGTAGGTACCTAATGTATAGATGAGCTGCTCCATTTAAAGACCATCTGTTGACTTTTCTTTTACCTCAACTCAGTTCCTAGCCATAAGATTGTATAAAAAAAGATTATAATCTGTTGTAAAAAGAACTGTAGAAATAAAAACTTCACATATAAAGTCCTCTGAATAATATTAAATATAAATACAGTAAGAGGAGAACTGGTCAGAACTTCCCACAAATAAACTGAACCACTGATGCATTAAAAACTCAAAGAGAAAAATTAAAATTTCCTGAATGGGATGATAAAGGCAGCAAGATAAGTGTTGCTACTGAGTATGATTCCTCTAGGGTGCATGCGTGGTCCAGCAGGTCTCCTCAATGGAGAAATATTTGTTATTTCCCATAGAGTCACTGTCATCCAGAACCAGGCTGGATAAAAATTCAACAGAGTGTTTTTCATTTTTTCAAACTCCAACTTAGATAAATGTGTTATTCTCTCCCCCCTCCTAGAATCCTTGGGGAGGGATGTATGGTCAAAGTTACAGAATTTACAGGAAATGAAGACAAAGTGTTTGAAATAAACATTTAATCGGTGCAGCCCATAAGAAGGAAGAGTGAGAAAGATAAAACTCAATCTTTCTGGATTGAGTTGTCAGGCTGAAGTCATTGAAAAATACAGAATTCTCACTGAAAAAGGCGTCCAGGTGATAGTTCTTTTCAAATGTGTATATTTCTCAGTTTATGTGGTCATTAGGACACTCGAAAGTCTTCATTATAACAACATCTTATATGGCCCGGCCATGGTCTTTCTCTCCAAGATGGCTCATCACCTTTCTCCGTATTTTACTCTTCATTTTTTTGACCTGCTACTCTTCAAGGACATTTATAGTTTTTTCTCCCTAAATGAGCTTAACATGAAGGACTTAGTAAGTATAAAATAGAATGATATGTTCTGGTCATAATCTTATTAAAGTGGACTGACTATAAATTATAAACTGGGTGGTCTTACGATTGCTATTTCCATCCCTACAATTCTTACCATCGTCCTAAAAAATAACATTCCTCAAAAGACACTTTATCAAATGAATAATGGGGCCACATGGACACCATAGAGGAAAACACAATTAAGAATAATGAATTTCAAGCAGTTTTCATAATAGATGTCTGAAAACATGATACACACGGTTACTGGTATTTGGCCTTGTTTTAGAAAAATGCTTTTGAGTCTTTCCACTAATGCTTTTTGTCTTGAAGCAGCTTGTTGTATCCCCATTAATCTGAACGAACTCAACAAACGCAGAGCAAGGCTGTTTTGGCAGAAGGACAAAGGACACTTTCCCCTCAGCTCCTAACAAATTGCTTTCATTAAGAACAAATAGTCTTGGAGCATTATTCTACTTGAGTCTCTGCCTGGTGACAAGCCCAAAGGGCAGACCCAATGTTCACTGTAAACAATAAGAATGGGTCTCAGCAAGTGGCATGTCCTTCTGTAGTTTAAAAACTCCATTCTTTGGGAGGATGTGGTGGGCTCCTTCCAACCATCAAACATCAGTTTGTGATAACTTTCAATCACCAGTTTGTGATAACTTTCAATAGTTGTTATAGCTTTGGACTTTGTTTATGATTAAGGCAATTCCAAATAAAATGGAAATTACGAAGTGGCGGAAATTTTTTGAAGACTCATGTTTGTCATGCTGCTCTTCTGAAGTTGCATTAAGGAAGGAATAGTTTGTAGATATCCTAAAAGGAGCCCCTAGTTCACTTATTTCAAGGTCTTTCTCAACTGTCTCGACCTGGATCTGGGAAATATTCATTCCCAATATCTTTTAAGAAATTCTGGCAAAGATTAAAATATGTGAAAATAAAAATAAAACAAATGTCAGCTTAAGCGCAAAATAATGTAAAGAGGAATTGTAACCTAATATGAAAATAATATTCTATGTTCATAGTTTCAGCTGATTTTTTAAAATCTGGGTTTTTTTCTTATAAACTTCCCATCAGTGAGACTTACAAAAAGACTACAATTTATAGACATTTCAAAAGAGGACCTTTAGCTCTTTTATATTTTTAAGCATGTTTGATTTTGAAATAACTTAGAGTCAGTATTAATACTTGAAAAATAATTCCCAAGAATGCACATCAACTGCTCTTCACAATGCCATTTTCTTACTTCGATTACTGCATTACATGCTTACTGTGCATTTATAAATCTTAGGTTTTAGCATACTATAACTCAGCAGTTTAAACTGAGTCAGATTCCAGATACAAATGATGTTTTTAAAAGGAAGATTAAAAACCAGCTAAGCCAGAGCACTTCAAAAGCTCATTGGCCTTGCCCTGAGGAAGAAGTTGAGGAGACAGGAGGGGTCATAAGAAGTACATTTTGTGTTTGAATAAGGAATTGATTTGGGGAAGAACTCCAGGCTAGCTGAGACTGAAGATCATAATTTTCTCTTCTTCCAACGCTCTGTCAATAAAAGAACATTAGAGAATCTATCCTCTAAAGAAGCAGTCCATCTTTCGGTTTCATCATCACCATCAAAAAGCATTTTTGTTATTCACCCAGCGGTTTCTCCACGGGAAGCAGTATGGATTGCCTTAAGTATGGGAAGGAACCACAGAAGAGTCACCATTATTTAATAAATCCTTGCATCATCTCCGAGGTAGGGGGTAAACAGGATCTTTATTTTGGTTCTCTTTGCAGCCTCATACATACATGCCAAGAGGAAAGAAACAGATACATAAATAAACCCTTTTTAAAATCAAATAAAATCGAAGCAAAGAAACCTTAAGTGACGCTATCAAAATACTATAGATAAATTCATATTCTTCATTTATATTGCCTATGCACATGATCAGGCTTTTATTCCATACGTTACTGACTTCAATCTTACATGCAGTCACAGTGATATAAAAAACAAAGTCGCAATTGGAAAAAGAGGCACAACTTCTCTTCCATGGCCAATACCTTATAACTTTATATAATTAAAAGAGAAAACATTTTATAGAATGATGACTCTATTAAACTAACAATGTGTTAATAATTATTTTTATAAAAAGACAAAAGCCTTGAATTTGAGAAACTTTCAGTTGGAGTACATCATAAATTAAATGACAGCAATATTGTTAAAATGTTATCTGTTAGCCTAACTCTCTCCGACAGTTTAATTAACTATGGGGGAAAAAGAAGAACCCAAATTATCAGAAGAGAAGACAGAAAGATCCCCGATACTTGATAGAAGGTAAGAGTGGTTTGGAGTTTGGGGAAGTGTGGACCTCATTGTCCAGAAAATGAGCTAGACAGCCCTCCTGGAGCTCTAATTCCTGTGCAGACTTAGACAGCCCAAGCTCCAAGCTGGCTTTGTCCTTGGGAGCAAGGCCTGTCATTTTGAAAAGCCTTTTTGTCTGAAGCTTGTTTCATAACATTTTCCAGTTCCTCTCGCTCTGATTCACGGTCACTGATTCTCACAATGTGGTGAGCTCTGTCCTATGTGTTTTCTGATTCCACTTGATTCAATGTTGAACCATATATATGCAAAAATATAATGAGAGTAAAGGAAAGAACGATAAGCCCTGTGCAGGGAAAGGGGTTTTCAGAAGCAATTATAATCTGGATTGGGTTGTAATGGATTTCATCGAGTGGAGAAGAGAAGGAGAGCATTCCAGACAGAGGAAAATGTCACCAACGAGTGCACAGAGAACTGTACTCAGGAAACAGCATAATCAAGAAAGTACTATCAGAAAGATGATGGGGCTGAGAGCTGGGTGAGGAATGAGACACACCTAGATGCTATGCTGAGAACTTGGACATTAGTCCTATAGATTCATATTTCCCATATTTATTTGCTCAAGAGATATTTTTTAAAGTATTGGTGAAATATCAATAATGATTCATGACATAGATATAGAACAAAAACCCATCATTAGAGACTAATTAACAGCAGCAAGAAATTATCAATAAAGACTACAATAATATCACAAATATACAATATATTCATGGGATAATACATAATGCATGATTAACTTATGCCAGTTTAATCCAATAGGCATTGTACAACTTAAAGGGAAGTTGATAAATGATGCCTATTCAGTAATGGCAATGCATAATGTGATCACATTTGTGACTTCCTGGAATTCTTAGCTGTGGCATATCATTTAAAACAACTATTTAAACCTCTTTACATATGTGATTCAAAATAGATTATGGAACTCTTGCCATCATGAAATTTCTTTTTTTCTCCAAAGAACAGAGTTTGGGGATCACTGCATCAGACAATGGAGAAAGAAATAAAAAGAGAAGCAAAGAGGTCCATTCTGACAAGGAGATGCACTCTATAAACTGTATATGACTCAATTAAAAAGCAAAAATGTCCAGAAAATCTCTTAAAAAGTGAAGTTACTAATAAAAATTTCAAGTACCATGGGAGGACAAAAATGTGGTCATTTTTATTAGAAAAGTCCTATGATGCCAAGAGTGCCACTGCCTGTTTATGGGCGGGTGGATCCTTACAAATAGGTGACTTGGGAAGGAAGCCCAATTAAACTGTGAATTAGTGTCAATTAAGAGAGTCTTTTTAAAGATAAAAACATAGGCAAGACTAAATTATCTTTGAAAGTGGATGGAAAATGGCCAATTCAAATTAATGGCTATGGATTTTAATGTATAGTTGTTATTCTCTAGATTTTTCCATTGTTACCACTGCTACTCATCATGTTTATAACAATACCAAGAAGACAGTAAACTTTAGAGCCAGAAATACGTAGAATAAAATTCCAGATCTCTCACAATCTACAGATTGCCCTTGAGTTGTTTTCTTGACCACTCTGAGGCTTAGTTTCTTGGGGTGTTTTAATCTTCAAAATGAAGAAATATTTATTTTATTGTGCTGTTTCAAAGATTATATAAAATAATATTGTCACTAACATTATGTTTAATACATACTGTCTTAGTTTGCATTCCCACAGAAACAAACTCTTACACAGATCAGAATTTAAGCCTTTGTTTGGGAAGCAATCCCAGGAAACACTTGTAGAAAAATGCAGAAGTGAGAAGAATAACAGAATTAAGTTAATAAAGTACTTTATCAGGTCTGCTACCATTGGGAGTACTGCTGCTCAAACCTGTGGGGTATTCTGTGAGATAGCGTAAAATGCTCCTCAAAGTTGTCCCAGCCACGGAGTAAGGAAAATGGAAAGGTTTATCTACTGAATCCTCATCTATGATTGGCTGATGGCTGGGTTCCTACAGCCTGGGAATGGGAGAGGGGGTACACATTCAGTCATCATAGGTGTTAAAAGCTAAAAGTTAAAATCCGTAGTCATTCATTTGAATCAGTCATATTCTATCTACTTACCTTCAGCAAGTAGAAAATATGGCGGAACACGGACAGCTTCTTCTACATGTACCAAACTACCAATCTTGTGGGTAGGCACAAGGTATTATTCAGATTCATACTCCCAGTACGTGTTTGTCATAATAGGTACTGAACAAATGGATGAATGCATGAATGAATGAATGAGTAAATGAATGAACATTAGTTTTGGAACAAATATAGTTTATATTTTCCTGGAACATTGAGTTTACCCCTCAGAGCCGTTGGATTCAAAAAATGAATAATTTAATTGCTTATAACTGTGAAAGTGTTATGGAATTATCAACACGTTCTGAAAAGAACTCACAAATCTAAAAGGTTTAACAGCCTTTATTTTATTGTTAGACACATGTTCTCATATTCAGAAATTCACCAGGAAAACAGAATTTAAAATAGGTTGTTCAGCTCCTACTAGGTCCCATTTGGGTTCTCAGGTAGCAGATATAATAAAAGATGAGCCATCCATGTTGACCTCATAGCCTTGGCTTGGCTGATAGTATAATAGAACCAGAAACCAGCTAACAAAAAATTTCATGGTATAAAGTGAAAAAGAAGGCACAGCTTTGAGATGTTGACTCCACACATTGCTGGTTGTTTTTCATGGTGATTCTGTGCTCAAACCATCTTCACAAAACAGCCTGAATTTTTATATAGTCTAACCAAGTTTTAGTGCCAGAAAGTTCTGCAGAACAAATTAAAGTGAGCGAGTGTCTCTATTTTAAATGCTGATACCACCAGAGGTGTAAGAAGCCATAAGTCACTCACAAGTCAACAGGAATTCACTCAAATAGTAATAATAAATATTATTATTGTGATGTCTACCTTTGTCATCACTGGCTGAAATTGTTTATATGTATTTAGCATTTTATTTACTCTTCACAAGAAGCTACGAAGTGGACCATTATTATTCTCCATTTTCGCTAGGAGAAAACTGAGGCTTTAGAGAGCAAGTCACTTATCCAAGCTCACACAGCCAAGAAGAGACAGAGCTTTACTTTGAGGCATGCGCCCTCTTTCCGCAGATCTCAGCCTCCTGAAAATGTAAAGAAGTCTGCCGCTTTCCCACTGGTCTTGTTTGGTCACACATTGGTTAAATAGTTTCTGTGGCTTGTGCGGGATACTACATACCATTTACAGCATTCTTTCTATGAGAAAATGCGTCCTGTCAGGCAACTGACTTCCCGAGAAAAATGGCGGACCATGTCCCATTTATAAGCTAGGATTGTCACTCTGCCAGGGCTTCCACTTGAGTGTGAACAGATGATAAGGGTTTCACACCACTTCTGCCCTCCCCATCCCTACACTCCATGTTCTGCCTCTGATCTGTCACCTCAAGGAATTCAGCTCCCGTATTCACCATCCTAGAGTGTGGGATGCTCAAATGCAAGCAATATAACTTCTTTCAGAGGAAAATTATTCTCATAAATTGCCAAGAGTATGTTTTCAGCTTGAAAAGCCAAGACTTATTCAATAAAAATGCTCATCCATTGTGACCTATTGCAGCAAAGGAAGAGTTTGCCGCTAAAAGTAGTAAAAAAAAAAAAAAAAAAAAGTAGTTTATTAGGTTATAGTGGAGTTTTGGTGCTAACCAATTTTTAATTTTTATTATATTTTACTCGATGCATATAGAAGAATATCTATAAAAATATGTAACTTATAGGGGCCAGCCTGGTGCCCTAGTGGTTAAGTTCAGCACTCCACTTTGGCGGCCTGGGGCTTGTGAGTTCGGATCTCGGGCATGGACCTACATATCGTTCATCAAGCTGTGCTGTGGCAGTATCCCACATACAAAATAGAGGAAGATTGGTACAGACGTCAGCTCAGCAACAATTTTCCTCAGGCAAAAAGAGGAAGGGTGGCAACAGATGTTAGCTCAAGGCCAATCTTCCTCACCAAAAAAAAAAAGGTAACTTATAGGCTTAATGATAAAATGAGTTCAATTTATTTTAAGAGAAAGCATTCTAATTTCCTCTTTCTAACAGTTACCCACTCAATTCACAGGGCAGAAATGTATTTTCTGACATTAATGCTTTCCAAAGATTAGCCCCAAAATGATTATTCAAAGAATGTTGTAAATTTTTATTCTGTATGTACGCATTTTCTCATCGGGCATCCAAATTCCATAGTGTTGCCTTTTCCTCCTCTGAGGCCTCTGTACACTCACGTAGGGCTTGCCTGCTATACACACCTCCTGAGAGGCTGTATCATTTCCATCATGCCTGACTGGGGTCTCCATTCTCTGGCAGTTACCACTTCATTTTAGCTGCTTGATGCAAAGCACAGGTAAGCATCTCTGATCACCATGCCAAGTATTCACTTCCACCCCAAACAGGAACGCATGCCTGGAAACAAGGAAATATCTTATTTTCTCTTCCTCTCCAGACCTCTTAGATTCACAGTCCTGAACGCATGCCTATGAGCATTACATGGAATAAGCCCAACAAGGCCTCAGAAAGGCTTGACTCTTTTCTCTTAAACATTACACATAGTATTTTTCAAGAAAAGAGAAACTCTTTAAAAAATATATTAAAGTATATTTTGAAAGTCATTCACATCAAAAGTTATGCTGTTTTGTTGTTTTATATTATTGCACTGAAATAAATATGCAGAAAGAAATATTTGGCATAGTATGTGTGATTAGGCTGGGCAAAATTTTTTCAATATTTTTTAAAGAATAGGCTTTAGAATGCATATAACTAAGGCAAAAAAAACTGATTACTTGTGACAAAGTAGATACAAAATATAACCACTCTGGTAGGTTCTTTGCCTACCATTGAAAGGTGAAGAATGGATTAAAGCTATGAAAAATTTTGAAAATATAAAACTGCGTGATGATCTTAGGCCAATATGGTGTTCTCCCTGAAGGGTGGTCAGAAAGCTAACCGCATCCTCTGCTACACTTGTTACAAATGGAAAGTCCTAGGCTTCCCCCAGACACTCAGGTGAGTGAGAACCTCTTGGACTACTGCCCGAGAATCTGCATTTTAGCAAAGACTGCAGGTGATCATTATGCACAGTAAATTTAGCTACCATTTCTTCCAGCCCAATGTTCCGATTACATTCTCTTTTTCATGGCTACCAGGGAACAGCTTACAAGATTAATTTGTCATCTCTATCCTCCATTGAAACCCGGACTCCCCCTAAGATCTGTCAATGTTCTGGTGTTTCTGAACAGAACCACTCCACCCCTTCCTGTGTCTGAACCACAGCTTGGCCTCCCACCTGAGGCCACTCTTCAAGGGGAAGCACTGGCTAGCTTGAATTCGCCTTCCTTTGCCAGGTGACCTCATCTTACTCAAAAACTGGCATCAAGTAATGGATATGAATTAAGCTTAAAGCATCAGACTTCCTGGCTTCAAAATCCTGCTTGACACTGACCAACTGTGTGGCTTTGGACAAGTATTATTACCTCTTTGTTTCTTTTTTATAAAATGTAAGTAATAGTAGGATCCGCCTTTCAGCATCATTCTAAGGATTTAAAGAGTTAACATAAGCAAAGCACTTAGTATGGAGCCTGAAACACAAGAAACCCTGGGCAAATACAAGCTAGCATCACGATTTGACCCTGGTCCTCCTAAAGACCATAACTTACCCTGAAAGAATGGATCTTTCTAGAGATGAGGGAGAGGGAACTATTACCCAGGCTACAGGACTCTAGGGTGCTTCTCAAATTATGCCCCACAGGCAAAGACTCTCCTGCTTATAAAGAGGAGTAACTGTGCTAGAGTTTCTGCCTTTGAGCAAGGAATTTGCAGTGGTGTGGCAAAGTAAGCTGGCAGTAACCAGAATTTTGGTATCTCAAAAGCAATGTAACTGCATAAATGAAACAAGATGTCTCAATGTAGTCGACCACATTCTAGGAGTGCTAAGGGAAGGGAGGAGAGTTAAAAGGGAGAATAATAAGATGAAAATCTTACCTCCAGGAAGAGCTATGTGTGCGTGCACGTACGTGTGTTTAACCTTCTCTTCTTTTCTACCTGGCCTCACTGAGGCCACAGTCATCCAGGACATGGAATTCCTGGCTCCCTCAAACAGTTTGGCTCTTGGTAGTCACATCTGTATTCCCTAACCTAGCAGCCAACTAAATGAATTTATAAATTTTTTGCCAGGATTCAGAAGAATTTCCAGCTGCCCATATCAATTTCTAGCTCTGCATGGTAGCTGCAGTTTAGATTCATGGAATCACTGAGTTCTGTAGGCAGTTTATTCTTGGACCTGTTTGGATACATGTATCTGCAAAGCCATGGTCTCTGATATTCATAATGCTATGAATTCAGTACAACTTTACATCAGACTCAGTATGTTGTATATCTGGTACTCAGATTAAAGCAGCACAAGGACCTGATCAATTAATTCACCCACCTTTAACCCCATTTTTACCTCATAAAAGACCCTCAATATTATTTGTGTAATGATTGAATGAAGGAGTAGAAAGGGTAACAAAACTCTTAAACGGGTGAATGTTTCCAAAAATAAGAAGAAAAATAACCAAAGTTACACATAAAAGTGATTAGCATATTGTTTTCAGATTGAGCGTATGAGCAGCATTTATTTTCCCCATGCGAGACATAAATGCTGCGCTACTTAAGAATGCATTCTTCATAAGAAGGCGCTGATCCCTGAGAGTGTTTTTGGGAAAGGGAAACATATATAATCAAAATTATAATTCACTATGATGAGTGAAAATTTTTTTAAATGCATGGTAAAGAAAACATAAAGATGATAACCTCACTCAATACAAGAAATCAGAAGCCCAGATCTAATGGATGATTTTATGCTAAAGCAAAATCTCAAGAGAGGAGGAGAGGTACTTCTGCTTCCGGATAAGATTATTAGGTCATGGAAGCCCAACGTTCTTGTGGCAACATTTAGATAAAGTATGGAAAATTACAAAATCATGCCTTTAAAAACGTTGGAGAATGGTGAAAACAATGAGGACTTCATGAACTGGAGTTCTGCTTTTAAAGGGCAGAATCAAATCTTCTGCAGTCTTTCAGACCACAGGAGACAGAGAGCTGACATCGGCCTCAGTGCCCGTAGAAGGACCATGCACAATGAACAGGGTCAAACCAGAGATGGATTGAGTCTTTCTAAAACTGGAACCCACCTCTGACTCAACTCAAGACCTGATCTGATTGACATTATCACCCCCCCCCCCCGCTTTCTGCCTGACTCAAAAAAAGTGGTGGGGGAGCACTTCCCTGCTTTTACTGATAGATGTATCATCTTTTAACCATGCTGGGAAGATGAGAAAAAATTTGTAGAAAAGTGAAGTAATGAGAAAATGTGACTCAAAATGTAAAAAATTATACAGTAGAAGCAGATCTGCAAATGATCCAAATATTGGACTTACCATATAGGTATCTTAAAATGACAATACTTAATATGGTAGAGAAAACAGAGCAAAAGCTAAGCAAAATGAGTAAAGAGATGGAGAATTTCAGTAAAGAATTGAAATCTATAATAAATCAAATGTATATTTTAGAACAGAAAAAGAAAATGTCTGAAATTCAAACTCGTTATTGAGAACTAAGAGCAGATTGGACATAAGAGAAGATCTGATTAATGAACTCAGAGACAGATCAACAGAAAAAATATAAATTGAAGTAAAGAGGAAAAAATAAAATAAAACAAAACAGAATAAAAGATACAAGTGGGACATAGTCAGAAGGGCAAGTATACATATAATTGGAGTTCCAGAAGTAGAGGAAAGAGAGTAAAGCACAGACATATTTGAAGAGATAATGAGTAAGAATTTTCCAAAACCAGAAAAGACTTCAATCCATACTTTCAAACAGCTCTGCAACTCCCAAGAAAGAAAAGTATAAAGAAGACAGACACAGGTATAGCATAATTAAATTGCTGGTAAAAAGACAAAAAAAAAAATCCTGAAAATGGCAGAAGGAAAACAAGACACATTACTTTTAAAGGAGCAGAGTACAAAAAGACAGCTGACTTCTCAACAGAAATGGTCAAACCAGAAGGCAGGGAAATCACATATCTAAAGTGTGAGGAAAAAACCTGTTAACATACAATTCTATGCTTATAGGAAATATCATTTAAAAATAAAGGCCAAATAAGAGGTTTTCAAAGAAACAAAATCTGCTTTCCAAGACATTAAAAAAAGGAGATTTTTGGGGGGCTGGCCCCGTGGCCAAGTGGTTAAGTTCACGTGCTCCACTGCAGGTGGCCCAGTGTTTTGTTGGTTCGAATCCTGGGCGCGGACATGGCACTGCTCATCAAACCACGCTGAGGCAGCGTCCCACGTGCCACAACTAGAAGGACCCACAACAAAGAATATACAACTATGTACCAGGGGGCTTTGGGGAGAAAAAGGAAAAAAATACAAAAAAAAAAAAGGAGATTTTAGGCAGAGGCACTATCCTAGATGGGAGTACAAAATTTCAGAAAGAAATGACGAGCAATAGAAGGAGTAAATAAGTAGGTAAATATTTTTGAAAATCCATGCATAAATAAAATTAAAAATTTCTAGAGAAAAAGTAGTACATTAAAAAATTTGTGACTAATCCAGAAGAAAAAATAACAGAGGAATAAGAGAAAAATAACAGATAGAAATAAAATAAAAAGCAAACAATCAAAAATAAAACAACCAAATGGTAGATATAAGCCAAAGTACACTAAATATAAATGGACTAGAGATTCCAATTAAAAAACAAAAAATTCCAAACTGGATTAAAAACATTCCAGATATATGTTTGTTTGCAAGACGCAATATTTTAATATTAGGAGTACAGAAAGGTTTAAAGTAAATGAACGAAAAAAGAAAGCTATTTTATTAAAACAAGACACATTAGATTTTAAAGGCAAGGCAAGAAATATCACTAATCATAAAGAGTGGCATTTTGCAATAAAAGAGCCAAATCAATAGAAATACAAAAATCCCAGAAAATTAACCAAAAATATACATTTCATTTAATAAGTAGGAGGTACTTGTTGATCTTATGAGTTGTAGGGGCTGCAGAAACTGGGTTGCTGAGAATTTAGAGACGAATGAAGGTGAATGGGAACAGGGAGTATAGGTTATACTTTCAGTGTCCAGAGGAAAAGAAAGACATGTCATGAGCTACCAAAAAGTGACTTGAGTGTAAATTAAACTTACAATGTGAAAAGGTTTTGAGACTTTTTGGAAAAAACACTGCTACTGAATAGCACACTGGTCATCTGTGTTGCACTGAGTGTAAGAGTACGTTTGTGTCATAGCAGAGCAGAGACGAAAGCCCTGCCTTTTTCACTCACACTGGTATAATCTTGGACAAGTCATTTATCCTGAGCTTCTAGTTCTTCTTTTTACAAAAGAGAATATTATTACTGACCTTATAGGGTTATTTTGAGAAGTAAATATAATTTTTACACCAAAGTGCTTTGTAAACGAACCATGTTATAAACATAATATGTTACAAGATAAATGTAGCTTTCAAATCTAAAAAAAGATACAGTAAAACACAATGATAATTCTATTAGAAATTCCATTCCCTTTAGAACTTAGGAAAACTCTAAATTTTGCATATGTACTTGGGACAATGTCTGACTTGGTGCTGAAATATTTCCAAGAGTCCTGCATGCCCCACCGTTTGCATTTTTTGGTGTGCCTGAGACCCCAGAGTGTGCTTCAACATGCAAAAGCCATCTCCCATCATTACAATTTGCTTGCCAATTATAGCCTTTCTAGTCTGGAAATCCCATGAGTTCTGATAAGGGAGTTCTTCGGCTTGTGCAGGACCATAACTGAACAAAACAGTGGTTATAGAAATAGATTCCTACTTAGTATTACCTTGTCACAGCACATAAGAGGAAATATCTCTTGATGATAGGAGCCGCGCGAGCAATGCAGTACAGAATTTGCTCGGCAGATATAGGTTCCAAGACATTAAAAAACTAACATGTCTACTACATAAAATATTAAACTCTCCATGGCACCTTTCTGACATTTTCAGCAAATGCAGAGCTACTTGATGAGGAAGGAACACAACATTAGGTTATAAATTAAAAAGCAAGGAACAATCTTGGCTGATAGGAAAGCTATTTCTCCTCTACATTCTTGTCTTACAGAGTTCAGGAAATGCTTGATGTGGTTAATGATACCAGTGGTAACCACCGTGACATCCTCAGGGAATCCTCAATTTAAGCTGGCTACTCCAATTCCTCATCATCCCTTGCTGTGTGATTTCTATGAGACCTCAGACATTTCCACTAGACAAGCATTCTTCTCTATCTAAATGTGGTCCTTAATGCAAAGGAAAAACACAGAGTACAGTAAGAAATAAGCACATCAGCAGGCTAGATGCTGAGCACACTGATCGAAGAGTCAGAAGACAAAAGTCCTAAAAAATACTCTTTGCATGGTGTCTTAGGAAAATCACATACTCTTTTTTTTCACCTCAATATTCCCCTCTCTAACTTTGTAACCTACCCCATAGGGTCATAGATGATACGGTAGTTTTGTATTGTGTCATCATAGCTAAGCTGAAACTAAATAGCTCAGAATTTCCTTCCCTGAGTAATTTGGGTTAAGGTCAGCCATAAGAAAAATTTGTGTGGGATGTGGATAGCAGCAGTGAAGAAGTAGCCATTGTAGGATGATATTGGTTACAATCTGCTTGGCAGATTTCAATTTGTCCTCACTGTAATGCTCCATGTACATCTCTCCTTTCTGACAACTGACCCTACTGAATATCAGCAATCCCAGGCCAACAAAACTTGCTTCCCTGAGAACTCAGAGAGGCAATAGCCATCAAGAGTCAACAACCTTCATAGACTTCTACGCCAATTCCACTCCAGCACCCAGAAGGGCCTAGCTTCATTCATCAACGCCAGAATTAATTAGGAAATTTGTTCTAAGTCTTTTCAGACCTTTACTTCCCACGTCCTCTGACAATAGTGTGAGGTTTATTTTGTATAATAAATTTCTTATTCCATAATATTTATAGTGATTCTGCTTCTATGACTGAATGCCAACTGAAACAGAAAGATAACAGTTGGTAAAGGCAAAAAGTGTTTGATTTTGTTTTGCTTTAATTGTAGACAATAATCTGCAAGTCTATACAGACAAAAGAAGAAGAAAAAATTTTAAAGTATCTCTAACACAAATGTGTTTGTGAGGCCTAACTCCATTTGCATGACCTCAAACAAGGGTACAAATGGAGGTCCTCATACCCTATTGCTAAGTATATATAACTTATAAATTTAGCTAAAACTTCTAAGGAAAACATGCTCTATTTTCATACCTTGAAAAGTTGTAACTTTAAATTCCAAAAATTCAAAAGTATGCACAGAGTTATGATTTTGTGTGTCTTAAATACGAAATTAGACAAATTACTTAGTCATTCTAGTTCTTAGACAAGCTTTTATTAACTTCAATTGGGAGAAACTTGGCATTTGCATTTTACTGAAATTGTCAATAAAATTACTAAAGCAATAGTTATATTCAAAAATAAATACTAAATTCTACAGATCACTTTCAAACGTCATAATGGAAATACAAAATAATTGTCTTTATGCATAAAATATTACAAATATTTCAATTTCTTCACAGAAGTCACTACTAAAACCATAATTTTCACTGTCTTTAAAAGTATTAACTAGAACCAGCCCTGATGACCTAGTGGTTAAAGTTTGGTGCTCTCACCCCTTTGGCAGCCCTGGGTTCAGTTCCTGGTTACAGAACCACATTGCTGGTCTGTCAGTAACCATGCTATGGCAGCAGCTCATAGAGAAGAACTAGAAGGACTTACAGCTAGAATACACAACTATGTACTGGGGCTTAGTGGGGGGGGGGGTGGAGAGGAAGATTGGCAAGAGATCTTAGCTCGAAATGAATCTTTCCCAGCAAAAAAATAAATAAAAAGAAACAAAGAACAGATGGTACAATAACACAACAAATAAGAAGCTGACAAATTTAAACTTAGCTATGTCAACAACTGCATTAAATATAAATGGTTTAGACACACTTTTCAAAAGTCACAGATCGTCAGAGTAGATAAAAAAAGTAAGATCCACCTATATGCTGCCTAAAAGAAATACACTTTCAACATAAAGATACAAATAGGTTAAAAGTAAAAGGATGAAACAAGATATGTCCTAATAACAATAATCAAAATAAAGCTTGAACAGCTATACTAATATCAGACAAAGTAGATTTCAGAGTAAAGACTATGAACAGGGATAGAGAAGGTCATTTCATAATGATAAAAGGGTGAATTCATCAGAAGGATATAACAATTCTTAAATGTTTATACACCTAATAACAGAGTTCAACATATAGGAAGCAAAAGCTGATAGAACTGCAAGAAGAAATAACTAAGTCCACAATTACAGTCAGAGATTTCAGTACTGTCTAATCAATAATTGATTGAAAACTAGACAGAAAATCAACAGAGGTATAGAAGACTTTAACAACACATTGATGAGAGAAATTAAACGATAGAAATCCTGAAACCATAAGACTCCTAGAAGAAAGCTTAGATGGCGAGCTCCTTGACATTGGTATTGGCAACGATTTTTTGGATCTGACTCCAAAAGCAAAGGCAACAAAAGTAAAAATAGACAAGTGAAACTGCGTCAAACTAAGAAGCTTCTGCACAGCAAAGGAAATTGCCAACAAAATGAAAAGGTAATCGCTGAATGGGAGAAAAATATATGCAAATCATATATCTGATAAGGTGTTAATATCTAAAATATATGAAGAACTCATACAACTCAATAGGAAAAAAAAATCCAATAAAAGATGGACAGAAGAACTGATAGACATTTTTCCAAAGAAGACATACAGGTGGCCAACAGGTACATGAAAAGATGTTTAACATTACTAATTATTTGAGAATGTAAATCAAAACCACAATGAGCTATCACCTCTCACCTGTTAGAATGACTGTTATCAAATGACAAGAAATAAAAAATGTTGGCAAAGATGTAGAGAAAAGGGAATCCTTGTGCACCATTGATGGGAATGTAAACTGGTACAGCCACTATGGAAAACAGTATGAAGCTTCCTAAAAAAAAAAATAAAAATAGAACTACTATATGATCCAGCAATTCCACTTCTGGGTATTTATCAGAAAAAAGTAAAAACATCAACTCAAAAAGATATAAGCACCCCCATGTTCACTGCAGCATTATCTACAATAACCAACATATGGAAGCAACCTAAGTGTCCATCTATGAATAATGTATAAAGAAAGTGCGGTGTGTATATGCAATGAAATATTATTTAGCTATAAAAAGAATGAAATCTTGACATTTACAACAACATGGTTCGAGTTTTAGGGCATTATGCTAAGTGAAATAAGTCAGACAGAGAAAGTCAAATATAGTATGACCTCACTTATAGGTGGAATAAAAAAAAACAAGCTCATAGATACAGAGAACAGATTGGTGGTTGTCAGAGGTGGTGGGGGTAGGAGAAATAGCTGAAGGAGGTCAAAAGGTACAAACTTCCAGTTTTAAAAGAAATAAGTCATAGAGATGTAATGTACATCATGGTGACTATAGTAAATAATACTGTGTTTCATATTTGGAACTTGCTAAGAGAGTAGATCTTAAAAGTTCTCATCACAAGAAAAAAAATTCTTTAGCTCTGTATGGTGATGGATGTTAATTAGACTTATTGTGGTGATCATTTTGCAATGTATACAAATATCAAATCATTATGTTGTACACCTGAAACTAACATAATGTTATAGTCCTATTATAGTATACCTCAATAAAAATGAAATAAAGTGTTCTTGAAATATGGCAATTAAACAACAGATTCAATTTAAAAAATTATACATAGAGAGAAATATATAACATGTTCTTGGGTTGAAAGACTCAGTATAGTTAAGATTGATCTAAAGATTTTGACCTGTTGATTCAAATGCAGCCCAGGCAAAATCACACGCGATTTCTTTTGTAGAAACTGACATGTTAATTCTAAAATATACAGAAACGCAAAGGACTCAGAACAGCCAAAACAACTCAAAAAAAAAAAAAAAAAACTTGGAAAACTAATGCCACCTGATTTGAAGACATTTTGAAGCTAAATAAGAGTGTAATAGCAGCATTGAGATAGATGAATGGAACACCATAGACTGGCCAGAAATAGACCTGCTCATATATGGACTACCAATTTTTTTTTTTTTTTTAAAGATTTTATTTTTTCCCTTTTCTCCCCAAAGCCCCCCGGTACATAGTTGTGTATTCCTCGCTGTGGGCTCCTCTAGCTGTGGCATGTGGGACGCTGCCTCAGCGTGGTCCGATGAGCAGTGCCATGTCTGCGCCTAGGACTCGAACCAACGAAACACTGGGCCGCCCGCAGCGGAGCGCGCGAACCCAACCACTCGGCCACGGGGCCAGCCCAGGACTACCAATTTTTGACCAAGGTGGAAACTTGGTTCATGGGGGAATGATAATCTTTTCAATAAAAGATGCTGGAACAATTAGCTATTAATCTGACAAAAAAAAAAAAAAAAGAAGTCTGATTCATATCTCACACCATATGTCAAAATTAACTCAAAATACATGGATCATAGCCCTATATATAAAACCTAAAACTATAAAACTTATAAAGAAAAAATAGGAGAAAATATTTGTGATCTTGTGGAAGGCAAATGGTTATTAGATGTGACTCTAGAAGTACAAACCATATAAGAAAAAAATGACAAAGTGGACTTTTTCAAAGTTAAAATCTTCTAGTCTTTGAAAGACACTGTTAGAATGAAAAGACAAACCAGAGAGCAGGAGAAATATTTGCAGATCATATATCTGATTAAAAAGCATTTGTATAAAATATATATGGAACTCTCAAAACAATAATAAAAAAGCAAAGAACCTGATTTTTTAAATGGGCAAAAAATTTAACCAGATATTTTCCAAAAACGATACTCAATGGCAAATAAGTTAATGACATCGTTAGTCAACAGAAAAAATGCAAATAAAAATCAAAATGAGATTTCATGACACACCCATACACCAATTATAGCGATGGATAAAAAGACTGATCATATCAAATGTTGGCTACTGTGTGGAGGAACTGGGACTCTCATACTTTGGAGGTGGGAATGTAAAACAATATAACCACTTTGGAAAGCAGATCGGCAGTTTATTTAAATGTTAAACACATACCTACGGGATGATCCAGCCATACCGCTCCCGAGTATTTACTCAAGTCAAAAGAAAGCCTTTGTACAAATATAGACTTGTATGTGAATGTTCATAGCAACTTTATTTGTAATAGCCAAAAACAGGAAACAATCTAAATGTCCATCAACAGGTGAAGGATAAACAAATTGTGTTACATCCACTACTTAGTAATCAAAAGGAATGAATTATTGATACATGTGTGCATTAACATGGATGAATCTCAGAATAATTATGCTAAGTGAAAGAAGCCAGACAAAAATAATCTGAATCATCTTATTTATATGAACTTCTTAAAAATACAAATTAATCTATTGTGACAGAAAGCAGATCAATTTTGCCTATTGACAGGTAGGAAGCAGGGAGCTCAAGATGGAAAGATTGCAAAGGGACACAAGGAAACTTTTAGTGGTGATGGACAAGTGCATTATCCTGATTTTGGTGATGGTTTAATGGATTTATACATACGTCAAACTTATGAACCTGTTCACTTTAAATATGCGCTGTTTACGTTATGTCAATTATACCTCAATAAATCTGCTCTAAAAGTCAAAAGTCTAAAAATGAATCTAATTAAATAGAAACTCTTCATCGAGAAATACAAAAAATAATTGGAGAGAAAATAAAGAATACTGAAATAAGTGAATAGTTGAACCGTTTCACAGACTAGAAAACTCAATATTATAACGTCAGTTCTCCTCAAATTAATCTATAGATTCAAGTCAATCTCAATCAAAATTCCATTAGTGTTTTTTTTTGAACATTGAAAAGTTGATTTAAAAATGTGTATTTCCTTATATCTTTAGTCAGATTTCTTTCTAAGTATTTTATATTTGTTGATGCTATTATAAATGGTAGGGTTTTTTAATTTCAATTTTGGGTTGTTTGTTTCTAGTATATAGAAATTGATTTTTGTTTATTAATCTTATATCCTGCAACCTTTCTGAACTCATTACTATTTTTCATAGGGGTTTTTTGTGGATTCTTTAGAATTTTCTACATACAAGGTTAAATTAAAACCACAGTGTAATACTTACTACTATACAGCTACAAGAATGGCCAACATGAAAATAACAGAAAATAGCAGGAGTTAGCAAGGATGAAAAATAACAGCCACTCTTATTCAGTGCTCTGGGGAGTACAAATTACTCCACTGTGGAATAAATTAAAACCACTTTGGAAAAATGAAACTGAACCTATAAATAACTTATTACCTAGAAATTCCACTCCTTGCTATATACCCAACAGAAATAAGTATACAGATTCACAAATAGACATGAACATGAATGCACATAGCAGCACTATTCAATAATATTCCCAAATTGGAAATAACACAAATGTCCATCTACTATAGAGAGGATAAACAAATTGTGGTATTTTCACACAATAAAATACTAAACAGCAGTGAATGAATTATAATTATATGCATAAATATGAACAGATCTCACAAATATTGAACAAAAATAGTCTAGTCACAATAGAGTACTATATGATCTCATTTGTATAAGTGAATAGACAGCAACAGTCTACTGTGCTAGAAGTTTGGATAGCACTTCCTCTTGGCAGAGCTAGCCAATGGAAGGCATTGTGTGTATCTGATGTCAGCAGCTGTCCACGCCACAAACCTCCATGGCATTGGCATGCAATCACCTTTCCTTTCAAGGTCATAGGGCAAGAAATGTAAGAGAAGCATCCATTTCTTTGGGGCCTAAATGATATTAGTCAGAAGAGCAGATGTTTAGGGTTACAGGTCACAAGTGCCAGATCCCAAGTGACAGATGGCATAGGTGTTTTCTATTCAAGGAATTTCTGTGTTTGTGACATGCAGGATTCTCTGAAACACAGGGCTCAAAGCAGGGGCTGTCGTTGCCCAGGTCTAAGATGTTCCTGATCTAGTTAGAACTTAACTGGTACATTTGGACGAAGATGTTCGTTTATTTGATTGCTTCTACTACTTTTATCCATTGCTTCTAAACATTTCTTCCATTTTTAAGGAGATTTTTCTCATAAAATTCTATTTCTTTGCCATATTACCATCAGATTGTATCTAAGCACATTTAATCTCCATTAAAAGAAAAAAAAAGGGAGAGAGAGAAAATAATTTGATCCAAAATATATACGGACTTTGTTTAAACCTATTGATTTGTTAGATTTGCTTTGATTAACTGTATCTCATTTTTGTAACACTCTGTACAATGAGTAAAAAGCCATAAAGGTCTGACATGAGGTCTTTTAAGAGCTCATTTTGATTCTTGACTGTGAGATTCAGGACCCTAAAAGAGAACAAATCCTATCCATGGCCAATTCACTGCAATTAGATGAGTTTCAAATTGGAATTCCTTATATTCTAGGGATAAATTCACTGGATGCTTGAGTACAGACAAGTAACCTAAAGAAGGGAGCTATATTCAGAGAACATGTCACTAACTATCACTTCTGCAGGCAAGCACTTACCCAGATCATAGAAGAAAGCACTGGGGGGCTTTGCTTTGTGCTGTATCTGTCAGTCCACTGATACCGTCTTGCTTCAGCTCCCCCACAAAGGGAGGAGACAGGCCCTTTAAAAGAAACTAGCAGCAGTTCTGTGTGCTTGACTGCAGCCTGCTCTGAGGTTGTCTCCTGGGTAGCCCAGAGACACTTGGCAGAACAACTGCCAGCACGAAAAATAAATGACTTAGGGTGGGGTGGCCGGAGAAATAGAGCGGAAGCAAAGAGGGGAAATGAGAAAATTCACTTATCGTTCTATTACAGCAAGATGTTCTATGGGCAACTGTACGTTATTTCAAAGTAAAAGAGGAGAAGAACAAGTTTATGAACTGTATAATTGTGCATAGAATATATTACATATCTTTAAAAAATCAATTTATAAGCACCCAAAAGATCAGGGGGAATTGAAAAAGAGTCCATCATAAGCCTAATCTAATTTCCTTCTATAACAAAGTAACAGGGCTGCTGAATCAATAGTTAAAATTAGCCTGATTGCCAAAAGAGGACTGATCATAGTAAAGATGCAAAACTTCTTATCTTTGTCAAATTTCTGGTCCTGGGCCACTTGGCGAATGTCTGTAAAATGGAGAAGACAGGGAAAAGACAGGGTTTGGAGTATCTTGGGTGTACAAGAGGATTCTTGTGAGCATTGCTTGTGTCACCCTACAGGGGAAAAAGGATGGTATGCACTGATGTATCACATTGAATTCCTTGAGGATGTCATGCCTGTTCCTCTTTCACATCTTTATTAATTGCTTAGATAAGGCTCAACTGTCAGGCGCTTGTGTATGAACAAGACAGTTTTTCCATCAAGTCTGTTACTCCTGTTCTTAGAAAATGTATCTTCTCTTCTCTTTGTACCTTTACTCCCCGCAACATCACACATTATTTGGTCAAATTTTGAGTGAAGTATTATATTTTAACAAAACTCTTTGATTGAAATGGGGCGAGGAAAACTCTGAAGAGACTGAAGGAAATAGAATGAAATTATCAAAGCTAAGTTTTGAATCCATCATTTTCTACTTTCTCTACCACTGCTTCTAGGTCTGGCCCTTCATCATGTCTTCCTTGAATCACTGTGGGAACCTCATATTCCCGAGACAGCCTGTTTTTATTCACCCAGAGTTTCTTGCAGAGATGTTTCCTAAACACAAATTTGACTGCTACTCTGCTGCTCAAAACACTTCATTGCTCCCAAACTTCTTATCAAAGCACATAAGGCTTCACAATCTAGATCCGATCTTTCTTTCCAAGCTTACCTTCCACCCCTGGAGAACCTCCTTGATTTCATAGCTATGTCAGCCTTCTTTTGGTTTCCCTGACTTTGCTCCAACATTAGGCTGCCGATTTCTGTGTGATCCTGTACAAGGCGGGTTACAGACTGCAGATGATTAAAAGTATTTGTTTCACTGAATGTCACGTAAGTTTTAGAAAAGTTTTGGAAAAAGCTCAACACAAGTACCTCCTAAAGCATATATTTTACTATGAGTTTAACTGCAGCATTATGACTGCTAAATGAATACAGAAAGTAGTAGGACAATCTTTTCTAGAATACTAGATGCTACCACCATACTGATAGTCACCACTTTTTTTATTTACATGACCAAACAAAGCTAATATGTTCAGGAAGTTATGAAGGAAAGTATTACTGTGATAATCTTTTCATAGAGGCTGGTATAGACTAATATCACTTCTACAGCTTTATCACAAATTTGTAGACAAAAATTCCAATATAACCAGTTTCATTTTTATCTCTTAGTAACAAACTTATGGAAAAGTGGGGAAATGGAAATTGGATAACATCCAGTTTGGATAATTGGACCATACCCACTCTCCTAATATTAGATTAGCAGTCGCTCCATACATGATGTGTGGCCTTGGTACACATGTGTAGACATTACTCATTGTTTCAAAAAGAAAATACTTTATGGCTTCTGCATTGGGAAAAAAAATGCCTTTTCTTGGAATTCTTTCACAACACCAAGAAAAATGTAATTGAAAAAAACACAAACAATATTGTAACTGACTTTATGCCCTGCCCCTAACCCGCAAACAAATTACCCCAATTCCAACTTTAGATATTGTTCTTGATAATAAGCAGCTTGGTAATGAGAAAATATCCATTCCTTTGCCCCAACACTAGTTATATTTGCAAAGTTGATATAAGAGGAACAAACCACTCCTAAGCTATGGTGTAACTGGAGGTGAACTGGGATTTACATGATTTACTGATAACTGAACCTGTTTATGAAAGCAACTGTAAATTTAGGGCTAAAGCTCATATTGTCTATCCTTGTGAATAGTAGGATTTTAATGAGGAAAGTAGTTGTGCATTTTTATATTTCTGATCCAGAGAGAAATGATTTAAAAAAAAAAAAAAAAGGACAATCTTCTCTTAGAACTCTCAAACAGCTGGGCTCAATGAGGATTCATGACTGTGATCACAGAAACAGTGAAAAAATTGGCAAGACCAGAAGAAACAGATCAAGAAATATGTTTGACCTTTGGCTTTTTTCCAATTTAATACTTGTAGTTTTGATTATTCTCCAGTGACCAGCGTCCATGACATATTAGAACTGAGCCTGCTACAAGCAAGGCGTGGGCATGCAGGGCATCACTGAAAGACCCTCACTCTAACCAGCCCCAGGGCCTCCCTCTGTAAGGTTGTGACTTACTAGTTATGAAGTAATCCATATTTAAATAGAGAGGGGCTGGCCCAGTGGCATAGTGGTTAAGTTCACCTACTCTGCGTCTGTGGTCTGGGGTTTGCCAGTTGGGATCCTGGGTGTGGACCTACACACAGCTTATGAAGCCATGCTGTGGTGGCATCCCACATAGAAGAACTAGAAGGACTTACAACTGGGATATACAACTATGTACTGGGGCTTTAGGGAGAGAAAAAAAAAAGAGGAATATTAGCGTCAGATGCTAGCCCAGGGCCAATCTTCCTCACCAAAAAAACCAAAATAAGTAAATAAACCGAAAGAAAAAATAAAAAGAGAGGGGGCTATTTTTCGCTAGTTCCTAATTAAGGGTTGTCATTTGAATATTAAAAATAGTATGCAAAATGGACATTAATTTAGGCTGCAATATAATCTCATATTAAACAACTTTTCTTGCAGATATTTTCTTTTTGTGAGTTGCTTTAATCATATCTGAAAAGTTAGTTTAATCACATAACATAATTAATCATATATTCTGTTTTATTACCTAACGCTTTATGGTATGTATTTTTTTAATGTTTTGAATAAACTTTAAGATTTTTGTTTCAAAAAATAATAGCTAACACTTTCATAGCATACCAGTTAACATTCTAAACACTTTGAATTAGGTGAAGCTTACAACAGTCCTATGGCTGTGAAGTATATACTATTATTATCCATTTTTTCAGATTAAAAAATAAACAGGCATAGAGAAGTTAAATGACTTCTCCACTTTTGCACAGCAAATAAGGAGCAAAGTGGGGATACAAACCCAGGTAGTTTATTTCTAGTATATGCTTTCACCTCTCTTCTATTTTATCTCTAATAGCTACACTGGATGTCATGAAATATATATACCAGAGGTTCTCTAAATAATACTCTACAGTCAAACACTTAAGTTCAAAACAGTTATTTTCTTTGTTTGCTATTTATGCTGAAGTATTTAGGGATTTTTCAGAAATCACCTCACCAGAAAACTACTTTTTAATTGGTAAGAGATAATGTAATCTGAATTTTTATTTGAATATTTAAAAAATCATTTTCTATTAATTAACTTAAAAGTCATCCAATTTTCTAATAATTAGAGATGTGTACAACATAGTAACATATTTAAACTTCAGGATGTCATTTTTCTCCCCAAGTCTTTTCTTTCTTTTTTTTTTTAAGATTGGCACCTGAGTTAACAACTGTTGCCAATCTTTTTTTTTCCTTCCCAAAGCCCCCCAGTACATAGCTGTATATTCTAGGTGTGAGTCCTTCTACTTGTGGCATGTGGGACACCACCTCAGCGTGGCCTGATGAGCGGTCCATGTCCACGCCCAGGATCCAAACCAGCGGAACCCTGGGCCGCCGAAGTGGAGCGGGCGAACTTAACCACCCGGCCATGGGGCCAGCCCCTCCCCAAGTCTTTTCTTACTTTATAGATGACACCAAAAATATCACAGAAAATATGGTCACCCAAGGGATAAGATTTCTTTCATGTCTATTTTGCATTTTTATCCTAGTTTCAATAAAATCTATTTATTAAGTACTACATGACTTAAGCCTTATTCTAAGTTAATTCTGTGCTTATAGGTATCTCCTACAAAATATTTTTTGGATCTTCTTTTTTAGATGTCTACATAGGCATCTAAACACCCAATGAAAGAAATTACTCAGAAGGACCTTTTGAAATACTACAAGGGGTTGACTGCTTCCTGCGTAGGATCTGCCGGTGATATTTTGCCCTTCTAAGTATTAGATCAGTCTCCGATATGAAAGCAAACACACAGTCACAAGAGTAAACATCTGGTTTCCATGTAAAGAAAACACAGACAATTTTTAAAGGTCAATTACAGAGAAAACTTTTTCTATTACCCATTTAGAATTTTTATACAAAGTTTATAAGCAAAATCACACATTTAAGCCACATATTTTTAAAGATAACTTGAAAAATATAGCACAATTTCTTTGGAAACACAGAGCCAAATTTTCCAAGCTGTGGGCATACATAGATTTTTACTACAGAATAATGGGAATGGAACTCTTCCTCTCTTCCCCTGTTCTATGTATTTCTAAGACCTTACATGTGCTCTGTTCTTCATGTGATCACATACGGACTAAATATTTGGTTCATGGTCTTTTGTATTCGATAGACCAGTTAAATTTTAAAATTAAATCAGAGGGCATAGAGTTGCCAACTTCTTTCAAAAATTAAGCATGCTGTAAAATAAAAAGAAGTATTGCTCATGATCGCCATAAAAATTAGAAAGAACTTAATCTCAGAATCACAGTGCTTCCCAAGAAAGGACAGTTGACAGTCTCACAATGCCCTTGTTCCTCTCGTTTCACCACGGATTAGTAAAAATATCATCACAGACAGCCAACTGTGTTCATCGACTGGCATTAAGGAGCCACCGGACTGAGCTATTTTGGAAAGTTATTAAAGGCATTATACTTTAATAATGCCTTTATGCTGTTGCTGTTGGGGAGATATTTAATGATTATGTTAAAACTATCATAGCACTACCAAAAACAGATACATTTTTCACTGAGGATCCAAGGAGAAAGTGATTTTTTCCAATGAAACAGATTTTAAATGGCTCTTTTTGCACTACAGTTCTCAGAGAAGCCTGTTTTGGGGGAAGGCTCACATACCAGAGAAAATGTAGATGGCAGGGGTCATGGCCACAAAGCAAAGAGTATTCTGCTTAGTTTGAGAAGCAGGGAGCTACAGCATCACACAGCCACTCTCGTACCTAGAAAGGCAAGCTGTTTGTATTTTTCAGATCTTGAGCTTGTTGGAGGAAATCAGGATACTCAGCAGAAATTAATGGATTGAGAATTCTATACACAAAGACTATACTTCATTAAGTACATAATGTGTTTGGAGTGGAACTAAAATACATTTTCATAATTTTCATTGAGGTTCTAAGTAGGAAAGCCAGAGCCTGTCTCAGAGTGCTACTTATAAAACTTGGAAAACAAGATAAACTTCACTAGAAAGTGAATTTTTAACACTGGTTTGGAATCGCTGCCACTTCCTGTGAGGATCTGAAAACCACTCTCAGGGGCCCTTTAATAATTTCTTACACAGTGAAGTATACAAAGCTCTCCTTTATTTGAGGTTGAGTCTTTGTCAATGAATCTTTAATAGTTTTACTTATCTCCACTTAAAAGACATCCTCTAGGAATTCTTATAAATAGATGCTTACAAATGGAGGACTGTCTATTATATTTAAGAGTTTGTCTGCCAAATTGTGTAAAATATGTTAGGTAACACTCACCTTTCAAAATTCTAACTTTAATCTTCACCATAAAGGTTTTGATGCCCTACTTTGGTGTGGATGTGCTATAAATAACTCAAACCATATTTACTAGTTTGAATGTAAATTCATGCCCACAAATTGAGAGAATCTTAACACCATCCAATCATACTGTGTTTGACCATTCCAGTTACTCTCCTGACTTAGGCATGTGTCTCGAATGCCTTCTCCTTTTTCTGCAAGCCCTCAATATTTCTTTATCTTATCCTGAATTGCAACTATGGCCTCGCTTCCTACTTCACTGAGAAAACTGAAGCAGTCAAAAAGAACTTCCGTGGACTCCCACCACCTCCTCTGCCTACCCACCAGTGTTTGTCACTATATTTTGTGCCTTCCAGCCTGTTCCTCTAGCTGCCAAGCTTCATTCCTACATGTGAGCAGTTATTGAGCCCATTGCTTCCTACCTAGTCAAGGACATTGCTCTAGCAATTAGTCTCTTTTCTCTAATACATCATCAATATTTTCCTTTATGTGGGATTATTCCCATCAGAGTGTATCACAATGGATTGCTCCCTCCTCCTTGAAATATGTTCTTAATTTAGCTGTTGGCACACTTCACTCTCTTGGTTTTCTGCTATTACTATGGTTTCTCTTTCTCAGTCTATTTTGCAGCTCTGTCTTGTTCTTCCAAACCTCTGTAAAAGTTGAAACATCTCAAGCCTTGCTGTAGGAAAAGCACAGATGTCTGTCCTTCTTTATCTATACTCATATCCTTTGTTATGTGATCCAGTCTCGTGGTTTTAAGTTCCATCTACATGCTAACAACTCACAAAATTATAATTTCAGCCCACAGCTGTGCCCCAGACTCCAGACTCAGAACTCCAAATGCCTTGGCAACATGCCCATTTAGATGTCCGATAGACATTTAAAAGTCAACATGTTAGGGTTACCAAATTAAATACACACTTAAATACAAATTTAGCCAAGTGCTCTGTATTTTTGTTTGCTAAATCTGGCAACCTTTCAACATGCCCAAAGCTGAACCCTTACTCTTACCCACAACTTTTCCCAATTCAAGTGATGTCAATACAGCTTTCCAGTCACTTAGGCTGAAACCTGGGAGTTATCCTTGATTCCTCTCTTTTTTTCACATTCCCTATTCCACAACAACCAGTCCAAATCTTGTTGGTTCTACCTTCGAAATATATCCAGAGTCAGACTACTTTTTACTGCTTCTTGCATCTTGTGACCCCCTTCCCACAACCAAATCACCATTATCTCCCTCTAGGGTCACTGCAATTGACTCCTCATCAGGCCTCCTTTAACAGACCCTTGCTTCTTACAGTCTACTCTTCACATAGCAGTCTGAGGGGTCCTCTTAAAACAGGTGTGAGCTCATGCTTAGAGTAAAAGCCACATTTCTTAAAATGGACTATAAGGCTCACCTTGCTTTCTCCTTCTTACTTCATTTCCTACAAATCTCTTCCCTAGTCTTGTTTACTCTGCTCCTTGAACAATATCAAGGCAAGCTCATGCCTTAGGGCCTTTGCATTTGCTGTTCCTTCTGCCTGGAGTGTTGTGTTCTCTAATACCTGAAAAACAAACTCCTTTACCTCCTTTGAGGGCAACTGGAACACTCTATTCAAAACACTCTTTATTTCCCCTCCCTCATCACTTCTAATCTCTTTATTCTGTTCTTTCTTTTATAGCACTTATCATCCTTCAATATCCTTCTTACTCAGGTATATTGTCTGTCGTCAGTCTTTCTCCACTAGAATGTAAGATTCACAAGTATAGGGCTTCTTTCTCTTGGGTTCGTTGTGTATCCTTAATGCTTAGAAGAGCACCCGACACATGGTGGTGATCAGTAAATATTCACGGAATGCATCAATGAAAATACAGCCTCAGACTGGGGCAACGGAGCCATGTTACTACGGCAATATTCAGTGCATCTGTTGGAAATGCTATTTCCTCCATCCCTGTCTAAGACTAAGGAAAGCAAACAGATACAAAAATTCCTATTTCTTTCTGATACACTATCCAAAGCAAAACAACTTCAAAAGCACAGACATTTGAATCAGAATAAAACAGGCCAATGGAAAGCTTCTCCTCAGCACCTCTATATGACACTACTAGGTCTGCCTTTCTAGATATGAAAACAATAGCAAGAAGCTAAATGGAGCAGCAGTAGGAAAAAAAAAAAAACTCAACATGAGGATTTTGAGCATTTAACTATAAAAAATACTTTTGTGTGATTCTCCTTTACCTTAACGTATGTTACATAGAGTGTGTTTGAAACTGGCTTCATTTTAAGACAATTTCACCCACATCTGGTTGCAATATTCATTTTCCTTATCCATAATAATGATATTTGATTGAAAACAATCCAGCACAATATGAAATTTTAGATGAGTCTACATATATATAGGGTAGACAAAGTCTACAAATCAGTTAAAATATATCAACAATTAGAAGTTCAGTAGATCATAGATTTACTGATTCTTTTGTTCTTAGCCCAGTGGAACATTTATTCAACAGATGACTACCGGCATTGTTAGAAAGCAGGAATGCATCTAAAGCATGTTTGCTTAGCCTAGCAAAATAATAAATTGTGCTGTGTTTATCCTTTTGTTTCTAAGGCCAACTGTTGGCTTTATTTAATACCCTCTTAACATGCTAATAGCTCCTAATGGTCACATCAGCCATCAGTTAAACAAACCATTAGGTTGAGAAGAGAAATTTCAATAAAGGCAATTCACTAATTTGTTGATTGTTAATGGACATTAGCCTATTCAGGACCTTAGCCTAGACATATAGTGTAACTCAGAATCTATTATAGCAGTTTCTGTATACTTAGCAAAGAAGCTAATTCAGCATTCTAAGTACTTCTATTTCTAGAAGACATGCTACCTAGATTTTTATATGCAAATTAGATGTTTTCAATCTGGGACATACAGATAAAGAAAAGAATTTGCCCCAAATAAATTGACTTTCAAATTATGACATTTTCACACAGTTTATGATTAAGGATAAATTTACAAGGGTCTTCTTAATCTCTTCCTCAATTATTAAAGCACTGTTACTGTTATTTTAATTTTAGAGCTAGTCATTGCTGTTTCAGATTCAAAGTATTCCTTATACAATCAAAACACCACATTATTATGCCAGAAAGTTGAAAGTCAAAGACATTTTCATAAATAAGGTTTTGCTGTTCTCTTCATGCTTGCCTTCACTGACAAGAGTTTAAATGGCTAAAATCATTTTTTGTGTTGCACTTTTCAACAACTCATTTAATTTTTAAACTGAAATGGAATCTGATGACAATTTTTAGAAATTTACTCAAAATCTGACATTTGAGATAGCAAAAAGAAAAATTAATGCATTGTTTATCTTAAAAGGAAAGTTAAGATACTTCTATGTTTCTTTTTGTAGTTAAATTATTTCCCTGTAATAATTCCAGGACTTGTAGAAATCTACCCAGAGCCCCTTTACAAATTCTGTGCAAACTCAATTATATACATTGACAAACACCAAAGCACACACGACTGTGGAAAATCATTTGATTGTACTCATATTTTACACAAATGCTATTCACATTATCCAGTAATGGGGTAACTAGTGCACAATTAGATTTGGCAGGTAGTGTGAACGCCAAGCAATGAATACACTCAATATTTCACTTTTTTTTCCCCTCTGTCTTCAAAAGTAAGCTTCTTGAATGACAGCTGAGTTGAGCCAGAAGACTCCTTGCATTTTGAGGGTATCATCACACCCTATCTTAATTTATTCTTTTAGACAATTCATGATGAAGAGGTTACAGGTGACTAACACAACCAAAGATTTAGGGATCAAGTTTCTCAGCTTTGAAATTTGAAGAAATATCTTATAAGCATGTAGTGTGCTCACAACAAGTAACAGGAGCTCCAAAATGATTCTTCCTCATGCCATTGTATCACTTAATTGCCTCAAAATGTAGCAACTAAATGTCCTGGTCATACAATCACCTAATTATCGTTATTGGCACATAAAATAGCTTATGTGTACACATTTTAAAATCATAATACAATATAGTATAAAATACTTTAATGCATTTCAAATAAATCTCCAAATTTATTGTAAACTAAATGAAGTATCCATATTTTATTTGTCTTCTTTTTAATCTCTAAAAAAAATGTCATTATGAATATATACCACTGGGTAGTAGTCCCTATGTTTAGCTATTAAACTTACAAAGCTTTTCCTGAAAATTTCTTAGGAGGTTAATTTGTCTATTTTAGACTATACAATATATCTTAATTGTACATGACTGTTATTTTGTGTGCCATGTCATATTTTTAACATATATTGAATGTTTACATAATACAAATATATATGTTTTTAATATAAATATATAAAAGTTCAACATACGATTTATTGAAAAAACTATCAATATCTCCCAATCTTGAAATGCCATAAATAACTTGAAAATAATCATTTTCAATAACCTCAAAAAATCAAACTAATCACTTTATTTACTCAAGAATTCAGTTTATAAACATTGGTTAAAAATGCAGGCCTTGCAGGGTTGCTGTGAGAATTAAATACGATACATAATAAGTTATAGTTGAGACTCACTCATTTTAAATAGCTATCCAGATGTAAAGATAGAACCTAGATGGTGGAGAGATTGGAGCAGGAGAGGATAATTACATGTTTGTGGAGGAGAATGAATAATTTTCCAATAATTAATAAAACAGAGTAGGCCCCTTTATTTACTCTTATCTAATGCTGTCTCTCATTCTACCCAAGAATCATAATCATGTTTAACTTGTTATTCTGTTCACAAGGAAACCAGCTGGGAACATAGAGTCCATTTGTCATTCCACCATTGATACTGAAATGATAAGTTGCAACTGTAATTGTTTCTCCCTCATAGCTCATTACAAAGTCTCCATGTTGATCTATCAAGTCATGGAGCAATCCAATTGATAGATTTGAAACTGTCATGGGATTCAATAGCCTTAAATTACCTCTCTTTCCACAACGCAAATACTTTTAGCTAAGAGATATTTTACTTGACCAGCACAGTCATGCGTTGTTTAACGACAGGGATACGTGCTAAGAAATATGTTGTTAGGCAACTTCATGGTTGCGCGAGCATCACAGAGTATACTTACACACACCTAGATGGTATAGCCTACTACACACCTAGACTATATGGTATAGCTTGTTGCTCCTAGGTTACAAACCTGTACAGCCTGTTACTGTACTCAATACTGTAGGTAACTGTAACACAATGGTATGTGTGCATCTAAACATAGAGAAGGTACAGTAAGAATACGGTATAAAAGATAAGAAATGGTACACCTATATCGGGCACTTACCGTGAATGGAGCCTGCAGGACCGGAAGTTGCTCTGGATGAGTCAGTCAGTGAGTGGTGAGTGAATGTGAAGGCGGAAGACATTACTGTACGCTGCTGTAGACCTATAAACACTGTACACTTAGGCTACAGTAAATGTACAAAAAATATTTTTCTTTCTTCATGAATAAATTAACCTCAGCTTACTCTAACTTTTTGACTTCATAAGCTTTTTAATTTTTTTAACTTTTTGACTCTTTTGTAACAACGTTAAACCTAAAATACAAACACATTGCAGAGCTTTATAAAAATATTTTCTTTCTTTATATTCTTATTCTATAAGCTTTTTTCCACTTTTAAATGATTTTCACATTTTAAACTTTTTTGTAAAAACGAGTACACACACACACACGTTAGCCTAGGCCTACACAGGGTCAGGATCATCAATACACTGTTTTCCACCTCCTCATCAGTTCCATTGGAAGGTTTTCAAGGGCAATAACATTCATGGAGCTGTTATCTCTATGATGACAATGTCTTCTTCCGGAATACCTCCTGAAGGACCTGCCTGAGGTTATTCTTAAGGAGACATCACTCTTTTCAGAAATATGTTCATGCTTGTTTCCTTGGTTGGTTGGTTGGTTTGTTTGTTTACCATAGACTTGCTTGTAAGCAGATAATGCACCGTGCCTTCAATGAAGCAGATTCCTGAACAGCTTCCATCATTTTATTCTTGTTATTCGAGATCACAGTTATGGTGGAATGGGACATGCTTGACTGGCAAGCAATAACCATCACTGATTTTTCAGCTTTGTGGTCCTTCATCACTTTTAATTTTGTTTTCAGTTGAATCACTCAATGTAGCCTCTTACTGGCAACATTAGCAGTGAATTTTGCTCACTCAGAGGCCACAATGAACGAAACAACACAAGATTAAATCAAGCACAAGAAAAAATGATGCAATCAAGAAATGCAGTAAACATGAGACTTATGAGGCTACTGCTGGCATAACACAGAAACTCTTTTTCTTTTGAGGAAGATTAGCCCTGAGCTAACATTCATGCCCATCTTCCTCTACTTTATACGTAGGACGCCTGCCACAGCATGGCTTGACAAGCAGTGCATAAGTCTGCACCTGGGATCCGAACTGGCAAAACCCAGGCCTCCAAAGTGGAAGCTGGGAACTTAACCGCTGCACCACCCGGCTGGCCCCAGAAACTGTTTTTTAATAAGTAAAAAAAGTACACTCTCAAATAATGATTAACAAGTATAATATAGTAAATACACAAACCAGTAACAGTTGTTTATTATGATTATCAAGTATTACATACTGTACATAATTGTATGTGGTATACTTTTATAAGACTGGCAGCACATGTTTGTTTACACCAGCGTCACCAAAAACACGTGAGTAACATGTTGTGTTACAATGTTACAATGGCTATGATGTCACTAGGCACTAGGACTTTTTCAGCCCCGTTATAATCTTATGGGAGCACTGTCTTATATGTGGTCCATCATTGACTGAAACGTTGTTATGCAGCACATAACTGTACATGAGCTTAATCTGATTAACTAATTAAGATGCTGAGTTCTACTGTACCCTGAAATCCACACCAACCATCACTGTAAATGGTAAAAAGAATTACTGGAGGGAAAAGTGGCAATTACCCAGAGGAATATCTTATAGCTCAGCAGTTACTACCTACCTAGCCCTAAAATCTTGTCTGTCGATTCTGTATTTACCACAATTCTCATCATGGCATCTTTGTCCCAGACTGAGACAATCATAATCCAATCCTTCTTTCAAAAGAAGAATTTAAAAACATTAGCTGTTTCCCAATTTTGTCTCATTGTTTTTAATTGTGTACTTTGGAGCTCACTAAATGTCAGCCTCCCAGTCAGGTTGAAACTGACTGGTGCTTGGCACATCTTTCCACATTTCTCCCTAGGAGCAGAGGTCCTCTTTCTACACAAGTCTTTTGGTCATGTTTTCTGTCTTCTTCAATGGGGCTTTACTTTATGACCATTATCATTATTTGCTCACTCTTTCTAAATTTCCTCTCATGCCATTTCATTCATTTATTCATTCAAGAAATGAAATTGGGCACCTTATTATATGGCAGCACTGCTCAATGTCATAGGAAATCACAGTGAACTCAAAAGTTGGAGATAGCAGAGAAAGCAGAGGTTATAGTTTTGAATAATTTCTGGTACAAAGAACTGGATCCAACCCTTTTGAGTTCTCTCACTTTTCATGCGTTAAGTTCCTTCACTGATGATTTGATTACCTATCTTATAAGGAGTTTTCAGGGAAGATTTCACCCAGAATATTTCCTAATTTGGTTAAAGAACTCCAGTAAATTTGTTAAAAATCTTGAAAGGTGATTCTCCTAGAAATTGTGTGATGATTGATGGAAAGAAAATGGCTTTATAATATTAGTTCTTCCTTTTGTATGTATGAGAAATAGCTAGAAATTACTAAACTACAATCAGTCTTTTTATTTTTAGACTTGATTATAAAGCTGGTTTGCCTATAACTGTAAAATAAAAAAATATTTCACATTGTACAGTACAACCATAAGTAGACATTACACTTTATAACAGCCAAATCCAGTAAGGTAGAAAGGGAATCATTTTATTCAGCTTTGGGAGTACAGGAGAGGTCACAAAATGGAAACTCAAGAACACGAAGATTTCCCTCTGGTCAGGTGATTTTTAAAACTTTGATTACATTTTTAACTGAATCTGTCTTTGCTCACAAATTAGAAGAGCTGGTCTAGCAATAAAAGACCAGATTTCCAATATGGGAACCTTCAGTGGCAGCTGATGGCCATGCTGCTAGATACTGTATGCATTTTCCAGAAGACCACATCCTCAACACTTCTCATTACAATGCACACAACTGGTTTCATGCATGTTTATTATTTGTCTAATTCCATAGGTATTTGAGTGTGCGGCCCATGACCCACATTAGACAGCGTGATATAGGAAGAAGCCATTGAGTATTGGAATTCCAAGAAATTAACTGAGGTGAGGAATGGGAGGCTCTGCCAAGTAGCATCCAGTCTGAAAGCTATTCTGTTCCTACCCAAATCCCAAGAATGGTTTTCGTATTTCCCAGCATATCTGAGCTGAGACAACATGTTATAGTATACATTTTTATAAAGGAAGTCTTCATTGCAAAAGTAGGAAAGCATGTCACAAAGTCACTGAACTTCACTAGATGGTCTTGGAGCAATACAGTCATGCATCACTTAATGACAGGTATACGTTCAGAGAAATGAGTCACTAGGCAATTTTGTCGTTGTGTGAACATCATACCGTGTACTTACACAAACCTAGATGATCTAGCCTACTACACACCTAGGCTATATGGTACTAACCTTATGGGACCACCGTTGTATATGTGGGCCATCATTGACCTAAATCTTGTTATACAGCATATGGCTATAGTAGAATTCATTCATTTGCAAAAGGGATCTCTGAGAATCTGTTGTCAGCTCAGATATAAAAGAACAGGCTAAAGTGGTTTGGTATGTTTAACATGTAACCAGCAAGGGATACAGAAGATGGTCAGCTCCAAGATGGCTTGTACTGGCTTCATAAGGATGTGGAACATGGGCCAAAGCACGATACCCTCACAAAGTAGACCCTCAATAAATATTTTTTGGATAAATACATAGGTAAGTGAGCCAATCAAAAAACGACCCTCAAGTTTCATAGTAGACCCTGAACAAATAGTTTTTGATATATGGATAGAAAAGTTAACCAATCAAGAAATGATCACCGAGTTGTGAATATTTGTTAGCAATTCCTGTCAAGGGTTCCATTTATCTCCAAATGCCTACTAACTCTGAATAACCATGAGAATCACGTTGAAGTCTTAGCTGAACATTATTTCTATTTTCTTGAATAAAAGTCTATGCTTCACTTATTTATTAATTCCTCCATAGTTTATTTCACATAAGCAATTTAGTTCTTCTCAGTTAATCCGTCTTTATGGTCTTTAGAAGGTCCTGAAGAACAAAAAGTCATTTGAAAAAGTGCATACACAAGAAAACCCACCTTTGTTGTTTACAGACTTTATTCTGGAATACTCATAATAAGCAGCATACTTTATTATGTGGTACCTAATCTGGACCTATTTCTCTTTGGGTGTAATAAGCACTTCAAATACACTATAGCCAACTACCTTGCAATATTAATTACAAGTAGAAGAGGCAAAAAAAATTAAATCGACTTTTTTATAGATTATAGAATGCCAGAGTTAGAAGGACCTGATGTCGGACTTTGTCTTTCCCAACAGTCCTCAGCTGGAGGTACTGGAATCTCCCACCATGAGCCCACCCACATTCAGTTCCTTGGCTGATATGAGAACAAAAAGGTGAATACTGAGTACCTATTCTGAGAAGTTGAAATCTCCTACCCCACCCTTCCCCACGGTACAATGTCTCTTTACTTGCCTAGTTGACCCTTCCTTTCCTGCTGGATTGGAAGTGTTCTCTCAAGTGAGTTGACAGACTACTCAAGTGAGATCCTGCAACTTCCCAAAACGTTGTCATTTGGGGTTTGAATTGATTGTCCACACCACATTCTGGCCTCTAGCGTGCTGTCGAATATGGTTTGCAGCTAACACCCCTACTGCTGTGACCCAGCTGTGGATACTGAACTCCCTTTGGTACTGGTGTCTCCTTGAATAACCCTGAGTTTGCACAGTTCCTTTGGACAGTGCCTTGTCTTCTGCAGCTGGATTCAGCAATAGATCTTAGGTCATTTCCCGTCACCCCATCCCATCTTGCCCTGAGTCTAGCTGATCTGTGCCATCTCACAACCTTATTCAAGGACTTCTAATTAAAAAGGATCTGTGTGTTCACACTCTGAAGCATTCCTGCTGTTCCAAACACATAGCACTAACAGACAGATAAAAAGAAGAGAAAACACAGACATCATCGGAAACCAAACGCAAAACAAAATAAAGCAAAACAAAACACACATAGGAAGTGATGAGAAGGCCTCAAGCCTCTGCCTGCTGAGTTTTGAGTCACAAGCAGAATCAGCCCGGTATTTGTCTTCCTCAGGGAAGTAGAAACTAAAATTGATCCCCATGAATCAGATCCCCTCTTGAAACTAAGCACTGGAGTGGAATTCTCCACACACGGAAGGAGCTGCGTGCCACTGCAGAGGCTGTGGCTGATACGCAACTGCAGTCTAGGGAGGCAGGAGGACGCAGACAAAGCTAGACCGGGAAGTGACTCAAGCCATCTGCTGGTTTAGTCACTAGTTTGGAGATATACCCAACATCACCGAGGTGCCATAGCCTTGAAATGCCACGAAAACCTGGTTTCAGATGAGAGGCTCACATTTTCCCTCTGTCTGGAACCCCCTTCCCACCATCTCCATATACCTGAGCTCTTTCCGTCTTCCGATGATATGCTCAAATGCTATTCCCTCCATAAAACACTCAGAATCTTTTTACCAAACAAAAGTAGGATGTCTTCCCAGCAGTTTTTGTTACATGGACCTTGTGGAGGCAAAATTCTAAGTATAAGCCATACTGGTACCTCTGGTCTGAGTGTATGAAGACTTGAAGTTGAATCCTGGTCCAGCCACTCACTGCCGGATAATACTGAACAGTAAACTAAGCTCTCTGAACCTCAGTGTGCTTACGCGTAAGAATAGGACTGCTGTGAGTGTTAACAGTAATGTGAGTAAAGCCATTAGTATAGTACCCTGCACAGAGTAAACCTTCAGTGGATATGAACTCTCCTTACTAGAGTTTTGGTACACATTTTTCACATTACAACATAGAATTTTGTGGGTAGATTTTCTGTCTGAAGTAAGTTGTGTGATGGAGTCAGACATACTTAGCTTTGCATTCTGGCTCTATCCCTTAGTGCCTATACTACCATAAGCGAGTTAACTCACCTGCCTAAACCAGATCAGCTACAGGTCTGCTGGGCACTAACACTGAAAAGAAACCTACCTTGACAGAATAAAACATTCGGTTAATAAAATCAAGATGGGTAAATCCATTCAGTCTGTATCAGAAATTAGTCAGTAATATATCTGATTTTTAAAAAATGATACCACTTCACATCCATTAAAAATGCTATTATAAAAAAAAACAGAAAAGATTGAGTGTTGGCAAAGATGTAGAGAAATTGGAATAGTTGTGCACTGCTGGCAGGAATGTAAAATCGTGCAGTCACTATGGAAAACAGTATGGTGTTTCCTCGAAAAAGTAGAAAAAAGCTACCATGTGATCCAGAAATCTTACTTCTGGGCATGTACCCAAAAGAATTGAAAGCAGAAACTCAAACAGATATTTGTATACCCATGTTCACAGCAGCATTAGTCATAACAACCAAAAGGTAGAAGTAACTAAAGCGCCCGCCAACAAATAAACGGATAAACAAAATGTGGTATATACGTGCAAAGGAATATTATTCACCCTTATAAAGGAAGAATATTCTGACACATACTATGACATGGATAAACCTTGACAACATTACGCTAAGTGAAATAAGCCAGAGTCAAAATAACACCTACTGTATGATTCCATTTATACGAGGCACCTAAAGAAGTCAAATTCCTAGAGACAGAAAGTAGAACAGTGGCTGCCAGGGGCTGAGGGGAGGGGAGAGCAGGTGTGGAGTTTCAGTTTGGGAAGATGAAAAATGTCCTGGAAATGGACGATGGTGAGGGCTACACAACACTGTAGATGTATTCAATGTCCCTGAATTGTGCATTTAAAATGGTTAAAATGGTAAATTTTAGTTTTGTATGTTTTACCACAATAAAAAGAAAAAATGGTAAAACACAGTGAGCTCAGAGATGGTCAACAGAATCTCACAATTCCTCCATTCTTTTTCCTCCTAGCAATTTTACTTATTATGGCTGCTTAACTTTTGTTTCACTGAGCTTATATTTCTTTACTATTAAAATGGGAAGTTGCATTTTAGATGGAATTAAGACTATTAACCAAAGACATGCCAAGTATATTTTCTAAGTACCCCAACTTTCTAGATTAGTTTCTTATACCAATATCCAGGACCGCCTAGTGGTGTGTGAATTTTAGGGAAGCATAAAAATGAAAGTTCACATTAATATCTGATCTCTGTAGTGAAAATTAATCAGGAGATAAAGAAACACTATTCTGAGTATTTTCCTAGAAATAGACATACACATGGATATAGCTGCAAATGATAATGTAAAAAGTTCCCTTTTTGGTATAAAGCTTAGCAGAATAACTGTTCCAAAGACAACACACATGTGCAGAGTAATAGAAACTGTTTTCTAAAAAAATCCTCTCTCCAGTGAGTTACTAGGCACAGTGAGCAATTTAGGTGGTGCCGGTGGGGAGCACACAGCTATTTAAGGCTTTTCTACCAGAGAGAGATTTTCTGGTGTTTGTGCTGTATAAATTTACCCCATCTAAGAGCTTGTCCCTCACACTTGCGATTTTTTTTTAAGTCTAATTGTCTTTTTTCCCTGGATATAAAGACAAGAAATTTGTGTCTTCCCCTTGGCATTTACACTCCAAGGACCACTCAATAATCAAGTAGTTAAAATATATAGGACTCTTCATTGCTCTTTCTTACCCTCCTTGCTAAGTCTGCTACTTCAGAGACTCATTTTCCTGGATTTCTGATTGTCTTCTTTTAGTCCCAACATTTTCTCTTATTACCTCCAGTAATTTGTGTGACCCTCAAATTTTCCTCCAACATTCTGCCAAGACGTCTTCTCAATTTTGGGGACCCATCTCAGCTTAGTCCTGTGTGGAGGCCAAAGGCATTTTGTCCATCCAGCAGAACGAGGAGATGTCTTGCCCCACAATAGTCATTGTAACTCATGCAGGGGCTGAGACTGTGTTTTGGGGTGGTAAATGATGTCAACAACAAGGAATTTCTATAATAAATCATGTTCACCGATCTTCATCTGACGTTTAGAAACTGGTCTGCTTTTATTTTTTTAATTATTGGATACTCTTTCACATCTCAAGTATTATTAAAACACCTCTTGGCACCATTCCCATTTCCATTATTCTGTTAGTAATACACAAGAAACATGGGTCAAGGGCATTGGCGTAAGGCAAGAAGTGAAGGAAGAGCAACAGATGATAGGTGGAGGAGAAGGGGAAGAAGGAAGATGAGAAACATATGTGGTACCCATCCTGAGAAGACGACAGGAAGGATTGGATGTTGGACCCTAGGTACCAGCTACTAAGGTATCTTCTGCCCTCACCATAGTCATATGACATTCGCAAAGAAGGAAGGGTAAACCCACGTGGCTCCAGGCTAACTTACAGTTTCTTACTTTGGTGTCTGGGCAAACAGAAATATTACACATTGCTTGCCAGTAAAAATAGGTAATAGCACTGAGGTTTGCAAATTAGACTCTTTAAAAGTTGAAGCTGATCCGAGAAATCGCTGCAGTAACATCTCTTTCACTTGCTTTCCAGTGTGTTCATGTGGAAGCAAAAGGGGTGGAGCTGGTCTGAGCTGCTAAATATAATATTTCCTTGTGCACTCAAGACTGACGAGAGTGAGCATTTAAATAGCTTACTTTATGACCTATGTAACTAAAACATGTTTTTAAAAGTACCAAGCCCCTCCCTTCACTACACATCCAAAGGTCTCCAGCTCTATATTTCATATTGTCTGAAATTCAAACCTTAGAAAATAAAGAGGAGTTTGTGGCACACCTGTGAATATCATCCTTTGCATCTACAGAGATGAAAAAGAGGGTGGACAAGCTGCTTCTTGTCTTCCGCCACTCCCTTTGCACATGTTTCTTGAGTATTACTTGTGCAATATTTCATGGTCATAAAGCACTACTCTGTACTGTGATTCTCATAAGTCTGAAGTGGACAGTTGTTAGCCCATTTTATACAGAGAGAAAGAAATCCTCTTGCACAGTATTCTAAGTATGGTTAGATTTCTGAACTACCTCTTGCCTGGAAGAGTGCTTCCAAAAACACGGTGTTTCCTATGCTCAAAAATGTGGACTCCTCCCTTATTTCTTGCCATAACAAATCCAAGCACCTTTGCCTGGTTTTTAATCCCCCCCCACCCCCGCCCAATCTGTGGTTACACCCTGCTTATTCAATCTTATATTTCACCAGTTTTTCTTAATGAAGAGTCAGGTATGTCTCCAGAGGAGAAAGAGACGTAAAATTATAACACATACAAGGAATTAAGTGTGTGGAACCTACCTCCAGGCAGGTACTATGGTGATCCCACATTTACTGATGAGGCCACACATCTAATGAGAGAGAGCAATGGGGTTGGCGCTGAAGTCTGTCTCTTTCACATCCACTGTAATATCTTCCTGTGAGTCTCACACTGCTTTGTTGACACGTCCTCCAAAATTGATCATTGATTAGTCTGTGCTTACCAGTGCATCACTAACCTACCCCCAAAAAGAACAGATGAAACTGCATGTTCACAGCTATGCCTCAGAAGACGTGTTCAGAGCTGCCCTGAGACAGCCAAGTGTCAGCAACCCCTGTCCAGGAAAAATATTTCCAATTATATTTTTTAAAGAAATAAAATTAAGGTCAGTGAGGCGGCCTCACTTTCTACGACTAAATTTAGCTTTCATTTGGGCTTATAAAATTGAGAATATTTTCTATACTGCTTTAAGAAAAGAAGCCTGCAGAGAATAAGAGATGTGGATTTATTACACTGCTATTACTTTGCAGCATTTTATTATTACATTTCCTCTTAATTCTATTGAAAAATCCATACTCTGTTTGAAAACAGATTTTTTATTAGATTTCAACTTGTATTAATGCTCTCCACCACGTTTAAAATATCAGAGCATTATATTTCACTCTTGGCTGAGGGTAAGGTAGGAAAATATATTCTTTTGCAGCCTTAAGCATCTATTTCATGGAAATCAGCAAACACAGGAAGTATGCTAACATAAAATGCATGTGTTGTATTTAAAAAAAACTAGTTTTCCTCATACTACACAAAGTGTTATATAAATAAATGTGCAAATTGGTTGAACATGGGTTTTAATAATCTACACCTATCCTCTCTGCACTAAACACCCATAACTTTAAATATAGCCCCAAAGTGAAGCTGATTAATACCAGAAAGACAGCCAAGGACATAAGGATGATCAAATAAGTGGAGAATAAAGCAGGATGCAGATTCTTTGATATAGTTTAGAGAGGTTACATAGAAATACAACAAGCAGAGAAAAATTTGATTTTGAACTAAAGAGGTAGAACATTAAATTAGACCAATATGGATATGGGAAAAATAAGGAAAGGGAAAACATTATTTAGAAACAAGATCACCCAACATCCATCTACAAAATGAATCTTGGCATTAGTATTATAATAAGTAGAAAAGGAGACAATTTCAGGTCAATTTACCCAAAACTTATATAGCATCTAATGTGGCAAAGTTATATAGGACCCAAATTTAAATTCAAATATGCCCCTTTCTATCTATTATAGATAAGGAAATCTCTATCTAACACGAAAAATACCAGAAATACATCAGTATTTAAAACTGAAAGACGAGAATGCTCAGCGTTCCTAGTCATAGAATAAATAAATGTGATGTGGAGAGAGTAGTTCCCTACTAACGTCCATTATAAGATGAGAAAGTCATATCATGGAGTTTCAGCAGAAAAAGGAAAACGAGAATTGATCAAGTCCAATTCCTTCATTCTATAAACGTGGAAACCGAGGACCATAGATGTTAGGGACCAGAATTTCTTGAAGGACACACAGTATTTGGTAGCAATACTGGCTGGCCCAGAAACCCATCTTGAAGCTCCAAGTATGTCATGTTGTCACTAAACACAATTTTAAAATGACAAATAATAAAACATGCTCAATTACTTTCTGATGAATATGCATACTGCTATTTTGTATCATTAGCACTTCAATAAAGTTCAGGATTCCTCCCCAGCACCAAAGAAAATATTTACCAATTGTGTTGACTTTTATAGATATGTCATAAATTCAGACATAATGACAAATCAGTTAGGAGTTTGCCAAGAGCATTGCCCCCTCACTCACTCAAAACTGTTGCATTAATTTGGTAGCTAGAATTCCAAATTATTGTAAAGCAAAGAAGTACTGGATGTGGGGAAACAAGTCTAAAGGAAATGAAGCTTTTGAAGCTGAAGAGATGAACATGATGTAATAAACAGGGAAAATAAACAAGGAGAATATGATTCATTCCTGAAAATAAATGAGATAAAAATTGACTGTTTTTCTCTCATTGAATTATGTTTGCCTGGTTATTACCGCATTTGCTTCCTTGGAGAGGATTCGCCTGAGATGATGTTGAGGTAAGGTCTGAAGTACCCAGGAAGCAGCTCCTCCCTTCAAGTAAGCTCCTTTTCCTTTTGAAACCACAGCACAGTCTGTTGTTACTGTACCCAGGGAGAGGCCGATTAACAGCCAAAGCTACAGCCAGGAAAATCGTGGCACAGACATGTTTCCCTCTGGCACTCCCCACTTTCTCCATCTTTTCCTCTCCTTCTCTGAACCTGCTCCCATACCCTCAGGATCCAAGGCCATCCCAAAGTCCACTGGGATCTCTTTGAGGAGTTAGTGCACTTTAATGTGAATTTGCTCAGTCTTAGGGAGGATGAGCAAAATCTTTAAGAGGTCCTTAAGAGGACCGCCAAAACATAATCTTTCATAATAAATGATTCTGAGAGAGAAATTCTGACCTCTGTGTACGTTTGAAGAGTGATCTTCAGACTTTTATACTCATACATCCCCTAAAAGAATTTTGAAAGTCTATATGACTTTCTTATATTTTTGAAATGAAAGTAAAACATTTGCTCAAATATAAATACTTGCAAAGGATGTAATCTCTAGCATACTGAAAATACTGAAGTTTTAAAATATATCACACTTTCAGATATTTATTATAGCAAATAGATACCAACATCCATTGGAAAATATCTGAAAAGTATCTTCTTAATGATCAGAATTTTGACAACACTTCTTTCTCTTTTTGAACTTGCATTACCATTCCACTTCTCCCAGAGAATTTTTTCCTAGAATATTATTTTGCTTAAATGTTTATTGTTATTCCAGTTATTGTGCTTTCCTACAAATATATATCTCATACATATATATTATATAAAATTTTATATATTACATATATGTTACATATTATATATTAACAAATATATATTCATAAATACAATAAATATATATTTTTATAATTTTACTTTCAGAGACCCAAAAGCTTCTAAATGTTAAAAAAAACTTTTTCAGTGTTGTAATTATTGTTAATAAACTATTGGTCAAAACAATATAAATATACTTTATAGATAATTAAATATAAAAAGTTAACTTTTCTTGGAAATGCATTTCTTAATAAGATGTATGTAATTTTTATTCTTTAATCAATGTGTGTAACCATGAGTGAATATTACTAATAAAAATGAGAGAATTTAGCATCAATTCAATTCTTATTTTTTGTTTTTATACATGTAAGCATTTTGTTACATAAGCATTTAGATGGGCCAAGAAGGAGTTTTGCTATAATAATGTCTCTCAATTTATTACACTACTTCTGAGTTACTTGACAAAAGTCATCACAGCCGACAATTCAATTGGGTCCTCCTTCAACTGAGTTGAAAACAAAGAATTGGAATCAAATTCACTTGCAAATGGGTTTGTTTCTAAGCAATTAGAATTACTCACTTTCTTACTGTCTACATCAACATTTTGCGTCATACCTTTATACAACGCCCCAAACATTTTTACACAGTGGAGCAATGCACCACTGTGTGATTCTGGACAGGTAAGAGATTCTCCTTTCTTTTGTAGAGTGGGAGAAAGGTGTGAAAGATGGAAAAAACATTCAGCATGATCTCAGGCTTATTAGCAGGCAGTCAGTTACAGGAAAGAGTGTATAAAATTTGAATATCTAGAAATTAATTCCTTTGAAACTCTTGGTGTCCCTGTAACCCCTGGAAAATGTTTGCGTTTTCCGAGAAGCACTCACATCCAGTGAGCAGACTACCGCCTTATAGCATCACTTAACAAATAGACACAGAAGTTTCCCTAACTTTCCTATTTTTCTCTTGTGGTAGGCCTTTTCCTTTCCTGAGATCTCTGAAATCAAGAAGCCCTTCCTCCTGCCCTTTCTTTCTGTTGAGAAAATACCTAAAACTCATTTATTTTAAAGCATGATGATTAATAAAGGCCCAAAGTGGTATATTTTAAACTAGAATTTATGGATTTTTGTTTTAAGAAAATTAACACTTTAGTGTTAGAGAAATGAACTTTGATTGTGTATTTCCAGGCCTTAGTCAAACAGGACGGAGCTTGAGCAATAGCTCTTCCTCTGAAGGGGCTTCACACAGGAGTTTATTTGCTCAGAATCCCGCTTTGACTCATTGGTTCCCTGCAGAAAGCAATGGTAATAAACACTTGTCTCAAATTATTAAAGACAACATTACCCATCATTTAATATTCAATGCCCATGGGTATCCCTGAAAAATGAAGACTTTGCAAAGAGAGGATGTTTAAGCTGAGTCCAAAACAGAGTCACAACACCCTCAGAAAAATGCATATACCTAAAATTTGACCCCTTGAAGCTTATATACAGATCTTTCTATATGTCTGTAGCCTTTGAGGGTAGAATTTCCACACACTCCAAAGGGCAGATATAGGCTTGCAAGGTAAATAAAAGGACAAGAGCATCTTATGAGAGAAAGCAGCGCACACAAAGACCCAAATGTGGCATATTTCAATTAATTGCCAGTAGGTCTGTGTAGAAGAAGAACAGGATGCATTACTGAGAGAGGAGGGTTGAAGACGACGTAAAGATAACAAACTAAACTATGAAGGATCTTAACTGAGGGTGAATATCTTTGGCTTCCTTCAACGGCAGAGTTACTGTAATGTTTGAGAACGAGTAGTACAATATTCAGATAGCTCTTTTCAAGATGACTTTGGTTATAGTGTGGGATCAGGTTAAAAGGAAAAATATTGGAAGCACAGAAGGATAGTTAAAAACTACTGAAATGTATCATGAGAGTGATGATAATGGCACAGATGACACAGCAGCAATGGAGACTATAAGGGAGGAGAGCATTCCAGAAACGTTAAGCAGGTAGAATTGGCATGACTACATAATCAATTAGATGGAAGATAGGAGATAGGAGCAAGAGAAGTAGAAATTAACGTGTGGGGTTTTTTTCTTCCATGTCTGGATGATGACAATAGTTAGTATTTACTGAATGCCTACTGTTTGTGAAACAGCGTGATAGCCACTTAGCATTCATTATCTCTAATCATCGCCATTACTCTGCAAGGTCAATTACGTTGTCCCATTTTGCAAGAAAAAATTGTGGCTCAAAGATGTTAAAAGACTTGCTTAAGAACACACAATTAGATAGTACTAAAGCTATAATTCAAACTAGATTTTCCTAATTCCACAATCCACTACTTAAGGAAGAGGCAAATATCTGGGAAATGAGAAATTACCATATATTTAGATATAGCTTAAAATGTCCAAAGAATTTACACATGCATTTTCTTTTGGGGTTCTCAAAAATTCTCTCTTCATGGGATGACAGAAATGATGTATTACTATCAATCGTCATTTCACAGTAGAAACTGACTTGCGCAAGGTCATACAGCTCTCAAATGCCAAGAGTAACGGTGTCTTGTTTCCAGTGCCCACGCTGTTTCTCTGCTGTATCATCTCACATTTTTCCTACCTCATAGCTGCACACCACACTCCTAATACTAAGCAGCTGGCTGGTTTATGAATGTGAATTAGTATCAAGAGAGATGTGGTGAGAATGTAGAATCAGTCCAGCACAGCCCCTTATCAACTAGCTTTATCCCTGAATGAAAGCCATATGAATCATGGTCATCTGAAAGAAATCTACGGACTCCCAGTTTCTGAGAATTTCTCTCTCCTCTCTCTCTGTCTGTCTCTCTCTATCTTACATACACACAACCCCCTCACACACTCTCTCCCCCACACACCATTATGCTTACTTTTGCCCTAGAGAATGGAAAACAGAGGAACAGTAGACCCCAATTTTTTTTAAGTCCTTTCAAAAGCCTAGTTTCATGTTCAAATCTCTTCAGGGACCGACTTCATACGCTTAAACTTTTGCATGAGAAATTTAAGTTAAATGAAAGGAAGAATTTCCTGACAGAGAGAATTATAAAATATAAAAATGGCTTGCCAGGAGAGATTGTAGCGTTTCTTTCTTTGAAAGGCTGTAAAATAGTAGAGGCTGCCCTTTGCCTGTGGTGGCTTAGAGATGGTTCTAAATGGAAGTGGGCTGTTTGGGAAAGTGGTGGACCAGGTGACCTTTCACAGTCTCTTTTAGTCTCGAAATTTCATTACTCTGTAATCCTATTAAAGAGATCAAATACATGCAATAATGCCGACTCATTCAGAGGTCAAGCTTCTGGAAACCTCAGGAGTTGATATATAGCCTTAAACTTAAAAGGAAAAAATAAGAAAGGAAAAGGAAGCTCTCAAGCATGAAGAAATATTAACTATTATGCTCAGATCATGATACTTATTCTACTAGAAAGGTAGAGCCATCCTCAGACCTCTATAAGACATTGAATAAGGCTAACAGTGCAAGAAAGAAAGAAACAAATTTAAAATAACAAATAGAAGAATCAAGCTCATTTTCAAGAATCTGTCTTCTATATCCCAGAGCATCATTATAACACACTACCACTAAATCACTATTTCATAATAATTACTATAAATTAGCACAAAAAAGCTTGAATTATGTTCACTATTGACTACTGAAGAAAGCAAAGATAGGTATTATTTTTATTTATAAAACTTTTATATTTATTTATAAAATTTGCAAATATTCAAATTAAAATTCAAGATCTTTAGAGGAGGAAGCCTAGGCTACATGGAAGATTTGCTTGTATGAAAGACTTCACTCTTCAGGTATGCTGGGTAAATGTGTATATTTTATCATCTTTTTTTTTTTTTTTTTTCAGGAAGATCAGCCCTGAGCTAACATCTGCTGCCAATCCTCCTCTTTTTGCTGAGGAAGCCTGGCTCTGAGCTAACATCCGTGTCCATGTTCCTCTACTTTCTATGTGGGACGCCTGCCACAGCATGGCTTGCCAAGCGGTGCCATGTCCTCACCTGGGATCCGAACCAGTGAGCCCCAGGCCGCCAAAGTGGAACGTGTGTGCTTAACCGCTGCACAACTGGGCTGGCCCTATTGTCTATTATTTTTAATAACATATTTTGAAAATCTATTAGTAACCAAAAAAAATCAAAGTAAGAATGAAAAGGAAATTCTCTAAGATAAGGGGTGTTGTTTTGGAGAGTGGTATGGCAATTGCTTGAGTTATTCTTACTATACACTTGAGATCTCTAGTCACAGTTAATGTGCAATAGGTTTTTTTAGATATATATTTCTTATAATCTCATTCTTCTTTACTTATGTTTCAAACAAATGATTTATTTATATACCACTCTTTCTAAAAGAGTTGAAGTGGCTTATAGAAATAGAAAATGACAATATAACAAAATAAAAATAAATAAATAAGGAAATTAGGGTGAAAAAACAGGCAGCAAAGTAAGTTGAATCCACATATAAAATTAGAACACAAACCATAAACTATTGGATCCTGTTCTGTTGCAAAAAGTAGGCAAAATTTCATATGGTTTTTTCTTTTGGCTTAATTACCTATTATCAATTCAGCCTTACCACCAACTTTTCTAAGCTCTTCTCTGTATTGCACAAGAGATATTGAAAACATAGTTTTCAAAACCTTTTTCCCATATTGTTTAGGTTCAAGTCTGCCAAGGAGATGCGCTCACTTGGATTTGGAAGGCAAGGGCAGACAGAGGCCAGAGGCTACGGAAGCAGGGCCAGGCAGGGGAGTAGAACAGCTCCCAACTGAGTTCTCAGAATCACTCACTTTGCTGCTTCAAGTTGAAATCTTCAATAGCGACAAACTTCACAATCCACAGATTTTCCAGCAGTTATGTAAACCACTAGCTCTCCAAATTATAATCCTTCATACTTGGAAAATATAGACCGTCTTCTGTTTTTCTGCCCGAATTCTGGCTGATATAGTTCCTTAGAGGACAAAGCAGAGAGAAAGCCTACTAATCATTCAGTGCACAGTATTTACAAGACAAATACAAACCATTTGCTCAAAAGAAACCCAGCATTTCCTCTTATAGAACACAGAATAAAATTTTTCATGGAATTCTTATAAGGATGTACTGAACAAGTGTTTGACAAGATTTTTATAATATGTATGCTATGTCTTTCCTATGCTGTTTCTTATAATGTCCCTCAACACAAGCTGATGGCATAAATCCAAAATGCAATTCTCTGCAAGCTACTCTACAAGGAGCTGAAACAATGCAAAACAAGCGTGTAGTCCTCCAACAGCCTGGTTGAATCCAAATACAAAATTTAGAAGAATTGAAAGGGAAGATTTAGAGCATAACCTGTGGGAAATTTTTATAAATACTGTTTCATACTATAAGAAAATCTTACCAACATGGGTGGGGGGAAAGGATTGAAGTCATGAAGCTTTCAAGACCAGACCGTGATTTGCAAGACTGGAAAAAGTGAACCTTAAGGTCTTGATTTCTACAACCTCACCCACGAAATCCATCCTTCAGAGATTTATGAATATCTCAGGATCTTTCCTTATTATTGGTTTGATTGAACAACTCAATAAGGAGAAGTTTATAATAAGATTTCAACTTGCAAATTTCCCTAATGATGTCTTTACTAGCCTTACCACGACTTTTTGTCTACTAGCAATCCTTGTCAAGTCAGGCACTAAAAAAATAAACCTAAGCACCAAGCTGATAAAACTGCCACCCATTTATCAGCAGTTTTTGACAGAATGAAATAGGTGATAATCTCAGATAGCTGAAGATCAGCACCAGATTGAAAGTGCTTCAGCTCACTTCCATTTCCTCGTCCTCTTTATCTCTCTTACCATTTCTACTGTGAGAGCAAACAGGCCCTGAAAGATCTCTGCCAAGTGTTCCAGATTAAAATGAAGGGGAAAATAGTTATACAGCCCAAAAGGTCCAAATTAGGACAATAGTGTATAAAAAGAGACTACCTTATAACACGTTCTATGGACTTATCATTGAGACAAAAAAAGGAACAAAATATCCTAAATAATTTCTTATGTCTCTATCAACTTTTTAAATAAATAAGTTTAGTAAGAATATTTGCACACTGATACAGCACCTACCCCTCAGAAAATGACCAACAAGACCTCAGCCCCCTTCCTCAGTAGCTGTAGCCACCAAACCCAATGCCACTCCTCTCATTCAAGAATTCAAAGTCATTGTTAATTCCTTAAGCAACTACTTGTTGAGTATATGCTTGATGTTGTTTAAGCCTCTGAAGATATAGTAGTTAACAAAGCCAACAAAAATCTCTTATTCTTGAAGCTTGGATTATACTGAGAGTAGAGAGACAAAAAATAACTAAAATTTGTATAAGTAAAATGATGATAGGTGCTATGAATAAAAACTGAGCAGCAAAGGGGGAAGGAACGTTAGAAATTGGAGGGAGAGGAAGCAAGCTTACTGTTTTAAATGGGATGGTCATGAAAAGCTCACTAAACAAGTAACAAAAGACCTGATGGAAGTGAGAAAGCAAGCCATGTGAACATCCGGGGAGTTCTTGAGCCTCAGGTGAAGAAACTCTTGGCTGAGGCTTTATGGTAGACAACTCAAGCCAAGGCCAATATGAGGGTAAAATTTTTATCTGAAACTTTTGGAATTATCTTGTAATATTGATGCTTTGGAGGAATGAAGGACTAAGGAAAGCAATCACGTATAAGATAAAACTGTTCACAGGGAAACCAGTGGCCACAGGAGTGAAGAATGGGGATGTTGTTGCTCAAACAATGGTTAGGAACCAGGTTACTAGGGAGAAGGAAGCTGGAGTGTGGATTCATCCAGGAGTGGAAGCACATATCCTGAAAAACATTTGAGAAGTCTCATTTATTCCTAAAATGAGGTCCAACACTAGGCTTCGCTATTATGTTAATAGAAGCCAGCTAGGTATAGACAATGCGGTTGCAGTGTTGTTGATGAAAGTCAAGAACTTCCTCTTGGGGCTGGCCCCGTGGCCGAGTGGTTAAGTTCGTGCGTTCTGCTGCTGGCGGCCCAGTGTTTCATTGGTTCAAATCCTGGGCGCGGACATGGCGCTGCTCATCAGGCCACGCTGAGGCGGCGTCCCACATGCCACAACTAGAAGGACCCACAATGAAGAATATACAACTATGTACTGGGGGGCTTTGGGGAGAAAAAGGAAAAAAATAAAATCTTTAAAAAAAAAAAAAAAAAAGAACTTCCTCTCTAATTATCTCACCGTACTATCAATTACTGTTGTTCAAGCACAACACAGGCCATGGTAGGAGATGAGAGACCTTGGGGTATAGTAGAGTTTAGGATTACAGAACTCTATTTTTGAATTTCTAGGCATGGATAGCTACAGTTGGATAAATTGTGTGAATAACTTTTCCAGGTCCCAATTTCCTCATCTGTAATGCAGACAGAATATCAAAATTATAGAGGTTTGTGAGTATTATAAATAATGTAAGTTAACTATCTAGCACATGGAAAACACTTATTAAACGGTTTGCATTATAACAAGGCAGCACCAAGAAAAACTCTGAAATTAGCAAAGTTTGTTTGGTACCTTGAAGAGCTCCATTGATTCTGCATCTTCTCTTCTGAAACATCATCAAGTTAAAAGGAAGTACTTCCTTGTAACATAGCCAACAAGACTTTTATTAGAAGTCTTCAAAAGAATGTGTAAAAGTGGGAATTTTTGACAATGTGACTGAAGGTGGAAGGTGACATTTTTGAAATTAATATTTTAATGTATGTCAAGCCATACCACAGAGATGCCCACCTAATTTGTCTACTCAAGTCTCAGCCTCAGCAACAATTTCTTCCTCTTATTTCTCCCTCACTTTTGCTGTGGCTGATGGTTCCCCTCTCTACTCCAGTCCTAACTGGCAATCAAATGGGGCTGTAAATCACCTTCGAGAGTTAAGTGAGAGAAAGGAGGAAGAAGAGCTGCTCAACAGGGATTCAGCCAATCAATGGTCACTTAATAACCACCGACTACGCTGTTCAATTCAGCAAACATGATTTATGTCAGGCACTACGGATGGGTATAAATATAAGAATGTTCTTTGTGCTCTAGGGACATACCATCTGGCTGCAAAGATTAGAGTTAACCACATAAATCGGTTAGGGAATAATAATAATACATATTTTGAGCCTTTGCTATGCTAGATGTTCTAAATGTGTGAGATCCAATCCCTGCAACAAACATATGAAGTAGGTATTTTATACTAATTTTATAGAGGAAGAAATGAATTTAGACAGATTAAGTAGAGTTTCCAGTATAGGATGGCGTGTAATATTGAAAAAGAGTATACGAACTGTGAACATGACTGTATATGTGATTGCATGTACCATAGATATTGTAAAGTACTCCCATACACAGAATAAATGGCCAAATGAGGAGGCAACATGTGAAAGGAGATGAATGCTAAGGAGCAGAAAAAGACCAATTAAATTAATTGATATGTTGGTCAATGGGTACATCCATTTTGATTATATCAAATATACAAATATTTATGGTGTATTAGTCAGGGTTCTCCAGAGAAGCAGAACCAATATGACATATAGATAGATGGATATAAGAGGAGATTTATTATGGGAACAGGCTCACATGATTATGGAGGCCAAGAAGTCCCATGATCTGCCATCTCCAAGTTGGAGACCCAGGAAAGCCTGTGGTGTAATTCAGTCTGAGTCCAAACGGCTGAGAACCCAAGGGACCACTGGTATAAGGCCTGTAGTCCAACGACCAAAGAACTAGGAGCTTCAATTTCTAAAAGCAGGAGAAAATGGACATCTCAGCTCAAAAGTAGAGAGAGAATTCATCAGTCCTCTGTCTTTTGTTCTATTCAGGCCCTCAAAAGACTGGATGATGCCCTCCTACACGGATGAGGGCAGCAGATCTTCTTTACTCAGTCTACTGATTTTAGTGTTAATCTCTTCCAGAGAGATCCTCATAGATAATGCTTTACCAGCCACCTGGGCATCCCTTAGCCCAGTCAAGTTGACACATAAATTAACCATCACATATGGCGTACCTATTGTGGTCAACAAACTATGTTAAACACTACAAAGACTCTAAGAAACACTTTCAACCCGGGTGGTATGGGAAGGAGGGCAGAGGAAAATAGTAAAATATTTAAAGTACAATTTAATACTAGGAAACACGTACAAGAATGTTCATAGCAGTGTTGTTAATAAAACAAAGAACTGGAGAAGACCAAAATGTCTCTCAATAGGAAATCAGATAAATAAACTGTAGAATATTCACAAAACGAAATATTCTACAGTAGCCAATGTGAATTAACTACTGCATAATACATATAACCTTCACAAAGAAAATGTTGAGGAATAGAAGCCACTTGATTTTGAAAAGTAAAGAATACTTACAACAGGACACCATTTATATAAACTTTAAAAACGCTAAAACAAAAAACCAATTTTTAGAGCTACAAATGTGATAAAATTTCTGGCAGAAAGTAAGACATATGCACTGGGGAAAAGTACTTGTACTTGCAATGATATTGGGGAAGTTCTATTTCCTAAGTATATACTTACTTATCATATATGTATTATATAATATATATCTTATATATATATATATATCTCAATTATTCGAATGCATGTAATATTTCATAATACAATATAAAAGTAATTTAAGATAGCAACACATGAGTTATCTTAAGGCAAACAGAATTATGTAGCTAATAATAAGAACAGATAACAGTACGCTTTGCATATTAAGTGCTAGTAACTTAACTCATTCAATTCTCACCACAGATCCTTGAGGTAGATGCTATTATTCTTCTCATACTATAGAATAATAATAGGAGAAAACAAAAGCACAGAGAAGTTTAGACCATCTGACTTCAGAGCCCAGACAGTAATCGCTACAGGAGTTCAGAGGAAGCCATATCTTGAGTGTGGAGATCAGGATGAACTTTATGGAAAGGTGTGCTTTATGGAAAGAAAGTTGAGTTTAGATAAGCATAGTGAGTCAGTGATTTACTTCAATATCTAGAACAAATTCTTTTTTCTTTAATCCATAATAATCTTTGTTTTAATGAAATATTCCATAGAAAAAATTATGAAACCCATGAAAGAAGAGCAGCTGTGAAGACAGGGTGGGAACCTCTCTTCCTGTCCTTATCCACTCTCAGCCCTCACCATCAGCACTGCCATACTCCAAATGCTCTTCAGAATTTGAAAATAACGGCTCAAAGATAAGCTCAGTCTTCTCCTTTTGTCCTCATGACAACCTTGAAGTATACTGAGTTTCATTATTAGATATTATTGAGCCAAGATGCTTGGGGTGACATCTCTGATGAAAGGTAAATGAATGCGTGTGTTTTCCTAAGGACTGCAGGATCTAGAGCACCAAGCTATTATTGTCAACTGAGGGGAAAGGGTCAAGATCAGAAAAGCAAGAAGCATCTCAGTAGAGTCTTTGTGGTCTGACTTACCAGTTCACAAGGTGTATAGCTTCCTCACAGGAGCTTGGGGACACAGCCTCACAAAAACAAGCTGTGGTTTCCCTGGAGTATCCACTCTACAGATTTCTCCTGATTCTGTGGCAGAAATAAGCAACCAACCCCGGCTGGAGGACAGTGGGGGACATATCTTTATATAAATACCTTTTCATTGAGACCCATAAACAAAAAGAAGGGAGAAGATTCTTCTTTTGGATGAAATAACATAAATGGACAAAATAAAACATACAAGGTGTACAACATGTACCTAAGAGACAGATAGTGAGCCATTTCAGCTAATGTGAACAGTTTAACAAAGCTGGAAAGGCTAGCTGATGGAAAGGAAAGCTAACGAGTTTAAATTTTTGTCTGCAAAGCAACAGGAAGATACTGATATATCTTTGGCAGAGGAGCCTCAAGTGGTCATAGTACCTTGGTTTCATCTCCATATCTGATTTTCCATTCTTTCTAAGAGTGAAAAATTTACCTATAACCTACACCATATTTAGGGTAGGTAAAAGGTGGAAAACATCCAACAGAGAAAAAAATAATCATGAAATCTTGTGAAAAATAAGTCTCAAACATCATCTCAGTTGGACCACGAAGTTCAAAGCCAATCTGAAACTGTAAGGAATGTATTCATTGACAAACATCCTTCTTTATCAAGTGTTTCGGGTGGGAGAGAATTATTGCAAAGGAGACTAAAGGTCATTGTAGACACAATCCAAGAAAACTGCTGTCTATTGGTGTCTATCTATAAATGCTTTCTCAACACTTAATTAAATAGCAAATGTTATTTTCAGTGTCAAGTTCTGCAGATTATAAGAATATTTCTACAGCAGTGCACTTTTCTAACACGTATATAAACAATTCAGCATTTGATATATTTGATGCCAAGCAACTTTGACCTTCACAATGCTGACATCTTGTTTTGTTAAGGCATAGGCATAGTTTCTGCTACAAAAAAAGATTTAATTGCAGGTTCCATAAATTCACAATTTCTGCTGTGTTTGAAGATTTCTGCATTTTCTTTGAATTAAAATTAAAAAGAGACATATACACACAGCGTGTTTTTGTAAAAGTGGCCCATTCTCTTCTCTGAACTATAGCATTTAAAGAAGAGAGTGTTTGAAAAATATCAGAGTACTTAAAAGAATAATATTTCTGAAATTTTCATCATGGAGGGTCATGCGGAACATTAAAGTCACCTTCAATGTAATTTTATGATTCATTCTGTTATTGTAGAAGACAATCATAGTTTGGTTTACCAGAACAAAAAGATAAAACCTGAGAAAAATCAAAATTTACATCTAGAATTGGAAAACAGCTTCTATGCATTCTTTCTTTTTAAAAACAAACAGTATTAACCACATTTTAGTATAAGACATTCCTTGTCACAAGTTTTCTTAAGATCTTGATTTCCATGGGGGTACAACATATAATTCCTGTCATCATTAACGTGGACAATAAATTGTTGGAGGAGGCATGTGGAATTCACACATAACTCATTACTATCTAATACTCTGAACTAGCGACAAACAATAAGAACTGATCAAGAAACACTTATTAATACTTTAACTGTATAAAGAAGAGATTTCAAAAACCTATGTAAATAGAATTTACTTAGCTCTTATCATTTATTCTTTATTCTCTGCTATGAAATCAAATATTATGAATTCAGTGTATATTTACCAGTAAGTATACTTATCAGTGAGTATATTTACTAACATCATAATTGAATTGTGTAGGATATAATTTAAATCCTACTGTTTCTTCTTGTTACATCATGTCTTGAGAGCACCTTAATCTAGTTTTAAAATGTTGTATTTTTTCCTAACTTGAGTGCTACATATTGTAACATACCCATCCTTTATTTAGTAGTGACTTCTGCAAATATATGTATCATTAGTTAGGGTGTATTTTTTAATAAGCTAGTTGATTTGAAAAAATAATAATAGAATTGCTGAGTTGACACCTCTGAAATGCTGCCAGAGGGATTTGCTTGCAAATTCTACTATTTGTCTTCAGAAATATATCCCACTAAAGGTAGCATTCAGATTCCTAAAAATGGGAAGTGTGGCAATTCCAGAGGAGAAGACACGGCCATGCACATGTATGCCCACTATAATCAATCTGTACCTTTAGGTGCATTAGCTGATAGATCTCATCTTGCCTACAAACCTCTGGATGGCCTCCCTCAGTCAGTGGCACCACCATTAACCCAACTTCCTAAACCAAAGAGATGGGGATCATTCTCAACACCTCTATTTCCCTCATTTCTCATATCTAAATAAAGTCATGTCCATTTTACCACCTAACTATTTTCAAATGTTCCTATACTTTTCATCAAGACTCCACTACATTTGTCTATGTTTACAGCACAGCCTCTTGAGTGGGCTCATGGTCTCCAAGTTCATCTTTCTCTAATATGTCCTCCACATTGCAGCCACAGATCTTTCATTTTAGAACCTGATCAAGTTATTGCACTGTGGAATGCACCCTAGTGACTGCCCAATGCCCTCAGCAGAAAATGTCCTTGGTGAGCCGGCCCCTGATTACCTCTCTATCTTCAGCAATCTGTCTTAGTCCATTTGGGCTGCTACAACAAAATACCACATACTGGGTAGCTTATAAACACCAGAAATTTATTTTTTTCACTTCTGGAAGCTGGCAATCCAAGATCAGGATGCTAGCATGGTCAGGTGAAGGCCCTCTCTTTTGTCTCTTCCTAGCCAGCACCTTCTCATTGTGTCCTCACATAGCGAAACAGGCTAAGGAAGCTCTGTGGGATCTCTTTTATGAGAGCACTAATCCCATTCACTAGGCTCCACCCTCATGACCTAATCACCTCTCAGAGGCCCTCTTCCTAATACCATCACCTTTGGGGGTTAAGATTTCAACATATGGGGGAACACAAACCTTCAGACCATAGCACAATCCCATTGGTCTCTTCCGTTTTCTAGACTAATGTTATATTGAACCACTGACATTTCTCCCAATATGTCACGCTCTGTCTGATCTCTGAACATTTGACCATGCTGTTTCCTTTGTCTGAAATGTCCTCCTCTCTTATCGCATTGGCCTAGGCAGCTATTGCTCATCTTTCAGAGTGCAGATTACCATTCCACTAATTCGTCCTTCCCAGAAACCTTCCAAGTCTGGGTTAAGTATTTTCTTCTTTGACCTTCCATTGCATCCCCATGGTTCTCTTTGCCAGAGAATTTATCACATTATATTGCTGCTGCATGTTCACCTGTCTGTCTCCAGCCTGCTAGACTGTAAGCCCCTTGGATTACTCACCATCAAATCGCCAGGGCCAAATTAGTGTTCTGTACATAGTGGGTGGTCAACAAATATAGACAAATGGGTTGAAGATCAATTTATAACCCAAGGTGACATAATAAAAAAGACTCTTTAAAAGGAATTTGGAAGAAAAAAAGGAATTTGAAAATAAAGGAATGAATATAAGAGAAATCAAAGTCATTGTTCAATATTAAGTCATATACTCCTAAATAATTTTATGCTTACAGATTGTTTATGCCTTGCCTTCTTTTAAAAAGACTCTGGGCTGATTTACTATAAATATATTTGTATGTTTTGTGTCAGACTAATATTTTTTAGAGCCAGTCATTTTTTTATATAGTTTTCCTGTGTTATTATGCATAACTAAAGCCCATCTTAGGATGTAAGGTTAACTGGTTTTGTCTATCCCTTCTGTAGTTACTGTAATCCAGTGAATGTGAAAAACAAGACAGGTTGTCAAAAAAGAAAGAAGCACTCACATTGGCCTTACTGCTTAGATTACTGTTATAAAGTATTCTAGCAAATCTTACCTAAGTACAAAAATGATCATATTCCACATCAGTCTTCCAGTTGGTAAATAGTAAAATTTTCTGATCTCTCAGACCTTCTGTCATTCCCATTCCTCTCACTCTGCTTATATTGTAATAAAGAATACACTTTGAATCCTATCGAAACATGTGCCAGATAATGTGACATTTGCATCTGAAATAGGTGAATTTTCAAATTCTTATTTTGTCTGAAGCTTGTTTTGTTAATTATTAAATAACAATATTTTTATGTGATCATATAATTATAAAGTTTATGAAACTGCATCCTCATTACTCTCTTTTGAACTAAGAAGATGCAAATTAAGCATCAAAATGTGTGACTTGGAAAGACAGTGTTAGAAGAAGTTTGTTTCTCCCAATAACTAATTCACCAGTAAACTCTATTTTAATGTTCCATTAATTTCTGGGTCAGCATTTTAACGCTGACCCAGAAAACCTGTAGACATTTGTTTCTCATAGAGATTGTTTAGTTCGATTAGCGTGGCTGGCTAGAACCTGAGTGAGCCACTTCAACACCAACTGCATTTTGGGTGGTGACAGAGCCACATAATTAAGCCAAAGGTTACATGCTTTTAGATGGAAGGATTCCCTGCAGTGTGTCACATGACTAGATAGCTCCTAAAAGTACAGATTTCCATGCTCTGGCTTTGGGGCTGGTTTTTTCTTCTTCCTCTGTTTGGCTGCGTTATTCATAACCGTGGCGTAGACTGGGGTTCAGGTAGACCAAACTAGAGATCAGGTAGACTGGCTCCTGCCAGGGTTCCCAACCTTGGCACTCTTTGTACTCTAGGCTGGATTATTCTTTGTGATGGGGGCTGTCTTTTGCATTGAGGGACACTGTTTAGCATCATCACTTACCTCTACCCACTAGATGCCAGTAGCATCCCCTCCTCCTGGTGTGACAACCAAACATGTCTCCAGACATTACTGAATCTCCTTGGGCACTGGGAGACAAAATCACCCCTGGCTGAAAACCACTGGGCTTCACTAACGCTTTGAAAGTCAGGAGGATTTCTAGGTCAACGCTGTCTTTCATAACTGGAATCCCTACCAACCTGAATTTAGTTTCCTAAATTTATAATGTGACATTTCTATATAATTATAACCTTCAAATCATGCTATGTTCTGTTTGCTTTCTTTTCTGATCCTAGTATCACATCAAGCCACAATTCTAGGGCCCCCGTTGGTATTTCCAGCTAAAGCCAACCTCTCATTCCCATGCCCTATCACCTATTCAAAAAGCATTGTTACAAGGACCTTTTCCTTCTCTCGCACTGACAATTTCCCCCTCTCTATTGAGTCGTTCTTATCAGAATATAATGTGCTATTATTCATTTCATCTTAGAAAATATGTTTTAAAAATATTTAAAAAGAAAAAACCACTTCTTGTCTCTGCTTCCCCCAGACACAGGCCCGTGTCTTTCCTTCCCCTAAACAACATCCTTCAAAACTTCTTTAGATTCATCGTTTCCAATTCTTGCCTCTCGCACTCTCTGGAGCCCACTCCAGTTAGGAGTGTATAGTGCCTAAAACAGTGCGAAGCATGATTGAATGAATGAAAAAATAAATGAAAACCTCATGTTTGTGCAGGCCCCTCTTTCACATTCTTCAAACTGTCAGGGCCTCTATTTTCTTCACCTGCGGGAGCTCTGACCCAGGAAGCAGGGGAGTAGAGCCTGGACTATGCTAACATCTCAATATGTTGCTTTCCTCTCCAATCCTCTCTAAATTCCTTACCTCCAATACTTTCTAGTTAATATACTCTGCTCTATGTCACATCCTGCATCTTCCCACTATGTGGTTCCAGAAAGCTCTGGGTCTACCAAGATAAGGCAAATCCCAAATCGTTTTTCTTTCAAGTGCCTGCTTCTTGCAAATCAAATTCATCTTGCTTTCAGACCATTGTGTCTGCTGGAACTTTCAATAAAATCTTTGACTCAGTGAAAATGGGTTTTTTTTCAGCTGTATCCACCCTCTTCTTATTTTCCATGGCTGTAAGTCTTAACTTCACAGTCTAAGGGGAGTGCTGGAAGGTTGCAAGGAAGTAAAAGTAAAATGAACTACCCAGAAAGAAGAACATTTAGCTGATATTTCAAAGTATCATTATCCTGCAGCACGTTACCACTCTCCAATTCTATTTATCACTTTGTAGCTTGAAGAAAAAAAAAATCAATAAGGCACCAAGACACAGAGAATATGGTGGATGGAAATGTTCTTGGCTCTTGGGTACTAGGACTAATAGAGAACTCTTTAGAGTTTCTGTTCCCTAAGTTCATTCTCTTCATAGCTCTAGTTGGTAACTGGAACTGGAACTTATAACGGTACCCAAACTAGTGCCCAAAATGGCCTTCTCTAACCTCTATGGTGCATATGGAGCCAACCTCTGTGAAGCCTTCTTTCTTAGAAATCCACAGCCATGACATGTCATTTCACTCTGTGACTTCCCGACCCATAAGTTAAAAAAAGTTGGAATTGCCACTCTCCTTTTATTCCTATCACAAACAGAAGTACTTCAGGTATTTTCTTTTTTAAACTCTATGTAGTAGAAATGCCAAGATCTAGCTTTGGCAAAATTTAACTCTGAAATTTGCTAACCTAACAATATTTTTGACTTGGACTTTGCATGTTGTTAATACAGAGACAGCTATCATTATGAGTGCCGTGTAGTTTCAACATTTGGTCCAGTTCCTGAGAAGTGGAGCATCTGGAAATGACACCTAACCACATTAGCACACTGGAAATGTTCATCCCTAAAAATAGGTATATACTCCATGGAGATAGTCAGTGTGTGTGTTTGTGACAGTACACACAGCAGCATATCAAGAGATTATACACTGGGCTAAATTTGATTTTACTTCACTCTAAATTCTCATCTAAAAGAGATCTGCCATTTTCATCATATTAAAATAAATCACAGATTGACTATTTTGTTTGTTGCTGTGACTTGTTAATTAAATCACAATGTGGTTTTGTTTATTAAGTTACAAATTATACCTTTTGGGGAAGAATAAGTTCTGAAGTGGAACATGTTTACTTGATGCTTTCCCTCCCATCTGCCTTAAGGGGAGATATAATTAAATGTAACAAAGCAAAAGGCAAGTGAATGCGAGAAAAAACATTGTGAGAAAATTTCTTCCAGCTGAATAAAGCTGTAACATTCTAAAGGCAGACAAATTGCTACAGATGAAAAGCTAACTTGAATCTAAAATAAGATTTAAAACTAGGAAATTCTACTTTTCAACATCCTTTCTTGGACTTTCGAAATTGCCTAAACCATAGAGAAAAGTTAAGAACATTACATTTCTTTTCCTGATCTGCCCAACCATCTTCCCACCGCCACCCTCAATGCGTGAAGATTCCATGTATGAGCCAATGGCAAGACAATATCCAACTTCATTCAGGGACTCCAGTAACTGAAAATATGTGATATTCTAAACCTATACTGTCCAGTAAAGTAACCGCTAGCCACATGCATCTATTTAAAATTTTAAATTATTTATTTAACGATTTTATAATTAAAATCGAATAAAATTAAAAATTTAGTTCCTCACCAGCCACATTTTAAGTACTCCATAGGCACAAGCAACTAGTGATTACCATATTAGACAACATAGATATAAAGCCTTTCCATCACTAGACAATGTTCCATTGGACAGCGTTGTTCTAGCTGTACAATAGGTTGAAGTTTATCTTGTTTATGGGCTTTTACGAAGCACTCCAACAGGACTTTCTGTGGTGATGGAAATATTCTGTTGTTACAATTAGCCACAACCAAAAGGCAATACTACAGCAAGAAACTGTCCCTGAGGCTGAGACTACGAGTAGACCAAAAAATACCACCTCTGTGGTATGGCTTAACACATATTAAAATACCCTCCTAAAATATGTCTCCTCTTGCCTGTCTACACAATGTCTAAAATTTCCAGTTTTAGTCAGTCTTTTGAGTTAAGACAGTAAAAGTCTTATTGGCTATGTTATGTAGAAGAGATAATCTATACCAACTATTAAGATCTTAACCCCAAAAAGAACTTCCTGTGATGATGAAAATGTTCTATAATTTCAAAGTCCACTACCATGTGGCAGCCACTAGCTACATGTGACTATTGAGCATGTAAAATGTGGCTACTGCAGCTAAGAAGCTGAATTCTTAATTTTATGTGATTTTAATTTATTTTTATCTAAATAGCCACATGTGGCTCCTCGCTACCACATTAGACAGCACAGGTCTATAGTGAAGAGCTGAAGAAAGCAGAAGGCAGGTTAGAGAATGTAGTAGACAGAATTAAAAGACAGCCCCAAGATTCCACCCCCAGTACACATATCCTTCATCCCGGGAGGAGGCAGGACTTATGAATGAGATAGGGACCTCACTCTCATGATTAAGTTAGTATTCAATTAACTTTGAATTAATCAAAAGAGAGATCATCCTGGATGGGCCTGACCTACTCTGCTGAGTCCTTACAATGGACTGCATTCTTCTTGAAGAGAAAGATTTGAGCATGAGAGAAGTTGAAGATGCCAACTGCCAAGTGATGGAGAGGACCATGTAGCAAGGAACAGTGGGCAATCTCTAAGAGGAGCTGAAAGTGGTCTCCAGCCAGCAGCCAACAAGAAAATAGGGCCTCAGTTCCACAGTTGCAAGGAACTGAATTCTGCCAATAACCTGAATAAGTTTGGAAGAGGACCCTGAGCTTCAAATGACATCACAGCCCTGCCAACACCTTGACTGCAGCCTTGCGAGACCCTGAGCAGGGGATGAAGTTAATCTGTGCCTGGACTCCTAACCCACAGACACTGTGGGTTATTACACTTGTGTTGGTTTAAGCCACACAGCTTGCGGTACATGTTATGCAGCAACAGACAACTAATTCAGAGAATTTACGTTTAACCTATTCAAGGGAACATACCTTTTAAAAAACTTTCAGCAGAATCCATCAATTTATAAAATAATGTTTTCTATTATTAACTGTTTCCTAAAATAGATATTAAGGTATTACTTTTAAAAAACTTTCAGCAGAATCCATCAATTTATAAAATAATGTTTTCTATTATTAACTGTTTCCTAAAATAGATATTAAGGTATTACTTTGGCAAATTTTGTTAGCCTGACATTTGTGAATTGGAAGAGGAGGACGAGAAGGAAGAAAAGGAAAACTGCATGACAATGATGGTGGCAGCAGTGATGACAATAGTGGTTTGCAGAGTAAGGATGGTGATGACGCTGACGATAAAATATACATTTACAGATTTTGGGCATGCTTTAAATAATTAATGTAACCAGTGAAATTGTAGCCTATTTATATATACATATATATGTCAATGGGCAACATGAGATTGCTGAGAAAATTTTCTTGTCATCAATAAGGAAAACATCTTCAAATCAGACAGCGTAGTTTTTGTTTACTAGGTAATAACCCATATACAAAACACACGACCTGAATTTAAACATTATGTGGTTAAGTTTTGAACAAAGCAGAAGCATTTTAACAAGAATTCATATTTGAAAATAATCTCAAATTAACATTTAGTTTTTCCTTTAAATGGACTATTTTTAACTTCTTGGATTGGAGGACTAGAGGCATTAAGATCATCTTATCTCTAACCTCAAACAGAAATAATTCTCCTGCTATGAAAAAATGTTCTATTGATTTAGTTTATTCATTTTATAAAATTAAATGGTGTATCTGAACTGAAATGTATAAAAGGATTTTCACTGTGAGAATATATTTCATTATATGTAGGATAACTTGACCCAATAAAAACTGAAGATCATACATACTTACATACAGAGACATAACCCTCCCTTATCATAAACCATAAGTATAACACAATGTTCTTCTACATGATAACAAAAAGATAAAATGTAGGTCAGACATCAAGAGAAATAAAACAGGACAACATATTTTTATCATTTTATTCAAAAGAGCTAAGTGCACCAGGTCAGTCCCAGTTGTTAGGAATGGAAAGATGCTGTGCTGATGATAAACAGGAAGGCAGATCAGGTGGCCAGCAATCAGAATATCATGATGCCAATCAGAGGAGAACATCTGTAAGTGTTAATAAAGCTCTACTGACCTGAAGACAGATGTGCACTGACTAGACAATTTCTTAAGGTACTAAGCTCTTTTTAAATCCTCGTCAATCAAAACCCTAAACGAACATGGGCATTGGTACTCAGGAATCTTCCTATCAAAGATGAGTTGAAGTGTGGATAACATTTAGGACTGTTTTTCTTCATCCTTGTGCATACTTCAAGCAGACACGCTCTGCTGTTCTACTCCTAAACTTTGGGAAAGACTTGTCCTGCCCTTTTCATCCTTGTTCTTCCAAAGAAGCAATACCTCTAGCTAGATGTGGCTGTATCACAAGACAGCAGAAAAAGCATCAACTGAGTGTCACAACCCACAGAACTAAACAAACGCTCTCTCCTTTTGGACAATTGTCTGTCTCTGCCTCAGGGAAAGGATGGGAGCCCTGGTAAAGATATGTGTTCTTTGTACCCAACAGAGAAACTTCCTGACCTAGAGCACTGGTATTTTGTGGTTATGTCTGAGAGACAGAGAAAAAAGGGCAGAGGCATCATCTTCCTCCATGACTCAAAGCCAGTCCCTTTTATTTATCTAAAAAATGTTTGTGGAGGACCTACTCTGTGCAACATGTGGTGCTCGTGTGGTGGGAGAATGGCAGACAAGGAGATCTGAGAGGAGGCTAGAGAATGAGCCGGGACCACGTCACGCAGAGCCTTGTGGAGACTTAAGGAGTATGCATTTTTTCCTGAGAGCAATCTATTAAAGTGTTCTAAACAGATGAGGTTCATAATTCAATTTATATTTTAAAAGAAAGTTTTGGAGGAGATATTTACGAAGGTAATAGGGCTCATTAAACCTAAATTATCTTGCTAGTTTAAAAAGCTTCTTCGCAATATATTCTCTAAGCTCGTTCCGTTGTCATTACACAGGTTTCTGACTTTACGAAATGAGATTGCATGTGAACCAAAGTAAGGACTCACATGTCATTATCTTCTCCTCAGCCTAGGCCTTTTCCATGCATTAGCTAGTAAAAGTTTTCTCAACCGCGGCACTATTGACATTTAGGGCTGGATAACTCTTTGTTGTGGAGGCTGTCCTGTGCATTTCAGAATGCAGTGTTTAGCAGCTTCCCTGGCCTCTACACAATAGACGCCAGTGGCACACTGTCCCCCCACCTAATCCGCAGCTATGACAATCAAAATTGTCTCCAGATATTGCCAAATGTCCCCAGTGAACCACTACAGACCCTGGTTGGGAAGCATTAAACTAGTTGTAGCCAAAGAGGTAATATTACCATTAAACATTCACGATGTCTGCAGGAACCAGCAGCTAAAAGAACCCCAGAAGCCATCCCAGAAATTTCCTTACCTGCTCCCACAAACACATAGAAGAGTTCATTTCTGACTGTTGTGGAAATTACTGTGAAATTCGTTGCACCTAAAGTATACATCTTAGCTAAATCTTTTAAATCTAGGAGAAATCTGGCTTTGGTGAGGTTGGATTTGTGAAAAGCACTATTCTCATCTACCCCAGACCCTGCAGAGGGAGCTAAAGAGCAGAGGTCCCTGCTACCATCAACTGACTGATTCCTCTCTCTACCTGCTCTAAAATCTTCTCCTTGCATCTTCATTTCAAAGGGTTTAACATCTGATCATCATCAAATGTCTTATTTAGAAAGGCCCAGAAGATCACTCATTCCAAACAGCTCACGTTAAAGGAGAAATTAGATTGTCAGAGGTGACTTGTCCAGGATCACACTCAATGCATGTTCATTGGTGGTAAAGAAAAAAGGAAGACCCTTTCCAAATGTTTGATTCAGCATCCTGCGATTGAACCTTCCCTGCCAACAGACTACTTTGTGTGGTTTTTAGGGCTGAATGTGGCACAAAATTAGAGCTATGTATATTTGGAGCCACTAATATGGGATATCACATCTACAGTCTTACTGAGTAGATAGTTTTGAAGTGTGTTTTTGCATTTAGAACATTAGTGCCATTTCTCTTTCAGACTTATGGGGCTTACAATAGGATAAGGGAGTCTGCAGGCAGAAGGAGCAGGTGCCCCTCCCATGGGATCCAAGAGAAGCCTCTTTGAAGCATTTCCCTCCTTTCACCACAGTGCTTGAAGTTCCTGCTGCTTAGGTCCCATCTCCTCAGGTCTCTGTAGTGGTAGCAGTGCAAACACTTTGAACCAGAACAGTTCACTAAGTTCACAAAACGTCACCAGCTAGTTGAGAAGCAATTCATTGTATAGATAAGTGCATAGATTTGGAGCCAGATTACCAGGGCTTGTCCTTGTCCTGTCATTATCTGTTTGGGCAATTATTTAATCTTTCTATGTCTCAGTTTCCTGATTGGTAAAATGGGGCTGCTAACTAAGCCTATGTTATTTGGCTTTTGTGAGAAGCAAATGAGCTAATATGTGTGAATAGGAATTAATATACGTGAGAACAGTTCCTGGAATGTTGTAAGTACTATATTTATTTTGTGTTTTCATTGTTAGCTCCTGAAAGTCTAGCTGTATTAACCACCTTGCATTTGGGTACATGTATTTAAAAGCAGATAAATCAAAGAATAGACAAATTTGGATGGAATAAAGTAAATCAGCAAAAGCCTAGAACATGGGAAGCTGTCTAGAGACCACAAATCCAACTGAAATAAACACCAATCTGTAAATATTAATATTTGAGGATCTCCTATTATATCAATGTTCTATGTTATACATTAAGAGAGTGTGGAAAAAAAAATGTCAGACCTAATCCCATTCTCCAGGGAGCTTACACACCACATAGAAAAACTGAACTCATAGTAAATATATACTAACAGTGCCAGGTACGACGGAGGGCATATTGAAAGGGCCAACTACATGGCTCAGACAGGAAGTGGAAGGGAGACAAACAAGAGAGGTGGTGGCAGTTTATCATGGTCCTATACTGGGATGTCTTGGACAGACATAGGTCCCTCACAGTTTGTAATAATACAAATTTGAAAAACACAACCTAAGTGTTCATCAAGGCTGCCTGGTTAAGTATATCATGGGACATGCATCATTAAAAATGATAACAGATTTCTTTTTTTTGAAATGGAAAGATTCTCATGGCATAATATTATGGTAAATGCAGGTTATAGAATAAAATGTATATCATGGACCCACTTTATAAATTGCGTGTGTGTGTACACATTCTCTACAAACACCTACAGGTAAAGAAATATAGAAAGCTTCAGTTATTATTTCTTTAAATGAGAACTTTTGAGGTGGGGGGACTACAACTCCACTTAAATCTATATCTACTGCTTACATTTTTTTACACTAAGCACTGAGAGTCTTATTTAGGAGAGAAATTGGGGGAGAATGAGAAAAATTAAAAGAAAATACATTTTTCCTAACACTGACAAGGCATATTAAAGAGCTGACATGGTGTGCATTTCATTTTGTAGATCTCTCAGAATTTATTATAGAGCCACTCAACGTACTTTTTATATAATGATTAGTTCATATTATGCAGTTCTTGAGTCGAATTTGGGTCAGCAGTGCATGCTCATTATTTGTGCAAGTCCCCAGGACCGCCAACTTTCACAGCATGAAAAGTATTGATACTGCTGAAAGATGAAATGTTTTCTAAGCACTGAAACAGCACTTTAAAAGGGTAAGAAAAAGGCTGCAGGTTTCCTGGTCACTGGAATATATATAAGGGTCATTCGGAGAGTAAGAGTTCCAAATGCTAATACTCTAATCAGAGAATACAGCTGGAGAAGAAGAAAACACTGGGAAACACTTGAATTTCATGGCCTGAGTCTTGCATTTAGCGCCATAACACTGCAGCAGGCAAGTTTGTGGCTTGTGACATCCATCCCAAGACAAGAGAATGTTCCAAACAAGTTAGCTTCTCCCTCTTGAAACCAATAATATCCCAAGCTAAAGATTGTCAAATACTTACTATTTGGGAGGAAATGGTTCAAAATCTGAGTAGACTTTATGCCAAATGCCTTTTCCCCTGCATGTTCACTGGCCAACGGCAGTCAACCAAACTGAGAAGGAAGCGAAATTCCTCTTTTATTTCTGCCTTCCACCTTCACCCATTCTGTTCCTTCTGTCCACACATGAAGCCCAGGACTCTCAGGTCCTTGGCCCTTGCTTTCAGAGAAAAACAGGCCCCCATCATTAAGTAAAAGCAACCAACCAGGACGCATATAATCTGAGCTAGTGCTGTGTCGGCGACTGTGATTTTGAACAAGTTGCCTAAAGTGTGTGGGCTGAGACAGGTGAATCTGGATCTGTAAGCTGACTTTTAGCTCCATTATTCCAGGCTTCCATACTGATTAAATCCGCAGGAGTTAGTAAGTAAAGGTCTTAATCACATCAAGGGATATCTGGATTTCAGGTCAGCAAGGATTGAAAATACTTTGTTCAAAAAGAAAAAAAAGTGCTGACAACCTGGGCAGGAGAGAGAATTGGGAGCCTTTCTAAAATCCTTCAGACCACACAACAAATGTGGCCACCCACTGCTCCCCTACTCACATCTGCTGTGCTTAGATGTTATACTATTCATAACGCCTTCAGAGAATTCTTAAGTGGATCAAATCAGAAAACATTGACAGTCTCATTGAAAATTGTTCTCTTTTATGTTTCCCATGAAATGTCTAAACAATTTCGTTTCAGATGAGCTTTACACTTACGGCTGCTCAGCAGAACTAAATCCTTTTAGGATTCTACCCATCGCTAAGTGGTACACAGCAAAGTACATATGAATTCTTAAGAAAGAGCTCAACGTTTTGTAGTACGTTTAACATATTGAAGAAAACATTTTTGTTTGTAGGAAAATTATACTGACTGTAACAAACACATTGATTCTAACTAGATTGTTTTACATCTTGCAGTATGTAGGAAAAGACAAATTAAAAACTCAAATTCTATATGAATTGGCAAAGTGTTCTTCTTTGGCTCAATTAAGAGCTGATTCCACATGTTAAGATTGTCCAATTACTTCCTGCTGCATGTCCATCTTTCAGGAAAACATTATTTTCTTCTTGCTATAGGTTTTTATTCTGTTTTCTGTACTTCTCTCGTTCAAACTTGTCATTTTCTCCAAAGCTCCCTATTATTTCCCCCAAGCCAATTTTTCTTACAACCCTGTGTTTTCTCTCTTTAAGCACCCAAGAATGGTGTGTTCTTTTTTGCAGGTGGCTTCAATCTCATCTTTAGTCTTTTTTCCTCTTAGTTTCAATGTAGACTTCTTTCTCATCTGGTAAGCAAGGACAGGGAAAGTCTGTACACATAATTCCGACTTCACTTTACACTCTCACTAATTTGAATTGTCATCTCTTCCATATGAAGCAAGTAAACTAAGCAATCACTATAAAATGAAGTAATTTTGCTCAGGTCAGATTTGTCAGTGTGGGCTTTCTAAATCTAAAAGTGAATCGTATCAGTGTCCTGTCCTAGTTAGATTAAAATCTTCGATGAATCCCTATCTTCTCCAGATTGGCAGAGTAACTCCTGGCATAAAGTATCAGGATCTACAATATCTGGCTTCTGCAAATTCCTTAGGTTTCTCCACTCAGAAATTTTTTGTTGAACTTTCTGCTCAACACGCTCAAATCCTGGAAGTTTCCCCCAAAACTACATTCTCACACTTCATCATGTCTCTGCTTCTCCCCTCCCCTTTTATGGACTAGTAAACTTTGATTCATCTCAAGACTCAGCCCTCTGGAAAGTCCTCTAACTTTCTTCTTTCCCCACTCTCAAAGCTGGGTTTGATTGTGTCACTAAATCCCCCTGTTTTTCGCTCTCTCACGTGACTTACCTCCAGGTTTTGTTAGGGGTCGTGGATTCGTTGGCAGGCTTCCCCCAGTGGACTTTAAGCTTTTCTGAGCAAGTTGTGCCCATTGTTTCTTTATTTATGCCATGAGGATTTAGTTGCCACAAAATAATGTTTGTGGAAGAAATTTATTTGTACTATGAAATAACAAATAAGAAAGGCCACTAGAAATCTTGTGTCACACAATAAGATCACCACAATAAAGTAATCTCATTATCATTATAAGTGATTAAAAGGGAAGAAGGGCAAGGATGTAGATCTGCTTGCAACCTGAGGAAAGCTTGAATTATGGATCCGATACTTCTACTTTTGCTTTGAGTTTGTAAGAGAAGGAAGCCACTGGGGCAGAAGCCAACTAAGATTAAGGTTCCCTACTGTTTCTCCTGCTCCAGTAGCCTTTCGTCCTCTAGTCAACATAAGGTGTTCCTGAACCCAGGAACTGGGCCACCATTCCAATGGGCCAATTCTGACAATTCACCCCCACCCTTCTCACTTCGTCTTCCTCTCTCTTTCCTGGATGTCTCTTCCAATAGATTCTGCCCATTTCGTCCATGCCTTTCCTTACTTTGCTTGTGCCATGGAGATACTCTGCTCAGCAGCTAACGATCATCATCTGATTTAAATCTCACACCAATCCCATGATGTTGATTCTATTATTTTCCCCTATTGACAGTTGAGGAAACCAAGGCTTGAATCAGTTAATCAACTTGTCCCAAAGTGAAACAGGCAGAAAGAGGCAGAGCTAGGATTTGAATCGGATTCTGACTGACCTTAGAAGCTGAGTTCTTAATCACAGCTCGATACTGCTTGTCCGTCATCTGACCACAGCTTCATCAAACTCTTAACTGGGTAGACTCCACCCCTGCCTGACACCCCTTATGCAAATGATCTAGGAATAAATTTTTTTTGTTAATAGTCCTTATTTTCTCCTTGCGTTCACCTTTTCTTTACTCATCATACCACCAAGTAAAATATTTTCTACTGGCCCTGGATATAAACAGTATTGATGAGGATGGAAGGATACTGTACTTATAGTTTTAGTTCCCTAGTTAGGATTGTCACAGGAACAATCCTGGGATTGGGATGGGACCAAACATGAAGACAATAACGACAATTACGATAACCAAGGGGCTGGCCTGGTGGCGCAGCAGCTAAGTTCACATGTTCCACTTCTCAGTGGCCCAGGGTTCACTGGTTCGGAACCCGGGTGCGGACATGGCACCGCTTGGCACACCATGCTGTGGTAGGTGTCGCATATATAAAGTAGAGGAAGATGGGCACAATGTTAGCTCAGGACCAGGCTTCCTCAGCAAAAAGAGAAGGACTGGCAGTAGTTTGCTCAGGGCTAATCTTCCTCAAAAACAAAAACAAAAACAAAAAACAAAAAAACCCCAATAACCAGTATTCATTAGGCAATTGCTATGTTCCAGTCACTTTGCTCTGAACTTTGTATAATTATGTCGTTTGATCTTCATGCCAGCTCCATAAAGTAGGTATTTTTATTAATCCCCTGGTACAAATGAGGAAACTGAGGAAAAGAGAGTTTACGTAACTTACTCTAATTCACATATTTGTAATTTCAGAAACTAATGGTCAAAATCAAGCTGCCTGACCTCAGAGCCCACACTCCTAACCTCTAAACTATACCAACTCTCAGGTTGGCTTCTGTTGACTCAGTAAATCTGTGGGACGCAGGGGTAAAGCAGAGGAACAGACAGGAGCTGCTAGTGTGGGCTGTCTCAAGGGCTGCTACATTTTGCATCAGTGGAGAAAACTGGAATGACAGCTCTTTTGGCAAGTTGCAGTAGGAACACTTAGTGCTGCAGTGGAAGAAGTCCACGGTATCCCTCCCGAACAAGAAAGAAAATTGCAACCCTAGAAATCTGGAGAAGTTTCTGACTGCAGATTTCCTGACACCTAGATGAATAATGAGGACAGATCAGTTAGACTTACATGGGGTTGCTATATAGGGTGTATATATCTGGCATAGAAATCAAGGAGTCTAGCTAACCTACTGCTTTAGGTTGGCAGGGCGTTGAGGCTATATGTAGATTTCCCTGTGCTGGATATGGACAGCAAAATAAAGTTTTGATCCATATTATAGCATTTACCATATGTATTACAATGATTTGTTTCCATAGGCATCTGCCCTTCCAGACTTTTAGGTATTTGAAAATAGAACTGTTTTGGTTCTTGCTGGCATCCCCAATACCTGACATAATTGAGGCCCTCAATGTGCGTCTAGAATGTTTCTTCTACTGAGAGAAAGTGTTATGGAAGGCATTGCAGATTAAGACTGTTCAACTTGAATGATGTAATCCCTGGGTGACCATACACGACTTGGTTATTTTATTTTGGGGGCAATTTATACTCATTCATAGTTCAATATTCAAGGGGCGTTAAAGGGCATACAACGCAAAAATCTCTCTCCAAATCTTGTCCTTAGCCACCTAGTTATCCCCCCGGGGCAACCAAATGTAGCAATCCTTAAAGTAAACCTCAAAAGATATTTTATGCATATGCAAATGTAAGTTCATTTTCTTCCTTCATCTCCTTTCTACAAAAATGGAGCGCATGAGTCCCACTGTTCTAGAACTTGAGTTAATCCCTAAAAAAGATATCTCAAAGTTCATTCACATGAGTATATAATGAGATTTCTAGTTGCTATGCTTCTGTGCTTTTGTTTTTCAAAAATTCGGTTTTTTTGAGGCTTATGTCATATCCCAATGTAAGGATGTTCCATTGTTTATCTACACAATCCCTACCATGGACATTTAGGGTGTTTCCAATTAAGCTACCTGTTCTTTCTACTAAAATTGACTGTTTTGGGAACAGATTTTGGAGGGCATTTTATTAATACTATTGTGTAATATTTAGGTTATATTTTTATTGAAATCATACATGCATATAACTAAAGAGCAACATTATTCTGCAAGGTTTTTTTAAATAAAAAATTATAAATATGACAGAAATTCAACTTTAAAATTACAGGTGTTCTCACAAAAGGAATTTCTATCCTTTGAAAAAGAAACAACCCGATATATTTAAAGTTGGCATAAACCTTCCTGAGGTGAAAAAGCCCAGAGACTACAGAGGAAAAAGGGTCAGTGCATTCCAAAGAAAATTATATCTACACACATTCTGTCAAAGGTTTTAATTACCACAAGACATTTAAATCTAGGCAGAAAATATATTCAAAATAAAAGAAAAAAGTCAACCCAGACTTATAATTCTCTGCAGTACAAACTAACGGAAATCATGGAAGCAGCATTTGAGGGACTTTTAAAATGCAAATTTTAATGGTATTAGAAATTGATTTTGATGAAATACAAAGATTAAAAAAGGATACAAGGGGGCCGACCTTGTGGCCGAGTGTTTAATTCGCACACCTTTCTTCAGAGGCCCAGGGTTTTGCCAGTTTGGATCCTGGGCGTGGACCTAGTACCACTCATCAAGCCATGCTGAGCAACGTCCCACATGGCACAACCAGAAGCAGGTGCAACTAGAGTATACACTTATGTACTGGGGGGATTTGGGGAGAAGAAGAAGAAGAAAAAATAGATTGGCAACAGATGTTAGTTCAGGTGCCAATTTTTAAAAAGAGAAAAATAAAAAGGATACAAAATCAATGATATAATATATCCACCTGTTGTAGAAAACAGAAACTATTCTAGCTACTTTAAGTAAAAAGAACTTTAATATAAGGAAATAGAAGCTTAAAAATCATTGCAAGAGATTCAAGATTGGGCTCCACTATCTGGTATTCTAGGAATGACACCCAGAATAAGCCACTGTGGCAGACACAAACTTCATGGCCCTTTCTTTAACGTGGAATCGTTACTGGGAAATGACTGCCCTATGACCACATTTCCCAACTTCCTTGAAGATAAGAAAAGCCAGATCTCTTACTGGTCCTCTCCAGTGGGATATGATCAGAAGTGATGTGTATCATTTCTGGGCAGGGATCTTAAGAGTTACACATAGTTTTCCACACTCTTTCCTTTTCTGCTAGTCGGATGCAGATGATGAAGCCCAGAGGATGCCAGAGCCACAAAATGGAAGGAAAATGTCAGCCAACCAGGAACGCTGGCCTGGACCTATTAGAAGAGGGAGAAATGAAGTGTGTAAAGGCAGTGAAATTGTAGGGTCTATCTGTTACAATAATTGAATTACTCTAATTAATAAAATAGCCAAGCTTACCTGCTATGAACTTGCAATCAGCATCACAACTGGGAAGTTAAAGAATCCAGAGACTCTCTGGAACCATTGACATCCAAGGATGTAGGAGCTGGTGCCATCACTGAACTGCCTCCAGACACCCATGAAGCAAGCTACTGGACACGGGTGTGCAGCTGCAGTGAAGAAAATATCTCTTTGGCCGTGTTTTCTGGTGGCAGGAGCAAGAAAACAAGGTAGAAAGCTGCTGCCTAACCTAAACCCTACAGAACTCACAAGAAGCATCTAACTGTCAAAACCAATTTACATTCAAAATTTCTCTACAAGAGCATCTAGAAAATACACTTTTTAAGCTTTCTAGCAGTACAGTAAAGCACCCCGGAAGGAGGTGAGATCAGCTGCTGACAGACAATCCACCGTGACCACCTCTGCACTGACTTCTATGTTTTTGTATTTAAAACACACACACGGAGCCAGCCTGGTGGCATAGCAGTTAAGTTCATGCTCTCCGCTTTGGCGGCCTGGGATTCTTTAGGTTGGGATCCCAGGCCCAGACCTACACACTGCTCATTAAGCCATGCTGTGGCAGGCATCCCACATATGAAATAGAGGAAAATAGGCACAGATGTTAGCTCAGTGCCAATCTTCCTCAGCAAAAAGAGGAGGATTAGCAGCAGGTGTTAGTTCAGAGCTAATCTTCCTAAAAATAAATAAATAAAATAAACAAATAAATAAATAATAAAACACACATAAATACGCACATAGGTCTAGAATAAAATGCACTAAAATATTAAGAAAGATTTCCCCTGAAATGGGAGAATATGGGTACATTTTACTTTCTTTTTTATGTTTTCTACATTTTCTACAATGAGCAGATATTACTTTGGCATAAAAAACATAGGAACATTCTTTTAAAGTATAATAATGTAGTAATTGTTAATAATTCATCTCTTTTTATTTTTGAAATTTACTTTAATTGCATTTTTTACTTCTACCACCCACAATTACGTTTACACAAAAGACCCAGAATAGTGTAAAAAACAAAAGATTGCTGATAAATGTTAATCATTGCACATGAAATCTTTCTTTTGCTCCTATGATGGACTATCTGTGTGTGATTTGCCTCCATAACTAAATTGGAAACTACTTTAAATACAGGAACTATTTTTTTTGCACGAACATAATCATGTTAAGAAATGGATTATTGATTAAGCTAAGTAGATTTCTCATGATTAGTAATGATATGAAAAGAACTTGTCAACAAAGGTTATCAAGAAAAAAACTACAGATGTAAGAAAATATGATGATATTCTGATAAAAGTTATAGGAGCAAAAAGAAACAAACAAATCAAAAAGTTAAATGGTCATATGTGTGTATATATCCCATTCACCTTAGAAAAGAGAATAGTTTGAACAGAAATTTCCAAAGGGGTGGCACAGTCTTATGGGTTTCTATTCAGTGAGCCAGATAGGAAAAGCATAAAAAATGAACAGTTGATGATTAAGTGTGGCCAATTCTAGAGTCTCAACTCAGTGAAGGGAATTGTGGTTTTTCAAGCAACATTCAGAATCCATTTTTCTGCTATCATTTATCTCTACTGCATATCGAATGTTCTATCTTTCCAGCCAGCCACCCTGATAAAATGTAAGTAAAGAACCACCAGAGATGTTATAAATGAAGTACTTAGAAGCTTGCAGTAATAGAAGATATTAATAATAACCTTAATGAAAATTTTTAGCAATCCAATTTATCATTTGAAAAAGTAGCAACAAATGTTATTTTCTGCTGTTGTCAAGAGCTCAGAAAGAAAAAACCTATTAATTAAAAATGTGTAAGTACAAAGTTGCAGTACTCTAATCTCCACTAAGATGTATGAGTATTTTGTAAATTACCTTTCAATGTTCCTAGCCATTACTATTGCCTTAGATCTTTTTCCTGTAGAAATAGACTTAGAAGCCTACAAGACAATGTTTTTACTAAAAACCCTCCCCAAACTGCCAGCAGCTACAATAACCATGACACTTTTTATTTCCCCAAATCTCCTATCTTCCATGTTCTTCTACAGTGTCACTCCACCCTCCTCATCAAGAGTTATTCCCCTCCCCTGGAATCTGGTAGGGCCATGGCTTTTTCGACCAATAGACTATGGAGACTACAGAGGAACGGACCCTTGGTGGCTTCTGTGGCTAGGTCATAAAAAGTCACACAGTTTCTGCTTTGGTCTCTTGGAATGCCAGCCCTATGGATACTCTTTCTGGGGACCTTTATGCTGGGAACTCAGTGGTCATAATGAGAGAGGTTCAAGCCAAGGTGAGGCTGCTTATAGTGCTCGGGGTGAGAGTCTCAGCCGACCCCAGTTTTAACCAGCTGACTTGGGCCCTTATCTTACACCATACACAAAAATCAACTCAAAATGAATTAAAGACTTAAACATGAGACCTGAAACCATAAAAATCGTAGAAAAAATCATACAGGAAAAGCTCTTTGACACTGACCTTGGCAATGGTTTTTAGGATATGATGTCAAAAGCTCAGGCAACAAAAGCAAAAATAAACAAGAAGGATGACATCAAACTAACAAGCTTCTGTACAGCAAAGGTAACAATCAACGAAATGAAAAGGTAACCTACGGAATGGGAGAAAATATTTGCAAACCATATGCCTGATAAGGAGTTTATATCAAAAATATATAAGGAACTCATACAACTCAAGAGCAAAAAACAAAACAAAACAAAACCCAGCCTGATTAAAAAATAGACAAAGGACCTGAATAGGCATTTTTCAGTGAAGACATACAAATGACCAACAGATACACGAAAAGGTGCTCAACAGCACTAATTACCAGGGGAATGCAAATCAAAACCACAATGAGCTATCACCTCACACCTATTTGGAGGGCTATTTAAAAAACAAATAAAATATAACAAGTGTGGCCGACAGTGTAGAGAAAAGGAAATGCTTGTACACTGCTAGTGGAAATGTGAATTGGTACAGCCATTATGGAAAACAGTATGGTAGCTCCTCAGAAAACTAAAAATAGAACTACCATATGATCCAGCCATCCCTGTTCTGGGTATATACCCAAAGGAAATAAAATCAGTACTTCGAAGAGATACTGCATTCCCATGTTCACTGTGGCTTTATTCACAATAGAAAAACGTATGGAAACAACCTAAGTATCTGTAGAAAGATGAATGAATAAAGAAACTGTGGTACATATAGACAGCAGAATATCATTCAGCCCTAAAAAAGGAGCTCCTCAACAACATGGATGAACCTGAAAGATATTATCCTAAGTGAAATAGGCCAGACACAGAAAGAAAAAAAAAAAACCACTCTTCGTGATCTCACTTATATATGGAATCTAAAATGCTAAATACATAGAAGCAGATAGTGGAATGGTGGTTACCAGGAATGGGGAAGTAGGGGAAACGAGGAGATGTTAGACAAAAGGTACAAAGTTTTAGTTTTGCAGGATGAATAAGTCTAGAGATCTAAGATACAGAAATGTGACTGTAGTTAATAATACTGTATTGAATACTAGAAATTTGCTAAAAGAGTAGATTTCAGGTGTTCTCATCATAAGAAAAGTGGTACTTATGTGACGAGAAGAGACGTTAATTAGATTGACTGTAATAATCATTTCACTATGTACATGTATATCAAATCATCATGTTGTATACCTTAAACAATTTATGCCAATTACACCAATACACAATTTTATTTTGAAAATATGAAATAAAATAAGAAAAGAAAACCTATCACAAAGTCTCAAATTCTTTGGATTGGTATACAATGTTCTCTGTGATTCCTTCAGCCTATGTCCCACCTCCTCCCACATTGTACTTTATGCTCTCGTAACACCAAATCTCTTGTAGATCCAAAATGGAACTCACTTTCTCTCACTTTCATTCACAACTTTGCACGTTGCCTCTGTCTCAGATGTTCTCTTTACATTTCTCAGTTGTCAAACTTTCCTGATCCTTCAAGTGGTCACCAAATGGAGTTTCTTCCAACTCCCTTAAGATAAATTGTGTCTCTATTCCTGCTGCATCTGATATATGTCTTTATAGTTCAAGAACCTACCAGAATGTCTAGCACAAATTGTGTACCCTGTGAAAACTTGTTGAGTTACTGGATAAACAGATAGATGGACAGATGGATGGAAGGACAGATTAGTGGGCGTTGGAAATAGGATGATCAAAAGGACTCTCTGAGGAGATATATTTTAGTCTTAATGTTAAATACTGGCTAGGCTCAAAAAAGATTATAGCAAAGGAAGGAATACATTCCAGATGGGCAGAACAATCAGAAGAAGGGTGAGGAAGAAGGTGAGAGAAAACTGTGGAGACAGGGTGTTCATCTAGGGGAAAGTCCTTATATAGGAGGGTAGTAAAAGACAGCTAGATATTACAGTCGTTGAAGGAACAAAGGATGAAAAGACTAATGACATGTTTTAAGGCCTTTGGGCAGGGGTGATGCAGGTCAGTGGAGAACAAGCTATTACACTCGCATGCAGGGAATGCTGCAAAGTATGGAAAGTCATGAAGTGGGTTTTCTTTGCTTTTAAAAATGTATGGGTTGAGGGGGCTAGCCCCATGGCCAAGTGGTTAAGTTCACATGCTCCACTTCAGCAGCCCCAGGGTTCACCAGTTGGGATCCTGGGCACAGACCCACACACCCCTCATTAGGCCATGCTGTGGCAGCAACCCACATAAAAAAACTAGAATGACCTATAACTAGAATATACAACTATGTACTGGGGCTTTGGTGGGAAAAAATGTACAAGTTGATTTATGGTTAACTGTTGAAGGACACTGGAAAAGTGCTCCTTCCATTTTTAAATATCCATGTAAAACATTAGGTTAAATATTTAATTTTGTTGTAAAAAATCATCAGATCCAATATTGTATCCACTTAAAATACTAATATGTTGTACTTATGTATTTAAACAAGAATATGGATATGTTTTACAAAAATCTTTTGGTAGAATATTGTTCATAAGCCATTAAGTTAGAACATTACATAATGTAAGCCAACAAAGTTTCAAATAAAAAGGTCCAAGGGGTTGCTTGCAATCGTAACTAAAAAAGCAACCAAAAACAGAATATGAGAATCCTTCACGCTCAACTTTCACTGAGGGAATGAATCCATTCGAGTCTGAAGGCTGAATTGTTTTATTTCCTTCGAACAGGGTGGTATGTTTTGAAGTTAGGCAACAGGGAAGCTGTTAAAGTGACAAGAATAAGAATGGCAAATTCTAAGTCTTCCAGAGCCATAGGAAGAAGCATAACAGAATTGTTATTAAACATTCAAGGAGCAGCAAGTAGTAGTAGAAGGAGAAATTTAATAAATTCAAGAAATTTGGAGGCAAGGTAGTGATGAAAGGGATCTAAGAATTTTATAAATATTTTTAAATTGTAGCAGATTATTATATTTCAGTATAATAGCAATAGCCTGATTTATAGGAAGTCTGTTGAGAGGGAGAGGATCCTCGTGGAAAAATTGAAAGCATTGGAATAAGAAAACTCCCTGAGCCTCATTGTTCTCATCTGTAAACTGAGTAAAATAAAACGTACCTGGCATAAACAATTGGGAGGACCAGAGAAAAATTATACAGTGTGTTTAGTGCAAATAATCATTCGATAAGTAATCATTATGGTTGCTAATATTACACAGTTTGATGTACAAATAAGAGGAATTTCAAATTACAAAAGAAAGAAAATGCTGGAAATTATGGAGAGTCATAGAAAAACATCAATGATAGATTTTTATGCAGGTAGAATAAGGAGGCAATAGTGATAAGGAATCTCTCTTGAATGACTGCAAATACGTATTTTCTCTGGTCTCTGTTAGAAAGAAGTTAGTCTGCAGCAAATTAGCAATAGGTGGCATTACTGGCTTCCCCAACACTGCAAAGTGCAAGTGGGTGACATTGAAAGAGGGACAGTCTCGTGTATATACAGAATCTGCTTCCAGGAGAGCGAGTGTGCAAGCAAAAGTGAGGGCTTCGACAGCTTTCATGCAAAAGACGAGAGTGTAAACTTACAATATTTCTATGAAGAGATTTATGCTTTAAACGCGTTGGCTCTTTAACATGTTTTTCTTATTACAGCTTCAATTCAAAGAAAGAAAAGCAAAGACAAAAGGCTTTGACTTCCATAGACAAAAAATAAACTTCAACATAAGCCTCACAACTCATACAAAAATTAATCCAAAAGGGATCCCTTTAAAACATAAAACTATAAGACTTTTAGGAAAAAATTGGAGAAAATTCTCAGGATTTAGAGGTAGACAAGGAGTTCTTGGACTTGATACCAAAACATGATTCATGAAAGGAAAAATGGATAAATTAGATTTCATCAAAATTTAAAACTTTCCCTCTGAAAAACACACTGTAAAAGGATGAAAAGACGAAATACAGACTGGGAGAAAATATTTGAAAAACATATATCCAACAAAAAACTAGTATCTAGTCTTAGTATTTACAGCTCTCAAAAGTTACAGAAAAAAAAACCAAAAGACAATACAATTATAAAATAGGCAAAAGATAGAAACAGGCATTTCACCAAAGAGGGTATATAGATGGCAAAAAAGCTCATGAAAAGATGCTCAGCATCATTATTAGGTAAATGCAAATTAAAGCCCCAATGTAAAGTATTACATTACACTTTACCTGTGAGAGAATGGCTAAAATGGTGACAACACCAAATGTTGGTGTGGATGATTAGAAACTGGACCACTCTTACATTACAGGTGGGAATGTAAAGTTGTAGAACCACTCTGGAAAATAGTTTGGCAATTTCTTATAAAACTGACATGTAATTACCATATTACCCAGCAATAAATTCTTGGGCATTTATCCCAGAGAAATAAAACCTTACACTCATGTAAAAAACTGTACGTGAATGTTCACTACAGCTTTACTCATAATAGCTAAAACCTGGAACCAACCTGGATGTCCTTAAATAGATGAATGGTTAAATAAACTGCGGTCTATTTGTACCATGGAATACTACTCAGTAATGAAAAGGAATGAACTACTGATACATACAACTTGAACGAATCTCCAGGAATTTACGCTGAGTGTAAAAAAGCCAATCCAAAAAGGTCCCCTACTGGATGATTCCACTTATATGAAGTTCTTGAAATGACAAAATTATGTAAATGGGAAACAGATCGGTGGTTATGAGAGGTCAATGTTAGAGAGCGCAGGAGGGAGAGGTTACCAAAGATTAGGAATGGAGTGGAGGGGATGGAGGAGAGGGGGATGTGGTTATCAAGGGACACCATTAGGGATCCTTGCAGTCATGGAATTTTTTGTATCTTGATGGTGATGGATACGCAACCTCACATATGTGATCAAATTGGATAGAACCAAATACACACAAGGAAGTATATTTGGGGAAATCCAGATAAGATTCATAGGTTATAGTTTTGCAAGATATTACCATTGGGGGAAACTGGATAGAGTACACAGGATCTCTCTGTACCATTTCTCTCAATTGTATGAGAATATAAAATTATCTCAAAAGAAAAATTTTAATTTTTTTAAGAAAGGTTTGACCTGTGAATTTAATGAATGCCCTTAGTCACCAGGTTATAACATTAGAAGAAAAACATTACTTTAAAACAACTTAAAAATTTTAATATCTGGTATATCATTGTATAAGAAAAAATAGTCATGTAGCTTTTCTCCTCAAGATAATTCTAGACTAACTAGACTGATTTAATAACTTTGGTTTAAAAATAGTTCTATATCTTCTTCCTGTTTTTACACTATGCAAAAATTATACTAGCACAATATTCTAGTTTATGCAAGTCTTGGATGTATTTTCTAATGAAGAGTCTATTTTGAATTTCCTAGACTTCCTCTACTGGTTTGGTGCATCAGAGAAACTAACATCACTTAGAAAATGGCAAAAGTTTCTGTTCAACTAAATTAAGTCTCTTAATCAAAAGAGATCAATGCATGCAATGCTATAAATTATAAGGATTTCATATGTTAGCCTAAAGCATAATTTCCAAGTCTTTAGTCAATTTGTTTTTTAAAGATTTTATGTTTTTCCTTTTTCTCCCCAAAGCCCCCGGGTACATAGTTGTATATTCTTCATTGTGGGTCCTTCTAGTTGTGGCAAGTGGGACACTGCCTCAGCGTGGCTTGACGAGCACTGCCATGTCCGCACCCAGGATTGGAACCAACGAAACACTGGGCCGCCTGCAGTGGAGCGCGTGAACTTAACCACTCGGCCACGGGGCCAGCCCCAAGTCTTTAGTCAACTTTAAGATCTTTAATCTTAATTTGAGTTAGTTAATAGTCTTCATGAACACGGAAAGCTCACTTTTAAAATACCTGTGCTCTTATTTACTGCATGATACAGTAGCTATCAGTTAACAGGTTAAAAAGACAAATGAATGTGAGCTATGTTAGAGTTCATGCTCATTTTTATGTAATGTAAAATATGGGATGGTAAGGAGATTTGTATACAAGATAATGAATATATATTGGTTTATTATGGGATAAAAAAGAATAATTTAGTCTTAAATGAAAAATACGCCAGAATGTAAAAGAAGATAATAAAATACAAATCTGATAGTTTGTACCATAAATGTAGAAGATCTGAGAAATGAACCTCATTTGCCTGGGTTTACAATACTTAGAAATAATGAGCTTGAAAGGAACTATGAAATATGTTGAAATTTTTTACAAAGTGGGATAAATATGATGAGTTTATTTCTAAGGAAAAAAGACTCATGGATCCTTTATTGCATATTGTCATGTAGATTATGTCCAAAAAAGTAAAAGTAAAATCTGCGCTTTCTTTGTAAAAAGGGCCAAGTTATACATGGTTCAGATAACACTAGTCCCTTTTTATTACCACAATAATTCTCCGCGGCTTTTGGCATATTCTTACACTTCAACTAAAGTTTCTTATCCTTTGAAAATATTTAATTCATAATAAGAATTGCCATTTATTGCTGTTTTAAAATATTGCCCGGTAACTATTGTCTTTAGATACTTGTGACATATGGTCATATCTTATCTCTTCTGACAACTCTTCTTGACTTTGTCTTTTGCAAATTCAAGTTCCAATTTCAAAATAATAAAACTATTAAGACTCCTTTTACATGTAAATTATGTTTGAGTTTCCTAAATGATCACTACGTAACACAGAGATTTATTCCTTCATTTTTAAAAGCAGGCATATTAAAAATAATTAGCTATGTTTGACATTCTCCAGATGTTCAATCAGCTCAATTCTGTTAGGAGAGTTGTCCTGTTTATTTTTATTTTCAAAAGGAAAAAAGTCAGCCTTCTTAGGTGAATTTTATCTAGGAAAAGGGTATTGATATAAATATATTTTAGTTCTTGTGAGTTTTTTCCAATTAAAAATAAACGTAATCGTGTTCATGGTGAAAGGCTGACAAAGTTACTGTCAAATTAATTTTTAATATATTTTCTTTAGATTTACTAACCTATTTTGATGATCTGTTGTTAGGCACGTACATATTGAGGACTGTTATGTCTTCTTGGAGAACTCACCCCACTGTCATCGTGTAAGGTTCCTCTTCATCCCTAATAAATTTTCTCGCTTTGAAGTCTACTCTGTTGGAAGTTAACATACTTGCTCCTGCTTTCTTTTGATTAGCGTCATCACGGTATATCTTTCTCCATCCATTTACTTTTAATCTACGTGTGTCTTTATATTTACAGTGGGTTTCTCTTATTTTGGATGGTCTTCTTTTATTTTTTATTTTTTATCGCAGTAACATTGGATTATAACATTATATAACTTTGAGGTGTACATCATAATATATTTCAAATTCTGTGTAGATTATATCATGTTCACCACCTAAAGACTAACTATAATCCATCACCATACACATGTGCCCAGTCCCCCTTTCCCCCGACTTCCTCTCCCCTTCCCCTCTGTTAACCACCAATCCAATCTCTGTTGCTATCTGTTTGTTGTTATTTTTATCTTCTGCTTTATGAGTGAGATCATATTTCCTGTAGACAACATATAGTTGAGCCTTGTTCAATCTCTGGCTTTTGATTGGTAATTTAGACCATTTATGTCCAAAGTGATTATTGACAGGGTTGGATTAATATCTACCATATTAATTATTGTTTGCTATTTACTTTATTATTTGCTTTACTATTTGCTTTACTTTACTGTTTGCTATTTGCTGTATTACTGTTACTGTTTCTTGTCTTATTCTTTGTTCATATTTTTGTCTTCTCCTGTCTGCCTTTGATGGTTTTAAATGAGTATTTTATATGATTCCTTTTTCTTTCTTTACTTAGCATATCAGTTTTACCTTTTTCTTTTACTTTTTTTTAGCAGTTGCCCTAAAATTTGCATTATACACTTACAACTAATTCAGTCAACTTTCAAATAACATTATACCACTTTACAGTAGTGCAAATACCTTATAATAATAAAATAATCTTAATTCCTCCCTCCTTTTTCTTGTATCATTACCATAATTCATTTCACTCAAATATAAGCATAAATTACCATATATATATATATACATAAGCATACATAATCGATACATTGTTGGTATTATCATTTTGAAATAACTGTTATCAGATCAATAAGAATAAGAAAATTAAAGTTTTTATTTTACCTTCATTTATTCTTTCTTTGCGTCTCTTTCTTACTCTATGTAGATGCCAGTTTCTAACCTGTATTATTTTCCTTCTCTCTAAAGAACTTATTTTAACATTTTTTGCAAGGTGGGTCTACTGCGAGCAAATTCCCTCAGTTTCTGTTTGAGGAAGTCTTTACTTCTCCTTCACTTTTGAAGAATAATTTCTCAGGGCACAGAATTCTAGGTGAGTGGGTTTTTTCTTTCATCACATTAAATATCTTACCCCACTCTCTTCTTGCTTGCAAGATTTCCGAGAAGTTAGATGCAATCCTTATCTTTGTTCCTCTATAAGTAAGATATATTTTCCCTTTGGCTTCTTTTAGGAATTTTTTCATTTAGTTTGGTTTTCTGTAGTTTTACTATGATATCCCTAGGTGTTAATTTTTTGGCATTTTTCCTGTTTGGTGTTCTCTAACCTTCCTGGCTCTGTGGTTTTGTGTCTGACATTAATTTGGGGAGATTCTTAGTCATTATTGTTTCCAACATTTATTGTCTCTTTTTCTTCTCCTTTTGGTATTCGTATTACACATATGTTGTACCTTTTGTAGCTTTCCTTCAGCTCTTGAGTATTCTGTTTTTTTCAGTCTTTGCTAACTTTTCAGTTTTGGTGGTTTCTATTGAGATTTCCTCAAGCTCAGAGATTCTTTCCTCAACCAGGTTTGGTTTGCTAATAAAAAACCCATCGGGGCTGGCCCCATGGCCAAGTGGTTAAGTTCGCGTGCTCCGCTTCAGGCAGTTCAGTGTTTCGTTGGTTCGAATCCTGGGCGCGGACATGGCACTGCTCATCAGACCACGCTGAGGCAGCGTCCTACATGCCACAACTAGAAGGACCCACAACGAAGAATATACAACTATGTACTGGGGGGCTTTGGGGAGAAAAAGGAAAAAAATAAAATCTTTAAAAAAAAAAAAAAACAATCAAAGGCATTATTCATTTCCATTACAGTGTTTTCTTTTTATTTTTCCTTTGGATTTCCATCTCTCTACTTACATTGCCCATATGTTCTGATATACTGTCTATAATACCCATTAGAGCCCTTAGCATATCAATCATGGTTGTTTTAAATTCCTGGTCTGATAATCCCAACATCCCTGCCAGGTATGGTCCTGATGCTTGCTCTGTGTTTTTACCTTATAGTATGCCTTGTAATTTTTCTTGATAGCCAGACATAATATACTGGGTAAAAGGAACTGCTGTAAACAGGCCTTTAATAGTGGTGATAAGGAGGAGGAGAGGCATCCTGTAGTCCTATGATTAGATCTCAGTTTCTTAGTGAACCTGTGCCTCTGGACTGTGAATTTCACATGTGCTTCTCATTCCTGCCCCTCCCCTGCTTAAGTGGGACAGGATGGCTAGAGCCAGCTGGAGTTAGGTATTTCTCTTCCTTTAGTTCAGTTAGGCTCTGATTAAAAACCCCAGCACATTAGACTCTGGTTAAATAGTTTCTCCTGAGGGCAAGACCTTGTTAAGAAGAACAGAGCACTCTCAAGCATTTTAAAACGGTTCTTTTTCCCTTCCCACTACTGGAAGCACAGGTGATTTTTCTCTGATATTTACTATGAGAACCTGGTCGAGCTCCTAGAGGTAAAACTCAGAAAAGTGTATGGGACTCCCTATGACTGGGTACTCATGGAGTTTTTAATTCTCAAACTTGTCTACTCTGAGCCTCCAGCAATTCATTAATCACCATTCAGTCTTCCTTGTTCCAGGACTGGTTCCCACAGAAGTTTCTACTCCGGTAAGTTGTGATTTTCTCTTTTGGCCTGTCTGTCTCTCTAATTTTGCGGGCAGCAATTTGCCCTGTATCTCACTTCTTTTACTGATCTAAGGAGAGTTATTAATTTTTCAGTTTGTTTAGCTTTTTACTTGTTAGGATGGAGTGGCAATTTCCAAGCTCCTTACATCCAGAACCAGAAACTGGAAGTCCTATTTTCTTTAGATTTAAATAACTATTTAAGGTATTATAACCTATTGATATTAGTGACAGTCATCATGCACTTAATAGTACAAATTAAAGACTCTAAAGATTTATTAATGGTTTCATCCTATCAAGATGATAATTTATTAAATATTTACAAATTGATTATATAATTCAACTGATCATTCTCTTCCATTCTAATATTTTTGCTATTATAATAAAATAACCATAGGTATTTAGCCTTGTTAACCTCAAGAAGATTTATTTTTGCTTACATTTTTCTAAAGTTTCTGTAAAATGAAGATCAAAAATCAAGTGTTCTAGGTGCTGGCCCAGTGGCACAGTGGTTAGGTTTGTATGCTCTGCTTTGGCGGCCCAGGGTTCGCCAGTTCAGATCGTGGGCAAGGACCTGTGCACCATTTATCAAGTCATGCTGTGGCAGGTGTACCACTATAGAATAGAGGAAGATGGGCACAGATGTTAGCTTAGGGCTAATCTTCCTCAAAAAGAAAATCAAGTATTCTGGAAGAACCATTGGAAGGACTTCAGCGTAGGACTGATGTAGCAGGTAGACTTGACTGTTGTTATTAGAAGGAGTAAACTCTTTGTCAGGCTTCCCAAATCATCACTATGGAGAGGCCCCTTTTGACTCAGAAGACTGAATCAGGATCTCCAAGGTTGTTTTGGCCTAGAAGTGCATTACTCAATGGGAGTGGACTGCTTAACTCAAGTTCAACCAAACAAAAATCAATTACTTATGACTCCATGGACTAAATTAACTGATTTAGAGCGATACTGTATTTTTAATGCAGATTTTTAATTTTTTTTCTTCTTAATCTACGTCTAATCCTCAATGTAACATGTTTTATTTATACAAATTGGAAAGAAACACTCTGTAAGTGATATCTTCTTCCAATGGAAACCTCAGAATTCAAAAGAAAAAGTCCAAAGAAAGAACTTCATATAGACTATAAGCTAAAAAATCATCAGGAAATTAAAAAATAATTCTGTAGAAAATAATGATCTATGGTGACTGACATTGTTATTAAAACAATTGCACTGGTTGAACTGCATGAGAAGTGGCTTTACCGGATTACTTTGCTTCATGACCATCTAGTTATTTATGAAGATTCACTAAAAATGTATTCTCTTTCCAATCAGAATTGGATAAATCCAACTTGTAACTTTTACCAAGCCAAAATATTGTTTAACTGGGTCAGATAAGCCCACTATTAAAAAGCAAGCCTCACATGTGGAAATGATGGCTTCAAAGTCCTCCCAGGAAAATTGCCTGATACCTGCTCCATGGCTTATGAGCCTTATAGTTAATAAAGAATGTCACTTCTGGCAGGCTAAAAATATCAATAAAAAATGGGATCACAGAGAAGGATGACACCTTACAGTTATAGATTCTGCAGGAGAAACCTGGTAGAGGAGAATGGGATAGTTCTTGGTTCTTAATCTCAATAGAATTGATAAGAACAATAAAAGTGTTCCATGACATAAAAATGAGTTACAACTCCAGGTCTTTTAAATACCGCCAGGTAAAAATTAATTTTTAAGGTTTAATATTTTGTGGCTACAGATCTGAAGTCAAAATCTTCGCAATAAACTAGTAAAATGAAACAAAATATCAAATTAATAATATTGAACAAGAAAATCATTAAGCAAATTATGTGGTCACATTGGCACCTTAGTGGCAAGCACTTGACCATAAGGAGGAACTGTAAAAGCAAAACTAACACTTTGCACTGCTTCCACCAGGAGTAAACACTTCACATGTTCCAGTCAAAAAGAACTCTATACTCTGGGGAAAGCAAAAAAATTAAAATGGCAGGAATCTTAACTGATTCTGATCCCCCGAGTAATGAAAATATAAACATTTCGTATAAACCCGGACTCCCCGACAGAAATAATTTTAACCCTCATCTTTTCTAGACAGATGTGGAAGCTGTGGTTTGACTTTTGTGAATATAATAATCATGTCACAAAGTTGCTGCTTTGACTAGATTGATGTGACCTCAGAAATCTTCCTAATTTTGCAGGGTATTTTCTTTTTGAATACGTAGCATTGTGTTATTTAGAGAACTAGCCCCTCTTTGTAGGCCAACTCTTTGTTTCTTTTTCTAAGTGTTTATAACTCTAGTCTTCCTTTGACAAACCCTATGTTGGTAGAGAGCCAGGTGAACAAATACACACATTTAGTGCGGCAAATTGAGCTACTGTTTCTGGAGAACAATCTGAAAATACACAATAAACAGTAAAACTAGCAACAAAAAATTAAACACAGTATGAAATTAGGTACCAAATGAGCGGTTTGGAAAATAAATGCAAAAGAACATGGAGAAGGAGTAAATCTCTCAGGCTGGGATGCTGGAGCAACTCCTCTGAGAAGTCGTAATCTTATCCCTAGGTAGACTTCACCTATGCGGGAGAAGAGGCCTCAAATGAGAGGAAGAACGAGTTAAGGCACAGAATGATGGAACACTAACTTTTCTCCCTGTGAACCTAGTAAGATTTTCCTTGACTCTTCTGGCACATATCTTTCTATCATGTTTAAGAACTTCACATGAGAAAAGACAATTTCTACTATGAGAAAAATATTAGACGTAAAAAAAAGCCATACCACCTCCTGGAATCTGGTGGTTATTGGATCTTTGAGGAACATTGGGAAAGGTCTTCATTTATTATTAGACAAGGTAAAGTTAAATTCATTATTGTCTCTTCAGAGAATACTAAAAAAGTTTTCATTATTTTTCTAAATAAAATGACACGCTTCTCAAATACAAAGATTTTTGCAATGGGAGAAGAGTAATCATCAGATTTTTTCCTCTAAGGCCAAAGAGATTTGGTGCCTACTCACTGAAGAGTCGCCTTTGATCTTCATCCTCCTATTGATCTTTCTTTGCAAGATTTTGACTTTCCGTGCTCTGCTGCCAGGGAGTTGGAAGCAGAAGTTGAGTTCATGTTGTTTCTCTATATGCTTAATTTTTAATGACAAGTCTCTGAATTACCAGATTGTGTCAATTACCCCTCCAAGAAATCTAATTTTGTTAATGAAATTAGTTGCTTGGAAGAGAAACATAGGCATTAATTTCAGTTTAGCAGTTTCTCTTTGAGCTGTAGCAGGTGATATTTGACTGAATTGCCAGCACTTGATGAAAGAGTTGATCAGGTCTCATGCTCAAATCTAATCAACCCCCTCCCACAGCTCTGCGGCCAGCAAAATGGCACGTGGGGGCAGATCTAGAAAACAAACTCTCCAAACTCCAAATGAGGCACGTAATCATTTCTCTGAAAAGAACAAGCATGATTTTTTTTTAATTATCCCAAGACTAAAAGTTATAAATACAAAAGAAAGTGAAAATTTAAATAATCTATGGCAGTTCAGGACCAAAGCACATTTTTTTCCAGGAATACTTCTCTAAATAAGGCTAAAAGTTAATTTTATTTGATTTATCAAGATGATTCCCTATTTATTGTTTTACTTCTCTTTTCTAATAGAAAACTCTCGGTGCGATCCACATCCTGACTTGTCATGGCATTTGAAGCATCATGGAAGCGAGGGCAAGAAATGATCATTCCTATTACAGCAAAATCACTGGAAAAATTTTTATTCACCCATTTTTCTTCCCAATAAATATTGTTTCCGTGACACAAAACTACAAGAGTCCACGATGCCACTGAAATGCAACATACTTATTTTTACCACCGCACAGAAGTACACTGAATTCTTAAAATAGAAAACAGCAAACCTTAATTTCAGTCAAGAGTTTCAACTGTCAGTCTTTTCCCCATAGCCTGCTAAAAAGACCACCTATTGAGCAACAGGTATTTGTTGACTGCCTACTATATGCCAGGCATTGCTCTAGGTTCCAAGGATACAGCAATGAATAAAAACCAAGTCCTACCTCTCTCGAAGCTGACCTTCCGGTGAAAGCTTAGCAGATGTAGCCTCTGCCCTTGAGGAGCTCTGGCCCAGACCCTCAGGAGAGCAGAGAAAGATTCCCTGAGACCTCACTTTTCTGAGAGCATGAGGAGGGAAAGCATGACAGATAGCAGGAAAAGAGAAAGCTGGTCAGGAAAGACTTGCTGAGGAGGAGACACCTGAGTAGGTCTTGCAAAATAAATGTGAATCCAAGAGAAAGGCACTCTAGGCTGAAGAAGGAGGAAGCGCTAAAGGCAAGGAGGCCTGAACCAGCCTACTTTACTCCTGGCATTTAGATTGCTATTTGATTAGAGAGTGGAAGGCCCTGGGAGGAGTGGGAGGGGCTAAGGCTGCAAATATGGATGTGGCTGACCCTGGTGGGCATGTGGGCAGAGGTCCGGGAGCTGAGGATGCTTCCTTCCCCAGCCTCTCTACTCGTAAATGGACACTGATTAAAGGAATAGCTAATGGGAGAGGGAAAGGAAGAAAGCGTTATGCAATTGTTTGATTGGATAATTGGTTTCTGAAAACTTCTCTGTAACATGGGTACATTTCCTTTCATTATATTTTTTATGGCAATTAGGAGAGTTAGAATAATTTTAAAATTGTGACTTTAAAAATAATTATGACTAATATTTGTATATACTTTACAGGGTACAAAAATACTCTCATATATTATCTTATTTGACCATCATAATGCTGCAAGGTAGAAAAAGAATGATTTGCTTCATCTTACTGACAAATAAAAATGGCAAGCAATAGGATATATTGGAGAATATGAGGAAGCCATTTGGTGTAAACCTAATTTGGCCTGACCTTGTCTTTCCAATAGGGCCTGACAGAGGCAGTTGAGCACACATTGTATATCTGCTTTAGACATTCCCTATGGCAAGAACAAAGGCCCTTGACATAAAGGTGCAGCTTCCCTCCCCCTCCCAACATTGGTATTTCCTTAAGGATTAAGCATCTTTCCTTAGGCTAGAAACTGATTGCTGCGCTCACCTGTGACCACCCAGCTCAAGACAATAGGCTTGCCTCCTGCTACTGCAGCTGAGATAGCAGACCCACTACCTGCTGTGTCCATCAAGCACTGTGCTGACAGGACAATCTTGTGACTATTGTGGGAGGGACATTTCAATCACATGCGAAACGTCCTGTTTGGGGGTATATAACCACTCTGTACATCTCACTTCTTTGGTGCCTTTTCTTCCTTCGGGAAGAAAGGCCCTGGGCCGTGGTCCTCAGATTTCAGCTCAGAATAAACTCTCCCAAATTTTCATTTATAGATTGGTTATGGATTATTTTTGTCGACAGTAGACAGGAGGAAAATACATCAAGAGATTGTTTTTCCTGCATCAGATTTCAGACAATGTCCTTCTCCCTCCAAATCCTGGGGTCTTTCTACCACACTAGATCAACTTATACAGAAAATCCAGTTGTTTCATTCCAATAAAAATTCCCTTTTTGGTAAAGATTTGAAAACTTTAACCCAGGGCTCCTTTGGGTTTGAACAGTGGGTGTGTTAAGAATGTGTGGTTCCTGTCAATCACATCCCCCTTTTACCCTGGCTGGTACTTCCTAAAAGAGATTCTGCAGCAGCTTTGCACCACTAATAGTCATATAAGCCTTTGCACTTACTCCCTGCACTGTTTTTCTGCCTCCAAACTTGGTTTCTATTCTCTAAAACAATTCATCTTTTCTTTGTGTCAGTGCTGACTTGGGTAGCATTGGGGTTTTAGCCCTGCTACTCTCCCCTTGAATGCACTGCTCCTTATGTTTACCTGAACTGCTGGGTGGGACTCAAACTCTGCCCTGAAGAATTTACATTCTCTTGAGAAATAAAATAATTAGCCACATGAGACAATTAGAAAACAATTCAAGGGGCTGGCTGGGTGGTGTAGTGGTTAAGTTCGAGCACCTGGATCCAGGGTGTGGACTTCTATACCTACCGCTCATCAAGCAATGTTGTGGCAGCATTCCACATAAAATAGAGGAAGATTGGCACAGATGTTAGCTCAGGGCCAATCTTCCTCACCAAAAAAACAAAAACACAATGGCTGGAAATAAAGTGTTCCATTAAATATATTCTCCCTTTACCTTGATTACAACTGACTTTTATGGAAAGCACTTTGGAGAACTTTATAAAATATTCATTTGGGGGTTAAAAATGTGCTAGTCCATCCATGTACCTGAGGATTTTCTACTTCCTATAAGACTTGGTATGGCAAATAATACCCATATATTAGAAACATTTTTGCAAATAGAGTACTATAATATTGTTGAATTTCAAGGTAGCACTACACATTTGAATTAAAATGCTGTATACTTATACCTAGCCCTTTGAAATTATGAAATATAAACTCTCATCAAATCTGATTTTCATGAAAATTATGAATCTGTTGTTTCTGTGTGGATATTCCCACAGTGAATATGTTACTGTGGATATTCACCAACATCCACAAGGTGAATTTGATGGGGAGCCGTGTAGGAACCATTTACTCCTTACCAAGCCATCCAGGAGTAGGAGGTAGGCACTCTTGTCCTGGGTCATCATCCATCCATGCCCAAATCCTGAGTTATCCCATGTTTTCAGTATCCTTCGGAACTGGCTCTCTTCTTCTTGGTTAGCTCCTGCAATTCTTCCCTGGAGTCGCTCTGCCTCTCCTGCTTCGTTCTGAGGCTGGGGAAACCCAATTGAGTCTCTTACAGTCATTTTCCTTTTCTCTTCTGCATTCCCACATACAGGAGTCACTCTATTTTCTCACACGCCAGTGGGGTATAAGAAACTCTAAATCAGTTGTAGATCCATCAGTCTAGACATGTTAAAAAGATATGCTAAGACAGAACTTCCTGAGTTGGGCCCATGAAAAGTGTCCTCTGCTCTTGTATTTCTCATCTCTGTGAGGGTGTTGTTCCTTTCACATCCACCAGGTCCTGGTTTCTTAGAGACCACAGCATCTACTCACTTCTGGTTTCCCTTTCCTCTCCTCCACATCTTTACCTGCATCAAAGAAAACGGTCATCTAGTCTGGGGGTAAACACTGATGGCAGACAAGTGGGGCCAGAACTTTATTGCTCTTTATATCACTTTCATCATTTTTACATTATCCAAATTTTATGTTCACTTTCTAAGGCCTAAACTGTTGCAACCTCAAAAATTAAGAATTAACTCCTTCTTTTCTCTGCTTTCGACTGTGTTTTTCTTCTTGAAGGCAATGACATATAAGTAGGGTTATTAAACAAAAGAAAGTGTGAAAAAAACAGCAATTATCACAGTACCCCTTTATAACACCGGCAAAACCATATCTACAACTATTTACCAACTTCAAATTTTAATGGGCCCAATCAGACACTTTATGAATATTTACAAGGTCTTTAACTTTTATATTTACATTTATGCCTTTCTTACAGATTTCAAATACTTTTTGAAGATATAAAACAAAGCATTCTCTACTAAAGGAAAACTTTATATGTAACAACCATTAAATTTGACCTACTAGGTGGTAAAAGGGCAAGATACACACTAACTGTTATGAGATATTTCTGTTTCCTTGAGGCTGAGAAATCCTCCTGACTCTTGTGTTCTGAACACGAGGCTCTAACAAGTAAGTTAAAGCCCTCCTGCTTGCATTTTTCAATTTCGTCTTCCATCTCAAATTCTTCTCCACCTGTGCTTTCTCTTTCTCCCTTTGTCCTGGATTTGAGAAAGAAATGCCTCTCCTCTTTGCCAAAGAGAATATGTCTCTTCACTGGTACTTCTGACAACCTCACCTCTCTCTCCTCCTGAAGCTGACATCCCAGCAGAGCGGGGACTAGGGAGTTTGCAGTCTCACATGGACTCATAGCACAACTCTGTCCCTTTAGTTGCAGGATCCTGCACAGTTACTTAACATCTGACAACCTCAGGTTCTGCCTTTGAAAAATGGCATTGTGACAGTGCTGCCACAGGAAGTTCTTGAAAATTGAGAAGTGTTTTATCATGGCCTCCCTCACTTTCTTGCATCTTCACTCTTTTCTCTTATACTGATTCTGTTTCTTCTCCAACAAATCTCAGTTCTCTCTGAGTTTTAAACAGAAACAATCCGTCAACCATGAAGCATCCTCTCCTTACCACCCCGCGTCTCTCCCTTTACCACCATGTTTTTGAAAGAGTGGCTATTCCTATAGTTCACTTGATCGCTTCCCTACTGATGTTACTGAATTCGCTCTCTGAAAGGTAGCATTGACCTTCTAATCACAGAGTGCTGTGTCTTTTCTCTATGTTTAAACTTCTTGAAACATCTGCACCATTCAACAGTGGTGAATACCCTTTTGTTTGAAATAATTTATTCCTCAGCGTCTATTATTGCACTATATCTGTGGATCTTTGATGATTCTTTCTATTCCTACCTACAAATGTAGCTGTTTCATAACTTCCTTTCCTTGACCCACTCCTATTACATGTGCACAATTCTTCCTCAAATGTTAGCAAATCTAACACACCTATCTGAATGACCCAAGAGGTCTAGTCTCCACACTAAATTAAGAATCCCGTTAATTATTTGCTTGGATGTTCTGCCAGACCCTTGAACTCAACCACAACTGGAACCAAGTCATCCTATACCCCCAAACCAGCTCTTCTTAACTCTGTATTAAAGATATCGACATTCTCTCTGGCAACCAGATTCCAAATGTTGAAGTTACTTCCTCTCCTACCATCTCCTACCACAATCAGTCACCAATCCTATCAATTCTAGCTCTATAATATTTTCACATTTATCACTGTCTTCTAGTTCAATTGTCACTGCCATGGTCCCAGAGTTTATTACTTCTTATCTGAACTACTATAATAACCTTCTAATTTGTTCTAACTCATCTTAAGTCTCTCCCTCCAGCTCCCCCCCCACCTTCATTTTTTCAACCAATCCATCATCGGTGCCAGATAAAGACTCAGTTTAATTTAATAAATTTTTATGAATAACAAACTTGCAACACAGAGAAAAGAGGAATTAGCATTTTGGTGCAGCAGCTGGGTGCCACGCTATATATTTTACTACATTATGTCATTGAATATTTAAAATAAGTTGTGATGGTCATACTTGGTTGCTCATGTAATATCCATTTCCTCCTTCCTCCTTCCTCCTTCCTCCTTCCAGTAGAACCCTGATTTTATTCAGGTTTCCACCTCCATTCCATCCAAAGAAGGATTCTAATTAGTCTGTCAGTTTTCTGACAATTGTTATTGGTCTAGGGATAACTGTGTGTTCTAAAATGATTCATAAGGGTAAAGAGAAGAGCTTGTATTTTACGGTTGGCTAAGAATCTATCTTTCTCCCTTGAAATAGGAAAAGGGAGCATCTTGCCCAGGTTGCCCAAGCCACCAATTTGGGATCAAGAGAGGGGCCAAACTGAGAAGAAACTTGGCAGAGAGAGAAGGGCTAAACCCAAAGAGTAGTGGAGAGTCAGAGAGTGACACACTGAACCTCCACGTCCCTGGACTACTTGTTACACAAGATAATACCCTTCCTTATTTGTTAAGCCATTTTGAGTAGCGCATTCTGTTATTTACTGCCTAAATCTGCCTGATGAGCAATCCTGTGATGTGCAGACACACTCAGAAAGGCCCAAGTTTACATGGCTGACAGAAACAGAGCCAAGATTTGAAACCACATTTGCTTGACTACAAAGCCCTTGCCCTTTCCACTAACCCATATTATCTGATTAGGGCTGTCACCAGCTTAAAACCTGTAGAAATATTTCAGACATTTACGGAGACATTACTCTGTAATAAGTGCTTTACAGGTATTGACTCATTGACTCCTTGAAATAACCATGAGGCCCATACACGATCCTCATTTTACAAAGACTGAAAGAAATTAAATAACTTTCTCAGGGTCACACAGCAAGTAATTACCAGAGCATGGAATTGAAGCAATGCATTCTGGGTCTAGAATTCCTGCTCTTAATCAGTAACTTTACATGTTTCTTCATGTATACTTCGCATGTACACGATGCTTAAAAAGCAGATTGTGTTGCTTCGGTGCACCGTAATTGTGAGAAAAGTCGTGAGAGCCTGCTGCAAGAGAAAGTTGGCTACGGGAGCAGTGTCTGCATATCTCAGAGGGAAGCCAGCAGGAGGATGGATAGAGGGGCTGTGTGAAAGGACAAATGGGATCTGAAATGAAACACTCTTTTTATTAAAGAGGAAGCAGTCCCCCTTTCACATCAAGGGTGAGGCCTGAAAAACAACCTTCACATATGGCTTAAGTTTGAATTTGCAATGATACCCAGAGACCCAGGCCAACTACTCTAAGGGGTTCTCCACAGTACTGAAATTAATTCCAAACTCCTTCACCCAACATTTATATTCTGTTCAAATGTACCTTTCCAGTCCCCCCAACTCCAGCCCCTGCCCCACCCTTTTCTTTTATGCGTGTCATTTCCTCTCATTGAACTTAGGAAATCAAAACTGTTGTACGGTAGTACTGATAATTCTTTCATAGGGAAATTTAACTTGCATAGAGATAATTTTAGACGCACAACTAGCATTTATTTACCAGAAACAGAAATAACCTCAGCAGTTGGATGTCTTTGTAATAGTGCAGTGGGACATATGGTGAGGGCAGTGGTAGAATCCTAGAAAATGAGGTTAGCTCAGTGGGAAACTCGGTTTTATATTTCCAAAAAACTCCGTTCAAGTTCTACTCAACTAACAAATGAAATAAGGTTCCTGTTCGTGCTACATCATGGAAATGTGCATTATCTGTCCTCGCTCCTAATGTGAAGCCAGGGGCACAAATTGAATAGGCCTGGTGGAGCTTCCTGCATCTGTAATTTAATAAAGTAACTAAAGAACAACAGCTGCAGGGTTTATACCTAACTCTTGATTTTTTTTTTAACTCTGGACACAAAATAACCCGCCCCCAAAGCTACTGTTAAAATGGTGTCTCGAGAATAAGTGAAATGTCACTTATTATCTTCGTTCAGTAGTGGTAGATTGTTAAGGTCCTGTTTGTCATTGGAATAGTAGCCTTCATCAAAATGTAATATTCCAGTTTTTTCTTGGGATTGGAAGTGTTTTATCTGAACAAGATGAATATTGCGCATTCATCTTCCTCCTTCAACTGTCACTGAGACACTGGGGAGACCACAAACAGTAAAGAAGAAGACTAACAGTAATACAAAGAGTAATATAAGGAGCAGGGAAAACTTTTTCAAGTCATTGTCAATCTGAAAGTTTTTCTTTCTCCGTAGAAATCCAGATGCTTTAAAATCCCTCAAAGCACCACAAGGCATACCAGACAGAGAAGTCGAGAAAAAACAAAAATAAGATCTGGGACTATCTGGAGGTTTTCGCCTGTTTCACTAAGTTTTCTTGGCTTCCAACAGAAAGGTAATTCAGATTACACACAGCATTGCAGCATGCTAAATTTTATTAATGGAAACCTATTATCTATCCAGTTGGAGGAATGAGGAGGGCAAATAGGTTAAAATTTTTCTCTTAACTGTTAATTGATGTGCCTCTGGTGGTCTCTTTCCTATTAATTGCATTGTACTACAAGAAAATATAGTAAGACCAGCTGTACATGTTAATCAGTGCAGCTTGCAAAATAGAAGATAGAGACCTGGATGTCTCCCTCTAAATCAATAACAATAACACCACCACCATCGGAGCAGAAACTATTAAACACTGCTCATGCCAGCACATATTCCACGACTAATTCTATCAACATCTGTGTTTCTAACTACATTGGTGTTTATGTTAGGATAACCAAATCAATAAAATACCTTACAGACCAGCTGTGGTCTACATTAAAGGTGTAGCAACAAGAACACAAATTAAAATATGTAAATAAAATTTGAATTATGTTGATTTTATTTGGTTTGGGAATTTGTAAATATTATTAGATTTTTTTTAAAAAAAGAACATTTATCAACTTGCTTTACTAACCCAGATATAACGTGTGGAAAGCAGAATCTCAAAAAGTCTTTTAAAAAAATAAAAAACTGTATTAGGAGTTTTTCGTAGAAAGTGACAGGAACCTATTTTAGCCAGCTTGAGAAAGGAAGGAAATTTATTGCTCAAGTAATTTGGAAAGCAAGTGCTGTGCTCCGTTTCAGGGATGAACAGGATTCAAAGATCATGTCCCTCTTTTTACTGTTTTTGTTTTCGCTTTTCTTCCTTCCTGTTCCTCGGTTCTCTGTGTCTGATGACCTCATTCTCTTCTTTTTTTAATTTTTATTTTTTTCCAACTTTATTGAGGAATCATTGACAAATATAAATGTGTGTATTTCAAGTGTGCAATGTGATCATTTGAGATATATATATATATAGTGAAATTATATATATATAGTGAAATTATAACCAAGATCAAGATAATTAACACATCCATCACCTCACATAGTTAACTCATTTTTAGTGTGTGGTGGAACACTTAAGATCTACTCTCAGCAACTTTCAAGTATACAATATCATGTTATTAACTATGCTGTACATTAGATACTCAGAACTTATTCATCCTATAACTGGAAGCTTGTACCCTTTGACCTGCATCTCCCCATTTCCCCCACCCCCAGCCCCTGGCAACCACCATTCTATTATCTGTTCCTATGAAGTCGATCTTCTACATAGATCTCTCCATGTGTAATCACACATGAATGAACACAGGCAGAAAAACAAGAGGAGAATGGTTGGAGTAAGAGAGGAGTAATTTCCCAAATGAAGTTGTGGGGATAGTTAGAAGGGATGCTGTTACAGAAAGAGGAAAAGTTGGACAGAAACTCAAAACAACAGAAATCTTCTACATCAGTGTTTCCCAGTGTGGTCTTCAGACCAACAGCATCAGCATCACCTGGGAAGCCTTTAGAAATGCATATTCTGCAGCCCCACCCCAGACCTACTGAATCAGAACCTCAGGGTGGAGCCCTGCAACCTGTTTCCACAAGCTCTCTAAGCGATTCTTATGTACGCTAAGGTTGGAGAGACGCTATTCTACACGAGGATTCCAGATGGTGATCAGGAACCCTATCATCCAACTGTCCCACCTTAATTTGTGTACTTAAGCTCCAGGGATTTATGACAGAGCTCATCATAATCTGCTAAAGCTGTTCCTCCTCCTCTATTTCTATTCTCAGTTAATGCTAACACAATCCATCTAGAAACTTGAGATTCATCCTAGAGTTCTACCCAACCCCCACTTACAAAAAATTATAAAGTTCTGCCTATCCGACCTCCTATACATTCATATCAGTCTCTTTGCTAAACTCTCTGGCACCTGCCTTTCCCATAACCTCAAGTTCACTTCTTCTCTGTAGACGAAGTCATATAATTAAAGTGCAGATCTGACAATCTCACCTCTATTAAAATATTCTGAAGGCTTCAGAATAAAGCCTATAGAAGAAATTGTGCAGTCCTTAGCTAAGGCACTAACTCTCTGGGCGGGCCTCTACTTTGCTCTCCCCACATCCTAAATTGGTCTCCACATCAGAGACTTGTGAACTCCCCAGGATTCTATAAAAAGTTCATGCTACATTTATATGTGTATTTTTCTAGGGAGCAGGTCCTCAGCTTTCATCAGATTCTTGTTGACCCAAAAAATTTAAGAAATATTGATACGGCAGACAGAGGAAAAAAGTAATTTGAGTTGTCAGGCACATGTCAATGGTTGAGAATCCCCTGAAAAAAAGTGAAGACTAATCTAACATGTTGTTCAATATGAAGCCATTCCTGTGTTTTTAAGAGAGTGATGATATGGGTAAGCTGCAAGATAGATTCTGTGCAGAATTAACCATGGTGAGAAAGATTCTTCATAAGGGTGAAAATACCATAGTTTAACTTTTAATGATTAGACTCTTGTTATTAATTTTTTCTTGAGAAGCTTAACGGAGAAGCTGAAATACAAACAAAAAATGCTTTGAAATAAGAATGCATTTAATCTGAAAATCAATTTGGTAAGGAGATTGGGTAAGGATTATGATAGCTATTTTGGGGGACTATCCAGCACATTTCCCATTTAATCTCATTATTTTTCTAGCATCCTATACAGTTACTCCCTCTTTCATTTTTAGTGTGGACAAACAACTCAAGCACGACCAGTTATTGTGACCAATTTCCCTATCACAGTATTCGATCCTGGGGTGAGCATTTAAGAAATAAGCGAGGCCAGAGACCTTCCTATATTGATAAATGGATACTGAAAAAGTTCTCATTCAACTGAATGAGCTAAGACAGGACCATGTAAACATAAGGCTGCCAGTGGCAGTAGAGAGAACTTGCTAGAAGGAGAAAATTGAGCCAACAGACAAGGAAAAGCAAAAACAAGTAAAACAGAGACATAGGAAGAAAGAAGCAGCACTAAAGACGTTGTATGAACCCTTGAACCCTTAGATTTATCTATACTTGAAGCCAGGTCCACTTTGGACTTTCTAGCTATGTGGACTGATACATTATCTTTTGTTGCCTGAACTACTTTGGGAAGGATTTCTATCATTTACAATGTGATACAGAAATGTTACAATGTGAAACAGACCTGTCTAATATACTAGAACTCTGACTCTGTGCTTTGCTGTCATTCCATCTTTCTCTAGGACAGATACCAGGTCTGAATCCCAGCCCAAGCCCCTAATCCTAGAGGAGCTCACACCCTACTAGTGACGAAAGTCACCATGATGAGGTGCTTTCCTGTTGACATTTTGAGATCATCATTTGCTACATATATGTTTTTCTTACTTGAATTTCAACTAATATATTGTGGTAAGGGCTCTATCCGATCTGTACACAAAGCACCATGGGAACATGGAGTGATGGAGGCAATATGGACTCTGCAAAATTGCCAATCACCAGCTCTGTACTTTTGAACAAGTTACTTAACTAGCTTTCCTCAGTGGTTAAATAGATATACTATCTACCTTACAAGACTATATGGATAAATGAGGTAAACAATGTAGGTTATTACTGTGTTTGTCACATATTTGCACTCAATAAATATTCTTTGTCACAGATTCATACATGCAGATAGAAGAGAGACCAAACGTCTTTGCTTAGAAAGTACTGTGGGTCTTCAGAGAATGTTACTTATGAGTTGAACATTGAAAAATAATCAGGATTTTGCCAGGTAGAAAAGTAGAGAAGGGAATTACAGTTAGAGAACAGCATGTGTGTGCTGATTATTCTCCATTCTCCTCTCCAGATCTCTTCCCTGCCCACCTCTTTGTGACCTGAACAAGTGACCCCTATAGACCACATTACCCAGACTTTCATGCCCTCTGACTTCTGCTGGGATCAGCCAACAGTAGGCACCTGCAGGATAATGGAGGGTGGAAAGAAAGAGAGTGTACGGTATTTATCTTATTAGGCCACCATTCGTTGGCTACAATTCTCACTGGTTTCTGGTAATGACTTCAGATTTAGTGGGGGTACTAGCTTTTCAGTATTTCAAGTGCCTATGTACCTCAACATCCTTGGTTGGTTTCCTTATCCTTTCCCGTACTTTTTTTCTATAAAGATTGGCACCTGAACTAACATCTGTCACCAATCTGTTTTCTTTTTTTTCTTCTTCTCCCCAAAGCCCCCTAGTACATAGTTGTATATTCTAGTTTTAGGTCCTTCTGGCTCTGCCATGTGGGGTGCTGCCTTATCATGGCTTGATAAACAGTGCTAGGACAGCACCCAGGATCCAAACCTGTGAAACCCTGGGCTACTGAAGTGGAGCATGTGAACCTAATCATTTGGCCATGATGCCGGCCCCGTTTCCCATATTACTATAAATAGTCCCTACATTCAGCTTTCTCCAGTTAAATCCTTGAAGTATGAGTCTCTTTCCTGTCAGTACCTAGATATATACACCTCCTAATATTCTCCTGTAACTATCACCCTGATTCTTCTTTTCCCATCATAGCCAAGCCTTGTAAAAAATGGTTTGTTGAGTCCGCAATTCTATATTCCTTTTCAGACAGACTTCAGCCGCCACATAATTCCATGAAAATACTCTCCAAATGTCTGCAGCAATACCTTTGAACTGTAGATAGTCTTTGTCAGGTTAAGGAAGTTCCCTTAAATTTCTATTTTGCTAAGAGTTTTTGTCATAAATTCATAAATGAATTTAACAAATATTTCTTTGCATCTATCGAGATTATCATACAGGTTTTTACTGTTATTTTATTGGTGTGATGGAGTACACTGATTGATTTTCAAACTTTAAACCATCCTTGCCTTCCTGGAATAAACTTCACTTTGTCGTTTTTCTTTCTCTATATAACTGGACTCAGAATTTTTGAGTCCATGTTCATTAGGAACATTGGCCTGTAATTTTCTGTCTTATTATTCTTTTTAAGTATTGCTGTCAGGATTAAGCTAGACTCAAAAACTGAGTTGAGAAGTGTTCCCTACATTATTCTCTCTTAGTTTACTCCCTATTTTCTTCATAGTATTGTTTCTTCTCAGCTATTTTTTTCCACTTATAATTCTGTGTCCATCCTTTAAAATTTAGAATTTTCCAAGGTTCTCCTTATCATCTTAGTGTGTAGGAAAAAAAGTGGCAGGGTAATAAGTAGGTTGTGTCCAGATTACAAAGAGATTTATATTAAGACTTACTTATATTTCACCAGGTAAAAAAATACCCATAGAATCCTATGTTATCTGCTGAGATGTTTGTCTGAACTTATCTTAAACATCACTGCCAGGGTGGTCTTTCTAAAACACTACTCCAATCTCTATCAAAAGCCTTCATAAGTCCCCAATTGCCAGAAAAATTAAAACCACATTTGTTTCATATTTTTCTCTCCTCCTGATATGCCTTTCTTTCTTTCTCTGCTTTTAAAAACTTCATTTCTTCCAATGTTCATTTAAAAAATAGCTCCCTCCATGAAGCCTTAATAACCTTACTGGCCCTGAAAGAATGCCATCTCCTCCTATTTAGGCTCTGCACATTATAGCACTGTACTGATAGCTCTTTAACAGAATCCATTTACTCTTGATTCCTATAATAACTACATATGTGCAAGTTTTATTGCCTTCTCCAACCCTAACCAAGCTAAACTACTTAGGGGAAGAAGTGTGTCCCATATGTTTATTTCCTGCCAAGTCCAGTCCAGTATCTCATCATTTTTAGACCATTACAAAATTATTTGTTGAAGTGAATTAAATTGAAATTGGTATGAACAATGCAGGATGTCTGGCCATCTTCATCTATATCTTGTTGAAGAGTATGCCAATCAAAATCTTCTTTTAAGCAAAGTCCTTCTCAGCACTCTCTTTCCTTACCTACGGCATTTTGAGTCTTGCTGTTAAAGTAGATAAGTCAGGAAAATGTGTTTTTCATAAGTGAATGGAATGTAGATAAAATTCTTACAAAAATAAAGCATTGTAATTGAACATCCAATTAGTAACTTCTAATAAATCCATGAGCTTACACAAAAGTTACCAGGAAGTTCTGTAGCAATGAACAAGGGAATTTTTACAGCCTTTTATATATATAAAAAAAGTACTTCATAGTTATTTTCTCTCCCAACTGTTTATTCTTTCCATATGTTTGTTATCTCTGCTGGATCTAGATGAAAGGACGAAAAAAATGTAAAATAAATAAATAATGTCTTACAAAACTATTTCCAGCCTGTAGCTGGTATCCTGCAATAAAATGCACATATCTATTTACACTGACTTCTCAGTCAAGAAAAAAATGATAAACAAACAAACAGCAACTACAAAAGAGCAACAGACCTTCTACCCCCAAGAGTGTTATTAAGGCTTTGTGCTAATACAGCACCCAGCAGTCAAGCTGTCAAAGCATAGCATGTAAAGTCTGAGAAAGCATGGTATTTCTAAATCAATAAAACATCAAATTGGTCCTACTTCTGCTGAAAAAAAAAATCCAGTGGTTTAACTTGAAAATAGAATGAAATACAGAAATAGAAAAGATAGAAGATCAAAGTTTTACTCAATATTACTTGATTTTTTCAGCTTTCTAAAAAAATAATATTTGAACACCTAAAGTAAGGTTACATATAAGAACGCACATCAGAATTTGTCAGTCGTGTTTCCTGAATAACAGAGGCATAGACATTTCTCGGCTAAAGCTAATGTTGGCATCATAGCCACAGATGAAAGCTGTTCCTGGGATGGCTTTAAGTCCCTGCATGCTTGCTCATCTTTCTTCCCCGTAATTAAGTTGTTCAGCACTTTCCTAAACACATATTCCAGATCCTGTCTCTAATTCTCCTGGTTCCTACTGTATGTTTTCCTAGTTCTGCCCTTCCCCTTGCTTCTTCTAGAAAACGGTTTTGGAATGTATTAGTCCAGCCAATGCACAGAGAAAAAATAAACTGAAATTGGCCTTTAAAATATAATCAAATCACATCCAATCATGTACACATTCAGAAATATTTAGGGAAAAAATGAACACCCAGAGATCCCATTCTTCTGTTGTTTTATGTTTCTGCTTCTGCACTTTGGATAAGAGCTATCTTATAAGCATAAATTGATCTGTAAATTTAAATTTAGGTTGAACAAGGAATTACTTTCATGACATTCCTCATGGAGAAAAGAGAATAAGGGAAGATGAGGTGATCCTCATGAAGGAGAAGGAGTGGAAGGATAGAGAGCTATGTGAGGGAAATGAGTTACCAACGGGAAGGCCATGAGTTAGGCCACAAGAGATTGTGAAAAAGAGAAATATTGAAAAGGAAAGAATTTGAAGAGATTTGGAGGATGAGTCAGTATAAGGAAATGGGGATAGAAATAATTAGGGAATATTAATGTCAGATATGTAGGAAAATAAATAAGTTCAAAAGAATATGGTTGTAATATGTTTTTTCCAATGTAAGATGTGACGATTCTACCACTTGTGCTGTAGATTATGTGAACACTGCCACCTGAAATTGTGCCCTGCACAATGAGTGTGACCATATGTGAGGGCCCCGGCTGTCAAGAAAACCCTTTAATTTCAACAGAGGACCTGCCTTTGGAGAATCTTTCAGAAAGTGCTCTGTTCTCTATATCAAGCAAAAACCATTTTGTCAGGGTTTTATAATTGCTACCTGCAGGAAGGTTAGTCCAATACAAGCAACTCCACCACTGTCAACACTGGAAACTTGACTCAGATTTTTAAAGGATGAGGATATGTTTGTAAAGGATAACTCCATCTTCTGTGTTGAGAATATACAGTGAGAGACAAAGGTAGAAGCTGAGAGACAATTAGGAGTTTCTTGCAGTAACCCAGGAAAGAGATGAGGTTGGCTTGTACTAGAGTGGTAGGAGTGAGATGGTGAGGAGTGGCCAACTCAAAATATAGTTTGTAAGTAGAGCCAAAAGATTCCTGATTAATTAGGGAAAGAGTGTAATAGGATTTCTGAAAGACTTAATAACCTAGCAACTTCCAATACCTGGCATGGGAAAGTTATGCTGGGGCCTTGATGGGTAGAGAGCAAAGAACATGACTGTAGTTTTAAACGTTGAAGTCAAGATATTGATTAGACATCTTGGTAGAGATAGCAAGTGGGCGGTTGGATATACAAGTCTGGAGTTCAGGAGAGAGGTCTGACTAGAGACAGAAATTCAGGGGTTACACTAGTTACCTATCACTCTATAACAAATTATACCAAAATTTAGCATCATAAAGCAAAGAAAGAATATTATCTCACACAGTTTCTGAATGTCAGAAATCCAGACACGGCTTAGCTGAGCGGTTCTGGCTCAGGGATTCTCATGAGGTTGCAATCAAGTGGTCACGAAGGCTATAGTCTCCGAAGACTTGATTGAGCCTGGAGAATCTGCTTCCAAGCTCACTCATGGGGCTCTTGGCAAGTGGCTTCAGTCCTCACTACATGGACCTCCCCATAGGGCTTCTCCATGCATGTCTTCCTGTAGAACAATTCATGACTGAGAGAGAGAGAGAGAGAGAAAACCCAAGATGGAGGCCCTAATCTCAAAAGTGATATTCCAGCACTTAGTCATATTTTACCCATTAGAAAAGAGTCACTATGTTCAGTCCACAATCCATGCTCAGGGAAGTGGAATTAAGCTTGATCTTTCGAAGGGAAGAGTATCAAAGAATTTGAGACCATGTCTTTAAACCTACCACAGATGATATCAGCACATAGATGATATTTAAAGTCAAAGGACTGGGAGAGATCACCAAGGGAAGGTGTGAGAGAGAAATCCAAGATCTGGTCTCCGGATCATAGCAACAGAAAGAAGTCAAAGAGAAGAGAAGGAACAAGTAGATGAGGTTTTAAGGGAGAGATCAATGAGATAGTAGGAAAACAAGATAGTAAGGTCCGTGAAGCTAGAAAAATAAAATATATTGTGTTCCAGGTCCTGCAAAGGACTTTACAATGAGTTCAGCTTCCTACTTTTTTACACTTGTTTTTTGACATTATTTGTACTTACATGTACTGCATAATTATTACATGTTGCAAATATATCTGGGCATTTTAAATCTAGTATTTCATCCTCATAATAAATTAATGAGGAAAGTTTTATTATTCAGCACTTTAGAGATGAGAAACATGCCATTCAGAGAGGTAAATAACTTGCCCAAATTCGCATAAGTAAATGGCAAAGCCCGTAACTGAGTTATGTTCAGCCTAATCCAAAACCCAAGTTCTAACAACAGCTTTCAGAATATTCACTAAATTATATAGCTATCTCTTTCATCTACCATTACTGAGTTAACTATTTTAGACGTAGAAACAGTTAGTGTTTATGAAAAATTGACCATAATTTTAAGAATTCTGAGATAGTTTCTTTACAAATGAAGGAATTTATTCCAATATGCAGAGTACACGAAGGATAACATAAACAGAATAAAGCATGAGCATTCTTCTTCAGCAATGCCCATCTCACTCAACTTTTCCTTTCCATTTCTGCTGCTACCTATTTTCCTATTTACCTGTTAGTCATCTTATTAGCCTCCCATTTCTCTCTCCCTAAAATCTTCTCTGTACATAACTGCCATGTTAACCTCCAGAAACACAAATATCATCCTGGCTTATCACTGTTCAGAAAATCCCAATGACTAAATGGAACCAAGTCCAGACCTGTGATTCTGGCATTCCTTTCTAATCTCATCTTCTCACCCTAGCCTCCAGTACAGCCAACCTATAAATATTTTATGTAATCCTACCTCTATGTCTTTTATTCTTTCCCTTCCTGAAATGCTTACCAACTCTTCCAATATTCCTCCAATATAATCAATCAGTCTATATCTTGCCTGGGGCCACAAGGATCTCCCCATCCTGTGAACTCTAATGCCACTGCGCACTTACCATACTGCTTTACAGTCTTAATTTTATTTTTTTGTGCATTCCTTTACCATTGATGTGCAAGCTTCTTGTGGAAAAATACTGCATCTACTTTATTTGTGAATCGTATAGCTTATAGTATAGCCTCCTACACATAGTAGATACTCAATACAAATTTAATATTAACTAAAACCCTTAAGTTGACAGTAAATATTCTATATACAGTAATAGCAAATGCAGACAGCTTACTTTGCACCTTGTACTTTTCTAAGAGTTTTATGTTTATTAACTCATAAATTTTCTCTTTTAATTCCTAAAACTTTGCCAAAATGTCTAAAATTTACTTTTGGGAAAAAGAACAGTTGAATGTGCCAGCTTGTGTATCTTAAGTAACATGCGACACGGGCCATACATACCGTGTTTATAACTTGAGCAAAGTACTGTCCTGTACTTTTGGCTCCTCCATCAGAGCACAGATGGTTAATATGGAAGTAAATGTGTCACATTATCACTCCTTTCTTAGTATCACTCCATTTGCCTCCATAAACCATCATCCTTATCCCATCCACTTTAAATAAACATGACCACTGCCTTATGTTTCAATGTACATTTAGCATTGTTAGATAACTCCATTATAAAGCGCTTCATTACATTGTGCATATAGGCCTATTTAAGTCAAATTATGTTTCTATAATGCAAAGTGTCCTCAGGTGTCTATATCGATAAAACAATAGGAAGTTACCCTATTTTGCTAATTGTGGTATCTGGTCTTGGAATGATGCTAACCGTAGACACAGAAAGGATCAGATAATATAATGGATCTATACCTGGGCTATGAGATTTGTCAGAGGTTTCTTTTTTTTTTTTCACACAGACTTCGAAGAACAAAAACCCAACATGCACTTTTTCTTGACAAGGAACAAGTCTGTATTGATAGCTGAGAAAAGGAAATCAACCTTTTTATTTTTACAATCAACAGATTGTAATCTACGATCTTCTTTTCATATATTGCCAAAAAAAGTGGATCTAGCAGTTTCAGAAATGGAACACTTTATGAGTGATATCAAAGTAATACAGAAGTTCCAAAGTAAGATAGCAGGAATTGGAAATCCTGATAAAGTAGAAACTACTTTGCAATTTCCTCCAGGTGCTCATTTAACATTGTTTCCTAGTGCTTGGCAGATTCTCTTCCTCATCTGTCTTGCTGCACCTGAACGCAAAGATAAATGGGCCAATAACATACCCATCTCAACAGAAAAGAGAGAGAAATGGCATTTCTGAGCCCAGCAAAGACTTGTGGCAGGAAGATTTGGTGAGCTACCCAAAATCCAGTTGTGATGTTTGCTCTGGTTTGGATATAATCAGAAGCACTATACACAGTTTTAATTTAAAAAAAAAAAAAAAAACTACTACTTTCTTGAGCTATTACAAAAGAATGATTATCTAGTAACATGTTGCTCTCACCAAACCAGATGAAACTTCAGTATATCCTTCCAAATGCCCTCATGATTTAATCTTGAATTGAGCATCACAGAACAAAAGAATCAATTCCCTTTTTAAGAAACAAATGTTTAATCATCACACTGGACGTAAGCCAGCCTAAAAGATTTTTAAGACTGGCCAAAAAGCAAAAATAAAAAGAAAAGATGCTTAAATTTTGTTCAAAGACACTGCTAGCACCATCCAGTATAATTAAATCATTCCAGTTTGTCTTTGGAAATCCAAGTACCCCACTTCTCTGTGCTTTTTTCACTTGCTGTTCCTCCTCTCCAGCATCTCACCTTATGTTTCCAGGGCTATCAAATCTATCCCTGAACCTCAATTTAAATATGTAGAGAAATAAGCTAATAACGTTTTCTAAGAAATGTCACTGGTATTACTTTTTTCCCTGGGTTTTTGTATTTTAAGTTCAATTTTAAAGAAAACATCTCCTGAACACCCATTCTGTTTCAAATTCTGGAAAAAGAGTGAAGCAGAGGGCTAGACCCTGCATCTGGGTTCACACAGTCTAAGGAGACAGAATTGTAACAAATGACCAAGCTACACTGAGCCAAGGTGATGACAGAAGAGTGGTAAAGGTACAGAGAATAAGAGACATTTCACTCAATTTTGTGAGTCATGGTTGCCTTGGAAGAAGCACTGAGTTTGAGGTACTTTTGGGACTTTAATCTGGAGAAATCCAGGAAGAATTGAATATTTGGGTCTGGGGCTCTGTAACACGTCAGGGATGAAGATATTAATTTGAAAGGCATCAGTGACATCATCCTTAGATAATAGAGAAATGAGTAGATGGGTATTTTGCAAAGCCTATAACCTGGACTAATAATCCCATAAGATGCTTTGGAGAAAATAGGGCTCCCGGATCAAATAAGATTAAGGAAAACCACATGCTTTGCCCCTCCTTTGGAAATTTGTAAATGACATTAACATTTTAAGGGTACTGACAAGTGCCACATTTAGTCAAGATGTAGGAAGAGAACCAGAGGAAATGTTTATTACTGAAGCCAAAAGAACAAGAAATTTCAAGAAGATAAATACGATCATTTGTATAACACTTAGAAGTCTCAAAAGTTAAGAATTGGCAGGAGGAGCATCTTACTCAGTTTGTGTCCCAGGACCCAGCAGAGACCATGGCATACATTCTGTGCTCAATGAGTATTTGGCAGATTAATCAGTAAATAAAGAAATGCAGCAGCAAAAAAGCAATTCCTCATACGATTCCATTCAACATTCTACTAAATGCCTGTGAAAAAAAGCCTAGAGGAAAAACCTGGCAACACTACAAAAACACTCAGATCAAAGAACATCATTCAGTTTTGGAAAAAGCTTCATAAAATACAAAGAATTTAGTATGGATTTAGAAGTATATTGTTAGACTCTAGAGCAGTGGTTCTCAATGGGAAGAAGGAGGGCAATTTTCTCCCCGAGGAACATTTAGCAAATTCTGGAGACATTTTTGATTGTCACAGCTGGGGATGGGGTGTTGTCACTTGAGTCTACTGGATAGAGACCAGGGAGACTGTTAACCATCCTACAATGCACAGGACAGCCCTCGAGCAATGAATTATCTGGTCCAAAATGTTGACGGCATGGCTGTTGAGAAATCCTGCTCCACAGCATACGATACAGCTGCACGTGAAGAGCAACAAGGGTGAGTCCAAATCAGGGATAGAGAAAGTCTTTGATTTACCCTCCTTTGTCTGCCCTAAACTCTGACCACAAAAATTACAGACCAGAAAAACATGTGACTTTTTTTCCCAGGGGCCAAAGAATCATTTTTCAAGCCAAGGAACCCTTTTTTAAGCCAGCCAGACCCTACCCATACATCCATCCTGGGGCTTCTACCCCAAAGCCATTCGAGGTATATGTTGGGGAGCATTGGCTGAGATGCCTTACTCTTAAGGAAAGATCACTAACTCCATCCTTTCTGGACTATTCACTACTAGAAACAAACATTCTAAGATCTGTTCAAATCAATCTGCCTTTGGTTCTAGAGCCAAAGAATGGCAGTGCCTACACCTGGGAGAAGAGCAATCCAGGCTATAAAACGAAGAAAATATCTTCTGTGAAATGCCAGGTCTGGATGAATAAGCAAACAGAGAAAACCAGTAGGGAAAAGGAAAAGGCCAAGTTTAGTAAACTGTGCTTGATGTCTCCAAAAACATAAAAGAAGGAAGTAGCCTTTGGAGGAAAAGAGTGAAGACTAAAGAGTGTTAGGTGAAGGCAGAGACACAAAGACATCTGACTAAATTAACGAAAGAACGCAAGGAAAGCCCAGAGCAAGAGCAGAACGAAAATTTCCATTAGAGTTGATAAAAACGGATGTGGCCAAATCAAGTCGATAATAAGGATAGCCACGTTGAGAAACCTTAAATCCAAAGGTAAAGGACAGAAGTGAAAGTGACAGGAAAATTTAATAGATATGGAGAAAAGGGAATAAAGATCCAACTCAAGAAAGCTCTTTCTGACATAACTAAAGGAAACTAATCCAGCACAGGAAAATCTGACAAAGGTGAAAAGAAAACCAAATTTATAGATTTAAAAGCTTCACTAAATATCAGGCTAAAATAATGAAATGATTCATTCTAGATGGAGCAGAAATCTGGGATTATAGAATAATATATGAACACTAAAATCATCAAAGAAGAAGGGAATAGTTTGCCTACAAGTGGATAAAAATCAGGCTGACATTAGATTTCCTCAATAACACCAAATACCAAAGGAAAACAGCAGGATGTGAGTGTGCGTACATATGTGTATATAAATACATATAGATGAAAATCTGTGAAAAATAATAAGAGGAAAATTACCAAAACATAATTGTAGTGAGAAACTTGTACTTACCCAGTCTACGGCAAACTAAGTATATACAAGAGTTAGAAAATACATGATTTTCATATTTTTATAAGTAAGATTGAATTAATAATTGTGTCAAAGAGAGTGAACCTTTTTCAACATCAAATATTCCTGATATTTTTATATATTATATATTAATCATAATGTCTGTCCCCTCTGTTTGCAATGATTTCACCCTCTCCCTCCTTTTTCCAGCTCAAAGGCAGTGATATTTTGGTAAATCGGTTCTCTGAACAAAAAACAATAGTCTGTATTTGTAACATTTGCCAATTTCCATGATGTTGATATTCCCACCATGGCCAATTTCAAGCTACCAAAGCTTTAACCACTAGCCATCAAGATTCCTGAATACTTAGTAAGATCCAGCTCCATCCATTCAGTGAGATCTCAGCCACTGAGAGATGTGACCTTCTCCAGTGAAGCACTTCCTCACTTACCACATTTCTTTATGGTTAGCTGTTTGCATTTATGTTTTTATCACCAACTAGGAATCACTTGAAGGTAGGGACTATAATAACAACAACAACAATAATAACAACACCAGCCTTAGTTTGGTAAAGAGGGAGAAAGTTGGTTGGCATCTTGAATCCTTGACAAAAAGGCAATTGGCATTACCGACAGAAAAGACCACTGGAAACGACCAGCAAATACACATACTTTATTACTGGAGTTTGGCCTCAAAACTTGGAAAGGAATCCTAAGCCCCAGTGAGGGAAAATAGACACTAGATGAGTCACAAAACTCTCCACGAGTCCCTGGCCTACATGAAGATCGGTCAGATATTTACATTTGTTCCTTTTCCCTAAACACGCGACCTAACTAGGTTGATTATCTTTCCACATTAGTGGTATGACAAAGCCATGCAAGATCATTCAAGACCTAGAGCAGCGAGTGAATGCATCCACTCCGGTACTCCTGGACTGCAGACTCCATCTTGATTACCAACAGGCTTTCTGAGGAGGTTAGAAAAGAAAACATCTGCTCAAAGGAGAGAAGACTTTGGATCCCTGCATGACATTGACATAAGAAGAGAGAAGCCAAGATCCCAACAAACTCAAAAGTCCATTCTGCAAATATCTGGGATTTTAACTCCCTCACTCCTCTCACCCAAATCTCTGTGCTCTAGAGCCCTGGCACAGTGCTGTCTCTGAGGAGTTCCTACTCTCCCTGATGGAAGCAGTCAGACCTCAGGTGGGATGGAGGGATGACTGGTGCTGTGGGTGGAAGAGCCTTGAACTGTCACGAGCAGCGGGGTTAGCAAATTTTTTCCTAAAGAGCAAGATAGTAAATATTTTAGACTTACAGACAATACAGTCTCTGTTGGCAGAGATTAAGCGTGCGTGATTCCTATTTCATAACAGCTAAGTTCTCTTTAATGTTCAACAGCACTAAGTCAGAAAAGAGGAAATATTAATAATGATATAAAGTAGAACCTAAATATTTTCATCATTTCACCAAAATCAACAAAGAGAATAAGAACAACATAATTGCAAGGGTCAACATCCTCTTCAGCCTTGAAGGACAGGATATTTACTAATACGCCTCATTGTTATATTAGAAGTTATGGCCACCTGTTTTAAACAGAAGAAAGCCAAGCAAACATTTTCTTGTTATGTCAGAACCTTAAATTTTGCTCCATTTGGAAGTCTATTTTTAATGTACAGTCTGTGAAAATAAGAATTATTCAAATTAAACTTTATTTTGGACACAGGTTTAACATTTAGTTGACCATTTGAAAATGTGTGGCATTTTATACATATTCTAAAATTCTTCTCCAACATCATATCTGTACAGAAGAATTAACAACTGCAACAGAGTCAATCCGGTATTTGCAGCTGTCTTAACAACCAAATCAAATTGCTACATGGTCAATCAGTTGATCAATGCATAATGGATTGTGAAGATAGCCAGAAATATCAGCCAATTTGTTAACTGTGGAGATATAGACAAAGTCAATGAGCAAATTGGAGCAAGGAAATTAAAAGAATGTAAACAAAACTGATCTGATCAAAGGCTCTATTTGGATGAATGAGACTTAAATTTTATTCCATTGTTTTTTTCTCCTGGAAAATCCTGGATATTTCATGCTTAGAATTCTTGACATTTATTAACTACCTCCAACAACCTCTTATGTGGAACTTGTAAGAAATATGCTCTCCCTCAACCAACACTTTGTATTTATTAAAATAAAAATAAATGTATGAAACACTATGTTTTTTGAGGGTTATTTAACAATTATTTTACATAAAAAATATTGACGATATCAACAAACAACATAAAAAGGATGGTATAATAAAGGAAAGTGGGAGGAAGCTACTGAAGAAGATGCATATTAAAATCATCTTTTAAGAAAGAACGTAGAAAAAGCAGATAAAAGCTTGAGAACACAACCTCAAACATAATTTAAAAGTTATACTTCAGTAAATCATTCAATTTTGTACGTAACACATATTATATGTGTATCTAACACATACACAAAATTAAATGACATTAAAATTTATATATATATTTACTTCTGATTTATTTTATAAATGTTTATATAATTTCAAACCCTAGATTATTGCCTTTTGCAGATAGAGCAGATACTGTGGCTGATTTTTTTAAAACTTTACACCCAAAATATTTGTGACCATGAATATGCAAATAGGTGCTATAATACCGTAAAACTTTTATGAATTCAATGTTCAACTCGAAGTACTAAGAGAAACAAGCTTTATATGGCACTTTAAAACATTTTTCCATTCATAATTTCATTTGAGCCTCATAGCTCTGTCAATCAAGAATGAGCATCAGTCATATTTCAGAGATGAGGTACCTGCAGGTCAAATGGATGAGGTGACTTTTCTGGGGTCACACTAATAGCAAAAGGGTGAAACTAACCTACAATCAAAGTGTTCTGACCTTTTCCACTGAGTAATTCTGCTTTCCACTGTATCAACACTACGTGAAAAATAAGTTCTTTATTTTACAAATAATCGATCCTTTATGCTGACACTTAGAAAAACTTGTGTAGACATTGAGTGTAATGTACGTGTTTATTAAGAAGAATCAGAATAAGTTAAGCCACACCACTAAGTTAACTGTCTTTGGTTGTGGAATAATATGAAAACCCACCCACTCTCAGCCTCATTTGGGTTCGTATTTTAAGAACTTAATCGCCTGTTTGTTCAGACACACTGTGCTAACCACAGGGGATGGGAACCAGACTTGCTTCTGTTTCAGACCAGTTGATAGGGAAGCAATAATTCCTTGTTGTTTTAGAACTGTAATATAAATTATCAATATTTAATGGGTAAGGTGGATGGTACACATGCTTTCTCTGAACTAGATTTTTCTCTTCTATTCTTCTTTAACTGTGCCCTGTCAAAAAGACAGTAAAATAAATAAAAATTTTAAAACATAGGCACAGCAGCACATCTAGATTTTTACCACCAATGGGGTCTGTAGTTAATTGGGATTAAGAATGAGCAATAACTGAGGGAGACGTTCCAGTGACTTTAGAAAATGAGCAAAGTTAAGTTTTTCCCCTAAAACCTGTGATTTTGCTTCTGCACCTGAATTGTGTCGGAAATATGGTTACTAGAAAATAGCTAGCTGGCTATTTTTTTTTAGTTTTGGCTACAGCGAGAAAGAAAGGCATTTTCTAATTCTCCACCCTATACTCTATCCTTTACCAGTCCCCTTCAAATGCAGCTCATTCCCACTTAATATTTTTGTGGTAATTCAGATTCTGCAGCATCTGTTGAGTGTCTGTCATCTGCCGTATTGTGAAAGGCACTCCACATAGTTTATTACTATTTAGCTATTCAAGCCTACCTTTCTTCATCTTAGAAATGAATGAGAACATATAGAGTCCTTCAATATTACTCATGATTTTTATCATTAGTATTTCTCCACCAATTTTTTGTTTTGTTTTATTTCATATCAATTTTTCCATATCAATCAATAAATCCTATTTTCTTTTTGCAAATTTTAGTTATAATTTCTTAGAGTTTTTATCATACACCAGACCCAATACAAATATGTCATAGACATTATCTTATTTCATCTTACTTGACCTTCGAAATCCAGAAAATAGGCATTATTATTGCCATTGTGCAGGTGGGAAAAGTAAGGCTCAAAGGTTCATTTGTCAGAGGTCACATATTCATTCACTGGTAAGGCTGGAACTCAAAGCCAAGTCTACCTGATTTCAGATCTCAGGTTTTTATCTTCTAACCAACCCAGCTTCTGCTTTGTTAGGTTATTGTACACATAGAGACAACCCGCATAAATGCGGATTGAACATATATACCTATGGTGGATATTCCTCTAATAGTTTATACAGAAGAGGAATAATTCATCTGCCTTCCTTCCATACATTACCCTTCCCATCACACCCGCTGCCCCAGCCGTGCCCATGAGAATGTCTTAATTTCTTTCTACTGACTAAAAAATGCATCAGGCTAATTAATACATTCCTAGGGTGTCAACTTTGCACTCCTCTGGAGAATTATGGGAAAAAAATGTTTCTCCCTGTCAAGTAAAGCATCTTTCACTTAGCATATGTAGCAGACTAAGACAAACTCAAGTTTTTCCATCCTTCTTCCATTTTCTTTCTCTTCCCTTGAATGTGGGCTAGCCTATTGCTTTGACCAAAAGATTATGAAGAAAGCAATGTTAAGCTATTTCTAGACCCAGGCTTTAAGAGGACTGGATGCTTCTGCCTTGGTCTCTCAAATCCCTGAATCACCATGGAAGAAGTCTGACTACCCTACTAGGGAAACCTCATAGAAAGGCCTAGAGATTACACGAAAATAGACATGGGCTCAGCTGAAGCCAGTCTTCCACCCATTCCCACCAGCGTTCCAGGCGTGGAATCTCTTAAATCATATTCCCAGGAGACAGACTCTGAGATCTGAGATTTGCGTGCAGGAGATTATTGGGACATTCTCTCAAGAACAATACAAGGTATGGTACTGGTACAAAAACAGGTGCACAGATCAATGGAACAGAATTGAAAACCCAGAAATAAAACCACACATCTATGGAGAGCTAATCTTCAACAAAGGAGCTGAGGGCATACAATGGAGAAAAGAAAGTATCTTCAACAAACAGTGCTGGGAAAACTGGAAAGCCACATGTAAAAGAATGAAAATTGACCATTCTTTTTCACCATTCACCAAAATAAACTCAAAATGGATCAAAGACCTAAAGGTGAGACCTGAAACCATAGGACTTCTAGAAGAAAATGTAGGCAGTACACTCTTTGACATCAGTATTAAAAGGATCTTTTCAGAAACCATGTCTTCTGAGATAAGGGAAACAATAGAAAGAATAAACAAATGGGACTTCATCAGACTACAGAGCTTCAAGGCAAAGGAAAACAGGATTGAAACAAAAAAACAACTCACTAACTGGGAAAAAAATATTTGCAAGTCATACATCTGACAAAGGCTTAATATCCATAATATATAAAGAACTCACACAACTCAACAACAGAAAATCAAACAACCCAATCAAAAAATGGGCAGGAGACATGAACAGATATTTCTCCAAAGAAGATATATGGATGGCCAATAGGCACATGAAAAGATGTTCATCGTCGCTGATCATCAGGGAAATGCAAGTCAAAACTACATTAAGATATCATCTTACACCCATTAGAATGACAAAAATAACTAAAACAAATAGTAACAAATGTCGAAAAGGTTGTGGAGAAAAAGGAACCCTTATACACTGCTGGTGGGAATGAAAACTGGTGCAGCCACTATGGAAAACAGTATGGAGATTTCTCAAAAAGTTAAAAATAGAACTACCATACGATCCAGCTATCCCACTACTGGGTATCTATCCAAAGAGCTTGAAGTCAGCAAATCCAAAAGTCCCATGTACACCAATGTTCCTTGCAGCATTATTTACAATAGCCAAGACGTGGAAGCAACCTAAGTGCCCATCAACAGATGATTGGATAAAGAAGATGTGGTATATATATACAACGGAATACTACTCAGCCATAAAAAAGAACAAAATCGTCCCATTTGCAACAACATAGATGAACCTTGAGGGAATTATGTTAAGTGAAATAAGCCAGATAGAGAAGGACAATCTCTGTATGACTTCACTCATATGAGGAATTTAAAAATGTAGACAAAGAGAACAGATTAGTGGCTACCAGGGAAAAGGTGGGGTGGGGGTGGGCACAAAGGGTGAAGGGATGCACCTACAACATGACTGACAAACAATAATGTACAACTGAAATGTCACAAGATTGTAACCTATCATTAACTCAACAAAAATTAAATTAAAAAAAAAAAAGAACAATACGAGGGATGAGAAAATCAGATTGGGCAGAGGGAGAGGGTGAAATGTGATTCAGTTGCAGCAGGTGAGATGGGAACTAAGATGACCCTTGAGAGTTGTCCTTTTTTGAGACAAAGAGGCAGAGCTTTCTGCTTCAGCATGGAGTCGTCATTGGGATGCAGAAGACACTCACTCATGCAGTAGCAGGTGTGCTCTTGAACAAGCAGGCTCAGTGCTGAAGAGTTCTGGGCAGTGTACACGGCATCCATTACATGGAGTTTCAATGAAGAACATTAGTCGCCGATTGACTTTAAATCATGAGAATTTCAAGAAAGAAAGTGCTCTGGTAGAAGACGTTTACTCCCCTTGACCCAGCTAGACCATTTGATCAAAAAGAGCTTAATTTTGCAACAAATGCTAAAGTAAACATTGTCTTATTTCTTCTAGCTTTTTTAAGTATGAGGAATACTAAGTGTGAGTCCAAAGAAACGATTTGTTAGCCATGTGATCTCAGGCAGGTCACTTACACAATAACAGATTGGTTCGTATTGTGCCAAGAACAGTGCACTGGGCGTGCGCCAAGGAAAAAGGCTGCCACCGCCCTCAAGAAGCTCAGGGAAGTGGAGTCAGTGACTTTCACAGAGTTTCTGAGGCCTCATTTGTCAAATGGAGACAATTCTATCTGCCTAAATTGTGTGCTAGATTTTTGTCAGCAGTTAGTAATTGATGTGTGTAAAGTTCTACAAAAGTTTTAGAAAGTATAGAAAGTTAGGCTATTACTGTAATTGTAATAATAATAATATTTTTCTTACTGCCAAATATCTCATCCAAAAAGAAATCAATGAGAACGAGTGTATATTTGTATTTATTATCTCAAGCATCCACTTGAAAATAAATGCTAAGGGTCAGTTTATGAAAAACAAAAAACAACTTTCTTTAAATGGCTTTTATTTAGGAGTCTATGCAAATCAGTTTTCATTGTTCTTCCTTTTCTACAGAGGTATAGTCTCTTTAAATATGTATTGCAAGCATGTAAGCTATATTACATTTTTGCAAAATGTTCTGAATTAAAATTGACAAGATTCTTCTTGCAAAACCCATTTCAATAGTCCTTTCTTGACACCCATAGTCTTCAAACTAATTTTACCGGAGAGGTAGGAAAGTCAAATATTGATATTGACCAGTCTACTAGGAATATCTTGTCCAAAATCCTTCCAATTCCTGAGTTCTTTTATTATATTTTCGCTCCATTTTTGTCCTAATGGGATGTATAGAGAATCAGTTAATGATGTATATAGACAAAAAAAAAAAAAAGTCAAGTCTAACTGTGTTAAACTAATATGAAAACCTTCATTCCATCTACCTCTGATTTCCTAGACAAGTTATGGAGTAGAGATCGCAGACTAGGCTGCATGTAATATTACTCTCAAAATTAGAGGAGAAGGAGTTGTTTTTTGTAACAAATTAATTTACAATTTCAAATGGCCTAAAGGAGGCCTCAGCCTTTGTTACACTTTTAATTTATATTAAATTATTAGTGGGGCTTGATGAAGTGGGGACCTTCTCTTTAGTCACAGCAAGAAGGAAACTATCACCTTTCTCTGGGTCAATGTTCCCATTTCATCTCCTGAAATGGCTTTAAAAAGCTCCTTGTCCTGTTTTCTCTTGTTGCCGTCAATCAATAAGAAGCTGGTTTTGCAACAGCTTGAACTGAAATGAAATGGCTCCACCCAAGAGCTCTACACATTCAACTATTTAGAAGCCTTTTTAACCTATTTGGGTAAGCAATGAGATTTTACTCTTTCAAAATCCCACATTTTTATTGAGGTGTTTGAATTGTTTATTTTTGTTTTTGTTTCCATAACAGAGGTAGAGTGTCAGGCCAAAATTACCTCTTCATTAGTATCTAGCACAGAACCTAAATATCTCAATCAAATACATGCTCAAGTTCTTATAAAACAATAATTTTTTTGTTAATGAGTTATATTCTCAGCATCCCTACAGGGTACCTCCATTTGGTTGGAAAAATCCTGCAGCTGAGCAGAAACTCAGATCGGGCTCCCACATGTTCACAGTGGCATGTCAGATCTGTGGTCCATGCAGCTGATATCTACAGGGTACAGTTTCCCTCGATTCAAAAAGAGAATCTTGTCCTTGTTCCCTTGATCCAACAACATAGAATCCTGGCTTTTAGGGCACTCATCAGAGAATTTTCCTAAGAACTGACTTCCTTCCAGCACTTGCCAAAAACTCACTTAAGACAATGAGTGTTTGATACAAATGGGATAAGGGACATTTTAATTGCCCATGAATCCTGTATACTGTGAACACAATGCCTTTATCACCAGCTGCTCAGAAGCTTATCAGGAGTTTACAGAAATAAGCACTTTTATGTTCTCTTCTTGGAAGTAAAAACTTATTCAAACTTTCTTTTGGACACTTAACAATATGAACTAAAACTGAAAATGCACATTTGATTTGATGTAAAAACTACATGTGCAAGTATTTATTCTAAGAAAAGTATTAGACTTTACACAAAGTTGCATGAGTGCTAACTGAAATATTTTTATAGTGTAGATAAATTGGAAATAACCTTAATACAAATTGATACAAGATGAGTTGAAGTAAGTATAAGATAACAATACAGTGGAGTACCATGAAGCCATTAGAAAGACTAAGGGAGCTCTCTCTACATACAGTTCTGCAAAGATTTATTAAGTAAAAAGCAAGAATAATTTTAGTATTTTTAAATGTATATAAACACACATGTGCATACAGAAAAGTGTAGAACTATAAATGTAGTTATTCAATGGTGGTGGAAACTCTTTCATTTTAGATTTTATACATTTCTGTATTTTTAACTTTTTATAATGAGCCTACATTGTTTTCGTATTTTAGAGAAAAAATAATTTATTCGTTACAAAAATACTCTGAATGAAACCAGATTGCATCATATTACCTTAGTTCCCATTTAATTTGTGGAGTTAAAATTTAAAGTCAAATTCCCAGGTTTGTAGATAGATAATATAGAAGATTTGAACAATGTTTTTAAGCAAAACTGTAGCAAATCATAATAACTACTAATTATATCATAATCATAATCACTACTAATTATAATAACTAACATAATTACTAACATCTAATACTGTACTAAATGCTTTACAAGATTTTTTTAATATTCAAAACTACCTACAAGAGGTACTATTTTTAAGGTACCTTTAACAAAGGTACTGTTATTATCATATTTTACAAATGAACAAATTAAGATTTTAGAAATACTGAGTACCTTTGCCGGTTTGTAGAACTGAAATACTAAGCTAAATATGTCTGATTCAACAGCCAATGGTCTTAACTACTATGCTAGACTACTTTACTGTTTTATTACATTAAGGCCCTGGTCAGGAAAACAACAGCCATGCTTTGCATTCTAGATATGATATATTTAATATAAGGATTCAAGACTTTAGAAAGATTTAATAAGAGCTCCAAGGAAGAAGGTCAGAGTAGAAGGTCAGAGGTGGGTGGTTCTTAATAGCTCACGGAAGCTTCTGCATTTCTCAAAAATCTCTGGAAAGCTTCCACGACTGGCTCAGTCTATGGTAGGAAAGCAGGTGCTTCTCAAGAGCTTGTCGGGGAGGCTCCAGGACGTTTCATGTCTGTTCATGCATCTGGCTGCAACTGCCTCTGCAGGAAACTGGCTTCTGTTCCGTCTTCCAGTCTCACCCACTGCCTCTCATTGGCAAACTCTAAGCTGAAGCAACATGAAACAAGGGACTCTGGGAATTATAATTCCTGGCTTCTCCTCTATGGTGCAGAAGGGACCTTAGAAAGAGGAGGTGAGTGCTGAGTTGTCAACACAAAATCCAAAATTATTGATGTACTAAGTATCTTAGATATGGTGTGGATGTCTATATCTATGTAACCATGTACAGATATATAGATACACACACACACTTACATACATATATATATTTTAGATGTATATATAGGCAGCATAGCATAATAGTTAAGAACATTGAGTCTGAAACCAGGTAGCTTGTGCTCAAACCCTGATTGCCCCATATTAACTAGGTGACTGACTTCAAGCAAGTTGCTTAATCTCTCTATGCCTCAGTTTTTTTCATATTCAAAATGGGAATAAGATTACCTACTTCATAGGATTATTGTCAGGGTTACATATAAGGTATATATAGCTTACAACATTGCCTGGTGCATAACAGTACTGTATAATGTTTCAATTATTATTGTTGTATTTGTTATTATGTCATATCATGTAATAAAATCTTTCAGTATGCAGTGCCAGGAAAAAGTTCACTTTTTTGGCACAATGTGAATCAAAATCTCATCATATTTTATTCTTTTATTGTTCAGAAGTAAATTTAGCACTTGTTCAAAATAACTAATTTATGCCAGTTTCAAATACACCTATTCATTAACCACTCGATAGATTTTTATTCTGAATTTTATCCTCCATTGTCCCATTTATATATTCAATTTAGAAAGTAGTAGAATACAAATATAAAGAAGAATTTAAGAAAAAAAGGAGAAAGAGGACTTGCTCTTGGACTCTCTATTGCTTTATTTCTACCTTGCCCCTCCTCCACTTAATATTCTGTTCTTTACTAGACTTTTATTTTAAATTTATTTCAATTATTTTTTTCTGATTATTGGATAATTCATTGTAAGAGGTTTTTATATCTCTTATTAGCTGAGCTTCCCAACTTTTCTTAGGAACTTTATTAACCATGATTTAATTAAAAAATAAATAAACAAATTTTTAAAAAATCTTCACTATAATTCTACAATTCGCCCTTGAGTAAGAATCAAAGTTGCCCAAGTGAGAAATAGCTCTAATGCAAACCCAAGCCTGGAATTCTGGGCATCTGTCCTATTATTTCTTAAAACCAGTGATTGTTTTCACCATCCAAAGTGTCTTCAAACGTAGGATAGGTCTTTCCCAACGAGCGGCAAATGGACCTCTATTTAACTCTGTTCTCAATCTTAAAGTCGAATTCTCTTTGCCTGAGGTATCCCCAGTTCCCCTCAAAAAAAGAATTTCAAGTATGTCATGGCCTGTTTTTTAAAGTCAGATGATCTCCCACATTATCTTTCATATTTACTGAAAAATATCCATCCTCATTATTTCTCTCCTTGAGGTGGTCTTCAGAGCCCCTATAAGCGAATTTTGTAAATACCGTATGGCTTACATTTTTACATCAGGCTATTCCAAACTTACCCTATAAATTTGGTGACAAATTCACATATCCATTTTCTCATGATACATTAATAAACCAGCAGACATTTCATCTTTATATAGTTTTGAAAGATTAAGTAAATGGAGGTACTGTCTCCCCCACACACAGAATATGTAGATATGATTCCTTCTAACTCAAGCTGTCATTTTATTCTTAAAGCTCAAAAAGTATCAAGGGATTAATAAATGTAGTTTGCATGTCCTTTGAAATCATGATAGGTTCCTCTCTTTTGACAAGCTCGATAATAGATTTTGGAATGCATGGGGGAAAATTGCTGGCATTTAAAAACTCTATACCACTAACTATTATAAGTGCAGTTTTCAAATATACAATAGTTCTACCTGCCACAACAGCATTTAACATCTATAAAAATTTAAAGCATTAAAAATGTGTTCCTCTTTTTTTTGAACATCCCAAGGTAGTAGACATGTACATACATATACACATTAATTCACTTATGTTTGCCTTGTTGAGAACCTAAATAATGATAATCACACTAAGGGGGCAATCTTGAGTTTCCATATTATTTCCACTGAGCTCGTGTTTAATCTCATAGATAGCGTAACCTACCCCTATGCTTGCTTTATGCCTATAAAAGGGATGATGCAACAATCTACATTTCTGTGAGTAACAAGTAATGTCCCTGTGCTTAGGCTTCTTTGAGGCCATTGACTCCAGGGTTAATCCAAGACCAAAAGCAACATCAACGGGTCCAAGTACCTTTGATAATGGAGGAGAGAAGATTCCTTTATGATCCCTATGGCCAGGCGCCTGCCCAGCTCTTAGTGAGTACAGTGCACAGGGTCCAGATTCCAGTGGTAAGTCTTCAGGTAATCATGCTCTCTTGGAGCTCTACAGGCAGTGCCGTTTGAGAGGTCTAGTCAGGCCAGACTGAGGGCCTGTGTATCTGAGGACAGGACTCCCAATGCTTGCCTGCACTGACCCATTATGAAGGAAGCAGAAACCACAGGCTCCAGTCCAAGTGTCCCCCGCCATAGAGCTCTGTCTTGACTACGGGATTCTGGAACCACTCAGCTCTCCGACAGAACCCTGTGCCCCTTGCTACAAAACTTTAGTAAACTAGCTTTGCCACTGCCCTGGTTCCTGGGTCCCTGGGACTCATCCATTGAGTGGCATGTTACTGCCCAGCCTGTGTCAACCTAGATTGACACTTTTGTGACTGTAACCCTGAGCCAACACCACTGCCATCTGGTGCCAAAACATCTATTTTTACCTGACTGCTTATCTCTGGGCAAACAACTGTGGATTAGCAAGAGCAAAGTTGTGTAGCCTGCTTACTACATGGCAGGGGTTCTGCTTAGAGTTTCACAAGCACCCTCTCCTACTCATCACAAGCTCATATGAGGGGGTACTCAGTGCCCTCACCCTACAGGTGAGGAAACTGAGGCTCAGGGATTAGGTAGCTTCCTGCGTGATAGAATTACTAAATGACAGAGCCAGGCTTTGCACATGTGTCAGGCTGAGCATGGGCTGTGGGTGCTTAAGCACTTCACCACGCCACTTCCTACTGGAGAGACAAGCTGGGCTCTGACTTGGAAGCAGAACTAGGCCAAGGCAGTACACTTATGTGTTATTAATGAAAATATTCTATTGAAGCACGACCATTTCTCAACAGTGTCCCAAAAATAATATATGTGAACTTAGTCAAAAAAAAGAAAGATATAGCTTCATAAGTCAAGTTCACGCTTCTGGATCTTTTTATGACCTCCACTACTCAGTCAGGGATCTGAAATCCACTCCCATTTGTTTACAATCTGTATTCTAAAGGCACCTAGTTTTAGGAATCCAACTAAGCCCACTTCACTTCAGTCCACACAGATCTGTACCTTCATCATTGGCTACACGGTAATCAAGAAATAAGCATGCAACTTGGCCAACCACAGCTTCATGGGCAGAGGGGGAAAGACACTACCTCCGCCTGGGCCTGCTTCATCTCTCTCTGCACTGTAGCAACAGTCTCCCGTATGAATTCTTGCATCCTCTCTGCCTCTCCACCAATATATTCCCCACTGTGCAGCCACAGTATTCATTTCAAAACACAAATCTGATCCTGTCTCTTGTTCTAGAAGAGTATTCCCTTCCCTTTTCCCCTGGTCAATTCACCTTATCCTTCAGATGAGATTTCAACAACTCTGACCATCACTTCCTGGGAAAACCTCTCCCAGCCTTCCTGACCTGATTAAATTTAAAATTCATTCTTTAAGTAATTAAACAAATTATTTAAAATATTGTATGTCCTTATAGTACCATGAACCTCTTCTTCATAGGTGGTGTTACAGGGTGCAATTTCGTATTTACGGTAGTTTGCTTTTATTTCTCAGCATCTCTCCTGCTCCCAGTACAGCGCACGGCACAACATAGAGACTCATAAGCAGTTGTTGAATGGAAGTAAGTGATCTGGTGAAGTGAAAGGGGGTGTCAACTTGCATTTACACCTGGACACAGTTAAATTTGACTCCAGAGACCAACACACATACACGTTCACTAATGTAAAATATCAGTAAAACCCTTACAAAGGGTGACTTTCCTGCAATATTATAAGAACCACAGTTCATATACAGTCCTGGAAAAATTTGTATGAGATAAATTGTGGTAAAGAAAAAAGTTGTATTTCTTATAACTATGAGACATTGATATGATAGTTCCTGTTTTAAGATTTGTATCAAACTAACTAGCTAATTATGTACACTGTGCTTAAGAAAACCATTCTTGCTTGATTATAAGCTAGTATGTTACTTCTTCTCTCTTCTAAGGAATTATGAATGAATGGCTATTTTGCCTTGAAGGCATTTAACTGAAATATCAAATGGAGGAATATTCCTGGCTATTTCACAACTTAATGGTCAAGTTGAGATGAATCACCAAACATTATCTTTTTGCTCAGTTTACACATTACAAAGGACAACCCACCGTCAAATCATGGTTCTAGTGTGCTTGCAGCAGTCAAGACACGCATTCTAGTGACTCTTTTGTTTCTCCCCTTTTTCCCTTTAACGTGGTGATAATCAGAACAAATTGATTTTGTTTCTCAGATTGCTAAAACCCTCCCAACACTTTCTTCAACACCGGTGCTGAATAAATCATTGTAATGTTCCCCTGAAGTGAATTGAAAATTAATTTACACAACCAAGATGATCCTCCTAATAACAGGGTACATGGAATGGGGAAATTGGAAATCATTACCCAGCAAACATTATCTGCATTATTTTTGTAGCTGCTTTAGATTGCATTGTAATAGAAAATTAGGAGACCGGCTGTGAAGAAGTTTAAGAGGGTCCCCTGAAGAGCGTCTGCTTTAAAATTGATTCTTTAAGAAAGCATTAAAAAGCTATTGGAATTGATTGCCTGCTAATATAAAGGAAAAACTCTTCGCCACCATTTGAGTTAAAAAAGAGCATCTTCATTCATGCATGTTATTAAAACTACTGGCCTGAAAGCCCCTGTAGAAAGATAAAGGATATGGATGGGATATTAAAACAGCAATCTTTACCTTATCTGCGATTTAAACTTAATATGTTGCTTTTATTAATTTAGCAGGAACCATTAGTTAGGATGTCAAAGAGTGGATTTACAATTAAATGCTATAGAATGGTGGTATCTTTAATAAACAATGGACCAGGAATTCTTCATTAATCTTCCAAGCACGAGGCACACCCCTGCAAAGAATGAATCCTGAATTTACAGTTTTCTTTATTGCTAACTTTTCTGTGCAGCAGCAATAAAAGTCAAGCTGATAACACCTCTGATTAGCCCTTGAAGATTCCCCTGAAATAGGGTAATGACCAATCAGATCCCAGCAGTTGGCCAGATAGAAATGGCATTCACCATCTGAAAAATACAGCTTCTGAGCTGAGAAAGGTTTCCATGTATCTGATGCAGTGGGCTATTGTTTGAGAAACGGTTTTGTAGGCAGGTTATGCAAACACATAAGCAAACCCAATAAGGTGCCTTGACCTTAAATTATTTTTTTTTCTAGGCTTTTGATTTTTACCACATTCAGTGGAAAATTGCCTTGTCTATTTTAATATCTGATAAGTAAGACTACGTAACAGCAAGGGAGAATGAGTAAGAAATGCCTTTTCAAATGTGATACATTATCTTTTTCTTTAAAAGTTTTTTCAGAATTTAGTGAAACGTCCTCCTTACCCCAGTCACTCCCTTTATATTTCTTCCTCTGTTTTAGTGAATTGTGAGTAATTTCTACATAGATGAACTATATCAACAAATTTTTAGTAGAGAAATAGTGGAATAGATGTACAGTGTGGAAGCTAAAAGTACGTTTCTAGAAGGAAAATTACCCCCCAGTAGCACCTTGGAGCTACCCTCTTGGCACTATTATCAGGTCCTTGGTTATGTAGTAGAAACAGCCTCATAATGAGGCCCTTGGGGCAGCTCAGTTATGAGCCCTTTGGCGATGAAATGGGCCTGCCCACTTTGTACTGAATTCTGCATTATTCTGACCAGTCTAGTAACACATTTCTCATATATCGGCTTCAAATATTAACATGAAACCTATAATGCTTTTAGGACTAAAGAGCAGAACAATACTTTATTAAACCATATTCATCAAAATAGATTCCTTAATAAGCTCTCCTATGTCTATTTTATTAATCTGTTATTTTTAGTTGATTAGTGGTGACCATTTCTATTTGTCCTGGTTTACAAAGAACAATCCCAATCAAGACCTGTTGCTTGGAGTAGTTATTGATTAAGAACCTCTTTCACCCTCAGAAGTGTAATGGTTTAGAGGGTAAGTCATATGGCTACTCTACTGATGAGTAACTTCTGAAATATATGTTTTAGGTCATTTGTGATAGAACCTAGAGCCATTTTTGTCAAAACAGTTAAGCTTAAAGTTAAAAGGGCTTTCAAAATAAATTTCAATTTCTCTGCCACCCATAAAACTCCTTAAAAGCCAGAACCACAGTTGATCCATCAGTCATTATTGTAGATATTTAATTTTGTTAATGTTGGTGATAAAGATAATTAGAATAATTATATTCTATCATTATCTTATCATTATCACTATCTTAGAAATATCATTCTAAGTAATAAAAGAAATTAATATGAATAATAAAAAGTAATATCTTTATTGTTGATTTGTAACACTTTCAGATTACAGGAGCCTTATATGATCTTGGTTAAAAAGATTTTAATGACTAAAATAGCAAGTGAAAATTCAACAAAAACTTGCTCCACAAAGGCAACCATTGTTAATAGAGCTTTGTCTACAGATTCAAAAACAGAGTTATATTATTTTTCAAATTGGATCATAATATTTTCAAACTGGTCTTTTCACTCTATGGCAGAAACTAGAGAGAAAAGATGTCTTAAACATAATTATGTTTCTTTATTGTGTCTCCCAATTCTGCTGATAAAAGGCAAAGAACAAAACAGCACATGTTGACGGAGAGGGAGGGAAACCTGCACAGCATATGGTAACCGCAGCAGTACCTACATCTCTCCCAATCGACCTCTTTCACATCCAGGGGCCAGGGCTTCTGTAAGTTCTTTTCATTTAAATTCTTTATCAATATTGCTAGTATTGAACACCACACCAAAACTAAAACTAAGACAAAAAGTGAAATTAACATGAATACTTTTTTTAAAAAACCTCCAAAATCAACAATCCAGGGTCCTATTTAAATTGAAAGGTCTATTTATTGCATGGATATTATCTGCCAATACATACTATAAATAATTAATGGAGGTTTGCTAATGCTTATGATAAAGTAATAATTATACTGTTTAAATGTAAACAGTAGAAGAAATTAATAAAAACAATAAAAATTAATGTCATCTTTATTAATCTTATTTTTTTTATTGATTTGTAACTTTTTGAGATTACAGAAGTCGTAAATAATATAGGAGAGATCTCTATGAAATTATTCCTTGTGAGCTTTGGAATTTTCTTCTTTTACAAAAGTTGTCACTACTTAGAAATTGCATTTTCTATTCCAACCAATATGCTGGCATAAATAACCTCAAACACCCTGTGTGTTGGATACCAAAATGATTTTAATATGAAGTTCGACAAGAAAAATGTTTTCCACAGTCACTGATAACAGAGAGCAACAGAGAAATATATACACTTACAGTCTGATTGTCCAGGAATTAAAATGGAACAGCAACTATTTTTAAACTTAGGTTTTTTCTAAGAAATTGTATTTTATTAGTTCTTTTTAAAGACTCAATGTTTCTCACTCTTAAAAGTGGTGCAAAACTAGAAACTTGTTCTATGAATCTAACAGATAGGAATGTCAGTAAAGAGAAGACATATTCTAGAAGAAACCAGCTGAAAAATGGTTCTAAAACTATCTTCACTTATCAAAAGGCCAAAGGGGAGGGGAAAAAAGGATGAAAGTACATCATCTATATATCACGTATATCCACCGAGAGATATGGTTCACATCCTCCAAAAGGGTAAGAAATTATTTGGGAAAGAAAGTGTCCATCAACTCTAAATTAGTAAAGCTTGTCTTCTCTTTTCTCATTTAATTTCTTAATAAATCTAAATTGCTACTCCACTACAACACACAAAAGGGAAGTCTAACAACAGTTCATCAGAAAACTGAGAAAGCACGTATCTCTTAGATGAACCTACAGAAATGGAAAGAAGTCAGGAAAAGCAAAGGGCAGAAAGTTAGCTTTATCTTCATACTTTTTAAAGAGTTATAAAAGACTAAATAGCATTGTTTGTATATGTTTCACCCCCCCTTAGTCTTTACAAAATAGATGAAAGAAGACAAAAAATAAATACCCTTCACCTTTAATACCTGTTAAGTTGACTTCAAATAAACAGTAGGCACATCAGCTAAATTGCTTATCCCTTGGGAAAAATAGTATATGCAAACACACGCACGCACGGAAAGCCAAAGCTGATAGAATATCAAATATTTCCATTTTACACTGAAAAGTCCAGTTCGGTGTCAAGATTCCTTAGAGATGTTTAAAATGAGAAATGCAAAGGTTCAAAATCTCACATACATCATCCTATTTAAGAAAGCTCTTTTTTCACTTTTCTTCCCTTAATTAACATGTTCAAGGAAACAGAACAAATTGAAGGACTGGTGTATTGAAGGACATTCTTTTTAATAAGACTAAACATCATCCTTCAACTGTCTTGACCAGATCTTGAAATTGACAGTAGTCATGTCACTGCTAGCCATTCTAGAAAAAGGGCCCCCACCCCAAACTGCAGCTCAGCCATGCTCATCATTCTCTCTGTTGTTGTGGCAGCCATCAAGAAAAGTTATTTGAACAGTGGTGTCTCAAACAGATGGCTTGGAGACAAGTTAGAAATGGAAAAACCTATAAGAAGAAAATTGCAAAAGTCAATCCCAGACATCAAGACACAGGGGATGGACCGCTCACCAGCCCTACTCTCTAGCTCTGGGATGGAAAGGCAGAGTTTTCCTACATGTGTTAGCCAGACTTCTTCTGCCTCTTCTGTCCATGCCAGACTCTCCCTGGCTGTCTTGCATGGCTACCCCAATTCTGTGAGTGGTGAGGGGCAGCATATGTCCTTTCTCCCTTTCCCCGCAGCCAGTTCTTCAAGTAGAATCGATCTAGGTAGCCTCAGATGAGAGAAACATTGTTTTCCAATTCCCTTCCCCTTTTCTCACTTGTCTCTCTGTGACTTGGACTTGCTTTCTTTCCTGGCCCATAGCAGTATGCCCCATTTTTCTTTATCATCCAGTGTGGCTGTGGCAGGCGTGAGAATGGACCTTGCAGAACTCCAACCACAGGAGCATAATTGACCAAAGGACCCAGCTGCTGTACTCTGAATCTGCTACTGTGTTGGTCTAGCCCAGGCTTCCCATGGGCTGCTTCTGGGCATGACTGAGTGGAGCAGACATACCAAGACAGGTTCATTTCTGAAAGACACAAGTTCCTCTGACAGGGGTCCTTTGGCTTAGGAACTATGTTTAGGCTTTGCCAAAACTCTTGGGACTCTACTGCACTATACAACCTTTGTTGCCCAACCTTCCTTCCTTCCCTCTCTCCTTCACAGGGGCTAGACCCGCATCATGACTTGAAAGCTTTCCCACCCTCTTCTCACTTTCCTCTAATCAAACTTTTGTGTCTGCTTCTTGGAGGACACAAACCCGCACAGTGGCTCTGCCCCTTTACTTATCCGGACCTGTTCTGCGATATATTCCTCAAAGATCCACTGAGTGATAAGCTGCTTATCTGAAATATTTATGAAACTAAAGGGGCCTAGTGTGTAGATTTGAGGAAGTCTAGAGTCATTCATGTTGCAAAATGCATTGGGGCACATGGACAGTGATACAGAGCAGAGAATCAAAGCATGGAATTCATAGTCAGAAGCTCTGATGGAGATGTCATCTCCAGATCCTAGGAGAGAGAAGTCACCCAAAGTTTCTTAAAGGCATTGAGAAAGAAACATATTAAGTGGTAAAATTAACAAAATATGGAGAAAGTACATCTAGGACAAAATCTCTTTCCTGTTCAGAGACATCCTTTTGTTTCAACTGCCTGGAACAGCACAGAGGATGTAAACTGAGCTGCTTACCAAGATCGAGATAACTGTGAAAAGAGGGAAGACAATTCAGGGAAGAGATTATCTTGAAATTGGGGTCAGCAAAGTTTTTCTGAAATAGGCCAGTTAAAATGTAAAACCATTCTTAGTTTGGGGCCCATACGAGAAAATAAGAAAGAGGCCAAATTTGGTGCACAGGCCACGGCTTGTAACCCATGGCCGGGAGTCGTGATTCAGGAAACATAAAAATGCTGCATTTATATTTCATTCAAAATGAAAATAATTTCATAGCATGGAAGTGAGTATTACAATTTAAACTATTAATTTAATTGAATAGGAATGTTAGTGAGAGCATCTGCATTCTTTTTAAGTCACTAAAATATTAAGTATCTTAGCATATTTGAGAAGGAGTAATAAGGAGGCAACTTTCTGTCTTTTAGACATAAGTTCCATTCAGGGTTACATCATGCAACTAAGTGGCTCCTTGTTGCCAAAGGAGATGGGTTCTCAGTGGGGCGCACAGTATCCAGACTCTGGCTGGCTCTGTCACTTTGCTTTGTTTTCACAGGAGGAGTCTACCCCTCATCTTTCCTGAAGTTTTGGTCTCCACTAGCTGAAATTTGCTACAAATCACATAGCATTTGTGTATCATTGGTAATGCTGATGATATAGTATATTTATTAAGCACTTTTTTCAGTGTGCTTAACCCTGTTACACACACCACCTTATCTAATGTGACACTCTGAGGTTGGTGCTTTTATGGATGATGAAACTGGAATTCAGGGGGGTGATATGATTTGACCAAGGTCACAGAATTAATTTATCCATAGTAGAATTTTTTTGTCTTTGCTGGCACAGTACTCTGCCTTTTTCCTGGTAGTAGAAGAACCATTTTTCTGCTGTCCATTCCACACTGGATAGGATTCTGGTAAATCTGTCACTTATATGGCCCTGCTTGTCCCTGACCTAACCTAGCAAATGTGGGCAAGTCACCAGAATGCATAGTCAGGCTGGCCCAGTGATTGGTGTAGGAGTGACCACATGATCCTTGCAGGACCAGAGGCCAGGACAATGGGTATGGATGCTAGGAAAGAAATGATCTCTCTGCTTTTACAATAGTGTTATGAGTCATATATATTTAGGGTACCAGTAGCCTTTTTTGTCATTACACAAACACAGCCGGCCGGTGAATGAGGCCAATATTGAGGAAAGCAGAGCTAAGAGATAGAAAGAAAGTGAATTTTATGACACACTCTGAATCCAAGTGTAGCTGAAGGTATTGTCAATCCTTGGACTTGCCAGTAGCAAAAGCCAATAAATATCCCTTTTGTTTAAACTAGAGTTGGATTTCTACTAACGCAACAGAAAAGTCCTAGTTAATACAATGCTAGAGCCAGAATTTGACCCAGTCCCTCTGATTGTATAACCATATTAATTACTGTAAGTCTTCATTAAAGACAAATTAGAGATGGGACTTATATCATTGTTAATAGCGTAATCAAAATAAAATGTGGAAATTGTACCTAAATGCTCTGTGCATATTCCCAATCATGGTAATTAGCAGTTTTGTTGTAATTACCTTTTTATGTCTTTCCATGAATATCTTGATGACAGGGACCATATCTTATCCATCTTTGTAATCCTTCTGCTGAGCCCTGTCCCTAGGACTCAGAAAGTGCTCAGTAAATATCTTTCGAATCAACAAATATTTATAGTAATTTACCAATAAGAGAATTCTGTGGCTTATTTCACGTTAACTTGGAATACTCTTGTCCAAGATAGTTGCATGTTCTAATCCCTCACTTTATTCAGACCTCTGCTTAAAAGATCTGAGCTTACGTGAGAGGTTTCCCCACAGAGGTTTCTAGTATAGTGTTCTTGCTCATCACCCTTGTCCCCATGTTAATGAGTTTTCTTGATAATAACTATCACCTACTGAAACATTTACAGTTTATTCCTTGTCACTTTCACTAGAATGTAAGCTTCTTGAGAGTATTGCTTGGCATATCCAAGGCTCTCAAAGTGACTGAACGATTGAGTTGACATTGAGAACAGTGTAACTGGGGGTGCATTTAATTCCGCATTTCTAATACTTTCCAACACATTTTAGATATTGATTTAATATTTTATAATTAAAAGCATAACAGTTAAATTTAATGTTTTCATATTCTAATGTAATGAATATATGTTTTAAAAATTATGAAATGTGCTCCTAAGTAAAATATGTTGCCATTGTGTAAACTTTGAATCTAAGTATCTTCTGCTAAACCATACTAGTAATCATATTGATTAAGACAGTATTGCCTTAAGACAATCTGCTAAATCAGCCATCTGTGTGCTCCTCTTGTTATGATAATGGTAGCTTAGCTTAGATTAACTATAACAATATATTCAGGCTTAGCACAATCTAGGTTTATGTCATGATTGATCCAGATAAACTGGATGTATGTTATTTTTGAAAATACTTTCTTTGACTTTGATTTTTTTATATAACCTAATACAGTTGCCTGCAATCATCAGTTTTTAAATAAATACAGATATGAACCCAAAGCAATGATAATTTACTAGTAAAATTATATTTTGAAAAACTCTACAACTTAAAAATAATATACATATATAGGAAAAAATTCAGATGAAAGTTTCTAATGATAGAAAGTGATCATGAAAAGAATGATAACATGGCAGATTAACTAGAGAACGTGTTCAATTTTTACTGCTTGTTGCATTAATCTCACAGTTAGGTTCACATTAAGAAACAGCATCAAAAACTGTGGCAATCCTCACTGTTCCCTCTCTCCTGGTTTGTGTGTCTGAGCGTTGCTCTTAGTGGTAACCTTTAGGGATATTGAAAATGACATACTTGGTATTTTTCCATGAATACCATGAACTTTTAAAAAATATTATATTGCAATTACAATACAAATCAGTAGCCCTGTATAATTAAAATAATACCAGCGCATTGTCTCTTGCTGACTCCAAATGTCTGGCTCCTTCTTGCTCTTTATTTCTCCGGTTATCAGAGAGAACAGCTGTGGTTTTACATGAGCTACACCTGGCAGCTTGAGACATCCAGATGCCAACTCCTGCTTTAAAAAGAAAAAGGAAAAAGAAGAAGGAAAAAGCACTCCTCCTCAAGGCAACATTTGTTTCAGAGGCACCTAGTGCTGGAGTGGAGATTGAAGGAGAGGAATTGGGGCAGGAAAGGGGCCAGACTTCCATTTGATTTTCACCTGTAGCAAATACAGATGACATATCATTAAAATATCAGTTGTGTAAGTAAAATCACAGCTCACACTTTTCTCTGCAAAGGGGTGGTTTGGCTGTCATTTCCATCTTCTTAAAATGGAGCTTGGCCAAAGTTTTCTTCCCTTCTGCAGAGAAGGGATAGCAATGTGACATTTACACCAAGGAGATGGAGCCATGAGAAATATCCATCCACTGGAACCCTGGGGAAGGGAGGGCAGGCAAGTTTGTGTGTATTGTATTAAAATGCAAGCTGTTTTGTTCTGAAGCTTTAACAAAAAGTTAAGTATAACCTAAAAGTTTCAAACTCTAGATTTATTACATGTTCTTCATTACGAATTTATATAAAATTATACGTACAGTGTGATTAAATACTTGAACATAACAAATGAGCAGAGTAGATTTAGATTTATTTGCATTATAAGGATCACACTAAAATACTGAATTTGCAAATGCCTAGTATCAAATTACCTAAAGAGGTGTATCTATTTCTGATTACTTCTCCTCACTTTCCACAGAGGAAAATTTCAAAGTGATATTCACTTTTGAAATGAGACCAAAAGAGGAAAAACAAGCCAACATGATTAAAGTTGTGTTCAGGGAAGTATATTTCTTCCTTGCAGTTTTAGTTTTTTTGAGGAAGAATTCCCTTTCTTTGCTATCCTAATCATGAGTTATAACTCGAGTGGACTCAGTAATTTTTGCCAGATTGAATTTACCCACTTGCATCAAAAATTCAAGTTCACTATTTACTTCTCACATTCACACACTCTATATGTCTATGTTGATATACAGACATTGAGACTGAAGTATTTTTGTTCACCTTCTCTATTAATTCTCTCTAGGAATTCCTGGAGGCATTTCACAGCTCTTCTTCCAGTATCTCTTTATTATATACACATGTTGGTTTTTGACTGCATATATGTCCGTAGGTAATGCCTCTTTTTCCACCCTATTTCAATAATTATGAAAAAAAACCCAACTATCTTCTTCCATACCTTAGTACTCGAATCTATATCCTCTACTTGCCAATTCACAGCTTGTACCAGAACAGTCTTATAAATGCCACCATCATAAAATAATCTTACAGTCCCCAAATTAATAAGTAATCCATCCTAAAATGGAACCTACGAACAGATATTTAGTCTTTTGCCCACATTCTCAAAAAAGTTTCCACAGTTTACCATTAGGTAACTATCCCACTTTCTAATCAACAACAACCCTTCTTATTTTAAATTTATTAACACCCTCTAATCAACAACAACCCTTCTTATTTTAAATTTATTAACACCCAGTCATCTCAGTTCTTACTCTAGGTAAAATGAGCTGGCTTAGTCAATACCTTTTCCACAGAATCTGAAATTCTTAGAGCCACACCTCTCAAAGACTAAGGGCACCCAGAGACAACTATAATCTGCAGAGTGTCTTGTTAGGAACTCCTAACAGCTTTCACTTACAGACTAAGCAACATGAAATAAAGGAAAAAGCAATGTTCATAGAAACTCAGGAAAAAACTTTTTAAAATTTAAATCAAATACACAAAAAAAATATTCATTTAAACCCCTACAATTGGCCATTGCTAGTTAGAATACCAGTTATTTTTTATTAAAAAGCCAGCATTTTAAAAAGTAGATTGTTATATTTAATTAAATAGAATGGTGGCCTATTTATGTCCACTGGCAGTTGTAAATTCCATCTCCCACCACCAATCCTAGAGCAGATTCAGGTGCCTGCACAGTGTACCTGGTCCCGCAAAAAGCCCGATGTTCCCCCACTGGTCGTGGCAGTAATGATCACAACCCTCTTCCCCAGTCTCCTGGGGAGGAAATAAACCTCTCCTGACCCACAGTTTTCAAGCTCATCATATCCTCTCACCTTTCAGGCCCCAGCGTAGTGAGTCAACTTCCTTTTCTTTTGCTTGATATTGTTCAGTCCCCTGTGGGACACCACTATTTTTAAGAAATCGCTTCATCTCACACTCCACATCCCCTTATTTTCTTCTTTCCAGCCCAATCACTATAATGCAGAGTATTATTTGAACTACTCCTGTGTGCCCAGCATCATTATTTGGGGAAATATGCACGTTCAAAAATATGACCCCTGTGGAACTTCTAGTCACATTGAAGGTTAAAAACTTAGCAATGACTTAAAAAGAGGATAGTACAAGCCACTGCATATCTAATTACTAAATGTTGTACTTCAAATATCAAGGACTAGAGCATTGTTCTCAACCACCTCAGGCAAGGGTCCAGCCACTGACATTTTTAGAAAGCTTTCTAGGTTATTCTAACTGCAGGCAGTGATGAGATCCATGGTGCTGAAAAGTCTCCATCTTAATTGACAACTGGCTTTCAATTGTAGTTTAGGAAATCAAGAGGGTGAGGATGCAGACACTAACTTATTGCTTCCCCAACTTTTGTGTGCACAGGAACTATCTGGGGTTCTGTCAAGCATACCTGGTATTGGGGCTTAGCCTCCAGAGAATCACATTCCACAGGCCCCATGTGGGGACCCAGAACTTGCATTTTCAACAAGGGTTCTGATGATTCCAATGCACTGGTCATCAGACCACACTTTGAGGAAGGCCACTCAAAATCTAGTTGCTCTCTAGTCCTGGGGTGGTGATACTTAACAACGGGGTAGTCCAGAATCAACGAATCAACAAGAATATCTTGAAAAACAAAAGTATCTGAATATACTTGTATTGCACTATTTGATTGATATTCTTACTGGGTTAAAATCAGTTTTGTTTTACTAACAAGAGAGAGATGTTTATAGCACTTTGAAAATTATCCTCCCTTTGGCACCATCTTGACTTATTTAGAAAACTAAAACCACTGAGATTCACTGTTTTGAAAAAAAATAAGATAGAAGATATGAGAAAAAAATGAAAGAGAGAGAAAAGGGCTTTCTTTAGTTGTTGTACATGCACGTGTCTGTGTGTGTTTTCTTTTTCTTGATTTTTTCGGGGAGGAGGAAAGATGGATGGCAAAAGCCATCTTAAAGTTTTTGTTTTAAAGTTACTAAGGCTTTCAACTAATGATTACACATAAAATAAAATTCTGTGACTGTTGCTCATTTTAGCTCAATGTAAACAAATCGTCTTAACTAACTACAGTGTAAGAAGCCTATTAAAAATATGCCTATTCCTCAAGATAGAAATTTTACATAAGCAAAGATAGGAAAGAAACAGAGCTCCCTAAAGGAAAATGCACACAAAAGATACTGTTTCCACCAGTAAGTACTTGGAAACTAAACGTCAATGTACATGTAAAATGTAACACATAATAGAAAAAACTGTCCCATGCCACTCAATGTGTAACAATGTTGCCTAATATATAATGCACACACTACATTTATCTTTGTTCTATTTTTTGACTAAAGTTCCTAAGCCATGTCAATAAAAATTTATACCTGTCCTTTTAAATTCTTCTAATTTTAAAATTGAGAACAAGCATTTTCTTCATTTCGTTAATTTTGTTCTCTTCTCTTACATTGAGGCCTGAAGTTCCACTACTTTAAGCCATCTGAATCCTACCTCCCTAAGAACAGGCACACCTGCAGAAGATCAAAGTTCTCATTGACCTTGGGAGCGCCGCAGTTTCAAAGGAATAATCTCATTTAGTAAAAAGAAAACCATATGTGAATCCACATTAACCGCTCTTAGCCCACATCAGGGATGATGGCTCCCTTGGCACCGCTCTGAATTTTGAGCTAAGGAATTTGGCCTGAGCTTCTCTGTGCTTAGCCAGGACAGATTGATAAAGAGGTGCAACATTAGCTTAATCAGTTGCTCCATATTTCTGAATTTTTCTAAATATGTCCTTCATAAGTTTGTTTTCAATAGAAATACAAAAAGGATGTTTTCACACAGATTTTTATTTCTGGACTCAGCTCCCTGTAGATTAGAGAAAACTGAGCTTAGCAAATGAGTAACAACCACTGCTAACATTTATTGAGTGCCTGCTCTGTGCCAGGGACTAGACCAGGAGCTTTATATACTTTATTCCTAACATTCACAATAATACCTCCAAAGTAACGGTTATTATCACCATTGGGCAGATGAGAAAAGTAAGGCTCAGAGAGGCTAAAAGATTTGCTCAATGGCAGATTAATTACAGGGACAAGAAAACACTTATGATACAATAATGATCCATAAACATTGAATCACATTTTTCTACCTTCTGTGCTGTGTTTAAAAAGTAAACAGCTAACTTTTATTCGGTGTTTACTGTGTGGTAGGCACTGTTCTAAGTGCTTTGTATGCATTAATTCTTTCAATATTTCTCATACCCTGTGAGGAAAATATTCTTATTATTCCCATTCTACAAGTGATGAAACTGGGGCACAACGAGCTCAAGTAATTTGCCTACAGTCTCAAAGCTGATAAATGGAGAACCCATGATTTAACCCAGGCAATTAGCTTCAGATTATTTGCTTTTAACCATGATACTATAAGAATACGAATAGGTTCCAAATAGCCATCTTTTTAATTTAGTTATTAAAATGTCCAACTACACACCACAACCATGTACATCAGGATTTATCACAAGACAGAATGTCAATGTAAGTAATTCTAACTGATAAAAAGAAAGACTCTAATCTTCTACCTGCCAAAATTTGTGCAAGGGAGACTGGCTAGACATTGGAGACATTGTACTGTATGAGATTACTCCTGGGTCTTTTCCAGCCGTCAAGAAATTTTATAGTAACAAGCATTTCATCCTAAATAAAGGTGTCTTTTGCAAACCCCTTAGCATATCTAAGGGGTACAACAAACAGCAAATGGGGGGAGGTGTAGATAAACAGCACTGCAGTACTGCGAGAGGTGAGCTTTACATATAACTTCCTAAGTTGCCTTTTCTGAGTTTTAGCATCACGATTTTGATGCATAAACATAATAAATCTTATAGGAAATAAATGCATATCACTTCATAAATCTAAACCTAAAAGGGAAATCTAAAAGGGGAAAAAAGGGATCATGTTTATAATATCTAGTAGTTTCTGGTAGATTCATCAAATTTGAGGCAAAGAGATAATTATCAATCTGTCTTGTGGGAACTGGTCATGATGTAACAGCTTGAATTCAGAGATTTTTCTCTACAAAGGCTGTAAGACTTGTTAACAAATAATAATTCCATTAAAAGAAGAAAAAATATGTATCTGCAGAGGAAAGAAAATTGCAACTTTCGAAACAATAAACTAGCAAATATCGACACTCAATTCAGGCATGTGCGCTGCCCAGATTTTAAGTATTTTGGGATACTCACAAAAATGGAGTCTCTGAGAGCGTTGGTGTTCCTTCCTCTCTTGATCCCCCCTCTTTCCTCCCTCAGGAGTTCAGCCCAGGACAATTACAGGGTTGCCATCACAGCAGCTGTCCCTGTTGCATGGTGCTGATTTTCTGCATGCAAAAATGTGGACTCCAGAGAGAAGTGATGGTGTGAGTTAACATCAAGTCTGACTCCAGTCTTCTCGGAAGACATAGATTCATTGTCTTATAAGAAAAAACATATTGAGTTGAAGTTCTGACCTTAGAATTTTAATTGTTGTTGCTCTAGTTGTATTTAACCATTAATAGTCTAAAATGAATTATTTGTATTGAATTAATGCAGTGTACATATAAATAACTTGAGAAATTTTTTAACCCCTAACTTCTGATCCTTGTATGTAATTTAATAAACACATGGACAAAGAAAGGAAATGGCAAAAGGCTTTGCATTTAAAATGAGTGCACTGTTTTCTTAACTTAGACAACATTGTTTTGAAAATTCCATATTCTCTCAAGCTATTGAATCTATTAAAATGAGGGGTTTTTTTTCAAAGTTCCTTTTTGGTTGCTTTCTTAGAATTGTCAGATTCGCCTAAGACCCAGCTTCTGCCTTTCCAAACTTGATTGTCTGCTCATTACTGACAAGAGAGGATTCCCATACAATCTTTTAGAAACTTCAAAATGCATGGTGTTTAGGAATTAAACATTCATTGTGACTGCATTCAAGGTTTGGTATCCCAGGCTAAATTATTTTTTCTTTTGAAATATAAATACTGCAACTTAGGTGGCATGGCACTATTGAAAACAGTTTACCATATGCCTTTGGTTTCACCGAGAGACATGCCAGCTGCCACCGCGTTCAGTAGTGATTCCCAAAAAAAAAGAAAGAAAATGTAAAAGAAGAACAAGAAGGAAGAGGAGAAGGGAAAGAAGAAGAATGGCAGAAGATTGTGATCAAATGCAAGAATGCTGCCCATCAAGTGCAGTCTAGGATCTGGCCTGGTACTAGTTCAGATTACCTCTAGCCATGAAGTCAAAGTCAGACAATATCAACTAAATCCTCCTTTTTTCCGTAGGCGATGAACTGAGTACAATGCAGTGCACTCAGCATGATTATTGATATAGTTTTAGAAAGAAGTCTTTGATATGAAAGTAAAAGCCAAAGATCCTAGGGCAATTTATATTTTAAAGGAGTTTTGGCCCGGGCACTGGGATTAAAACAGGGCGAACTTGCCTGTACACTGTTAATTTATTTGTAAAAATTCAATACCTTCATAGGGGGTGTGGAGAAAGAAGAAAATGGTGAGAAATCAGAGACTTGGGTCGGGGAAGATGTATTTATATTGAGGAAAATATCTAAATCTATTTTGGTACTATATTTTATCAAGTGTGAAATCATCCCAGTGTATATTTTAACTCTACATAATAAAATTACTTTAATAAATCCCTTAAGATGATTCCTAAAGAACAGAAGTAATTTTCCTAAAAAGCTTAAAAATAGAAATCTCTCTCAAATGTATCCAGACACTGCCCTCACAGTCAATATTTTGCCAAAGAAATAAAAAAGAGCTGAGTAAATTGTAAATTTTGCAGGAAAATTTTTACAAATAACTGTGTATTTATTTGGTTTTGTTTACTTGAAAAAGGAAAAGATTCACACCCTCTGTGCTAAATTTTGGCTGACAGAATACCATATGAACAACACTGCTGGATTTGGACCAAATTTTTCCTTGTAAAAGGGAAAAAAACCACGTTACTGAACTGCAAAACTGGTTTTGAGAATGAAATGTAATCTTGTTTCAGAAATCTATAGCCAATATTACAAGGTAGTCTTGTACCTAGCTTGTAAGATTTATCTGAAATGTTTAACAACAGATATAGAAGGGAAAAAAAGGTTTCCAAATAACTGAATTTCTAGTACTCTTCTAAGAAATAAAATTTAACGGGAATATATGCAGCTCCCCAAAAGTGATTAATTATAAGAAATAATTACACTTGACCTGTTGTAGAAATTTCATGTCACCATTGATTGAAAAGCATTTAATGGACACCTAGAAAGTCATTATGGGAAGTATAAAAAGAAGCTAAGTAATAATATATGGTATTTGTATACTGCTTTATAATTTATTTACCATATGTTTTTACCTGTAACACATATTTTCCTATTTTGTGGATAAGAAAACTCAGGCTTAGCAGGGTTAATCACCTACTGAAAGGCAAATCGGCAATCAGAGTTGGAATCAGAAGTGAACTCAGGTCTTATGATGCCATGTCCTTGCTTCTTGAACTACCCCACTCCCTTTCAGCCAAAGACACAGGTGCTTCAACTTTCAGAGTTTGATATACAATCCCATATAGCCACCTTTGTGTTTTCCATCTTCTCTGAGTGGAAGTGCTTAGTAAGCAGTAACATTAAGCTGTTCTCAACAACAGACACCTCTATACATTAAGGATTTAAGATTTTTCTAGGCAAAGTGAGAAGAGGTGTCTTTATGTCATAGTTTGACACAAGCTAGTCATGTGACAAGTTACACAGGCATGAAATAAATACTGTAATAAACAAGATGTTCTTGGTAATAATACTATATATTAATATGTTAGAGGGATCATTTGATCAGTACAGTTAGAGAATCAAACGTTATATAAGAGGGTTCACATAGAACAGACATCTCACATGCTAAGCAAAGCCAGTCAAATTTGTGCATAGCATTTGTTAAAACCTGTTAGCACGGCATGGTGGTGCTAGAAGAGAATTTTGAGTATTAAAATGGATAATCATTCTGCAAATTACCCAACAACTTGCTTGTGGAGAAAGTGTAAGTTCAGAAACTCTTTTGTTGCTGTGGAAATAGAACTTGAGATGGAGGGGACACTTCAAACGTAGGGTGTCTCCCAGGGAAATCTTCAAAAGCAGTGTGAGTGGGATAATGTAAGAAAAGTTTAAACCATGCTGAAATTTCTCGGAGAAAAAAAATTAAGTCCTTTAATAATATTCCTCTGGATCATATCACATCTACCATTTCTGGTAATATATGAAGCTATTAATAGAAAAGAAAAAAAAAAGAAGCGATGGGAGCTGAGAAAAGGCAAAAAAGTAAAGCAGATAATAAAACAGAAGTCTTCTTTGAAGTTCAGCCTTTGAGGGATAAAACTGAGTCAAAATCCCCCAGGGCCGTGAGATCATGGTTCTGTCTGGGAGGGAGGAGAGAACTGGGATGTGGATGGAGATATTGATAGAGTCAGGTCAAAGACCCGGATCCATCCTTGTCTACATTCGGAAAGAAGCCCCACAGAAAACCGCAGAATTCCTCATTCACGGGGGAGTGTTTGCTTCAGCTAGTCAAGCTACTTTCATAAACTTGGTTACGTTTTCTTTCTGTTAATGCAAGATTACCCAGAGCTCTTCCTACAATAAGTTTATATCATATAAGAAAGTGGGATGAGACGATCTCCAAGGCCTCTTTCAGCTTTAACATCAGAATTTTATAAGTGAAAAAAGCCTAATTGTATTTTTAATAAAGAAGTTGGAGATTTTTGTTAGAAATCCACGGTTCAAGGACTCTTTTATGGAGAGGTCAGGAGAATGCGGAGCTAACTTTATATAACCAATTTTCTGTTTGGGGTCCAATTTTTGTCCCTAGAGGGTGAGTGACATTCTCTCAATTGAAATTGTTTTTAATTCCTTTTCTCCCCCCCATTTGCCAGTTGCTCTTTTTTTCACTTGCTGGTTTAGGAATTTGCTTGGCTCTTTTCCTCCATTTAATGACTATATTTAAAAAAGGATTTGGCTGGCTGCCTAGAGGCTCTTGGGTGTTGGGTGCCATATAAACAAAATTAATTACTAATTTTGGTGCCAGTATCAGATCACTGGCAATGAGAGGTTAGTTGACAGAAAATAAAAAGCAGACAGTAGTGAAAATTTCAATAAGTAATAATATGCTTTTTTGCATAAATCACAAATATGCAAAAATGAATAGAAGTAATCCTACATTCGTATACATTTATATAAGGTTTTATTTTTTTCAGATGTTCTCATATGCATTATTTCATTTGGTTGTGAAAACAACCTCATGTGCTGGCTACTACAGATATTACTAACCTCATTTTACAGAATTAAGGAACCAAAGCTCAGAGCTGTTGAGCTGCCATATACGTTTTTTTCATTCACTCAACAAATACTGAAAACCTACTAAGTGCCAGATGTCACGGTAGGAGTTGTAGGGTGACCAACCATCTCAGTTTGCCCAGAGGTGAGAGTTTCCTAGGATGCAGAATTTCAGTGCTACAAGGGGTGGTTTTGGGCAAACTAGGATGGTTGGTCACCCTAACACAACTGTGGTCATCTTAACAGCACATTATGGTTTTAAGACACAAAAGAAGCTGTATGCCAGATGGAGATATGTCTCTCTCTTTTCTTATCCACTCCTCACTCAGGCTTTTTCCTTCTGGATCACACTCCCAGCTCTGTACTAAAAGTTCTCTTCAGTGATGCCAGTCATCACCAAAGCACCAAATATAACCCTCCTGCTCCCCATCTTCTCTGACCTTTTTAACATTTCAGCTGCCTGGTATTCCTTTGACTTCATTTTTTCCCTTCCCTTTCTCTCTCCTTTAACAATGCTCTACATTTTCCCGTCTAAACTTCCATCAGTAAGCACTGACACCCAAATTTATATCCATAGTGGCAATGTGATGGTGTGACACGTGGATGTGTCTGATGGAAAGAGAGCCCCTTTATTCCTGGCCATCCCACCAAGTATTCAAATGAACTAAATCTCAAAACAAAAACGTTTTGTTTTCTCCACAGCCAATTCCTCCTTTTTTATTTTATTTATTTATTTTTATTGAGGTCACACGGGTTTATAACATTATATAAAATTTCAGGTGTGCGAGCACTATGGAAAACAGTACGGAGATGTCTCAAAAAATTAAAAATAGAAATACTATATGATCCTGCTATTCTGCTTCTGAGTATTTATCCAAAGAGCATGAAAACACTAATTTGAAAGGACATGTGTACCCCTCTGTTCATGGCAGCATTATTCACAATAGCCAAGAATTGAAAGCAACCTAAGTGCCCATCAGCAGAAGAATAGATAAAGAAGATGTGGTATATATACAATGGAATACTACTCAACTATAAAAAAAGACAATTCCTCCTCTTGACTTTTCTATCTCTGCTCTTTGGCAACACCCCTTGGTATCCAGGATGAATCCAAGTCATCATTGGTTCTTTGCACGAAATCTAATGTGTGATTATCTAGCAGTTTTTATCAAGCAGTTCTTAGAAAGTTCTTCACATTTGTCCTTTCTTTGGTTTTCCTGTTCTTACCACCATAACTAAGTATCTCTTTATCTCTCTCTTGGATTGCTGTTCTGGTCTCCTCAATGAACCAGCTACACCATCGCCCATCTCCATTTCTTTCTTTCTTCATTCCAATTCAGTCTACACTGCTCTCAGGTTAAAGTGCATTCTGGTCTTCATTCTTAATATTCTTTTATGTGTACCCCATTCTTCAGCCAAAATAAACCACTTACCTAGTAGTCCTTTCCTCTCCATGCCTTTGCTTATGCTCTTCCTTATGTGTGGAATCTTTATGCCTGTCAATATCTTACTCATCTTTCAAGCCAATCTTAAATTTCAAAGTCTCACAAATTCTTTGCAATTCCAAAAGGATGTAAGCACTCCCTCCATTGAACCCATTTCACTTGTACTTCTGAATGACTCGTCTCACCTGCTTTCTAATATAGTTATTTGCATCCTTTTCTCCATCCTCCAACTAGATTGTACACTGCTTGAGACCAAGACTGTGTCTGACTCATGGCAGGATCCCTGCTTAACCCAGCAAGCACTCAAGTTTTTATTAAAGATTGAATTGCTCTACTTCCTCTCCTAATTCTGGCTTTAAAAATGCATTTTGTAAATAAGTCATTTTGAGTGTTTGAAATTTAGTGTGTGACTTAAACAAATATATAATGAATGCATGAACATTGTAATTAAAGAAAGAAACCTCAAAAACCCAAGAATTATCCAATATCCACACAGTTTCTGAGTGGAGAGGCATTCACCCTGGGAAATTTTACTTTAGTGTGTGTGTTTGTACACACACATGTTGTAAGCCCAGCCAACTCTTTATCATCTCCCCTGCAGAAAAGGCCACAGAGGAGGAGAGCTATTTCAGGATGGGCAATCACTTGCACTCAGAAAATAGACTTTAATTGGGTAATTTTTCAGATGTTTGAAATTGGATTGGTGTTGCACTGCAGGAAGAATTCCTGCTTGGGGCCCAGATTGCTTATCCCCATTTAGAGGGGACCACCATGTAAGCATGAGATTCACATAGTTTGGGAATTATAAATATTTGGATTTTACGACAATCCCAAAAGAAACTATCAATTTGGGCCTTAAAAGCCTTCACTTAGTTAAACTGGAATCAATTAAAACATTAGAACTCAAAGGTTCATCACATTATTCATTTAGTTTTTATGGAGACAATTTCCAAAATAGCAAAGTTGGATAGAAGTGATACCGACCCTGATATCAGTTTCCCCACATTAAACCCAGCATATATGGGGTTAAAACCAAAACACTCATTCCCTGCTTACTCTCTGGCTTCCTGGCTTCAGAATCCACTATCCTCCATGGAGACAGACACCACCAAGGACAAGCACCTGGATTATCTCCTCCCAGCAAAGAGATACAGGCTGGTGGAAAAGCTGCTGACCAGCAAGGTCACGGGCTCCCTTCTCTCTGCAAGTAGTCTCAAGGCCAAAGACAGGCTGGTGGGAAAGCTCCGACCAGCAAGGCCATATGCTCCCCCTCCCCTACCTAAAACCCCAAATAAAAATCCTTCCTTTTAGCTTTTCGCGGAGTTTGGGATTTCAGCATTAGCTGCCCTCTCTCCTTGCTCAGTGCTGTGCAATAATGAAATTCCTACTTTCTTCCAGCACACCCGGTGTCAGAGATTGGCTTGCTGCGCAACAGGTAAGCGAACTCACTTCAGGTTCGGTATCAAAAGTAGTTCTTTTCATGATGTTTTCAGAATATTCTCCTAAAGGCTTTGGGTCTGCATCTAGGAGGAAAAACAAGAGATTGGTGAGAAGAAAATCCTGTTATATCGTACATTAGCCATCATCCCTACCCCTTTAAATTCTCTCGCCATCGAGTTTCCTCAGCCGTGCACAAACTCTTCAGGGACTGCAACTTCAGGCACTGCTGTCAATGCCCAGAGGATTGAGACTTAGCTTTTGCATCTTAATTACAGCTGCCTCTTCCTGCCTCGTTCTGAGCTGAGTTAAATCAAGGAAGGGGGAGATGAATGAGTGACCCAGGCCTCTGACATCTAATACCTGCTCCTTCAGATTTGGGGTTTGATTTAGGGTCTCTATCTGAGAGTTCGAGGAAACAAAGTCTTTTATCTTCTTTAAATAAATTCAAGCACTGACGCACGATTTACCTTCTCTGGCAGTTTTATTATTCAGAACAATGGGCTTTTTTCGTTGGGCAGTATTTTGGCTTTTCCCTTTCCTCTTACGTTTATAAACAAAAACATTCAGTTTGGGAACTTAAACAAGGGTAAACCAGAAGTGATACATGGCCCTAAGACTACAAAACTGCCATATTGTCATTGTCATTTTTAAAATAAAGGATATAGAATAGAAAGCAAAATAGCCCTCATCTTTGTATTTAAATAATAAGCTGAAATCAATACATTAAAACAACCTCTCCTATGGATGCATGTAGTCCTTACCTCTTCACACTTTGATGTATATAAAACTTTAAACAAAGCAGTTTATGAGCCATTAGGGCCTCTGCTCTGCACAAAGACCCCAGCCAAAGCAGTGAGGGGGCCAACGTCCCACCTGAGTTCTACTAACTGAGTCTAGGTGTCCTGGCATGGAGCTGTCCCTTCCCAAGAGACAGGGCACCTCTGTCTCAACACAAAGGCACCATCTGCTCCTCCAAACTTTTGCCAGTGTGGTGTAAGCCCACAGGGGTATGTTTTCCCTAACTGACCTGCACAGAAGGGGCATCTTTCTCTAATTTGCGCAATGGTATCATGTAAGCTAGCTGCAGCTTGGCCTTGCAGATCTGATGCATGTTTCTAGATGAATGGAAATGGAATGCAACCAGGATTAAGGAAGTTTTGTGCTAATAGAAAAATCACAACAGTTTTGCTAATCCAGTATTAATTTGCATTGAAAGTCAGTTGATGGCAAGGAGGGAAATTGGGAAGACATTTGGGATCCTGGCAGAAGGTGTTCAGAGGGCTATGTCCCACTGGGGAAGGCATAATGGGGTGGATGGGGCCTCAGGGAAGGGGATACCAGAACTATGTTACATCACCCAGTGCGATGTCATTGCAAGAGGACAAGTCAAATGGAATAAGCCAGAGATTACTGTGAAGTGGAACACACCTTGATGAGGGGTGTCACCGGGTGGAATATTAATTCTAAACTTGAGATGGTACTGCAGAGTGAGGGCACATCCTGAGTTTAACAGAGAAATCCCTCAGGCAACAGAGGATGACAAAGACCTGTTCTAACTTGTAAGGTCTTCCTTAGAAGGAATGGACAAACCTAATTGCTGTCTTCTTCATCTTCCTATGGGTGCTGATGGAGAACATCAGCCTCTATCCAACAGATACTACCATGATTCCACTGTCTCTGCCTTCATCAGGCCTTCAAAGACCCTCTGTAACCCTGGCATTCTCTCTTCTTTTCCCTACTGGGACTGTCTCAATGCTTCTTCACTCTGATCAATCTCTGACCCCACCAACTCCCCTTTACTTGTAGTTCGTGTTAGCTAATATTTTACAGAGAAATTGAAAATGAGCTGCTGGTGTCTTTCTCTACCTTAATCTTTTATTCATTCAATAAGTATTGATTAAGGACTTGCAGGTCAGGTGCAGTAACAGGGGCTGTTTATAAAGAAATGAACAAGGATAGAGGTGTCTGTGACCTTCGAGCTTACCGGCCTAAACAGCCCCACCTGGGTCCACCTTCCTTCTTTCTTTCTTTCTGCCTGTTTCATTAGAGCCTAGTAAATCTTATTAAATCTATATTAGATCCTGTGTTCTAGTTATCCCCCAAGACTTTCTTAGCAATTTTTCTTTTAACTCTCTCCTCTCGCTCCTTTTTCCTCTGCTTCTCCTTCCTATCAGCATGTTACATTCGATTTTCTTTTTTAAAAGTTCTCCCTTAGATTCTGGTTACTGGTCTCCCTCTTTAACCCTCTTCCTCACAGATTTCATGGACATGTTGCTGGCCCTTGGCCTGTTTTCTTTCTTACCTACCACTCTAAAATTGCCAAACTTGCTCTCACTAGAGTCATTAAATCCAGTGAATATCTTTTAGATCTTAACTTACTGACTCTGTGGTAGCAGTTTAAACGTTAAGCAAACTTTCCTACATTAAAGATTCTCTTCTTTTGGATTCCAACACCACACAAACTCTGATTTTCCTCTTAAACTTCTGGGCCACGGATGCTCAGTGTCCTTTATGATCTGCTCTCTCTCTGGACTTCTGGAAAAATGCAGTGTTGTGCTAGGCCCTCATCTCTGGTCACACTTTTCACTTCCCTTGGGTCATCTCGACTGGGAATTGGTTTCAGTTATTTTAACCAGAGTTCAAATCTTCATGTGAATATGAATCAATTGGAAAATCTGATTTAATAGATGTAGAGTGGGGCCAAATTTCCTGTTTTAACAAGCACTCCAGACAATTCTGAGAAAAGCAGTCACGGTGCTCAGATTACCTTTAAGCACTGAGCTAAACTGTAATTTCTATGAGGGTGCAAATTGTGTCTGTTTCGCTCATCATGGTATTGCTAGAGCCTAGGAGGGTATCTAACAAGGAAGGGTATATCTGTAGAACAAATGAATGCATATTTGGGTGATTCCCACATCTGTATGTCCAGTCCAGGTTTCGTTTTGCATTCCCCACCAAGCCATCTCAGTGAATAACCCCATTACCCGCGGATAACAAATCAGAAAGCCTGATTCCCCCATTGACCTAAACCCTTCCATCCAATTAATTAGTAAGCATATCTATGTCAATCTTCTCATATCTTTGCAAAACCCCCCACACCATTCTATCACCAATGTCAATGTCGTAGTCCAGGCCACCATCATTTCTCTACTGGATTACTTGATGCTCTTCTAGCTAGTCACACTGCCTCTGTTCTTGCTCCAAGTTTCCTTAAACAAAAATTACACCAGTAGGGTCCAAACGCATTAATAGGACGTGCATGCTCCTTTAGGCGATGGCCTCGCTTGCCTCTACAAAGTCATTGTCAACATTGTTCACTTCTACTCACCCCGTCTTATGTTCTACTCATAATGAATTATGGGAAGTATTTGTCTTGCTTTTCATTCTAATGGTGTTTCCTTTTATAAAAACTTGAAAACATATTTATTTAAATGCCAATTCTAAATGGGAAATGTTATTTTAGATCTCATCTTTATAAGTTAGTATGTTTTTCACAGTTTTTCTCCTTCATTACACAGTTCCCACCCCTTTTCTCAGCCTTTGTTAATTTAATCTGGTGTCATAGATATAGATTATTGTTAGTATTGGTTTTACATTAAAGTACTATTGCATTGTTGATTTTCTGTAATGTATCTTTTCTTTCAAGAATAATTTTTGAAATTTGAATTGTTTCATAAAATATTTTTTCAACTTTTCTCTAACTGGTTTTAGTGAAAATCTTTTTTTAGCACTCTTGTGCTTTCTCTCTTATTCTATTGAAGTATATCACTAAAAAACTTTTCAAGAATATGGACAGATAATATATTTTCTTAGCCCTAATAAAACCTGAAATTATCTTTCTGTTGCCTAAGTGACAGGCTGATTGGGTAAAATATTTGTAGATCACAGAATTTTTTTAGACTCTCGGTATTGTTTTCTGACATCAATTTTGCCTCAGACAACCTGAGACCAAACTGGATTTTCTTTCTTTGGCGGTAAATTATGTTTGTCTGCTTAGATACTTATAAGGTAATTGAATCTATGAAGTTAATATTTTTTATTCTTTGACCAGATGGGAATATATTTTCAGTGAATTTTTCATGGAATAGAATGAGGTTTTTCAATCCTCTGTTGAATGCTAGCTCTCCCAAATACCACCAAATCAACCAGTTAATAAGACAAAGCTGAGTTCCCCTGATAAGGAAACATACTTCCACATTGTTCATAGCATCTCTGAGGGAAGAGGGCAAAGTTAGGATATGGAAGAGATTTTGAGGTCTAGCTTAAGGTACGTCTTTCACTGAGGAGGGAAAGAGGAAGAGGCTTAGTTAGAATAGGCTAAGGATCATGATATAATAGTACAGATTGCCAGACACAGCGAGGAGAGGATATTTGAGAGGAAAGGTTCAAAGTGTCTTCGGAAAACAAGGACAACCAAAATACCGTTATCATGACCAAAACATTAATAGTATTTCTTATTTTTTAAAATTTTTTATTTATTTTTGAGATATAATTGGCATATAACATTATATTAGTTTCAGGTGTACCACATAATGATTTGATATTTGTATATATTCTGAAATGACCACCACAATAAATCTAGTTAATGTCCATCAATATACATAGGTACAAAAATTTTTTCTTGCAGTGAGAACTTTTAAGGTATACTCTCTTAGCATCTTTCAAATATGCAATACAGTATTAACTATAGCTACCATGCTATACATTACATCCCATGACTGACATTTTATAACTGGAAGTTTGTACCTTTTGACCTCTCCCTCCATTTTTCCCCACCTCCTCAACAGATTGGCAACCAACCAACCTATTCTCTGTATCTATTATTTTGTTTGTTTTTCATTAAATGCCACATATAAGTGAGATCATATGATATTTGCCTTTCTCTGTCTGATTTATTTCACTTAGAATAATCCCCTCAAAGTCCATCCATGCTGTTGCAAATGGCAATATTTCCTCTTTCTATGGCTGAATAATATTCCTTTATATACATACCACAGCTTCTTTATCCATACATCCATCGATGGACACTTAGGTTGTTTCCATATCTTGGCTATTGTAAATAATGCTGCAATGAACATATGGGTGCATGTATTTTTTTTTTGAGTTAGTGTTTTTGTTTTCTTTTGATAAATATCCAGAAGTAGAATTGCTGGATCATATGGTTCTATTTTTAATTTTGAGAGGAACCTCCATATTGTTTTCCATGGTGGCTGAACCAAGTTACAATACTACCAACAGTGCAGAAGTGTTCTCTTTTCTCCACATCCTCACCAACACTTATTTCTTGTCTTTTTGATAGTAGTTATTCTAACAGATATGAGGAGATAACTCATTGTGGTCTTGATTTGCATTTTCCTGATGACTAGTGATGTAGAGCACCTTTTCATGTACCTATCAGCCATCTGTATGTCTTTTTGGGAAAAATGTCTATTCAGATCCTCTGTCCATTTGTTAAATCAGATTGTTTGTTTTGGTTTGGTATTGTTTTTTTGCTATTGAGTTGTATGAGCTCTTTATATATTTTTGATATTAACCCTTATCAGATATATGATTTGCAAATATTTTCTTCCATTCTGCAGGTTGCCTTTTCATTCTATTGATGGTTTCCTTTGTGATGCTTAAGCTTTTTAGTTTGATGTAGTCCCACTTGTTTATTTTTGCTTTGGTTGCCTTTGTTTTTGGTGTCAAATCCAAAAAATCATCACCAAAACCAATGTCAAGGAGATTACCACTTGTTTTCTTCCAGGACTTATATGGTTTCAGGTCTCACATTCAAGTCTTTAATCCATTTTGAGTTAATTTTTGTGTATGATGTAAGATAGTGATCCAGTTTCAATTAGTATTTCTTATTGTCATTAAATATGAGTGTTCAAGATTCCCCAAATTATCTAATACATTTTGGGGTGAAAAATTGTCTTGGGATACAAACTGTCCTTCAACATTTTCTAATGAAGAATTGATAGGTATTTCAAGACATTTTTGATCAATAAAGTTATTTGCATCTTTTGAGTTCCTGAACAAAAGTTTCTGGAAATAATAAAGCCATATTAATGTAGACAATAACAGTGTGGGTATAGATGGTTTCAGTTTTTACTGCATATATGTCTTTCTTCAGCTCAGAAAAATATTACTGAGTTGGGTGGAGGTTTTTTCCCATTTGTTCGGAGCTCTCCTTCAGGATTAATGATTACTCATACGTTGGCTTTCCATCTGTGTCTTCCATATCTACCCCCTTCTCATTTATCATTTTGACTATTTTGACTCCTTGTCACTTTTTGCAACATTCTAAAAGATTTGATTAAGTTTTCATTCTATATCAGTATCAGTTTCTGCAGCTTCAGCTCTGTTCCTCAGTGTTTTCAATGTAAATGTAAAATCTTTTATTTCGTTTCCATTTTTAAAACTCCTAACATCATATGATCTCCATTTTCATGTTTACTCATCTCAGGATGATCTCTCCTTGTGGATTGTGTTCCTATTTCAGAGTAGATATATCTTTTGCACTTTTCTGAGAGCTCTGAATAGTTTTCTAAAGTTTATTTTGAATCCTGTAATAGATCATTTGCAGAGGTATGCTATTTACTTGATTCTTACTAATCTTCTTTTTTCTATAGCACTCATCACGGGCTCTAGATTGCAATTGTTTCTCTCTCACACTCATTCCTTGTCTTGTTGTTATTATTTCTCCCTTTCTCCCTCCCTTCATCACCCTTCTTGTTTTTGAGTAAGGTGAGTTTGTCTATATTTGGTGTTTACCAGAAGATAAAAATGAGGGAATTTCTTGATGTTTCTTCCAACCACTGGGATGGTGATTAAATCCTTCTTTCAGATCTCAGCTCAATTCAGCTGAACATTCACTGCTTTCTAAAACTCTTCTCCCAGTTTTTACCTACTCACTGGCTACTCTTTCACAGTACGCTTTCCTGCCTTTTCTTTACTTTCAATTTCCAAATGTTGTAATGTTCCAGAGCCCTGTCTTAACCTCGTTCTATTTATTTCCATTTCTTTAAATATTCATATGCTGATGATCCTCAAATCTATATCTGAATCTTGAAGTACATATATTCTCCTTGGGGTTCTAGAATCATTTATCTAAACTGCCTATCAATGCCTCCCTCTGGTAAACTATTAGGCAAAGCAAACCTAACACAACCAAAGTAAAACTACTGAAATTTTTCCTCAGATCTGACCTTCTTCTGGTCTTCTCCATTTTAAAATCAAGTGACACTATTCAACCCTCCACTGAGGCCCAAAAGTCAGAGCAGTCCTTGATTTCTTTCTTTACTTCAGTCCCACTTCTAACCAATTAACAAATTTTATTGACCCTACCACCAAAATATATCCCAAACTCTACGTGATCCATCCTCTCCACTCCTACACTCTCTTGTCCACGAAGTCCTGGGCACACCCTAAGGTAATTTTTGTGTTTGGATCTTTATACAAGCTCTTTTCTCTGCTATTCACCCCCCACCCACACAGATTTGCATGTGGATTTTTATCTTTCATTTTATATTCAATCTTAAGTGTTGTCTCTGTGAGATCTTATGTGAGATCAGTTGTTTCAGTGAGATATTCTTAAAATAGGCTCCCAGCTGCAGGTGATGTTTGCATCATCCTGTTTTTCTCCTTTGTATAGCTCTTATCAATATGTAATTTTTCTTCTTATTTGTCTATTTGTTTATTTTCTACATTCCTAACTAGAATATTAATTCTGTGAAAGGACTTTGTCTTTTTCACTTCTATATCCTTGGTTCCTTGAATACTGTCTCATATAAATAGGCACTTAATAAATATTTCACAAATGAACAAATCTATGGCCTGAGGATAGATATTAATGTGTTCAATTCCCTAGCCAAATCACAGGTTTTGTCAGACATTGACCAAATAGGCATGTGCTCAGAGGTAATATAATATATGAAAATGTATAGTCCACTGCACTGCTGTCAAGAACCATCCTGTATCACTCTCACCTCCTGCTTTCACTACCGAATGCTAGAGACCATACCTCCTGGAAAGCTCTGTGCCATGATAATACCCTCTCTCATTTTCTGCCAACTTGCTTTGTGGGAATTTTCATTATCTGCCGGGGTTAGGTTGGGGAAATTGACTCACAAAGCATCACCTGAGAGGAAGAGAGGGTGCTCAGGTTGATGTTTGATTCATTCCTTGGGTCTAAAGTGGCAGAATGGGCATGGGAGAAGCGGTAAATAAAGTATCATAATTCATTTTGGTAAGGTGAAATCAATCATGATGTGAAACCAAGGCTTGAAATGGCCTGAAACCTGGAAAGATTTTATCTCAATTCATTTCCAGTTGCCTAAAAATTCTTGTCAATTTCCTCCAACTGATTGGCTTTGTGTCTGTGCCTGTTTTGTTTTGTTTATTAAGGTCATAATTGTTTATACCATTGTCAAATTTCAGTTGTACATTAGTATTTGTCAGACATCATATATACATGTACCCCTTTATCCCTTATGCCAATCCTTCAACCCCCTTCCCCTCTGGTAACCACTAATCTGTTCTTTTTGTCCATGTATTTGTTTATCTTCCACGTATGAGTGAAATCATATGGTGTTTGTCTTTCTCTGTCTGGCTCATTTTGCTTAACATAATAACCTCAAGTTCCATCCATGTTGTTGCAAATGGGATGATTTTATCTTTTTTATGGCTGAGTAGTATTCCATTGTATATATGTATCACATCTTCTTTATCCATTCATCAGTCGATTGGCACTTGTGTTGCTTCCAAGTCTTGGCTATTGTGCATAATGCTGAAATAAACATAGGGGTGCATGAGTCTCTTTGAATTGTTAATTTCAAGTTCTTTGGATAAACACACAGTAAAGGAATAGTTGGGTTGTATGGTATTTCTATTTTTAATTTTTTGAGCAATCTCCATACTGTTTTCCACAATGGCTATACCAGTTTGCATTCCCACCAGTACTAATGAGGGCTCTCGTTTCTCCACATCCTCTCCAACATTTGTTGTTTTTTGTCTTGGTAATTATAGCCATTCTAACAGGTATAAGGAGATATCTCATTATACTTTTGATTTGCATTTCCCTGATGATTAGTGATGTTTAACATCTTTGCATGTGCCTAGGGGCCATCTGTATATCTTCTTTGGAAAAATGTCTGTTCACATATTCTGCCCATTTTTTGGAGGGGCTGTTTGTTATTTTGTTGTTGAGTTATATGAGTTCTTTATATATTTTGGAGATTAACTTCTTGTCGGATGTATGATTTGCAAATATTTTCTCCCAGTTAGTGGGTTGTCTTTTTCTTCTGTTCCCTGTTTCTTTTGCCTTGCAGAAGCTCTTTAGTCTAATGAAATCCCATTTGTTTATTTTTTCTTTTGTTTCTTTAGCCCAAGTAGGCATGGAATTCGAAAAGATCCTTGCAAGACTGATGTCAAATAGTGTACTGCCTATATTTTCTTCTAGGAGTTTATGGTTTCACGTCTTACCTTCAAGTCTTTAATCCATTTTGAGTCAATTTTTGTGTATGGTGAAAGATAATGTTCTAGCCTCATTCTTTCGCATGTGGCTGTACAATTTTCCCAGCACCATTTGTTGAAGAGAGCTTCATTTCTCTATTGTATGTTCTGAGCTCCTTTGTGAAAAATTAACTGTCCATAGATGTGTGGTTTTATTTCTGGGCTTTCAATTGTGTTCCATTGATCTGTGTGTCTGTTTTTGTACTAGGACCATGCTGTTTTGATTACTATAGCTTTGTAGTATATTTTGAAGTCAGGGATTGTGACGCCTCCAGCTTTGTTCTTTTTTGCTTTAGCTATTTGGGGTCTTTCGTTGTCCCAAATGAATTTTAGGAATCTTCGTTCTATTTCCATGAAGAATGTCATTGTGATTCTGGTTGGAATTGCTCTGAATCTGTAGCTTGCTTTAGGTAGTGTGGAAATTTATTTATTTATTTTAAAAAATTAACCTTATTTTTTTTTTAAAGATTGGCCCTGAAATAACGTCTGTTGTCAATCTTCTTCTTCTTTTTTTCTTTTCTTTTTCATCTTCTCCCCAAATCCCCCCAGTACATAGTTGTGTATTCTAGTTGTAGGTCTTCCTAGTTCTGGTATTTGGGATGCAACCTCAACATGGCTTGATGAGCAGCACTAGATCCACACCCAGGATCTGAATCAGAAAACCCTTGGGCTGCTGAAGCAGAGCATGAACTTAACCACTTGGCCACGTGTTGGCCCTGGTATGAACATTTTAACTATGTTTATTCTTCCAATCCATGTGCATGGAATATCTTTCCATTTCTTTATGTCATCATTGATTTCTTTGAATAATGTCTTACAGTTTTCATTGTATAGATCTTTTCACCTCCTTGGTTAAATTTATTCCTAGATATTTTATTCTTTTTGTTGTGATTGTAAATGAAATTGTATTCTTGTGTTCTTTTATTGTTAGTTCATTATCAGAGTATAGAAATGCAACTGACTTTTGTAAATTGATTTTGTACCCTGTCACTTTGCCATAGTCGTTGATTAGTTCTAATGGTTTCCCGATAGATTATTTACAATTTTCTATATATAAAATCATGACATCTGCAACAGCAGGAGTTGCATTTCTTCATTCCCAACTTGGATACCTTTTATTTCTTTTTCTTGTCTAATTGCCCTAGCCAAAACCTCCAGTACTGTGTTGAAAAAGAGTAGCAAGGGTGAGCACCCTTGTCTTGTTCCTGTTCTCAGAGGGATGGCTTTCAATTTTCCCCATTGAGTATGATGTTGGCTGTGTTTGTCATATATGGCCTTTATTATGTTGACATACTTTCCTTCTATATTCCATTTTTTTGAGAGTTTTTATCATAAACGGATGTTGGATGTTCTCAAGTGCTTTCCCTGCATCTATTGAGATGATCATGTAGTTTTTATTCCTCATTTTGCTAATGTGGTGTATCACATTGATTTGCAGATGTTGAACAATCCCTGAATCCCTGGTATAAATCCCACTTGATCATGGTGTATGATCCTTTTGATGCATTGCTGTATTAAGTTTGCCAATATTTTGTTGAGGATTTTTGCATCTATGTTCATCAGTGATATTGGCTTGTAATTTTCCTTCTTTGTGTTGGCCTTGCCTGCTTTGGGATCAGGGTGACGCTGGCCTTATAAAATGTGTTAGCAAGCATTCCATTTTCTTCATATTTTTGGAATAGTTTGAGAAGGACAGGTAATAAACCTTCTTTGAATGTTTGTTAGAATTCTCCAGAGAAGCCATCTCATCCTGGACTTTTATTCTTTTTGAAGGTTTTTATTACTGTTTCAATCTCTTTACTCGTGATTGTTATATTCAGATTCTCTATTTCTTCTTGATTCGGTTTTGGGAGGTTGCATGAGTCTAAGAATTTTTCCATTTCTTCTAGATTTTCCAATTTGTTAGCATATAGTTTTTCATAGTATACTCTTATAATCCTTTGAATTTCTGTGCCATCTGTTGTAATTTCTCCTCTTCTATTACTAATTTTATTTATTTTAGCCCTCTCACTTTTCTTCTTAGTGTGTCTGGCTAAGAGTTTGTTAATTTGTTTATCTTCTCAAAGAAACAGCTCTTAGTTTCATTGATCCTTCCTACTGCTTTTTTAGTTTCATTTTCATTTATTTTTGCTCTTATTTTTATTATTTCCCTCCTTCTGCTGACTTTTGGCTTTGTTTGTTCTTTTTCTAGATCTGTTAGGTGTGGTTTAAGGTTGCTTATTTGAGATTTAAGGTGGGCTGTTTTGCTATGAATTTCCCTCTTAGGATGCTTTTGCTGCATCTAATATGAGTTGGTACGGTCTATTTTCATTTTCATTTGTCTCCAGATATTTTCTGATTTCTCCTTTAATTTCTTCAATGATCCATTGGTTGTTCAGTAGCATGTTGTTTAGTCTCCATGTTTGTCACTTTCCCAGCTTTTTTCTTATAGTCGATTTCTAGTTTCATAACATTATGGTCAGAAAAGATGCTTGTTATGATTTTGGTCTTCTTAAAGTTATTGAAGATTGCCTTGTTTCCCAACATATGGTCTATCTTTGAGAATGTTCCATGTGCACTGAAGCAAAATGCTGATTTTGGATGGAGTGTTCTATACACATCTATTACATCCATGTTTAGTTCCACTATTTCCTTGTTGAATTTCTGTCTGGTTGATCTATCCACTGATGAGAGTGGGGTGCTAATGTCCCCTACTATTATTGTGTTGCTGTTAATATCTCCTTCTAGATCACCTAATAGCTACTTTATGTACGTTGGTGCTTCTCTGTTAGGTGCATATATTTATAGGTGTTAAGTCCTCTTGGTGGAGTGTCCCTTTTATCATTATATAATGTCCCTCTTTGTCTCTCATTGTCTTTTTTTATCTTGAAGTCTATTTTGTCTGATATAAATATGGCAACACCTGCTTTTTTTTCGTTTGCCATTAGTTTGGAGTATTGTCTTCCACTCCTTCACTCTAAGTCTATATTTGTCTTTAGAGCTGAGATGTGTTTCCTGGAGGCAACATATTGTTGGGTCTTGTTTTTTAATCCACCCAGCCAGTGTGTTTTGATTGGGGAATTCAATCTATCGAAATTTAGAGTGATTATTGATATATGAGGGCTTAATGCTGCCATTTTATCACTTGTTTTCTGGTTGGTCTGTATTTCCCTTGTTTCTCATCCCATGTATTTTGGACTTCCAGTCCTATTTGGTGGCTCTCTATGATGGTTTTCTCATTTCTCTATATTTAGTATTTGTGTCTCTGTTTTGATTTTTTGTTTAGTGGTTACCATGAGGATTGTATAAAAATCTTGTAGATGAGATAGCAATTTTTCTGATAGCCTCTTATTCCCTTAGTCTAAGAAGTTTCCATCCTTTTCCTCTTCCCCTTCTAAGTTATTGTTGTCCCAATTTATTCTGTGCTTTGAGTTTGTGATTAAAATGAAGTGATTATATTTATTCTTGATGTTTTCTTTCCCTTTTTAAAAAATGTTATAATTAAGTGTTTGCTAATCTTTTTTGATAGTGAGTTGCAATTTTCTGATTTTGTCTGCATCTTTGTCTCCTTCCTCAAGGCTTTGTAAACACTTTCTGTGTGTGTGTGTTTTTTTTCTGGTATGAGAGCCTTCTTGAGCATTTCTTATAGCAGGGTCTTGTGGTGATGAACTCCCTCAGCTTTTGTTTATCTGGAAAAGCTTTTATTTCTCCATAACATTGGAAGTACATTTTCACTGGATCAAATATTCTTGGCTGAAAGTTTTTTTCTTTCAGAATTTTGAATATATCATTCTACTCTCTCCTAGCCTGTGAGGTTCTGTTGAGAAATCTGCTGAGAGCCTGATAGGGGCCCCTTTGTAAGTTATTTTCTTCTGCCTTGCTGCCTTTAATATTTTTTCTTTGTCATTGAGTTTCACCAGTTGTACTAATGTATGCCTTGGAAAAGATCTTTTTACATTGATGTAATTAGGAGTTTTGTTAGCTTCTTCTACTTGTATTTCCAGCTCCTTCCCAAGGTTTGGGAATTTCTCAGCTATTTTTTCTTTGAACAAGCTCTCTGTTCCTTTCTCCTTGTCTTCTCCCTCTGAAACACCTATTATCCTTATGTTGCATTTCCCAATTGAACTGGATATTTCTCTGAGAATTTCTTTGTTTCTTTTTAGCATTAGCTCATTCTCCTCTTCTATCTGAAGCATTTCTATATTCCTATCCTCTAAGTTGCTAGTTTTATCCTCCATAATATCAGCTCTGTTATTAAAGGACTCCAGATTTTTCTTTATCTTACTCGTTGTGTTTTTCATCTCTAAAATTTCTGATTGGTTTTTCTTTCTTGTTTCAATCTCTTTTGTGAAGACTTCCCTCTGTTCATTAATTTTGTTCCTGATTTCATTGAACTGTCTTTCTGAGTTCTCTTATAACTCAGTGAGTTTTTTTTATGATAGCTATTTTGAATTCTCTATCATTTAGATTGTAGATTTCTGTGCCTTCGGGATCAATTTCTGGACATTTTTCTTTTTCCTTCTGGTTTGGAATATTAATATACCTCTTCATACTATTTGATGGGGTGGATTTGTGCCTTTGCATAGTGATAGTATCTGGTCACAGATTCCACCTGCTGTCACTGGAAGAGCACAGGAGCTGTGTGTTCTGAGACCACTGTGATCCCTGTCAGCTGTGCCCATCTGAGCCTAGGCCACTCCTAATGACCACAGCAGCCCTATGGGCTCTCTCACAAGATGAGAAAGTGATCATGTGTGGGCTCAGGGCTGCTGCTGCTGACTCTCACAGTCCCCCCAAGACACACACTCCACTTCAGAGCTGCAGTGGTACTATGGGTGTTTGTGGCTGCCAAAGACTCATACACCCAGGCCTGCAGATTCACTGCTGTCTCTTCCTAGGTCATGCTAGCAGTTGTGCTTCATGGGTGGGGCTTCCCTACTGTGTCCAAGTCAGAGCCACTCTCTGGGACCATAGCAGTACTGTGGGCTCTCCCGCTGGATGAGAAAGCAATTATTCAGGGGCTCAAGGCTGCTACCACCTGTTCCCACAGTGGCACCAAGGTGCACTCCCACCCTTGGTGCCACAGCAGTGCTATGAGTGTTCCAGCCAGGAGGGCAGTCACACATGTGCACAAGACTGCTGGGGGGCCTGAGAGTGCTTGCCTATCTCCACCACCTCCCTGAAGGTAGGCCATCCACCTTCAGATGTATAGCCACCTGGGTCTCTCAAGCATCCTGACGCGCTGTGTGGGTATCCTCCACTGATCAATGAACATCCATTCAGCTGTAGTTCAAAGGGAGAGAGACAAAGGGAACAGCTCAGTCAGCCATGTAGCTGACATCACTCTGTGCCTGTGTTTTTTTTTCATATAAAATAAAAAAAATGTTCTTTGGAATAATTTTAAATTTGCAAAAATATGTTTCAAAGACATACCATTTTCATTTATCCCTCACCAAGTTTCACCCCTTTTTGTCACCCTTCATTATCATAGTACATGAAATAAACATTGATACATTATTAAACTATAGATTTTCTTTGGATTTCACCAGTCTTTTAATTAATGTCCTGTTTCTGTTCCAGGATCCAATCCAGCATACCACACTGTAGTTGGAAGTCATATTTCCTTAGTCTCTTCTAGGGCTTTGACAGTTCCTATCATCACTTATTTTTCACATTTTTGAAAATCTTGAGAAGGACTGGCCAGGTATCCTGTAGAATGACCCTCAACCTGAGTTTGTATCCACCAGAGAAACACAGTTAGGATAGATGTATGGAAGAATGGATAAATAGATATAGATTGCAAGAAATTGCCTTAGTGATGGTGGAGGCTGGCTAGATGAGTCCAAAATATGTTGTGCAAGCCATCAAGAAGAGTAGGCTGGAAACTGTCACTGAAGGAGCTGAGCCTGCATTCCAGAATTTCTTCTTCCTCAGGGAAATCTCAATTCTTCTCTTAAAGCCTTTCAACTGATTGAAGCAGATCAGGCCCACTAGATGATTGAGAATAATCTCCTTTTCTCAAATTCAATTGATTGTGGAGATTGATCACATTTACAAAATACCTTCACAGCAACACCTAGATTAGTGTTTAGTTAATTAACTCTGTACTATAGCTTAGCCAAGTTGACACATAAAAATGACCATTACAGCGGAGTTAGGGATTTTTTGAAAAGCAACAGAGGTGCATCACATCATATTGGGGGTGCACAATATCCACATGATGTTACTGTGATGTTGACGTCCATCACTTGGTTAAGGGGGCATTTGCCAGGTTCCTTCACAGTAAATTTATAATTTTTCCCATTTTCTCCTCTATTTTTTGGAAATGAGTCACAAATTCCACAGCATTCTAGGGAGTAGAGAGAATTAGACTCCATCTCCTATAGTGGGGATTCTGTGTATTATTTGGAATTATTTTGTAAGAAACATTTGTTGGGGCTGGCCCGGTGATGTAGTGGTTAAGTTAGCTCAGGGGCAATCTTCCTCAATCGAAAAGAGGAAGATTGGCAACAGATGTTAGTTCAGGGCCAATCTTCCTCACCAAAAATAATAAAAGAAAAGAAACATTTGTCTCTTTTCCCCATTTATTTCTTTATTCATTCACCTATTTTTGTCAGTATGGACTCAAGTATACATTTCGGACTATAGTCTAATTCTACATTATTTTGTTGCTCAAAATTGTTCCAGCTCTGTCCATTAGGAGCTCTTTCAAGTTGGTTTTTGTATCCTTTTGAAATGCTCCCATCCTTTTGCTCTTTGAACATTTTCTCACTTTCTGGTACTTAAAAATGCTCCAGGCTCATCTTGTATTTTCCCTGCCCTAGTCCTAGAATCAGGCTTTCTCCAAGGAGCCCATTGCTTTTATTGGAGAAAGATATTTAGAAACTAAAATCTAGGTGTGGGGTGTGCTCATTGCAACTGGAGTGTCATTGCTTCTAGGCCCTCTCCAAGGACAGCACGAGTTACTATATGAACTTGTACTAACTTGTTTGCCTTTAATTGTTTCTGTATTTATCCAGCTGTATCTATATAAGCTAAATATAAATTCATACCAATATATCCAACTCTAATAAAGCAGTGCAATGTTCATTCTAGACTTCTTTTCTTGTTTATCTGCAACTTCCCTCTCTAACAGTGAGAAATTTAATCCCCACTACCCAACATCCCTTTACTTATCTGTTTAAGCCCAGTATACTTGTAAACCAGTTTCAGAATTGTTAATCCATACCTTCATGAGAAACAAATGTGCCAACTACATTACAGTGTTTATGCATAGTTGTTTTTTTTTAGTCTGCATATATTAAACTTCACTCTTTATTTTGTACAGTTCCATAGATTTTGACAAACTGAGTTATGTAACATCACCCCAAGACCATACAGAACATTTCTGTCACCCTAAAATTTCCCCTTTGCATCTTCTTTGTAGTCAACCACTGCTGCTACTGTAATTTGCCTGTTTTAAATATTATTTTTACTTTTCAGTCTTTTTCTTTATATATTTATGGTTATTTTATTGGATAGTTACAGAGGAAGCTGAACTAGGGTATGCTAACCAAATGGCATCTTTCTATTTTGAACAAGTATTTAACAAGCTGTTCATATTACCATGCATTTTGATGGCTACAGAGTAAATGCAGAAGAATACTCCTGTATTAAAGGTTATACTTATTGCAGATAATATATTTAAACTTTCAATTATTTTATTTCTTTCTAATTGACACTTCAAGATTTATTTGGAAAATCAGCAGGAGCTTGATTTTAAAAAACCAATTAGAGTCATAAAAATGCTTAATGTCACACCAATGAAGATATATTAAGGAAGAAAATAATGTGGCCTTTGTGAACTATACTTGCTCTTAGTAATGGTAATGATATATCTAATTCAATGTTTTAAAACAATTCTATACTACATGTGGCAATTTAAAATGGATCAAACCTGTAACTTATATATATATATATATATATATTTTATATTTTTACAAATATCCAACCAATAGACCTTGCTTTTAAGAGTTATTTCTTATATATTTAAGAAAGCTTAGGGGACCACTTTGCTCTCTGACAAACTGATATCTCAGGCCAAGTGTGCACATGCATGTGTGGGTTTATTGGGGAACAAGATTGAGATTCACCTTTGAACAATTCATAATCTTACATTCCCCATCTTCTCTCCTTGACTCTATATAACAGTCTGCTTAAATGTCAAATAGTACTGGGGAAAATGTATTCAGAGAATTCTTAAAGTGTAATTATCTTTTAAAAAGACGAGCAGAATTAGATTATTCTTTCCATTATAACAACTTTCTGTAGTGGAAAGTAGCAGTTAGATGAATTTAGAAAATTAATGAATTAAGAAATAAAATTTGTAGTGTCATTTCACTATGTCGACGAAAATAATCCATAACCAATCTATAAATGAAAATTTGGGTGAGTTTATTCTGAGCTGAAATGTGAGGACCATGGCCCAGGGCCTTTCTTCCTGAAGGAAGAAAGGGCACTGAAGAAATGAGATAAACAGAGTGGTTATATACCCTCAAAGAGGATGCTTCACAGATGATTGAAATGTCCCTCCCACAGTAGTCACAAGATTGCCCTGAAGGCACAGCGCTTGATGGACACAGCAGGTAGTGGGTCTGCTATCTCAGAGGGCATAGCAGGAGGCAAGCCTATTGTCTCAAGCTGGGTGATCACAGGTGAGCGCAGCAATCAGTTCCTAGCCTAAGGAAAGATGCTTAATCCTTAAGGAAATGCCAACATTGAGAGGGGGAGGGATGCTGCACCTTTATCTCAAGGGCCTTTGTTCTTGCCATAGGGAATGTCTAAAGCAGATAAACTATGCATGCTCAACTGCCATGGTCAGGCCCTTTTGGAAAAACAAGGTCAGGCCAAATTAGGTTTACACCAAATGGCTTCCTCATATACTCCAATATATCCTATTGCTTGCCATTTCTATTTGTCAACTATATCATTTTTTTAAGACAGAGAATTCCTGAATGGGTAAATCACCAAGTATAAGAATCTCAGAGGCCTTCTTATTAATTTGCATTCCTCAAATCAACTAATAGAAAACTAAGGAGATTTTGCTTCATCTTCAATTTTGTAGACAAAATGAAACACTCGTGTTAATCCATATGACACGGCTCTCAGAAAAGTTTTAGGAAAGACTGCTGTCATGGAAAATATGTTTTTGAACTGAATTTATATAATGCACTTTGAACAATTCCTGCAGTAGGAGAGAATATAGAAGCTTTTGTAACTTTGCTATTTAAATAGAATTGAAGGCCAGAAGGAGTGAGGATGATAATTTTTTTTGTGTAGACCTGGTAAAACCTTCCTCTGATTCTAATTCCAGAGCTGGAGATGGCAGGAAACCATAGAGGTCATCTAGATATCAGGTTTCGTAATTCAATCTTGTGTTTACAGTGACTGTCCCCTGTATTCTGTTATCTCTTCACTAAAAAGAAATGTGGTGAATGCTAACAGAACGTGATCTCTTTGGGAAACTATTCAACAGAATGATTAATTAATTGAGAGAAAGGTTAGGTGATAACTGAAATGAACTGAGTGTTTTTTTATCCAACATTCAAAAACATATTTGACATTTTGTTGTAAGCTATGTTTCTAGCAGGTGTTAAGGTGATTGCAGATGTTGGCAGTTGGAAATGAGGAATAAGTAGTCATTTCTTTAGGGGATAGAATTAAATGTGTGAAAACATAAGATTACATCATGCTTTTTCATTTGTCTTCAAAACTGCTGTAAAGAGAGGAGTTTTAGAATCTCTACTAATTATCATAAGGGTCTGATAACCCTAAACATTAAAAAGCTTTAAGCTTCTACTAGTTATAAAAAACCATGTCACTTTTCATAAGTAAATTAGATGACAAAGAAGTCTCCATGGCCAGAGCAAAGAAAGAAAAATAAGGATTTATTTGAATAATTAAACAAAAGAAGGAATTTTATTGAATTATTCAGATAATTGCTTCAATTCCTCCATTTAGCCTTGCTTATGAAGACCTGACAAAATGCCCTTTTCTGCTACACTCAGTCTCCAGAGCAACCTAAAAGGATGCTGACAAACATTAATTTTGCATTATAAAATAGCCTCAGTAAGTGACAGCAGTTTCAAGATTAATGTGTTGGCCTCCTGAGAACGGATTTCAGGAACGAAAAAGGTGCTCTGAAAACTTTTTCTTTAAGTCTTATATAATGTTGGTCACTGTCTTGCAACAGTATTTTCCAATCAAAGAGGTTGCCAAACACACTGCTCTTCTAGCCACCAATTACTTCCTCCTGCAATTAGGAAGAAAGAGTGTCTATTCCTAGAGGTATAGTTTATACTCTGTGGTTCACTCTGCTAGTCGTTTATACTAAGTCTCTGGGGTACTTCTTTAAGATTTACATTCAGGTACAGCGTAGAGAATAAAGGCAATAAAGATGGGGAATTTAAAACATACCCAAACTTTTCTTCTGTGAAAGGCACTGTTAAGAGAATGAAAAGACAAGCAACAGACTGGGAGAACATTTGCAAATCATCTATCTGCCGAAGAGCTTGCACACAAGAATATAAAGAACCCCTGAAATTCAACAAAATAGAAAGTGAATAATCCAGTTGAAAAATGGGCAAAAAATTTGAACAGAGGCTTCACCAAAGAAGATACGTGAGTGGCAAATAAGAGCATGAAAAGATGCTCAACATCATCAGCCATTAGGGAAATGCAAACTAAAATACTGAGATGCCACTACGCACCTTTGAGAATGGCTAAATTTCAAAGTACCTGACAATGCCAAGTACTGGCAAAAAAATGTAAAGCTATTGTAAATCTCATACATTGCTGGTGAGTAGGCAAAAACATGGAGCCACTCTGGGAAACAGGCAGTATTTTATATTTCAGTGTACACTTAGCCATACGACTCAGCAATCCCTAGTTTTCTAGGTATTTACCTAGAAAAACTAAAACGTATGTCGTGCAAAACATATGCATGAATGTTTTTATAGAAGCACTGTTCATAACCACCTCAAAGGGAAACAGACATATGTCTGTCAGCAGGTGAGTAGATAAACAAATTGTAGTTCACTCATGTAATGGAATACTACTAAGCAATATAAAAGAATGAGGAACTGATATACACAACAACATGGATAAATCTCAAAAGTTTTATGCTGCATTGAAAAAGCCAGTTTCCAAAGGTAACATACTGAATGAGTTCATAGACATAACATTCTCGAAAAAGGAAAAACCATAGGAATGGGAACAGATCAGTGGTTACCAGGGCAAGGAGTGGGGGGAGGGTTTGATGGTTCTGTAACCTGATTGTGGTGGCAGCTAAATGAATCTATGTGTGAAAATTAGTACAGCTACACAAGAAAAATGTTAATTTTAATGCAAGTTTAAAAATTCCAGAAAAATACTCAAATTGAGATATAATAATCGGCCATTTTCAAGTTTTACCTGTTCTCTCACTTTTTTGCTGCAAATTATTCATTGACATTTCAAATTAGTAACAGCTACCCATTCTGTGGAGAGCTTGGGGGAAAAATACTGATAAGTTTCTCATAATTAATCAAGGCTCTTTGTTCTCTAAATATAAGTATTTGACATAAGTACCTTTTATCCTATAGTCTGACGTCAGGATACCAGCAGACCCTAGTCTGAGGAAAATCCGGAGGCCAGTTCTGAGACATTACCAGTGCTGGGAAATGGAAATGTGTGGAAATCCTGGCGTGCACCATGCTAGAGTTAATACGCGAAATTCAAGAATGTGAGCTCCTTCTTCCTAAGGCCTTCTGTGACAACTTTATAGTAGTAACTTAGACATTAGAAAAAAAAAGCCCTGCAAATCAGGGCCTCCAGTCACTGAGAGGCACTAAGTAGTAATCTTGGTCATACGTTGAAGCTCTAACTCCTTCTGTGGTGACCACAGTGTCATCAGTAGGCTAAACCCATCCTCTCCCTCAAAGGTTAGCTTCTCCCACGTTCACACAGTAATAAGTGAAGGCTTGGGGGTCCTCTGCCTCTCTTTCCTAGATATTGTCCAAAGCTCCATGCATGAATTCTGCAGCTGCTCTGCCATCCACTTTATCTCCCCTTTCTTCTCCAAAGTCCCACTTTCCTGATGACTCTCTAAAAGGACAGGTGCGAGTCTGAAACTGGGCGTTGGATTAGACCAGAAACCTCATTTATAGAACTCCAGTCCCTCTAGCTCAGTCCCCAGACCTCGGATGTGCAGTCACGGTAAGAAGGCATGATTAGCCAGAACAAATGGCTGCAGCTTATTGCATGGGGACCAGGACAAAACTTGGAGGGGAGACTTACCTTGTTAGTTCCCAGCAGCTGTCTTTAGGTCCGACCACTAATGAGAGTAGAGGTGAACAGCTCTCTATTTGGAAATGCAGAGATATTCTGGACTGATTTTCCCAGGAGGATTGGCGCTTACTGCATAACGAGCTCTTAATATTTTTTCACTTTTTGTATTTCAATGTGTCTAGCTTTAAGGAGTTGAAAAGATTTAAAAGAGTTTCTTAACACTCTCCAGAGAAAAGGTGAGGTACCGGCCAACAGATAGACCACATTTAAATTACCCATCATGATTTCTGCATAAGGGATGACGAGGTCAAACAGAAAGGAAGAGATGAGCCATTTTAAACAAAGCTGTCCAGAGACCCAGGTGGGACGTTAAGTTAATGACCGCACTTCTCCGAGTGGACCAGCTGGCTGTAACCGGAAGCAGGAAAGCCTGTATATTAAGCCTCTTAACTTAGAGTCTCTCCTTGACTCTAGTCCTCAAAGTGCAACCACAGGGCCATATATCACACTGCATGATCTTCTCTAGGTCATCCATAAGTTTGCCCTTTATATAGCATACATTTTACACATATATTTACAAGTATATTTACAGTGTTTATAGTTTTTGCCATAAAATAACATACTACTTATGATATTTAATCTTAAATGGACACAATAATGCCTTCTTTCAAAAGCAAAACTAATTTTCTGATTGATTTTATGGGGAGCTTGTTGAAGCTGATGAGTGACAGTTGAGATAGAGTGTTCCATGGGTTATTTTGCTGCAACAATAAGTACATTTAAAGAAAAAATTGCAACCACCTCTACGTACTCAAAAGCTTTCTCAAATTCTTCTTAAAAATACTCACTGATTGACATCAGAATGAGTAAGATTTCTTAACACATAGTCTCTTTTTTGTATGTCCCTGTTTTCAAATGAAGAGAATAAATCCTATTTAAAAAAAAATTAGGAGTTGGCCTGGTGGCGTAGTGGTTCAGTTCCACACTCTGCTTTGGTGGCCTGGGGTTCAGGGGTTCAGATCCCAAGCACAGACCTATACACTGCTCAACAAGCCATGCTGTGGTGGTGTCCCACATACAAAACGGAGGAAAACTGGCACAGACGTTAGCTCAACAACAATCTTCCTCAAAAAAAAAAGAAGAAGATAGGCAACAGATGTTAGCTCTGGGCCAATCTTCCTAAGCAAAAAAAGAAAAAAGCAATTACCTCCAGGTGGTAGCTTTAGAACCTCTCACTCACAGATGCAATATCACACTGGCCTCTTAAGACATCAGAGCCATGCCTCTCTGGCAACCCTGTCTGCTCTCTCTTCTGTATCCTTAATCTTTCTTCTCACATCCCTACCAAACTGTTTGAATCATTGTGAGTCTATAATGTGCTTTGATAACTAGTAATCAAAACTCACTTACTTTACTTTAAAAAATTTTAGCAATTTTCACTGTTTATTCTGTTGTAACAGAATCATTATCTTAATACCGTCTTTCCTCCCACCAATGAAATGATGAATTTACTAAAAATGATATTCATCTATAACTAATAAAATTACACATCTGCCTTCCTATGGGTAGGGCCATAACTTACCCTGGGATCTTTCACACTGAGCCCAACAGAGGCAACAGTAGAACTTGCTACATGTTTGCTGAGCAAATGAATAACTATTATCACACTTCCCTTCTGTTCAGGAGGGAAAAAGTAGTACTTCTGGTAAATCCATGGCTGTGTCTGACGTCTATTTTTGGGTTTGGAAATTTTCTCTTTCTCTGCCTGCCCCTCACACCTCACCAAGAACTTCCTCCAATACTGAGCTCTGATTGTGGTTTTTGATCTAGCCTCTTTCCTCTGGAGATTTCCAATCCAAGATTAGGCAACTTGTGAATTGATTCCAGTGTCATTTAGCAGTTCATGTAACATCACCTTCTCCACCTCCACCACCCCAGAAATCAACCAAACATTTTTGTATTATATTTTAATAAATCTAAGTTCACATCCAACGGACAGAAGCAATGCTTCTCTTGAAAAAAAGAAATAAACAAACAAACAAAAAAATGAAGTTCAACACAAAGACAGTGCAACTGCCTAATAAAATAATTAAGAAATGGAAAGCATCTTTGGTTTATTCAGTAAACAAATAGCCATCATTTATTGAGAACTTACTATTGCCAGGCTCTGTACTAACCACTTAGAATATTTAATTTAATCATCACGACATTATGAGGAAGATGTAATTTTGATTCTTAAGTTCCAGATGAGGACACTGAAGCTTGAAGGAATGAAATAGACGCACAAAGTAGAGATAGAGGTGGCATCAGAACGCAAGTGATTCTGACTTGAGGAACAGGGCCCTGAAGCCCAATGCTATAATAGCCCCCGAATTTACATGCACACTTCAAGATTTTACACCAAGGCTGGGCAGATCTTTAAACATTCTTTTCTACTAGAGCCACAGTTACAGTCACATTTCGTTGTGTAATGTTCAGACGATTCTCTCCTGACCGCTACCAACGGACAAAATGGCTGAGAGGAACAAACTCTCCAGGCTCCAGGTGGAGTCAGCCCTCCATAGCTAGTGGTGATGTTTAAGGACGCTGTAACCAAGGGAAGTGGCCAAAGGTGTGAAAAATGAGAATGTAAAACAAAGAGAAAGCAGCTGAATTTCTAAGCCAACCAGCTCTATATAGAGTACCCTGGACTTCAGAGGATTGAGAAGAAAGTTGCCAGTTGTCACAAACCCAAACAGGCTGGTAGCAGGGCAGTTTCTGCCCAGGCGGGAGTGTAGCAGGTTGCAGCTGCCTGGATTTGCAGTGTGTCTTTACCTACCTCGGTGCACCCGCAGATTCCCCTTCCTGCCCATTTAATACTTAAATACCTAAAGTGCATTTTAAGGTCTTGCATCAGATTTGTCCTCTTGAAAAGCTATTAAGCTAGTTACCCTGCAGCCCAGAGGGTTCTTCTTCAAGTAAAACTGATTGCACCACACCATGGTTGTTAGAACCGACCTGCACGGCTGCCTGCATAATGCCTGTGAAAGGTCACCAGTACTTCAAGGATGAAGGCCTTTTTTCTTTTACAAAAAAATGGAAGAAAATGGTAAATCAGCTATTTTCAATTTTTCCAGAACAAAAACCGACCTAGAAGCCCAGCCACATTTTTTCCCTTCTCTTCAACATACTTATAATAACTGAATTCAATTGCAAAACCTTGGAACGAAAGTTATCTCTATATGTTATGACCTAAGCAGAAATCCATTTTAATTTCTATTCCTGTATCTAGATATTGATTCTATTCTTCAGATATCCCACCTGTAAGTGTGGAATTTTCTAGTCTTTGAAGACATAAAACAGAATCTGGGCCATTTTTTTTAATGATAAGCCAGTCCACTCTGCAGTGAAGTAATAAACAAGCTCCCTGCAAGGTGCCAACGGTGGGACCACAGTGAGAAATAGCTGATCTCCGGCATGACATTAGCTCAAAATGTGTGTCCTCCAGCCCACCTTGAGCCCGGGGTAAGACTGTGATGCATTCACACATGGTAGAATATAATAGGACTGCAAATTGTATCAAAGCAGTACATTAACAGATTATCAGATTATCAATTTTGCCTTTATATATACACCCACCTTCACACAACCCAGCCACCTGTAAGTATTGAGCTTTTAAAATCTCCCCTTCTCTCCAGTTTTCTATGAGCTGATTCTCAATGAACAGTATATTCAGAAGTTGAGAAACAGTATGTTTAACAGGAGGGAAGAAAGAAGTGAAGGAAGTTTCCGTGAAACTTGGCCTTTATTCTAAAGATAATATAGAGATTCTTTAAGTAGTCCATGGATGAAATGTGATTTGATTAATATTATTTCTTCTGACTTCCTTTAAATAGACAACTTTTTCTCTGGATCTCCTCTGACTCGTTTCAAGACATTAAAAATAGCTTTTTCCAAGAGGACGCAAAGAACTGAAAAGAATGTCCTCCGGAATTGTGAGGATAAGGACTTTGAAGGACAAGGCTCTTACTAATGCCTCTGCCAATCCAAAGTAAATAAGAGCAAAAAAAGACGTATTTCAATCTTTGAGCATCTTGTCCATAGTGGTTAAGATGAAACTGCTTTTATAAACAACTCAGGGATAAAGTTTCTGGAATCATAGGTGATTTTACTCTCTTAGCGGGGGAATGGGTCAGTGAACTGTGAGGTAACCTGGCTGTCTGGTCGGTAAGAATAGGGCGAAGGAGGTAGATAAGCAGATGTAAAAGGATCACAGTAGTCAGGCAGCCCTAAAAATTCAGCTCAGTAGCTAAATACTTTTGGAATTTTCCAGCTGGATTCTTTAAGTTAATTGACTCTGTGACACAGACCATAATAAAGATGGCAAAATTGAGGCACAAAAAGCTTAACTTATTTACGTAAGATCTGGTCCGAATTCCCACAGCTCTTTTACATGGCTTAACTGGTCCCTTTGCTCCACCGTACTATTTCCTTAGGTGTCCTGGTTTCAAAAAATGTGACATATTATCTGAAGTTTTCGCACTTGGATAACCTCAATCTTCATGTACTCCTAAGTACTGTGCTGTGTTTAAGACATAAATCTTTCACTCTTTCAGTTATCACTTAAAAGGAGTTAGGCATTGTGCTAGACAAGAGAGAGGAAAGGACATGCGGGGTGGCACCCTTTAAAGGGAGAAGGGAATACACAATATGCAAAGACGAAATAGCTGCGTAATTACCCCAAGAGGTATAGACAAGAGGCTCAAACACTAGATAAGGTATTGTGTGGGGAGAAAGGAATATTGTCATTCAAGAAACAGAGGCAAAATTAAGCAGGGTGTGTGTTCTCTGAAGAATGACATACAGTTCTTCCCCCAAAACTACATGCTCTGCAAATAAACATCAATAAAATAGAGAAGCTTGAAATACTGAAAGTGCAATAGGACAATAAGGAAAGTGAATTTAGTAGGCATTTAAAAAGTGTTAGAAGAATGAATGAATAGATAAACAAATGGTGTTAGTGAGAGGTTGAACTAGAAATCTCTAAATAATAATAATAGATAAATAATTTCTAAATCTAAATGTTCAACAGTTCTTACCAAAAAAAAGAGGTGGGAAATGGCCTGAACTTGCCCCTTGCTCTCAGTGAACTTTCCAAGCCTTGCCATCTGCTTCCTCAGCGGACCACAGCGAACACGAAGAATTGAAGAAAGGTATTGCAGCATTTGTTTTGGGGAAAAAGAGTGTGCTCTGGGTATTTTTTTATCCAGTTAGGAATGTCAGCCTCCAGCCTCATCTCTCATCTCTGGTCCAAGACGGAGGCAAACGAGGCTGATGTGGCTCTGTGCTACGCCCTTTCTCGCTTCCATCGCATCCATATTCTCAGGGCTGGATCCAGTTTTATGAAAAGCGTACCTTAGACAATTTGGAAGGGGGTGATTTTAACAAATACAAAGTTACAAGTACAACCTTAGCGACACAGCCTTCGAAGGAGCCCAGGCCAGTGAAGGAGCCTTGCAAGCTTAAGCGGCCGCTCTGCGGGACCCCCGTGTAAACTCTGCTTTTTGTGACTGGGTGCCTCCCTCCACCCTTCTCTGTCTTCACTTGGGTACTGAAATGTTACAAGCTTATGCAATCTCCTCTGACCCTTGACACCCAAACAAGCGGCACAGTCACTCCAGAGGTGCTGCGTTTTTCTGTCGTTGATACCATTATTTAGTTGTTTTGTGATCATTTATGTGCCTCTTGGAGACGCCGCTAGACGGTGGGCCCCTGGAAGACAGAGTCCTCCCCATTGTTAGCCTTCCAGTCCACCTTACAGGGCTCTTGATGAAAGGTTAATTGCATGATCAGATAAACTATGCTTTTTGTTACACAAATTGCCCATGCTTGAAGTGACAAAGTACTATTATATTTGTATAAACTTACAAAGTTTTTTTTTTTCACTTGATTGTGCTGTTGATTAAAGAGCAGAGCCTGAACAGCAGGTGAGTTTTCTCACATTTCTTTCTCATTCCAGGAAGAGTGTTGATTTTAAAGAAATGTAGAATGTTTCAAAAACTGAAATATTCAAGCAGGCAAAAGGCTGCAGTCCTCTTGGCAGCAGCCCAGTAGAACCCCTTATTCTTCCTAGTCGTGATTATCATTTTCACATGGAAATTCTGGACTGGAGTTTTGCAAGCAAAACAACAAAAGGTTCGATTGGGAAATACAACCAGTAAAATCTTTGATTAACAAAATATATTGTGCAAATAACAATGGGACGTTAAGTATACCATTTAGTGAATGTATCATAATGAAATTTTAAAAAAAATCATCTTGTACTATTTGCCGGGTTGTGACTTGGATTCACACAGAGGGAGAATAAAAAGAAATGACAATAAGCCTGAAGTTTTGCTTCTCTAAGATTATTTTTTGTAGCAATGCCTATAGGAGCAATTAAATGGGAAAATAGAAAACATACTAGCTGTTTATTTTTTTATAAAGTCACAATGAAACATATAAATATAGAACTACATTAAAGCAATAAGTTATTTAAAAACATTAAAAAAAACCATAATGTTTTGTGTACCTTTTTAATCCCATGTCTTCCCCAAAGACATTTCTGTTTCTAAGATTCGCTTGCCTTTATTTCAGTCTTACATAGCTGATAAGCATCACTTAAGATTTATTATTTTCAATATTTAAATATTACAAGATGTAGATATTATAACAACGAAATAGAGATAAATAATACAGATGGCTAAATTATAAACAGCTTAAGGGCTAAAGCAGTGTATTTAACAGATTTACATAGATACCGATGATTAAAATAATACAGATGGAACAACATGGTTTTTGTTTCTGACTTGCTTTCAATCAGAGCTCCATGCTAAAGGTCAAGTCTACCTTTTCTTTGAATTCATCAGCAAATATTTGCACATGGACCAGTCATAGGACTGCGACCGTGTGATGTCACTTTTTTTTCCTCTTTTATATATAATTCTCAAATGACAAAGGGGAGAACAAGATCAAACAACTACCTAGAGCGTGTAGGTTTATGACTATTATCTCATACAAAGGACCTTCTCCAGGTTAAGAAGTCTCTTAGTGAGAAACTGTTGAAATTGTGGTATGATCTGAAGTCACCTGTGTTCATTCATTTGATTTTCAAAATGATATGGATTTTTAAAAATTCAGTTTTTCCAACTTCAGCTTCCTAATCCACTTCTATTTCACTATCAGCAAATAAGATATCAAGAAAGGGTATAGAGAATAGAAAAAGCGACTATTTGTATTCTCATAAAATATATTCTTAGACCAGCCTTTTTAGTTGTTTGACAGAAAGATCACTATTTCAAATTATAAAAAAAATTGCACAGTGGAAAAGAAATAGTTGTTGGCATTATTTTGATTTTATTAAAAAGGAGAATTTGGGGGGCAGGCCCAGTGGTGCAGAGGTTAAGTGCGCACATTCTGCTACGGCAGCCCAGGGTCCACCGGTTCAGATTCCAGGTGTGGACATGGCACTGCTTGGCAAGCCATGCTGTGGTAGGCGTCCCACATATAAAGTAGAGGAAGATGGGCATGGATGTGAGCTCAGGGCCAGTCTTCCTCAGCAAAAACAGGAGGATTGGCAGCAGTTAGCTCAGGGCTAATCTTCCTAAAAAAAAAAAACAAAAGGAGAATTTGGTGACCATCAATGAAATTATCAATTTTCCTCAATATAATCACCATACTTAAAGGAGTAGTGTAATTCCAGAAACTATCATGTAATTAAATTAAATTTCAGGAGTGTTTTTTGTATTCATACTTTGAGAATGTTGTTTAAAATGTGTTCTCACTCTACTGTGTGCGTTCAAAGATCTGCTGTCTCCTTTGCTTTGAATTGTATAAGCTACTGTGTTAGCTATAGATTTTAGCACCTTCGTTTACACTGTAACCAAATTAGCTTGAAAACAGCTGAAAATTTTATAGATATACTTATTTTGTTGACCTTCACTATGTTTCAAGGAAGTGGGATAATTTCATCATTATTTGCAAGCTAAATTCACTCTAAAGTTTTCATGGAGAAAAGATGAATTTAAAAATACAACATGCCGAATTATCAAATTGGAATGCAGTTTGCTTTATTCACATATTTTCTTCTGAGGGAAAGAATTAAAAGAAGAGGAAAATAAGGAAAAAAGAATGGGGAAGAAAGGAAAAAGGGGAGTGAAGAGAAGGAGAAAGGAAAAGGAAAAAGAGGAGGAAGAAAGACATGGCACTTTTTCAGGCCATTTTCAAACTGAGTCACTTGGTTTGCTTCTAAGCAGAAAAGGATTCTATATTTTTCTTTAAAAATTTGAAAATAAATTTTAATATTCAATAGTTATCGAGTGGGTTGTAGAACTTTAAAAAGATGGTAAAACTTATAAAGAAAAAAGAAAATTAAGCTCTAATGTTTTCTTGATTTGAAACCTAAATGAGCAGACGAAGAGCTGCTCAGCAGGTTGATTTCCCACTCGCTATTAGCCTGCATCAACAGTCATGTCCTCAGAGTTCCGAATCCTGTTTTCATTTGTTTGTGTCTCCCTGGTGTGATGTTAATACTCCCTGTAAGCTCAGTACGTGCAAATCATAAGAAAAGCCACAGCTCACTGAAGTCTCTATTACTGAGGCTTCAAGTGGCCAAGCAATAGAAAATAAACAGACCCCAGAGCCCAAGAGACAGATGATTTGAATAATGAGGGAAGTGCAAATGGATGTCGGCTCTGATGATTAGAGAATGGGTGTGGGCTCAACTTCTAGATGTGTAAGAATGAGGGGTGTGAGAGAAGAGTGGAGAATTATACTCCTCAGTCGCAGGTCAAGGCAATCATATTCAAAGAAGAAACACAATCTCTATGTGAAAAATAACGATGAACCAGAATGTGCAGTGAACTATGTAGGACGGATTAAGCATATTAATTCATTGTCATTTTGTTTGCTCATTTCCAGGGTAGTCATTGACTATTCAGTGGAATGAAGGTGGGGGGAGTAAGACCAAGATTAAAGAAAAAGAAATTAAGGAGGGAGGGAGGGAGGAAAGAAAGGAAGAAACTGTCAGGTCAACTTCTTAACTCACTGTCAAAGAGAAGCTAAAAGCTCTTATTAGGATTTCGCAGGCAAAAAAGTAGTATTTTAAATATCTTGTGACAAAGAGATTCTATATGAATTGCTGATGTAATTCAATAAATTTGTATCTTGCATCAATGAAAAATTGTGTATTCATATCACAACCTTATTGTTTAAATATCTATGCACTTACGAGAATGTGTTGAATGAGTTTGCCCAAAGAACATATTATGAGTCCTTGAATATATGAACTTTTGTTTGTAAATTGAAAATTCTTTGTTTTCTGGGTAAGCATTTTGTGCAGAAGTAATGCTAAATACAGTATTGGTTTCACTGAATATTTTTAATCCCATAATTAAAAAGTTTGCCTAAAGTATTTAATTAGAGTACAACATGAAAACTGTCTCTAGTGGGAGTGTGTGGACTCTAATTTCTGTGATATAATGATGCAATCATTTTTGAGCACAGAATTGTTAGAACAGGAGATTATCTTTACTAAAATATTTCTTGTATTCATACTAGAATTGAATTTGGTTTATATGCCTAAAACATACAGCTCTAACTATAAACTCAAATCGTATTTTAGCTAAATACACAACAAAACGACAATTTGTTCATTCAACCTTTAGTGAGTGACTCTGTGCCAGGTACTGATGCTCTAAGCCCTTGGAACACAGTAGAGAACTCCGGTCCTCCTGAAACTCGCATTCTAGTGAGAGGAGACAGACAATAAGCAACCACCGTAATAAATGAGGGAACTATCTAGTATGCTTGAGGTAACAAGTACCATGGAAAAATAAGAGAGCAGAGTGACTAATATTGGAATTGTTGGGGATGGGAAGAGATATTCAGCTTGCATTTTAAATAGAGAAGTAGTCTAAATTTGAATCTATTTTGAAAGCCAAGCAAATAGAATTTCCTGATGAATTGTATACCTGTTTTGTGAGAGAGTCGTAAGTGAAGGATGGCTCCAAGGTTTTCAGCTGAGCAACTGACAGGACAGGATTGCTGTCAACTGAGATGAAGAAGACTGCTAATAACTATCTAGGTGCCAAATCCAATGAGCTTTTCCAAGTTATGATCCTTAACACTGTTAAGTATTCTAATTTTACTTGAATTCCCCTCCTCCCGGAGTTTTGGTGACATCCTGAGTCTCTTACTTGTCTCTCTGGATGTTCCATCTATCTCCTTCACCAACACCTCTTCCTCTTACTGGTTCTTACATATTTATGAACCCCCAAGGCTCTTTCTTCTACCCTGTTCCCTAATTCTCCACTCTTTCCAGGAAAATCACATCTACCGTCTACTTCCGTCCTTCTACCATCATCCCTTGATACTTATCTTGGTTGTTTACTCTGTAAATCCTTCTCTAACAAGGTCATCCCCAAATTACTTCATACTCCCACCCAAAATATCTAATTCTAGTTTTAGCAAATTAGCAACTTAAACAAATACATCTTCTCTTTTCTCCCCTTCTCAGCCCTTGGCAACAAAAATGTAGAAATTATAAAATATTTAAAATATTGTCATGCTTCAAATAAACAACACAAGTCTCTATAAATGAAGGGGAGAGAAAAACCCAGAATACAGAACATATAAGCTACTGCTGCAGCAGGTCAAAAAGACTTGGATACTGGTCTACGGAAGTTTTCCACTCACTTGGAAACAGAACAAACCTGGACTTGTGCAAGGTGAAAAACTAGATGTAAGGCCCCACATAAAAAGCTAGAAATCTAGAAAGGCTTCATCTGAGACAAATGATATTGAAAACAGCCACTCGTTTATCTACAAAGGAAGCCTGTGTCTACCACAGTTGAGCAAAAGGAGCAGGGTAGGGACCGTATGAGGATAGAGTTTAATGAAAGAAATTCAGACCTTAAGCCTATGCTCTCCTTGGTGCAACCTTTGAATTAATACTATTAGTCCTGCATGAAAATATCAGGCAAGATGAAAAATTAACATAAAAAATAGTACAAACTGAGGAAACCCCTGAAGCTCCAAGAAACTACTATCTAGGAACGTTTCCACAACTCAGGGCAAAAGTCGAAAAGACAAAAAAAAAAATTAAGAATGAGCACATAATTAAAAAATTTCATATCATATGAGGAGGTGACCTCTCATAAGAGTCAGGAAACAGGAAAATTAACACCCACAGAAATTTAAATTAATCAAATTATTGGAAAAGAACTATAAAGTAAAGCACTTTTTAAAGGTACTGGAATCCTTGAAGAAAGAAGAAAGCACATTAAAAAAAAAAGGCATGAAAAAAAGCCAAAGGCAAATCTTGCAAAGAATGTAGGATTGTAGGATTGCCTTATAGTCATAGCTTCTTTATATTTAGACATAGGTAATATTTGATACGAGAAGATTCCCTCTTTTCAAGCTACTATTACCATGAACGTTTGGGGACGTAGACAACTAATCACATGATTGCTTATGACCATTCATGTATTACTTTTGTTACAACTACATTTTAAAACTAGTATTTTACAAAACAATATTTTAATTTATAAATAGTGCTTTTTTCCTGCACTTCTATTTCATGATCTTCTAAAATTTTTACAAACCATAGAAAACTAAATGGCCCCCAAAATATGATAGTAAATTTCATGAAAGTTCACTGGCCCATGTTTGAGAAATGCTGTTCTAAGCAACAGCAAGGTCAAATTTGCAGCCTTTGACAAAGACAGGTTTAAGAGTAGTTTAAGAATCTTTGATAATTACATGGAACTAAAACTTCTAGCACGTACTGGCCTATCCTACACTGTAAGAAAGGCATTCAATTTAGTTCTTAGGTTAATAATTCAGAAATGCAATCCTTAAAAATTTGTGAACCTTTTCTTAGCCTTTTTATTAATGTTTTAGAGAGAGAATTTGCAACTGATAATGTGCAGTACCAGCGGCTCTGGAGCTAGAAATAATGCCTGTGATAGTGAGTAAGTCAACCAAATCACATTAGTTGGTGACATTTTCTGTTAACTAAATAGTAATCAATGAAGTTGGTAACTTTCCAAGATCAATTAAAAGTTGGTACAAAGGTAATAATAATGATAATTTATATTTAGAGACAAATATTATGTAGGTGCATTTCCTGGCCTAAAAAATCCAATAGGGGCCATACACTTTTGCCCTTCTTTGACCTTGCAATTCTCTGTCTACAAACTTCTGTTCTTCAAGAAATAAACATGGCTTTTCATGTGCCATTCCCTATGTGAACCAATCTCTTTCTATGTAGAGCTCATCACTTTCTTATCTGGACTACAAAATGCACTTAAAATTTTCCTGGACTACAGAATGCATCACTATATTATAATCATTGGTCAACCCATTCTTTTCTCAAAAAGATTAAACATAAGCTTCTGAAAAAGCAGAAAACACGTGTGGTCCGGTGCCTTGGAAAACATCTGACAGATTCTATTGACAAACACTTTAGTGCTAAACAAAGTAAGCTGCTTTGAATCCCTTTACCTCCTCATATACGGCACATGGTAATGCTTAAATACATAGCACAGTAAGCAGTCCATAAAATCAAAACAAAAGATTTGTTTATCTTCTATTAGCAATAAATATACACGATGATACCAAGAGGAATTCATATGCACAAACTGGGAAAATTTAGTAACTAGAAACATCTAGATAAACCTAGTGATTTAACAAAAATTAAAATGTTTAGCATCTCTAAAACTATGTGCTCTTGTTCATGTGCGTCAATCAAATTAATCTATAAATTGGTAAAATCCATTGTATTGATCAAGTGTTCTATATTACAAAGTATATTATTAAATCTCACAAACTTTCAATGTAGATATGTGTGTATGTAATAATTGAGTATGATGATAAAAGAATTTAATTTTACTTTAAATTATACACTTTGTTAAAGTAGAATTATCCACATTATTTTTACTCTATTCTAGAAAATGCCCGAAAAATAAAGTTCCCTCAAAACGTCCCCAGTAATAAGTGTTCGATGAGTGAATCAACTGAATGAATATGCCTATTTAAAACATGATTTTACAGTGTTGATTTCAATTTATATTTATCAGTTAGTAACTTGTGAATTTGCCTAAGCAGATCTCTAAAACGCGTTTTCATCAAGTAGGTTCATCTAAATATATCCTTATTTAAAGACTTGTCAGTACAAAAATTAAACCATATTGTTTACAAGATGATCACATAGGTGATGGAACTATAAAGAAAAGCTAACCACTGATTATCAGGCAGTAGTTATCCCTGGGGGAAGGGAGTAGACTATGACAAGGAAGCCGTGTATAGATCCTCTTAGGAATGCAGCAATATCTTGTTTACTGACGTGGATGGTGACCAGATGGGTATTTGCTTTATAATTATTTGTAAAGCTGTACATATGTTCTATGCATGGTACATATTTTTTTCATAATTTTTGTTTGTTTTTGTTTTGTTTGTTTTCTCATTATTTGAGCTAAAGTTTCTTTTTTTTAATTTTATTTATTTTTAATTGCAGTAACATTGGATTATAACATTATATAGCTTTCGAATGTACATCATAATATATTTCGAATTCTGTGTAGATTACAACATGTTCACCACCCAAAAACTAATTATAGTCCATCCCCTCACATGTCAGCCTAATCACCCCTTCCCCTGTGTTAACCACCAATCCAATCTCTGTTGCTATGCGTTTGTTTGTCATTTTTTTAATCTTATACTTATGAATGAGATCATACGGTATTTGACTTTCTCCCTCTGACTTATTTCACTCAACAAAATACCCTCAAGGACCATCCATGTTGTCACAAATGGCTGGATTTCATCATTTCTTACGGATGAGTAGTATTCCATTGTGTATAAATACCACATCTTCTTTATCCATTCGCCCAAAAATAGATTTGCTTACGCTATCTATATTAGTTCTCTAGGGCTGCTGGAACAAAGTGCCACAAACCAGGTGACCTAAAACAATAGAAATTCATTCTCTCCCAGTTCTGAAGGCTAGAAGTCTAGAATTAAGGTGCCAGTGTGTCCTGCTTTCTCCGAAGGCTCCAGGGAAGAATCTGTTCCATGCCTTCCCTTAGCTTCCGGTGTTGCCCACCATCCTCGACATTCGTTGGCTTGTAGAGGCATCACTCCAGTCTCTGCCTCCGTTGTCACATGGCATTCTCCCTGTGTGTCTCTTTGTGTGACTCTTCTCTTCTCTTAAGAACACCAGTCCTATTGCTTTAGCACCCACCCTGATTCAGTATGACCTCGTCTTAGCTTGATTTCGTCTGCAAAGACTCTATTTCCAAATAAGGTCACGTTTACAGGTACCAGGGGCTAGGACTTCACCATATGCTGTGGGAGGAGGTGGGGGAAACAGAATTCAAGCCCTAACAGCATCTATCTCAGAAACCTTGCTAATGATAATAAGAAAGGAAGGTTAGAGCTATTCTTATTTAAATTATATGCAGGCTATTTTTACAGATTCAGTATTTATTCTTTCAGTAACTTGGTTGGTATTAATGGTAAAGAGAGTATGGCATCCATGGCAATGTGCATGAGAAAGAGAAAGAGAACAAGAGAGCTACCAGAAATGAAGTGCTATCATGAGTCGGGCCTGAGTTAAACTTGGCCACATTCATCTATCCCATTAGTTAAACGTTCAGTAAACGAGATTCACATTGTAAAACTAAGACAATGATGCTTATGGCGAGAGCCTGGCCTCCCTGTTCTTTCAGTGTCTGCTTTTTTACTTCTCTGGATTCTTGATCATGTTTGTCTTGCTTTTTGTTGCTTTTGCAATTGTTGGTTCTCAAACTTGCAATTAAAAGTTAAGTAAAAGTTTTTGTTTATTTTGCAGCAGTATTCTTAAATATTTATGAAGGATCTTAAGTCTGACTCGCTTTGAGGAAATATAGGTGAATTAATAATTGATGTGGGTGCTTTGCAGAAAATTAAAGGTTGGAAGCACGTGTTGAAAAATTCAATCATCAATGGCTAAGACAGCAGATGCTATTTATCTAAAATCTTGCAAAAAATGTACAGTTAGGTTCTTCCTTCCATCCAAGTCAACTGAAACCCTAATGATTCATTTCAAGTTCTCAGATTCCAAGACCTAAAGCTGGTCAAAGACTAGACAGTAAAAAAGAAAGAGAAATTTCAATTCCTTATCTCAGAATTATTAAGAATGCTGCTTATTTGCACAGAACTGTAAATAAGTAGGAAGGAAGATTCTGTATGTTCTGTGTTATATGGGCCCAGAGGCAGAAGCCATTTATGGTTTTAGTATTCATCTATAATTATAGAAACCATCTTGTTTATTAGCCATTTTGGCACAAAATAGCTTTAAAGAATAATTGTATCTCTTACACATGCACATTCATTTATGTATTTAAAGTGAATAAAATAAAGAAAGACAAAGATGCAGAAAATGTTGGGTTAAAAATACTTGCCCCCACTGGGCATAGGGATTCCAGCCGCTGGTAGAGGAGCAGCTCACACTTTTGCACAAGATTTATGGAACTTGCAATGTTGGCTGGAAATATTATTTAGAGGGCAACCTTTCTATAAAAGTTCAGCAATTTTATTTCTGCCTAGAGAATGAGCGAAAGTTTTACCTGAACACTCTCAGACTGTTCTTGAGGCAGAAGATTGGAAAGCATAACCTCTATGAGTCCTTATCAAAGCCTCATTTTCTTTTCTTTTTTTTTTTAATTGGTGCCTGAACTAACAATTGTTGCCAATCTTCTTCTTCTTCTTTTTTCTTCTTCTCCCCAAAGCCCCCCAGTACATAGCTGTATATTCTAGTTGTAGGTCCTTCTGGTTGTGCTGTGTGGGACGCCACCTCAGCATGGCCTGAGGAGCGGTGCCATATCTGTTCCCAGGATCCAGACCAGCGAAACCCTGGGCTGCCGAAGCAGAGTGCATGAACTTAACCACTCAACCACAGGGCCGGCTGCCAAGACTCATTTTCTTATCTCACACCAGAAGAAAAAAAAAATCACAGCGTAAATTCAATGAGCAACAAAGTATACTACTCTTGTACCTTTAAGCCATTACTTGCTCTCTAGCCTTTTTGGAGGTATCATTTTTTAAAGGGCATTTATTCATCTAACCAGATTTAGCGCCTCTTTTACTTCTTTGCAATAAAATTCCCCATAACTTGATGGAATGACTTTTACAATTCTGGTTTTCTCGTCTCTGCTACTGGAAGCTCCCCTTAAAGCACCTGCCCTTCTAAGGAATGGTTGGTGTCATCAACTTGCAATACACAGGGCAGTACTTTATATATTAATTGAAAATATGAATCAGGAAAAACTTTCCTGGGTTCTCTCGAAGGTGACAATTTTCATGTTTCTCATGTGGGCAGACTTTGAAAGTCATCTCCATCCCTAGTGTATCTAAGGTGTCCTGAAATCTGAAATATTTTTTCCCAGTGTATCAGAATTGACTATTTTTTCTGAAGACTCCATTTAATGAAAACCCTTGTATATTTAGCTGGTCAAGCCAAAGTAGTCAAAAAAAAGAAAGCTGTGTCTCCATCGCAAAATTGACTGAAATCTTCATTGTGGGGAAACACTGGAGTTGAAGCAGTGATTTCTCAATAGTCTAATGAACGAAGGTGTCAACAAAATGCCCTCGCTTCATTTGGCTCCTGCGAAGTATCCTTTGGCCACTTAATTGAGGTCACTGAGCTTACGGAGTCCCATAGAGAACTGAAGTGCCTGCACATCTCATTGCTTCTTACATTGCCAAATGATCGTCTTTATTCAGTTCAAGTAAAATTAGTCTATTCTTCCCTAAATGCCTACTTCCTGTCTCTTCGAATTAAATATATACCCTGGGATACTAGTTAATGCTCCCAAAATGTGCTAACACATATTTTTGTCCACAGTCTACTATGAAGTGAAAAAGTAATGTGCTCCTGAATAGCTGGCTCCTCCAAGTAGTTAAAATTATAACAGTGGTTTCCACGCATCCTTATGTAGTGTGTCTTCTTGGTATAATCTCTGCAAAATCAGTAAATTTTGTTCTACATTTAACCAATGTATGCAAGGAAACACAAGAGAAATGCTTTCAAAGCTTAGAAAGGACTGGACTGAGATTGTTCATCTGGTTTTCAGTTATGTTAGTAAACTCATCCTGCATCATGCGTGAAATACGTATGTAGTCTATACAATGAAAAGTAGCTGCTCAGTATCCCGTGTTTAAAAATAGACACCAGTTTAATAAGAGTAATTTAGGTTAGAACTTAAAATAGTCTTCCTAACTTTAAAGCTGTAGTGGATGCTGTGATGAGCGGCCATATCCCTCCTCAGGACTGCAGAACTTACTCCTCCAGCTGCCAGAAGAGTTGTCCTTAGCTCTCAGTCTTTTCCAGGAACTGCCCTTTGGAAAGTGCCTTGGACTAAAGAGAGCTGTCTTGCCCAACTGCAAGGCTTCTTCCTGGGACAGTGGTATTGAATGACTGGTGTAAATTATAAATATATATGCTATATATGCTATAATATATATTATATGTTCTGTAATATATAACATAAACTATATATAACTATACAGTATAAACTACCAGTGTAGTATAGTATATATACTATACTAATATATATTAGTATATAATGTGTACAATATAATATTTAATACAGAATAAAACTATTAGTATATAGTATGTAGAATTAGTATAGTATATAGAATGATATGTGGTTTACTAGTGTAGTACATAGAATATATAGTATATAGAATAGAAAAGTGTGTATAGTATAGTGTCTGGAATATATAGTATAGTATATGGTTTAAAGTATAAACTATTAGTATGGTATATAGTACATAAAATAGTGTAAAGATCCAGCACCTTCTCTGAAGTATGGGATAACTTTGCTGTTGAGACAGCATCATAGCTCCAACTTCTCTCTCCTTCCAGTCCTGCCTCCTCCCCCGTGCCCCCTCCTTCCCCTCCCTCCCTTCTCTTCACTCTCACTCCCAACCCATCTTCTCTTCCCTCTCCTCTCCCTACTCCCTTTACCTTTCCCTTTCTTTGCGTCTCCTCTCTTCCCTTCTGTGGCTGTTGATCCGGAGAGTGATCCCTAATAAAGTCTTGCACATAATCTCAGTCTCAGAGTCAGCTCCCCAGGAAACACAGCTGCAACCAATGTTTAAGAAAGATGAGAATTCAACCCAAGTGAATTTGTGAGATTCCTTTTCTGGATAAAATTTTTAAAAGAATAAAATAAGTGATTATCTTTCTGGAATCATTTAGGTCTGAACCAACCTAGAAATTTTTTAGATTACATGATGTTGATGTCTTAATTGTGGGATGTGTTGAAATAATTTTAAAAAATCCATCAGCGTACACATAAGAATGATTCAACAGCAGAAAGCAAGTATGAATCCTATTAAAAACAAAAAGTGATTTCACCAGTGATCCACCTCTGTATATTTCCAACATTCTTTTATTTTTCCATTGACAGTTATTCTTGCTTGCTAATTTTTTCACCTTGAAATGACACATATATTCATTCATTCATTTCAAATCAAATATGCAGTCTGTCTGCCTCTGATGATGCAGTCTATCTCCCTTTTGAGTAAACTACAATGACTTTAATGAAGTTCTAGAAGCTCATCTATATGCACCATTGTCAAAAGAACCACATACATTATTGAAAAGCATCAGCAACCCCAAAATTTTGATGCTAACATCAACAAGGGGCCCTGGCCATTGCAGTTGGCAAAGAAGCACCAAGTACTGAGTTGCTCTGCCTTACCAACAGCTTCTTATCTCTGTTTAAAATCTCTGCGCTTTTATCTTAGAAGGAAAAAAGTATCATTCAGGAGTCTTCTGGGTTTTTTTGAAAAGTTTTCAAACTTGTTTAACTTTCACATTATTCTAATTCATGAGCAGCTGCTTTGCATATAAAAATCCTGCCATCATTTCAGAATGGCTACCCGTGTCTAAAATGATGGCACATGCCTACGCTGAAAAAGAGTGTTCTCCTTTACATTTTAGTATTCTTGTCTCATTACACAGTTAACGTTCTGTTTCATCATCTAATGTAACATAATATGACAAGTAAGATTTAAGGAAAGAAATCATTTTTTATATTAGGTAGCTACTTTCTACTTGAAAAGCTGATATCTGTCTCCACTTCCCTGAACACACCAAATAGAACCACAGCTTAAGCCAACATCTGCTTGCAGACACTGGTTAATGAGTTCATGGCTGACTTTTTAAAAATCTGAGTAGCTTGGCATATCACATTCCACCAAAAAATTATGACATATGATGTTTTATAGCTTCCAATTTGCTTGAAAAGGCTGTGTTTTTCTTGTGTATCATCTTTTCCTGTCTTGTTTATATATTTTACCACCTACATGGATTCACACAAAAATATCAAGCTCCTTTTCATTTCCTTAATTAAGACAAACTACATAATTCCATAATGCCAATGGAGAAAAATATTGCTAAGTTTTGTTCCTTCTAAGATAAAAGCACAGAAAAAGATGGGCCAAGACTGTCTTTGCTTCCCATATGTTCCAATCTTGAAGAGAATGTACTTTTTTTGCCCCAGTTAATGTGGTGCCCAAGAATTTCCAGGTACAAATATGTCATTCTCCCTCCTATAGCATATATTTCATTATCTGGATAATATTTTCATATACTTTTATAACATCAAATGTTAAATGTTTATTATCTCTTCTGAAACTTTTAAAATTACATCAACCATTAATTTTAATATTAAACATATTTCATATCAAGGGTCAGCCTGGTTTCATAGAGGTTAAGTTCACATGCTCTACTTCAGTGGCCTGGGATTTGTGGGTTTGGATCCCGGGCTCAGACCTATAAACTGCTCATCAAGCCATGCTGTGGCAGTGGCCCACATACCAAAAAATAGAGGAAGATTGGCATAGGTGTTAGTTCAGCAACGATCTTCCTCATCAAAAAAAAGGAGATTTCTCATATCAGAGGATCAAATTTTAAAGTGTTGACATTGAATTCTTCAATCATCCTCCACCAACTTTATTAGTATTGTTTACATTGTTGCTATTATTAGCTCTGTGTTCAACTTTTGATTTGTACCTCATTGACTCTGAGATAAAACAATGGAAATTTCCTATGGGGAAAATGTCTTGAAGTTTAAGGCTAAGTGTCCTTTTCTTATTTAAAGACAGTACCTTTAATAGAAAGTAGCAATGGTGTTGAGGGGAAAAAAAATGACATTTAAATTTTTTAAAAGTCTGTCCTAACCTATTTAATTTTTACAAAACATTGATTATGTAACTGATAGACAATAGAATTTTAAAATTCTAGTTTCTTAATAAGAGGTTAATCTAGCCTACCACCTGTTTTTGTATGGCCCACAAGCTAAAAATGCTTTTCATATTTTTAAATGGCTACATTGTAAGCGGTTATAAAAGTACCTATGTAGAATCCTTGATTTTGCCTCTTAACCTGTAAAGCCTAAAATATTCATGATGTGTCCTTTTAAGAAAACATCTGCCAGCCCCTGATCTGGAGGAAAGCATCAGTGTGCCTTGATTACCGCTAGGACATAGTTTTCTATGACAGCTGTGGTCACTGAGGTCAGAAACTACTACCCTCAGAAAATATAAGCAGTTTGGATGAGTGTAGGAAGGGCATTTTGGGGAAATGCTTATTTTCCCACCTGTGTGCTGTTTTTATTTATTTTATCTTTTAGTTGTCAGTCCAGTATTTTTTTCCCCATTTCTTCATATGCTTTTTCATCCAGACAGAAATGCTATTCACTACATAGATTTCACCTATTTGTGGACACATGGGGACTGTGATGTTATCATCTGTCCGCCTCATAAACTCAATGGTGTTACTGGTGTTGACATAACTGAATAATGAATACACATAAACTAAATTTAAAATAAATCAGTTATAAATATAAAATATGTTTTAAAGAAGAGAAAGATGGTAGACTTTTCCCTGGCTGAACATTGGGTAGGGCCGTAGGCATAAAATTTGTGTAAATTGAAAACATGCTAATAACTGACATGAACTATCAACTTAGACAATGTGTTCACTTAGTAAAATTTCAGTTTTGTTAAAGATTTTGCACTTTAGCCTTTTCTTGTAGAATTTTGACATGAATATTCTACTTGCTGATGTCAGTAAGTTTGTTATTCATGCCCCAGACATTGAATTCTGAGGAAGCTTCCTTAAGTTGCAAGGAGTCATCTTTTATTTAAAAAAAAAACTTCTATCCGTAAAAATGAACTTTCTATGTTCCAGTTGTATGACTCTGCTCTAAATAAATAGTATTTTAGTACCTAGATAAGTAATGCCTTTCTGAAGTGTCATACATGCTGTATTCTGCCTTTCTAAATTATTGCATAACAATGAGTTTCAAGAGGGTTGAACATCAGACTGGATGTTTCATCTTAAGATCCAGAACAAGTAACACATTCTATGTCAGGCAGGTCTAGTTGTCTGGGTTGTTCAAAATGGAAAAAGACAAAAACCACATAAATCCTAAATTGTGATTGGGGATAGGATACAAGACAGCTGTCATCTGAAAAATAACCTCAATCGTTTCATTTTAGAGAAGAAAGGAACTGAGCCCCAAGGGGAGAAAGCAGAGTTCTACAGGTCCTTCTAACACTTAACTTCTATGATTTTTATTTCTAAATGAGTAAACATGAGCTTCTAAATTTCTTCAGACTTGGAGCAGAAGAAAATAGTATCTAACGCAATTCAAAACAGCTTTAGGAAGCCATCCTGCTGGTATCATGACATTTCTTTTCTTGGTACGTTTTTCTTCCAAAGTCAGTTTTTTCATTTAGCACCAAAAGAGACTACACTGCAGCAATCAGAAAAGAAATAGAGGTTTTATTTTTAAAACGTGTTAAGTCTACAAGTGACTAAAGAGTCTTTGCTACCAAAAATAGCCTAGGTAAAGGAGGAAATTTTTTGCTTTAAACAGCATGCAGCCATAAATGTGGCAAACTTTCCATTACCCAGACACCGGGGAGAAGGGTTAGTTGGTGAAGCTGCAGCTCTCTGCTGAGGAGCACAATACGCATCACAGGGAGAAGAATGGGATAAGAAGCCTTCTTTCTGCCATTTGTACAAACACCTACACACTCACATGCACACCCATGCTCAGACATTCTCACACACACAAATGTCACAGATCTACGCCTACTCAGACACATATGCTCAGATGCACACACACCCAAACATTCTCTTACACACAAATACATCCATACACAGCCTCAGACATGCCCAGTCACATGTGCGCGCACACACACTCATACAAGAATTATTAGGTACCCAAAGTAGCTATAAAAACAACTGCAATTTGAAGTATGTTCCTTATGTTCATTACTTGTCCTCTATAATGAAATTACCTCTTTCTTACAAAAAATCTCATCACCATCTTAAAAAATAGCATCTCACAAATATGACAGAAGCTTGGTCAACTTAAGAATGTGCCAACATTATGACAGTAACAAAAGGAATAAATAAAAAGTTGTATGTGTAGGAGAACATGGCTCCTAAGTCTGTTTCTGGGAAAAGCTAAGGGACTCGCCTCTGGCCGTTCATCCTGCTTGTTCATTTGTGAAATGTAGGGGCTCGGTTAGTGGTCCCCAAGGCTTCCTATTGCGCTCCTACTCCAGGAACATGCACTTATATTTGCATATGAACGAAAGTGATGAACTCATTGCCTAACCCCAAATGGTCTGCCAAAGCATTTGATGAAAACATTTACTGCAAACCTGAAAAGTCAGCATTAGAGAAATTATAGAATTTTCATACAAAACATTTAATTTTTCCCTAACCTAATCAGGGAAATGGTCGGTTGATTGACACATCTGCCATTGACCTTGACCATGAGAGTGTTGAGAGAGACCTAAAATCCTTTGGAGTTATCAATAGTAAACCATCTATATCACCATAAAATAAATCATTTACTAAAGGCGGCTGCCTTAGGTGCTGAATAGAGCTGCGCATGTTGAGCAGACTTCGAATAACGATGGTGAAAGTGATAAACTGTTTATTAAAAGCAAACTTCTTGGTTTGAGCCTCTTTAGGAGGTTTACCTGCCACTGGATTCCCATTTAATATAGTTTTAATGCAGGATATTCTTTCAAAGTCTTTCATATTTTGGAAAATTAATGGTACGACTTACAGAGTATTGTGTGTTCATCTCATCTCCCACGTAGAAAAGAAATCAGTGACCTACTCACACTTATTATAAGCTATCAACTATTGAGTTTCTAATATGATCAGGTGATTTGATACTTTATTTAACACTCCCAACAATAGGCCACAGTGGTTAAAATTACTATTTCCATCTAGCAGATACTGTACTAAAGCTCAGAGATAAGATAACCTGGCCAAGGCCAGTGAGTAGCAGATCTGAGCTTGTAACCCAGTTCTGATTAACTCTTAACCACTGCACAGCTCTGGCCTGGATGCAAGCAGAAGTCCATGTGAACAGAGACACTCTCCGGAGTTGCTAGGAAGGTGGCCATTTCATGGGATCCCATGCTAATCATAAACAATGCCAAGGCTCTTTCATCTTCTAGAGAGGGGTTCCTCATCCCAATTACATATTGGAATCAAAAGGAAGTTTTCAAGAAAATGGCTGGGCCTCAGCCGAAACCAATTATCAAGAGATGAGACCTAGGCCTTGGTATTTTTTAAAAGCTCCCCACGAGGTTTTGATGCATAACCAGCATTGAGAACCACTGTTTTGAATAGCAGTTCTCAAAGTATAGCCCCCAAGTCAGCAGCATCAGCACCATCTGAGAGCTTGTGAATTCTCTGGCCTCAGCTCAGACCTGCTGAATGAAAACTCTGCGGCTGAGGCCCAACAATCTGTGCGCTAACAAGTCCTCCAGTTGATTCTGATTCACAGTAAAGTTTGAGGACCACTGTTGCAGGTCATGGATTCTAGAGATATGCTTTTCAAACCTTAACATGCATAAAGCTTAAAGAGAAGATTAGAATTCTGAAGGTCTGGGTGAAACCTGAAATTTTGATTTCTAAAAAAACTTCTTCCAGGGGAGGCTGATGCTGTCCACAGGGGACACTCTGAGTAGAGCTGGTCTCTAGTCTAGTTTTTCAATTTGCATCACCAGTGCCAATTTTCCATTCAAGGCAACATTATGGTGTTAAAAAGAGGCCTCTCAGGAAGATCTCTCCCACCAGTAATAGATAAGGGAACATGAACTTTCCACCGCAGGACATAAGATTCAGCAAATGAAACAGCAACAAAATGGTTCCAAATCTGGTTCTGGAGGACCTTGAACAAGTCCCTTGATTTCACTGTGTCCACTTTTCTTCCTTTTTATTTTTTTATTTTATTTTTTTTTCTAAAGATTGGCACCTGGGCTAACAACTGTTGCCAATCTTTTTTTTTTTCTGCTTTATCTCCCCAAACACCGCCCCCTCAACTGTACACAGTTGTATATCTTAGTTGCAGGTACTTCTAGTTGTGGGATGTGTGACGCCGCCTCAACGTGGCCTGACGAGCGGTGCCATGTCCGCACCCAGGATCTGAACCCTGGGCCACCGCAGTGGAGCGCGTGAACTTCACCACTCGGCCGTGGAGCCGGCCCCTTTTCTTCCTTTTTAAAATGAAGAACTTAGAGTAGATTATTTTAGTATTTTTGAGCTCAAAACTCTTTTTGTATGTAAACAATGTTGTATTACTCTCTACTGAGCATTCACTATATTTCCATACTCTGCTTGGAACAAGCTGTTGAGTGCAGGGCCTGTGACCCGTAAATCTTTAAGCCCCTCCAGCATTGCGATGGGACCCAGCACATACTAGATTCTTCCACCTGCCTGATCACAGCACTAGAAACAAATTATAAACTATTTTCTCAAAAGACTTTAAATTTTTAGAATAATTAGCTACATGTTCATATTTTTTCTTTGCAGAGATATTTCTTTGCACTAATGAGAAAGATAAATTCACTTAAAAATCTTGTTTTAAGTAACCACAAAAAAGGCTTGCATGAAGCGTCTGACCTATTGCATCACGAATGGAGCAACCTCTTTGTGCTTATGCAATCCACACATAGCGGGCACAAAATGCCAAAGAATTTAAAAGTACTGAAAAGGACTTTTCTCTTGGAATAGCAGCATTTTGATTTAAAGCTTCAATTACAAATATTGAAGTTTGTCATTTTGTCCCTTTCCCTGTTGTGGTGGTTGAAAAGCAAAGTAGGCAAAATTTTTGAAAGGGCAACAGCAAACAACCAAAAGAAAATGAAAAGTATATTTCACAGAGTTCAGTATTTTTGGTGACACTTGCTTCACACTGGCATCCTTTATTCCTAAAAATGTAGAGCCAAGATAAATATCTCTCCTATGGGCTGGAGAACAAAGACAAAGGGTATCCTTGAGACCCGGAGGGAACTCAGCAGACTTGGGAAATGGTGAAACCTAAGAGACAAGGTTTATCAGGAAGCTGTAATCATCAGAATTAGGCCAGGGAGGAAAGTGAGACTAAATTGGTTGGGTTGACAATGAACAAAATACTCAGGAAGTTGTAACAGATGGAATTGAGATCCTTAGAGAACATGGAGACCTGTCTTAAGAAGCAGATGGCTGGTGAGAAAGTACAGCCTTGAGAACCAGATGCAAAATGAACACACAAAGGAACAAAGACCTCGTCATTAGTGTTGCTCTGAAAAATTGATCTGCATACAAAAGCGAAGTCCAAATGGTGAAAAAATAATAATAATAATGCATTTCCTGTCCCTAAAAAGAAAGTAACACTTATTCAGCAGGACAATCCACAGAGGTACAAAAATGCAAAAGAGCCAGAGAGGGATGAAGGATGCAAAAATAACAGAAGCAGAAAACCGGCATCACCAGTTAACACACATGACATTGGACTTTAGCATAAAGAAGTAGAACTCTGAATCACCCTTGAAACCAGCATATGCTAAGTGTTGGGGATACAATATTTGGTAAAAACAGACACAGTGCCTGCTCATATGGAGCTCATCATCCAATATGGAAGACGTCTATAAAATATTCACTCAACTAAATGTAAAACTAGGATTAGCACTAGGAAAGGGAAGTGCAGTGGTGCTTGAGAGTTTGTAAGAGGGAGATTTGACCTAAAAAGAATGGTGCAAGATAGCATCCATGAGGAAGTAGTGAGTTTGCTGAAATCTGAACAAAGAGTAGGCGTTAGCAAGACGGTGTGTGTGTGCTGGGGAGAGAGTATTGATGAAGAAGGGATGAGACTAAGAAGCCCAGAGGAAGGGGTGTGTAGTGATAGATGACATTGGACAGGGAGAGGGAGGTAGGGGGAAGATCAGGCAGAGCTGAAAGGCTGTGTTAAATATTTTGGTCTTTATTCTAAGGTTAGTGAGAAACCATGTAGTTGTTTAAACAGAAGACTGATACGGGAATTACATTTTTAAAAAAATCAGGGGCTGGCCCAGTGGCGCAGCGGTTAAGTGCGCATGTTCTGCTTTGGTGGCCCAGGGTTTGCCAGTTCGGGTCCCAGGTATGGACATGGCACTGCTCATCAAGCCATGCTGTGGTAGGCGTCCCACATATAAAGGAGAGGAGGATGGGCACAGATGTGAGCTCAGAGCCAGTCTTCCTCAGCAAAAAAAAGAGGAGGATTGGCAGCAGATGTTAGCTCAGGGCTGATCTTCCTAAAAAAAAAAAAAAATCATTCCAGCAGTGGTATAATGTACAGAATAGTGCAGCCCAGATTTTAAAGAAATAAAGTAGACGATTTTTGGAGACTTTTACAGTTCTCCAGGTGAAGATGATGGCAGCTCGAACTAGGGTGGTGGCAATGAAAACAGACAGGACTTGTTGGTTTGAGAAATACTTAGAAAGTAAAACCTGCAGACTTGGTGGTGGATTAATTGGACACAGCATAGGAAAAAAGCAAGCCTTCAAGGATGATTCTCGTTCCAGTTTGCTTACCTTTGAAGAAACAATGCTAGAAAAAGATCTTATTTTGTTTTGCTTGCAGTGGGAAGGTGATGACGGTAGTAAGCTCCGGTTGGGATGAGTAGAATTTTAAATCACTGTAAGATGTCCACGTGGAGGTACCAAATAGGCAACTGAACATACCAGCCTGGAGCTCAGAGGAGAGCTCTGGGCTGAAGGTAAAAATAGACAAGGCATGTGAGGCACGGAGATAGTAATCGAAGCCACGGACCAGGGTGAGATTGCCGAGAAAGAGTGGATAAAGTGAGAAAAGAAGAGATTTTAGGATGAGATTTGACTAAGTCTACTGGAGACGGATAAATCTGCCATGACTTCCTTGCTCTGACCAGACTATCTCAATCGAAAAAGGTGCTATCAGCAAAATAGAAAGCAACAAATTAACAGACAGAGTAGAATACACGAATGTCATAATTTCAAAAGTCAGGGAAACATATCAAGAGCAAGTCAGCTTATAGTGGTCTCTGATTTAAGTAAACTGTAGAAAACTCAAACAATCAAAACTATGTATATTAAGGTCTGATCTTCACCTTACTGAAGGACGTATTCATTTACCAACCAGAGTATTTGTCCCACGTCTATTGAAAACATATTCCTCTCCAAGCATTTAAAATGAGATTTGCTTTGGCATTTGGGAGACCAAGTGAATTGTCCATATCGTCACCAGGTGTTAACAATGATGCTGAATCTGGGGATGACAACCATGTGCCTTGGACACAAAGTGCAGACTTCCAACTCCCCCAGGATGAGAGAGACTTGCCTCCGGACTTTGGCAAGCATGTTTGGTTTCCAGAGCAGAGAGAGAGTTCACAAAGAAATAGAACAGAAGACTAGTATCTCCTCTCTCAGCACAACAAATGTATTTATGTACATATCTCCTAACAAGCTCCTCCCTCAGTGACAATCAGGAAATAGTGATTCTGAGGGGAAAATCGGGATGTTGTTTGTGAATCACTAACTGAGAAGTTAAGGTTAACCTGGAAATACAAAGGTAAATTTAGTAAGGTATTTCTAGGAAGGAAATAATCCCTCTCTATCTTCCTTTCTATATTTCATTCTTTTAATGGTTGATTCCATATTTTTTTACATAGCAAAAAAAAGCACATGTACTAGAAGTGCATAACCACACTAAAAATTAAAATATCTGTAAACTCATTTTACACATCTGAGTTTATGGAAGCATTAAAATGTTTTCCATTTTAAAAACGATGGCTGTTAAGGGACCCATAGTGGTACACGGTGAGGCAGATGAACACACTGACAAATTAGTGAAACACTCCCAGTCGGTAACTTTACCATGAGAAGGAAATATTCTTTCAAGGCTCTCAATGAGATTTTTTTTTTTTAAGATTTTATTTTTTTTCCTTTTTCTCCCCAAAGCCCCCCAGTACATAGCTGTATATTCTTCATTGTGGGTCCTTCCAGCTGTGGCATGTGGGACGCTGCCTCAGCGTGGTTTGAAGAGCAGTGCCATGTCTGCGCCCAGGACTCGAACCAATGAAACACTGTGCCGCCTGCAGCAGAGAGCGCGAACTTAACCACTCGGCCACGGGGCCAGCCCCTCTCAATGAGATTTTTGAATGTTGCGTTTGAGTGATTTTTTTTTACATCTACTATTTTAAGTTGCTCTGAAAAAATGTTTTTGTACTCTGGAGAGAATTAATGAAAACACAACTGACAATACGTGCACCACCTTTTTCAATATCTTCATTTTAAATTCTTTATTTTAAATTCTCTTTTTATGTCTCCTTTCAAAAATATGTTTTCCTTCTGTCACTGTTATTCTATCATGAATTTTAATTTTCCTATTCTAGCTTTGCCTCACTTTACAGACTTAAATACCTCAACAAACTTAAAGTATGAGGATGGAAAAAAAAATATCCCTGATGTGATGTCAACGTGCCAACTGAATGGTATTTATACTTTGTAGTCAGAAATGTTACAATGAAATTGTCTCCGCTTGTGATCTCACATTATGGAGAGTTCTGAGGGTCTGACAAGTCCTGACATTATGATATACTCCTGCTACATGGTTAAATCCGACAGCCAGAGCAGAGCTCTCAGCACAGCATAAGGCAAGATTTATAGACATGGCAAAAGAACACTTTGCCTGTTCCCTTCTTTAAATAATTATGACTTTCCATGAATCTCTTTCTAAATCAACTGCAGAATGACAAATATCTGGGCAAAGAAAAGGCCACAAAAATATCACTTACAGTAAGCACTATTGAGGTTTTAGAAGCACAGTATTGAATTCTCTGTTGTACGTTCTGCATATGATTCATTGTGTGGGATGCTCCCTACCTCTCCACACACCATATATTTCTCCCATTATCATTCAAAAAGAACTTGAAAAACTCCCTCTTTCTGTCAAGCTCTTTCTTTTCTCAATACAAGAGGTCAAGAAGAAAATATTTCAGTGTATTTTGAATTGAACAAGTTGAGGGGATGGAATAAAAATTTTTGCCTAATTGATTACATGGTATGAGTACTCTGGAAGGACTTTCCACGATTCTGAAAAGCAATTTATAAGTGTATTTGGGATGTCTTTTTTCATTTAACCATGAAGGTTTGTATAAAGTAAAATTTTGAAACACAATTTTTTAAGAGGCCCAATTTGTTTGGAGAAGGAAAAGAGAACTAATATTTATGAGGCATCTATTCTGCAAGAGACTTTCCATATATTATATTTATTGATCTTTACAACAGTCCAAGGAGGGAAGGGATATCAGCCCCATTTTACAGATAAGCACATTGAGTTTCACGTAGGTTATATGCCCAAGACCACACAGCTAATAATAACAGACCCTGAATCTTAAGCTTTGTCTGGCTCCCAATTCCGTGTTCTTTCTCAAGACTTGACTATTGCCTACACTTCAAAGGCCTTGCACATAAAAACAAAAAACAAACAAAATGGAAAGAAAAATATTCTAGCCCTCTTGCTTTGCTATTATAATTTAAACGCATAGTGAAGAAAAAAAAGAGGTTCTTTTTTTTTGAAGATTGGCACCTGAGCTATCATCTGTTTCCAATCTTATTTTTTTCTAGTTGTTCTTTTTCCCAAAGCCCCCCAGTACATAGGTGTATATTCTAGTTGTAGGTCCTTCTGGTTGTGGGATGTGGGACGCCGCCTCGCGAGCCTGATGAGCGGTGCCATGTCCACACCCAGGATCTGAACCAGCAAAACTCTGGGCCGCCAAAGCAGAGTGGGTGGACTTAACCACTCAGCCACCAGGCTGGCCCCCAAGAGGTGTTTTCTGATTTCATATTTTACGTAATTCCCCACATTTAAAGAATCTAATAATAAAATACTTGAAGGATAAAACATTTATGAATTTGCATATTTACCAAGCTCTAAGCTAAGCATATTACCCTCATTATATCATGTAACAAAATATTCCAATAAATCATTAAAATAATAAATAGTTAAAATAAATCTTCACAATAATAGCATGTGGTAGATACGATTACTATCTCCATTTCAGTGATGAGGAAACTGAGGCTGAGAAGTTAAAAGGCTGATCCAGGATGACACAGCAAGTACATGGCACACCTGGACTTAAACCTATGACTAATATGATGCTAAAGAGCTCGTTCCAGCTATGTGAAATTGCCTCCTTTAATTACATAATTACTATAAAACTAAACTATAACAAGCTACCGATTACTTTTATATTTCTTTACATTTTGTTTATTTTTATTTTTTTTGGTGAGGAGGATTGGCCCTGAGGTAACATCTGTGCCAATCTTCCTCCACTTTGCATGTGGGACGCTGCCACAGCATGGCTTGATGAATGGTGTGTAGGACCACTCCTGGGATCCAAACCTGCAAAGCCCAGGCTGCCAAAGCAGAGATGGTGACCTTATCACTACACCACTGGGCCGGCCCCAATATATTTCTATTATTTTAAATCAATATATTGCACTATACAAAAATCTTATGTTTCTTATGCTTACTTACATAAATAATATACAAATATTGTAAAAAAATTCTGTAAAGAGCCAATGCAGAAGTTAACTTTGAAAAGTAACATGTGGATCTAACCTGCTGTGGTCCTCATTAACCCTAGCTTCCTCTCTAAAAGTAACTATTATTAATAGATGCATGTATCTTGTACACATATGTGTATTACACAAATATAATTTTGTCATATTGTACCTTGGTTTTGGGGGGGATTTTTTTTGACTTAATAGCATGTCCTGGAGCTCTTTCGAAATTGGAACACTTAGCTTTAATGCTCTCATTCTTTACTCCTGAATAATCTACCATGATACAGATGTGCCACATTTTAGTTTTCCATTCCACAATTGAGAGACATCATGGTATTTCACAGATTCTTTAACTTTTCTCTAAAGCTTCTATCATGCGCTCTGCCCAATGACCTACTGGATATCTCTGTTTGGAAGCCCAGCAGGGGATTCAACTTCCCCACGTCCAAATGAAATTTATCACCATCCTCCACATTTCTAATCCCTATGTGTTCACCGGGTCAGTGCTACTAAGAGCATGAAATGTGGACCAGTGATGGCCTGGGGAATATTTGAACTGGTCCATGAACTAAGTACAGAAACTGAGTAAGCATTTGGAAATTTTTGTAGCAATTTGATAATGCTGCAACATCTAACTGCATGAGCATGCTCCTAATAATTCATTTTTGTTGTATTTTACAAAAGCATCCAATGAATAAGAATTGTTTTTCAAAGTTGATCCGTATAGATAGTCTGAGAAATGCTGACTGCTGCAATGCGGTGAAAGGCACTACTATTCAATCACCTAAGCCAGAAATGTGGGCTTCATCCTTCATACCTCTCTGACCAAGAATGCATGAACAGACAAGCAGGAGGAAAACCAGGAGAATGTTTCTAGAGCAAAGGAATTGTTTTCAAACTCTTGTCTTTACTGACCCCTTTCCCATTAGGATTAAAACATGCTGATTTTCTCTAATCTCTTAAATATCCTTTCTCAATTCACAGGATGCTCCAACTATTACCCTATCTCTTTCCTTTCCTTCATGATAATACCTTTGTTAAAAAGTTTCTGGGAACACCAAGACCACTTTCATGATCCCCATCAGTTTTGAAAACCCAATGCAGTGTGATTTTCCCCAGCTCCTCTGCTGAAAATCCTAACAAAGTAACCAATGATGGCCTTATATCTAAATCCACAGTTGAGAGCTTATTTTCCTTGACCTCTGTGCAACACTGAACACCATTGATCAGCCTCTTCTTCTTGATGCTCAGTCTGGCGAAAGGTTTCCATTTCAAATCTGGGAAGAAAGATGTGAGATCATCTGCCAATAGGTATAGAAGATGTAAAATTGCTCTTGTGGATTAAGAGTGTCTGTAGAAAATAGAAAGACGGCCAGGCAGCATGGAGGGCCTGGGTCAATCTGGAGATCTTCAATGTGGAGTAGCTCCAACTGCTTCTTTCTCCTATTTTCTCCAATGACTGCAGCCTTGGTGTAGATACAGAGAAAGTGGGTGGTTGAAGTGACCCAGAATTTGTCGTTTTAAAGGGTTTTGGTGGTATTCGAGTGGATGAGATCCTCTAAAGAAAACATGCTGAAGGAGGAACAAGGATAAAATTCCAGACAATGTTAATATTTAAAGAGTTGTCAGAAAATGTGTTTACTGACAATGCTGAGGAAAGGTAGTAGGCAGATAAAAGGATAAACGTGAAAAAGTAGGACCTAAAAATTAGTTTCAAAAAATAGCTATCCTCAATAGTACCAACTGTAAACAAATTATGCAGGGTGAGGCACGAAAATACATGATAGGATGTGAAAATTATTGTCATGTCTGATTTTTATCAAAATCAGTACAGAAGGTAGTTTCAGAAGTACCTTGGGAAGTCCAGGCAGCTACGGCTTGCTTAATCAGACACAAACACTGCTTCTTGCAGCACTGGGACTCATTCTAGTGGCCGTGGTATTCCCAAAGCCATAAAATATATGACCACAATTAGTGGGCAGAAGCAAATCTCCCTGGAAGAATCTTTCTACGCACACTGCCATCCCAAAGGCCTTGACCTAAGAGTGTTATCTGTCATCATCTACTCCATGGCATAAACCACTCAGGTCCCTCTGTGAATGCCATTCAATCAAGACAAAGCTCCCTTACTTTAATACAGAGAAAGAGCAAACTAAAAGACTGGTATCTCCTATTTAGTACAACTCCCAAGATTTGTCTGAATGGACTTCTATGCTCTCATGTCTGATTTTTTCATAATGATTTTCTTCCCTCTCTTTTCTCCAACAGTCATTCTTGCTGCCTAAAAAACCAAAATGGCATATGACACCAAAACCTTCTAAATCAACGTGAAAATTATTGTTAGAAAAAACTAATCTTCTTTAGCTCTTCCTCCCATTTTCCGTTTATATTTCTCATTACAAAGGCTAGCCCAAGAGCTTTCCATGTTTCAGCACATGCGTCATGTAAGTACCAGTCAATTCCTCCTACTAGCAAAGCACTCCATAGAGAAAGCACAAATTTCTCACCATCAAACTTGAGGGATAAGAGTTTGGGAATTTGGAGCTTTCTGATATGTTAAGAGCCCAAGGAAGTCTAAGAGCCACCTTGCAACTTCAAGTGTCATTCAGTAAAGAGGAAACATCTCCTGCTCTCTCAGAAAGCTCTAAGTGACAAACGTGTTCTAAATGCCATGACGTTAAGGATGGGACAGGAGAAACAATTCCACTGGATGCACTCCCCACTCTATTCTGATTTAGCACTGTGGCTGAGACAATGCCAAGTGGCCAACAAATTCCATTTTATAGTTGTTTTTCAAGAATGTAATAATGGCTACATATCCAGCTAGCTACATTGCACTTAAGTAAGGTCAGGATTCTTGTTCTGGCCAATGAAATGCAAGCAGAAGCAAAGCGGCTTGAGATGGGCCCCCTGCCATAGTAAAGGTGGGGTTCTTGTGAACCCCACCTTTACTATGCAAGATTCAAGCAGCCTGATTTGCTGAGACACCACGTGGAAGACAGTCATCATTAAGTATCTCCCAATTTGCAATCAGGTTTTTCATGTGTGACAAACAAACTTTTGCTATGTAAGCCACAAGATTTTGGGTTTAACATGTTAGCCAACAACATCTTCTTTCCCATCTTCATTAATACAAACATCATACAATTATAGACCTAAATGGGATAATTTTCCACAATTTCTTCTTTTTATGGATGAAGCTGAGGCCCAATGCATCTGTTTGACATGTCCCAAATCATGAAATTTGAGTGGTACAGAGAAGCCTAGAAGGCAGTTCTCCTGACATGTGTTCCATCACTCTCTCACTTATAACAAAGATTATAATCTAAAATATTGGAACAATAATGAGAAAATATTAATATCATGCTTTTGTCTATATTTTAGAAAAATAGGCACATTATATACATGTGCACAATAAATACATATTATTAAACATATGTGTACATGTAAATGCCGAAGTATATAAGTGACTAACACAGATGTGAAAAGGCCAGCTCCTTCATGACATGTTGCAACTTGGTGCCACTCATCTTGGTAAAGATGTGTAGAATCACATTGTTGTTTTACCCAAAATATGTCTAAATATTTTATATTATTTGGTTCTTCCTTTGTTATTGGTAAATGAGGAAACTGAAGCCCAGGAAGTGAAACAATATTCGAAGTTCATGCTGTCAGTTGGTGACAGAAGCAGAGTAGGAATTATGCCCCGCCCCATCCCACCAATTCTTGGTGTTATGTTTAAAATTTTCACCCTACCTCTCCAGTTGAAGAAGTAATAGAAAGTTGAAGTCACGTGGCTAAATATAAGGAGAGAAAGAAGAACAATTTCCTCCACAAGGGTGATAGGACAAGGAAAGTGTTCAGAAGTAGACAGAGGGAGTATTAGGGGATAGAACAAGGAGATTAGCCTGATGAGAAATGAGGAGATAACTCTGATGGTTAAAATCAATCAAATAAGCTGGTCCTTAAGTATTCATGAGTTCATATAATCTGTGAGAGGGTAATTTTTGAGAGGAGAATAAGTTTGTCATCTTTAGGAATTCTTTATTACTAATATCTGCTAGGAGTTAGGAATAAAGCAAAATAGTGTGAAGAGAATTGCTGTCCGTTACGTAAGACGGCGGTAGTCTCTTGAATTCCTCAGGGGAAAGGTGTGATTAAAATAATGCCATTCTAATTCATGTTTTCCCTTGTGGTTGACTAAGTCATTATGATGAATAATCTCCCACCTCTTGTGCCCGCATGATGTCTCTGAACAAGGCTTCCCTTTTTGTGGTGGTTTAATCTCCTTTCTTAATGCCCTAGATTCAAATGACCCTCTGCTCTGAACTTCGACTTGGAGTCTGTAAGTGAGGCCCTGAGGTCTCTGCTAGAGATCTGTTTGATTTGTCATGGTCAAAAAGCAATGAAATTCTTTCTGGAAGGTCTGCTTGAAAGATATTATTGAAAATGACCTCATGTTTATCAAGTAGTCTTCATTAGAAAAGTGAATATGTATGTGTCCATATGTATAAGTTCAACAGCCGTCTTCCATGATAGGGGCTGGGCATAAGAGATGACAAATCTATGATCTCCCCTCAGCGACCCAACCCACAGAGCTCCCCATTTCTCTTTGTTAATTAGCTTTAACCTTATCTTCACTGGTCAACCAGTAGAGGCTTTTTAAAAAGTGTTGTGCCCAGCTGAAAGCAAATGGGGATCTCAGGGACCAGATAATTACACAGACAATACCTATTTACTTCCATCTTAAGAATTGCCTATTTGTCTACTACAAAAATCACCTTAGCATTAAAGTAGCACCAAAAGGTTGAAAAGGAGGCAACACTGGTTGTCCCCCCACTGACGAAATCATGCATATGGCATTGCCTCCCACCAGTTAGCAATAATCACACCCTCCTCTATGCCTCCCTCCATAGGACTTCGGACATATGTTCATTATACCCGATTTCGTTTTGATTTGTTAGGATTCATTGGTAAAGTCCCTCCTATTAAACTATAAGTGCTTTAAGGTGAGAGATTGCCTTGTGGATATCTATATCTCCAACATTGACACCAAAGTTAATGTTCAAATTTTGTTTGCTTCAATAATTAAATGAATGAATTGCTATGAAAGCAGTGATTTGAGCACAGGGGAAAGGATCCTACAGATTAAAAATGTTACATGCATGAAAGATGAGAAAGCCAGAATCAAAGCTGATTCTGACTGTGCTGATCACGAGTTCTATATCTGTCCAGCCATCAAGGGGGTCAGGCTCTCAAGCAGTCTTTCTCCTTCTAGGAGGAATACTTTTCTAGATGCAAGGAAATAGCCAATCCTGACTTGGGAAATAAGTAAAAACCAGATTCTGTGTAGAAATCATAAACCAGAGCAGGACTCAGAAAGATGATAGCTGATAAACTCTGTTCTCTAACAATGAAGGCGAAAACGCCCTCTCCGGCTAACTCAGCTGGCTTTGGGTACCACATTTTTAATGGGTGGAAACATATCAGGAAGAAAGAGAAAGGAGGGGATCATTCTAGAGTATAAGATTGCCTAAATCCTGAGCAGAGAGCAAATACAAAGGCACTGGAAGTACAAATCAGGAATTTTGAACAACACTGACAACAGCATCCAATGGGACTCTCTCTAGTTGATTGCTAGTTAAGTGTTAATGAGACAGCTGAGTGTTCCCCCAGGTACTATGTGTAAGACTTCCAGGTCCAGAAAGACTTCCCTGCTCTCCATTTCCTCATCCTTAAGTTGAGCATCATCATACCAGGCACTTATTCACAGGGACAGTTAACAGGGTGTTAGAAGTACAGCTTAAAAACCCTCAGATGAAAACAACTTTGTAGGACAAAACTGTGGCGATATATCTAACGGCCTCATGCTTCCTGTAACTTGCAGTGCTTCTCAAAACTCGATCCTCTGGGTTGACCTTGCTCAGCTTGTGTTATATTTTAGATAAGCCCATCTATTAATAATTTACTCATTTCTCATTTACATTATGTTATGTTTGTTTTCTTAAGGAAGTAAGAGTATTGATTTTAATTCCTATATCATGAAGCAAATTATTTCTGACCTCTGTATGTACAGAAGATATGCACTTAAGCTGCAACTCTTGCTGGTCATAAAATACCCTGCTGAATCATGAATATTAAAGCAAGTAACTTTCCATCTTGAGGCCAAGAGTGTATACTTCCATGGAAAAAAAAGAGACCATTTAATTTTAAGCAAAAAAAATGTAATGGATCATGTAGGAGTTTAGGAAAGTTTCAAGGGCAATAGAAGTGCTTCATATTAAAAAATATAGATATTATTGTCATCATTGTAATGCTACAAGAGAAAATATATTGAGTTGTATCATTTCATTCTAATTGAAAGAATTATGTTTTCCTCAGAAAGTGAGTTGCATTATAGTGATCCCTAATCATTATCTTTCCTTCCCAGAATATTAATTTTTTTTTGTCTAGCCACACCATTGTGATATGTGAGATTATGGTATTGGAATGACTCTTCACATACACACACACACAAAATAACAAATATCTATGATATAATCAAAATTTCTTAAAATTTTTGTTCTCAGCTTACTATATCATTATTCTTTAAGACATACAGATTTATTTATATATATGATATTACTACTCTTTCCTTCCAAAAATCAAGATTTTTCTGAACCTTGTGAAATTGATCCTCCCTAAAACATTTAAGCTGGATGTAGAAGGAAGTATGGACAGAGGGACCATTGGGAAGAAGGGAAGGAAGGATGCAGTAGGGGGAGGGTAATCTGTCCTAGGATCTCTGTGACAGTAAAAGTTAAAGAGGGATTAATTACAGGGTTGATTTGTAGTAGAGTCCAAACTCTTAGCATTTCTTTGACTCTCTGTTTGTGTTATGATGACACAAGCCAAAGCGCACTCGGAGTTGTAACATTCAGACATGCTAATTCCAGCGTGAAGAGTCTCGTCTCTAGGACCATAGTCATCATTACCTTCACAGCTGCTTCCTTTAATATTGCAACACACACTGACCTGTACTTTCTACCTCCACCTCTCCTTATGGTCCATCTCAAGCAATGTACCAGCTTGCTTACATGTGATTATGTTTTCCAATTGTTTTCTCGTCTCCCCAATAATACTGTAAAGTCCATGAGGACATGGTGTCTTTTTCATGAACAAAAGTTCCAGCAATACGTATGCCTCTTTATAGTTCCAGCTTCTACACAGTGCCTGGCACATAGCAAGTCTTAGATAAATTTATATTAATGATATTTCATATTTTATATTTATATAAATATAATATATGTTTTATATTAATATTTATATTAATATTTCTCCAGGAGTATTTTGTATTAACTATTTACAATAACTATAGATAGTTATTTATAATAACTATCAATAGCTAATCCAAAATATACCTGAAGAATGATTTACATTATTTATCTAGCACCTAGATATTTGCATTTCCGTAAGCAGATAGTAAGAATACTGTTTTGCTCTTGATCCTCTTTAAAGTTATCACAGTGGAGTTGTAGAAAGGAAAGTAATCTATTCCATGCAGTTTTCCACTAAAAAACTCACGAAGGATCATCTAAACCTCTCCGATAGGTGTGAGTTTGTCTGGCTTCCCTCTTGCTCCAGTTTAAAAACACTCCTCAGCAACTGTAAAGCACAGACGAACATCAGAATGTTAGCGTTTGTGATTTCCTGACATGATTCTCTAACGGGCAGTTTTATACATTCATCCGTTTGGTCGTTAAGGCGATTTTTGTGGTAGCTAATTGTTTTTATCATTATTTAGATCTGAGTTAGTTGTGCCATATAGTCATTAAATTCTTGTATCCTTAAAAGAATTGAGATAAAGCATTCATGAATATACCTCTAAATGTTTTCATACTTAATCGTATAAAACACTTCATTGCATAGGTATACAAGAAAAAATCAATATGGAGTTAAAATAAGGCATGCCATTAATATTTAGCTGCAACAAATTGCATTTTCTCAATATCAAAACACTTGGTAAGATGGCTCATTATATATTATCAATATTAATTTTTTTTTTATTTCCTAGAGGTGAAACTATACAGAGAATTATGTCATAATCAATCAAGCAAGATAAGGAAAATATATTAAGTGTGGGCTATGAAGGAAAATCTTTTATGTGCTTGTGATCCACCTCCATTTAGATTTATTGATATATAATAGATATCAAGTAACTCTAAATGGTTGTCTAGTGATAATAATTACATTTCGGGGCCACATTTTATCAAGTTGATTCTATACATAAGGATTTTACTACCCAACCGACAATGCTATAATGGGCTCTTCTCTTTTAACTAATGACAGTCTATTAAATACTATGATCAAAGCTTCAGCATGTCTTGAAATTAGGTTAAAGACATCTTGCAAAATTCACATTTCACATGTAGTTAGAATTTCAGTGATGCTATTAACTCTCGAGAAAGAAGGAAATCAAGGAATAATATTTAGTAGTTGTTTTGGCTTTCAATCCATGCTGTTTTCTAGATAAATATAACACTGACCTGAAGAAGTAAATTTCCCTATGACTTCTGCAATCTCTAATTCCTCATTCCATATATGTATTTATATAGGCCCCATCTCCCTTTGCAGGGTCAAAGTTGATGTCCAGCAGCCTCTCTCCTGTTCCATACATTAAATTCACAGCACACGCTTCCACCAGCTTTTGTGTAATTAAACTTGCTACTCTTGACACTCAAGCAGAAACCATTGAAAATGTAATGGTAACTGTTGTGAGGATGAAAAAGGCCTATTTGTCACCATTCATTATGCCAATTCAGCCACGATAAATTAACAGAAATGGAGTATTCTCCATATTTCTAGTGCGACTCCCCTTAAGCTCATGGTCTGAATGCTGAGAGAGGGTGCTCTGTAAGGAAATGGCATGCATAATGCGGGAATGCTTAACAGCACTTTGCAGTCTGGAGCTCAAATGGCCCCATCTGACTCATCTCCATGTCAAACTTGTTTGGCATTTGGCTAAATGTGTAATTTTGTTTTGACATGAATCATTGAAACTTAAACATGTTAAGCTAAATATTTGAACTCTACATAAAACCTTTATTAAAAATCTAAGGTATATATTTGAAGACTTGTAAAAAGCACCTTAGCTAAACATAACATAATTATACATAGTGGTCTCAAAGATTCCTGACTTTTCTCCTTTGAAGGGATAGACTATTCTAGGGGTATTGATGTTTTGCTTTCAATGAAAGGAAAATTATTTCAGTATGACCTTGTCTCCTCAGGATGAAGTGATGTGAAAGCTCAGCATTCATCAGGTAAGCTAGAAATCCGGCTCATCGGTGACAGAGGACTTGGGGACCATAAACACCAGAGGGAAAATCTCTGCGTTATCTGGGTAGATACTGCTTTTCTTTTTAGGCTGTTTAAAACTGAATAAAGAAATAGAAAAATTAAAAGACAAAGTAGTGAGATTTTTAAAAGGAGTTATTTCTTTAATAATTCAATATTATTTAACATTAGACATTAATTAGACATTATCAATGTCTTAAAATTCATAACCTGGAGAAAGTAGATGTGACGTGAAACCCTAGAATCAGCTTTTATAGCTGTCCACTGGACAGCAGAGGATAGAAACCAACTCCTAGTGGAGACTTTCTGATTCTAGCTAAGAGAGAGTCTTCCAATCTAGTCTGACAAGTTGTTTGCCCAGAACAGGCATTTTGAAACTTCCAAGCATTATAAAAGACCACATTTTATTTTCTGCATTTTAGAAAAGCATATTGTGGATATTAATAGAGTCTCACAGTGCTGACATCAAAATGGTGCCCCTTATAACCTGACCTCAACTTGCCCATCCTCCAAATGGGTTTATTGGAACTGCCTTCTGACTTAAAGTTGGGAGCAGCAAAAAGATTTTTTTCATGATGAACTATGACCAAATATTGAAGAAAGCTCAACTTATCAAATAATATAAGCTTGAAATAGAAAAGGCAAATTAGAATATTTATAAAAACAATAGAACCCAGTCCTAGAATACTTCTTCAAATTATAATAAAATGAAATGCTCTGAGTCTTTATTTGGGTAATGCACGAATATAGGAAATAAAGGAATAGTCAAATTTCTAATTTTACACCACTAACAAAAGGAGATAGTAGGCCATAATAATGTTACCAATGCAGTCACGGTCCTCCAAGTTGTGGCTAAATCAATGGGCTCAGAGAGTGAAATGGTGTGAAAGAATGAAAACCTTCTTCCCTGACAGCTGCTCAATTCCCTCCAGCTGAGCTGATTTTTTAAAAAATGCCCTTTTGCACTAAATTGACCTTTTCCATGAATAGGTCAGCCAGGTGCAAGCTACCAGATGTGACTTTCCATAGTTTCTAAGCCTCAGGAGGCTATTTATCTCTTCTATTAGATAGGATTCAATGCTAACAAGAAGTATGGTGGAACAGAATTTTATTATTAGATTTGTGGATTTGACAAAATTATATGTTCTCCAATAAGAAAAGCACTCCAAATGTGTTGTTTCTATTCGTTATATTATGATTATACCACAAAACAAACTTCTCAGTGTTTTGGGAGTAGTATGGAGATGCTTACAAAGCCATTTCTGATGGCCTGAATTGTCTTACACTCCTATAAAAAGCCCTTTTTACCCACTTTACTTTGCATAGACTTTTTTAATGCTTCAAAAACACGTTGACTGACACATGCAAAGACTTCAAGAATCTTGAAGAGACAGTTGGAAAAGCTCAAATCCAGTTGGGTTTTACTGGAGGACCTCAAACCATTGAAGGAATGGTCTTCTACTCGCAGCACTTCCCTTGGGTTCCCTCCATACTCCGGCTCAGGCCCCATCTCATGCTTTGTGGCAAATAGCACACACTGTTCCTCCTCCACAACCGAGTGCTTGAGGGTTTCCATCCCCATCTTTCCATATCTCAGCCCATGAGGCTCACAGTGTCACTAACCTCATCAGATAAACTAATCTCAGCTGATATTTCAAAGATCTTCTTGGAAGACAGCATGTATTTAACAATCCCTTGCCTGATTTTTCTTATTTAACTCAGTAATCCCTAAATTTGGAGAGCTTCCTAAAAATGCAGATTATTGAGCCCTAATCCAGATTTTTATTCTGCAAGTCTAAGAGAACTCAGGAATCCCCAAATGATTATATAGGGCAGCCAAGTTTGGGAACCATTTTGCCAACTCACAAATGGCTATTGTGGGAAATTTGAGACCACAATAACTGATGGAACACTATGTCTAGACAAGAAAAAATTCCATGGTCTTTGGTATTATGCAGACCTGGGTTCAAATCTTTAGTCTGTCACTTATGAGTTGTATGGCCTCTTTGACACTCAATTATCTCCCTTAGGTCACAAGCATGTAATAATACTTGCCCAGTTGTTATGTGAATGAATGAGATAATTTTGTGGAAGACACTAATATGACGCAAAAAAAAAAAAAAGAAAATTGAGAGAAGGAGATAAAATGCATGGCAGTATAAAAGTAATGATTTTGTAATGTAGTCCTGAAAGGAATAGTCAATTATATTGGTCTTGGTCAGGCCACAGGGAGCTTCTTCCCTTGGGAAACCTGAGAATTCTTCCATGCATTCATTCAACATGTTTGTTGAGTGCTTATTGTCTGCCAAACACTGTTCTAACACAAAGGACATCACACAGAGATGTATGAGAGACAGAGAAATGTTGTCCCTGCTGAGTGTAATTTAAGTCCTAGTGGGAGCATGTCTGATAATACACAAATAGACAATTGGGCAGTAAACGAATGAATAAGAAAAAAACAGATCATGATAAATACCATGCAAGACGTTACAAAGGTAATGTGGCTGAGCAGATGCTTTTGACTGGATGGGAAAGGAGGATATTTCCAAGAAAGTGATGTTTAGACTGAAATCCGAATGGCAAGGAGTCAGCCATGAGAAGTTTGGGTGTAAGGGCAGTCCTGGCAAAGGTCACAGCTGGTACAAATGTCCTAAGATGACAAGGTTGGCATATTCAAGAAACAGGAAGAAGGCCAGTATGGCTGAGGTAACAGTGAGTTATGGTGAGAGGGTAGGACATGAGGTTGAAAAGACAGGGACTGGTCAGAGCGTAGAAAGCTTTGTATTCCAGAATCAGGAGTTTGGATTTTATTCTAAGGGTGATGAGAAGCCACTAGAAGGTTTCTAAATAAGAATAGCATCATGGTTAAGATGTATGTTTCACCAGGATCAGCCTGGGCTCTTAGTGGAGAATGAATTTTACGAGGCAAGGAGTGAAAGCAAGCACGCCATTTAGGAAGCCATCGCAGTTGTCCAGGCAAGGGCGCAGGTGAAGGCAGTATGGAAGAGAGTGATGATCATAGAAAGAAAGAGAGACAGATGAAGTGAAGACATGTTTTAGAATCAGTGTCTACACTGCTTGTGATATAGTGGACATCAGATATGAATGAAAGAGAGGAAGCAGGAAGAAACCAAGGCATTGGGGCTTGAGAAAGTGGATGATGGCAAAAAGCAGCTTGGGAGAGGGCAAATTCAAGAGCTCTCCCGCTGATATTTCAACTGCCATAAAACTTAAATGACAAAAAAAGAAGTCAGCAGTCTAAATAAGTCGTGAAAGTCATCCAACGCTTATTCTGTTACCAGAATGGCACCTCTGAATTGAAATACTATCAATACAGCAACTGAACTTTAGGTGTTTTATTCTAAGGGAGTTTTAAAAAGCATTTTACAATGCGTTTATACAAATAACAACCTTTTAAATATCACTTCCCAGGTGAGATATTTCAATAATATTATAATACACAAAACTACTAAATGATATGACAAAGTATGAGTACAATTGAGTTAACAATCTAAGTTAGGGCTTGATTAACTTGTTGCCATGAAGTTAAAGGTGAGTAAACTTCTTTTAATACCAGGTCAGCTGTAGTGATGGTGGAATGGATTGAGAGCTCACTGTGTACTACTCACTGTTTTAAATGTTAATCTCTCCATAAGCCTGTGAGATAAATTCCATAATCATCCCCATTTCACAGAGGAAGGACCTGAAGGAACTTTCCCACCATCACAGAGCCTGCAAGGGGGAAGCAAGGGTTGAACTTGGGCAGACTGACTCCAGAGCCTAGGCTCTTAAACCATGCTAGGAAACCGGGAGCTCCGTGCAAGACATTTCTGTGACCTCCAGCTTTAGTGGAAAGAGTTAACAACTTCACGCCTCTGGCATTCCCTTGATAGAATTCTGTCTGTAGACAACTAACGATAAATGAGACCAAAGCTCTAGGTGTTTTGAAGCTATGATATAAGAAAAGATAATTGGATTGTTTATTTTATGAGTATATTGCTTTAACTTGTATTATGCAATAAAACTCCATTAATTCACACTTCACTGATCTTGTGTTTATAGTTAACCAACTAAATTATACGTAACTAATATTAAGAAATATTACTTTTCCTTCAAGGAATTCTTTAGAGCCCTATTTATAAACTAGAAAAATCCAGGGTTTTTTTTTTTTAAGTCATTTATTTCCGGTTCTAATAATTAAATTTATTATGTTACCAAATTATCTTATACTCATGATGCAGTATAAAACAATCAGGGCCTTTTGTGAAGTGTAGTTTTTATGAACTCAGCTTTATTACTTGTTAATATCCATTTAAATCTAAGCTTAAAATATTAACTCTCCTTGATGTTACTAAAACTCCATTTCTTCTCAAATATTTTCTCAGGCAGATTTCTCACTATTTTCCCTCCATTGTTCCCAGTGAATGAGGTTTAAGGTGTTCACATTTATGGAACTACACATAAAAATAAAAATAAACACAAACTTTCAGAATTACATTCTTTTTAATTTTGTGAACACTGTTTAGAGAAATAAAAAAGTGCATGATAGAAATTTACCATCCCTCATTCAGGGAACAATCCTTCTCAAGTTGATGAGAGAAGCCAGCAAATGCCCACAGCCACATAAAACTTTCAATACAGGCATTTCAAACATCACCAGATTTTTGTCACTTATTGTTTAGGAGGGAAATTTCTGGATTGAACAGTAGGAAATGCTGAATGGCTGGTTTTGATTGAGGCCTATTTTTCATTTTTTAAAAAAATGATAATTGGAGATCAGAGAACTCACTAAAACTTGACACAAGACAAATAGCGTTAATTTTTAAGAGGAAGAAAGACAGCTTGTTGGAAAAGCTAATATTTATTGAGAACTTACTATGAGCAATCCCTATATTAAGTATTTTACATGAATTATCACCTCTAACATTCACGATAACCTGTGAGATGTGCCCTATGATCCTGCCCAAACAGAGGAGAAACTGGCAGTCCGAGAGGTTAGCGCCTGTGGGGGTCACACAGTGAAGGATGCTCTGGTGTGGGAATCCAGCACACCCTCTTGATCATTAAGCTCTACAGATGAGCTCTGTTTCCTGAGAAATGCCTGGGGAACTTTATCAGCATTTGATCTTTTTCACATCCCTCCAGCTCACCCTGGGTGGTACGTACAGTGACTTGGTGGGGAGGAAGTGTATTTGGCCAGTCGATGCCCTTGAGTAATAGAGAGCAGCAGATGCTGGAGCTGAAACCAGAGATGCCAGCTTGAGGACCACAGGGATTGCCTCCACTTCTGTCCAAACGGCCTACTCATGTACTGGAGGCAAAGACATCATCCAAACTCCTTGACACATTTACCCCTTCCCTGACCTCAACTTTTTTCCAGAGAAATTTTTAAACAAAATTGTTACTATGTTCTTATTTCCAAGTTTTAAATCTATCAGAGGCATATTATATGTTCATGACTAAGATTCCCTACACATTTATCTCCTATTCTCTAATGCCTTCTCTCTTCCCATCATTCTACTCTCTTTTTCATTTTCTCTCCTCTGTTCCCTTCTTTCCTTGTATTTCTCACACTTGCCCTCATCTATTTAGAGGAGGAAGGAAAGGAGGAAGGAAAGAAAAGAGAAAGAAGACGCAAAGTTGTGGTGAAGTGATCGTGCTCAGCAAAATTTTATATGTAGATTATTTTTGTCCCCATGTCACTTCCTGGTTTTAAAATTTTGTGTCTTTAAATGAAATTCTCTAGAACTATACATTTGTATGTGAGTGACTTTCTTTTCTTTACATTTTCTTTGGTGCCTCAGGCAGAGAACACAGGTTCTACTTTCTGGATGCATGACTTACTAAGTGGGTGACTTATTGGACAAGAAAGAGCTTCTTACGTTTCCAGTTTTGTCGTCTGTCAAATGGAGGACAATACCTGTTTCCCCAACTGAACTGCATGTCTTGCTGAAGAAACAGCAAGAAGTATGCACTTACAAAAAACTGATACTCAGGGTAGTTCTGGCAGCACAATATTTCTGGCCATTTCTCAATCCTTTCTCCATCTCTTAACTCCTCTATTTTGTCTTTCTCATCTGCTGTTTTAGGAATGCCTCATTTATTTGACACACCAATCTGTCCAGTGTTCCACTAGAAATCAATGTTTTCCACCAAACTAAACCATGAAAATTTATTTTTAGCTTTAATCATTTTATATGAAAAATTTTCAAAACAAGATTATTCATATCTTGCCTCTCTAAACGTAGTTTATTGAACACAATTTCTGTTTCCTTGATAATTCAGGATTATCTTCACCGTAAATTCATGATGCCCCGCCCCCCCCCCCCCCCCCACCCCAGGAAACTGTTGTCGCTTACCCCAGGCTGCCACCAACACCACCTCAATTACTTGTACTTGATTCAATTGGCTCACATTTACCCACCATTTAATTAATGGTTTACAGTCTTTCTTTGCAGTTAACTCTCAGTTCTTTAATGACAGATGTTTTTCCTGTAACTCCATGCCCCAGTGCCTAGCATTCTGGATTATACAATCCATAAGGTAGTATGAGTTTAACAAGCACTATCTGAAGTTATAAAATTCAGTGAGAACCTGTTTCTTGTAGGGGGAAAGGAAGGAAAATTGTGCTTACCACAAGCCTGTTGCTTCACGTATATTTAACCATCACAACAACTGGATAAGGAAGGCAACATGAGCATGTCCATTTTAGAAAGGAGAAAACTGAGGCTCAGATAACTCAAATACCGGCCCAAGGTCACACAGCTACCAGGAGAAGACCTGTAACTTGAACCTGGACCTTTCTTATGCCAAAGTTCATTCTCTTCCTGCCGTACCACATACACTCACTCTGACATTGAATGTGTCACCTGCTTTTTGGTTTGAAATGATGTTTATAAGTTTTTACAATTTTTCTGCCCCTCCCTCAAAGTCACCTGTCCCTTCTTCAGCTATCATTTATCGCACACCCTCTGCCACCTGGTATTTTGCTGTTCTAGTCTGCAATTGGCTTAGAAAATACTAACCGTGCTTCTTAGACCTGCTTAAAAATAAGAATAAAACATTCTCAGTAAAAACATAAGGAAAGGATGACACAGTTTTCAAGCTGCATGCTTGACCCCAAAGGAACAGTAGTAGCCACCTGGAGCACTGAGTTGAGGCACTATCCGGGCTCTGCAGGAACGAGGGCCCACGGGAGTAGCGATGTGATGTCTGGCATTGATAAGAGAAGGGAAGGTGGTGCCACACTTCCGGGACCTGGGGAGTTTTCAATGAGTAAACTGCATGAAGGTTGCTGTGTGGTCTTGGCATCCTCTATCTCGATTTTCAGATGTGTTTCTGCTTATCGCTTTGTTCTTAGCTAGAGTATATATAGTTAAGGAGGCTAAATAAATGACCTCTGGATAACTAAAATGTTTATAATGGTCTTTTTCTTTTTCTTCCCCCTTACCTTGTTTTTCTGGGCCCATGCTCTGTGGTTTAGGTCTTTGGTTTGGCAGCATCACCCACAGCACCCACTGGCTTTCTCTAAGTCATTGAAAGCACACAATGCTGAAAGAGTGCAAATCTCTGGTAAAGATTAGACAACTGTAAGTGAGTAAGTAAACTGACACATGATTACAGTTGGCATAAGAGGTTTGTTTTCCAGAAGAATTACGTGTATGAAGATTTAAGTACACATGGCACCTCAACACCCACTGGACCATTAATACTAACTCTGAACTTCACCCCTGTCATTCGTTCGTCATTCTTTCCACTGTCCACAAGAGCTGATGACATTTCTTGGCCTCCTTTGCCACTACTTCTGTCTATGTTACCACCACTTATGCTCCACATACAATCTCCTTTGCTTGCTTCCTCTTTGTCTCTGCCTTTCTCATTTCTTGTCTTGTTGGATTGCTGTCACGTCCTCTGAGCTTCTTGGCTTCTACATGAAAAGACTGATCTTTTAGAACATCGTCATCAAGCCAGATTTCTTCCCTCCTCTTGGAGAATTAACCAATCACAGCTCATCTGCTGTAACCTTCATGTCTTTGGCTCTTCTTAACTGCGTTCGAAATACTCAAAGCTCTCATTTATTTCTTTCTTACAAAATGCAGATTGTGTTTCCTTTTGTATCTGACACCACTTCTTGTGCTAGAACACTAGACTCTAGATAACTAAGGTTATGCTGTATGGTCACTTTTCCATCATTTCACACACGAGAGTCAATGTACACATTCATAACTCCTCCCAGGGGGTATCCAGCTCAAGCTCAACCCCCAGTGGCCAGCTCTAGCAGTTCATTTTCCTCTTCCACTCTCAATATACGTCTAAAGAAAGGGAGACCATCATCATTAGAGAGGTACCCTTGATTCATCTAGGGGTAATTTTCTTAAATCATTCAAACACACACACAAAATTAGTTAAGCAATTCTTTGTGGCAACTGACAGCAAACACAGTGGGTTTTGGTCCTGATATTAACTCCTGATAGCTAGGGGCTCGATTTGTTAGAGTATCATCCTAAAAATATGATTGCTGATGGTTTATCATCACCCAGAGACCCAGTTTATCAAGTGGTATTCTGAAAGACATTGTTCTGTCATTAGTCCAAAACCAGAGTTATCTGACACTGAAAATTCAATTAAATGGAGTTGTGAAGGAAAGAAAACCAGTAGAAAAACAGCTTCTGGGAAGTAAGAATGAGAGAGGGTTTTATTGTTGTTATTTTGTTATTTCTCTTGTGTAAGATATAGAGTTTTATCTATCTATGTTTATGTATTAAAGAGGAACAAGAGGAGAGGGAGGAATAAAAAATACGTGGGTGAAAGGAGGTTATTCATGGTATAGAACTGTGTTGTTCAATATGGTGGCCACTAGCCACATGTGGCTACTGAGCACTTGAAATGTGGTTAATCTATCCCACAACTAGAAGGACCTGCAACTAAGATATACAACTGTGTACGGGACGTGGGTGTGGGGAGATAAAGCAGAAAAAAAAAAAAAAGAAGATTGGCAACAGTTGTTAGCCCAGGTGCCAATCTTTAAAAAAAAAAAAAGAAATATGGTTAATCTAAATCGAGATTGCTGTAAATACAAAATATACATGGGATTTTGAAGATTTGGCATGAAACAAAAGCATATAAACCACTGCATTAATATTTTTTCATATTAGTTACATATTGAAAAGGTAATATTTTTGATACATTGATTTAAATAAAATATACTATTAAAATTAATTTCACCTGGGGCCGGCCTGGGGCCGAGTGGTTAGAGTTCTGCAGGCTCTGCTTTGGTGGTCCGGGTTTGTGGATTTGGAACCCAGGTGTGGACCTACTTCACTCATCAAGTCATGCTGTGGGGGCATCCCACATACAAAATAGAGGAAAACTGGCACACATGTTAGCTCAGGGCGAATCTTCCTCACCAAAAAAAAAATAATAATAATAATTTCACCTGTTTCTTTTTACTTTCTAAAATGGCTATTACAAAATTTTGAATTACATATATGGCTTGAATTTGTGGCTCACATTATATCGGTTTTAGGCAGCATGGGTATAAGGTCTTATCTATTGGAATTAAGTTCAACCTTACGTAACAGAAAACTCCAAAATAACACAGGATTATTTAAGATGGCTACTAAAGCTCTAACCAGAATAACCACATTCCAGGCAGAAGGAAGGAGAAAGGAACCCATTAAATATACATTCCATGTGCAGCCTTTCAAAACCGTCTTCTACCATCTTCCATGATAAGTGAAAACTCACATTGGTCAAGAAATGGGTAGCCCTGTAAAAGTTAGGAGGAAAACTAACCACTGTGATCCGGCACCTTTTTAGTCACGTGGTTACCCATAAATACAAGAGAACCTTGACAACCCAGCCTTTATTCCTAACAGTCAAGCGTTCAGCTAAAACTCAGGAGTTATTTTTAGGATGACCATTTGTCCCAGTTTGCCTGAAAGTCTATTTCGTGTGTGTTTTCCTGGCATAATTATTAATTGCTCCCCCTTTCTCTCTCAAGCGTCCTAGTTTGGATGATAAATTATATGGTCACCTTTGTTATATTACCAAGAAAAAAATAGAAATAGATGATGGGGTAGACAATTCAGTCTCCGCCAGAGATCCTTGAGGAGTCACTTGAGAAATCCTTGAAAGGTGGGTGTCTCCTCCAACCCACCTCACCATCATTCTGAAACTATGCTTTTGGGGGTTATGACCACCATATTGACAAAGTAAAGGACTTTTCTCACTATTCTCTTTTTACTATTCACTTAACAAATATTTATGGTGTGCATCCATTTACTGTGCCTTTGGAGAACATGGGGGTAAAATAGAATTCGGCACTATTAATCCCCATACTATTAAACTCATCTCCTGTTACAGCAGAGTAATGGGCCTTTGATTTGTCTGAATAGTCTGGATTCTGGGACTATCATTTCTCTCCCTGGATATTCCTCTAAGTCTCTTTCTGTTTTTTTCTGGTTCCAGAAAATTCTAACCTATTGTTTCCCAAAATGTCTTCAATATATCACTAGTTCTTTAAGAAAGTTCCATAGTCAAATAGTATTTGTAAGTGCAACATAATTAGAGCTTCATAATGCAAACTAGCATACTAATGACTCTGAGAAGTACCACAATAGAAATTGCTATTTAACTCTTCTAATCTGAACTGGTTTTGGAGTTAACACCTGTCGATAGCTAATGCAACATCCCTTCTGTACTGGCCCTGTTGTCCCAGGAGTATGAGGATATTATAAGATTCTCTGTCCATAGTTCCTCCTTCTGCATTCAGCTTCCTGCAGCTCAGATTTGTTCTGTTTTCACCTCTAAGGAGATCACACCTAAGCAAGCTTCTCTAGCCTTTACCTCATTCCTCAAACTAACTAAATAAGCACCTCTGCTACAGTTAAACATCACAATGTCAAACTTAACGATCTAAAATTGAATTTGCCTTTTTGTCCAAAATTGCCACCCTTCATGTGTGTGGATTTTTGGAGTAATACTACCTGTGGCAGACATTTCGTTTCCTTTGTTGGTTGTTTTGGGGGTTTTTTTTGGTTTGGTTTTGGCCAGGGTGGAGGGAGGAGTTTGGGGGCAGGCTGAGTGGCCTTGCAGTTTTATTCCTACTTTTGGAAAAAGTTGCTTTATGCGCAGGGTTGGTGAGAAGTTGTGCTTTGCTGATGACTCCTGGCAGCCTAGACATGAGCATGCGGTCTGGGTCAGCCAGTAGCCTCCCACTGGGGACTGTGAACTTGAGTCATTGGAACGGAGAAGTAGGAATGGTTACAATTCATGTATAGCATGGCAGGGGTGATGTTAGCAATGTTCTGTGACAATAGTGGCCTTGTCCTGGTCACCCCAGATGATCTAATGCATTCTAAAGTTTGACAACCACTGTATCAAGTCTTTCTTATACATCAGCTCTTCCAGGAAGATTTAATAATTATCCTACCCTAGATCAACTCTTCCTTTTCTGGAGTCCTATAACCCTTAATACCTGTACCAGTCATGCTGAACCTATGCTATGCTGCTTTGCCATTATTTAAGTAGGTGTCTTATCTCTGCAACTAGTTTCTAAGCTTCTAGAAGGAAGGATATAAGTCACTATGACTTACATAGAGTAACTACTCACTTAATGAATAAATGAATATTCACCAGTGACAAACTGCCCTTGAAATACAAATTTCTTCATTTTCTATAAAATAAGCTTTAAATCAGTTGGCCTCTGTTCAAGAGCTTCTAAAGCAGTGGTTCTCAAATTTGCAATATTTTAAAATCACCTGGAGAGCTATGACAAATATTTATCCTTGGGTCTCTACTTCAGAGATTCCTATTTAATTGATTTGGGTGCAGCAATCTGGTCATTGTGATTTTTAAAAAATTCCTAACCAGTTCTGTATTGCAGGCAGGGGTGTGAATCATCATTCTGATACTCAAAGTGTGGTCCAAGGACCAGTGGCAGCAGTTTACCTGGGAGGTTCTGAATGTGCATTTTAACAAGATTCCCAAGTGATTCATTTATACATTAAAGTATGAGAAGTGCTTGGTCTAGAGGAGTGATGGGCAACAGAAATATAAGCTACATATGTAATTTAACATCTTCTAGTAGCCATGTTAAAAAAAGCTTTTAAAAAGGTAAAAATAATTTAATAATATATTTTATGTAACCCAATGCATCCAGAAGTTTAGCATTTCAACAATTACTATAACATTATTAATAAAATATTTTACAGGAGTTTTTCCTCTGCCCTAAGTCTTTGAAATCCAATGTGTATTTTATACTCACAGCACATCTCCAATCAGACTAGCCACATTTCAAATGCCTCACAACCACATACTGGCCACCATATTGAACAGTGCAAATCTAGAGCTTATGAACCTTTCCATCTCAAACGTCAGCTACAGCTTTCTTTACAAAAGCTTTTTGCTGTAGTTAAAAGACTTTTCATCAACTAATCAAGCCACCATCCACTTTCCTGTCTTTACATTGTACCCCCACTGCTCCTTGCAGCCAGGAAAGCCCACCCTCTGCTCCCTCCTGGTCTAGGTTCCAGTTTTGCTTTAAACCTATCCAGGTTTAGAGTTCTTTGGCAAAATCTTCTTAAAATTGTCCCAGATTACAGCAGTTAGTTCCTGCTCTAGATTTTATAGGGTAAGAGCTTACATTCTCACCTATTAGGGAAGATGGTAAAGAAAATTTTAGAAAACTAAACATGGAATGCAATTAAAACTGTAAAATATGCCGCCCTTCCTAATAAAAATAAAATGTACATCTTAGAAGGGTGATATTGAAAAGCAATTTCTTTGGTGGGGAGGAACAGCCTTCCTAGGAACGCTAAACCAATCCACATATTTTTTCTTTTCTTGGAGACCTTTTACAGTTACCCTGTCCCCCACACCATAATACTGGAACTAAATCATGCTCTATTTTGAGAATAATTCAAGCGGAAGCAACAATTCTTTTCTTGATTGCTTCAAAACTTAACTGAGACAAAAATGGAATATTCAAAAAAGACTTTATTAGTACCCTCAAGGTAATAAAAGGAAAAATATCGGAGTCCAATGAATTTTGACAATCTCACACGTAAGATTTAGCATGTTTTCTGTGTGAGCAAGATTATCCCATTCACATGGGGCGAGGATGGGAAATCGGGAGAGATCTTGCCATGTTCCTACTTTCCTTGCTCCTCTTCTCTCTCCACATGGTGACATTATATTTAGCCTACGGACAGTACTTCCTAGATATCTTACTCCTCTTGGTCTAGAGCTGCACTGTCCAATAGGGTGGCTATTAGCCATAAGAGGCTATCGAATACTTGAAATGTGGACAGTCCAAATTGAGATGGGCTGTAGGTGTAAAATACACACCAGATTTCAAGACTTGGTACATGTATGGGTTTTCCATTGCTGTTGTAGAAAATTACCATAAATTTAGTGGCTTAAAACATCCATTTATGGGGCCCACCTGATAGCATAGTGGTTAAGTTCCCACGCAGGGTTCGCCGGTTTGGATCCTGGGCACAGACCTACACACCGCTCATCAAGCCATGCTGTGGTGGCATCTCACATGGAACTAGAAGGACTTACAATTAGGATATACAACTATGTCCTGGGGCTTTGGGAAGAAAAAAAAAAAACCCGAAAAACAAAAAATATCCATTTATTGTCTCACAGTTCTGTAGTCCAGAAGTCCCGGGACAGTGTGGCTCAGCTGAGCCTTCTGCTTAGAGTGTCACAAGGACGACATCAAGGTGTCAGTAGGGCTGCGTTCTCTGGAGGCTCTCAGATGAAATCTGCTTCCAAGATCATTCAGGTTGTTGACCAAATTCAGTTCCTTGCAGTTGTGGGGCAGGGGTCTCGTTTCCTTCCTGGCTGTCAGTCAGAGGCTCTCAGCTCCTGAAGGTCACCTGCATTCCTTGTCATATTGTCCCCTTGATCTTTGAGCTTGTTGACCCCCTCTCATGCTTTGAATCTCTCTGATTTTTCTTTCCGTCACATCCCTTCTGCTTATAACCTAAGCAAATTCTCTGCTTCTAAGAACTCATGTATTATATTGGACCACCCACACAATCCAGGATAATCTCTCTATTTTAAGGTCTGCAACTTTAATTACATCTGCAAAGTCCCTTTTGCCATGTTATATAACACGTTCACAGGTTCCACGGATTAGGGAGTGGGAGCCATTCTGCCCATCACAGGATGAAAAAAAATAATGTAAGATATTTCATCAATAATTTTTATATTGATCATATGTTGAAATTACAACATTTTGGATATATTAGGTTAAATAAAATCTATTATTAAATTTCACCTGTTTTGTTTTACTTTTTAATGAGCTATAGAATATTTAAAACTGCACATGTGGCTCACATTTGTGCCTTGCATAACACTTCTATTAAGAACTGGTCTAGACCCAGAGAGAGGTTAATCCTCTTTACCGTATATTTTCTGACATCAGATCTGTGGTCAGACCTCTTCCATAAGAAATGCTTCCCTTACTGTCAGGTGTGGCCTTACACTTTTAGTCCTCTGACTGCTAAACATAGCAAGCATAGCACAATACAAAACCACAACTTTCATACAAGAGACACTCAAATACAGTGATGGAGCAGGGAGATGCGGGTGCAGGGCTCATCTCTACATCAGGGAAGGACTCCTGGAGGACCAGATCTAACCCTGATAACCCAAATCATTACTGAACTCACCCCACGAGGGCAGGGCCTTCTCTTATTCATCTTTTGGTTTCCAGTGGTTAGCACAGAAAAGACTGCCTTCAATGAACATTTGCCGAACCAAATGAATCTAGGTAGCAGCCATCGACTGGTTAAAAGAAAAGAGGAGAGAGAGATTTGGGGAAATAAGTTAAGTCAGCTACCCCCCTATTTCCTAATAATGACAAACATTCCCATATTTTAGCAAGAGGACAGCCTCCATTTGAAACTGTAAGCTGAACAATATTTAACGGTTGCATCTTTATGAGACAAGAGAGTATGATGATGCTCAGGGAAAAAAATTCTCTACCCAATGAACACTCTAATTAACCAAATGTTGTCATTACTGTGTTCTTTTTTGGCTTTGGTGACTCAACCAAACCAATGAATCTGTGACTGTTTTCAAAACTGTATTTTGAAAAGATTTTTTGGATGTGCCACTCTGCCGGGTGTTTAATTGTATTTGTTTAATTTAGCACAGGGCTAAAATGTTTCTACTAAAAATGTTAGACCCCATGCACTCACTTCTGAACTTCAACTGGCAAGAAGGCCAGGTCATTTGTAGGCGTTCAAGAGCAGCACACACAAAAAGTGCCTATATCCTGATCTAATCCTTCAAACTTAGGTGAGGTAGAAATTCCTTCCAGAGCTTTGCTTCACAGTTTCTGGGGTTAAACCTGCTCCCAGCCCCAGCTGTGATCTTGCACAAGCTGGGAAAACCTCTGTGACAGTCTCACAGTCTATCAGCCACAGAGCTAAGGCTCCTCGGAGGAGAAGTTAAGATTGCTGAGAAAGCACAGGCTGTTGGATGCTCCTCTCCTGCCAGGCAGCAACCTGAAACAGGCAGAATTGTGAGAAACCAGATTCATCTCACCCCATCGTCCTTCTCAGTAATCTCCCGGCACAAAACGAAGAATGAATAGGAATAAAAAGATAACACAAATAAACATTTTAAATAAAGGTTACTAATTAAAAAGACTCATAGACTGAGTGATGCATTCTTCAAAATCTATTGTCGTGCTTTTGTGGACTTTATTGCTTATCAGCATTTTTCCCCTCCAGAAAAACAGAACAGCAACATTTGTTCAGAAAAAAGCAAATTGTGTTTCTTCCTTTCTTATTACTTTTATTGTTTTCGGTTCCTTTTAGACTATAATGTGGTATTGTGATTTTGAGATGGGGAAAAAAACAATCCCTTGTCTTTCAGACATAAGAATGTGATTGTCTGCTATTGTTGCCAACAATGAGCTAAAGAGGTTAATGGATCACATATCTGGCAAACAGCCATCTTTCCTCCTGCTCAATATATTAAACAGTATACATTTTGTTGTTGCTGCTGAGCTTATGATTTTGTCTGAGTAGTTGGTAAATAAGTTTACTCACGTTTAAGTTATCTCTTTCTAGAACTCAGTGCTTTGTCCTTCGGACTGGTATCTTGAAATTTAAAAAGTGCAGTTTGAGATCTGAGCTCATGACCTTTGGAGGTGATGGTGAGAGTGGGCCTAGGGAGGGGGGTGGAGCTGGCTGTTGAATGAGAATCTAGAAATATTGTGCCTTGTGAATTGCATCGACCTTTCATTTTCAGATTGCCTAAATTAGCAAAGTGAAATTACCACAATAAAAAGGAATGGATACTGGAGGAGGCACCACTATCCTTTCTAGTGTTGTTGCTGGTGATCTTCCTAACAGACCTCTAATTAGATGGACCAGTCCTCTCCACCAACCCCAGGCTGACTAAACTTTGCATTTTATGGCTGTCATTTGAAAACAGACAAGCTGTCATAAGCAATAACACTGTGATTCCAGCCTGGAGGACCTCACTGTGTACTGCACTTGTACTATGGAATTAGCAAGAGACCTAATACCTTAACAGCAAAAAAAAAAAAAAAAAAAAAAACAGGAAAAGGTTTATTTATGATTTTTTTTTTTAGGAAACTCCAGAAGGAAAAACTTTATCAATGAGAAAGATACTATATTCCGGGAAATTTTGGTTGGGTGGGGATAGATGTTGCGGGAGGGACTGGAGTTGGGAGAGAAGCAGCAACAAATCAGTCTCAGATTAGTGGCATCCTTTCAGTCACGCAAAGAGCAAGTAAATAGCACCTGGAGTGCCCTGGCCCGCTGTTTCTCTGGGAGCAAGGGGTAGGAGGGACATAGACTGAATTGGAGAGGCGAATGTGGCTCTCGGGTTTGGGATTTGGAATCAGCAAGAAGGCTGAGCCCTGATCTCCGCTTCCCAGCTAGGCGGTGATCGCCCCCTGTGACTCCGGATGCACACAGCAGTCAGAATCGCCGCCGCCACCGCCCGACCCCTCAGAGCCTCCAGCTCTCCCGCCTGGCATACTGGAGCCACACATGAGCTCCCTGGACATCTGTGTGCCCCAAGCTCCGGGTTCAGGCCCCTCTCACCCCCAGCGAGACCGATCTCAACTCCTCGGAGATTGGGTCCCTTCGACTTCTATGTCCCCGAGTTCTGCCACTCTGGTCACTTCCGCAGGTTCCCCAAGCTGGACCTCAGTCGGCCAGGGAGCCCTGCGCGCCTCCTCGGCCTCCCCACAGCATTGCTGGCCCGCGGCTCCCGCGCCTGGGTGGGATGCGCGGCGGCTCAACCGCAGGACCTCGGCCTCCGGGTAAATCTTCTCCTCCCCCTTCTCCGCCTAAGGCCCTGCCCTCCCCCCGCGGCACGCCACTCCCGTGTGCGCGCCCATCTCCCGACCGAAGACACCTGCGCTTCCTTCCCCACCCTTCTCCGCCCTTTTCGCTGCGGTTTCTCCTCTGCCTTTGGGAGCTCGGGAGCGGCAGTGGGAGGAGGAGCAGCGGGAGGAGGGAGAGGGCGTGGAGGAGTAGGGGCGGGGTGGGTGGGGAGAGAGCCAGGAGGGTGTGGACTGGCAGGCACTCTGCAGCTGGTCGCCGGGAACCCGGTCCCTCCCGCGCGCCCGAGTGATGGAGGGGAAGAGATTCACTTAGACACACACACGCGCACACAGCTGGGCACGGCTCCGAGAGGCAGCTGCCGGCTCGGGCGCGCCGGGGCCGGGCGGCGGCCGTGACAGCGCCAGCCGCGGGGAGCGGGGCGCCCCTACAGCTTGGCACCGGCGGCTCCGAGACCGAGGAAGGGAAGATCCCAGCCGCACTGACTGTTGCTCTTTTGGGCAAATCGGGAGGTAGCCGGCTGCCCAAGGAGCGGTCACCGAAAACGCCGGAGGCTCGCCCCTCGGGGCTGAGTCCGGGGCCGCGCCGGCGCCCGCGTGGGGCGGGGAGGATGCGCACCTCCTCCTGCAGAGCGGCTGCGGGCCCCGGCACTGCGCGGACTCGGGCTCCCGCGGCCGCCCGTGTCGTGCCCGCGCCGCGGGAGCGCGCCCTGCCGCACCTGGCTCGGGCCTCCCCGGGAAGTGAGGGAAACGCGCCCTAAACTCCACTACTTCTCGCCCGCCTCCTCCTCCTCCCAGCTCCCCGCCTGGGACCTCGCCGCCGCCGCCGCCGCCCGCCTCTTACTCTCACGCGCGCACGCACAGCCCCGCTCGCTCGCTCCCATTCACGCCGACACTCTCTCCGCCGAGCCGAAACCCCGGCATCCGAAACTACTGGACCAACTGCCGCCGGGACTGCAGGAGCCGCCCGGTGGCCCGGCGCGACCCTCCGCCGACCCCCGCGCCCTGGGCCCCCGCCCGCGCCGCCGCCGCCGGGGACGATGGTGAGCAGGGCGGGCTGCCCGCCTCGCGCCGGGGAGGGGCTGCCGGGTACGGCGGGCTGGAACCTCGTTGATTTGGGGGGAAAGGACAGGCGGGACATCGCCGAGGAGGGGCATCCGTGTGATGCCAGCCAAAAGCACTTTGTGGGGCGCGGTTCTACTGGGCACTGCCTGGGGAGGACTTTCGAGACGTTCACGGGGGCTCGGGGTTAAACTAGTGCGAGATGGGAAACGGCGGGGCGATTACCGGGGTAAATTGAGAGTCATCGGTGTCAGTCAGTTGTCGGGCTGTCTGTCTCTCGCCCAGAGCTGGGCTCAGCGCTCTGGGCTCTCTTTGAGGGAGAGAGGACACCCGTGTTAACTGCGCTTGGCAGAGTTTGGGGGCTCGCGCTCGGCCACTTCCCGGGGTGCTGTGGGGCTGTCCCTTGGAGCGTGAGACGGCTGTGGGGGAGTGGGGGGCTGCGAATCCCGAGAGAGGGCAGGCAGAGGCTTAGTTAACTTGCGAGCCGGGTGCGATCTCCGCCCAGCCGGCCCCCACCCATCGCAGCGCCAGTCCCCGCCCCCTCGCAGCCCCAGTTCACGCACCTTCGCACCCGCCCCCCAACACACACACACAGGAGGTGGATGCACTCGAGGGGGTGGTCACATTGTTATTACTAAGAGATGCTCGAGGTCGCTGTGGCCACTGACTGGAGCGCAGAGACTCGTGCTTCGGGAACTGAGGCGACCGCCTTGGTTTAGGGAAGCGGAGAAGGAGCGCGCAGCTTCGGGTAGATGCCTCTACCTGGCGGTTCCAGGTGCACGGCGAGCAAACCTCCGCCACAACTCCGGAGTCACTTCACCTTGGTGGGCTCGGCTCTCCGGCTTCGCTTCTTGAGTGCTTCAGGGCACCCACCCAAGGGAGCTGCTGCTCAGATCCGTGGTGTCCCCAGTCCTCACCCGGTGGGTCTGTCTCTCTCTCCCTCCCTCCCTGCCTCCTTCTCTCCCTAGCCCCCCACCCCCCACCCCCACCCCCAACCCCATACCAGCTTCTTCATGGAAAACATTGCTCCCTTAAGGGCAAGTTTAATATTTGCAAAGTGCTTTATATCATATTACTTCGTGGATACATTTAATTGCACTGTAACTCTTCTCTGATTTATGTAAACGTCGTCTGATAAATAGCGTGCGGGGTCGGGTTGGGGTGGGAGCAAGATTGGGTGGGCGTCCTTTCTGTAACCGGGTGCCTTTCTAAACTGATTTGCGAGAAGTCATAGAAAGCTGGCGCTTCTGAAAGCTTCTGCTCAGTAGTTTTGACATATTTCAGGGCTTTAGACAAATGTTTCCACGTTACAATTTATTTCAAATATATTCAGCTTCTATTCCAAGACAAAGTTGAAGAGAAGATAATAAAAGGGATTACAATTTGGATATCAAAACTATTTTTAAAAATGTTTTTTATTGCTATCAATTATGTTGTAGCAGATTTTTTTTTAAGTTACCTTACTAGTTCCTGCTGGTGAAACTCTTAAAAGGAGAAATGAAAACAATACTACTTACTTTCCTCCCTGTATTTGCTTGCAGTGACTGAATGAGCAGCCAAGTAGGGTTCTTTACTTTAGGAAGATGAAGTCCTTCACCAGTGGACTGATGGAGACGCAGAAGATACTACAAGAAACATAGTGATGGGGAGGAAACTGTTGTTTAAATTTAACTGCCTCCAGTCCGGAGAGTCTCAACAGTCATACTGTTCTGGCCCCTTGCATGTTCCTCTGGGCTGTTTTAAAATATTCTTTTCTCAATTAATAAAATGTATAGAAACATCATTAATAATATAAAGTAATATTTCAATCGATGCCTAAAGCAGATTGTATGGGAAATTCTGAAGATAGTATCCAATGGAGTTTCACAGAAGTACTAGGATCATGGTTTCTAGGTTAAGCCAGACCTCATACCTAAGTTTTAGTATTGGAAGTTGCTCCCTTTTACATCTTTGTGACAAGGTGCTGCCCACAGTGGGTTGCTTATGCGTGCATCATTGTCCTTACCATTTTGCAGGCATACACAGATGTTTTTGAATGAATAACCTTCTTACTCGCTGAATTTTCACTCATTCAAAAGTATTTATTGAGCACAAGAGCACACACAATGAGCAAAGCTGAGCTGGGTGTTATTTTAAATAACAAGGAAGGATTTTCAGTAGAAGCAGGCTGCTTACTCCTACGCTGTGTAAAAAGAACTGCAGAACAGTGGCTTCCTTAGGGAAGCAGCTTCTTGCCCAAAGTAAGTAGTCAACAAAGAGTTGTTGACTCAAAAATGATACAAGATGTTAACTAGCGAACTTTGCTTTCACCATAAATTCTACCATTCTTCTTAACCCACCATGTCATTTAGATATGACTCAACTTTAGAGAATTGATGTTGACTTTAATCTTCTTGCTCTTTGTCTGAATACTTTGGAGAAATGTAACTATCTGTGCACTGCTCTAGCTTTCTGTGTATTGATTTCTGTGGAGCAGTGCCAGATCTGCATATGTCATTAGTATTCATTTATGAGTAAATGCAAATGTTCCTGTTACATTGAAAAAGCGAACTCAAGTTCATAGAACACAACAAATATTTTGCTCCTTTTCTCATCTCTTTATTTTTATAATCTCAGAAATAGTAACATCTCTTAAAAATGCAATTATATGTAAAAGAGCAGGTTAACAAAAGTGGTTATCTAGGATTTTTTAGAAAAAGGGAAATAGCTGATGGAAATTTTAGTTGAGAAGAATTTTCTTTGACTCTCTTGACATGTCTGGCAGGATGGTCTTTTATTTTAGGGACGTTCATTCATGAATGAAATAACTCTCAAGGTAACTTCCTAGTAAAGGAAGCTGGCAGAGGAGGGAACGCTTGCTAAAAATGATGCTTAAAAACTCTGAGAATAGAGCGTGAGCAGTAAGTAACACTAGGTCTGTGCCATTGAAATTATGTAAATGCTTGTATATTTTATTTGTCTTTATATGCGTGATTTTTAAATTTCTTTTTAATACTTTATTCAAATATTTTCATATTCTGAGATTATTGCAATTAAGTGAGGAGTTACTGTTTGGTAATGGAATTATAGTTTGTTTTGTTTTAAGAAAAGGTGAATAGTTTGAAAGGAGAGAAGAAGTCAAGGGAATAATTATTCAAACCACAGAGTTTTGCATTCGGATTCTTTCCTTTTTTGGTCAGAGGGGGATCTCAAAACAAAATAGCTAGTTAAACTTTCCTTATGACCTAAATTGTTACTATTTAGAAAAATCCTACACTTTAATTTTTCTGTGAATTTAATATGAATTCTTTAAAACCAGCAAAAGTAAGATTTTTCCTGCAATCCAATTTAATTGTTGACAAGTTTTGCTCACTCTAGAATCAATATTTGTGTCTGAGAGTCATGATGTTATCCTAACCTTTACAGAAATGCAATTAAAGCAAGGTATTAATAACTACATTGAAAAATCACTGATCTAAGTCAAAAACATTTCAGAGCAGCTAACACTTATTAAAAGTAGAAGCAAGAGATTATATCTGGAGATCCACAGAATGTATGGCCAGGATAAATGAACCTCTCTAAATCTTATATGCAAGTTCCGTTATCATGTCTCAATTAACATTTGGTACAATGGATTATTTTCCATATTCTTGAAAAGTTTTATGAAAGAAAGCTATGTCAGTATTAAGAAAGGGTTGAGGAGCTGGTTTGACTTCAGACCACTTTACCTAGATTGTGCATGGGAGGTGGGTAAGTTTTGTATGTATACACATATGCTTCTGTGTACAGATACATACATGTATACATATGGAGTGTATCTTTATATTTATATATCTACTTATGTATATATCTGTGTTTTGTCTAATACCTTTGAAGAATAGGAAGAGAGTCCCCTTTGTGCCATATGTGGTTTGTGAAGTCAGCATCGTCTTGAGAATGGTGCTTATGAATGCTCAAATAGTTTGATATTAGAAATTGGTAGCATACTGAACTTTTTTGAACTATTTATTTAAGAAACACTTATCATAACCTTGAGTGTGTGACTGCCACTGTCAAAGACCTCTACTAATATTAGCTCACTTAATTCTGGTAGCCACCCTGCCCTCCCCCATTTCACAGAGGGGAAATCAGTAGGTAAAATGGGGATTATTATTATCCTGTTTAGGAGATGAAGAAAATGAGGCTCGCTGAGCCTAATTAAACGGCTCAAGCTCTACACCTACTAAATAGCAGAGCTGACATTTGAGCCCACACGGTCCACTGTGCTATGCCACTGCTCTTGAACAGATTTTTTTTTTTTGTTTACTTAAATAGGAGGCCAAGTGGGGAGCGGGTGAAGTTGTGAGGCAAATACATTCTAGAAACTGAGATTTATGACAGTTTTCATCTTCGATGGAATTCTTAAGGAAGGCGATTGTCATGAAGCACTGACATAACCTGAACTAGAGCGATGCTAGGGCCGTGCTATAACTTAATGTAGTTTTTAATGGACTCAGTAATTTTCTTAGGTTCAGCTACTTTTAAATTAAGTAACTTAAGAACTGATACCATATTTAAGTAGTTTTAATAGCTCAGAGGATCTGATGCTGAATGTTTTATGCTTCCCATAATATCCTTATAATGTGAACTTCTTGCACAGAGGTCAATGTTATGTGTTACGGCATGGTACTTGCCAAAGGAATCAGAGTTTTATGTGAAGGTGTGAAAAGAAACTTATTCTGCTCTGACCCACGTGGTATACAGTAGGCATCCAATTAATGTTTACTACATGAACTGATGTGGGGTATTCTAGAAATTGCTAGTTTAAAGGTAAAGAAACTTTAAATGTCTTTATAATTGCCTGGTTTTAAGATTGTGATTTAATATTGAATAGACTTTTTTTTCATGAGGATCTCAGGACCTTACTATCTATGAAATGCTGTGCAATAATCATCTTTATCTGAGCTAGAAGGAAGAGGACAGTGTAAGGAGGCTGAAATAATAAACTGATTAAAATGTTGAAATTTAGAAGTCGACAAAAGGAAAACTGCCTGAAATTGTACCTTTTATTTTAAAAAGGCATATAAGACATAATTAACATTAAGTACCAATCTTTACACTACTAATGAGGTAGGAGAACCGTCCTGTCGTAAACACTGACAGTCTTACAATCTGAGTATAGTTTGGGGAACTATTTAGGAACATATTAAAATGTCACCGTCTTGCTGTTTGTCATAGCTAACTAAAGTCAATGAAAAAGATCACAATAATTCTGCACATGCCTCAACATAAACAAGGTATTTATTATAGTATAAGGACTGGAGTCAGGGAGAGCTGGCTGAATTAGAATTCCTGATTCATGGCTTTTTAGCTGTAGGGTCTTGGGCAAATTGCTTAACCTGTCTAATTCTTGGTAATCTTATCTGTTATATGGCTATGGAAATACCAGTTCTAGATTTCCATAAGATAATATATGTAAAATGCTTAGCATAGAGTGTCATTATAGTAAAGGTTCAGGAAGTAGTAATTGATACAGCTGTTATCATCGTCATCTTTAACATCACCATGACATCACAAATGGGTAAAAAGGATGGGTACATTATTCTCTCTATATCTATTATGTTTGTATATGCTGTGTCTATATGTGGGTGTGTGTGTGTGTGTGTGTGTGTGTGTGTATACATTTGAATTGGTTGTTCTCCATTATGAAGCACAGATTCTGCGAATTCTCTTACTGTTGAGGGAAGGATATGAAGAGAAGAAGTATGTGTTTCAAGACTTCAACTTGATTAAAATGTTACTGGATTTAAAAGGCTTCTGTCAAGCACAGAAAGTGAGAGGGGGCTTTTGGGCCAGCTACTTCACAGTTTTTTCTTGCAAGGCCCAGCTATAAATATTCATACAATTCTTTGGAAGATGTATCCTCTTATACAGATCTAGTTAATGGGGAAGAACAAAAGGTTTTGCTAAAAGCAGTGAAATATTTATCTTTATATCCAATATGAGTTCAAATTATTAGGATAAACAGAAATTTCTTTCTCTTTATATATATTTTTTTATTTAAATTTTTTTTTTGAGGAAGATTAACCCTGAGCTAATATCTGCTGCCAATCCTCCTCTTTTTGCTGAGGAAGACTGGCCCTGAGCTCACATCCGTGCCCATCTTCCTCTACTTTATATGTGGGATGCCTACCACAGCATGGCTTGCCAAGTGGTGCCATGTCCGCACCCGGGATCCGAACCGGCGAACCCTGGGCCACTGAAGCAGAACGTGCGCAGTTAACTGCTGCGCCAACAAGCCGGCCCCTCTCTTTATATTTTTTATACCATCTAGAGTTCATGGTTTAAAGTTAAAAGCTATTTCCTGACTCTGGCCATTAAACTTGAATAACTTGATTTAAAGGTTAAGTTTAATTTTATTCTTAGATTTTTTTTTTTTAGTCATTTAATTCTGGTAGCTCCCCAGGTATCCCCATTTTACACTTAGAATAAAGCTTAGAAACTCATGTTCTTCCCTGTTGTTTTTTCACAATGTATATACCTGTTTATGTCTTTATCTTTGTAAAAAAATAAATGATAATAGCTAAGATTTAATTAAATTTACTGTGCACCAAGCATTTGACAGATCTTAACACATTTCATTCCCACAAAGCATTCAATGGGACATATGTCCTTAGTATTTCCATTTCACAGATGAGGAAACTGAGGCCTAGAGAAGTCCCATAGTTAGAGGGGTGGAACAATGACCCAAGCCCGTGCTATCTCCATCAGAGCCCACGCTTACCACCCACACCAACGGACTTCTCGGTAGCAGTTTGGCCCTGAGCACCACCCCTGGATTTCTGGGCTTTGAAATCCATGCCTCTGTATCTCCCTCTGCCTGTGAAAAAAGAGGGATTTATTTTCTTCAATAAAGGTTAATTTCTTGGCTTTGTCGTATCACACTATTTTCCTGTGTACATGTAATGGCCACTAAAGCAAGGAATGAGAACCATATTAATTTTTAGTAAACTATTGGATCTGTTTCTAAATAGATTTAAATCACTGCCAAGCTCCTGCTAAATAGTTGCATCCATGCTCTGGATGCAGTGGTAGGATGCGGACACTTCTCCATGCTATTGGAAATCCCATTCCTAGTGGGACTTCCTCATCTGGTGAGCCAGCTACCTGTGACCTGACTATCCCAATTGTCTTACTTTTTCTGAGTGATATGAAATAGCATAGGATCAAAGAGCACTGGAAAGGGGCTCTTCTTCCCAGGGACCCAGTGTGGAGAAGTGGAAAGGCCCACCACCAGGGAGCTCCAGTATTCCTGCGGATCTGAAGGGTTCCTGCCTCCTGAGAATAGCCAGAAAAGGCCCAACGACCGTTCCATTGTCCGCTTGACTGTGTGCCTCTCAAGGGCCGGGATTGTGTTCTTGTCATCTTTATTTCCATGGTACTTGGCTCATGGTATAATGGGGCAGACACAGAGTTTCTTCCTCTGGGCATCTCAGAATCTAAAAAGCAGAGAGCTGAGATATCCAGGCTAGGGGGACATGAAGAGAGGGCGGAGGCAGAAAACTGGACAGATACGGGAGTGCACAGAGAATGATGGCCAGTACGTGGATTGGTAACTAGTGGGAGTGCTTATTTCCATTTTATTTTTATTTCGGTATAGTTATATTCCTCCGTTCCCAAATCTAGACTAGATGTGCAGGACCTACTTAGCCCTAATATATGACTCTTTAAAGGGAAGAACATCATTGCTTATTGTCCTGATAGAAGTGCTGGGCATATACAAAATCTTAATAAATATTAGCTATAATTATTATTGCCTGATTTCCTACAGATAGAATTATTTTTTCTTAATCAGGTGTATATCTTCTTATACCCTGTCCATTCTGAAATGGATGACTGGACAGTCAAGGGTTACTATAATAGCATTTAGTTTTGGAGTTTCTGAATTCCAGAAATGCTGGTATCCTTTAAATGAGGAACTCCCTACTCTGGACTTACCAACAAAAAGATCAAGGGCTTCAGAGTTTTTATACACCATTGCTTTTTTTTCCTTTCCTTTTTTTTTTTTTTAAGATTGGCCCTGAGCTAACATCTCTTGCCAATCTTCTTTTTTTTTTTTTTCTCCCCAAAGCCCCAATACATAGTTGTGTATCCTAGTTGCAAGTCATTCTAGTACTTCTATGTGGGATGCTGCCACAGCATGGCTTTATGTGTGGTCTGTAGGTCTGTGCCCAGGACCCAAACCAGGAACCCAGGGCTGCCAAAGTGGAGCACGCGAACGTAACCACTCAGCCATGGGGTGGCCCCTACCCTTGCTTTCTTAATGTTACCTCTTCTCAAATGCTTTGTTGTTTTGCTCTTCTGTGTTGGCAATATCATTGTCCAGGCACCCAAGAAAAGTCAGAAACCAACAAGGATAGTTACCAGGATCATAGTAGGAACATAGGTACCTTGGGATCATCTTGTATTTCTCCTTCTCCTCCTCTAGTTTGTTACCCAGACATGACAATTTTGCCTTCCAAAATATTTCTGAAGTTAAAATGTCAGAAAGCTGAATGAAAGACTTATATGTGTTATAAACAGGTGATCATAGAATTTGCCATCCAAGCTGAGATACTTTTGAAAGTGAAAGGGGGTATATGAATAATTATGCTGAGAGAGAAAAATATTAGAAAATTCCTAATTGCGGTTAACGCAGTGCTGCCTTCCTGCACCCAGTGATCTACTGTCTGGGGAGACCAGCCCTAGAAGCCTGGGCTTGCCCCTTCATCCCTTACCCAACATGGGGCTGGGGTAGGCATTCTGGTAACTGCGCATGTTACAGTCTTTGTGCCAGGATTCCTTGATCCCTAAAGTAGGCTTCAGGAGGACTTTTTTGTTCTTCTAGAGGACAGCCAAGTGGATCTCAGCTTCCCAAGTTGGCACTTAGGAGGGGGCGTAGTGCAGAGAAGGGAACTGGAGATCTTGGTGAGCGTGCTGCCCTGTGGAACCTGTGGATGCTCACGTGAGGAGACAAGGTCCATGCTCTCCCGACCCTGATCATCACCAGACCAGAGGCAGGAAGCATACCTCTGGCTGTCCTGTCTCAACACTTGCCACCAAGCATCATTCACTGGCTTCAGCCATCTGGAGTGGGCACCAAGAATCAACGCCTTGATGATAACTCAAAATCATTACTTATATATTTGGCAGCTACTCATTGAGCACCTACTATATTGCAGGAATATCATTGGCTGATTCAAAAGAATGAGTGTGGCGTATGTGGGCCATTGAAGGATGCAGTGAAATTGTGGTTGTGGGAATCCGTAGAAGTCAGAAACTTTCAGAGGTCCCACCACTATCCATGTTTGTCTTAGTTTTCCCTTTGAATAACCCTCCTTTTTAAGGAGCTCACTGGCTATTCACTGTTTTCTTTCTTCAGGGAGATGCTGATCCCTTGGAATTTTTAACATTTTAGTTTTTTACAAATATCTGGAATAACCCACATTTTCTCTATAAAGAAGGTAAGAATTTATGCCATGGAAAAAAGGGAGAATTTATACCATTTCCCCTGGACCTTGCATCCTTTAGCCAAAGGAGGAACACGAGCAAAAAGAATACAAGTAGTGTGTATTACCTACTATATTTCAAAAATACCTTTAGGTAGTTCTACTTTTTTTCATATTTTCCATCTGGAAGGCTTTTTTTTTTTTCCTCCTGGGACGAACAACCAAATTATTAATTCTGTTTAAATAATGTGCTGTATTCAGAAGAGTAGCTGCCAAATTTGTTGGGACCTATAACAAGATAATTAATTATCCAGTAACACGAGGACTATTGGAGTGTTGGATATAAAACAGATGGTGGGAGAAGAAGGATGAGGCAGTCAGGATGCTGTGAGGGGTGTGATAAGTCTTTCGGCCTGTGTGGGGTAAAGCCACTTGTGCGCCAGGCCTCCCTCAGACTCCCTGCTATGCTTCTTTTTTTTCCTCCATTGATCCTTCCACTACCCCATCACTTCGCTCCTGGAGACTCCGGCTTCCCTTTCCCACTGCCACCACATTCATTTTAAATGTCAGGGGAAGTAAGGGGAGGTGAGGGCAAAAGGTCTACTCCCTTCGACCCTGGACACAATGCCAGCATCTGTGGCAGCCCCAGTGCCTACCCCATGGAGCAAATCAGGCTGCCGTTACCCTTGTCCTGACATTGCTTTAACTCAGGCAGATCTAGGGCTTCAAAGAGTTTTAGGCTCATTTCAGAATCAGTTAAGATAAATTTAAGATGAGTTACTATTACACACAAAGACCGTGAATTTTTTCATTTGCAAATTTCAAAGGCCTAAACTGAAGTTTAAGCATTTTCCCAGAGAAAACCTGGTTGGATATGTGAAAAATGCAGACAAGAAACAGTTACTCCTCCTGCGCCCCCGACACCTTTCAAAATGATTCTTCTCGGTCTAATCCAGTTTGTGAGAATTAGAAGGGCATTTGTACTGAACTCAATATTTGATGGTGAAGTCCACAGTGACTTCACCATTGATGCTTTTCTTATAGATTGCCGTCACGATGCATTTTTAACTCTGTGGAAGTCATAGTACTTTTGGGTATTATAAAGGAGGGGACATTTAGATTTCAGATATTAAAAGAATTATTTAATTTCAAACTTTATCACTCATGTGCTAACGCAGAATAACCCAGTTAAGATATCTTCACAATAAAGTTACTCATTCATCATAAAAAAAGAGTAAGTTTCTGATCTGAGGAAGTAAGCAGTCACCTTGCCTATCCCACCCTCTCAATATCAGACCCATCTTTTATCATTTAAAGCAGAGCTCCCTAAAATAGATTACACTGACAAGTAGTAATTACTGACAGCTGCATTTAATTAGCAAAGCAGATTCCTGCTCATGACAATAAAGTATTATTATATGTTTAGCATTAGTACTGGCAGCAAAAGAGGTGACTTTGCTAACACAGAACTAGAAGCCCTGTTTCTTTCTTTAAAAATACACACACAGTTTGGCTGGAATTGAGCTTGTGCTACGTGGGAGTGTCTATGGTTACAAAAAGAAAGCAAAACAGTAACTAGGAAAGTGGTTTGTGTTTTTTTTTGAAAACAGGCAGATTGTATAAGGAATAAGAAGTAGTCCAATGCCAGCCATGGGCTCCCAGTCTGGAGTTGTGTGTCAGCGTTTTTGTGTCTGAGTCTGTGTGTCTGTTGAGGGCGGGGGTGGGGGGTAGTGGAGGTGTTTGGATGCTAGAGATAGAAACACAATTAACCCATGTAAATTAATAATTTCTGAAGTTATTAAGACACTATTGCTTTTCGTTCTCCACCCCCCTTTTTCCTTCTTTTTTTCTTTTGTACTTAACCCTATAGAAGACTCTGGTTTATAGAGTATTTGAAAAGCATATGCAGTCAAATTTAGGATTTTATATATACTCTCAATTTTAAAGTTGATTGCAATTTCCATCCATTCTTTCATATAATACAGGCTTGCCCTATCTGCTCCTATCCCTATTATTCCATTTCCACTGCCCTGTCTTGCTCCCATCTGGCAATTCTTACAAAGCAGGAACATATAATGGTGGAATTCCAAACATCGCGAGAGGTAGTCGATATTTTAAGCGATAGCGCGTTCCTGACGTCATCACTCCACAGTGCATAGATAGCTGATGCTGACTTTCAGAAGGACAGAGAAGAGCACTAAAACTAGCAATCCTTAACTTAGATGGCATTTGCTACCTTCATTGCTTAAATATATCACTCGAGATATGTAAACAGATCAACTTATTATGGCATTATCAGTACAACCAGTCCTAGAACTTAATATATTTTCTCACACTCATGGAACCCAATTCTGAAATATTTACTGGAGGTCTAAAATCTGAATCAAAAAATACGATGATGTATCTCTGGAAGCTGTTTTTACTGAGATAGCCTAGTGTGTTTTCACAATGCTGCTTTAAGTTATCTGAATGGCATTTATTTTTCGGGTTGTAAAAATAGACTCAATATAATATACTGCCATCTTATAACTTGCCATTATAAATGCTATATTCATGAAAATCAACTTATGTATCCATGGCAATAAGAGGCAAGATGAATATGAGTAAAGAAATCCAAAATTAATCCTCCAAAAAATTAACATCATCGAACTGTTCAGCAGTCTTGCTAAACTCCTTTTGTTTTCTTTCTTCCTTCTCTCCCACTCACCCTCTAGTGAACATAAGCTAAGGAGCAAGAGGGCTGCCCAACACAGCCTACAGCCCGGTAAATGATGGAGATTCCACAGAGGATATGGCCAGCCCGCTAGTTGGATACTTACCATTATCCACAAGTACAGTGACAGTGGACTGTGTCCACAACCCCAGACTGGGCACTGTACCCTCCTTCTTCTCAAACACTGATCATTCTAACAAGGGTATTTAGAGGAAAACATTTCAGGAGCATATCTGTATTTCAAAGAGATTTCACAAAAAGTGAATTCTGAGAAACAGCATTTGTATGGATACTAAATATAAATACCTAAGTGAACATTCAGTTAAGAACGTTAAAGAATTATTTTGCATATTAAACTGCAGACTTTCACTAACACCTAAATTTAAAGCCCTACCGAGCCTTAGAATATATTGGTATTTAAATCCTATTAAGAATGGAGGCTTATTTTTATTTTGTGCTTTAGAAACCAGCCAAGAATAGAAGATTCTTCACTGCAAACAGCTTATAGGATTCAAGGACATTGACTAAAAAGAAGTATTGTGATCACTGAAATTGGGTATGTTTGACAACTCAATGTTTCCACTATAAAACTTTCCAAAATTAGATCTATAAAATTGGAAACTCTACTATGCAAGTACTCTAATTACTGTGCTTGTTCTTAAATTAGTACTGAGGAATAAAGACTCAAATATTCTCTTTTAAGAACATTTTTGACTTTTAATATTATCGTCACTCGGAATCCTATATTCAGTCATTAGGCAAATACTTATTGGGGACCTACTCTGTGCTATAGGGATGAACAAAACACAGTTCTCTGGTTTTAAGGAGTCAGATGAGAAAGTAAATAATTACATTACAATTAAGTTTGGATTAATTCATTGTCATTTCTTCCCTCCCACCAACTAGAATGTAAACTCCACTGAGAACAAGTTTTGTTCACCAATGTACCCTAAGTTTGGTAAAATGTTGCCTGACATACAGTGAGTGCTCAGTGAATCCTTGTGGCATGAAATCATAGTTACATGCGATATTAAAGAAGAGTAGAGGAACCAGAGAAGAGGCTGTGAGGGAAAGGAGTGAGGAGGTACTTCCAGGAGGAGGTAAACCTGGAACTCAGTCTAGAAGCTCTAAATGGAAAATTATTAGAGCAAAGCTTGCAGGGTCACATAAACCTGCATAGAGCTTAGTGGGCTTGTTTTTTTTCTTTTTGTTTTCTTTTGTTTTTTTCATTTTGTCTTGAAATGTGCCTTAACATTAAGTGAAAGAAACACTACTTTGACAGCCAAAAATAGTAAACGAGGAGTTTGAATCCTCGATGCAGTGAAACTTCTTGAGTCGCCTCTCTCCACCTCTGCACATGTTCACATGCACAACAGCTATATCCAAAGTCTATCTTTCTTCTCTGCCAACTCTTAATGAAACCATCCCCCAGACACAACCCACCGTAACAAAGAAATAACACTTTCATTATGTTTCTATCCCACCATATTTTTGAACCAGTTACCTAATTTTTATCCAAATTAGCCTGTTATACATTTTTTGGTTGTTTGTTTATTTTGAGGAAGATTAGCCCTGAGCTAACATCTGCTGCTAATCTTCCTCTTTTTGCTGAGGAAGACTGGTCCTGAGCTAACATCTGTGCCCATCTTTCTCTACTTTATATGTGGGATGCCTGCCACAGCATAGCTTGACAAGTGGTGCGTAGGTCTGCACCCAGGATCCAAACCAGTGAACCCCGGGCCACCGAAGCGGAATGTGTGAACTTAACCACTGCGCCACCGGGCAGCCCCTGTTATACATTTTTAACCTGGGTTAGCCTTTGCCGTAAAGCCTAGGCTACTTTGTGGTTTGAATAGGTTCTTATTTTAACCCATGATCAACTGTGCCTAAATAACTAACTCCATCAAGTTGACTTGTTGAAACCCCTTGAGGCTTTGCCCTAGTCAAATCTCTGACTACAAAGGATGCACAAATCATCTGCAGATGCTAAACCCAGCAATCCGTTCACACAGAAAGTGGGAGATTAGGCTGATGGATTCAAAGTTCATTTCCTATGGTAAGGCAATCCAGTGTTTTTCGAGTCTTTATTTAAATGTTCCTTTCTCCAGATTATTGGCCTGGAAGCCCGTGTAGACATCTTTTGCATGTATAACTATCATTTCCTGGTTTGACAGTACTTCATCAACTAGCCATATGACTAAAGTTGTCCTATGCTGTAATGTCCCTTAAGTTGGATTAGACACATTATCAGCAATTGGAATCACTAGGAAGCATGAGATCCCATGGACTGGTTTAAGTGAAAGGAGGCTGTAATAGGGTTTGCTCATGTCTGCAAATGCATTCTGGTCCATCTGAATGCACTTGAACATGTTGGCTGAAAGTCCTCTTTCAGAACATCATTGTATATTGCCTTTTTTTTAAAGAGAATTTATTTCGATGGGCAAGTACCTGGAAGAAACTCAGGAGAATGAATCCCAGCCTATGTAAGGATTAAATAATTTGGGGGTAAGAGTGTCCATTTTTCTCAAACTTGGAGTCAGAACCATCAAACTAATGTTGCATCAAAATATTTTGGGTCCGAGGATTTTGTTCTTTTGTCCATGATTGAATGTCAAAAGCCGTGAATAATGATGAATGAAAGTGATGATCTGAAACCAGAATCCTGCCCATGTCAGAAACTACTTGCCCCTCCAGGGCCAAGTTAGAAATGAGAGTTTTCAGAAAAGATACTCAAGGGGACACAGGTGTAACATTCTTCACATGATCCAGATTCTTAGAAACTTTCCCATTTTTCTCACGCAGGTGTTATATTGGGTGTCGAGGAGACCTGGAAACCCTCTTGTCTAAAAGAGAATCAGAATGGATAAGCATTTTCAAGCAGTTACAGTTTACGTGACTATAGCAATACCCAGTAACTCTTCTGTTAGGTGGTGTTTATCTCATACAAACTCCTTCCTTTTCTTTCCCCCTTGAATCTCACACTCTCAGGAGCTGAAAAAGGACACCAAGTCAGTGACCCCAGTACTCCGGCTGGCATCTTCTCAGAGGGCTTTTTAACCTTCACCTCCTGACTCAGCATCCCTCCAAAATAACCTTCTAGATCTCTTTGGCCCTAAAGTTAAAACTGTCTTTTTCTTTTTGAGAACCTTTGAAAATATCCTCTGTCCCAAATTAAGATCCAAAGCCTGAAACCAGCACTCCTTAACCCACCCAAGGCCACCATAGCTTTATACCCTGGATAACTTTGTAAACTTTAACTTTCCATTCCATTGAGAGGGAAAATGTAAACTAAATATACAGAAATAATAATATTTGCATTGATTGAGTTGTCGTTGTATGCCACATACTATATTGGACCCTTAACATGCATTCTCTGTTATCGTCACAATAACCCAGTGAGGTAGGTTCCATGTTCCACTTTTATGGATGAGGAATTGTAGCTTAAGTTAAATGGTTCAAAGTTGAACAATTAGGACAAGGTAGAGATAGGAATTGAACTCCTATCTTTGTGATTCCATAAATTCGTGACCCCTGCCACCAGTCACATTGCCCACTGTAGGTTACAATGAGAAATGCTTTGATTTCTAAGGATAAAATTTAAGTATTACTGTACTATATTGGTACTTGCTAACAGATTAACAATTTGTCCTGTATCCCCTTCTGCACACTTGATGGTCATCCAAACATGAGTCCTTAACCCCTTAATAATTTATGTGTCATTAAGTCTGTGCCAGGTAGTTTACATATGTTATCTTTCTCTGATCCCAATAACAATCCTGCTTTATGGGATTTTTTTCCTCAAGCCTTCTAGGTTGGAGCTCCCCTTCATTCTGGTGTACAACTTATTATCACATATGTTAGTCAGGAATAGGCTAGGCTTTGCTGAAGTAACAAATGACCCAATCAATAGTTTCACACCTCAAAGGTTCATTTCTCCCTCCCACCACATGTCCATTGCAAGTTGGAGGACTCTGCTCCAAGAAGTGTGCCCTCTTGGGACCTGGGCTGTCAGAGCAGCATCTATTGGGAACATCGCCCATCTTGTAGCAGAGGGAAACCAGATGACTGTGGAGGACATGCTGTCTCTAAAAGCTTCTCCCTCCCCCCACCCCCGAAGTGACACAAGTTACTTGTATTCATTTTATTAACCAAATCAGTCCCTATGACCAAGTCTGACATGAATGAGACAAGGAAATACAGTTCTCCCCTAGGGAGGAGCAGCAAATATTTGGAAAGTTTGACTGACTATCACATTAGGTGAATGCTTGCCGTATCTCAAAACTGCAGCATATGTAGTCTTTTGAGTGGGTAAGTCGAAGAAACCTTCAGAGGAATTGGGAAGCAGAGATGGCAAGAAGAAGAGAATAAGCTGCAAGGAGCTTTCTCAAGGGCTGCCTTAGCAGCCTCTGCAGAAATGACCTCCAGGATTCTTGTCCTTTCACAAATAGGTTTCTTCACATTTATTACTTTTGGAAAAATACATTTTAGTCATTATCAACGGGGAATTTATACGTGGCCCTGTTGTCTTTTTGTATTTAGAATATATATTTAGAATTTGGAATCACTTTCTCTGATGTCAGTTCTGCAGCTGATTTTTTTTATGTGTTATGTGAGCAAATGTAGATTGTAACTATAAACACAGTGCAAGGAAAAAACAGGCCCATCTGTCTCTCTCAAACTTGATTAGGGAAGGTTGGGCAGACAGTATTTTTAGTATGGTCTTAAAATGAAGGTTAAGTCGCTGAGAAGCCAGTTGTCTACCATGGATTTATTCATTTTGAGGGTTAGGATAAAACAAATTGAAAATATATACACATTCCCAAAGACACATTATGTTGCTGCTTTAAAACCACATTTATTTTTCAGTTGCACAGGAAATAACATTTGCAGACAGAGAGAGCTTTCCTCTTCTGACTTTAGGATTAGAAATTTTGAAACAGCTAACAATTCTATTACTTGTAGTTAATACTACCAACAAGAATTGAACATGCTATCAGAGAAAAGCCTGTATACTGTTAAGCAATGTAGAAATGAAAAAAGTTGAATTACATTAATCTAAATGACAGAGAGAAAAGTAAATTCAATAGTGACTGTATGAGAAAAGTGGCTTTTCCATTTGTTCTAAATCTGAGTTTAATAATTAAGCTGAAAGACAGTTCTATCAAGTCACCAAGTTATTAAATTATTAAGTGACTAACAAGTACCAGGCTAGCCTTATTTTTCCCCCGCCTTCCATTACCATGGGAAACAGAAAAATGTCAAACAATCAGATAAATAGTCAGATGCTGGGTTAATTGAGGACTCTGGGAAAAGCATTTAGTGGCTCTGATGAAGAAAAATTTTAAAGGGAAAGAGAACAGGAAATTCCAGGTATAGGTAGATTTATCAAACAGCAAATAGTTTTTGATACAAAGAGAGCAATAAATCCAAAGTTTTCAATGTCTCTGTTCCTATGCTAGATACTTTACATTTTGAAGCTCCACAATGCTCCTGGGTGGAGTGGTGGGTTCCACATGAGGGAGAGAAAAAAATAGAGGCTCAGAGCAGTTGGGTAACTTGCCCAGAGTTTCACTTAGTACATTGATGGAGCCAAAATTAATTAAAAACGTTCATCTATTCATTCCTTCAACAAATGTTTATTGAGGACTTCCTAGGCTCTATTCTAGGTGCTGAGAATATGGCGGTGAACAAGAGAGATTGAAAGAGTAATCTTATGACGTAGCCGAGTTAGTATTGGAGTGAGGTTCTCGGAGAGTGGTGAGCAGGAGAAATTTGAGGGAGACAACGGAAAGCAAGAAGACCTCGTAGTGAGACAGTAGTGGACACTGAGTAGATTCAGAAGGATTCAGAAGATGTCATAAGTCAGCATATAAAGACTGATACCATACAGTAAAGAGACATTATAGATTTGAGGGCAGAGTGTGAGTTTAGAGCTTAGAGCCTGGCCTTGGTATTTATTTTGTGACTTTGGTCAAATTCCTAATTTGACCTGAGCCTCAGTCCCCTCATCTGAAAAATGGGCATAATAAAAGTTGTCTAATTGTGAGAATTAAAGATAATGCACATAAGGTCCAAGAACCTACGTAAAGTACCTCCCCATCACCACCAATTTTTATAAGATTTTCTAGGGAATGTCTTATGTGTACTCAAGAACAAGTTCTATTGGTTATCTTTATTATTATTATTACCACTACCATCTCTTCCTCTGTAGTGAAAGACTGGATGCAATAAAGAACTGGTTGAACTTGATGCCATCTGTTATGATGAAGAAGGGTGAGGGAGATCGGAAGAGTCTAAATCTGATTGGGATTATGGTGGAGCCATTAAGAGAAAATAAGAATCAGGTACTTACAGACGTACTTACACATGTGTACAAAGGAGTCGAAGTACGTTTGCTGCAAAATTGTTTGTAGTAGCAAAAGACTGAGAAAAACCTAAATGTCCATCAATAAGAATTTATGAAATAAATTAAGATGTATTCATACAAATGGAATACCATTCAGCCAAAAGAAAGAGTGAGATAGAACTTAAAAGAAAAATATGAAATGATTTCTAACATAATTTTTAAGTATAAAAGCAAGATACTCTCTGGAAAAATAACGTTGAGCTTTCCCTCATAGTATTTATATTCAGGTTACTAAAAAAGAGAAAAAAATAGAATAAAAAGTGAGATGACATTGTTTTTTAACTAAGGCTTCTGAAGTGGCCTTCACGAAACATCAACATGGTCATAACCACTGATAGACTTTGAAAATAGAAGTGACAGCTGGTAACCAGAGGCTATACTATATATAAGTCAAATTTACAAAAAAAGTTGAAGGCACAGATCATTCTCTTGAGCTATATTTGTCTATGGAATCACTCCCAGCAGTAACATCTTTGAACCCAAAGGAGAGGAGTTATCTAAATCAAAAGTGTTGCATAATGGTGCATGCAAATTGAATAATCCAAAAGAAATGTATTAAGTTTAACACAATTAAACAGATTGAGTTCTCACTTTATGAGCTTAGAATATATAATATCCTCAGAGACATACAAGTGTACATGTATCACATTTAATAGAAGCTACATAAACATAAAATTATACGCATATTTAAAATATACACTGTGGGTGGTCACTGATTTAAGGGTGTTTTTTTTTTTGCAAACAAGTAAAACAAAACAAAAGACTGCCAAGATGATAGGAAACACCTATATCTTGTTTCTCCTCGGGCTGATAGGAGCTAATAAAAGTGATGTTTTAGTCATTCTTGGAAAAAGACTATGGAGTTATAATACTAATAGGTATTGAGCATTTGCTGGGTCCAAGCTGGGTGGTGAGTGATTTACACATTAGTTAATTCCTCGTAACATCTTGATGAGGTAAGTGCTTCTGTTTCCCCAGGTGGTTCATTTATTTGCCCAAGGTCCTACAGGTAATAAGAGGTTAAGTGGGTATTTGAACCCAGGTCTGCTGATGCCAGAGCTTTTATTTGTAACCAAGATGCTGGATGCTCTAAGCTTAGGGTGTAACCTACAAGCAGGAGATATGGGGTAGGATTCGGTTAGTTATGCTGAGCTGGAGCAAAAGCAATTCACGAGAATGGATTAGGATATAGAAACAGGAAATGATGTGTAGACCTTCAGTGGACAGAATCGGTGACATATTTGACTGTTACAATTTTGCCTAGGACAGTTTTTTACTGTCAGAGTTTGTTGTTGTTTTTTTAATCTGCTTGAAGAGTTTGAGATTACATCCTTGAGAACAGATGAGAGAGGGAGGAAAAATAAAATTTGAAGATCCAATGATGAGTAGGTAGATAAATTATGATAATAATTCACATGGATTTTGAAATCAATGAAGAAGAGATTGAAGTTGAGTTAAGGCATTGCCAAGAATTTTTGAAAAAGATATGTACTATTCTTTTGGCTAGTGTAGACCTTGTAGTTTCTCCTAATTGGTCACCTTATAGGCTGACCATGAAGTGGACAGAATGCAGTTCATTCCCCAGGATGAGGAGCCATGAACAGTGAGGTGTTAAACGGTGGAGATTAATGAGCCTTGGCAGGTCAGGGGAGGGGAGGTTGGGTGGCATCTGCTCACACGGCAGTGGGCTTAACTCTCGCCAGTTATATGTGTAAGAGCTGATAGTTCAGACTTTCAAGTGGAGAAAATCTCACTTTATCTAATAAAGTATTATAATTTGAGCATTTTCATTAACAGGGATGTCAATGAGGACATCCCGTTTTCTGAAAATGTCTCACTGGTGTGTATGTTTTAATATGTTTTGATGACATGGAAGTCAGATCACTAACCACTCTATCTGAAGTAAGCCACTTCTCCCCATGACTTTTCCCCACCTGCCAGCCCACCCACAGCCACCATCATTACTCTGTGGTTCCTTCATAGACCACAGGACAATTTGTGCATATTTTGATTTACCTAAATAAACCAAATTATTTGTGTCACTCACCAATTAAAACAAGCTCTACAAGGGCAATACTATGTCACTTTTGTTCCCAGCAAGATAGATGCCCAGTCTACCACTATGGGCACTCAATGAATATCTTTTAAATGAACAGATGGATGCCTGAAATGTCTCTCCCATTAAACCTGGAATAATCAAAACCACCATAACATACTATGCAAATATCATACCCGTAGGTATTGCCTAAAACCCTGAAGAAAAAATATTTCTCTTTTTGTGATTTTAAGACTATTACAGAATTCCTTTGCTTTTCAGTTAGCGTTTTCGTTCTTAAGGAAGCTTAATAACCAGAACTACATGGTTCCGTGTACTCCATGTGCATTAAAGATTGCCCTGGTGATAATGCGGGAAGAAGAGACTCTTTGTGGAGGAAGAGGGCACTTCTACATGAGAACGTAACAGATCCTGAGGGCATTTCCTTCAAGATTGACCTAGATATTTTACCAAGATGAAAATAAAATTATTTACATTCTTATGATGCCTTAGCTTTTACAGAGATATTGGACATAAATTCCCCATGTGACATTTTTACATTTTAAAGAAACCAAGAATCAGGGAAATTAAATTACTTGCACAAAGTCGCCTCACTAATAATTGGAAAATCTAAGATGTTAAATCAGATCTTCGAATCAAACTTCAGTGAGTTTCCCATTAAAACCCACTGGAATAACTTGCTCTTACAAGGAAGATCTCATTTCTCAAACTGACTGTGTAACTGCTGTGCAACAATTTCATTGCCCTAGAACTTAACAAAAAACCCAGCAACTCAATGATTCACAGTATCGTTTCTTTCATGTAAGCTAATCTAAAACATTAGCATATAAGGTCATCTAAGACATTTTTATCTTTTCTAATATAGAGAAAAAATTTCTTTTAAAATCTTAGAAATAATTTGTGCTGATGTTTCAATGAGCTTGTTCATCTAGGAGAGCTTTATTTTTTCTAGCAGCATTAACTACAGAACACGTAAGTAATATTTCCGGCGAATTCCTGTTAGCCCAATACTGTGAATATTTGGTGTGTGTAACATGGATTGCTCTTCCGAGATCATCTGCTTTTATTAATTTTTTATTTATTTATTTATTTATTTATTTTTGCCTTTTGAATCAAGTTGTCCTTTGAATACTTTTGGATCTCTCTGGAATCCTCTCTCTCCTCTGCTGTCCATTTCTTGTCCCCTCGGAATTAAAAAATCATCAATTTGATTTCAGTGCTCGTCTGATATGTGACAGAATAAACAATACTGGATGTGTTCCAGCCCATATTACATTTAATGCCATCCCTCCTCCAACAGATGGCCAGTGTGGTGTTCGTTTTATGAGTGTCCTTAGATCGGGGCTGCTTCCTGCATCGTTGGTTTGTTGCAACTGGTAGCGATATGGTTGGGAGACTTACGTCCAAAACCAGCTGACATTACGGTATAATACAAATTTATACAAATAATTATCTGTACACAGGAAAACTACTAAATGCAAAGTAATAATTTCTATTGCCTTGAAAAAAGGTGGAATTATGGAAGATCCTTGTTCACTGATGGCCTAATTCACTTTATATTACAATAACTTCAATAATTGTTGATAGAAAAAGTCATCTTCCTGCTTCCATCTCTCTTAATGGCACTGCAGGGTTAGACTGCAGCGTGAATGAAAAGATGGTATGTTTTCAAAGCCTTGGCAGCCTGCGGTGACCTTCAGGAGAAATGAAATGCTCTGCTGGCTGGAGAAACAATTGAGCTGAAACCAGTGAGGCGAAGACAGCTCAGAGATAGACTTCCCAAATTAAAAGCTGTTAGCAACAGCTCTGACAAGAAGAGGGAGAAAAGAATATCATTCTGCAAGGTGATTTTATGCAAAGATTAAAAAATTAGGGAGAAAACAAAGTTCAGATAAGAGAAAATTTGTTTTTCGTCTCCTCAAAAGCTCAGGGTCCATATGTTATCTAGACTGTGAACATTTATAAGTCTGTAACCTGTTGAAAAGCATGCAGAAAAATAAGCCAGACCTTTTCACAAAACAGCATGAAAGAGTTAGTAGTGGTCATGATATTTTACAGTCAAATTGTTTTCTATGCACCTCTAAGTCACAAAACATCGGTCAGAGAACCACATATTTGCGGAAGCCTTTTGACATGTTTGTTGTGAAATATGAATGCTAAATGTGTTTACTAAATCTGTTGATGGTTAAGCTCTATGATTATTTGCAGTTTTTTTCTACTCTGTGAAAATAATTGAATGCAACAAGGTTTCTGATAGTTTGTTGAGAAACTAAAATGACCCCCTAAATATGTGTCTAGGATACAGACCAGATAAAGCAGATGACTGAAAATATATCTCTTTTACATTTGTAAGGAATAAACCTGGTTGTAGTGGACAATGAATGGAGAGATGTGCCATATTCTAGTATTCTGTGTGGCAATTCCATTAAAGTGGTCATATATAATGCTAAAATAGGTATGAAATAACTCTAACCATGCATAATGTTTGCATATTCCACACATGAAATTTATATGCACAGATAAAAATGCTCTTATATCCACAAATGCTCTGTTGTTCACATGTTGCCTATGTCACACAGTATAGTCATGAATTTTACATTAATATTTGTTTTAATTACATTGGAGCCAGAAATAGTGAGGAAATGTGGAGGTATAATAACATAAAATTAAGAATGTCTTAATTTTAATCTTACTTAAAAAAATTGTACTTCTAGAATGTCTTGCAACTCTCAGAAGCTCTTTCTCTACTCCTGACTCTTTCAATGGTGAACCCTTAATTCATCCTCTTCACAGTTAGTGACCTACATAATATCTATGCCAAGCTTAAATCTAAAACTTCTGAGTGCTCAGCATAAAGAAAAAAGATGGGTTGTAAGCTTTCATGTTCGCCTACTGTTTATCTTTGAAGAAAACACATTATATGAAAATTAAAAATGGAAAGGATATGCCTAGAGTTCCTTTAGTGCTGCTTAATTTTTTTTGGATCATTTTCACTTGAAAATTTGATGAAAACTTGGTCCTCTCTCTAGGATGGGGGGAAAAAAAGCATGTACACAAAAAAATTGTATTGAATTTCAGAGGATTTGCCCTCTCTCTATGAATTTCCGGGGATTTCTTGGATCCATGAAAGCAAATAAAAAGCTTGCTTAATTTTTCCTGGAAATTACTCAAAATACTAAATTTCATTCCCATTAAATTGAGAGGCATATGTATGGACTTAAACTTGTAAAATGGCTCAGTCTCTAACTGCAGCAAAGCTATCCTGCTGAAATGGATGTAGCTAATGTCTCCCCTTAGGAATCATTTCTGTCTACCTCTAAGGCGGTGGTTCTCAAACTGTGCTCTGTGGACCAGCAACATCAGCATCACCTGAGAACTTATTAGAAATGCAGGTTCCTGGGCATCACCTCTGACATACTGAATCAGAAACTTGAGAGGGGATCCAGCAATCTAGTGTAAGAAGCCTTCCAGGTGATTCTGATGCAAGCTGAAGCTTATGAACCACTAGTCTAAGGAAGTCCCTTATTTCTAATCCCCATAGCCAAGCATCTCTTTTAAATTGCTTGATTGATACATAGTTTACATACAATAAAATGCATGTGTTTTAAGTGTACATTTGTGAGTTTTGACAAATCTGTATGCCCATTGAACCAATCCCACAATGAAGATATTGAACATTTTTCTCATCTCCCTAGAAAATTCCCCCATGTACCTTTGCAGGTATCCCTGTCCCCTTCTCCCTAGTAAAGATTGATCTGATTTTTATCACTATCGATTAGTGTTGCATGTTCTAGAACTTCATATAAATGAAATCCTACAATCTGTATTTGTTCTACATAATTTAAAAAAGTTCATCCAGGTTGTTGTGTGTATCATTAGTTCGTTTCTTCTTATTGCTTTGTAGTAGTCCATTGTATGGATGTACCACAATTGTTTATCTATTTGTCTGTTGCTGAACATTTGCGTTGTTTCCAGTTTAGGGTTGTTATGAATAAAGATGTTACAGACGTTCTTGTACAAGTCTTTTTGTGGACATGTTTTTAGTTATCATGGGTAAATAAATACCAAGGACTGGAATTGCTGGAGCCCATGGTCAGTGTGTAGTCAGTATGTGTCAGTGACTTTGTAAGACTGCCAAACTGTTTTCAGCACAGTTGCATTCCCATCAGAAACACATGAGAGTTTCATTTCTTCCATCACATCCTCCTCAAGAGTCAGTATTGCCAGCTTTTGGTCTTTCTTTTTTTCACGTTTACTTGGCTAATGACTGTAAAGTGGTCTCTCACTGTGGTTTTAAATTTCATTTCCCTGATGGCTAGTGTTGAGCATTTTTTCATGTGTTTATTGGCTGTGAGTGTATCTTCTTTGATGAAGTGAATTCTTTCGGACATTTTTAAGTGGGTTGATTTTTTTCTTATTTAGCTTAATTTTTTTTCTTTTTTTTTTGCTTCTGGATACAGGCCATTTGTCATTACGTATATTGGAAATATTTTCTTCCAGTGTGTGGCCTGCCTTTTTATTTTCTTAGTGATGTCTTTTGAAGCCCAGAAGTGCTAATTCTGATGAATTCCAATTTATCAATATTATTTTTAAAATTTTATATTTATTGTGTCTAGTCCAAATCTTTGTCTACATCAAGGATTGTCTCCTGTGTTTTATTGTAGAAATTTCATAATTTTAGCTTTTAGATTTATAAATATAAATATTTTACATTTTTAATTTAGATCTAAATCCTAATTATACTTTGTGCATGGTGTGAGGTACCTATTGAGGTCCATTTTTTTTCCATTTGGTTATACAGTTGTTTCAGCACGTTTCTTAAAACTTCAGATAACACCTGTTTTTAACTTTGAAATAGTTTACGTTAGTTTTCTTTTAAAAGTTTGACTCTTCTCCATTATTCTTTAATTTTTGCCAGAAGTTCTGTTCAATAATGTTAATTTGCAAACAAATTAACAAGAAATCCAGCTATTTCTGGGGCATTTAGTATTAGTCTAAATATAAGTATTAATTTGGCCCAAATCCACCTACAGGAAGGAAAGGACAAGAATGCTCTATGAAGAACTCTATCTCATTGGAAAGGTGAATATAAAAGTAGCAGATTGGGGCCGGCCTTGTGGCTGAGTGGTTGAGTTCACTCACTCCGCTTCGGCAGCCCAGGGTTTCGCCAGTTCAGATCCTGGGCGCGGACCTACCACCGTTCGTCAGGCCATGCTGAGGCGGTATCCCACATAGCACAACCAGAGGCACTCACAACTAGAATATACAGCTACGTACTGGCAGGCTTTGGGGAGAAGGAAAAAAAAGAAGATTGGCAACAGTTGTTAGCTCAGGTGCCAATCTTTAAAAAAAAAAGTAGCAGCTCATGTGTTAATGGAGGACATTACTCAGGTTATAAAATTAAAATACCACAAACTTTCAAAGCTGAATGCTGAACTGAAAGTAAAATGACCTAAACAATGAAATACCTAGTAAATTATTCATTGATTTAGTTATGACCATAGAAAGATATCTTGCTTGAGGTTTTCCTTTAAGTGATAGCAATTTTTTAAATTGCTTTGTTTTTTAATATTGTGATAGAAACGTGTTTATTTATAAAAAATGAGAAATTGTAGGAAAACATAGAAAGTAATTTAAATAAATCATAATTCTTCCACTCAGAAGTAACCACTCTTTAACATATTGGTGTATGTTCTTCCAAAACTACTATCACAAAGATCAAAATGGAAATATAGTCTAGATGTCATTGTTTTCCTTCAGACATTATAGATCTCTTTCTGTCTTAGGAAATGAAGATTAGAATTGTATGGGATTTTACTACTTGAAAGTTATACATCTTGGTTAACCACATCTCTGGTAATAAACAGATAAATGTTTCTGTTGTTTTGTTTTTGATTTTTATTATAAACAGTGCTGTGATGAACAGCCTGGTATGTATAATTTTGCGTTCTTGTCTGATTGTTTTAAATGGCAGTGTTTGTGCCAATGAATAAAATTGTAGTTCTGTTTCTTTCTTTCTTTAATATATTTATTCTTGAGCCTGAACACTTAATCTTGATGGCTTTGACTGTATCAGATTTAACCTACTGGAACATTTACAGTCTGGAAGTAAACCAGAAAGTTGCCAACCTGTATTTATTTTGCCAGGGGATTTTGAGGCCTTAAGTGAGTTTATATAGGTGGAAATAGAAGAAAAATTCACCAAACATACCTATCAATGAAAATTGTGGGGAATATAATCATATCATTAAACATATGTTCAATGAATATTTATTGTGTACAAGGCCCTATCTAGATGCAAAAGAATAGATTTCCTGGGTGCCAAGGAGGGGGAAAAACACTGTTTGGTGAGTAAATAAAATGGTCTCTTCCACAACAGGCATTTTTAAAGTTTCTGCCTTTTACAATACAACTGAATTTGAAAGATTAAAATGCCATTTTAGGGGGAGTTCCTTACTCCAAATTCCTTAAGTAACTGACAGATAAGCTTGATTATTTGATTTCTTATCTCTCAGGCAAAAAAACAGTCCAGAGTCCCCAACTTTTTCTTATACAGCTGCCTCTCTCTGACCATTGGTATACAGTCAAGGCAGATTTTCCATTTGTTCATTGAGTAGCTATTATATAACAGATGTATTGAGCATCCTGGGGGAGCTTGCCACCTGCCTAGGAATTTAAAACTTCAAAGGTACTTTACATATAAGAATGTTAGTTTGGATTTAAATCTAAGTCGTCTGTAGAGACTATCACTTTAGCATTTTTCCCCACCATTCCCTCTGGATTCACTGTTTCCTTGTCTAGTGTAATATATGAGAGGGAATGAGTTCACTGCCATCTTCCACTGACTCATAGGTCTTGTTCTCTGCAGATTAGCCTGAGACCTTGAGGAAAGTCATGTTCAAAGGTATAAATAAATATAGGGACCTTCTTCTTTAGATATACTTCATATTTATAAAATCGAGATTAGAAAAGAGCCCTGGCAGACAGTATTTAGTGGAAACTTAATTCTCTGCTCATAACGTGAAACAATCTTGGCCCAAAGACAAATGTAATACTCTGTTTTTCAGTGTTTTAGTCCTCATGTAAAGAAATGAAAATGTTTAATAAAAAGGCTATTTTAATATTTTTGACCTGAAGTTACTATTTAATTCATTACAATGGGTGGTATTTTAGAAGAACTATATTGATGTGTTTTATTGACAAGTCACCCAAATAGTAAGAGGTTTTCACCTGTTACTGCTTAAATCTACATCCTGGACAACTCTATTTGTACTTTAAGTGTATTACAAGTTTCAGTTATGTTAAGCATACCATCCTTTTAGGGACTTCATGTCCCCTGGTGCTTGTATAAAGGGTTTCTTTAGTGTGGTCAAAGAAACCACTTTTCACCGCATCCTGAGCTTCCTTGTAAAAAGCCAGCTTCCTTGGCCTTACCTTTTTTAAATCTGATTCTCCAGAGGTGGCACTCTGCCTTCTGTAGTGCTCACCACATCCCAGGTGAGTGGGATATCACTGCAGTTTAAAGACCAATGCTTTGTGGGATTGGTTCTCATTTTGCTTCCTAGTTGCCTGTTAACAGGATTCCGAGTCTGAAGAGAAGATCGTCCTTGTCTTGTTTCACAGCTGCCTGACTCTGAGAACACTTGGCTGTCAAGGACAGCTGTGTCTCACCCCCAGAGAGCAGGAATATCTCTATGCACAGTTCAGGGTTTGGTCAGTATGCAGGGAGCTGTCAGAAGAATCACCTCACCAACCTTTTTGTTCACTCCTGTCTCCTTACCTGGGCCTGGCCTCCTCCTGGGACCCTGTACCGGAGTGGTTCAGAGGCTCTGAGGCATTGCACAAAGCCGCAGTTCTAGTCAACAGTGAAAGAGCTATAGTTTCCTGTACTTAGACTCAAATATTTAGTGAGCCATCTAGTTAGTGTTAAACTGAACTATTTCCTGCTATGCAAGTGAGTCAAACAAGGACAAGAAGATTAAGAGACTCATGCTCTAAAGAGAATTTTTAAAAATTCAACGTAGTTTTAAGATATTCCTGTGCTTATTAGTATATAAAGTTTTTGTTTTTCTTTTCTCGAAGAAGACTGGCCCTGAGCTAACATCTGTTGCCAGTCTTCCTCTATTTTGTATGTGGGATGCTGCCACAGCATGGCTTGATGAGTCGTGTGTAGGTCCACACCCGGGATCTGAACGAACCCCAGGCCATCGAAGCAGAGCATGCAAACTTAACCACTACACCACCAGGCCAGCTCCTCAACTTAAAATTTTTAATAAATGTTTGCTATGATCATTTTTTCTAAATTATTATTGGGATAAAGAATATTCTGTTAATTACTTATTTCCTCTCTGTAAGCAATGTTAGTGTATAAAAATTTTCTTTCCAAATTCATGTATCTGCTTTCTAAAGCAATCATTTCTAAGTATTCATTATATGACTCAACTTATTAAATTTTTAACTACATCAGTCTTAATATTACTCATTGAGTAGTAACTGTCTTATAAATTAAAGTAATACTATATATACTGATGTAGTCAAAACCCCCAAATCATTTCACTCAAAACCAATATGAAGCTGGTAAATAAGAATACCTTTGAGAATAAATTTGGATTCACCTCACATTGGTATTAATTAAAATAGTAGTATTGCAAATTTTCTTGGATATGTTGCTGTCAATATTTTATTATCTATTAAAAGAGAACAAATTACATCTCACAAGTACATGCCAATTCATCTGCTTTTTAAATTTAAATGCAAATTCTTTCCACCCCTTACATTTATACAGAGATAAGTCAAAGTAGCAGTTGCATATGTTATGCATTACTTTTGACTTTAATACCAAAATTATTTTTATTGCTATTCTCCAAAAATGTATTTTAGATCAATATTAATGAATCTAGTTTTTATTCTAGTTTCTATATTAAATTTTAGTACAATAAAATTCTTAGACATTTATAAAAACAGAGTTATATCATAGTTCTTAAAAACTCTATGTAGTTTTTAATAGATTGCTATGTGAAAAATAAAGTAAGGATACTTGTGATATACATATTTCAAATGTGGCCTCCTTTGTTGGTCTTACAAGAGAAAGAGAAATGTTTTTTATATATACTACTGGTAGAATGAGTAACGGCCCAGAGGATGTCTTAGCAAACCTGCTCTGGGTAATCTCTTGTACCACAGTCTAATAAGGGTTTAAGGGTCAAAGTTTGGACTTTCTTCTCAGTCCCACAAAGTCTGAAAGCTATAGTTTGGCAACATAAGGCTTTAGACTTTTTGTATCAACAATAAAGAAAGCCCGATTCACATTTTCTCTACTCGTGACCTGGGAGTCCTCACTTGACAGAAATGTAATAAGATGCTCATGCTGCTCTTGCCACCACAGTTATAGTATTTCCCCCATGAGCCTCCACCAGTTGCTGCTCCACCCGTACTGTGGTGTCAGAACAGAGTTTCAAGGGGCATACAGAGATGTTGAAATGGACCCAAGGAAGAAATCTTATATCCTGATGTGTGTTCCTTAAGGAGGGTGTAGGTATTTATCACGTGGAGCTTCTCTTGGTGATTAAGTTTTCTAGCTAAATCAGGAATAGGGAGGGTTTACTAGATTTCTCACTCAGCTTATTAAACTCATTGGATTTCTGGATTATAAAGTGCTTAATACCTTTCACTTAACTTGAGTACTCAAATCGCATCTCTCAGATATAGCTTTTTTTTACAGCAACTATGTCTGTGTCTAATGGAGCACTCTATATGTATCTCCCTTTTTTCCTAATCTGTGAAATGTTGAGAATGTTTTTAGTCTATAATCATATTTTTGGATAACAATTTGCAGCAAGAATATAGAAACAGAACACTCTGTTTAAAAATTATTACAAACATAATGTCAGGCACTAAAACACCAACATGTCACAGTCATGCTATAATGCAAAATGAGTCCTGAGATGTATTCTAGGTTGAAATGTACACTATTTATAATCTCATGATAAAATTCTTTGCCTCTGGATAATCCATATACTATTTGTGACAGAAGTGTTGCGTTAAATAGTCCCTGAATGAACCAAAAGAAAAACATGCTGAGATAAAGTTTGGACCCTTAAAGGGAATGGAGGGGTCTGTTGAACGGTTTTTCATAGTAATAATTATTTAAGAAGTGTATTCAGACTAAGAATCTAAGAATTTAAGGCACTTTCAGAGTCAGAATGCAGTGGGAATTGCACAGGAACTGTGTGGCCTTGAGTGAGTCACTTGGACTGTCTAAGCCTAAAGGTTTATTTCTGTTAATTCAAGAAGACAGCTACATTCTCTCGGTGTCAGCATAATAGTCCAATGTATCTTATAAACTCTGGTTCTCAAGGTGTGATCTGTGAACTCCTGGGATTCTCGAGTCACTGTCAGAGAGTCTGTGAGGTCAAAACTATTTCCATCATAACATTAAGGCGTTCTTTCTCCTTTTCACTGTGTTGACATTTGTATTGATGGTGCAACAATCAGTGGTGAGTAAAACTTCTGAAGCCTTAGCACAAATCAAGGCAGTACTACCAAACTGATAATACTTTTCATTGTCACGCACTCACTTTAAGACAGAGAGAGGAGAAGAAGGCAGCTTCAATTAAGAATATCCTGATGAAGAAGTAAAATTTATTAATTATATTAAATCTCAACCCTTGAGTATGGTCTTTTTAATATTCTACACGATGAAATGGGAAGTGTGCATAAAGCACTTCTGCATTTCAAAGTACACAGGTTGTCTGGAGGAAAGCCAATGTGATTGTTTGAGTTGCTAGCTGAACTAGCCACTTTGTTGTGGAATGTGATGTTTACTTGAAAGAATGACTGGCATACAAACTAGTTATTCATACTTAGGTGTTTCACGGACGTTTTCTCAAAAATGAACAAGATGAGCCTGTCACTTCAAGGAAAACAACTGACAATATTTGTTGCCAATAACAAAATTCAAGCTTTCAAATGAAAGTATTGGAAAACCTGTATATGCCGCTATTAGTGTGACAGCTTCCCAATATGTAAAGACTTTTCTGATGAGATGGGTGGTGATTTTTTGATCTTGAAATGTATCAACATGTGGAATATCTGCAGAACTCAGTGCCATATTTTCCAAATGACCAGTGCACGATGTTAAAATATGTGCTTGATGAAAAGATCCATTCAAAGTGAAAGATAGATCTGTTTTAGTGTAACCGAGTACAAAGTTCATTGATACAGTTTCAGATTCCACAATGCAACTAACATTTGAGAAACTATTACTTGTCAAGTTTTGGTGGAGTATTAAAGAAAAATACCCACAATTATTTGAAAGTGCTATTAAATTACTCCTTCCTTTTCCAACTACATATCTCTGTGAGGCCTGATTATATATATATAAATATGTTCCATACTGCAACAGATTTAATGCAGAAGTATTTATGAGAATCCAACTATTTTAAGCCAGACAATAAAGAGATTTGTAAAAATGGAAAGCAATATATCTCTTCTTGCAATTTTTTTGAAAGTAGTTATTTTTTTTAAAAAATGTTATTTATGTTAACATGTAATGGGTTTATTATGGCTATTTTTAAATGAATTAATAATTTTTTTAAATCTCCATTTTGATTCCTAATATGGTAAATAGTGATAGATATAACCTACATAAAAAAAAGGTGCTGAAGCCAAAAAGTTTGAGAGTTGTTAATATAAACCATTAGGCTGGTGTGGAGGAATCAAATCGAGAACAGAGCTAAAATAATCCTTCTTTAGCCACTAGAGGGAGCTTTTATTTTATATAAATGTATAGTATAGAGGCATTAAGAATTTACGTGAAAAATAAATGCAAACATTCTAGAATGGCAGCACTTAATATATATAACACAAAGCTTTGTGAGAACCCCCAATTTTTCTTTTTTATTTTCCTGAGGAAGAATAGCCCCAAGCTAACAGCTGTTGTCAATCTTCCTCGTTTTTTTTTTTGTTTTTTTTTTGCTTGAGGAAAATTATCACTGAGCTGACATCTGTGCCAATCTTCCTCCACTTTTCATGTGGGTTGCTGCTACAGCATGGCTGACAAGTGGTGTAGGTCCACGCCTGGGATCCGAACCTGGGCTGCTGAAGCAGAGTACACCATACTTAACCACTGTCATGGGCCGGCCCCAAGAACCCCCAAATTTTTGTGTTTTATTTCTGCAGTAGCTCCTTTAAACAAAATGGAAGGATTTTTTTTTTTCTGTTGCCATAAGTTTGTCTGTACCTAGTATGCTTAAGACAATTGTGTTTACATTAGACATTTAAGAAAACATCATGAAGTCTTACTATATGATACCATATGGTAAGAAGTCATTATTTTTTTTCCCCCTTTCTCACTGCTTCCTTACAAACAGCAGGAGTTGATGTGGTTCTTTCTTCTCACTGGCCTTTGAGTAATTGCTAGTTGGGTGTAGGTCAGTCAGAAATACTTCTGACATCTTGTATTTCTCCCAGAGACATTTGTATCAGTTACAGGGAAATGGTCATGCATATGGAAGCAATGACTAAGTTCTGAATGATTTATTTCTTCTCTTCTCTGAGGTTCACATAGTATCACATTGCTACTGCAGCCAGTCATTCCTGTGGTTTTATGAACTCTCCCTCAGTGACATCCATTTTTTATAATGAAATTTATTATCTTTGCCTTCCTGAAGCCTTGATATGGAGAACCACATCCTAATTCTTAAAAGATGGGTACAGGCTCAGTAGTTAAAGCTGCTAGATTACTTTCGTAGTTTAGAAATAGTTGCATGAACTATTACTTGTATTTCAAAATCATCTTAAGCAATCAGTGTTATGCTAAAACTACAGCTAAACACATCCAGATTTGTGGCAGCTATGCTGGTCCAAATTCCTTAGGATGTTTGTTCTGGGGTAAGACGTAATGCACCCTGAGGAGGACAAAGGTGAGGAAGTCCTTCTCATTTTTCTCAAGAAAAATCATTTCCATTGAGTATTTTCTTCTCCCTGCAGAACTTATTATGTTTTCTCAAACAAGTGGTTATTAACATATTGAAGTAAAAGAAAAGAAAGGAAAACTTTCAAAATCAGATGAAAGTCATGTTCCCACTACCCAGAAAATATACAAACACAATATGGTAAATTTTGTAAACAATTTTGAGGACTTTCAGATCTGAAGTCCACAAGAATCCCAGGTTAAGAATTCTTGTTTAAATCAATAGAAAACCAGTGAAGATAGATATGGTAGGTTTTTGTTGTTGTTTGTTTGTTTACAAAGAAATAGGGGAGAATAAATATCCGGGACTAACATGCATTAATCATCTTATTTATGTTGGAATCACTAAAAATATCTTAGGGTATCCTCAAATACTTTTAGTAAAGCCTTAGAAATCCATTTCTTTTAAAAATTTTATAAAGGTAAAATTGAGGCCAGAACTGGGGAAACCCGGTAACTCCCCAATGTAGAAAGTTCTTTCAACCTGACAAGTTTTTTCCACTAATTTAAGTAAGTGATGTCCTTAGAAAAGCCATTTTGAGTCAATCTTGGTTTAACCAAATTAAACTTTTTTGAGAAATTTAGAGCACTCAATCTCCAGGAGCCAAGTTGGTTTCAAGGAGCCATCAGGAATAACTACACAAGTTTAAGTTATATAAAACAAGTTGTCAGCTGATTAAATGTAGCCAAACCTACATAGTAACATTAGAGTTGTTAATCCATGTTCAATTTTTAACATTTTCACTCTTAGTTGAGAAGGGATTGGTATAATAATTTAATCTGTGAATAATGAAGACAGAAAATGATTACTCTGAGAGATAAAGGATAGGAGGACCAAAGATGTCCCGTAAGGATTGTATAAGAATGAAAAAATGAGAGGGAAGAGTGGAAAATGACTTTTGTTTAATAATTTCTGGCAGGTGTTGATCATTGAAACCCAGAAAATAGAATTTGTTTTTCTTTCAAGATAAATATAATGCCCCAAACCTCTGCTCCCTGGAATTATTATAAGGAATTTTCACTGTTCCACATTGCTTTCCAGATGCCTTAACTTCTTTTGACCTCACTTCTATATATCTGAATTATTGTCATTGGTTTTACTTAAGTAGTAGATGATGGATAGTTTAATTTTGCTTATGTGCTTGGATATAGCCATGATAAAGAAATAAAACTGGGTAAACTCCATCATTAATAAACTTAAACGTGACCTTCCTGTAGTTTTTTCACATGTGCTGCTAAATTCCAGTGATCATGAAATAATAATTTTCTGTGACTTTCAGCAAGTCTAGATTATTGTTATTTGATTCTACTTTTTGAAGGTTATTTATTGGAATGAGTGATTGTTCTGTCTCTATCATGACCTGGTTGAGCCTAACAAATATATTCAGGGGCATGCAGAGTCATCACACGTGAAATGAATGCATACCTCCTGCATACCTAATGTATAGTTTGTAGGCTGCCACTTTGGCAGGAATAATTCAACACCTTGCTGAGTAACTTCAAATATTTGCAAATCTTGGAGGGAAGAACAGCAGACAGTATGATTTGCAGCTTGGAGAACAAACATAGTGAGTCATCAATGATGTTCAAAGCCAACAAAGATCTAATGAACACATGCTGGAGTTTTAATAATGGAAACAAATGTTCAATTATCCAAAAGCCTATTTTTTGCCTTAAAACGCCTCTTCTAAGTCCTTGGTTGCCCTTCCATTCTTCTAAACTTGGCAGGCATCGTTAAGTGGCGGTGATGAGCAGATCATGGCACGTGGCAGGGCTGGGTCACAGTCCTGGGAGACCAAGCCTGTTCTGGAGAGAAACTCTTGTGAAGCAGCTGAGGGCTCAGCAATGTGTCCAGTTCCTTCAGAGGAGTGATCAGAGCTAAGGAGAGTGTCAGTGTCCTTGAGACAGAGTTCGGGTCAAGGATCCAGCCCCAGATGGAGAAATTAGGATACCAAAGACCTAACCATATTTGGGAACATGTGGAATGGGGAACCCTGGTGCTGATACAATAGGGAGAAAATTATGGCTTATTTGAAATTTAGATGCCTTAAATGTATACCAGTACCTGAGATACCAAGGCTGAATCTAGACCTTACTTGCTTCTGGCAATGGGGCTTCTCAAATTATATATGCCTTATTCAAAACTGGCTCAAGTGAGCTAAGACTACAGGTGTTCTTATTTTATTTTTCTATCTTTGTTTGCCAAGACTACAAGTTTTTAACAGTGGATTCATGTCTGAGAAAACAAGGGCCTCTTTTACCCAATTCAACACTTTAACTTCCCAAGAGATGCTAGTGTAACCTGTGCACGACCTTTAGGAAGAAATTAACATTTCATGGCAAAATAACAAAGATGTGAGGATAGTTGTGTTTACATATATCATGCTAAAAATGAACTTACCAACATGGAGATATTTTTTGCAGAGTCAGCTTTTAAAGAAACCTGGTTATTATTTTTTTTAAAGAAGTTTTACTGAGGTGTAGTTCCTATGCCACAAAATCCAGCCATTTAAAGTGTACGGTTCAGTGGTTTTTAATATATTCACAGAGCTCTGCAACCATTACCACAATCTAATAGAGCATTTTTATCACCCCTCCCCAAAAAACTGTACCCATAAGAGTCACTCTCCATCTTCTCTCTCTTCAACCTACCAGCCCTGGGCAACTGTTGATCTATCTTCTGTCTCTTTAGATTTGTCTGTTCTGGACAGTTCATACAAGTGGAAGCATATAATATGTGATCTTTTGTGACTGGCTTCTTTTACTCAGGATAATGTTTGAAGAGTCATCCATGTGGTAGCACGCATCAACATTTCTCTCCTTTGACTGCTGAATAATATTCCATTGTATGACTATACCACATTTATCCATTCATCAGTTTATGGATATTAGATTTGTTTCCACTTTCTGCCTATAATGAATAATTCTGCCCTGAACATTCCTGGACAAGGCTGTGTAGGACATATGTTTTAATTTCTCTTGGGTGTATACCTAGGAGTGGAATTGCTAGGTCATATGGTTACTCTATGTTTAATATATTGTGGAATTGCCAAATTGTTTTCCAAAGTAACCACATCATTTTCCAATCCCAGGAGCAATGTATGAAGGTACCAATTTCTCCACTTCCTTACTAACATCTGTTATTTTCCCTCTTATTGTTTGTCTGCTTTAGCCATCCTAGTGGCAGTAAAGCAGTTGCTCATGGTTTTGAATTGCATTTCTCTCACTGCTAATGATGTTGAACATCTTTTCACGTGCTTATTGGCCACTTGTATGTCTTTGGAGAAATTACTACTCAAATCCTTAGCCCATTTTTAAATTGGATTATTTTTTTATTGTACTTTATATGTTTAAATTGTTCTTTATATATTCTGGACACAAGTCCCTTTTCAGATATATGATTTGCAAATATTTTCCCCCATTCTGTGAATTGTCTTTTCACTTTCTTAATGATATCCTTTAAAACACAGTAGTTTTTAATTTTAGTTAAGTCTAATTTATCTATTTTTTCTTTTCTCTCTTGTGCCATTAGTATCATAGCTAAGAAACCACTGCTTAAATTTACTAGTTACTTTTGTATATTAAGTCACTTGGCATTTTAACCCTTAGTCTTTTAGACTTGCATTATTTTTCCTTTTGCTGTATATTTAGGCTGTCTACACCAGCAGATAAGGACCCTTTTTCTGGTGCCAGGCCATGCAGGAGGGAACAGTATTCAGGAAGTGCATTTTTTAATGATCAGTTACCTCCTAGAGGTCACCAGCATTGAACTTGGGAAGGAGCAAGTAAGAGCACAAAATTTGTATTTCCTTCTTTCCCTCATTTAGAAATTTCAATTAGATAGAATTTATTTTTTTTCTTATTCTTGATAAATTTTAACTAATATCTAATACCTTGAAGGCTTACAAAGGGCTCTATTACCAGAAAATTCAGTCTTATTCCCTCCAAATCAAGTTGTTGGATACTGTTATTTCATTGAGGACAAGAGTGTGCTCTGGGGCCATGCTCTTGACTTTATCATTATCAGCTGTTTGAGTTTGGGCACGTTGTCTCATGGTTTTGTGTTTGAATTCTCATCTAGAACATGGAAATAACAATAGCATCCACCTTGTAGAGTTATGAGGGCTAAATGAGATATTTAGGTAAACTAACTAGAACAGAGTCTGACACAAAATAAGTACCCATAAGTGTTAGATGACAGTGATGATGCTATAGAATTGGTGTATCTGTGAAAAATCAAGCAAAACAAAATCTGATGAATCTTCCTTTTTGCTGTTTAAATATTTCAGACAAAATGAAATGTTAACCAAGAATAAGAACAGCGCTAGATACGCATGTATCACGATCATTAGAAAGCAGTATGATCATTCATATATTTTCCGGTTTTTTTAAAGATGTTTTTTCTTTTACAGGAATAAATTATATCTTCTAACAGTGAGGAAATTGCCTCTGTCAATCTTTGTTTTTTAATTTGTTTGAATTCCAAACATTGAAATAACTCATTAATTAATCAAAGTTTTCTCAATTACTTCCAAATGCTGAACATACACTAAGAGTCTGTATATGGCAATCAAAGCTTTCTCATACTTTCTGTTGCTGGAAATATACTAATTCTTTATATATGATGATCACAGAAGGGGGAGGAGGACGAGGGACACCACCATCAGAAAGAGGAGAGCCTTTTTAAAACAATTATATTAACTCCTTTTATAGGAAAGATCCACAGAAAAATTAATGTTGAGGTTCATAAAAGCATGTTCCACTTACTGTTCTCAAAATAATTTGTCAGATCCTATTGTATTTATTATCTCTATTACCATTCTGGCAGTTTCAGTTACACCATCACTAACTATTTCATGAGACTAAATGCTGTTTTCTAGTATGAATACTGGCAAAGATGTCCTGTCTCCCCATTAATACTGTCTTTTCTTGAGGGAAGCCAGGCTTGTTCTGTACTCCCTGCATCTGACGCAGTGCTTTGCCTATAGAAAGTGCTCTGTAGATTACTATGGAACCATACAATTTTAAAGCTATGAGAGAAAGGCCTTCATTAGAAATGGATACACTCATAGAGTATTAATATAATGTGTGAAAAACAACATACTAACTCTATGCTGAAAGAATTGATGCAAGCCTTGAAAGACACTTTTCCCCATGAGCCCTGCTTCCCTGTCTACCTCTGCAGCTTTCACCTGGTCCCTCTCTTCTCACTCAGGTTGCTAACACAAAGCTGCCTGGGGACACTCCTGGGTTGGGTCCCCCTGCAGTGTGTCCCCACAGCACCTACACTTTCTCATCCTAGCACAGATTCTTCCAGTTTTGTAAGTACTTGTTTCATTGTTTGCTTCGCCCTCTAAACCGGAGCCCTAGGAGGATGGAAACCATTTTTGTCTTGTGCTGATCGTTGCATTCATTTTGTCTAGCATGTAGTGGTACCTGTTGCATAGTAATTACTCGTATGTTCGCTGAATGGTTGAAGGAATGTCTACTCTGCCACTAGCTGGCTGTGCATTCCTGGGGAAGTCAGCAGAGTCTAATGACTCTGTCCCTCTAGCTGTAGAATGATGGGGTTGGACTTGATCAGGTTTGAAATCAGACAATCCACTTGCTGATTTTGACCCAGAACAGTGTCTTTATTTTTGTTTCTGTTTGTTTGTTTGTTGATTTGTGGGAAGTAGGCACTCTCCTGTACCTGCAGACCCATCACTGCTTTTCAGCTTCCACCTTTGTGTTCATGATATCTGACCAGCTCTGGAGGCATTTGAAGTTGCCCTCCCTGACCTAAGGATGATCTATATAATCAATTCTGAAATTCTGATTCTGTGGTGTTTAAAAAAAAGAAAAAAGGAAAAGAACCCACCGTTTCATGCTCCAGCCTCCAGTGATTAGTAACAGGGAGCTTTTATTTACGTTGGTTGGTCTTGAGGATCTTTCCTTTTGGCTCTTTCTACCTGGCAATGCTTATGGATTCCAAAGCTTACAAATTCTTCCTGTTGGCTCCACTCTTTACTTCAATAGAGGTGATTGTATGTATTTGTACATTCTCTCTTAGATATATCCATTAGCACCACGCAAGGAGACTCTCTTTATGATAAAGATAAAATGTTACAGTGAAAAAATTATCTTTAATAATATATATGTGAATTTTAGAAATTCCCTGTTATTCATTTGACATTTATTTTTTTCCTAGGGATTATACTCATGTCTCTCTATTGGTTGTGGAGATCTATGAATACATTTTGATTTTGAACTTAGCAATATGTATAAGCGTGTATACATATGGACAAATAAACATGTTAATAACTTTATGTAATTATACTCCAGGATTTTTTCTTCTTTAGGGCAAAACCAGATGTAAAAACTTCGTATAATCCTCAATGAATCTGTTTCAGGGTATCTGATTGCCTCCATGAGGTGTCTGTCATTCTATAAATATTGCTGCTTAGTAAAACGAAGTATATTTGACATGGGCCCATATCTATTAACAGTTGAGTGGTGCATACGGGCCTCTGCTGAGCAAAAATGTTAATGCAGCAGAGTAGTCTGTGAACAGTGAGATGAACTACTTTTAGTTTTGCATTCAAAAAAATAGAAGAAATCTAAATTTTGTATGTTTTCTGTACTGAGCAGAGCGGCAGCCATTACATTGAGAAATATGTGACCATTTGGCCCACTGTTGCTGCTTATTTTAGAACACTCTGCATGGTTAGCTACTTGGAGCACAGATTCACAGTAGAAGCAACTTGCAAATCTAATAGAAACCTGTGGGATGCGCAAATGGGACTGTTCAAATAATTAAACTCCTTTCCACTTATGACTATCGTATTTGCCACTTGGTGCAGGCCTGAAGGTTGTACAAGCTGTGAAAAAGCCACTTGGATATGGTCTGGTGGTCCCTAAGCAATCATTTTAGCTTCTGTCACAGTAGAACTAGTTTATAGAGCACTGAGGGGCACTGTCCTTAAGAATATTAAGGAAGTAATTGCTCATACATGAGTTCTGAGTAGTTCCTTCCCTTCTGTATATTTTCCATGCCCTTATACTGTTATTCTCAACGTGGCTATCTCAGGTCTTAGGATATTTGTGGTCACAGGCTAAAGATGGCCTTATTGTATAACAATCTGATGTTTAGAGGTGCAGTAGCTAGGTTTGTTGTTAGCTTCCTTGAATAAGTTTCTACTTTGGGGGAAGTACCTACCTAATACGTCTGTAAATGTAGCAAAGTTAAAGGTGATAATAGTCAATACAGTTATTCTCCACAATTGACTAAATTCCCCTTGTCCTAAATCAAGCACTTAATCTCTTACTGGAAAAGGGAACTTGAGTTTTTTGAGGATTTATTCTGTGCCTGACCCTGTGATTGCCGTAGATGCCTACTCACTCAAGAACCATTTATTATTATTTTATAGATAACATTTTATTGATTAATAAAAACATTATTATCAGATTTGAATAAGAGGCATTCAAACAGGTAGTTATGATTCATATCCATTTTTTCATTCCTCTTTTTTCATTCCTTTGACCTTATTTAAGTGTGTGTGTGTTTGTGTATGTGTGTGAGAGAAAGCAAGAAAGAGAGAATGGGAGAATGAAAACATGTGAGTGAGCACACACTCTCAGAATAAAATCTTGTTCTTAATTTCATCCTGATGCCAGGCACTTGGGTTTGAAAAAAGAGTTATTAATGAGTATATAAATAATTACCTGTGAGATAATTATCTGTGTCCACCATTAGTATGTAAATAATTATCTTTGAGATTAAGCTTCTCCATCCAACAGGAAAACTGTAATCCTCAAACACACAGACATGCTCACTTTCAGGTATTATTTCAAAATTAAGGGAAAACGAAAGATAAATAGGAGAATTAGACATTTGATCTTCGTAAGGATTTCCAAAAGGCTTTTTCAACTATTTCAGCTGATATTAGTGAAACATAATCAGTGAATTGATGTTGCATAATGTTAAAATTATTTCAGAGTCATGAAGAAAGCTCTTTACATGTCAGAAACCTATCTCTTTAAATAGATTAGGTATGGTGAAAAAGTTTATAATTTCAAACTTAGTAAGATTAATTTTAGGAGTTCAAAGGGATACACGTAAAACCATCTAATCCAATTTACCAACAGCTAGAATGCCTCCCCTCCATCCTGTAGTGAGGGCCTGCAAGAGTACTTCAAAGACAAGTTCATAGTCTGGTGAAACATAACTGTTGTGTTGTTGGCAAACTCTAATTCTGCAGTTTTTTCTATGTTGAGCTAAAATTTGCTTCCAAGTATCAGTTCTCTTTTCCCTAATGCTGTCTCCTGGAGACGGGCAAAATTTGTCTCATCTCTGAATATCTGAACCATTCCAAATTTCCTACAGCTGCCTCTCCCTCAGTTGTTTCTCCAAGAAATGCTATTGAGATCCAGTGTCAGGCTGGTGCCCTTTCTGGATGAAGACTCCCATCCAGCTCTTTCCATAGTTTAAAATCTCTCCAGGATTTTCTGTCAAACTTCTTAAAAGACATGTCTGCCCTCATTAGTCTTGCTTCCTCACTTTTAATTCACTCCAGAAAGCGCCACAGTCTGATTTCTCCTTTGGCCTAGATTCTACTGAAATGTGCCTCCTTGGGGTTACTGATGATCTCCTGGGCACCAAAGCCTGAATATATTAGTTAGTCTCTCTGCAACATCTGACACTGTTGATTCCTTGAGGCTCTTTCCTCTTTGGAGATCTGGAAACTTCCCTTATCCTACTTTTCCTCCTGGTTCTGACCGCTTCATCCCAGGCTCCTTCGTGAGTTCACCACTTAAAGGCTGGAGTTGTTTTCCAAGGTAGCATCCATCATCTTTTCATATATTCCACACACTTACTGAGCAGGTTTTGTATGCTGTTGTATGTTACTGTCCATATTTTAATGATTCACAAAAATATGTCACCAATCCAGATCTTTCTCCTCATTTTTACAACTCAATTGCCCATGAACTGCCTTTTCCTAGGATCTCATCATTTCCTGACTTTTCTACTACAGCAGTCTCCTGCCTGGTCTTTATATGCAACCCATGTCTTCGTTGTGGCTAGGATAAGCTTTCTGAAACAAAAATCAATCATTGTCCTGAGTAAAAGACTTCAAGGACTCTCCTTTGACTGCTGAAAACTTTTCAAACTTAGTTGTTTATTATATGAGGCTTTTCATGACTTCTTCCCTCTCTAGTCTCACCTAAAACCACTTTCCATCTTAGACCCTCAGCTCTAGTGGTGGAGAACTCACTTCTGTTTCCCAGGCACCCGGAGCTCTTTTTCACCTCTGAACCTTCATCTGCCGGAAACCCCCTTCCTTCCCTCCCTACCCTCTCTTCATTCAACCACCTTCTGCAGCTCGGAGCTTCCACTCCATCCACCCTGTGGCTCATTCTTCCCCAGAACTCAAGTGCTTCTCCATGTGCTCTTGGAGTCCCAGCACTCCTCTCTCTGTCTTAGCACTTATCACATCATATTGTGATTCATCATGTACCTGTCTCTCTCCCACAAAACCAAGAACAATTAAAGAAGAACTCTCTTCTTATGTGTGTAACCCTAGTGCTTTATAAATATGACTTTTGCTATGGCTATATCTCTGAAAAAAAATGTGGAAGAGATATCTACACCCCATGTTCGTTGCAGCGTGATTTACAATAGCCAAGACATGGAAACAAGTTGTGTTCATCAACAGATGAATAAAGAAAATGTGGCATCTAGATGTGATGGAATACTATTTGGCTGTGAAAAAGAAGGAAATCTTGCCATTTGCAATGACATGGATGTACCTTGAGGGCATGATGCTAAGGGAAATAAGTCAGACAGAAAAAGACACTTACTGTATGAACTCATTTATATATGGAATCTAAAACAAAGCAAAACACAGACTCATAGAAAAAGAGCTCAGATTTGTGGTTACTAGAGACAGTGGTTGGGTGGTGGGAGAATTGGATGAAGGTGATCAAAAGGTACAAACTTCTAGTTACAAGATAAATAAGTGTTGAGGATGTACTGTCTAATATGATGACTGTAGTTAACACTGCTGTATGGTGTATTTGAAAGTTGCAAAAAGGGTAAATCCTCAAAGTTCTTATCATGAGGAAAAACATATTTTTCTTTCCTTTTTTCTGTTTTTTTCTTGTATCTATAGGAGATGATGGATGTTAACTAAGCTTATTGTGGTAATCATTTTGCAGTATAGGTAAGTCAAATCATTGTGATGTACACTTTCAACTTATACAGTGCTGTATGCCAACTACATCTCAATAAAACTGAAAGAAAAAAATGACTTTTACACCTTAATGTAGGCCTTAACATTTATTCACTCACTGAACATTTTTTGGATACCTATTACCTACTGAACTCTGTAATTGATGCTAGGAATATCCTGATAAGCAAGATAAAATTGGACTGGCCCTTACAAAGCTTAAAAACAACCAAATGACCTCTTTATCCCTTTTAAATGTTTACTCATCCCTTATTCCAATATGCTGAGGTCATTATAAATCTTGATCTTGCTATAAACCATGCTAGTTAGCCTTCCTGTGTATGTCCTGTGTAGATTTGTTCTTTAGGACATATCCTTGGGTACTAGGCACACATTCAGTGCTACAATTTATTTCCTTTCATTCTCAGTCATTCTATAATGTCAGTACTATTATTTCTTTTTACACATGAGAAAACAGAAGCTTGCAGAATTTAAATCTTGGGCTTATAATGTCAAAGCAGAGTTTCAAACCCAGAGCCCAAGAGCTCTACACTAAGCTGATTAAGAGGCTCTTTGTGTTTTCATTTAGACACTGATAAGAAATGGTGAAGAGGAAAGAGCTGAACTCAGCCCCCAGGGCTGACATTGCAGACCTCCTTCCTGGTGACACCATACATTTATCAGACATTCCTATCAATCTTCCCGGTAGGCAGCCCACCTTTCTTCATCCTGTCCACAAGGACATTACAAAGGGCTCACTAAATGCCTTGCAGAAATCCACATCCACCTTATCCATGGCCCTGCCTTTATCTACAAATCCTGTGCCCTCATCAAATGGGGAAATAGGCCCAACGCCAGGCCTCATAAATATCTGTCCAATGAATGATTGACTTGACTTTCTTCCCTGTTCTTTCCATTACATCCACTAATAACTTGCAGCTGCATAAATGCTCACTGCAATTTCCCTTTAAGTCCTTAGATGTGCTACCTCGGTGGCAGTATGAATACAAAGCAAAAGCTCTCCTCAGGGACTGGATGGCCCACTCCCATGAAATGTACACAGTTGTGTATCTGTTTTAATCAGCCTGCTGCTTGATCTGGAGGAGCGATCTCTGAAATCATGCATTCCGCAACCAGTAGTTACACTGAGGGGCTTAGTGGCAGGGCAGATGGGATTGAACCTAGCTATGCTGAGACTTGAAGAAAGGCGTCAGTCAATCTCGCTGTGGACAGTGATCTGAGGAGAAGAGCCCGTTTCACAGAGGACGGAAAGTGTTGCACCTAGAAAGAGGCTGAGGAGGCTGACTCCCCAGCATCGGATACTGTTGGGTTCACAGCATCGGGCTTCCACTGACTGCTTGATAGTGTAATCAGGAGGAACCATGGGAAGAGTTTTTTAAATAATAGATTATTTACAGCATAATCCTGACAGTTTTCTCTCATGGGGGTTAATGGCTTCTTGTTAAAAGAAAAGAGTCACAGAACTCTTGTACATAAAATTATCTCTTGTTTTTAAAAACTTTCTTAGGGGGAGGTGACAGTACCAATACAAATGGCACCTAGTAATTGTGTAGAAAATGCATTCCTAATTGTTTAAAAACTGCATTCCTAATGAGTCTATGTTTCAGAAGAAGAATTTAGCATTGACTCTGGTATACCATCTGGTATTCAAATCGCTTTGAAAGAAAATGTTCATAGTAGTGTGAATTCTCCCAGGACAAGGCTGGTGGGGAACAGGGGACTGAATTGAACAACCTTGAAGAAAATAACATCCCTTTTGGCATTACCTCTTTTCCTGTGATCTCCTCTGTCAGTAGTCCAATTTTAGTCTGATCTTGATCAGAAGGGCATAATTTATAGAAGAAATTTCAGGAGGAGATTTCATCTAGCTGATGTTTTTACCATGCTATCTTTAAAGCAGCTCTGAATTCTCCCTTTAAGTCTAATTGACTGTGGATTATTCTGAAACTCCAAACAACAATGGATTGTACGTTTTGTCTCCTTTTGCCTGTCCTACTGAGAGCAATAGCCATTGAGTTTAGTACAGGGCACGCTTCTGAAAGCTGATTCATACTGTGCTTAGTATGTCTTTCAAAAGACCACTTTGGCCTATTAATTAGATTCTAAAAATGTAATTACAATTGAAATTTTTTTAAAAAAATCCCTTGTATGTAGTTTAATCTTTTTATGTTTATTTGATCATTTAAAAATAATATACAAGTATGAGACATAAAAATGCCATCTGTAATTGTGCTGCATTTCAGTGACTATTGAGGACACAGAATTCTTATATAATAAGTTGATGAAGCATTTTTGGCTCCTCAGAGCTTATATAATCATTATTATAAAGGAAATTTCTCACTTTTGTTTTTCCTCTGAGGTACAGTACTCACGACTGTATTACCCATTGGACAGTTTGTGCTTAATGAAGAACTGTGGTCAAGAGAGGTACTTGAATGTAAAATGTTTAACTTTGATTTTAAAGTTCATAGAAAGAGAGTTTGGAAAATTCGAAGTATATCTTTTTTAATCTTTCTGATTCCAATTCTGTCCAGCCCTCAGGTAATGATATAAAGTATACAATTTGTACTTGTAGAACACGTTTCTAGAAGGAGTTTAGTGGGCAAGTTCTGGAAAGTACTGTTCTTCACAGTCTTCCTGAGGAGGAGATACAAATATTAACGTCCTCAGCTGACCAACTGAAACACACGTTCTGATTGACTCGAGGGTTCGTCATCTGTAGATTTATAGGGAAATCAGGCTCTTGAACTGGTTTCTCTGCAACCTGCCTGAGGTGGGAACAAGTTGCCAGAAGCAGGCAAGAATGTTGGTGAATTAATTCATCAGTACTTGCTTACTGGCTGAGGCCACTTACAAATAAGAGGAAGATAAATGATGGGATGTCTTTAACTTTTACATCTTTAATTTTTAAGATGAATATCCAGAGTTATTTGTTCTGCTAGAATATATAGTATCTTCATGTTTCTTGGGCTTATTGGTTGTACATTTTGCTGATTTAGAAGCAGTTGGCAACCGTGTTTTTCCTACCCAAAGAAGGAGTTATAAATACTCCTGATCAGTTTCCAGTGTGTGTTATTTTTTTAACTGCTGACTTAATTCTCTGTAAGGGGTATGTTTTTAATGTATAAGCCCCAATGTTATGTTATGATACATTCTATGAAATAGATTTTTAAAAATATATGTTCCAGACTGAAACGTATAAAATAACAGTAAACAGAGAAACTCAGTCAGTGGTTAAATATATTGATTCATCCATTCAGATGTTCCACCAACCAGCATTTGTTGAGGGCCTACTATGTGTTGGACACTGTTCTCATAAGGAGGTATTGAACATCTTCTCTGTCCCAGGAACTGTACTAAGCATTTGGAATACAAAGTTCTTAAGTCCAGTCTGTGTTCTGAAGGAGCTGAGGATCTGTGCTATTGTGGGAAGTAGAGATGATTAATTAGTAGCTGATTAGGTCAGAGAAAAGCCCCAAGTTATGGGGCAATGGTCTCAATCACTATTGGACTGAATTACTTTTATTCAAATTCTTGGGCACAAACTACATCTAATATCCTGGTTGTTTTAGGGGATAGCAAGAAGAGACAGCAAGTTAGAAATTTTGGAAAAGAGTGTGGTTAGAGATAGTATGAATCCTTCTTTTCCATGAAACCTTTAGCAATCTATCCAGTCAAAGATAATTATTAACTGGAACCCACAAAGCTCTTGGATCTTGTGTCATATTTCTAGTATCACTATCTATATGTCTTTTTATATGTCTATCTGTCTTTCTCTGCTTGGCAGCTCAGGACTTGAGAGCAGGTGTTCCAAGAGATAGGAAGTGGAAGATACCAGTCTTTTATGTCCATTTTCATTAGGGAAAGGCAAGATTTCAGAGAATAATTTTTTCTTAATTTTTTAAAAATTTTATTGCGGTCATAATAGTTTATAACGTTGTGAAATTTCAGTTGTACATTTTTATTTGTCAGTTACCATATATGTGTGCCCCTTTACCCCTTATGCCCATGCCCCAAACCCTTTCCCCTCTGGTAACAGTAACCACTAAACTGTTCTTTTTATCCATGTGTATGTTTGTCTTCCACGTATGAGTGAAATCATCTGGTATTTGTCTTTCTCTGCTGGCTTATTTCACCTAACATAGTACCTTCAAGTTCCATCCATGTTGTTGCAAATCGGACGATTTTGTCTTGTTTTATGGCTGAATAGTATTCCATTGTATATATATAAACCACATCTTTATCCATTCATCAATCAGTGGGCACTTGGGTTGCTTCCACATCTTGGCTATTATGAATAATGCTGCAATGAACATAGGGGTGCGTAAGTCTCTTTGAATTGTTGATTTTAAGTTCTTTGGATAAATACCTAGTAGTGGGATAGCTGGATCATATGGTATTTCTATTTTTAATTTTTTGAGAAATTTCCGTACTGTTTTCCACAATGACTGCATGAGTTTGCGTTCCCACCAGCAGTGTTTGAGGATTCACTTTTCTCCACATCCTCTCCAACATTTGTTGTTTTTGTCTTGCTTATTATAGTCATTCTAACAGATCTAAGATGACATCTCATTGTATTTAGAATTACATTTCCCTAATGATTAGTGATGTTGAACATATTTTCACGTACCTGTTGGCCATCTGTATATCTTCTTTGTAAAAATGCCTATTCACATCCTCTGCCCATTTTTTGATTGGGTTTTTGTTTTTTTGTTGTTAATTTGTATGAGTTCTTTATATATTCTGGAAATTAACCCCTTGTTAGATATACGGTTTGCAAATATGTTCTCCCAGTTGGTGAGTTACATTTTCATTTTGTCCATGATTTCCTTTGCCTGGGAGAAGCTCTTTAGTCTGATAAAGTCCCATTTGTTTATTTCTTCTTTTGTTTCCCTTGCTTGAGTAGACATGGTATTCGAAAAGATCCTTCTAAGACCAATGTCGAAGAGTGTACTGCCTGCATTTTCTTCTAGGATTTTTGTGGTTCCATGTCTTGCCTTCAGGTGTTTAATCCATTTTAAGTTGGTTTTTGTGTATGGTGAAAGATAATGGTCTACTTTCATTCTTTTGCCTGTGGCTGTCCAATTTTCCCAACCCCATTTATTGAAGAGATCTTCCTTTCTCCATTGTATGTTCTTAGGTCCTTTGTTGAAAATTAGCTGTCTGTACATGTGTGGTTTTATTTCTGGGTTTTCAATTCTGTTGATGTGTGTGTCTGTTTTTGTACCAGTACCATTCTATTTTGATTACTATAGCTTCATAATATATTGTGAAGTCAGGGATAGTGATGTCTCCAGCTTTGTTCTTTTCTCTCAGGATTGTTTTAGCTCTTTGGGGTTCTTTTGTTGCCCCATATGAATTTTAGGCTTCTTTGTTCTATTTCCATGAAGAATGTCATTGGGATTCTGGTTGGGATTGCATTGAATCAGTAGATTGCTTTAGGTAATATGAACATTTTAACTATGTTTATTTTTCCAATCCATGTGCATGGAATATCTTTCCATTTCTTTATGTCATCATGGATTTCTTTCAATAATGTCTTACAGTTTTCAGTGTATAGGTCTTTTACCTCCTTGGTTAAATTTATTCCTAGATATTTTATTCTTTTTGTTGCAATTGTAAATGGGATTGTATTCTTGAGTTCTCTTTCTGTTAGTTCATTGTCAGAGTATAGAAATGCAACTTATTTTTGTCCGTTGATTTTGTACCCTGCAACTTTGCTGTAGTCATTGATTATTTCTAATAGTTTTCCAATGGATTCTTTAGGGTTTCCTATATATAAAATCATGTCATCTGCAAATAGCAAGAGTTTTGTTTCTTCATTGCCAATTTGGATTCCTTTTATTTCTTTTACTTGACTAATTGCTTTCACCAAAACCTCCAGTTCCATATTGAATAAGAATGGCAGGAGTGGGCAACCGTGTCTTGTTCCTGTTCTCAGAGGATGGCTTTCAGTTTTTCCCTGTTGCACATGATGTTGGCTGTGGGTTTGTCATATATGGCCTTTATTATGTTGAGGTACTTTCCTTCTATACTCATTTTATTAAGAAATTTTTTTATCATAGGTGGCTGTTGGATCTTGTCAAATGCTTTCTTTGCCTCTCTTGAGATGATCATGTGTTTTTTATTCCTCATTTTCTTAATGTGGTGTATGACATTGATTGATTTGTGGATGTTGAGCCATCCTTGTATCCCTGGTATAAATCTCCCTTAATCATGGTGTATGATCCTTTTAATATCTTGCTGTATTTGGTTTGCCAATATTTTATTGAGGACTTTTGTATCTGTGTTCATCAGTGATATTGGCCTGTAATTTTCCTTCTTTGTATTGTCCTTGTCTGGCTTTGGGATCAAGGTGATGCTGGCCTCATAGAATGTGTTAGGAAGTGTTCTGTCTTCTTCAATTGTTTAGAATAGTTTGAGAAGGATAGGTATTAAAACTTCTTTTGAATGTTTGGTTGAATTCTCCAGAGAAGTCATCTGGTCCTGGACTTTTAATTTTGGGGGAAGTTTTTATTACTGTTTTAATCTCTTTACTTGTGATTAGTCTATTCAGATTCTCTATTTCTCCTTGATTCAGTTTTGGGATGTTGTATGAGTCTAAGAATTTATCCATTTCTTCTAGATTGTCCAATTTGTTGGCATATAGTTTTTCATAGTATTCTCTTAGAATCCTTTGTATTTCTGTGGTCTCCATTGTAATTTCTCCTCTCTCATTTCTAATTTTATTTATTTGAGGCTTCTCTCTTTTTTTCTTGGTGCATCTGGCTAAGGGCTTGTCAATTTTGTTTATCTTCTCAAAGAACTAGCTCTTTGTTTCATTGATCCTTTCTACTATATTTTTTGTTTCAATTTCATTTATTTCTGCTCTTATTTTTATTTTTATTTTTTAATTTTTTTTAATTTTTCTTTTTTTGAGGAAGACTAGCCCTGAGCCAACTACTGCCAGTCCTCCTCTTTTTGCCGAGGAAGCCTGGCCCTGAGCTAACATCCATGCCCATCTTCCTCTAATTTATATGTGGGATGCCTACCACAGCATGGCGTGCCAAGCAGTGCCATGTCCGCACCCAGGATCCAAACCGACGAACCCCGGGCCGCTGAGAAGCGGAACGTGCAAACTTAACCGCTGCACCACCGGGCCGGCCCCATCTGCTCTTATTTTTATTATTTCCTTCCTTCTGCTGACTTTTGGCTTTGTTTGTTCTTTTTCTGATTTATTAGGTTAGGTTTGTTTGTTAAGACTGCTTATTTGAAATTTTTGTTTGTTAAGGTGGGCCTTTATTGCAATGAATTTTCCTTTTAGGACCACTTTTGCTGCATCAGTTGGTATAGTGTGTTTTCATTTTTATTTGTCTCCAAATATGTTCTGATTTCTCCTTTAATTTCTTTGATGATCCATTTGTTGTTCAGTAGCATGTTGTTTAGTCTCCACGTTTGTCACTTTCCCAGCTTTTTTCTTGTAGTTGATTTCTAGTTTCATAGCATTATAGTCAGAAAAGATGCTTGTTATGATTTCACTCTTCTTAAATTTGTTAAGGCTTGCCTTATTTCCCAGCACGTGGTCTATCTTTGAGAATGTTCCATGTGCACTTAAGAATTCTAAAGGAGAATTTCTTCATTTCTTTTTATTCTTAGTTCTCTCTCCTCCTCCATCTGAGGCATTTCTATATTTCTGTCCTCTAAATTGCTAAGTCTGTCCTCCGTAGTATCAGCTCTGTTATTTAAGGACTCTCGATTTTTCTTCATTTCATCCATTGTTTTTCATCTCCAAAAGTTCTGATTCTTTTTTTATAGTTTCAGTCTCTTTTGTGAAGAATTCCCTCTGTTCATTAATTTTATTCCTGATTTCATTGAACTGTCTTTCTGAGTTTTCTTGTAACTCCTTGAGTTTTTTATGATAGCTATTTTGAATTCTCTGTCATTTAGATTGTAAATTTCTATGCCTTCAGGATTGATTTCTGGGTGTTTTGTCATTTTCCTTCTGGTCTGGAGTGTTAATATACCTCTTCATAGACTTGATGGGGTTGATTTGTGTGGTTGCATAGTGAAAGTATCTGGTCACAGATTCCCACTTCCCAGTGGGGTGAAGGGAAGCAGGAGCTGTGTATTCTGAGCCCACCACATTCCCTGGCAGTTGTGCCTGTCCTTTAGAAGCTATTCTAACAGGGCCCATCTGCATTTGCCCAGTGCTGCTACTGCTTTACAAACGTATGCGCAGGTGCTTTGGCAGGGTCCCTTGCTCTCACCAACTGGCTGAGCTGATGTGCCAGGCAGGGAGAGCGGCACTTTGTTTCACATGTGTGATCCTGAGGGTGCTCCCATTCTGCAATCACTGTCTGCCCTCCTGGGGTGCTTGGCTTGGTGAAGACACCCCTGTGCATGCTTAGCCTCCTCAGTGTGGAGCTTTCCAATGGGCTGGGAGGCAACTCTAAGAGAAGGTGTTCCTGCAGGGGGCCACCCTTTCCCCCTTCTCCTCTCAGAGCTGTGCATGGTCCTGTGCCCTAGATTGCTGCCATTGGGCAAGGATGTGGAGATCCCCTTACCGCCTTCCACTGCCTCCTAGTGAGTCCAGCACCTCCACCTGCAGACATATGGCTGTGTGGACCTCTCAGATTTCTATCCTGCCATGTGAATGTCCTCCGTGGTTTATGAGTGTCCTTTTCATTGTATCCTGAGGGGAGAGTCTAAGGGAATAGCTCACTCTGCCATGATGCTGACCTCACTGGAGAGAATAATTTTTTTAAAGCCCTCTTTAAACTGTCTCTGTCTGCCTGGCTGCCATGCCAATATACTTAGTGATATTTTTAGAACCACATTAAATTCCAAATATAATATAGTCTCAGTGGTTGATGGGACTTTCAGTATACATAAAACAAAACAAAATGTACCATTACATTGATTTTGTGATTTGCACTGTGGAGAAACACTCCTCTGAATTTTGCCTCTCAATTATTGCCCTTTGGTTACCGCCCCAAAAAAGTGTACTTTACAGTACACTATTAATGGAGGAAAGGATTACTTTATCAAATGCTGTGAGCCTCTTTTCATTGGTGCTGTACCTTACCTAGGAATTTTTTTTTATGATTTTAATGGATTAATTATATATGTGTACTCTACGTATTGTGTTTATAGAAATCACTATAATAATTCCTAACTTTCTTAAGCTTCCCAGGAGTAACTCTCATTTCTTCACATTTATAGTGCATATGTGAGTGTATATGTGTGTGTTAAAATAACATCTTCACACATTACTAGTTTCAGTAGGATAAAATTTCAAGGACTGTTCCCTCTAAAGCTTTTAGGTGGGAGAAGATGAGAAACTGGGCAAAGGGGAAATTTTCATCTTACTGCAGTGTATCACACAATTAGGTACTTTATGGGGGATTTTATGTCTTCTACTAAAATAGTCAGCATTGGACATTTTCAGAAATAGGATATTGGACTGATGAGATCATTGGTCAATTCTGCTATGGTAATTTCTGTTTGCGTAAAGAGGATGATGTTTGCTTGATTTGAATACATGTCAGAAAATAGAGTGCATTCTTTGTTTAGGGTTCTTGAATCATACCCCACTAGAAACAGCCATACTATAAGATTTCTTTTTCAAATACTGTGGTCGGGGATTACTTAATGATGTGAGAAGAGATTCACAGTATGTTACATGGATAAAAAGACAGATTATAAAACAGTGTATAAATTACAATCCCTTTTTTTGTTCTACACACAGAGGAAAGTCTCTGTAGTAGAGTGGTGGTTATGACCACAGTCTCTGGAATGGTTCAGAGGGCCCAATTGCAAATCCCAGCCTCTCTTCCTATTAAATATGTGACCCTTGAACCTGAGCAAGTTACTAAACATCTCTGTGCCTTAATTTCCTCATCTGCAAAGTGGAGATAATGAGGGTTTATACTTAATGATTGTGTATTTAATCTACTCCAAATTATATATATCAGAGACTGGTACAGAGTAAGTGCTGAATATTGTTAAAATTATATTATTATTATTAACACATAATGTCAATAATGCTTATCTCTGGATAATTGAGCTTAAAAGTAATTTTCATTTCCTTGTTTTTAATTCTTTATTTTCTGAATTGTCTAAGATGCACATGAATAAATGCTAAGTATGTTATTTAAATGAGAGAAAAAAGCTAATACACTAATTTGTATTGGAAATCTTTAAGCATAACTTCAGTCATCTTTAACAAAGATGACATCTAAACAAAAACTACTCCTATCACTCTAGTTTTAACTTCATTTTTATCGTTCTTCTTACTGCATTAAAATTGGAATGTTACTAAGTTACTGAAATCTTAACAGTTCCACAAAAGTAAGGTTAGCCGACAAAAATGTAAGTAGTTTTTCCTCTGAAAACGTTATTTATAATAACAAATATTAAGATGTACTTTTTATCATTTGTTGTAACTTTTTAAGTTTCTTTCAAGTTACTTTTGTTTTTAACTGAAAGTGAATCACAAGAAAATGTGAAAGCAAACTTGTATGTTTGAGGGAAAAAGAGTTTAGCAAGTTTCTGTTAATTCAAGGTTAGTTCATAAAAGGTAATAAAGAAAACTGATAATTATACATTTAATTGAGAAGAAACAGAAGCTTCCTGGTAGAACATAAACATGCCTGTTTTCTTCTCTTTCTTTTCTTAAACAAATTAATCTATATAATTCCGATATTCTTGAGTAATAAGTAGTTAAATCTTTACTATCCAGTCTATCTTACTTTGAAAAACTGGAATATATATGAAAATGGTGTGCAAATAGAATATTCTAGCACTTTAGAGAATGAGTCATATAATAGTGTGAATAGATTAACTTGAGCTACCAACGAATTCAGGTTTTAGTCTTATGGATATTTTCTTCCTAATTTAGTTTTATTAAATTTGGTATTTTTTTCCTGTTCCACTCTGATCTATATATCCGATGATATATGTGTGTGTGCGTGTATTTCAGAAAGAAAATATTTGAGATTTACTTTTTACCTCTACAAAATAAGTTTATTCTGGGTGTAAACTCTTAGTTTGTAATTTTACTGTCTACAACTTACTGTGGAAAATGTTATAAAGATTTGTAGCGCTGATATAAAGGAACTTTTAGCTCTTCTTTTCCCTGGCTCCTGTGGTCACAGACCAAGGCTTTTAGGAGCTGGAAGATTCAGTGCCCCTTGGGTTGTGGTTGAAGAGACACACAGTAGAAAGTGATGACAGATTTTTCTGGGGCTGAGTTGTGACTAAGACAAGATCTCCTGGCTCAGGCTGGCTTCTCAATTCTTAGCACAATTCTTTAGGAATAAATGCTTTCAGAACTCTTTTCCCAACATAAAAAAGGACACACTTACGAAAAAAACTTTAAAAATATATGACGTCAAATCTCTGGCATTAACATCAAAAATATTCTCTTTGTAAAATAGTGGTTCAACATAGTATAAAGGCTTCAGGTCTGTAGACTGTGAATGGGTTTGTCATGAAGAATACATGGTTAATGTGAAAAGTGAAAGCAATGTAGATTTGGTATTAAACTTTAAAATTCTTTAATGAGGTTTAAGTTCCTCCTAGCCAATGGACGGAGCATCTTCTAAGTAATGGTTTAGGAGCAAAGAATCATTTTATCATCACCTTTAAAGAAGGGGTTAGAGTTTTGTTTTGTTTTGTTTGTCTTGATGTTCAATGTTGAAGACAAGATTCCTGGTCAATAACAAGGCAGACACATAATTAACATCCCATGATTAGACCTGCGCAGAGATGGAAATAACCTCCAACTAGAAGATTGGTTGAGTTGTTCCTCAACTTTTCCAATCCCAGAGAAACATGCAATGTTATTTTGAATAAGATCTTGCGTCTGTATTTTCTGCTTAAATGCTGTACTTGCTGCTGAAAAAGATTTTGAGTTCTTTTTGGAGATATATCATTTTTTGATATCCTGAAATGGTTCCTAAGAGCATGGCTCAGTGTAGGCAATAACTTTCATAAATTCTGTGGTTTGTTAACTAGAAGACTTGCACAGCTCTTTAGCAATTTTCATGGAATATATATTTTTTCTATACCTTTTTCTTTTCTCCTAAAACAACAGATTCAATGTGTAGGAAAGGAAGAGAATCCTGCTGTTTGCTTTGTAAACTCAGTTACTTCTTTTTGTAAGCAAACAGACAGAGAAGAAAGACTTAGAAAACATGTTTATTTGACTGAATGGATCGGAGTATAAACCAAAGATGGTGTTTCTTTTATGACATGAAAAAATAATAATAACAAAGATATCTTGATCTACATCTTACTTTGTTATTTTGAAAAAATTTTCCTGAATATAACCGCATTTGTTTTGTGCATGTTCTTGATAGTGTTTGTATTGTTACTCCTATGTTATAGATGAGAAAGCTAAGCCTCTGAGAGGCCTTGCAGGTGGTGAATAACAAACGAAGCCTAGAAATCATGGAGACTCTTAATCCAAGGATCCCACATATTGTCTTGATGATGACTTTGGTTACAAAGACGTCACAGCGACAACTCAAAACTAGACAACAATTGAGAATAAAGGAAAACTAGGGCTCGTACTTTAAGCAAAGCCTAAAAAACTAATCAGAGACTGAAATTTAGAACTTGGTATTAAAACAGCATTCCTATATATTAACTCTACAGTTTCAACTGGAAAGATCAAGAATTCTTCTGTTGATGCCGTTTCAGGTGTAAAACCAAATTAACAGCTTGAATTTGGAAGAAATATATTTAAGAGTCCTGGAATTCTGGCTGCAAAGTATATAAATTATATTACTTTTTGTAAAAAAGATTTAGAGAATGAAGCTTTGTACTTGAGAAACCTTTAATTGAGAGAGGATTTTTCTGGTGACTTCACGTGAGTAGTCAATAAGAGATTAGCTGTACCAAATTCCACGAGTCTCTTGGTGCTAAGTGTTCCTTGGTTCTTGCCTTTAGTAATGGAGCAAAGGGAATGAGAAAGGATAGGAAAAGAGAGAGAGAAGGAAAGAAATCAAATCTGTGAAAAGAACCATTCCAGTTGCACCTCAGTGGGCCAGCAGAGCATCAGTACAGTGTATGAACATGGGCTTGAATAATTCAAACTTTCAAACCACAGGAAGAGGCTTTCCAGTGGGAGGAAAAGTCACCATAATTAAAGCTTCCCTCGCACATGGAGGCAGCTGTATCCTCCAACAGACCGAGAAAATTGGACGTGGCCTAATAGCCTAGGAGAACGGGATGCTGTGGTGCTGCATTGTTTGAGAAGTGTTGGGTTTGTTTTGGTGTTCTCCAATTGTAAAGGCAATTCTCTGGATACCAGCTTCTTTTACATATTAATGGCCTAACCCTTGGCATATGGTAAGAATGCAGGATTCAGCTCTGAGACTGCTTGAAAAAGAAATAGTGAGTTCAAGGATGCCAGTGGCGCATATTACATTTTTGAAAGGTAGCTTTCAAAATAAACAAGAAGATGGGATTTTTTTACATCAATACGCAATTCATTTTAGAAAGGATATTTCTTCATTTAGTATCTCCACATAAAGTGCTTAGGGGTTTCAAAATATTATACACACACACACACACACAAGACAAGTACTCATATTGTTTCTGAATATAAGTTTTAAAATACAGATTACTTCTGTATCTACATTCCTTTCCATAACAAGCCTAAACTCTCACCTCAAATCACTCCTTTAAAGTGCTCAGAAATCCCACTTGATTTTAATTTATCCAAATGCTAAGACTCATCAGCACCTTGTTTTTTGGTAGAAGGTGCTTATTTTTCCCCTCTAGCGCACTTCCTGCTTGTAATTTCCTGCCAGCTCCCAATGTCTTCAGCGAGGAGGCTAATTGTCATGCTTATTTTCCGGGGTGTTGAATGCAGCAAAGGACCTCTCTGAAATAAACAATTCAGTGTATTCCTGGGGGCCCTGCCAGACTGAGGAAAGCTAAAACATATTGTGGTGTTCCCTTGGGGACTTCACACCACGCCTAGACTGAAGAAAGTGGAAAAGGAGGGGAGCAGCAGTATCTTCCACTTCCTCTTCCCCTTGCTGACAGCGGAGTTAAAAGCTTACCTCTGTCTGGTGTTTGATTTCCCACTCTCCCACTATCCTCGCCATCAGTGCAGTGCTGAGCTGTTTCCAGGTGGCCCCAGGGGATTGGAAAATAGAAACGGAAAGCAAAGAACCTGAAATCTACTGCTCAAGGGAGAAAAGTTTATTTTTATCAAGCTCTTTAAAAGCTGGCCAGAAAGCTTCTGTGGCCTTTCAGAGGAACTCTTCATTTCTTTCAGGACAACTTTTAAAACTTTCGTGATGAGACTGCATTATACAGGATGATCACCCAAGAATTAGATCCAGCATTGTAGGATTACACTGGCGTACCTTGTAAAGTTTTAAATCAGGTATTTTAATTAAGGATCATGTTACCTCCGTTAATACCCAGAGAAGTGGTACTACTGACTAAAGATGCAGTAAGATTAAGCAAGAGAAACTCTGAGATACATTGGAAGGGGCCATCAATACCAAGATGGGGTATGTTATTTGGGGAAACAGTCAGTCCCATCCTAGGATACGTTTTTTATTCTGAATTCTCAAATTAAATGATATCTGAACTCACATTTTCATGCTGAAAATCTGCTCCTAGTAAGAACTTTGCCAAAATTATAAGACTACTGTCTTATTTTAAGAAGCAGAAATGAGTGGCCTCAACACATGACCGCAAACCCATTGACTCGAAACTTTCACATTTACAGATTGCATTGTTAGTCTGATGATGATTAGACATTTTATGATTTTATTACTTACTGGTTTTTATGATTCCTAAAGGCTCTGTCTACAGCCAAAGGCGCCCTACTTTGCTTTTAATGCTGAGTTGTGAATAAGCAGGTCAGATTATCTTCAAAGGCATAGAAATTGAAATTGAGTCTCTAAAAGCTCATCCAAAAGGGAAGAGATGCAGTATAATATTTGCTGCCTTCAAAAATATCATCCTTTTGAACTTTTTGAAAATAATTGTAATGACATATACTTTGAATACACCATTTACCACGTGGAAGACAGAAGATGTAGTCGGAAATAATTTAATAGTTCAACATTCAGAACACTCAGTAACAACTATGGGACTAGAATGAGTCTGATTTTGAGTCTAGCTTTACTAACTGGATTTGGATAATGTCTCCTGGCCATGAATCTCCTTCACAGTAATGTGTTCTGGGTCCTCTTCCCTCTGCCTTGTGGAGGGGAGTCACCTCTCACATCTCAGCCTGTGGCCAGAGCTCTCATCTTACCTTTTGGAAGACTCTCTAAGGCTGACCCAGAGTCTCCTTTCAGACTCAGCTCACCATGCCCCTGTTAATTCTTTCTTAACTCCCTTGGCTGCCAAATGTTGACCTATATCATCACCTATATCCTGGAGTACAGCATCCCACTGCCCTCAGGATAGGTGAAGAATCCTTAACCTGGCTAAAATGGTTCTTTGTAAGCTGGTCTCTGCTTGGGTTGCCTCATCTTTCCACATTCCCTCTATGCTCCAGTCACCCTGAATGACTTTCCTCTTTCCACATTGTTCAGGTTTTCTTACCATGTGTTGGAATTTTTTTTTTTTTTTTGGTGAGAAAGATTAGCCGTGAGCTAACATCTATTGCCAGTCTTCCTCTTTTTGCTTGAGGAAGATTGGTTCTGAGCTAACATCTATGCCAGTCTTCCTCTATTTTGTATGTGGGTTGCCACCACAGCATGGCTTGATGAGCGAGTGGTGTGTAGGTCTGCACCTCGGATATGAAGCCCCAAACCCTAAGCCACCGAAGTGGAGTACAAACTTAACTATTATGCCACAGGGCCGGCCCCTGTAATACTTTTTTCCAACATCTTCCTCTCTGTCTCTCTCTCTCATACACACACACACACACACACACACATATTTATCCCAGAAAACTCCCATTCTCTTCAGGGCACACATAGATTTCATTTCTCTGAGAGGGCCTCCTGGGCTACTTTGGCTGCCCTTCCATATAGTATGTGGGCCATGTACTTCTGCTTTGCTCCTGTTTATCATTCTGAATTATAATTGCCTGACCTCTCCTGTTCTGTGTGGGAACTCTTCTGTCACTACTCCCTAAGCTAGCTGAGGCTAAGAACCAGGACTTACTCACCCAGGTGTTCCTACCACTTGCTCTAGTGTATGCTACATAGCAATTTCTCAGTAGTAAATCTTTGTTGAATGAATGAGCAAACAGTTTAAAGCCAGCTTGTCCAAACTCTCTCCCAACTTCTGACAGGTGGCCTTCCCCTCCCACCAGGGCATGCCTCCAATGCAGGAGACATGCCCTCTTTCTGGTTCTCCTGCCCTGCCCCATCCCTTCAAGGTAAATCCCGCCATAATGGGCTATGTCCTGACCATAGTGACGAGCTTCTCAGAAAGCAATGAAATGGGGACAGTCTTTAGGAGCTAATAGAAAGGTGGAAGCTGCCCAGAATGGAGAACACCCCTTTTTGGTGTTTTCATCATTTAAATCTCACTGCAATTGAACAAAAATCTGGGACAGTTTTGTTATATATACTCCATCACCGCATAGTCTACATTTAGAATCTTGTATAACACACAAAGCACAGATTCCACCTATTTTTCCCTAAATAGAAAGAACAGGTTAGAGTTAGAGTTGAAATTGTGCTTCCATTGCAGAACCCATAACACAATTGGCTGTTCCTTATTCTTCCTGTACCATGTTGAGATCAAGCGTGACTTACAGGGCACTTCCTGAAGCACCACTTCCACTGTCTGGTATCATTGCATGTTCATTATTGCTTTCAATTCAACACTGATAAACACATAAACACACACATCTAAATATTGACATAGGTTCTGATTTTTCTTGTGAGGAAATTTGAACTTGGAATAATCCTGAAGTTTTAACATACTTAAGTAGCTGCAGATTTCTCTAATTATTGGCTAAAGAGATAGATTACCTCTTGTCTTTAAAATTTATCTGGTATTGATTAGCAATCCTATAGTTCACTGCCTATTTATCTAAGGGAAGCTGATACAATAAAGTAGAAACAGAATGAAAAGAGGTTATTCTTGTTGTGGGGCTTGATTCTTTACTAAGGTTTGGAGTTTTTCCTGAGTGGTGAATTACTGATAAACTGATCTTGTTAGCTGCATGCTGTCATTTGCTGTGGAGAACACATTTCCATCTGGTTTTCAAAAGGAATCCTTTGAGATCTGCATGTGTGCATGAAATTTTATGCAAAGAAAAAATATGTTTCCCTGGCATTCGTCTTTTTTCATGTAAATTCACTCAGAGGTTCTTATCACTCCCTGTCCATTTCATGTCTACCTCAACCACGTGCTTTCTCTGCCTTCCCTGCCATCAGCCTTGAGCCTCCTCGTGGAAATTGGTATTCAGGAATCTGAATACAGCTGATGAACAATTAAAACCTTGGAGATGTGTTACAAGAGTTTTTGGTCCCACATGTTACTGGACTTTTAAGAAATACTGAAATATCAGTATTTTTTACATGAAATAAAAAGGTCTCACATTCTTCCCAAATTGCTAACTTCACCTCCATGTTCATTTTACTATTTATTGGGAAGAAATTTTTCTGTTCATTTTGACTCACACCTCGTAAGACTGTTGAATTTGTAAGCAAAATTATATATATAAAATGCAACTCTCAAGGCAGAGAAATTAGTAATAATGACAAGAAAAAGAATAATGCTTTAAATTGTCTACATTCAAATTCAATAAGTAGAAGAATTGACCAACGAGGATTTCTATTGATTTTGACATATTTTTTTATTACAGCATGGTGTTCCTTTATGGAGCTGTATAAATCTCATAAGAATAATTGAGCACATGTAAACCTGCTCCCTTTCGCCTTTTGGGTCTCCTCCCTCATGACTTAACTCGGATGTCTAGAAGCAGCTGTCAGTCATGTGGGGCTGTGTTTAATCATCTATTTTTCCTCACTCTAACCTTCCCCCCAGAGGCCCATCCCAGGTGGCCTTCACCAAAAGTAAGAAATGAGACCCACGATCCTCTCTCATCAGTGATAATTAGAGTGACCTTTTCATGTTTGGGGAATTTTAAAATATATTTTAAAACATCAGAATAAAAAAAATTGCTCCTCTTTTGTTCTTTTGCAATTAAAACTGTTACCAAGACAAGGCAACCTTTAAAAAGAGTATTTTTGCTCAGTACAGGATATAAGAATAAACCTCTGCAACTAACCCTTTTAAAACATCCCTGAATAATATCTGCATATGGCTTTTCCTGAAGTCATTGAAATTTCCACATGTGTACTCAAGCATGGAGCAGTTTAGAATGAATTCCCTTGTTGGGAGCTAGTCCCTGCCTCCTTTGCCTATGAAACGTTTTGGGCAACAAAGATCGTAACCCAGGAATGTATCTGTTTATTCAGCAGATAGAAATGATAAAATTGCAACATGAAAAGAAAAGGGAAAAAAACCCTAAGATTTGCGTTTATACAAACAAGGTTTTATTACTGTTATAATTACTATTACTGTTCATGTCTCTGCTGTTGTAAGCAGCTGTGTATTTCCCATTGTAAAGAAGCAAAAGGAGCATAATTCATATTTTTCTTTTTTTGTCTTTAACTTTGGGAGTATTTTTTTTTTAAAGATTGGCACCCGAGCTAACAAATGTTGCCAATCTTTTTTTTCTGCTTTTTCTCCCCAAATGCCCCCAGTACATAGTTGTATATTATAGTTGTGGGCCCTTCTAGTTGTGGCTTGTGGGGCACTGCCTCAACGTGGCCTGATGAGCAGTGCCATGTCCGCGCCCAGGATCTGAACTGGCGAAATCCTGGGCTGCCGAAGCAGAGCACACGCACTTAACCACTTGGCCACGGGGCCGGCCCCAATATTTTTCTTTTTCATAATTCATAATTTCTTTTTCCTAGTCCCGCTTATTACTTAGCCACCATTGACAGTCAATAGCCTATTGATACTGTAAACCAAGGAGAGTCACTCCTGGGTTACAGAATTTTAAAGAGAATTAAATTAAGAATTAAAAACAACAGAAAAGTTTAATAGTATATCATCCTTATTAGGGGTGTAAGGGATTCTGCAAATATTTGTAACTGCAAGTTGAAAAACTATGAATCTTGTGGATTTCTTTATATCTTTCTTCTTGGTCATAAACAAAACATCCCGGGCATTCTGACTATATATCTACTTTCCCTCGATGTAAAGGAAAGTCAAATTGGGACAAAGATAAGCTAAAACAGGTCACAATGATGTTCAATCTTAGCCAAATGCACCCTTCCCTTCCTATGGTAGCTTCCTTAACCAGAGATTTGTCCTAATGCAGTCAAAGGATCACAATGTCTTCCAATAATATCTAAACTAACCCCATACTGACCGTCAATCCATTTCATTGTTTCCTTACATAATTAGAGGGATATAGAAAGAGCAAGTACTTCATCAAGGGTGAGCTAAGTGGATCAAGAAAGAAAGAGGGAACAAATGCATGGGCTTGGAAAAGAGGACTTTTTGCGCCCATTAGACCCTAATCTTAGTTGTAGAAATTGTCCTATATTTGTTGAAATTTGGGCTATAGAGAAGAAACTTGAAATGCAATGCTGAGGTCATTTAATGTTTTTCAACTGGAAACTTTCACCAGTCTCAGAGAGTTTTCTTTTTTCCTCTCTACTCTCACAACTTTTGGAGATTTCGCTGTGGCAGATCTTGGACTAATTTGCCCAAATGGAATTTGTACTAGTGCAGAAAGAGTGCTTTTTGCTCTTTAATAGCTGGTCAGAAGAGTACCCTTGACTGGCATAAACTGAACACTTATTCTCTCACCATGCCAGTATTTAAATGTTAGTTAATTCATTCAGAGTTTTATTTATTAGTCAATAAATATGCACAGGACATTCTATGTGCATGGCATATGAAGTATTGTAAGTACATTCAAGGCAACGCATTAATTATTAGCATCACTTGTATGACATTGTACTGTAGGATGGCCAAGGGAATGAGGACCCAGTAGATCTACAACTCTAATCCCAGCTCTGCCAGTGTTGAGATGTGCAGCCTTGAGAAAGTCACTTAATTTCTCTAATCTGTGGTTTTGTAAAAGGACTAAAATAGACATGATAGAGGGTCTCCAGTTCCCCAACCTTGCATTCTATATTTGCCACCTTTTCTTTCTTTTTGGCAAATTACCTCCCCAACCCTGTGAATTTTGACTAGCCAATAAACAGTTCTTGGAAAATACTTTTCAGATGGTTATGAGATTATACTAACGCCCCCAGAGGAACGGTCATGACAACAGGAAAGATGCCCAAGCTGAGTTTCCATGAAAGCGGAAAACAGATTCCTAAACCAAAACCACAAGGACTTTTCTCTGTCTCAGAAGTCAGCAAACTCTAGCCTTTGGGCTTGAGACATGCCGCCATTTTTTGTACAAACTGGAATGAACCATTTACACTTTTAGATGGTTGAAAAAAAAAATCAAAAGAATATATCATGACACATGAAAACTGTATGAAATTCAAACTTCGATGTCCATAAGTAAAGTTTTATTGGAACACAGCCACTCTTGTTCATTTATGTATTGTCTGCAGCTGCTTTCATTCTGCAATGGCAGAGTTGGCTAGTTGCTACAGAGACCATATGGCGGTAATACCTAAAATATTCGCTATCTGGCCTTTTACAGAAAAAGTTTGCTGACACCTACCCTATTCTGTAAAAAACCTGACCCTGCTTCAGTCAGTAGTCAGCTGGTCGTCACGTGCTCCCCAGTGCACATGCGCTGACTGAAATCTCATCCTCCATGTGAGTTATGTCAGTCAGTCTCTTTGCACAGTTTCTGTACGTGTATTATAAGCATAAGGTATCCACAAGAGGGTGTTAAGGTACTTTAGTAACATTATATGTAGTACTTGGAAGAATGCTTGGCACAAAGAGACAGGGTTAGCTACTACTGTTGTTATACCTATTTCTTTATATAATTATATGTTTACTGATTTAATAACTGTATATTATGATCTTACTATGTGTAGTTGTGTAGTCAGGAAACCATTAGGTGCTAAGGGGCACGAAGATAACTCTGACACATTCCCAAATTTCAAAGAGCTTATACTTTCAAACATGTCTATTGAATAACAATAAATGCAAAGTATAAGAGAGTCATAGGAATTGCAGATAAAGTCTTGTGGGACTTAGAAGGCAAGAGGAGGGGAAAGGTGAAATCAGAGACGGCATCGCAGAAGAAAACATTTGAGCTGGTCTAGTCCTTCACCTTGCTGCAGCCACTCCCAAGGTCGTAGTCTAAACCTGCTTATAACCAATAACTACATTCCCTTTATAATCCTATTTTCAAGTGTTGCATCTTCAACTGTTACTTATCTTTCCATCTTGTTCCCTTTATGACTCCAATTCCAGCAATTTGTAGGGACCTACAATCCATTGGCCCTACTACTTTCTCTCTGCCCCTTGCCCTTATCACAGCTTTAATTCTCTCCTTCATTAAAATCACTCCCTAACTTATACCCTTAACTCCATCAGTAACTAAATCCAACTTTCTGTCTATGCAGTCTGTTCCCTTGCAGCCCAACGTTTCTAGAGAAAAACGCACAACCTTGTTGACTGCTCTCACTTTCAATTCGTCATCACTAACCTCAAGGGGTCATTAGAGCTGCCCAGCAGCTGTGCTATATTTCTCCAGTCTGTCCATCACCCTCTCTTCTCAGACCTCCGCATAACCTCCTTATTGTCTCTCAGCTGATCGCCTTGCTTCCTATTTCATTAAAAATAGTAGCAATCAGGGGCTGGCCCCGTGGCCGAGTGGTTAAGTTCGCGCGCTCCGCTGCAGGCAGCCCAGTGTTTCGTTGGTTCGAATCCTGGGCGCGGACATGGCACTGCTCATCAGACCACGCTGAGGCAGCGTCCCACATGCCACAACTAGAAGAACCCACAACGAAGAATATACAACTATGTACCGGGGGGCTTTGGGGAGAAAAAGGAAATAATAAAATCTTTAAAAAAAAAAAAAATAGTAGCAATCAGAAGAGAACTTCCAAAGAGTCCACCAACAGACCACCTGACCCCGATCTCTATGCCCACATTCTCAGTCTCCATTATTACTCTGGATAAACCACCCATGTTCCTATCTGAGGCCACCGTACAAGCCAGTTTTTCTGCTCCCCTGTAAGAGCAGAACTTCTCTAAACAGTCGTCAGTACTCTATCTCAAGTTCTTCTTTTCTCCCCTCTTGGACATCCTCCAATCAGGCTTTCACCCCTTCACTCCGCTGAAACTACTGTTTCAGGGTCACTCCATGTTGCACATACAGTGATCAATTCTTGTTCCGCATCCAACTTAGCCTTTCGGCATTTGACGCAGTAAATTACTTCATTTTTCTTTGAGACACTTTTCGTTTGCACTTGGCTTTCAGGAGACCGTACTCTCCTAGGTATTCACCTTGCTCACTGGCTCTACTTTCTCAGAGCCTCAGATGCAACAGATTCTATCACTTAAATTCTAATAAGCATCTCAAATTTAAAGATCCAAAACCAATTCTGATTTTCCACCATTTTTTCCCCTCTCAGTAGATGGTAATACCATCCTTCTAATTGCTCAGGACAGAAGCTTCTTTCTCTTATACTCTACATCTAATCCATTAGGATTACCTGTTGTGTCCATCTTCAAAATACGTCTGACTTCTTTCCCCCCTTCTCCACCGTTATTACCCTTGTTGTTGCCACAATGTTCTCTCACTTGCATTATTTCAATATCTTTCCTACTGTCTCCTTTCCATTGTCCTTGTTCCCCTGCAGTTAATTCTCAACACAGCAGCCAGAATGATCCCTTTAAAAGTTAAGTTTGATCATGTCATTCTTCCACTCAAAATCCTCCAAAGGCTGGCCATTTTGCCCAGAATAAAAGTCCTATCTTTGCTGAGGCCTACAAGCCTGCCCTCGTCCCCTCCCCTACTCCTGTTAAGTCTCTGAATGTACCTTCTCCTGCTGTTAGTTAACTCCACTCTAGTCACAGCCTTGCCACCTTGTGGGTCCTAACGTTCCCCAGGCATATTTTCATTTTAAGACTTTTGCATTTGCTGTTCCTTGTATCTGGAATGTTCTTCCCACTGATATCTACATGCTTTGCTCCTTCACGTTACTCAGCTCATTGATCAAATGTCATCTCAGTAATTACACTGCTCTAACATACTTCCAGAGAGGAGGGAGTTTGCAGGTAGAGTCCCAGAGGTCCCTTTGGGGGTCCCACATGGATCCTTGGCTGAGGGCTGGGCTCAGGTGAGACCCCCCGCAAGGCTTAGCAGTGAGTGACTGCTATGGGATGAGAATAGAACAGCAGTGCTGGAAGACTTTGATTTTCCATTCTAGCCATGTTAACACCTTCTTCACTTCTTATTATCCTCAACATCTGATGCAAGACTAGGAAGGCCATGCCTTAGGAGTAAGGACCACACCCTGCTCTTCGAAGCTTAAAAGCAGGCGTGACAAGATTTGAAGGAGAGATGTTTCAAAGTTAAGTCTTGCCTAGGTGGAGGGAATTGAGAAACACCTTGAGCTTTCCATAGATCTGCCCTAAAAGCATAAACCAAGCCTACACAGTGTTGAGATGATCAGCCAGCAATTTAACTGCCCACTAGAATAAAATCAACACTCCTCAAAGGGGGAAAACTGATTCCAGAACCTCTGGAACATATCGTGCACCATAGTTAGTATTCAACCAATATTACTATGTACATAAAGAAACAGAAAAATGTGGCCCATAGTGAAGACGAGAATAGAGTAGATTATGCAGATGTAGGATTTAGCAAAGACTTTGAAGAACCTATGATAAGTATATTCAAAAAAAATAAAGAAAAACATATTCAAAGAAGTGTTGCATTAGGATGAGCTCCAGATATGGTTGATTCGGTGGCTCACCAGTTTCATCCATTGTCCATCTAACACTCTGCCATTTTTCTGCTTTTCTAATATGTTGAGGATATATTTATAGGCTGCCAGGAAAGACGAGAGATTTGAGAAAAAGAGAGAGGACTTAACGGAGCAAGGTCTTCCAGTAGGCAGGTGGGAATTAGATGGAGAGTAGAAAGTGTAGGATTCATTTCAGAAAATTGAGGAGAGAGTTCTTCCTCTGAGGTTGGAGAGGAGAAAATGAATAAAGATTTGTCTTAAGATAAATGTTCTGGGACCGGCCCCGTGGCCGAGTGGTTAAAGTTCATGCGCTCAGCTATGGCAGCCCAGGGTTTTGCTGGTTCAGATCCTGGGCGCGGACATGGCATCACTCATCAAGCCATGCTGAGGCGGCATCCCACATGCCACAACTAGAAGGACCCACAACTAAAATATACAACTGTGTACCGGGGGGATTTGGGGAGAAAAAGCAGAAAGAAAAAAAAAGAATAAGATTGGCAACAGTTGTTAGTTCAGGTGCCAATCTTTAAAAAAAAAAAAGTGTTCAATTTAAGGCAGAAAGAAGGCTAATAGGGACCTCATATTGCATGTGTACATTAACTCCTTTTATATAGGAGGCAAGATTATCTGCAGATAATGAGGGGGCAAAATTTAGTGAAACTGAAAAAAAATTAGAATACAACTAGAGGAAAAGAGATAATGAGTCAGCAATATGTTAATTCGATTTTTGCTTTAATTTGACATCATAATTGGTTTTTTGAGTTTAAAATACATATGTATTAAAGTTAAGCCTCCCCGAGACCTGCGCTAAGTATATTTCTAATCTAGATTACCTGTTCATCCAGGGCTGGGAGGTCGTATTAACTGCTGTTTGGTTTGCATTCTGTAGCTCTTTACCAGTTTCTCTACTGATTTCTTCTCTATATACATAATCTCACTTGTTTCAAGAGCTCCAAAAATGATAGGAGAAGGGGACCAGGAAATGGCAGGTGCTAGTGAGAAGAAGGGAAAGTCTTAAGGGAGCAGGCATGGTGAGATGGCAAAATTTGCCCTCCATGGTCAATTGAGAATCAGTACTCTACATGCCAGAAGCAAGTAGGATAAATAAGTGAAGACAACTGGGAGCCAGATTTGAATTACCGTGAAGAGCTTTCTAACAATTAGAACTGCCCAAGTGGACTTTCTCGTATCATTAGTTAGTAGAAATATTCAAGCAAAGGATAGATATCATGTCTTTGTGATACTTTAGAGGAAATTTCTCTTGTGAATTGTATTGAGTGATAGCTTCTAAGATTCCTTTCTAATTCTAAGATTTTATAATAAACTATTATAATAAGGCTACTTGGAGCTTTTTCTTTTCAAATACAGGATCTCAACCAAAATATGTTGACTGAATTTTTCCAGTCCCCAGTTTCTTTGTGATCATTGTTAATTCTTAACAACCCATTCTTGGTAATCTAGTTTAAATGTCATTTATGTGGCTCGTTTTTTTTCTTATAATGAGCATAAGCTACTTAACTTCATATCTGGGGATAAAAATGTAATGGTTGAATCATAGACTTAAAATTTTAAAGCTGGAGCAAGCCTTAAAAAGTCTCACAGACTTCCACATTTTGCAGGAGAAAAACTAAAGCCCTGGGAGGCCAAGAAGCTGCCCAAACTCACATTGCATAGAACTTCTTTGGACCCCATTCCAGAGCTGTCTCTATTGTACATACAGCCTCCTGCCTGTTTAAGTTCATTTAAATGAATCTTTCTGCAATGTGTTTATTTCAAATATCTAATTTATTTCAGTACTGTAGGATCATCTTGGATGATCATGAGCATGCATCAAATTGAGCCAAAATGAAATTTCATAATGCAGTCTAAAAATGCAATTTATTTTAGCAGTTTCTTCTTCATACAAAGTTTAAAGATTTTTAAACGAACTTTTAGAAAAAAAGTTTCTTCTTACATTTTCACTGAGAAGGAAATCAGTAGAATCATAATACTTACAAATATTGGGCTAGATAGAATGTTTTCATTTGCAATAGACTAATTAAATTACTGATTTTATCATTTTAACTTGGCTTATGTTAGCAAAATTGGCAGTCTGCCTCATTAAGTTGCGTTTGAGAAGTGCATCTTCTTTTTCTGGTTCACTAATTCAGAATACAAGAATCCTTAGCCTCCTGTCAACTTTTCCTGACATCGTCCACAGACCATCCCGGTGCCAGACAGCTGTGGTGCCACCACACTGAATCTGATTAGAACTGAAGAGCTAAATGGTGTCTGCTTATGCTAGATCAATATTAGAAGTGGAAGGGGCAATTTGAGCACGAGCCCAATGTTTTCTCCTTCTCTTGACTGACCATGGAGACGCAGATGATGGCCAAAAGTGACTGATTGCCGGGTAAATATTAAATCCATTATTAAGCCAGTGAAAAGTTATGTGACAACGTGAGTCACTTTAGCTCTCTGGGTCTTGGTTTTGTCATCTGTAAACTGAGGGGATTAGACTCTATGATCTCCAAGGATCTTCCAGTCTGAAATTATATTAATGAACCTACAATAGCCCCTAGGGTGTACTGATAACCAGAAATTATATGGACAGCCGCCAAACAGCACACATAGCTAAATGGACTCTCATATATTTCATTATTATTTAATCTCCTTCTTTCTAAGGTTTCCAGCCTTGCTCCAATCACTAGAGAAAATTGAGTATGTTGGGAATAAGCTCAGGATGCCATATGGTGGAGCTGAAGAGGAATATGGCTGTTACTTTCTAAATACACTGAGTGCAGTGGTTTTTTAATTTTATGGCTTAACCCTTTGGGAATTCGATGAAAATTATAAACTGTCCCTTTGCAGAAATCATACAACCACTCAAATTTTGCCGTAATTTCAGAGATCTCATGCACCTTTCTAGAGTCATCTCTGTTCCCTTTGGTATATCCCTGCTTTGATGTGTGGTGTATATATATATATATATATACACAGTGGGCTTTTCATAGCAGTATCATGTTGGATAGAGCGTGAGGTTTGGAATCAAACCTCCGAGCTTTTTTATATAGAGCTCTGAGATACTAGATAAGATGGTTAATCACTGTCAGTCTATTTTCACCTATAAAATAGGAAGATAACTCCTTCTTCTTCACAGGATTTGGGTTATGTGAGATAATAATAACATTGCCTAACACCATGCTTGACACAAAAGCATTCAATAAATCTATTTCCTACTTCCTTTCAAAAATGTGACTAGTTTATAGTTTAGGTGAAAGTTTTGGAAAGCAACTGATCATTGAAATTTTAGAATCATAAAGTGTTAACTGTTGGAAGGTAGCAATCTAATGGCCCATAAAATTCTTAATCCTTAGAGCATAAATTCTGTAACTTGAGATACTGCAGAACTGGAATGAGGCCTGGGGGCATCTTCAGAGTCCCAACAGCTCCTCTTTGGCATATTCAGTGACGTCTGTGGTCAGGTCTGTCTCCAGTGTGGGGCTTCATCCGGACCGGAACCTGCCTGGCGCAGCAGCCTCACCTCTGGTGCTCATCAAAATCCATCTATCCTATGTTTCTACCTTCAACGCCTTACTCCTTCCTCAACTTATTTGAATTAAAGTGTTAGTGGATAATAAAATACTCATTACTACACCTCCAACTTTTTAACTGCTGCCTTCAGTACTTGATACCCGAAGAAATGACTAATTGCATAAAATGGCCTAATCCCTCATTTCTGAATTGTTGCTTGATAAGCAGCTACCTGTGGGCATCCTTTAGTTCATACTTTGGGAAAAGAAAAATGAGAATTGATCAGAGTAGGGCTCATATTGTTTCAGACATGTGTCTTCTTGTTGTTGGGTTAGAATGAAAATTTTAAAAAGAAACAGTTTAAAGTCTTGTTTATAAAAATATTAGGGAAGTTGTTAGGGAATGTATACTGTTTCCATCCTTCCTATTTATTTTCTGTTCCTCTCAGTTATGACGACGAGCTGCAATGACAGAGAAACGAGGACAAATCTGAGCAGGCTTCTGCCTTATCCTTTTCTCTGTTAGTACTTCTTACTCCGAGAACAGGAATACATTCTGTGTCAAATCCTCCCGTAGAGAGTTGAGTGAGCCTGCACACCTGGATTGTGGAGAAGTGAAAAGCTGCACATTCAGTGGCATTGAAGGCCACACAAGAACTCGGAGTATGATGTAAGCATCTGACCACAGACAGCAGGCCAGGTCAAAGAACCTGGCCCCGGAGGTCCCCTGCCCCAATCATAGTGACTGTGAATGAGGAGAGTGGCCATCCGTGATTGATTGTCCGGTAGAAAGCTCAGAACCTATATGCAGCAGACAAACTAGATGTCATATGTCTGTACATAGGGAGAGATGGTAAAGTTTTGTAAACTGATTTTTTTTACCTATTTCATTAAGTGTGTTCCTAGAGACTTGTATCAATAGAACCAGAGGAGGGGAGGAGGGTGACACGCATTTTTCCAGGGAAGATGTTTAACACAGCTACATTTTCTGAAAGAAGTAACCGGGAACTCGTGAAAGAATACACTGACATGGACATTGTACTAAAAAGAAATTGCTCGTACTGCCTGGCTTCTGGTTCCCGTGGCCCTGTCTTCCAGGCCCGTGGGAATTCTAAGCTCCAACTGCGGCTCAGCCTAATTGGCTGTTTGGTTGGTCCTGCTTGTTCCCTGGATCCAGCAAGTTGTTCCTTTGATCAAACCCCTGCCTTATAAAAGAAACAAATAAGTAAATAGCCTACTCTAAAAGCTAGAATTAATCTGCTACCCTGATTCTAGGAAGACAGCCTCTCCCTTGTCTTCTTTGATCTGAATCTCTGTCTGCTCTGTCCTCTGGGATCTGATGTCTGTCTCACCTTCCCCCACCTCGAGGCCCAGAGCCCCACCCAGAACCCAGTGCTTTCCAGACATTGTATTCTCAATATCTTGCATAATGGCAGGAAAGGGTGGGTGGTAAATACATCTTATTTCTCTCTGTATATTAGCCTTTGTTCTTTGGTGCTTATTGTCATGGAAAAGTATAAAATAACCCCACCTGAAGTTTTTTTTTTTTGAGGAAGATTAGCCCTGAGCTAACATCTGCTGCCAATCCTCCTCTTTTTGCTGAGGAAGACTGGCCTTGAGCTAACATCCGTGCTCATCTTCCTCTACTTTTTTTATATGTGGGATGCCTACCACAGCATGGCTTACCAAGCGGTGCCATGTCTGCACCCAGGATCTGAACCAGCAATCCTTGAGCCACTGAAGCGGAACGTGTGAACTTAACAGCTGCCCCACTGGGCCAGCCCTCCCACCTGAAGTTTTTAACCTTCCTAAGAAAAATTCTAGCTTAAATGCAAATTGATACCCTTTAAAAATAATCAGTGCTAGTGCCCTCTCTTACTGTGGTAGGTAACTGGATTATTATTGCAAAAATAACGTCATCATTCTGGCTCATTTTTATCACTTTCATTCTTACAATTATTAAATTACCCACCAATAAATCTTTAACTTTTTCTCATGCTTCTTGATAGACCAATTCGTTCTGTGTCACATTTACCATTTCTGAGATTTTGCCTCAAGACACACATGACTGTGCTTTGGGCCCAGGCTGGCATTTTTGTCTAGTGACACGACAATGAAGATACTGTAAAACATGGGAGCTACCGTTTTCTGCAGGCTTGGGAACAACAGGTACCAAACAGTGCATCTGGTAGGCAACTGGACATGCTCTTTGTGATTGAAACTGAATTTTTCCTCAGTATGTTTGGGCTTTGAACTGCTATTTGCGTACTGAGTATGGACAGGAAGCTTAACTTGGCCAATTATTTCAATAATCTTAAATACAAATGTTTTGTGTATCCTTTTGATCAACAAAAATTGGAGCAAACATTTTCTTTGAAAAAGGCTGGTACTTCTCACCTATCAAAAGATTCTCAGTGACATGTCTATAATGCAGAAAAATACTGACATGAATACTGGCAAATGATTGTTCTCAAACCTGCATAATAAGTATTAATCTTGTTTTCTACTCCTCATAATTTGATCCACTTCTGAGAATTTTTGGAAAAGAAACCCACACATTGCATTTTTAAAATGAAAAATGACAATCAGTAATTGTTTTTCATGCTTCCCTCATGAACAGACTTGACTTATATATAGTTAGCTAATGCTTCGCCATTTAACTTAAGTTAAAAGTGAGAAAAGAAATTTGACTCCATTTATTTTCAAAAGCTAACTTTCAAACTTTTGTGAGTTCAAATTCTTGCTATATGCGCCCTAGTCTTTAAACCTTATCTCTGAATTCAAGCAATTTTTCTTTAGGCAAATTTAGAGGCATCAACAAGCATGAGAGAAGGGACATTTCAGGCAACCAAACTCACTGATACCTGAAAAATTAAACTACTTACTTTTCCAATAGATAGCATTGATGCCACCTCTGAGCTGGCTTTCTTCCTTTGAGACTGACAACCTGAACCATAAGGCAGAGCCCAAAGACCAAGTACAATTGGTCTTACCTGTAACTCATCCTTAGGGTAAATATCAGAAAGTTTCCAGTAAACTTTAGAAACTACCAATGAGAACACTCATTTTTAATTTTGGTATTAATGTTGGGATAATATCCATAAGTAGTCTTTCTGCTCATTGGTCCCAACACGATGTCAGCATTGTCAGTCGTATTATGTTTTCCTACACAGCTCTCTTTTCAGTTTTTCATGACAATTTCAAACCTTCACTCACCTCCAGCCATCACATCCAAACATATTTCTCAACTCTAAAAGGACAACTTTGTTTCTTTCTTCTTAAGGAAAATCAAATCTCCTTTATCTTCAACAATTTGCTCTTTAATGATTCCTTCAAATCATTAAATTTTTAAATTATTAAATTAAAATTAAATATTAATTAACTTGATATTATATTAAATGATTAAATTATTATATTAAATATTAATGATTATATTATATGATTAAGCCTTGCATATGTGTGGGGAGGGAGGGGAAGGAGTAGCATATGACCAAGATATCTCGATATGGCAGCTGGTTCTTAGAAATGTCATTAACTGAGAGAATAGAACATATAAAGCAAAACTTCAAGTGAAGTGAGAGTGAGGAGTTTTGGGATCCTTGAGTTTTCAGTACTCCTAGAACATGTGGGTGAAGGTATCTATTAAACACTTGGATATAAAGCCTATTTGCCAAAATTGGAACTGGGTTGCAGCGTTGGTGCCATTGACATATAAATGATAGTTTATCCATAAGACTAAAAGGGATCACCTAGAGAGAGCATGTAGAATAAGAAGAAAAATGAACCAGAGGTGGAATCCTGAAATGTACCAAGAATGGGTGGGCAGGGAAGAGATGCCCCCAAAAGATGTTAGAAGGTACACTCAGAAAGGACTGAAAAGAACCAGGAAAGAAAGGTGTCATGGAAGTCAAGCAGTAGAGGGCATAAGTGATCAGTGGTGTTAACTGTATCTAGTGTGATGAGAATTGAAAACTGTCATTAGATTTGGTCTGAAGACAATTGATGACCTTGGCCAGAGATATTCAGAAGAGTCTTCCTTTTGCTAAAACCCATTCCCTTTTGTTTTCTTTAAAAAATTACCTCCTTAGGTTTTTCCATAATTCCCCTTGCAATTCAACTTCTCCTCTACTCAATCGTTTCCATCAAAGTGAGGTAATATCTCCAGGCTTGACTCAGACTCTCCATCCAGTAGCTACCCAATCTCTGCTCCACTCTCACAGCCATGCTACTTGAAAGAAGTCTTTATGCATGCTACATCTGCCCTTTGAAATCCAGTTCACTCATTAACCCACTTCAGGTTGGCTTCTGCTCCATTACCATCCCCAGCTTTCTTCTAGAATTGCTTTGATATTAAGGTCACCAGTGACCTCCTGGCAGCTGAACTCCACAGACATATTTTTAGGCCTTTCAGCAGAATTACACATCAGCAGCCACTTTCTCCATTTTGATACATTCTCTTCTCTTGTGCCACCATATTCTTTTGGCATTCTTTCTACTTTACTCACAGTTCTTGCCTTGTTTCCTTTGTTGGCTTCTCTTCCTCTGCCCAACTTCTCAATGTTACATTTTTCCCAGATTTTGTCCTGGATCCATTTCTCTTTGTTTTCTAGACTCTTCTCATAGGTGATTACATCTGTTACTGGACTTTAAATGCCTCCCATAGGCTGCAATTCCCAAGCTTACATCACCAACCCAAGCTTTTTATTGAACGTCTGATACACACCTACTGAATGGAATGAACATGAAAACTCTAACAGATCTGTGGTAAAAAAAAGAAGAAATAAAGAAAGAAATACCACATTAGGAAACTGAGAGAACAGGAAAAGGTGAAAATGGCCAATAAGCACATGAAAATATGTTCAACCTCACTAGTAATAAAAAATCAAGTTAAAACTAAATTCCATTGGGCAAAATGAAGATGAATTATAATACTTATTATGATGAGTAATGTTGAAGAAATGGACATTTTCATACAACATTGGTGTGGGAATAATATGGTACATTTATAAGTGCAGTTTGTAAATATCTGTCAAAATGCAGATTATATGTCCTTTGATACAACATTACCACTTCCGGAAATGCATCCTGAAATAATTCGGTAAAGTATGATATGAAGACAAGGTTATTCACCATAGAGTTTATAAGAGCAAAGGTCTGGAAGCAATCTAAATATCAGTCAATAAAGGATGAGTTAAATAAAGCAGGTATCATCTATATATGAGGTTATTATGCACATATGTACAATGTGGCTCTATTTTTACTTGCAGAACAAGAGCAATATTATAAGTGAAAAACAGTTTTCAAAATAATATTCATATTATGGTCCTTTTTTAAAAGTACTTGTTTAGACATGCCTAGAAAGGTCTGGAAAGAGACCCAATGCAAGATTCATAGTGTCTTTTTGGGTTGTGTTATTATGAGAAATCTTTATATTCTCTCTCAACTTTATATATTTCAGATTCTTTCACTATAATCATGTTATAAGCTTTACCTCCTTAATTATAAAAATTTATATGCCTGCAAATGAATATGGATGTTACTTTTCAGTTCTTAAATAGTGTTTTTTAAAATTTCACCTTTCACCTTAATTGAGGTATAATTAACATATAAAATTGTAAAATATGTAAAGCGTATATTGTGGTGATTTGATACACATATACATTGTGAAAGGATTCCCACCATCTATTTAATTAAAACATCCCTCATCTCACATATTTATCTTTTGATGAGAGTATTTAAGGTCTACTCTCTTAGCTAATTTCAATTATACAATACAGTGCTATCAACTCTAGTCACCATGTTATACAGTAGATCCTCAGACTTTATTCATCTTATGACTGAAAGTTTGTACCCTTTTACCAACCTCTCCCTATTTCTCCCACCCCTCCAGACCCTGACAACCGCTTTTCTACCCTCTCTTTCTGTGTGACTTTTTTTTTCTTTTTAGAGTCCACATATAAGTGATACCATGCAGTATGTGGCTTTCTCTGTCTGGCTTATTTCACTTAGTTAGTTATTGTTGACAGTTGACAATTTTTGAGTCTGGGGAGGAATCTCTCTCCATAATCCATTTTCTTTTATGACTAGTTCTGAGACTAGTGATGCTACGCCCCACACTCCTTTAGTCCCTCCCTAGGGTGGGTAAGATGCTGCTGACATTGTGGCCCGCAAACACTTTTATGGAACACCCAAACCCTACTTTATTTTGAGACTTTGATTATTAGTGAGCTTTTTGCTTTTCTTTATCAGTTATAAAGCAGTGATAGAAACTTTAAAAGAAATGAGATTCCATCTAAAACAAGGTTGGTAGAAAGGTACCTGAAAATAACAAATTTCAAAGCTTTGAAGATTAGGAGGTATGTTAGAAGTTCAAAAAGCTTTTCTCCTGTCTGGAGAATTGGCTAATTCACTGTTAAACTAGCTAAAAAGAATTTTTCTTTTTACTAGATTTAATGAGGAAAGATAGTCTATAAAATGAGTTGAAAGCATAGTGAAAATCTTTTTTTTCTCAAGTCTTTGTTTCTGTTTTTGAATATTAAGATGGGGGTTATAATTGAATGAAAATGGTTAATAAAGATCTTGAAGTATTTTACTAAAAAGTATGTCTGATAGGCTGAGTCCTGAAAGAAAATTCTAATTCAAATAATTATTAAATGCTTGTCTACTAGAAAAAAATAATTTCATTGTGTGAATTTTTTGTAAAAATCTCAGTCACCTAGAGTCCAACAGAGACATGCATTCCCCCACTCCTTATTTCTAGACCTATAGTGATGAAACAACAGCAACCTGATACCATTATATCTTCATTTTGATCTCCTACACTGTCAAGGTTTTCAAGAATACTACCGGCGGCCGGGTAGCGCAGCGGTTAAGTGCGCACATTCCGCTTCTCGGCGGCCCGGGGTTTGCTAGTCCGGATGCGGGTGCGGACATGGCACTGCTTGGCAAGCCATGCTGTGGTAGTCGTCCCACGTATAAAGTAGAGGAAGATGGGCATGGATGTTAGCTCAGGGCCAGTCTTCCTCAGCAAAAAGAGGAGATTGGCAGCAGTTAGCTCAGGGCTAAATCTTCCTCAAAAAAAAAAAAAAAAAGAATATTACTGATAAGGTTCTGTTTATATTCATAGGCATAGCAAAATCTTCAATAATCAAAGAAAGATTCATTTATATTTGGTATATTTCCAAGGAAAAAAGGTAATTTTGATAGCATTTCTCCAACAAAAACTTATTCAACAAAAAGAGATTTCTGAATCACTATCGATTAACCTGAAAAGATAATAATTCACAGTCTCCCGTGCATTCCAAGTAATTGAGTTTTTGCATTCCTTTGACTTTCATTTTTATTGTAAAGTAACATTGCTGTTTTGCTATTTCAGTCATTTTTAAGGTAGATATGTGTAATATTATGAAAAAATTAAATATATTAGCAATATTTTAAAACCTTTCCATTACCTTTTAAAAGTGGGAGGAAGTATGTTAGTACAACTTAATCTAAAGTATGTTATGAAATGTTTTTAGAAGACGTGATAATACTCTTATCCAGCGACAAGAGACAGGGGCATTGAGTCTTAGCGAAGAGATTCGTAGATCACATCTCATGGAAAGATTCTGTAGGTGATCTGCAGGCTCGTTATTCATCAAAATAATCTGCAAAATAGGATGGTGCAAAATAGGGAAATTTTACTGCTTTGGCTTTTTATGGAAATCAGTAATGCGTGATATTCACTTAATGGAATTTCATTGAAAGCTATATTCATTTTCTGTTAATAGCAGAGAAATTGTGTGAGGAGAGGGCCTCCTGAGAAGAGAGTATCCAGTAAACAGTAAGTTCCATGAGGACAGAAACTGTCTTTCTCATTTCAGCATCTTGGCTATACTGAGGTCCTCCATAACTACACGTTGGATGAATAAGTATGGAGGCAGAAATACTTGCCTGCAGAGTTTAGACAAGGATAGGCACATTGATAAGGGGGAGGAGGGCCTTTGTCCAGCTTGAGTGTTCCAAGTAGCAAAAATATTGGAAGACAGACCTAATGCGAGAACATTGATCGATGCTAAGAATTTGCATTCATGATTTACCAATAGAATATACTGTAAATAGATTTGGAATAATGTCTGTTGTTAAGTAAGATATACATGTATTTCCTCCTTGCTGTGTATATAGTATAAAAATTGTCAAACCCTACTTCTCTCCTCTCTTTCTTCCTCTGCAAATTAGTACAAAGGTTGGCTTTAGTCCTGTTCATATTGACTGATTATTGCCGCTCTCTTTAACTCTTAGACTATACTTAGAAAGGAAATAGAGACTAAGTATATCCTCAACTAGCTTCCCTCTCAAACCATCTAAAATTACCTTCCTACCTGCCTCTTAAACAAGAGATGCTTACTCTCCTGCCCACGGTTAATTCCTCTGCTTCTATGAGTGTACCCAGTCCCTCACCTTCCTATGACAGGATCCCATTAGTTAATCCTCTCTTCTTTATCCATAGTTGTTCCTTCTCAACAATCATTATTCCTTCTCAACAGTCTCCTCTCCCCTACAGTAACTGAGCTTTTCTCAGTTATAAGCAATAACTGAGCTTTTCTCATCCTAAAAAATAGCCTTCCCTCAATCCTATTTTTGACTAACTACTGCCCTAACTCCCTCATTCGTGTACTGTCCAAATTCTTGAGTAAGAGTCTACACTGTTGCACACTTCTTCTCTTCCTAGGCATTATTCAAGGCATTGAACTCCAGCTTTTGCCCCCACCACTCCACCGAACTGCTCGTGTAGCTATCATCACTGTCCTTATTGTCATCATAATGATGGCTGTGTAGCCTCTGTTATCTCAAATTCATCAAAGCCCCCTCAAATCCTTCTCACACCCTGCCTCTAGAGTAAGCATTCTAAAATACAAATGTGGTCGTGTTCCCCGTGCCTGCAGAATATACTTCCAACTCCTTAACACAGTTCAGAATCTGGCTCTGCTTTCTTCGCCATCTCCATCTTTTGCCATTCCTTGTTCCAGCCAAAGGGAACCACTGTTGGTTTCTTGAACAGATCGTGCCTCACTTCTGGCTCCTTACATGTGTTCTTCCTGTTGCCTAGAATACCTGTCTTCCCCAGGCCAAACCAGCATTTAGCATAGAGCATGGCTCAGAGTATTTTTATAACTTTTAGATTAAAATAATCTAGAGTCTTGTCACTTAGACTACTCCAAACTCTGGAAGTGACAGTGATGGCTATTGCTGCTGGGATCCTATGATCTTTTCTCCTTGTCTGCCCCCAAAACCTGCACATTCTAGTTATGATATCCTGACTTTTCTATCAAAAACCTGTTAGTAACTTTTTATATCTGATTGTCGATATAGTATCTTCAAACAAGTATCTTCCTATTAAAAGAACAACTTGAAAGAGTTTTAAGAAAAGCCTTAAAACTATAATTATTTTAGGCATATTTCTTATAAGTAAACACAGCAGAAGAATTTTGGCAATCTCATAATTTTTGCACAGTAATTTTCATAGTATTTATCTCTGGGAAAATGTGTGTTAAACATTAGTTTCAGAAAATCTAAAACCTTCCTAAAGTTTTTATTACTGTTCTGTTAATTGAAATTGTATACAGTCTGATATGTTAGAATAGATTATGTAAGGTTTGTGGCCAAATAATACTTGACTTTGCAATTTCCTCTGTTTCTTTAATGAGAAAAACATCGTGATATTTAAGTTATTAATGTTCTTAGTATAAAAATACAACTCAACAAGCATTAGTTATTTTTGTTACATCAATTTACCTATAAGTGGCACTTTGGATTATTAATTAGACTGTCTTCTTAAATGTATAATAAACAACTCAACTTGTTGATAACTTATTTTTGTATTTTGATCATGACATATCACTAGCATAAGTGAAATCTAATTAAGAAATTCCACTTTTAAAAAATAAAAACAATTTATTAATAGAACTTTATTGCCAGCGGTTGCTTTTTAGGAAATAGTTCTGAATTTTAACTTGCTTTTTGAGATGTTTAGAGAAGCCTGTGCCTTGCATATTGATGCTCTAAATCATTCCTCAGACATCTATCCATATGCGTATCTTTATCTGTTCTGTATCTATATCTATATCTACATCTATATCTATGTATTAGGGATTCCAGCAAAAGCGTCTAAACATCTTAGTGATATACTTTCCAGTAAATGAAGATGTTCACGTTGAGATATCCCATTGCTTTTAAACTTGAGTGTTTAAAAGCTTAACCACTAAAGTGTTATCTCTGTAGAAGAATCACTTAGTTTTAAAAAGAGAACCCATTCTGCAATGTATGGAACACATGTCTTCAAAGGGACCGGTCAGTCAATAGATTTTAATTGAATGCATAGCATGTGCAAAACAGGATGATCAGTGAAGGCACAAAACACCGAGAGACATAGTCCTGTCTCATGTAGTTACAGTCCAGCAGGGGAGACACAATGCATATTCGTAAAAAGCCATTACCCTGATGCCACATGAGTATTAAAATAATTATATAAATAGTAATTAAATTTAGTAGATAGAAGTAGAGAGCGATGGTAAGGCAATGATGTCATCAGTTGTAAACACTAAGACTTCTTCCCCCAAATCCTGTGTGAAATGACTCATTTCTCACGTTTTTACTGGCTACAGGAAATGATTCCCATGTTACTTAGAACTGATTGCTAATTTGTCAATAACATGTAATAGTTGATCTACAATGGGTTGATTGAGTACAATGAGAAAATACTTGTTACTGTCGCCAGATGAGAATCTGAGCCATAAAGGAGTAAAGTTCCTTGCCCAAAGCCTCACTGTAAACACTCGTTTCCCCCATCATCTCCACTTCAGACCTCAGGACTTTATTAGCTTTATTGTCTCTATGATTTCAAATAACCAGGACCTGGCAATTCAGTTGGAATCAAACAGCCTTATCAAATAGGAATCAACATGGGTAGAACAGATCAGAGCCAGGAAGATCAAAACTAGGGACTCCAGGCAGTTAGAGGAATATAGCAAGAGGTCAGGACAGCCAGCAGTTTTTAAAGTAGGGGAAAATTGCCTGCCAGCAAGGATTGAGAGCCAGGGCAAGGTGACTGGGCATAAAGGGCTTCCATTGCAGGCATAGAGGCACTGCTGAGGGGCGCCCTGTTCCCAAGTGTCTCTCAAGTGCTAACGTCTGAGGACAAGACACTGCAGCTCACCCCCATGCCTAGGGCCACAGCTGCAATGCCTTCCTTATCTTGCTTTCTTGCCTTAGACCTCCTCAACCCTGAGGTCTTATACAGCATTGGGCTGGCCCGCTAGAGTTTGTCACCACGCTGCTGATTCTGCTACTGCTGATGATGGTATGGAGTTGGTATTTTAAATGGAATCTATTTTTTTTCCTCTGAATTGGAATTTCTGTGCAAACTGGCTGGGACACAGGATCCCAGCAGGGAATCCTGAGTCTTCAAGACCTGAAATAGGAGAGGAATCTTCATGCACTCCCCCCAGTGTCAGATCAACTCTCCGAAGTAGGGTACACGTGGCTGAAGGCGATCACCTCAGACACTGTCTTTATTTATGAATAAGGAAAGGCAGTTGGGAGTCTCTCTATTGAGTGACTCAGTAGCTAAATTTACAGGAAGGCAGATTCAAGAACATCTGTATTTTGATTTGAAGGATATATAGCATTAAAAAGAGACTCATATATTAGACATATACAAATAAAGGGATTATTGACAGGCCCAGAATATGGACAAAAGTTACTGAGGATCCAGGACCTTGGTAACAAAAATAAGGGTTGCCTCCACCAGGGTATTCTTATCAGTTTCCTGTTAATCAGTTCTTGAGTTTTGTTAACCTGTTACCTGACAGGAGTGGCAATATACAAGACAGACTGGGAATACGGACTACCTGGGTTCAAATCCTGCCTCTATTTCTTATAAGCTATAACTTTAACTTAACGTCTCTGAGCCTCAGCATCCTCATCTGTAAGTAGGGATGGTAATAATTGTACCTATCTCATAGAGGTATTATATGGATTACGTGAGTCATTTTGTCAAGAGCTTAGAACAGTACCTAGTATTTGATAAGCACCTCAGAAATGTAGATTTTTTTCAAAATTTCCCTGTTTTCCTAAGTCGAAAACCTGGGATATGCCCTGACTCTTCTCTTTTCTCAAGCCCACTGCCTCCATTCAACAAACACTGCCGATTCTGCCTCCTAAGCGGAACTTGTCACCGTCGACTTCTGTCTCTAGAAGGGCCGCTTTGCCACTCCATATCACTTACTTGACTTGAATCGCCTTCTCACAGCGCTCTGTTACCTCAGCCTAGCACCCCTGTCGAGATGAGGCTCAATCACAAACCCGGGTGTGCAGTAAAGATGACGCTATTTTCCATAGCCCAATCTCATGATTATTTTGAAATCATATTGAACCTGACAAAATGGTAAGAAATTTAAACACACTCATTTGGGAGGTTTGGGGTCTTCCACAGTGTCGAATGATGCTGTGAGACAGGGACAAATGAGAATCTGGTCCTTGGTCCCCGTTGGCAGCCATGAGGGATCCACCACTGCGGTACACATTGTCCTGCAGTCTCTGCTTCATCCTTGCCACGCTTGAGTACAGAAATCTGTCCCAGGCTGTGTGTGGTCTCATCTATCTCCTTGCAGCACAGTCATTTTCCTCCTGGGGTGGCGCCTCTTCTCCAGGTAGCCCTTTGAAGTGGACCTGTTTTCCAGGAAGCTGAACTCAAATCCTCTCTTCTCTCTCTTTTTCTCTTCTCTCTCTTTTCTCCTCTCCTCTCCTGCCTGTCTCCTCCTTGCCAGAGGACTTCCCTTCTTGCTTTCCATTTCTATCCAAAAGATTTTCCCCCCGCCTCCACATTCTCGTCCTATTACCTACCTCACACAATCTCTTAATTGTCCTAAGGCAATTTGGGATCAGAAAAGGCAGACAGAACATTTCTATTTTTCACCTTGCCATATTTCTTTCCTGAGGCAATGAGCAAAGGGTCCCCGTCTGCTTAAGTGGAGAAAGAGAAAAAGAATTACAGAGAGAAAAAATAGATTAATAACTGAAATATTGTCTCACCGCAAATTCAATGTACAGAAGCCAAGTAGCCTGGCTGGGAGACCTAAAACGCTAATTGAATCATGTCATTCCCCTGTGTAAACATTTCTGGTGGCTTCCAATTGTGTTGAGCATCACATCTAAACTTCCAGACCTGGTATACAAGTTTGGACAAGTTAGCACAAGCCCACAGACTTTTCCACTCTCCTTTCCTGTCACTTCCTCCCTCTTCCCCGATGTTGGGCCATGATAAACTTCTATCCCTCACGAGAAGAGATATGCTGGCCCCTTCGTTTTAAACTACAGTGTTGGATATTATTTGCAGTTAAAGATTCCCCTACCTCACCCCACCCCACCCCAAACAAAACAAAACAAAACAAAACCCCAGGAAGAAGCAACTATTCTCTAGATCTTTTTTGATCTATACAGAATACATGTGGCTATTGAGCACTTGAAATGTAACTAGTCTGAATTGAGATGGGTTATAATTTCAGATTTCTAACTTAGTACCAAAAATTATGAAATATCTCATTAATAGCTTTTTGTATTGAGCACAGGTTGGAATGACAATATTTTGGATTTATTGGGTTAAACAAAATAGATTAGTAAAATTGATTTCACCTGTTTCTTTTTTGTTTTTTTCAGCATGGCTACTGGAAAATTTAAAATCGTTGGCTTGCATTATATAGCTATTGAATCTGCTCTAGATTGTAACTATGTTGGAGAACAAGCTAAAATACGAAAGCTTATAAAGAAAGGACAGATATTCTGCATGCATCCTACCCTCTTGAAGATGCAAAGATGATGATGCTTTGATGTAAGCCTCAGAGAGGGTTACCCTTAACATGGAGTGACTTTACAGGTAGATCACATTTTTTCCAAAAGAAAGTGTTCTTTTCCATTTTTAAACACATTCTGCTCCCAGGCCCACAGCACTCTGCGATTTTAAGTATTCTAGGGATCCCTGCAATTATCCTCAATTTTCTCTTGCAATCATCTAGAACTTACACTCATCTCCGTCCGCAGATGTTCAGGAATCTCTTAAGCAAATGGTGATAACCCTGCCTGGACTCACATGAATTCTACATTCTCCATTCTCTGATGGACAGCTTCTTCTCTGTGGGGTTGTGGTAATTTCACTCTCAGGCAGTCAGCTGAGGGGGGTCCAGGGCCACCTTAACCCACGAGGAATGAGAAATCCTCCGTGGGCTAAACTTGTAGAAAATTGAATGAGTGCATTAACTCTCAGGCCTCTGCAGGTTGGCTGAGAAGCAGACACATAAGCGATAATCTGCACAAAGGCATAGAGAGACTCATAGAATTGGAGCAGGAATGGATTTTCGAGGGCAATCTGAGCAACTCTCTTCTTTTACAAATAAAGGAAGTAAGATCTGGAGTAATTAAATGAGTTGTCAGTTGGAGGCAAGACTGGAATTAGAACCCACGGCTCCTAACTCATTCAGTCAATGAATATTTGCCAAGCTGCTCCCTATGTGCTAGGTATCCTTCTAGGTGCTGGGGTACAATAGATGTCAGTTCCAGGCTTTCATGTTATAACAGCAAACCCAATTAAAAGTTGGTTTAAAGAGTAAAGGAAATTTATTGTCATGTAACTGAGAAGTCTGGCTAGCTTTGGGCAACTCTTGACCAGTAGCTCAAATGAATTCACCGGGGTGATTCTGTCTCCAGCTATCAGTGCTCCTTCCTCAGTGTTGGCTCCATTCCTGCCAGCCTCCTCCATTATGGTCACAGTGTAACAATGCAGCAACTCCTGGAGTTATGTGCTTTCAGGTACAAATCTAGCACAAAAGAGAGTCCACTTTGCTCTTAGGAGAAGGGAAAAAAATGGAAACACATGGAATGGATTCTTGCAGCTCTGGTTACCCAAGACAGGTCATGTATTCAACCCTGAACCAATTAGTGTGGCCTAGAGATGGTATATGCTGACTGGCTTAAGCCAATCACGGGTCACTCCCAGAGTCAAGAATGGTGTCAAATCCATCCAAAATACATGCCAAGAATTTCCAGGTACTGTTAGGAAGGGAAATCAGGAAAATAAATGCTGAGATGCAACAAAAAATTTAAATAATCCTTTCCCTGGAGTGCTCACATTTGAGAACTTTCCAATACCCCGAATGATTTCTATACTCTGCTCCACAGAGTCCTAGGAGTTCTCTAGTTGTACCTCAGGGGATGAGGGGGTCTACACCACTAGAACCCCAACCCCTTACCTCCAGCTTCAAAGAGAGCTAGTCCTCTTTCATCTGTTTTACATACTGGGCTTCTGTATAAGATTTCATTTGAAGAATGCTTCGCTGCTGAAATGCAGTTTTAAAACCACTCTTCATGTTAATGCTACTGCAACAGCAAAGTTATCTACATCTTGTACTTTTTATACATTGCTTTCTCTTCAATTCAAGAATTTATCCTTATTGCCATAGTGCCTCTTCCAGCTCTAATTGAATGAAATCAGATTGTCATGAAGGCGTTTCCTGGAACTTAAGTCTTATTGCTGAAAATTCCATTTCACAGACTCTTTTCTCATGCTTCTGATATTTTGCTGATAGTAGTCATTTCATAGACATTCTTCCTATTCCCTGCTCCATTTATTCACTCAGAACACTTGAGAAAGATTTCTACCTCTCTAATACTTTCAAACACTCAACTTTAAGGTCATGAGTAAGCAAGTGAAGTTCTTAACAGATGAATGAATCCATCGATGAGTTCCGCTAATGTAGACACCAAGCAAGTGTAATATGGCTGTTCTTCCAATAATCCACTTGCTTGCTTAGAATGAAGTTATACCTTAGAGTTTGAAAATTAACACCGAAAGTAACAAAAAGCCAAACTTTAACCCAGGAGTAGACAGAACATCCCTTACTTCATGCCAAAGTTGGCAGTATATTCCTTATGGTCATGTACTTGGTGAATTCTTCTCTTTCCCTGCTCAGTTTTTATCTCCTTCGTCTTCTAGTCAATGAAATATATAATTTGAAAATACATCACATTCGCTGTTAGCTCTGAAAGGATTCAAATCTTAACACTGTATTTATTTGTATTCCAGTTTACTTCTCTCTCACATCATCATAATGATGTATTTGGTCTAAAAATGTTTTATCCCTAAAACATTTTTCTGAGAAATATTTAGGAGATTCAAAATATTTCCGAAGGGGCTGGCCTGGTGGCGTAGTGGTTAAGTTTATGCACTCTGCCTCAGTGGCCCAGGGTTCGCAGTTCGGATCCCAGGTGCAGACATATGCACTGTTCATCAAGCCATGCTGTGATGGCATCCCACATAAAAATAGAGGAAGATGGGCACAGATGTTAGCTCAGGACCAATCTTCCTCGGCAAATAGATGAGGATTAGTGGGAGACATTAGCTCAGGGCTAATCTTCCTCAAAAAATAAAACAAAAAGTTTCCAAAAATCCAATCTTAAACAATGACTAATGTTCATATCATAAGTTTTAGTGGAAAGTGCTTTTATATAAATAATACTATTTCCTCACTTAAAAAGTGAATAAGAATCATGAAAATAGATAAGGATATATATATATTTCAAATTCATATTGATTTATTTTTACATTAGTTATCTTTGTTTTTTATTTGGTGCGATATCTTTCTTTGAGTTTCCTGGAAACATAGTCCATGGGAAATTTTTGTGCATGGAACTTTTGGAAGTGTTTGGAAATGACGGCTATAAGGAAATGAGGAAAGTGGGACTGGACAGAGGGAGAGCTTCATCTGTGAGCTGTTACAGCAGACTCCAGATCATCATGGGAGCTCTTAACCTTGTCTCGTCCTCAGGGTTGTTCTAAACTGAGGCAAAAGTCCTGGCCTTTGTGTCCCACATTCACCAATCACTGGATACAGGCTACCCCTGGGGAGGGGATATATCTTGGGTGAGGCAGTTCCCTTCAGCCAAGGGCAATGCCAGGAGAGGTACACAGCTGTGAGCTGACTGCAGCCAACACTCCCAGCCTTGGGGGAATGAGTGCTTCAGTTCTGAAGGGGGGCGTCCGCCACAGTACAGTGCCCTCACCCTCATCACCGGGAAGGAGCTTTGAGGGGTAGACCGACGGGTAGGTATCTGAGGATCGCCAAGGACTGCTGTTCTGTTTCAGACTTCGTCTGCCAGTCACACAAATTATTTCTTGTAACTCTGAATGCATGATTGAGTAAAGTAAAAGACATTTGTCGATACAATGAAAGTACAACTAATAGATGGTTGATAGAATAAGAAAAACATGTCAGAGGTTCCCCTGGGCCTAAAATGTTCATTATTGATTAGCATGTATTTGCTAAAAGAATATTAATTAAAAAAGGATAGACACAAGGCAGTGGATTTCTAGAAGTTGACTTTTTAGTATGGAATACATTTCTTAAGTAGGGAGAAAAGAGAGGAAATCACAAGGAAATTATTTCATGTATTTCTTCAATTAATTGGGGTAGTCTTGACAACTCTGAAAAGCTGGGTAGCACTCTTGTTATCAGCAGAGACCACCAAAAGGATCACTTATGTCTTCACTTAACATATACAAAAAACATTAAAAAACAAATCAGGGTAGATGCAAGATTGAGTAAACAATACCTTCAGCCTAAAGATTCTGCTTTTGTACTGAAACAGCTGGTCATATACTACAGGCAATCCTTGCTCTGCACAGTAAGCACATTGACTGAAACTCATGCATATTGGAACCATGCGAAGTGAAGATTGTCTTATTAACTCATTTCAATTATTGTAATTTTTATTTTCCTACAAATTTGCCTCTTTTTTGAAAATTATTAAATTGCCTGAATCATTAGACATTAGCTTCATGAAAGAAGAGAGCTTGTCTGGTTTTTCTTGTTATGTTATCCCTACTGTCTAATACAGTGCCTGGCCCCATAGTAGGCATTCAATAAATATTTGATGAATGAATGAACCATCAACCAAATGAAACAGTACACAGCAATTTGGTGACCATACGTCTTTTATCAGACTGTCTGAATTATTTGCTGTGTGAATCTTGAAAAGCTAACAAAACTTTCTGTAGCAAACGGTTAGTGCTTACTTCTTATTTAAAGATGCATAGTTTTTATAGCAATCTTTCATAATATTGTGTTCTAATCAAAGATTAGTTGCCCTTCCGTTTTCAACTATTCACTATGGGTCTAGTTCCGAACAGAATCTCCTTCTATATGAATATATGACTGGTGGAGCCCGTAATGAATACTTCATATATTATTGTTTATTAATAAAATACATTTAGGCTTTTCAGTTACAAACATAATTTTTCTTTTGACATTAAAAAATAATAAAAATTAAAGTTTCTAACTCTGCTCAATGTTTTCCATGCTCACATAGACTGTATCCAGTAACACAGATATTAAATAAAGGACAGAAATGCAAATGTGGGATATAGCAATGTTCAGGAGCACTGGGGCAACTGAATAATGACTAGAAAACAAAGTGCTTCACCCCAAGGAGTTTCTTAAATTTATTTTTAACTATCAAACTTTTAAACTTGAAGCAGTAGCTTCTTTACAAAATATGTCTTGATACTTTGGAATTGCCAAATCTGTGGATTAAAGACTCTTTGTAGAAGCTCTGGTACTTTCTTCAAGATCACCTATCTGTCAGTCATCCTCAATTTGAGGACTAGACTCAAACCTCAAGCTCATTTTCTGCTCTTCTTAAGTTTATCTCTCATTCTTGGTTTACCTCTCTCTCTCTCATGTCTCATGAAGATACAATTTTCTTGTCTGCATCACTAAGGAACAAGTAGAAAACAACCTAGTGTATTGGTGGCCATCGGGTTGACTCTCTCATTGCCTGAGTGACTGATACCCTGATTCAAACTGACACCTCCCCCAAACTAGAGAACACTTGCACCCGGTCCGTTGTGTTAAATTCATGGAAGCTGAGGAACTACTGTGTTGCAATAAGACTCTAACAACAGTAGAGGGTTAACCACAGAGGGGTACTTGGAAAGATAAGGAACAATTAACAATAACCCACAGTTGAGTGAATGACCAAGTCCATGATGAAGGCAAAGGAGACAAAGTTAAAGAAGAGAGACAGGAACATGACTTTATTTATCACAGGAACTGTGAGAAGAAAAGAAAATTAGAAAAGAAGAGATTTCTGTTTAATCTATTCTTATTTTTCTTATTCCCATTACCACAGTAAATGAAACCATGTCATGGCAGAAGATTAGAGTTTACTTTTTAATTCAAAATTATTGTTGTTTTTTTTTTCATTTTTGTTTTGTTTGGGGGTTTTGTCTGTATAAATAAAGTAACAGACAAGCTAAAAAAAGATCTTCTCCCTTTGAAGGTGCTCCTGCTATGTGAGTAGAGCAGAATGCACCTAGGTTCTTTTCAGTGACTGCAAACAGGTGAACGATGCCCAGCCATACATCCAGATGGCATGCAAAGTCTAAACAAACTAGCTAATAGGAAACTGGATTTTGGGTGTGAAGATGGCTTTCGTAGGACTGTTAAGACAACAAGAGGAGGAGAGTTTGTTCCTTTTCTCTCTTACTAGGAGCACTGCTGTGTAAATGCTGCTTCAGCTATCATTAAAGCCACTTTTGATTTGCCTTAGCTTAAGTGACTGGGAGACGAACTATAGTATTGTCTATTAAAGCTGAGATGGGTAGAGGAGCAGTAGATCGGATTTGACCGTTGTTGTTGAAGTTCTCTTGACGGTACTTTCACTTTAAGGCTTGCAATACGTACGTTTGTTGCTCGATGGGTTACAGATCATGGCTCTATCTATTACCACTTTTGATCCTCACAAAAACACTGTGACTTAAGCAGAGATGATATCTGACAAATGAAAAAACTTATGTGGCTCAGCCAAGCCTGCAAGTTTTCGGTAATCCCCCCTGGTAAGTTAGTTCACAGAAAACTGCTGTGTGACATGTTTGCCTTTGCCAATAATCATGAAAATAATTGAATGCTGGGCAAGCACTCTTCCTACAAAGTTAAGACATTTTATTAAGAGGAAATATAATACAGCACACGTATCAAGCATGATATCTGTAGACTTCTGTACACTGGATATCACCACTAAGAATTCCCGGCTAGGTCAGTTTGTAAAACTCCTTATTCTGTGTACCTGCATTCCAAGCCTGAAAATGTGTGCTGCTCTATCACTGAAGCTGCAGCTTCTAGGAGGTCATGAGACTTGTCTGAAATATCTTTCCTGGGACCTTTCCACAAAACATCTACTTTATATCAGTGCAAAGCACATAGTATTTTCCAGATTTGGCTCTGGCGTAACTAACCTGGTTTAGACATCATGTATATGCAGCTTTATGTCCCACCTGTATGTGCATAATGATGCTTGTTTGTCTGTGGCTTCTGCTGGTATGGGCAGAACCCGGGATTCTGAGAGTCTGCTCTTCGTACCAGGTTTGTGTGATATTTTGCCTTGGAAACGAGGCCCCTCTCTCTGATTGCTATGTCAGAGCAATCTATCAGGCTCTCTTGCTTCCCAGCAGTCCACTGCTCTCCACGGTGTACCCAGAAATTGTGCTTCAGTGTCCTTGCAGGACTATATCTGTCCTCGCAGCTTGTGGCCAACCCCACGTCAGCTCACCAAACCACATCTGTTCAGTTATCCTGTTGTCATCTATTCTTCTCACCTCTGGAGCTCTAGTGTAACAATCTGCGTTAGTAGGCTGGCTGCATACCATGACATTATTGTTGATGATGCTCCTGACTTGCCATTTAATGTTAAGCATTAGTCACAAGTCTGTGAGAAGAACCAGGTGGATTTTTTTAATTCATCCCTGTCTTAAAGCTGTGGGTTAGGTTGCACATTACTTCCAATGCTTTCTAAACCCTCATTTGATAAAGTCAGAAGCATGATGCTGTCTTGGTGTTTTCCAGTGTCCAGAAAAGCATATTTATCTTCTTAATCTAATTTTATTCTTATAATCATTCCTTGCAACCTTGGGCAAGATGCTGCCTACACAGTGTCAGCTATCAATTTTGTATTGTGGTTTCAAACCATAAATTGCCAATGCCTTTTCTACACAGCTCTATATAGCTCTTCTATGCTGAACTAAAACTTAGATGCCACCTTGTGATTCACTGGTTGTATTGCTAGTGAAAACTAGAATTCTGTCAGGTCATAGTCACTTCCCATGCAGTAACCCCGTGTGTTTTCAAATATCACTACTGAAAATAAGATGTGACGTTATTTTGATCATGGGTATCCCTCTGCCATCTCCTCTTCAAATTAACTTAGGATAGTAATGGAACAGCATGTAAGGTGATCTTTCAAAGATTTAGTTTAAAAAATCCCAATAAGTCAACTTTATTTGTTGAGTTTCTGAGCATTTGAGTCCGCCCCACCTTGGGAAGCTCCTCATCAATTAGGCTGGTAAGGAACAGAGTGTCTTTGGCCTTCCACAAAAGTAACTGTAAAGAAAACAGAACCGTCTTTGTCAATTAACAACTGCTTAAGCAGTCAGCTGCTGCTAGTGACTTTGGAGCACAGCGTGGGGGTACAGGTCCATTTTTACAGTGACAATAGGCCAAACTTTGAATTTTCCTAAAGAAAATACTGTGCTCCAACATTTCAACAAATATTTATGTCTACGCAATGTGCTAGACATTTTAATATTCACTGTCTTATTTACTCCTGAGAACAACCTATGAAATATATTATTTTCTCCATGGTGTAAATCAAATGAATGAGTCTCAGAATGGTTTAGTAACTATCCACTTATGCAGCTAGTAAGTGATAATGGGAAGTGAATGTTACTGTAGGTCCTATGTGTTCTTCCACTCTCTCCACCATGTTCTAACTCCATTCCATATTAAATTTTTTGTACAAGATCATCACTGGCAGAAGCTGTGATCCATAGAAACCAGTCTCAGAGAGGTAGTATTGTAAAATAATTAATTAATTAACTCACTCCAGTTTTCCACCTACGTTTTTCAAATCTTTAAAGAGAATTTAAACAACCAATCCCGTATTGTCATGAGAACTTGCCCAGGTAGGACAAGGATGAGAGATGTGTAGAACAGAACTGAGCTGCCTCACTGGAGCCTTTTCTACCCATGGCCTCTTACAGCCTCACTTGCTTTGAGTCCTCTCGCTTAAAACCCCTTCAGAAAACCCTTCGCCATCTCTTGTCTTCTGGAGCTCTTCTGTATTCTAAAAAAGGACACTCTTCTCCTAGTCTTACCTTTCTTTTTTTCTACCCATAATTCCAGTTCTGTCTCAATCTCACCATTCTTATTCAGCATCACAAAAACCCAAAAACCAATGGGGCAGTAGGAGGACCCTTCCAGGAGCATGTTGGGGGCAGAGTAGGGGATGACTCAAGCAGGCAAAGCCAGTACCACTTTCAGCAAGTAGTGTGATAAGACAAAGCTGGGGTACTCACATAGTAACAGCTTCCCCCCAACAACAACAGAAAACTAGGAACATCCATAGGGAGGACCTTTTTAACAAATCCCCACTTGCCTGAAAAAGTAAGAATAATAATGTGCTATTCAGTTCCATTTAGGCTTTAGCATCCCTGCTAATGCTTGCCTAAAAACTCCCCTTGATAATCAATGACTTATGCTTCTAGGATGAATTTGTCCAGCTCCTGCTAGAATATCTTCCCAAGTTCTCATACTTGTCATCATAGCAAAAAATATTTTATCTAAGTGGTTAGAGAGAGGGAAATTTTCAAGTATAACTATAAGGTCCCCAATGTGAATTGTCACAGTAAAAGAATGAAACCTCATTCTGAAAATTATACTTCAGTATCAGTTAGGTATTTCAAAAAAGGCTGGCTATCAAACAATCATAAAATTTCAGCAGCATCAGTAATAAGCATCTCTCTGGTTCGTGGATCTGTGGGTGTTTGGTAGTTGGCTGATCTAGGCTGTGCTGGGCTAGGTTGCTGTGATGATCTCAGATGTTTGCTCCTGTGGATGGGGATCAGCCAGGGGTTAGGCTGGGCTCCACTGGGGCAGTTTAGTTCTGTTCTCTATGTCTCCCATCCTTCTGCCTAGGCAGGTCCTCACAACCATAGCAGAAGTGCTGGAGAGCACACTCAACAGTGCAAGCATTGTTCAAGCCTTTGTTCACATCATTGTCTCTAACGTTTCATTGACAAACAAGTCACATGACCAAACCCAAAGAAGAGGAGGAGGGGAGGACTGCTTGGGTACTGCTTACATAGCAATGGGCATGGATGCTGGAAGAGTTAGAGTTGGGGACATTGGCAAAGTCCACTACACTTGTTGACCTATTTTTCTTGAGTATCATCCTATCAAAAGCTAGATAGTGTTCATTCTGGTAACGTCAGCTCTAGATTCAGGCACTTTTCATTCATTCATCCATTCCTTCTCTCATTGTTCATTTAACACATGATATCAAGCTCTTTAGCCAAGTGCTGTTTAATCGAAGTATGAGTCATATATAGAATTTTAAATTTCCTGGTAGCCACATTTTAAAAAGGTCAAAATAAACAGGTAAAATTAAATTTAGTAATATATTTTATTTAATCAATATATCCAAAATATTATCATTTTGACATGTAATCAATATAAAAGTTATTAATGAGAATTTTTTTACACTAAATCTTCAAAATCCAGTACATATTTTGCACTTACAGCACATTTCAGTTTGTAGTAGGCACGTTTCAAGTGCTAAAAAGCCACGAGAGCTACAGCTACCATATTAGACAGCGAAGTTATAGACGATGTATTGAACTTGGTGCTGAGGATACAAGACACTACCCCATGGGTCTTACAATCTAGAGAGAAAGGAGAATTCATTTCAATAGTGTAGGCATTATATCTCTTTCTGAGAAGTTCACATTTTAACTGACTTTTTTGGGAAAATTATTGTGTTTATGCCTCTCGGATCTTGTCATGCCACTGTGCAGCAACTTCTTTTCTTATTCTAATCCTTCTTCATTACATATCCCCATACAATCTCTGTAGCCTAGGTTAGTTGGAGACATTTCAACATGTCTTTTCAAAATGTCTGATGGAGAGTTGTCACTATGCTCTAAGGTCTGGCAACAAAGATGTGGTTTTTTGCAAAATCAATATAGCAAAGGGATATTACCTGAGATCTTATTACCAGGTGGATAAATTTCTATGTTATGACTTTACTTGATAAGAGCCCAGGATCCTTCATGATAGAAAAGTTGAATGCAAAAGTTGTCTTTCTCAGTGCTTATCTGCTTTAAAAAAAATTTAAAAAAAAAAAGCTGTGGGTGGTTGTAGAGAGAATGCATAATAAACGTAGATAAAAGGGAGAATATTGCTTCAGAAGGACACAGGGAATAACAGGTAGAAAATAGAGAAAGTGAGAAAAAATAAAGGACACATTAACAGTGTTTCTCTATTCTTGACCTGATTAAGCTTGTAACTGCTAAAAGAAAGTTTTGACTTTTCCACACTAAACTGTCCAAGCAGGGTTTATCAAAGAGGGTAATTTTTAGAAGGCAATTATTGTCTATTGAAGTTGCAGATATTGGATCCTGGCAAGAATAGGAAGATAAGGTATTTTCTTTGTAGTTTAAAACAAATCTGATATTTCTTTAAATATATAGGCATAGCTTAAAGAATTGAAAGAGCTTTCTTTTAAATGCTGTGAATCACCGCGTGATTTCTTTTCTCTTTTTTAATCCTGTTCCGCTTATTGCATGCCTTTTCAGTGGGGATTCATTGCTTTGATTGTGTAACCCATTGATATCAAAACCACTTCAGGCAATTGCCTCACGCTTCCCTGTTCCTCTGACAACATGGCAGGTCCCAGTGATGGCACTTGGAATAACGCCCTCAATAAACCCCAGACTTTCATCTCTGGCGTGATCAATACTTGCCTGCAAACAGCAAACAGTGCAGGAAGTTTTGGGGTGATACAGTATAGAGAAAAGCATACTGGATTTTAAACTCTGAGATGCTATTTTCCCAAGATATTACTGAAAACTACAGTTATGGCTCTGTGTTTTCATACAAGACACTTTAGAAAATGACTATAATTACAGAGAGAAGAGAGTCCAGATTACATGGTGGGCTTTTTTATACTTTAAATTCCAAAACTATATTTGTGCCTCTACTCCAGTTTTTCATGAAGGATTTAAATCAGAACAGCAACACTGGTCTTGTGTTTATGACAAAGGATCATTTCAGTCATTCCAAATAATATTTTTTACCACCAGTGGACGTTGCCAGATGTCCCCTCCCATCTCCCCTAGTCCCACATCTGACATTCATGCTTTTAGCTTTGAAATATTTGGGGTCAATTCCTTTCACTGAGATATTTTCAGATGGGGATTAAAAATAAATTGAAAAGAGTCAAGCAGTAGTAACCTAGAGGCAAATTAGTGCTTTGTGAATTAGTGCTTTTTGAATGAGGAAAAGCAACTGTAATAGGATGAACATCATGAAAAGCTCCCCCACCCAGGTCAGAAAATGTGCAAGGGAGGGGCCGGCGTCAGGGGCTGGGTGCAAGATGCGTTCAGTACCTCACCTTGTGATGGCTGTGTTTGCAAGATACATCTAGCACAGTGTTGACTCAAATAGATATTTCACTGAAATAATACTGGACTCAGTGATGTTGTGGAGCATCGCACAGAGTATTAAAGTTCTGCCACACTCTATTTGAACCAGGGTGCCCTGAACACATCTTGCAAGTAGCTTGGCATCAGAAACATCATCAACTCAAGCACAGAGAGTGGTCCTGTGAAAAGGAAGGGGCTCCACTGAACAGCTCTTAAAGTCACTTAGTAAAGAATACAAAGAGTTGTTGGTGGAGTGGAGAGCAAGTGGCGTGTGTATGTGAGTGTGTATAAAATCTTGAGAATTGACTTGAAACAGGTTAAGCTGAAGTCAATGAATAAATTGCGTGCTTGCAAATTATCTAAGAATCTTTATATCCCCATGCCTTAAAACAAAGAAGGCACATCATAAATATTTATTGGATGAACAAATGGATGAATGTTATCTTATTAAGTTTCGGTGACTACGTGTTCACCTTTTTCTGGATATTAAGCCCCTTCAAGCAGAAAGGAGGATCTAAGACTTGGGCAGCCTTTCAGATTCACCTGTTAACGCTCTGTCTCTGCTGCCTTGTCTCAAAGACCAGGAGACCCACCAGCTGCAGAAACAAAAGCCAGATCTAAATATAGGTGGAAAATAGGGCCACAGTTTTTTGTTTTTGTTTTTGTTTTTTGAGGAAGATTAGCCCTGAGCTAACTACTGGCAGCCCTCCTCTTTTTGCTGAGGAAGCCAGGCCCTGAGCTAATATCCGTGCCCATCTTCCTCTACTTTATATGTGGGACGCCTACCACAGCATGGCTTGCCAAGCGTTGCCATGTCGGCCCCTGGGATCCGAACCTGCGAACCACAGGCCGCCAAGAAGCAGAACGTGCAAACTTAACCGCTGCGCCACCAGGCCAGCCCCTAGGGCCACAGTTTTTATCTCCTAGTTTCAAACCATAACTCCAGCCTCTTAACTGTGGCCTGAACAGAGAATTACAAAAAAGAGGAGATAGAGGTCTTAATCTTACTATGCTTGTTACTTACACTGTATATCCCTCCGTCCCCAAGGAAACCCCGTTCCAGTTTCAAGATTAGGGTCAGAGACACTCTGGATTTTTCCTTACCAAAGCAAAGCTTTAGTGTTTAGCATTTTCCTAGCAAAGATCTTTCCACTCCTCAGATGAATATAGGGTCTACTTTTAGGAAATGGGAAAGTTTTACCCATTCGATAAATCATCATCAACATCTTCTACATTGAAATCAATTTGTCTCCTTTGATTAAACCAACCCTCCACATTTCTGTAGCAGTCAACTTTGTTCCTACTGTCATGATTATCTTTTTTTAGTTGCTGAGATATGTTGAAAGTAAAAGAATTGCAAAAAACTTAGAATTTTAAAATTCTACTTGTAAATAAGCACCTAGTAACATTTTTATTAAATGTTGATGAGCAGATACAGTATTGTTCTTTGAAAGCTTATATTCTAACAGCACTTATATTTGTTTCTCTGTTTCTCTCCCCTCTACCTACCCGCCCTGTTAATTCATACTTTATCTGATTTGCATGCAGGGTGTCACAGTTTTCATTTGTTAGTTGAAAAACTAGACCTCACTAATACAGAAAACTACCATCAGACTAGAAATGAGAGCCCAGATTAATGAGCAAACTTTGGCCGCATGTGTGTGTTTGTGAGAGAGAGAGAGAGAGAAAAGGACTTTTCCCAGAAATTCCAGAATCGTAGATTCTTGGGCACTAAAGGTGCTTAGAGGACGTACACTCAGTGATTCTCAACTCAGGTTGCACATTGCACTCCCCTGGGAAAGTTCTGAAGCTGTTTTCCCACTGTGAACCAGTTGGACCAGCATCTTTGAGGATGGGGCCTGTGCTTGGGTATCTTTTTTTTTTTTAAAGGTTGGCACCAGAGCTAACAACCCTTGCCAATCTTTTTTTTTTTTCTTTCCAAAGCCGCATAGTACGTATTTGTATATTCTAGTTGTGAGTGCCTCTGGTTGTGCTATGTGGGATGCCGCCTCAGCATGACCTGATGAGCAGTGCCATGTCCGTGCCCAGGATCCTAACCGGCGAACCCCCAGGCAGCCGAAGCAGAGCATTCGAATGTAACCACTCGGCCAAGGGCAGGCCCCTGGTATCTTTTTAAACCCAGGTATATTCTAAAGTACAGCCAAGATTTTAAAACCCCTGGTTTAGTCCAATGCTCTTTATATGGATAGACAAAATAAAAACCCTTCAGGGAGAAATTATGTCTCGTCGGCAGCTGTAGAGCCTGGATTCGAAGCCACAGCCACAGTACCTAGCCCCTGTTCAGAGCAGATTCCATAACAATCCAGTACTAATATCTCTGTTAGTTTTGACTCTTTTGAACTTTCCCTTGATAACTTTAGCAGAAGGAATCATGCTTCTTAAATTTTTCTGTCAAGTAAACTTGAGAAAAAACTCACCATGCTGTGCAGTAGTATAAATTAACACATGAATTCCCTACATTTCTCAGTAGAGTTGACCTCCTTGCCTTTCACTAAAAATAAGTTAGTCTTTGATTGTTGTGAAGAGTTTTTGAAACATATTTATAACTTCCATTTTACATAAGTCAAGAAGAGATCTTACATCATTTTAGCATATGTAACCCATTTTTAAAGTCATAAAGTGTGTGTAATTCACTTCCTGAGAAACATTTTGAGAAAACAGCACTGATAACATGGGCCCAGAGAAAGCAGTGCTGAAGATGGAGATAGTTACACATTTTCCTGTTCTTTGACATCTATCTTTTCTGTATGTGATATCTGTTGAGCCCATCAAAGTCTAAAATATTTCAATTCAGCATAAAATTGCAGTACCAATTGTTATAGAGCATATATTTTATCTTGTAGAGAGATGGAAAAACCTATCTAAATGCATCATGCCTGTGCTCAGAAGCAATGCAAATCTTCTGTCTTGCCAGTGCCAGAAATAAATGAAAACAATAGTAGATAAAGGCTAGGAACATCTTGCTCTTTTGCACTCATGCAAAATTTTGTATGTAGTGATGATCATCATCATCATGCATTAAGCATCCACTGTAAGCTAAACTTCTTCTATGGGCAGAAGAGTGTTGAAGGCTTTGTTCCTACCTTCAACTCTTGTTAATCAAAAGCGAATAAACAAATACAGTTGAAAGTAATTGGGAGTAAAGAATGAACTTTTAATAAGAAGAAACTTACAAGTATGAATATATTCTATGAATTATGAGTAAAGCTATATACATTTACAGGATTTTTCAACCTATTACAAGTGTCCAATAAAGACTTATTGACTTAATTAGATAGTTGAACTCAGTGTCTATAAGTGGATGCTATCTTATGTGAACTGTGTATGATTTGTGCTAATTATCACTACAGTGCAAAGGATAGAGAAATTCATATTTTTTAATGATCACTTTTTTAAAGGCCTGAAGAAAATGTCCATAGGAACCACAGAGTAAAGAAGATCAGTGTGTTAGTAGGAGCAGGCCAGATGGCAGTCTATAATGAACACTATAACGCTCTCATGGAATTTACCACTACTCAGAGTATGAATGTCCACATTATCAGCCCCTGAGTTTGACTCAAGGAGGTGATCTCACTCTGGTCATACTCTCAAAAGACTGAAGTACCTGAACTAGGCGGTCAATTCATGAATGGGAACCACACTACTACTGTGTCCAAAACATTGATATCCTATGTGTCCTCTACCCAGAGTGCCTCTTTCTGACTTGGCAGTCACTGGGGGAGCTGACCAGTAAACATGGATGGTTGTGAGGGACATGCCATCCAGACCAAAGGGAAGTCTGAGGAATCTGCTGAATAAGTGAGTTCTCCAGTTGCCAGGAGGATGTAAGATCCTGATCAACACTGGCAACTTCTGATTCCTGGATTTTCTCTTCATTCTCAAAACTAGTGAAGGACATTCCATTTTCCACTGAACTCTAGGGTTCTGTATAGGATTATTTTGTGGAAGATGGATCTTCTTGAAAAGAAAAAACAAGATCATAGCCACTCTCATCTTTCCATCCTCTCCAATTTTAGCTTCTCTGATCACTTTCCAATCCTGTCTCATTGTAATGACATTATTTCCAGCTCTTAGTGGAGTATTGAGAGATCCCCCACTCTTCAGTCACTCTTTCACTGAGACAATCACAGAAGGCTGATCATCTAGGGATAATCATGGATGTCTTATGCATAGCTTTTACTTGTTTAATTCTCATCATACAATATTATTTCTCTTATTTCCTTGGGAAGTTTTCAAAATTATGAGGGAGAATTTTACTTTTTTTAATAGATGCTGTTGTAGGGTGTTCAAATCTTTACACAATATTGAGAGGAAGACCTACATAGAGTATACATAAATGGGCAATCTCATATTCGTTTTTCTTTTTTAGCATTCATAAGCATCTTTATTCCCTGTGTTTTAAAAAACTTCACTACTTGCATTATAGAATGGCTATGACATCCATTGGCAATCTCACGCTTTTAACAAAAGAATCAATTTTTAAAGAAGTATAAAAGCTTGTACTTTAACTATAGAGCATATGTCAATTTACATGCAAAAGAACAAACCCAATCTTGCCAATAGATTCAGAAATTGACAAACAAAACAGAAAAGTTTAGCAAGTGAAATATCATACACCTGAGAATCATTTTTCCTGAGACAGGAAAGAATCATGTATCAAGAGGGAGAGCATAAGACTCTGTCCTTCCACCACACACAGTTAAGCTCATTTTTTATTTACATAAAAAGGAGCAAAATAAACAGTGCCACTTCAGCCTGTCCCTTGGAGTTTAAGTTTCAGGAAAAAAGAAATCGTGACTATACCCTGGTGGGATTTCTTATTTTGCTTGAAAAGCAGTTGAATTTTAAATCACGAATCATTAGTTTCCTAAAATATCTGTTAAAACCCTAGGGGAAAATTGTTAAGTAGCCTGTCTTCTGATTTTTAAGATGACTGTTTGTAGTCATTCTCAAAATGCATTTCTTGCAGGAAAGGTCTTTTATTTAATTATTTCTTTCCTGTCCTTGTCTTTTTTTTTTTAAATTTTACAAACTCCCTAACAGATTCAATACCCTGAGAAAACTGGAAGGTATTTATAACTGAACAACAGATCTGTAGAAACCCAAAGGCAGTTACCTCTTGTATAAATATGCCTACAGCAAATTTCAACTCGTTTTTAAGAAACAGAATGTTAAGCTTGCTCAAGAATTTTATTGAGGCATAAAATTGGCATTGTCTACTGTTAAATATTTCCTGGCTTCTCTTCCTTCTAGATCCCCTCAATCCTAATTCTATCTACCATTCTCCAACTAGAAAACACTATGTGGGCACAGCTAACACAGTCAGAAGCCCTTAAGAAGTATGAATCCTTGTGTCCTCCTGTTTAGTATAATATACTCGCAGCCACACTGTTTCATTGCTTTTAGGCTCCCAATGCTATGTTCTTATTTTAGGCCACCCTAAGAAATGTTCCTCTTCTTTTGGGTAATGTCAGTACATAGCATAGGCTAAAATTTCATGCCTGCCTTAAATTTAAATCTCTGAGGGTTTTTTTGCCCTTGTCAGGTAAATATCCAAAAACTAGGAATTAATTTGTCCTTGGGGTAACTATTTTCCAAAATAATCAGTCTCTACTCAAAAAGACTTCAGGTGTTAATTATTTAAAGCATTGAATTTTTGCTTATATTTTTGAAAGATTTCTAAAGAGAAATATAAAATGTTTGAAACTATGTCCATGAAAATAGCAAGCATGATGTTCGAAGGTTTGTCCACATAACTCAGGGCTTATCTGAGGTTTTCCATGTCATGCAGAACAGCTCCTTCATAATTAATCTGTGCAAATTCTGTAGAATTATGATCAGAAAGAAGCTTCCTATTTTTTACTTCCATTTTTTTTATATGATCATAATATATTTCCCCTTGTTGATTTTTAATCTTATAGGCAAGTGATAACTTCTCCATTGTGAGACAGAGAATGAACTTCAACCTTTTAAAAAGGAAGCAGAGTAGAAATATCAATATCAATATAATTGAATACCTTCTGAACCCCTCCTACTTACATAGCATTCTACTGTAGGTTACAAAGCGACACTTCTTTGCCTTCAATGTACTTATAAGTAATTCAGAAAATAAAATATACAGGAAAAAATAGTAACACAAGGTACTTCATTGTTCAAGAATTATAGCAAAGTAGTTGTTCATTCGTTCAACAAATAGTTATTGAGCGCCTGCTATATGCTAAGCACTCTGCTGAATGCTGAGTGTTTAAAACATGAAGAAGCTTAAAAATAGAAATGGTCACAGGGAAATGTGGCTGGAGAGTTAGGGAAAGATTGGGTGATGTAAGGCCGTGTTCTCTATCCTAAGAACAATGGGAAGACATTGAAGGTTTTCTAACAAGGGGTTGACATAATCAACTGTGTATTTTTAAAAGATCACTCTAAATGCCATAAGAATACATTGGTGGGAAACAACATGTGAGATGGGAGACAGAAAACATCCACGTAGTGTTCCATGCAGCAGACAAGGTCTTAGTAGTGAAGGTGTGGGTCCTGGAGGAGGAGAAGGAAGAGGGAGATAGAGAAAGAAAAGGGACAAAGTAGATAGATTTGAAAATCATTTAGGAATAAAGTCAAAAGGATTTGATGATCAAAGACTGAGGTTGAGGGAGAAAAGAAAGATCAAATCTACTCTGATTCTTTTTTAAAATATCGAAGACCTTGGCTTTTGGCTTATCCAACTGAGGCTGATAGTGCTGTTACAGAAACAGGGGACGCTAGAGGAAGCCTGTGTTTGAGAGGAAGGTTTTTATGAGTCCAATTATGGACAAATTCAGTATGTGGAGCCTTCAAGACATCCAAGTTGAGATGTCAAGTATTCAGTTAGAAATAAAAGTCTGGAGATAAGAGAAGAAAATGTTAAGCTAAAGATAGGATTCGAGAGTCATCATCAAATGATAACATCACATACCTTGTGGTGAGCTCTCTTATTAGTATATACAATGGAAGATAAAGTGGTTTAGATTAAGTTTCTGTCATTGTGAATTAGAAAAATTTGGAAACGTTTTGTGGGAGAGGATGGCTGAATCATGAAAAAAACAGGTGGAAGACAGATAAGAAGAGAGAGAAGTAGAAATGAAGGAAATGGCAGGCACACAATAAAAATATAACTAAATAGATTGCAGAGATCTTTTTGGTTGCAAGTAGCAGAGATACCAACCTAAACTTGGCTTGATCAAAAAAAGGCATCTATAAACTCACACATAACTGAAAAACTCAGGGTATTCCACCTGCAAGCAAGGCTCTGTCCAGGGGTAGAACAACATACTCAGAACCCAGTTCCTCTTTTTCTGTTTTTCAACTATTTCCTTGGCATTGACTTAATATGTTCTGCTCTCATGATCCCAAGATTGTTACCAGTTGTTCCAGAGGCTACATGTTCACGTCTAGCAAGTGAAAAGTCTAGCAAGAAAAAAGCAAAGTTGTTTTTCTTACATAATAGGGCAATGAAAACTCCAGAATGGATATCATTGGCCTATTAAGGTTATGTGCTCATCCCTAATATTGTAGGTAGAGATTGAGATACATGGATTATCTTAAACTAGTTATGGTGCACCTGTGGAGTGGAGACAAATCCTCCCACCAAACCACCCAGAGTGTTAGGGAAGGGGGATAGGAAATCTACAAGGATCTGTATGATAGGGAGACTTAAATGCCAAGTTAGAGACCTTGGACTTAATCCAGTAGACCAAAAAGAGCTCTTGTGTTTTGAACAGAAGAGGAATCCAAGGAAACGTTTTAAGAAGTTAAAGTTTAAGGCAACTATAGGACATACTGCAGTGTTTAAGAAATCTGTTCAAGAGTCTATAGCAATAATCTAGGAAAGAGATAGTGAAAGCCCAGACTATGCTTTAGTAAGAAATGTTGATGAAAGGATGACAGTAATGAAGTGATGGATATGAACAATATTTCAAAGAATCCAGAGGACTTAGCAAGACAATAAGAATAAAATTTGTGGAGGAACTTCAAACTCTTCCACTGAGATTTTGACTAGTGTGATGGCTTTGGCACTTAGACAAAGATGAGATTCCTTTTTTTACCATAGTACTTGACCCTCTTCTTCCAAACCCAGCTCTAAGCCAAGCTTTCCATTTCGTTTTGTTCTAATTAGTTACCATCATCTTGTGACCCATTATTCCCCACATGCACAACTTTCCTAGGAGTCGAAAAGAAGGCAAGTTCCCACCTCTGTCAGAATGAAAGCTGTCCTCAACTCGACAGAACGAGAACTTGCAGATTATACTGCAAAGTAGAAAGATAGCTATCACCACAATCATAGCAGCGGCACTTACTTTTTAACAAATCTTTTTTAAGCACTGTGTCAACCTGCAATAATTCTATTAGGAAGCAACGGAAAACCTCGTGGTTTAAACAAGTGGAATCCAGAGGAAGCAGTTACTAGCATTGGTTCAGCTGCTCATCAATAACAGAGCCTGTATCTTTGTGTTTCTCTGGACTTTCATTGTGTTTTACATCATGGTGACAAGATGTCTGCTCTCCCTTCAAGTGTCACATCCTCACTCAAGGCAAGCAATTGTGTGCAACAGAGAAAAGGAACAGGAATCTTTCTGTTTATCAGTAAAGCAAATTTCTGCCTGCATTTCTTACTCAGCATACTTCTTATAGTTTATGGGCCAGAATGAGGTCACATGACCATTCTTAGCAGTAAAGGAGGCTGGGAAAGTCAATATTTGATCTTCTCATCTCTATTTGTGACACAGCAAAGAAGAAGAAAATTGGGAATGGTTTTTGGGTGGCCAAGCAATAGTAAGTTTTCCCTGAAAACTTACTGTTTTACACTGTACTCTGTGCTTACATGTGTGTTACACTCTTGTCATTTGTATTTGACCTTGTATTTATCTGTATTTGTGGCTTCCTCTACCCTTTAGGAGAATATTTGCCTGGTTAATTACCAATTTTAAAAATAGACGTTTTATTCTCTTTTTCCATTAGCCACTGCCAACATCTGCTTAACTCGTTCAGCAAAGATGCAAGAATTTTCGTTTCCCTGAGTAGGCAACTCATATTGACTAGAAAGGATATTATTTTTATTTATGTCTAATTATCTTGGCAAGCATCACCTGTGTGAAAGAAAATATAGCGAAAGTACCAGATGATTCCATGGGGATTTAGTAAAAGTATCACATTTTATCTTGTCCAGGGTGTGACAGAGTCTCATGTAAGGATGTATTTCCAAGAGACCTCATCAACCTTGCCTTAGAAAGAAATTCAAAACCAAAATGTAGCACCTGCATATCAAAAATAAAATTAGTCATTATACCACTTGATGCAATGTTTAGAAAAAATAGTCAATTAAAGCGATATGAATTCAACCAGAACCCTCTGCAGGCAGCAGCATCATGCAATTCTGACTTCACAATGACATGAAATTTTAAATGACAACTGTGCTAAATCAGGGAGCAGCAAACCCAAGCCAGGTTTAAATTTAGTAACACTGCTAGTTTACTGAAAATAACCTTCTCCAGAGCAGATTCTCTATAAATTTCAGGTGACCAACTACTCGTTTTTCTGTTCTGCTCACAGACAATCGGGGACCCAGGGGCTTCGGCATTGATGACTTCTCTTCTCTACGGCGTTTCTCGTGTCCACTTCACGAGTCTCCTTGGCCAGTCTTGAAACACTTGGGAATTAAACAGAGAATCCACTGCATATATTCTTCTTGAAAATTTCCATCGTATATGTTCAGAACTTTCTGAATAAGCATAAGGATTTGAAGGTAAGTGAATTTTGGAAGTAACTCACATTCTTGTGTAAGAATTACATAGAAAGTGAATATTTAATGCATTTTAATAAAACTTACAAAAGTACAAGAAGTTATCGAATATAAGGAAAATAGCCACCTATGTGCAAGTATAGCAAAAAATGGGAAATAAAAAGTTTAAAAGTTATTGTATGTCATGTAACTGTAAACTCAATCAAGGCCCGGTGGTAATCTTGATATCTGATAATCAGTTTCACACAAAAAAGCATGACATGCAGCGTTCTCAAATTTTAATTGTGCATAAGAGTCACCGTGGGACATGGAGGAGGTCCTTAAAATGCTGATTCCTGGGCACATTTCATAGAGAGTTAGGTTCACTAGGTGTGAGGTGTGACCCAGCAATCTGCATTTTTACAGTTACTCCTAAATGATCCTGATGAAAGTGGGTCCTGGGCCTTTGAGAAACACTGAAATTGGCATTCAAAACAACAGACTTCTAATTTTCAAACTTTGTATTAAATGGGCTTTTATCTTGTTTGTTTCCTTCAGTCACAAGAATAAATAAGGGAGGCACGTTTCGCACAGAGGTGCTAATTAGTGCTCCCTTTTTGACTCCCCAAGTTGAATTATTAATTTTCTTTAACATTCTTTTTTAAAGTTCAATATGATGAGCTGATTCCCAGGTGTCCCTATTTCTCTTTCAGAGTGTCAGTCTTCTCATTGCTTTCTTTAGCTGTTTCTCTGTTCTGTGTAGTTTTAATTTATTCAGATGTTTATGCTTATTGGATCTAATTCTAAGAAATATCTAGAAGATGAAAATAATGAGTGATTGCCGGTATTGGCTAGGCATTTCTACATTTTTGAGGGTTTTTTCTTTTTCTCTTCATTTTGAAAACTCAGCCTTAGATTTCAAAGGGATAAATCTGCTTAATACATTGTTAGCTACTCTTTTTCCTTCACAGATTAAAACTTATAAATCATGTGATATATTTATAACAAGTTACATGTATATTTATTGAATATCACTTCATTGTTTTTCTGTTTCCTATATCTCATTTAGGAACTTCATCTTTATTATTTGTAATTTTAAATTTATGAAAGGTTTGCCTTTTTTTTTTTTCCAGTGAAAGCAGTGATTAGTAGGGACATATTCAGATCTTAAATTGTGATGATTCCTTAAAGGTTCAATATGGTATTATTTTTGTAGTGAAAAGTGAGGTTTTTAATCAAAATTCTTTGATTGAATTTCAGGCTTATAGATATTTTCTCCTCTCTATCAGTCTTTCTGTGCACTTCTTCATATTGTGGAGCATTTCTTGTCCATAAAATAATAAAAGGCAAAAATAAACCCTTAATCATAAAGAAGTATATCCCTTAATGCCTGTTAGCCATAGTATTGCACAAAGAAAGTGAATATAGTCATATGCATAAAATACGGCAGCACTTTTTTCATCAAAATTAAAGAGTTACAGAATTAGATTAACTATAATATTGAATTTTCCTGTGCATTTGTTGGCAAAATTGTTCTCGATAGTAGGATTGCCATACCTGATGATAAAATCCCCAAATTTGTAGTACACAAGATCATACACTCCCCAGGTATGTGGTACACAAGTTTGTGGTTCAGTAAGGTCCCCAAATAAGATTTCATAAAGCTTTTAGTGCAAATCTTCTGTTATATTTCAATTTCAGAAAAACATAGAAACTATTCTTCAGCTCTTTCCTTTTTTTTTTTTTTTTCCTTTTCAGAGGAGCAGGTGGAGAGAGAATAGAATTGTGTCCTCAAGTGAATCACGTTCAGTATCAATGGCATATTTATCTTAGATGGTAGCTCCCTAAAGAAAACCTACAAGGTAGTTTCAGGGAACCTGACTGAAGCCGCCTGCTTACTCAGGAAGTAAAATATACAAGAAAAGAAAAAATTATAGAAACTTTATAGAATCCTAGAAGCATACAGTTTTAGAGCAGAAATGGACCACTGAGACTTCTAGTCTGGTCCCCTCACATGTAATGGCCTTGTTTTCTCTTCCAAACTTGCTGTATAAAAGCTCAACACAAAGAGCAGGAAACATCCATCCGGTCAGGCATGACTTATTAACAAGGAGAAACTGAGCAAGTGTTTTCCAATAATGATTTCTTGATAAGGAAGATGGGGGGAAATTTTCCTCCAAGATGAAGTGAAGATCTGAAGAAAATACTCGGGTGCTTATAAATGTAGTAATTAAATTTAAAATCATTCATTATTTAGTCGTCATTAGATAATCTTTTACGTCATCAATCTAGAAATGAAAACAGCAAATTTAGATTTATTTCAAGCTGTAGCAGCTTTATCTGGAAATCTGATATTGAGGGGAAAAGAGCTAAAAGTAAGATACAGCTTTAGAACACTAGAGCCATCTGGGACTATTCAGGACAGGAGAAAGGAGATTTAAATATGTAAGAATTTCTGGGAAGTATCAGTGTTATTATGAAACAGTATAATAATGGTATTTGTGAGATATCCAAAAAGATTAAAATGTGTTTATTATTCTCAAGATAAGAAATTGAGAAGTCATTAAAATTTATATGTAAAAGTATAATTCTTGATGTGCAGAAATGCTCATAGTATACTGTAAAGGGAAACCACAAATTATAAACCATATTATAATGTGGTCCCATTTTTATTAAAAAGCTACAGAGGGGGTGGCCCTGTGGCCGAGTGGTTAAAGTTCTATGCACTCTGCTTCGGCGGCCCAGGTTCACGGGTTCAGATCCCAGACCCGGACCTACTCCACTCACCAACCATGCTGTGGAGGTGTCCCATGTACAAAAAAATGAAGGAAGATTGGCACAGATGTTAGCTCAGGGTGAATCTTCCTCAGCCAAAAAAAAAAAAAAAAGCTACAAATGCATAGGAAGAAAATTGAAATGATATACATCAAAATATTATTAATGGTTATGCTCAATTGATGAAATTATGGCTTATTTTTATTGCTTCTCGGGGTTTGTAAAACTTTTCCTAAAGTATTTATTATTAATGTAATTTTAACATATTTTTTAAGGGCTGGGAGAATATTCACTTCTCTGGGAAATTCACTTTTATTAGAACTACAAGGTCGTCCTGCTGATTGTTGTTTAAAATAGCCTTAAAGCAAAGCCCTTGCATTTTGTAGTATTAAACTGATTTGAATATGAGAATAGTACTTGCGCTTAGATCAAAATGATTTTTAGATATTTTTAGATACTTAGATTTTTAGATATTTTTAGATCATTTGTGGAATATTGCAGTAGAATAAATTTCTCAAGTTTCTCCCTTCATTAAACACTCATAAGTTCACATTATGATGATTAATTCTGTAGAAATCTTCCTCATTTTTTGTATGAGATAATTCCAGTGTGATTTCAAGAATTTTCTAACTATAATAGTTTGCTGCATTTGGAGGATAATTTTATATGTTTGGTTACATTAGTGTTAATCTGTCTTTGTTCTTTCAATCTCCAATGTAACATACGGTTAGTCTCACCATTATTACTACCAGCTGCAGTTGGCCTATGATTTTGTTCATTCTGTCTGAATTCAAAGTAATTAGCTCTTTAGTTTAATGACAATATTTGTTAATGGGTTTTTAGGGCCAAATTCTGCTGTTAGAGAGTGGGTGGTATATTTGAAGATAGAATCTGGCCCTTATGTTTTAAGCATAAGCTGGGTAATTTGATTTCAAAATGATGGTTTAGAGAATTTGGGGTAGGAAAACTAAATCTGCATTTATCTGAAGTTTCTCAGTTTCAAGAAACAGAAAATCAAAGTGGCAATTTATGTAAATGAACAACACACCCACTGAAAGTTCTCTGATGCAGCTATCCTGCATGTGTCGTTCCGTATGCAGTTGGAATAAGAAATGACATGATAATTATCAAGCAGACATTAAGTAAATTTCCTTATGTGACGGGGCATACACTGAGTCCTGTAAGTGCAATGAAACAGTTTGATCGTTGTACTTTTTTCCAGCTTGAGTGAGATATAATTGACATATAACATTGTGTAAGTTTGAGATATACAATGTGATGATTTGATACACATATATATTATGAAGTGATTCCCACAATGAGGTTAGTTAACACATCCATCACCTCACATAATTAAGAGAGTAGATCTTAAATGTTCTCTCTCTCTCTCTCTCTCTCTCACACACACACACACACACACACACAAAATTGATCATTACATTTTTGAAGGACTCAGTGAAGTAGAAAGAACCCTTGCCTGAGGATCGCTGGGGTTCAAGGTCAGACTCAGCTTCCTGGTATTGGCATGACCTTGGGGAAATCTCTTTACCTCTCCCTAGGCCTCAGTTTCTTTATCCTAAAATGAGGCCTCTGCACCAGATGATCCCAGTGGTCCCTTCCAGCTCAAAAATGATAACTAACTTATTTTAAAAGAGCACTATAAGGAATGCACAAGGAGGGCAAGGAAGGTGCAATGACTTGAGCTAACTTAATAAACAAATCACTGTCTACTGAAAGGTACTTTGGAGACATTTTGACCTTAAGAACTTTCCTTCAATGATGTGTTACTTTTATCCTGGAGAAGACAAATATTTGGAAGGTTTTAGGTAGAGGAGACTATAGACTGCTCTATTAGAAGGTTTCAAGGAGACCAGTTTTGGCAAAACTTGAAAGAAGAAAAAACCCCACCTAGCAACAGCTGAGATATCCAACAATGAAATAGGATGCTTTGGGAGATCATGGATTCACCATCATTATAGGAAGGAAAGTGGGTACCAAGGGGTATATGTGCAGCCAAACTGCCTTTCAAGCTTTAAAAGCTAGAGGCAAATATTCTGAACATGTGGGAACTCAGGAAATGCTGTTATCGTGAGCCCTTTTTGAGGCAATTATTAAAGGACCAATTCCATCAAACGAAGAGGTGACTCTGGAAACTACTGCAAAAGACGATTGTGAGCATTGCATGTATTTAACTCTAAAACTAAACCTAAAATAAATATGGAGATTAAGGTGACAGGATCGAGCATAAAAGTATACTGTTCTGTACAACTAAAACAACTAACAGGATTTAGGAGGACATAACAGAAAGAATTTGGGCATGTATTAGCTGATTGCTTTATTTTCAATATCTAGGAAATCAGTGGGTATCATTCAAATCTGACAAATCAAGTCATAGAAGTATAAGCCTGTTGAAGAGTAGGGAAAAAAAAAACACTAAGAAAAGTCAAGTTATTGCCCAACATTAGATGGCAAAGGATGAGGGGAGAAAATGGGGGTAAAAATGCTACTTTTTCTATCACTGATAATTGGGAAGGAGTAAATATTCTAAAGATATAGAAGATCAAGGTTATTCTATGAAGTTACAAACTTCATATACAGGTTATTATATAAACTTGTAAAGTTATAAATTAGGATAAACTGTGCACTCTGTTAAATATTCTTAAAAAGCTAAATGCAAATATTAAGGAAGGCAAACAGATCATATAATGAAAGACTCTTCAAAACTTTTAACAGAAAACTTAAAAAGAGACTTAAAAATGTTTTTTTAAGAAAGACATTATAGGCTGCTCTATTAGAAGTTTTCAAGCAGACCAGGGTTGGCAAAATTTGAAAAAAATAACCCCACATAGTAACAGCTGAGACGTCCAATAGGATGCTTTGGGAGATCATGGACTCACCATCATAATAGGAAAGAAAGTAGGTACCAAAGATTGATCTTATTGATCTTTCATAACAATAAATGTAAAGAAATGCATTTCCTTTTTTTAACTATGCTTTTTTTGTTTTTGTTTTTGGTGAAGAAGATTGGCTCTGAGCTAATATCTGTTGCCAATCTTCCTTTTTTTTTCCTCCCCAAAGTCTCAGTGCATAATTGTATATCCTAGTTGTGAGTCATTCTAGTTCTTCCATGTGGGATGCCACAACAGCGTGACTTGATGAGTAGTGTGTAGGTCCACACCCAAGATCTGAACCAGCAAATCCCTGGCTGCCGAAGCAGAGCCACAAACATAGCCACTCAGCCAGGGGGCCGGCCTCCATTTATTTCTTTAAAAAGACAATATTTTCATATTGGCTCACAGTGCAGAACAAAACTCTAAGCCGTATACAAGGATACAACCAAAACAAAGTCATTTAAAAATTTGAAAAGGAAGGAGTAGGCAAATGCAACCTAAAGAAATTAGGAGTCGGACTGTTAATATCAGAAAACATGAAATTTAGGACCAAAAAGCAATAACTAAGACAAAAGAGGAACTTTATAGTGAACGCTGATGGGTGTAACGCATAATGAAGGTATACAGTCATGAGTAAATCAGAGCTTTAAGGACAACCATAGGTGTTTGTTTGGCAAATAAACTTAACTTCCCAAAACATGCCAAGAAATACCAACAGTTCATGTGTTAGGTGCTGGACTAAGTCTAAAAGTCATGTTCTGTAATCTAAAGCAAAACACTTAAATTGAAATTTATTTAAAAGAGAAAGTATTTCTATATCAAAGACAATTAAAACTACCTATTCCCCCCAAAATTAAGTACCCAACTAATGACAAAATTTCTTTTCATTATCAGAAAAAATGGGTCCCAAGTTGCTTCTCTTTTTGAAAAGAAGGGAAACGTCCACGAAGTCTGTAAATGTATGCCTTCAACATATTTGATTCGAAGAAAAGTGGAACATTTGGATAACCCACCCTCGACAGGTATTCTTAACAGCAGGACCTAATTTCAGAATGTTTGCAGTCAAGAGGTTTCTGCTGAGCAAAAGTTCTCGTTCAATTTAGGAATGCAGATTATAATAATTTTCCTATCCTCCTCCCAGCAGGTTTCTTGCCTTCATTTTGCAGACTCCTAAGTTCAGTGAGAAACAACTAGGTAACTTCAGTTCCAGGAGAATATAGCCTTCAAGCATAGTCCCATTAACTCAACTTGGTTATAATGCAAAGCTGCTTAGCTTCGGTAGGGAATGGAATACAGGTGAATTGCTTTTCTAATCTAATACCAGTTTATAATAAGCACACAGTGGTTTATGATGGCAAACTTTGTAGAGCATGAAAAATTATGGGGGAAAAAGCTTATTTTTTCTGACCTAAAATTGTGAAGAAACGTCATGAACCCAGCATGTGACACTCCTATTAAAATAAAGGGAGAAAAATATTCAAAAATGAAAATTCAACACATTGGCCTTTATGATCTGTTATTTCAGCAAAAAAAAATTTAAATGATGTCATGATATTTTATAGTAGCCTTTGTTCCTAGGTAACACAGTTTTTCTAATTTACATACATTTTCCGTTTTCTCCACTTTAATTTCTTTCTCTCTACTAGGCCTCAACCGTGTAGGTTGAAATTTCTTTACTTTGTTTGAGAAAGTAAAGATTGCTCAAATATCATCTTTTGTCTGCTGATATTAAAATAATCATATCTGTATAAACGCAAGTTAAACTATGTAAACCACACATTCCTGTAATGTAGGTCATGAAGATATCGGTCATAGCCTTTGAATAAGAAAATTCTACATGACAGTTTCAGGTTGATTAAAATCAAATAGGTGAGATGGGTGTCAGAACCAACAGTTTACAACCACCACTGTTCTATCTTTATGCTCAGGCTCAGGTAATTCACTTTGCTCATCCATTAGTCACTCTTCTTTCATGAATAAGGTACATATGCACCGTTTTCATTGTGCCTGGTCAACACTGCCAAATTTAACAACTGGTTTTTATAACAGAGGAAGTCAATGTCCAGCCAAGTGCAATATGAACTTTATAAGCTATACTGGCTTGATGTGTGTTTGCTTTTTTATGCATAATACTATGATTTCAACTGAGAATCAAGACCTATACCGGGATTCATTATAATCCAATGCAAACTTCATTTCTTCATTCATCCAACAAATATTTGGCTCATAACTACTAAGTGCCAGGCTGTTCTAAGACTTGAGATGCATCACTGAACAAAACAAGGCATTCTGTTGGAACAAACAGACAATAAAAAATAATCGTAACAAGTAAGTGAATTATTTAGTATCATAGACCATGACAAGGTATTAAAGAAAGCAAGCATAGGTTGAATGTAACAAGGGAAGGGAACAATATGATTTACAGATCCCGCACTGCTTGTACCAGCTCTTCTGGCAAATGTTTTGCTATGTTCAGTCTGATTGTCTGGAAATCAGAATATGTGGATTGGACTCGGAGAGTGGAGTCATTATTAAATGACTGTTGCTCAAATGTTCTTTTTTTAATTAATAAACTTCCATGCATTGACGTGAATACTTGAGATACTTTAAACCCTAGAGTTTCTCCAAATTAAACTATCAACTGCACGTTTACTAACTTTTAGCTTTAAAAAGTTCTTTGCTTGGTTTTCTTACAGGTGGTCTAATTAACAAGTGCTCTTCAAGTAATGTGGTAGAATTTCCAAAGGGGTCAAACAAAGAAAATAAAAAATTATATTGAATTTAAATGTCTTTCTTTTGTCCTGATTGTTTATAATCCATGGAATAATTTCAAATTGTAGTGTCACTCTAACCATAATCCTTGTCAGTGATGTTAAGCAATGCCTAATTAGTTCAAAAAGACTCAAACACCAAGCCAGCATATAATAAATTTTAGAATTAACCTGGATTTTGAAAGTATCTAGGTATAGACACTTTAGATAAAATTCTTACTTGATTCTCAGAAAAATAAGGACTGAACTCGAAACTTGAATACATATTTTTAAAAAATAACCTATAGTCATTTCTAATTTAGTTCTTTTTGTGATGCTACTTTAAGAATTATTATCATGTTGGAGCTGGCCTGGTGGCGCAGATGTTAAGTTCACACGTTCCATTTCTCAGTGGCCTGGGGTTCGCTGGTTCGGATCCCGGGTGCGGACATGGCACCACTTGGCACGCCATGCTGTGGTAGGCGTACTACATGTAAAGTAGAGGAAGATGGGCACGATGTTAGCTCAGGGCCAGGCTTCCTCAGCAAAAAAGAGGAGGACTGGCAGTAGTTAGCTCAGGGCTAATCTTCCTCAAAAAAAAAAGAATTATTATCCTGTTGATAACCATCTGCATCCCTAACTACCAATGCTATAGAATCACAGCCTGTTTGAGCTGGAAGGGATCCCAGGAATTCTAGTCCAATTGCCTTTATTTTACAGGTGTGAAAACTGAGTCCCAAAGAGGATAAGTAGTTTGTGCAGGTCCAGGAAGCCAGTTAGTAGTACAACTGGGACCACAACACATTCTTTAAAATGCAAATCCAGTACATCATTCTACCTGAGATTTTTCCAGTGCTTATTATTAAAATAATTTTTCCTTTAGGGGCCAGCCCCGTGGCCGAGTGGTTAAGTTCTCGCGCTCCGCTTCAGCGGCCCAGAGTTTTGCCAGTTCAGATCCTAGGCATGGACATGGCACCGCTCCTCAGGCCGTGCTGAGGCAGCATCCTACATGCCACAACTAGAAGGACCCACAACTAAAAATATAAAACTATGTTCCAGGGGGCTTTGAGGAGAAAGAGGAAAAATAAAATCTTAAAAAATAAATAATTTTTCCTTTAAATTCAGGAGAGTTGACCATACCTTTGAATTCCACAAAGTAATCTGATTAGTGAGTGGGCCTGCACTCCCAGAAATGGCCTCCCTTATTTGATAACCTCTTCAGTGCTACCAGAATGTGACTTTTTAAAAAAATTAGAATGATCTTTTGAGATTTTTTCTTTGAAATATAAATGAAGTTATTTATGAAGCTATGAAATTACTTACCTGTTAGTCAGAATATATGGCACAAATGAAATACAACTGCAATGAATTATTTTGCAATGAATTGTGAGGTGAGAAAATTATAAATAGTATAAAGTGCTGAGTTTAGCAAACAGCTTAAGTAACATCTGGGCCCTGGGTTCCTCAGAGTCCTTAGGAAATGATACAGAGTCATGTGTGAGAACTCTCTGAACCCTCAGAGGGGAAAATTATGTAACTCACTGCAAAATCATTCAGTGGATTTAATAGGGCAGAGAGGCAATATGTTCAAAACACAAAGAAAAGTATGAAAGACTTTGTATGCTAAGACTAGGGAGTTTCATATGCCAAAAAAATTCAAACAATTAAAGCAATATCAATTAATTTTCTAAGACAGTTTTTCATTTAAGTAAGCATTGTAGTACATCTTAAAACGTACGTTTGTTTCTTGCAAATAGATTCTAAATTTGCTTGAGATGAAGGATATAAGCATGCTTTATAGAATGATAAAATTGGGGTTTCTCATTGCACACAGTAGAATGTTAATATGTATTTTGAAGCATATCATTTATTAAACCAATAGAATTTAAATTTTAAGTGCGTTAGAAAGTAGGTATAACATTAGGTACATGGCTCTAAATGATGGATGTGGATGACGATGGAAAACAGCTGAAACTACCCAGGGTCCAGAAGACTTCATGAGTGCTTTGTGAACTTATCAATGTTTTGATGGTTTTGTCTGATAGCGAATGAAATAAGAAAATGAATAATTCACCTAGTTTTTACTCCTGTTATTACACACTGGCAAATCCTATAAGACTAAGAAGCTAAAAACTGGATCTTCTATCTGTGCTGATATCCATGACACAGTTCAATGAAAGTCCTCCATAATAAGTAGAGTTAATTGAAAATTGTAATTTAAAATTACATCTGGCTTTTATTAATGTGATAGGTAATTATTAGCATTCTAGCATTAGGCATTTTACTAATCATTATTTTCAATAATAGAAAAAAAAGATGTTTAAGAGACTGCAAAGCTAATATATTTCAGATTACCAGTCGAAAAAAAACTGTGAAAAAAACTGATTTATGTTTATTTTTGATTGATTGAATTCATTTTGTCTGAAGCCCTTAGTGATGTCCTTGGAAATTTCTATCCTCTTCCTTTTCCTCTTCCCCCTCCCATGAATATTTATGTCATTTAGAAGTCAGCAACATTTTTTGCATATTCTTTTCCCAAAGGAACATTTTTTTTTCCCATTTTTAATCACTTCATAGATAAACTGTTCTCTGATAACCAAGGGAATTAGTGGCCAGACTTTCCCTCTGTATAAACCTGTGTGGTCCAAGAGCGTTTTAGTTTGCCTCCTGGGCTGAGTAAAATTGAACATACCTTAGCCTTTCATTGTCTTTGCACATATTATGTAAATTAGTAAAAATAAAAGTAATGTGATTGGAAGTATGGTTTGACAGACAATATCTTGTAATGTAATATCCAAATACTTATAAGCTAGAAATAGTGCCTTGGGGCACCACATTTATTGTGAATGAGTATTTGCATTTACACATTTTGTCTAGAGGTTAGACTTGCATAATAAATCGCTCACTGTGGAAAGCAGAATTGTTTTTGAAACATTTTGCTTACTGCTCTAAGCCTAACAAAGAAATACCAAATGCACTTCCTCCCACAAAGAGTTTTCAGTCTGTTTGGGAAAGTAAAGCACAGAGGCATAAGAAGTCAGATTACACAAGTTAATAACAAATAGAAATTTCTAGATGGATTGACATGGCCGTGATAAATTCTCTTTCTATATACCATATGTACACAAGTTCAGTGCTTGAAGAAACTTACGCAAAAAGTATTTAAAAAGTCGTGTTTGTCTTTTGACAGCAGAGTGTATTTCCTAATGATTTGGACTCTGGACGTAGGACAGTTACATGTTTGAATCTTAACAAGGATCAACTAATACCCTGGCATGCTAGGTCTAATCAGGACATTGCATTTCCCATTTCTTCGGAGTAGGCTGTTTAAATCCTAGCTTGCTCCTAGCTCATCAGGAAATGGCATCTTTCCTTCAAAACTTCATATCTACAGAAAGGCTTAGTAGCCTTTCAACCAAGTTTTCCTTCTTTCCAAAAGAACCAAAATTTTCAACACTGAGGTTCTGAGCATTGTTTCATTTCTTAAGAAAATTATTTATACCTATATATGTTTGGGTAAATGTCAAGGATGTTTGTCACTGAAATAGAACTGCTTAGTTCTTCAGGTAATGAAATGAAAATTTTCTTTTTTATTTTGTTTTGCTCCTTGGCCTTGAGAACCATCACGATGGCAAGCAAAATATTTAAATAAGTATGTAGCTTAAAGTTTATTCAATCATACAGGAAGGTAAGTTAAATATTTAGGCAAACCCTAAACTCATTTTAATGTGCGGGGAAAAAAGGAAGCTCCATTTTTTCCAGGTTAGTGGTAGAGCCATCCATGACTGGATTTCCTGATAACATACAAGGTGGTTCAGAAGAGCAATTAAGAATGTGAACTCTGGAATCAGATTGCTTAAAACCAAATCCCCAATTCTCCTGCTTACTATCTGAGTGACCTTGGGCACCTTCCACTGGCTGAGTCTCAATTTCCTCATATGTAAAATGCAGATGGTCATATTGCCAACATCACACGGCTACAGGAATTAGAGATGAGTCATGTAAAGTACTTTGTAAGGTTTAATAGGTGTAAACTACTCTCATTTCTACTATTCCACATGGCCTCTCTTGTTTTTCCCAAAATGAAATCTTGTGCAACACTTTGAACCTTGATTGTTCCTTCATTATCATTGTTTCCATTAACTTGAAAATGAAGAAACTATAAATATATAACCTGATATAATTATAAAACTATATGTAGGATGTGCATTCACATAAGCATATAGGAATTTTGAAAATATGCAAGTAAGATTGTTTAATAGAATACTTTCATCCTCAGGATAATGGTTGCTTTAAATCTGCAGCTTTGGAACAGGATTTAAATGGCAACCTAATGGCTTTGTCATCATGACCACATAAAAGGTCTGGCAAGATGTGTAAATTTGTGCATATGGGCACGGTTGGCAAGGCCTTTGAGTTGAAATTGAAACCACCCAACAAGTTGTTTCATCAAAACAGTGCCTGGAAATGTTTGCATTTTATTGCAGGGTGGTTGGCTTTCCAGCTAAACCCATTAGTGAATGGAGAATGTGGGCAGTCAGAGGAATGTAGTGCAGGAGACTCTGTCCCTCCAGATCGTGGAGCAGCTGGAGTGAGTCAGGCTTAACTGACACTTGACAGCTGTCCATCAGGTTTTAATGGAGAAAAGAACTTCATGAAGCAGCAGCTGCCTTCAGCACCACAGAACCCAAAGAGAAATACAACTGACTGAGGTACCGAAGCTCCCCTCCCACCCTCCGCTGCTGCCAACCTACTCTGGGTAGCCATGAACTCTATCCCTCTAACTATAACCATGCAGACCTGAATCCAGGAGAAGATTTTTTAGGAGCACTGTACTTTCATTTTTTTAAAAAAGGGAGGATGATTCTTTCCTCTGTTTCTGAACACTCCTGAAGGTTTTCTGGGTCAGACTAAAAAGTTCATCGGTAACCATTTTGGCTCAATAGACTTGCCCGCCTGCACATATCAACTCACTCTCTAGTTCCTTTTTGTCAACTGCCTGTAGATAATGAGACAAAGGATATGAGATGAGAAGATATAAGTGTATCTACTGTTGTAGAGTGGAATCTTCCTTATTGCAAAGGTTAAATGCATCATCGGAATGCCTGCTAATCAGCATCATTGAAAATTTGTTTACTATTTTGGGCCACAGAATATATAAAAAAAAATTGACAGTCTGTATCGTGACTGACAGTGCATGCATTTATAATATGCTGGTTTTATCTGCGCGTTGTTGCATTGGACTTTGCCAGACATTGTGAAGAGATTGCCACAAGTTAACAAGTCGCATGGCTGCATGCTTGATTTGATTTACTCCAGGGCCTAGCCAGTGCATTCAGCTTTGTTTGTTAACCTAGCAGAACATTATTTATTAATGAGTTCTTCATGCTTTATTAAGCCTAATGTCAAAACACCTCTGTGGGACCCTACTAGGCATGTTTGCTCTTTGTGGTAAGACCTTCCAAAGAAAATGAAAAATTATGCAGCACTGCTCCGGTTAGAACCCAACAGATAGCAGTTCAATTTCTCTTGAACCTGTCAGATGGTATTTCTGAATCTCTGTGAAAGATCTGAATCTGATGCAGTGTGGAACTGAAACTACAGAATGCTTTCTTTTAGATGTCAGTAATTACAGTCCCTTTAAAACAAAACAAAGCTTCTGTGGCCCCAGAAGATGAGTGGGCTCTTCAGCAGGCCAAGCTAACAAGTTTGCTAGGAGGGGAAAAGCACAGATTCAGTCTCTGCAAAAGTAGTGAGGAAGTATAGACTTATGCAGATGTCATAGTAATTTGAGATTAGTAACAAAGTGAAATAATTAAGAACATCTGAGTTGTAAGGGGAATGGGCACAATTCTGAAATATACTGAGACTTAGCAGTTGGGGCTGGCTGGGAAAGGGGAAGAAGTTTCTATGGCTGAGGATGACAACCAGTGGATATGACAGCATACAAAAGGCAGGGACCTGTCAGCCTAGTGTTCTCCTGACTTCATGGAGGAGAGATGGGACTTAATAGGAGAATGGGGAAATGCAGGCAACTGGAGCTATCAGAAGGCAGTGCTGGCATCAAACACACTGTCAGTCACCTGTAGGGAGAAGCAGAAAAGGAACCAGCCAGAGTTCAGGGTCCCAGGCAAGAAGACTGAAGTTCTCTATCCTGAGTTTCTTAACAGAAAGCTACAGGACAGCAAGCAAGCTGTAAGCGAGGCAGAGAATAGTCACTCTACCTCAGTGGTCTGTGCAAGTGTCCAGGACCCATCCCTGCCACAGGACTGATGAGGTCTTCAGTAGCAGGATCCAATAACAGGCGTGCTAGATGCTGGGACTGAGGCTGCGTCTGCCCCTCCTGCTGGCCACCAGGTATCTACGTGCCATGATTAGCTCACAGTTGGGAGCTTCGATGATTCCTGCTCTGGAGGCCTAGAGAAAATGGGCTCAGATATAGTATCTGCAAAGAGAGTTTTCTGTCTTACAATTTCGAAGTCTTGCTCTCTAACTTTTGTAACAACTGGAAGTTGCTATAGCACACAGCTCAGTACTTAGTTATGTAAATTTTGTCACTATCCTTTCTAATTGTGTCTGACATGTAGTTAAGTATTAATTATTGAGCTCCAATCATGTGCTAGACACTATTGGGAATAGAAACGTGTCTCAGTGACAAATCTTTCAGGAAACTTGCAGCAGAGTGAGGAAATATACATGTGCAAATGTAATGATATTATAAAGTAAAAAGTTGTCAAGGTCATGAAAGATAAGGAAAAGCTGAGGAATTGTCACAGTTTGGAGGAGATAAAGGAGGTGTGACAACTCAATGCAGTGAGGGTTCTGAATTGGATCCTAAACCAGAAAAAGTATGTTACTGGGAAAACTGGTAAAATCCAAAAAAAAAATCTCAAGATTAGTTATAAGTATTATACTGATGTTAATTCCTTCATTTTGATAATTGTGCTAGGGTCATGTGAGATATAAACATTAGGAGAATCTGATTAAAGGGCATAATGGAAATGCTCTGCAACTTTTCTATAAGCCTAAATTCATTTCAAGTTAAAAGTCTAAAAAGTGATCCGTCCTACAGGAAAGGTGCAGATGAATAAATTTAGATATTCTGAGAAGGAAAAAATTACTTGCAGTTGGTGAGATAAGGCAAAGCTTCATAAAGGGGCAGCTAAACTTCCAAGGATAAGACAAGGGACCTTTCCAGGGAGGGAAAACAGGGTGAATAAAAGCGTTAAAACAGGAAAAGGGAGAACTCTTTGGGGAAAGAAAAACAGTGTAAGTAAAATAAAGAGCATTGCAGCCCGTGAGGAAGGACTTGGGATTTAGTTTACAGGCAAAGAGAGAGGCAGGAGGGTGTATGGAACATGGACGAAGATCAGCAAGCAATTTGATTTGCTTGAGTTCACCATGTGTGAATTGAGGCTGTGAGTGGGGGACGAAGAAGGGTTGGGAGATTGTAGAGAGAAAACTGCGAAAGATTTTGAATGCCAGTCAAGGTTTTTGAACTGCCTCTTCTAGGCAACAAAATAGCCCTGTACGCATTTCAGCTTGTTCTTCAGGAAACCGTAAGTTCTTTACAACTGGCGTTGTATCTTCTGTTGAGTTCTTTAGAGAGAGGTGTGCAGGAGGAAATATCCCAAATCGGAATGTTATAAAGAAAAAGAAGCAAGTTGCAAAGAAAGCTTTAATCTGCAGGCCAGAAGACAGATACCTGGGGGCAGCAGCTAAAATGACATGTTAACTAGCATGAAGGCTACCCTGACCGACTGCAGTGGGCAAGTTAAGGGTCTTGGAAACACAAGGCAATGTATTTAGAGTTAACTGCTTTAGTTTAAAAGTTTGAACAGAGATAAAATCAAGAGAGATTTCTTTGATGGAATTGCAAAAGTAAAAACATGTCTAAGTTAATTAGAAGACTATTAAAATGTTAAATAATATTGGAAATTCTCTGTGTGTAAAAGCACTTTTGATCCAATTAATGTACTTGTTAATAGGAAATAATAGGGGGCCAGCCCTGTGGCTGAGTGGTTAAGTTCACACGCTCTGCTTCCACAGCCTGGGGTTCATCAGTTCAGATCCTGGGCACAGACCTACACACTGCTCATCAAGCCATGCTGTGGCGGCATACCATATAGAACTAGAATGACTTACAACTGGGACAGACAACTGTTTACTGGGGCTTTGAGGAGAAAAAAAAAAAAAAGAGGAAGATTGGCAGCAGATGTTAATTCAGGGCCAATATTCCTCACCGAAAAAAAAAAAATATATATATATATATATGTATTAAAAAATAGGAAATAATAAACGGCCACTGCCATTTTGGTTTTCTCCCCAGGACTTGTAGAGTGTGAATGTTGGTGTCATGATTTTAGGATTCAAGTGGAAAAGTGATAAATTAGAAGGGTGCTCATTACTCTGGAGCAGTAAGTGAGAAAAGAGCAATAAAACGTCAACATTGTTATGCATCCCCACTTATCCTAGCCCAATGGCAGGAGCTCCCCATAGGGAAAAGATATGAGGAGTTTGGAATATCCACCGTGACTGTGACTACAGCTTTGCAGAAGGCCAGGCCTGCTCTCAGTTGAAGAAGCGCTGTGTCTCCTGGAGGGAAGACTCTTACCAGCTCCCAAAGTAACTCCTACAAATGGCCAGTCTAACTCCTACTAACTAGCAGTGCATGCCCACAGAGGAGCCTGGTTATAAGTGAACAGTTCCCCAAAGAGCAAGCAGGGACTCCATTAGCACAAATCCCTTTGCTCTGGGCTCGGTGAGAGGCAGTTACAGACCATGCGCATAGCAGCGCCTGAAATATCGCATTCTCATTGCCAGTTCTCACAAAGTCACTCCAAAGTGTGACAGTATATCTCTCTGGCATATTTCCCTTAAGGCTGCAAAACAATGTGGGACACGTAACACGTGCACATGTCACTTGAGGGTTTTTTTTTTCCCATTCATTATGTTTTAGCCATTAGCAATCACCTTACATGATCTTTCAACAATTCCAAAGGACCCGAGCATTCAGAGTCTGTTTTGAATTCTGTTTGATTCTTCTAGCTTAGTCTGTTCCACCAAATATTTTCTGTACCACTACAGTGTCAAAAATGGAAACAATTTTTTTGGTGCCTCTGTGTAATCCAGGAATCAGTTAATGAAAGCTGGTTTTTAACACATTTTTTCCTGACATATAAAAAGTTAAATACTTGTCTTACTAAATGAAGTCTTTATTTTAATGGAATATGGCATAATTTAGGAAATATATTTATGAAACATAAAAATCCTAGTTAATAGAAAGAAAAATCATTTATATGGGCATCACATAAGATACTGTATAATTTTATCTTTAATTTTATTATCGTGAAAGGGCTTCCAGAATGAGTCGTAGGAACCAATGGCATCCTGGAAATCAAATTTGCCGATGGCATGAAACTGAAGAATGACTCACAGAATGGAAGCCAGAATCAAGACTCAGAAAGATCTGTACAGGCTGCAACACTGAGCCAAATCTGGGGAAATAAAATGAAATGGAAATAAAAGTAAAGTCCTATTCTCCAGTCAACAAAAGAAGAACATTGAGCAGAACTTGAAAGAAACACACATGAAACATTCTAGGCATTCATTTAATTATTAACTCAGTGTGAGTTAGAGATGCAATTGCCAAAAAAACCTGATATGACCTTAGATTCGATTTTTAGTAAGCATATTTCCAGGGCAAAGAGGATGACAGCTGCTCTTACTCTAGACTGAGCCCAACCACAGCCGTGCTTGACATGTCGCATTACGTTTTGAGAGCCACACTCTAACTGGAGCAGAAGCAAAGTGAGTTGAGAGTAGAGCATCCAGGATTATAAGAGCACTGAGGAGCACCTTGAAGGAGATGAGAATGTTTAGCCTGTGGGAAATAAGATGTAATGGAGAACTGAGAACTGTCTTGAGTATTTGAAGGCTGCCATGGGGAAATGGAGTATAGGCGTAGGGCAGAACAGGGCAAAAAGAGTGGAAGACACAGGTGTATAAACCTTGTCTCAATTTAAGTAAGAATTCTATAATAACTATGGCTGAGATGCCCAGCAGGTAACAGGTTGTCCCTGAATTGGCAAAGGCCTATTCCAGCTTGCCATGAGCGCTGAGGTATCCCTCCCTAAATGCAGTGGGGCTGCATGATCATGGTGCCTGGTCTCTCTGAAAGGCCACAGTTCTTCGTACCCCCTAATCCCAGATCTGAATTACACAGAAGTGGCCCAAACCGTAATTGACTACAGTACGTATTCTTAGGAATACATCAGAGGGTCCATTTGCCTTCTGGAAATGGAATGAAACATCAGTTTAACTTTTACAATAAGCCATTTAATCCAGCCCCTAATAAGCCACTTCTTGTTGTGTTAGTTGGCATTCGCATTGCCACTGCTTAAGCTGGAGAAGTGCTGGTAGTTTTCTTGTCCATCATTTGCTCAGAAACCAGAACAGCTGCTACGATGGCTAAAATAAGCTAAAATCCCTTAAGACATGAATTGTGATCACAGATTTTTTTAACGCATTTTTTTGTTGTTCATTTAATTGAGGTCCAAGACTACAACAGATTTTTGCTTTCAAATTATGCAATTAAAATGTGGAATATACCTAGAGGGGCACACAGATGAATGGAGCTACAAAATCAGGTCTGCTCATATGGAACTTTTATTTCCTAATTTCAGTTTGTAATTACTACGAGTAATGAATATTTTATTCTAAATGTTTTAGCAACCTTTCTGTTTCATTCCTTCTAGTCCATTCACAATACAATATTTACATTTTTGCAGTGGATGACATATCAATTTTGCCACCTTGGTCTTTGACAGAAATATCAGAGACCATGAATAACCTGGGCATTATATCAAAATTCTATTAAAGGAAGCCAGCCCCGTGGCTAAGTGGTTAAGTTTGCATGCTCCGCTTCAGCAACCCAGGGTTTTGCCTGTTCGGATCCTGGGTGCAGACCTAGCACCACTCATCAAGCCATGCTGAGGCGGCATCCCACATAGCAGAGCCAGAAGGACCTACAAACTAGAATATACAACTATGTACTGGGGGTCTTTGGGGAGAAGAAGAAGAAAAAAATAGAAGTTTGGCAACAGATGTTAGCTCAGGGCCAATCTTTAAAAAAAAAATTCTATTAGAATGATAGGTTTCATGAATTTAAAAGATACATTGAAAGTTTACTTGATGCTATCACCTGAGATTTACCTTGAAAGGAAGAAGAAACTTGAACTTAACGCCACTGCTCACCAATGCAGTCACTCTCTTCTGTTTGTATTTTTCTCCATCCTTTACTTCTCCCCTTTCTGTCCCCTCCTGATTTCTAGTCAATCAGTATTTGACATTATATTCTTCAACTGATATTTCTAACCAACTAAAATTCAAACTCATATGCTAATTCCTACTATGAAGGATTTCAAAATAAAAATTGGAACAGGAAAAGTAGTTTTCATCTTCTGCTTAACAACTCTCTTTTTATTAAAATGAGTATCTAGAATTTGAATACCAAATGTTTTTTCTAGGACCACTTAGTGAGTTGGTGAAAAAAAAGACAATACTCAGTAGAAAAGCTGAGAGAATACAGGAAAGGGAAATGTAGGAAGAGGAGCTTAAAAAAGGAAAAAATTGGGTCAGAGGAAAAAAATCTTGAAAATTATATATAAGGAAGATGTTTTTAAAAGGAGGGTTATAAAAGACCAGGTAGACAAGTTTATTTTTTCAGTAATAAAAAAGGGGACTAGGAATGCATATTTTTTAAAGATTTAAAATGTATAATTAGTAATTCTCAAAGCAAAAACAGTGCCAAAATTTAGCATGTGCTCAATGAGAACTTTGCTTAATTAAAATGAGTTGTCTACAGAGAATGTATGGTCTCACTGAAAATGCAGAATGTAGGAAGGAACATTATACACATTCAATTCAGCAATAATGAAGTGATTTTGAAAACTTGTACAGCCCGCATGACCCCCCTACCCACAATTCCAACTTACTGTAACTGGACTAAAGTCTGCCATTTACATTCCAGTAATTTCTGTGACCTCTTGTGGATTTTAATTCCCTGTTTGCTTTTAGCTGGGTCCATTGCATTTGTTGCCCTGGACTATTTATTGAACTTGTAGTGTAGCTCTGTAACCACCGTATTTGAGACTTGAATATGTAATCCAAGGCAATCTCTGATCTTTAAAAACTAATAAAATTAATAGTATCTTTTTGCATCATGATTTAGAAATCATTTCACATAAAATCATATAAAGTAGTTTAAAAAGGCATTATTATCCGCTTCTCAAAATTGAGAAAGCTAAAGCTCAGAGAATTTTTTTTTATTGTGGTCATAATAGCTTATAACATTGTGAATTCTCAGTTGTACATTATTATTTGTCATACACCATGTAAGTGTGCCCCTTCACCACTTGTGCCCACCCTCCACCCTCCTTCCCCTGGCAACCACTAATTTGTTCTCTTTGTCACTTTGTTTATATTCCACGTATGAGTGAAATCATACAGTGTTTGTCTTTCTCTGTCAAGCTCAGAGAATTTTTAAAAGTTCATTTGGGGTCACTGAATAAGTAATTGTTACCAAACCAAGCTTGTTTTACCTGCCGCACTTGGCATGCTAATTACCAAGATGATGAGTTTGCAGCAGAGAAAGGGTTTATTCACAAGGCAGCTAAGCAAGGAGACGGGAGAACAAGTCTCAAAACCACCTCCCTGAAAATGGGGAGTAGGGATATTTATGGGATAAGGGGGCAGAGTGGTCTGCAGTGTGGGAGTAGATGATTGGAGGTAAGGAGAAAGGAGGTAATAGATGATCTGTGCAAACATAGTCAAGCTTCATGGCTCTTCATAGGAATCATGTTCACAAAATGGTCACATTAGCGTGATCTGAGGGTGGAGTTTTCAGCCCCCCAACATCAAAAGGTCACCTATCGGTCATTCCCGCAAGCCCAGTTGATGAGTTGCTGGTCTCAACTGCCTAAACTGGACAAGGGATCGACTCTCAGTTCTTGAAAAACTTAAACACCCGTTACCATGGTGACCCAAGAGTCAAGAGATGTTATCTGTAGGGTGGGCTTTAGCAATGCATTGTCTAACTACTTTTGCAAACAGACAACTAACTGAGTATAGTTAAAGCAAGTTGGCTTCCGCTATCATAAAGAAGGCCAGACTGTTTATTTCCTACAGTGCAAAGCTGAGAAACATATCTATAGCTTGTCTTAGAGTGAACTGCTCAGATTGAGTCACTGAGGCTATGTGAAAGGATAGGCTCTCCTGGTGGGATGCAGACTGGCCCCTGCACTGATCCTTTCTTGAGTTCCTACAGGCAGTTATGATTCTCAGCACCATCCTCCCCTGATTAGGATGCATTTGGCCTTGGTCTTTTGAATGATCACAAAGATTGAATGACGCCATTGGCATTTAATGCTGAGGGGCAAGGGACAATCATTGTCTAGGAGAGTGACCAGTGCCCACAATGAAGAGATCTCCAACCCAAACGTGGGCAATACCTCTGTTGAAAAGCACTTTGAGGGTTCATTACTAATAGTGAGTTAGTATTACGATTGTTTACAGCTTGGCACTCATCACCTAAAATTGATAATTGTCAGAATTTATCAAGAACTTGACCCTTGGGCAGCACTCAGAAGCCTCCTGCAAATGCGTACACAACATTGATGTTTCCTCAGTTTTCAGAAAGAACATGTTATCAGTGCCTCAACAGTATAGTTTTAAATTGGTCAGGGTTTTCGACTGATGCTATTCCTTGTTACACATTGCTGTTAGTTTTAATTCATCACTATCTATTTCATTTACTATGGTCTGTTTAGTTAACCCTGAAGTGTTTAGTGATCCCTACTTTTAGGAACAATATTTTTGACCTATAACTTACAGTAACTATACTTTAAAACATGTTCTATATGGTGATTCACAGATGGATTTTTCACGCAGCTATTGCTAATGTAGGTATATTCACAAACTCCCCCTCAGAAATTAGTATGGTATACTACAGCATAGCATTTATAGTATAGAATGGTATAGTTATACTGTAGTGAAGTATATTAACAGTATAGTATGGTAATACTATAGAATAGTACAATATCGTATAGCAATAGTATTGTACAATATGATATGATATAATATCGTTGTTACCAAGATTTGTTTTGGAAAGTGGAAACAGGTAACTTAGATAAATTATGAGGTCATTTTTCCTACCAAGAGGGTTGCCTACTAAAGTCAGTAAAAAAAAAAAGAAAGAAAGAAAAAACAATTGAGAGCCATTGAGTTATCATGCAGTATAACCTGAGCACGTCTTGGGAGTGTAGACTTCTTACTCAGAACGCTTGCATGAACAAGGAGAGTGAGTCCTCGTCGCAGTTACCGTCCTGAGGGGAGCCCTCCGGGCTGCTGTAACGCAGCTCTTCGAGCTTGTGTATTTCTAATGAAGTGTTTTGAGACCCCGACAGAGATAGTATTATTTTTTGTTTTAATATCAACTGGTACTTTTGTCTACAAGGGAAAATGTTTCGTCCATAATATTTATCACCTTGTCTCTGGTTTTGCTGTTGAAAACTACCTGACTCGCTCTACTTTTTTCTTTTCAACACTTTTTATTAAGAAACTATTAGGAAGGAAACGCTAATACTAAATTGCAGAATTATAAAAGGGAAGCTTGTCCAGCTAAATTTTAAGATACTCTGAGGGACAAAGAAAGAAAGCCACTGATGCCAGGTAAGAAAAATGTGTGACAATGGAAGTACACAATGTGATTTAGTTGGCTGGCTACTGTGTAGGAGAATAAATTCTATAATCTTGCCAAAACCTGAGGGAAATGTGAATTGAATAGCAATAAATAACTTTATTGGAAAGAGTTGAATGTGATATATTGTATCGTCCAGCCTTTATACAGAAAAATTTCCCATTGATTACAGCATCAGACCCAAAGCGGACTGAAGACGAGGTAATTTTTAATATAGTTCATGGTGTCCCTTCTGCTCCTATGCCCCAGCCTTCTCAAACTTTGAGTTGGAAGGTCAGGTGGAGCTATGCATGCAACTCCAACCTTTTCAGCCTCTTTTAGGATTAAATAAACTTTATAGGTAATGTTTTATTCTATGCATTTTCATTAATATTCTTTCACTGTTTAGAATCAGTCTTATATGTTTATTAATATTGTATATTTAATAACATCTTAATTACTCTTACTTAACATGTTTTCAAGTTACAAACACTTTAGTACCTCATCTTATTTAGCCCTCATAATACAGCTGTGTGATAAGAGAGGCTATTATTTTTCCTGTGTTATAGTTGAGGACATTTCAGACTTAGAATGGTTATGTGACTTGCTCAATCATATGTAGCAAGTAGGTGGCCAATCTGGGGCTAGATATCAGAGTTTCTGCATCTCAATATTTAGTTAATAAGAATTTTGTCATATGAGTTATTGCAATTTACTATGACAGTTTTCATTTCTGCAGAAATGTCTAGTTCTATCATATTTTTATTAATGATATTGATGAAAATAATCCATAACCAATCTATAAATGAAAATTTGGGTGAGTTTATTCTGAGCTAAAATGTGAGGACCATGCCCTGGGGCATTTCTTCCCGAAGGGAGAAAGAGAACCAAAGAAGTGGGATGTACAGAGTGGTTATATACCCCCAAAGAGGATGTTTCACATATGATTGAAATGTCCTTTTTATAATAGTCGTGAGACTGTTCTATCGGCACAGCAATTGATGGGCACAGCAGGTAGCTCTGCTGTCTTGGTGAACACAGCAAGGTGGCAGGTCTGTTGTCTCAAGCTGGGTGGTCACAGGTGAGCTGGGTGGTCAAAGGTGAGCTCAGCAATCAGTTCCTAGCCTAGGAAGTGATGCTTATCCCTAAGGAAATGCCAATGTGGGGGGAAGTTGCACCTTTATCTTAAGGGCATTTGTTCTTGCCATAGGAAATGTTTAAAGCAGATATACAATGCATGCTCAATGGCCATGTCAGGCTCTTTTGGAAAAAACAAAGTCAGCTCGAATTAGGTTTACACCAAATGGCTTCCTCATGTACTCCAATATATCCTATTGCTCGCCATTTCTACTTGTCCTGAGCAACATTGTAGACTATTAAAATGCAATTTTCTTGCTTCATTCTGTTAGTCACTCCTTTGCTAAAAATTTTGGAGTATCTGCTTTGTGCATCAGGAGGAAAAAAGAAAAACAGATATAAGAAACTGTCCTCAAGGAGTCCACAGTCCAGAAAAGAAAACAGATAGACATATATGCTCACTACAGTACCACAACCATTTGTGATTGAATACAAAATCTATTTGGTCTTTGTTCCCCCTCCCCCTCATTCTGGCACAAAGTTCTTAAAACCTCGGAAGGTCCTGAGTGATAGGAATGTCTCATTGTATGCTACTGATATGACTCATGGGGGAAGGAGAGCCTAGGAAAGCCAACCACATGATTAGAGGGTTAGAACTTTCAGTCCCACCCCTCAGTGTCCAGGGAGGGGAGAGGGGCTGGAGATTGAGGTCAGTCACCAATGACCAATGATTTAATCAATTATGCCTGTATATGAAACTTTAACTAAAAACTCTGAAACAATGAGGTGAAGAGAGCTTCTGGGTTGGTGAACAGTCATGTGCTGGGAGGGTGGCACAACAGAAGAGGGCATGGAAGCTCTGCACCCCACTCCCACCCCCATACCTCACCCTATGCATCTCTTCCATTTGGTTGTTCCTAAGTTGTATCCTTTATAATAAACCAGTCATCAAAAGTACAGCATTTGCCTGAGTTCTGTGAGTCATTCTAGCAAATACTGAACCTGCAATGAGGGACCCTTGAATTTGTAACCAAGTCAGACAGAAATGTGGGTAGCCTAGGGACCTGGGACTTGAGACTAGCATCTGAAGCGAGGGCAATCTCATGAGACTGAGCCCGTAATTTGGGGGATCTGTGCTAACTCCAGGTAGTTAGTGTCAAAGTTGAATTGAATTCTAGGACACCCATTGATGTCAGAGAATTGGAGAATTGGTTATTGTTTGTCAAAATCAAACACTAGCACTCACCATGCCCTCTACAAAATTTCCTGAATGTGGCTCAAAACATGAGGCGTGTACATGGCCAGTGTGGTACTCTCTAAATCACTTTGCATTTCTGTTTCCACCAGTTGTGTTATGTACTTATCCATAACTTATAGTGTTTGCCCCCCTCAAACTGTTTGTGCTAATAGTATTCTGTGTAGTTGTGTATTTTTCCCCCCCGAGGAAGATTAGCCCTGAGGTAACATCTACCAATACTCCTCTTTTTGCTGATGAAGACTGGCCCTGAGCTAACATCCATGCCCATCTTCCTCTACTTTATATGTGGGATGCCTGCCACAGCATGGCTTGCCAAGCAGTGCCATGTCCGCACCCGGGATCCGAACCAGCGAACCCCAGGCCGCCAAAGCAGAACGTGCGAACTTAACTGCTGCACCACTGGGCCAGCCCCTAGTTATGTATTTTAATTGAATATTTAGCAACCTTAGGAATACAGTTGTGAAATTCAAGAATCTTTTCTATGAAAACTTAGTTGAATTCTTTGGAAAGACTCAATAAAGAGAAGTTGCAAAAAATTCTATCAAAGTGGGCATGGAAAAAACTAAAAGACTGAAGAAAAAATTTAAATCTAGAAAGATTAAAAATAAAAGGTAGCCTTCCCTAGAATATGAAATTACCCAAGAAATTACTTCAGAATATACTTACAGAATCATTTTTTAAAAACGAATTGTGTAAATCTGAATTCTAATACAAAACCTTTCAATTTAAAAAATAAACTAGAGTCTCCACTCAAAATTTTTCGTAAGTATCTTTAAGGTTTTACTTTAAAGAAATGAAACTGGAATTTGAAGATGATGAAATACGGGTTGTAACTTAGCAAGAAAGAAAATAAGGAACACCAATCACCAGACCCCCACTCAGAAAAAGGTCTTGGTTCTCCCTCAAAAGATGATTCGTATGTTTTAAGTTAAAATGAAATGAATAAAGCGTGTATTAATTGTCAAATTCCCACCTCGCCAGCTTTTCCAATGAACCAACCATCAATTCTGATTACAAAATGAAAGACTCAACCATACCTCAACTCTTTCTTCTGTTTTTGGTTAAAAAATTGGAGTTATCACCTGTGTGCCTAGAAGGTAATGTCAAACTTTAAATTATTTGCAACACCATTTTGTCCGTAGGGATTTATGACCCCAGTTTTCATTTAGGAAGAGTTAATCAAGCTCCTACTCAGTATATTACTCTCAGATTGACTTTGGAAGAAAAGCATAGCCCTCAAGCTTTTTCTTCCCTTTTCTTTCCTAAGATAATTTTTAAAAGAGTAGAGCTGTCTGGATCTACCAGAGTCAGCTTCATTACCCTGCCTCCTTCCGGCACTACCCTGCCAGCTTCTCCTCCCTGTGCTAGACTGTTCATAAATGTACTCTAGGCTTATGATTTCCTGGGAGAGGATTTTGTGACCTTGCTCATTAACCTACAAATGAGCCTGACAACCAGCCTATTGGGATTTTTTTTTTTCCATGCATCAGATCTTAGTCTCACCTGCTGCTGGTTTCAAACTCCATTTGTTTAATTTGTTCAAATATTCGTTGACTACCTTCTCGTATGGCAGGAACTCTGTAGGCACTTAGGATACAAAGATGCCTACCTTCAGGGTGCGCATATTTTAGAGGGGGGAGAGCATCAAAAAATAGCAATAAACACAAAAGATAAGTAAATTGTCTAGTATATTAGAAGGAAATAAGTACTATGGGGGGAGAGCAGCAGGGAAAGGGGGATCAGGAGCTCCAAGGATTGGGGAATGGGTTGCAAATTTAAGTAAGGTGGTCAAGGTAGCCTCATTGAGAAGGTGACATTTGGGCAAAGAGTTGAAAAAGTTGAGGATGTGGCCATATGGGAGAATATTCCAGGCAGAGGGAACAGTGATTGCAGAGACTCTCAGGTGGGAGGTACCTAACATGTTTGAACACCAATGAAGAGAGTGCACCTGCATGAGGTCAGAGGTAACTGCTGAAACGACCAGTCTGGCTGCCGTGCTCAGAATGAGTGGGCAGGGGAGAGACCAGTGGTAAAAGCAGAGAGACTAGCAGAAGACTGTTGGAATAACCAGGCAAAAGACGATGATACCTCTCTCCTGAGTGATGGCAGTAGAGGTAGTGAGAAGTGGCCAGTTCGGGATATATTTAGAAAGTAGAGCCAACAAGATTTCCTATTATAGTTGAAAGAGAGGGGTCAAAGATGACCCCAAGCTTTTTTTGGCCTGACACCTAGAAGAATGGAGTTGCCATCAACTAAGACAGAGGAAGATATTTTGAGAAGCAACGTTGTGGGGAAAGATCAGATTTAGTACTGGACACGTTGAGTTGAGATTTTTATTAGACATTTAAGTGGAAATGTCGAGTCACCAATTGCATTTATATACGAGTCTAAAGTTTGGAAGAAGAGTCATCAGCATATAGATTGCTCTGCTCTTAGAGGAGGAAAACATCAGGAAGCCTTTCTCAACTGGAGTTTCACAAGAGAATTAAGCCCTCGTGTACTGAAGATCTCCTGTATGTAATAAACTAAGTTCTCTTCTGTGTTCTAGCATGGTATTATTGGTTGTGTAGCATCCTTGAAAGAATTGAGAAATCGTTTTTTTGTGTTCTGTGAGGAAGCCCAGATGAGAATGACTGCTTAGATACCTAAGGAAACTTAAGTTTTGTCTCTTTTTCGGGCAAACTTTCTTAATACTCGTTCTTAAGGTAATTGGGATCTTAAGCTATTTGGAGTCATTTTATAAAACCTTAAATGGAATACCATAAACCAGTGTTTCCCAAAATGAGCACAATTTTAATAGGTGTTCTCAAAAGGAGGATGGAGGGGTGATGGCTCAGATATGTATGGTATTGGGGAAAAAATAATTAAAGCAAAATCTTCTACCAACCCAGAAATCCTCTCCACAAAGGTAGTAGAAAAAGAAAACTTTTATTGTTGAATAAGCGTTAAACCAAAATGTGATGTGCATACAAGCAAGCCACTAAGAAATTACAAAGACAGAAGGAATCACACCCCCATTTTCTAGCCAAGCAGATACAACCCATTACATACTTGGTAGTTGGAGTGACTTTCTGTGTTAGCTTATTGGCTTTATCCAGAGGAGACGCATACCTCATGTCTTTACGACAGGAGATGGCTTTGCAAATTGGAGCAATGCACCCACTGAAGTTGCTCTTGCCCTCCCAAAGAAACTGGGAGATGGGGTGCTGTCTTCCCTGATATTTGCTTTTTAAAAAGAGGGCTCCCAGGTCCTTGAGAAGCTGATAAAGCTGAGTCATAAGGCTGACAAAAGACCTATCTAGTTCTCAAAAGGAGCTATATACATTTTAAAGAGGGGAGAAAGTATTTAGAATTATACATTTTCTAAAGTAAATGCTCTAAGAAAAAAGAGGAGAGAGAAGGCTCGTCCCTAATTTTTAACAGGGGGAATTAAGCCTCTTGTTTTTCCTTTTTATTTGTGCTTATAATGGTGAGCTCTGGGTGTAAAATGAAGATAAACATTTCTTTACTATAGGACTTCTCAGGGCTTTTAATTCGCTTTGTGTGACTTACAAAATTCCAAGGGAGAAATATGTTTTGCAACACTTCTCAAATATATTTGGTCATAGAACTTTTTTTTAATAAAGTATCTCATAGGACCAATAGTCCACAAATTCACACACTAGAAAATGCCGTGCTATCCTACACAGACCTGACCAATTCCAGAAAGAGTGGGTGCATTTATTTTGTTTTAATTACCTTATCCTGCACCTGCATCCTTTATGGCCATAGTCACGAAAACTTGTCATTTTTGCCCTTCTATTTTTAGTTTGTTGCTGTTTTCCCATATTTATTTTGGTGTGTGATATGTTGCTCTTTTCCCCTATTAATTTTTGTGCATGATATGCTATTTTTGTTCCTATTTATGTTTGGCTAAAATATAAACATTCTATATGCCTATTTTATCCCTTTGGTAGTAATGGCCTGAATATTTCCTAATTTTATTATTTTCACTGTCGCCACTATTCCCTCAGTTCGACCCCTGGACAGTTGCCCAGTGTCTTGGAAGCACCTAGGTGTCTATTTGAAATTACGTGATCTTTCAAGTCTGTAAAATGTTTGTTATTCTGAAAGCAACCCTAAGCACTAAACCTGGGTAGCCGCTTCTGGGGAATGGAGATGGGGGTATATATGGCGTAGACTGGGGTTTGGCTGTCTTCAGGCATAGGCCAGCATGAGAAATGTTGATACAAAATGACCAATAACCATTCTATAAATAAGAGAGATAAGGTGAGTTTTTCTTGAACCAAACAGGATTATAACTGGGGAAAGCAGCTTCCACAAAGGAAGAAAGCATTCTGCAGAAGCATGGTTTTCAGTCCAGTCTTCTACCTTTTCAGAACAAAGATCACACATTAAACAGGATACATATTCATCAAAGTTTCGAAGAGGTATTCAGCTGCAAATTAGCAGGTCAACATGACCGTGATGTCCAGGAAAGAAAACTTATCTTCAGGAGTACTAATAGGGGGGTTACGGATACCGGTAGGAGGGGAAGTCTGCATTCTTATCTTCAGAGAGTGCATTCCTTACTTTAATGATTAAAGCAGATGTACAATGTATGTTTGATAGGCCATAATCAGGCTTCTTTAGTTCAAGCCAATCAGTTTTGAACCAGAATAGCTACCCCTTTACCTCAATATGTGAAAATCTCTTGTCAGAATTAGGTAGACAACCCATAATTATCTTATAATGCATTTATTTTCTTTAAAACAAAAACTTGTACTAAGTAGTAGACATTTTCATTAATCTCTAATTTCTACTAAATTTCTTTCTAAATCCACATGATATATAAAGCAAAGTCCACAGTAAGTATAGAACGCTCCATCATTTCTTTAATTTACTTAATTGTGCATTAATTTCGTGCACTTACAGAGCTGTCCCAGAATTTCTTCACACAACCTGACCGATCACTTCCTGTAGCAGCCCTGCTGGTGTGTGGGAAAGAAAGATGGTGCTAATTGCCCCTTAAACCCACCCCTACCTTTCTCCATTAACTCTGATTGTTCCCTGGAAGAGAGAAGTCACTTCTCATTTCAACCAAAAAGAGCTGGTTCTTGGCCAGTTGGTTGGAGCCCTGGGGCTTCCTGCTGTCTCCTCCTGCCATTAAAATTATCTTATCTTTAAGAGGCAATGCCCACTGAAAAAAGAACCTTATACTTTTATTTCTTTGCCCTTCAAAAGAACTTTTTCCTCAATTAGTCCTGTCCCCACCTCTTGTTTAGTTTCTTTTTCATTTACAAATTTTCCAAAAATTTAGTCTGTCCTTCCTAATGCTACCAATCCTCTCCTTTAAAAACAGAAAAAAGAAGTCTTTCAAAATGACATTAAATAAGAAACTTCAAAAAATGCTCATATAGTAGCTTAGTGTCACCACACACACTAAAATCCGTATCTGGTCACTGTCACTTTAGAGACTGATACTCAGCTCCCGTGGAATCTGGCTTCTCTTTTTGCGGAGCCCCAACCCAGCTAAAAAGTGCTTGGAATGATGCTAGTAATTGTGTTTTAGGCCAAGAAGGGAGGAAATTTTCACAAGGGCTGTTCTTCCATTCTTTGGATTTGTCATTGGAATTTGGGCAATACATTTTCTATTTTCCATTTTAAAGTGAAGCATAAATACAAAGAAATTAAAGAAGTTAAAAGGATGTAAAGTCTCACTCTCTCACAGAAGCCCCACTCACTGGAGGGACAGATTGGGAAAGATCTTTATACCCCTTTGCACACCCTGCCTCCACCCCAACCCACGGGTAGAACATAGGAGATCCTAAGAACAAATTGGCCAAACCAAACCAGAGAACGTAGGCCCTAATACTAATCTCCCTGATTTAATATGGATCTCACCAACTAAACTTCACCCTTATCCTGCCCGAGGACACATACCTGGAAACTCTATGCCTTCAGTATTCTAACCAATTGCATTTTTATTAACAAATGATGTAAGCAGTTATGCCCCACAGTGTGGTTTCTCTCCTCTCAGCATAGGCCAGAGGCCACCCACCCACAGCATTATATAACAGACAGAATCCTGGCCCTGGACACAGATGTGTTTTGTTTGGCTATACAATGCTTTAAATTTTTTAAAATTTGCATGCCTTGATTGGGGCAGGCATTCTCCAAGCCTGACCCCACTATTCCCCGTTGGCTTAACAACAACTGAATTCACACGTTGACCTGCTTTGTGACGTGGTTGCTGGTTCTGGTCTGCCTGTAGCTCCTCAGTTTGACACCTACTCATATTCAATCCCATTTTCCCTAGTTTACAGAATTTCTTTGCCTTTGGCTGCTACTTACGCCCATCAGAATGATTCTTTCCCCTTGCTTAGATGGCCTGATCTAAGAAACTGGAAAAGAAGTCAACTGCAGAACTTGGTCTGTTCTGCTGAATTTCAGCTCTGGAGAAACAGGTTCATCTAACCCTGTTAAGGCCATTCAAACAGCTGTTCGTTAGTGGTTCTCTGGACTTAATGACTTAAAACTCGCACAAGGAAAGTGCTGGGCTATGGAATCTAAATGTAAAGACCGTATATCCTGCTAATTTTCCTTGTATCTTTCAATGGTGTCTGGTGAAGTGATCGTAATCATTTAATATCATTCAGCTAAAAAGAGCCGGCTTTTAAAAACTGAATGTATTCCTGTCTTTCTTCCATTCAAATGCCCAAACTTAGTCAATGTAACGGTAAGATGTCTAAGTCAAATTCAATTAAAATTAGAGAGTTGATTTCTGAGTTATCCAGCTCAAATGAGAACTTCTCAATATGATTCATGTCCCCCAAAAAGATAAACCTTATATGTCTTAACAAATACATTTCTCCTTCTAAAGTATGTACATAAGATATCTAGTGATATAATGAGCCTCTTGCACTTATTTTTTGCCCATTCGTCGACTGACATCGTAATTTAGGAGATCTGAGTGCCGCATGGGCCGTGAAACAGCTATTCAGACACCTCTCAGAACATCAGGGTTGGGAAGCTGCCCTCCAGGAATAGCTTTCTGATTTATAGAAGAGAGTACCTGTCTACAGGGATCCATAAGCATAATCTAATATCGCTTACTGTTACTGTGAAGACACGTGTGGAGGAAATTTCACCCTTAATAGTGATATTGATTACTTAAGAATTAGTTGTCTCTTTGGAGTGATAATGATGATAGTTAACATTTACTGAGTGCTTATTATGTGCCAGGCACTACACAAAAGGCTTCACAATGCTCTTTCATTTAACCCTCAAAAACTCTACAGGTTAGCTACTTTTTTGTCTACTATGTAGATAAGGAAATTATGGCACAGAGAGGTTAATAAGGATCTTGTCCGAGGTCAGCGCCAGGGTTCAAATCAGGCAGAATGATGCCAGAGTTTACCTTCTTAACCTCCAGGTGAGGTTACTTCCTGTACGTGCTTGTACCACAGCCATCGACGTCCCCCAACACACCAAGCTCTTTGTGTTCCACAAGGTTTTTCCTTTACCAGTAGCTTTGTTCATTAGGTCTATCTTGTGAGTTGCTATTTATCCTTCAAAATATGATTCATATATCACCTCATCTATGAGGACTTCCCTGACTTTTCCAAGGAGAGTTATAGTTTTCCTTTCTCCAAGCTTCCATGACTGACTCCCTCTCTCTCTCTCTCGTTTAGCCTTTACCATATTAAACAGTCATCACTTGTTTATATGTCTGTTCCTCCACTGAAGCTGATTACATCAGGAAGCAGGTAGCTTTGATCTCCAGTGTCCTGCACACCAGTGACTAATCGGGGCCTGCTGATTTAATGTGTTCCGTGAATGGGCAAACACAGCATAAGCCTCTTCCTCCTGTTCCAGAAAGACTGCTATGATGTTAGCCTGATAGAAGCTAACAAAATAAGAAAAAAAAAAACCAGACACCTCCACGCTGCTATCAAGTGAAATTTAAAAAAAAAAAAAGAGAGAGAGAGAGAGAAACAACTTAGAGTATAATAGCCTTCTGTGGAAACTATGGAGAAAAACAATAAAATTATATTCTGCAGCATAGAACGAGTGATATAACTTCTTTAAGAGAATTGTGGTAGCATATGTTTATTGACATCGCAGTGATTTATTTCTCTTTGCTTTATAACCCTAGGGTAAAAGTCATGACCCTAGGACCAATAGTCCCGAAATTATGTAACTCTGAGGTCTCTAGCTGGCGACTCTGTGGTGCTCCCTCTGAGACCGCAGGCAGTCTGCTAAATTTTCAAAAACGGAATTCACCCTTGCTCCTGGGTGTGGCTTTTTAATTAACAATTTAGAATTATAAGACAGGCTCTTGTCTTCAAGTTTAATTTTGAATTTATCACTTCCTCAAAAAACTCTAGCTGAAAGAAGTGATTTTTTAAAAAAAAAAAAACTAGGTCCAAAAAGTGAAATGTACCTTAGATAGATTCTAGCCTTATTTTCTTGCCACTTAACAGTGTGGTGTTGGGCAAGATATTAACCTCTCTGAGAGATAGTTCTCTCGTCTGTAAAATGGCATAATAATTGATGTCTATCTCTTAAGGTAATTAGGAGGGTTAAATGAGTTTACGTATATAAAGTGCTTGGGAACAGTGTCGGGCACGTGGTAAGCACCTATTTGCAATCATCATCAAATCTTTAGAAATCCATGTGCATACATTGGATCTCAACAAAAGTTCCTTCAAAGCTTGTTATGCTACTGTGCCCTCTACTTACTGAAGGTGATACAAAAATAACCCTGTGAAAAACCTTTCTCCAAGTTTTAAAACCCTTGTCCAAAATAATATCCATTATGTTATTGAATATTCATTATGTTCTTTCTTACATAAGGACTACATGACAAATTCCATTTTGAATTTAGTACCAGAAAAAATATTTTCTCTCTTGAAGAACAGCTAACTGTTTTATAAGATATTGAAAATTATTATATACCACTTTTCGCTTTGGGGAAGAATTTCCCAACAGAGTTCAAGGTTACACCCTTTGGAAGAATCTGAAATTTAAGTGCCTGTGTTGTCAAGATACATATGCTTTTATGGTCAACCAAATGAGAATAGTGTTAGACTTGGCTCACAAAAATTAAGGGGTCTAATCAGGAAGCTTGCCTCAAGAATGGGCCCTGGAACCTAGAGTGGAGGTGGGACAGGGGGGCCACAGTGGGCAGGGCCAACCTTTTCCTCGGAAAATAGTTCCCTCCACACACATCCCAGAGGGACTGTGAAGCGCCAGCTCTTGACACTGCAGAGCATTGAGTGAGTGGCGGTTGGGTGGCAGGGCTGTATGCTGAGGTTCTCCCTAGTGCTGTCACAATATTGAAGACGAAGTCGCTTTCATTTTGCCAGCATCCATTGTTTTATTTTCAAAGCCTAGACTGATTCTCATAGAATTTGCTTCTCATGTCATCTTTCTCTGCCCATAACACAACATTTATTTCAGCATAAATAAATACAGTTTGTAAGCCACCTGTTTAAATATCTCTCTAATAAAACAAGGAGCCTATTTTTATGTGGATAGCATGGTGTGTTCATAACCAATAAGGCAGGATTGACAATAATGATCAATTTTAAGTATATTTTCATTTTATAATAATTATTGCTTTGTGATTGAAAATAACCTTGGGAGAGGGAGCAGAAGAGAGAATACACAAGTACGTGGAATACACCTTTTGAAGGGCTTCTTTTAAGAGGGAAAAATGTCAGGTTATTTGCAATGGGATTCTTTTGTGAGGTCATGTTTTCCTTTGTCCCATATTTTCTATATTTAATCTTATTAGACCACCATTAAATCTGGACCAAGAGCATTTGTCAACAGTTGAAGTCATTTTCTCTTTGGCCACAGCTGCAGTTTGAGGTTATTCATGGTGACCCCATATTCAAAGGGCAGCAATAAAGTGACCTTCACCATCTAAGAATCTATTCAAACAACTAATATACATGTTAAGTGGAAACCAAGACAGATGGCAGTATCAGCCACATAGAAGTTCTTTGTCGCTGTTGGAGGCTGGTAGTCAGTTCTAGTCTAGATGATGCATTAGTTCCAACAAGATATCTTCACAATAGCGATGTTCTAAGAGACCAAAGAGCTCCAAACATGGTTTTATGTTAAGATGACAAAGAATATATAACATCTTATAATACTTGGAAATATCTGCATAGGACCAATCTAGAGAATTTGCCCAATAGGTGGAGCCTTTTTCACATGAGGAGGATGAAAAGAATTATACACCGCCATGATTCCTTCACTCAGTTAACAGATATTTATTAGGGACCTTCTAAGTGCCAAGGACTGCTCTGTCTGAAGAGGATGCTGGTGAGCAGCATAGTTATGGTGTATTAACTACCATCCAGACCCCTAATAAAATGACTGAAAAAGGATTCTTTTAAAGGCACACACTTGTAAGGACAAAAGCATGAGATAAGAGATCATAGCAACAAATCATTTAAGCTGGAAAGCAGATGTAGACATGGAAACTGACTTAGCAAACCCCAAAGTGCCGAATCCTACAACCAGCGGTGGGCGAAGTCCAGAAGCAATGCAGTTTCCACCAAAACACTCCCAAAAGGCTCAGGAAATGGCCTCAGTGTATATCTCTGGAATTGGGGAGTAAACATGAGCTTACTGATAAGGAGGTTGATTAAGAGGGACTCAATACTCTCCAGATCTCCTCACTCACCCATAGAGCTGAGAGACTAAAGTTTTATTCCATGACTAGAGCAAAACAGAGAGTGAGTGGACTTGGGAACCTCAGGTGGAAGAGAGAACAGGAGTACCACACTGAAAATAATGGATTTAAGTGAGAGTTTACATATGGAATGTTGAGATCAGCAGCCTTCTTCCTCACTGGACTCAAAGAGTCCTGGCAATCAGATTTCTCCAGGAAGGATATTCAAAGAGTCTTTGAGGAGTTTGATCAGTGCAGGAATGAAAAGCCAAAGGATATAAAGATCAGCAGTTCCTTAAGGAAACAGCCTAGCTGGGTCACCCTAGAGTAAAAAGAACAATTGACTCATTTCTTGCATGTTCACAGCTCTTTACTCATAAATGTGAGTAGACAACAATGGATCAACACGTTTAAGGAAGGCATCTAATTTCACGTACAGGCCAAAACCAGACAGTAATACCTTACAGGAAATAGAGACCGTATGAAGAGATGAAACAAGAAGACCGTGCTATCAAAGAGGCATGTTCAGGGGCTGGCCCCGTGGCCGAGTGGTTAAGTTCGCACGCTCCGCTGCAGGCGGCCCAGTGTTTCGTTGGTTCCAATCCTGGGCGCGGACATGGCACTGCTCATCAGACCACGCTGAGGCAGCGTCCCACATGCCACAACTAGAAGAACCCACAACGAAGAATACACAACTATGTACCGGGGGGGGGCTTTGGGGAGAAAAAGGAAAAAATAAAAAAAAAATCTTTAAAAAAAAAAAAAAAAAGAGGCATGTTCAGAGAACAAAAGAAAAAATATACCTGGACATTAAAATTATAAAAGCAGAAATGAAAAACTAAATAAAACGGTTGGAAGATAAAGTTAGGGCATTCTCCCAGCAAACAGGGCAAAACGATAAACAGATGGAAAATAGGAGAGAAGATTTTTAAAAATTAGTCTAACAATTCTAATTCTGTTTTTTTTTTTTTTTAAAGATTTTATTTTTTCCTTTTTCTCCCCAAAGCCCCCCGGTACATAGTTGTGTATTCTTCGTTGTGGGTTCCTCTAGTTGTGGCATGTGGGACGCTGCCTCAGCGTGGTCTGACGAGCAGTGCCATGTCCGCGCCCAGGATTCGAACCGACGAAACACTGGGCCGCCTGCAGCGGAGCGCGCGAACTTAACCACTCGGCCACGGGGCCAGCCCCTAACAATTCTAATTCTGAATAATAAGAGTCTCCCAGTGTAAGAAATTTTTTTTAAAAGTGGAGGTGAAAAAAGTCATCAGAGGAATAGTCTCAGAATTAAAGAACATGGACCATGGAGCATCCAGCACAGCAAATAAAAATAAAACATATTCAATAGAAAATTTTACAATACTGGGTAAAAAGAAAAATCCTAAGAAATTCCTGAACAAAAATACAGATTTCATAGATTGGATAAAGTACCAAAATAGGATCAGACTTCTCAACAGCGGTACTGCATAGAAGACAAGTGCCTTCAAAATTCAGAAGGAAAATTATTTCCAATCTAGAATCTACCCAGTAACACTATTGATTACTTATGAGGATATACATACTTTTAGATATACAAGATTCAGAAAATCCTGCCTTCCACGTGCCCTTTCTCAGGAAGCCCTTGGAGGATGCGCTTCACCAAAGAGAGAAACAAAGCGAGTAGAATATATAGGCTTTATGAAATCAGGAACCATAGGATACAATCCAAAAGAAAGCATTAGAAATCCCAGGATGACATCTTCGCAGCAACTAGTTTAGAATAGAACCAGGCAGAAGCCTCCAAGAGACTTCCTCAAAAGAGGGAAATTGATGGAATAGCTAATACAGTTAAACCATATTGAGAGATTTGCACTAGAAAAGGCTGAAAGACTTGCCCTACAGAAGGGCTAGAATTGAAATAGTGATAAACTATTGAAAACAAACTAAATAAGATAATTATTAACTTGGTGGGAGTGAGGATTTGTGCAAAAATGGATGCAATCATAGTACACTACATGACTCAGCTGCGAATGGCACTAAATGATAATAGTGCATTGATGACAGTCATAATAATCGCTACTGATCTAACTATTTTGGGAGAATGGGATGACAGAAAGTGTTTGTGTGTTAAGTATAGTGGGAGTGTGAAGGAGAACTAAAAACTTCTCTTCCCAAAGGGAAATCAATATTCAATGCCTAAAACTAAAAATTCAAGACAAAGTAACATAAGAATCATGTTTACAAAGATAGTCAAAAATGTCAAAATATTCAACCACGAGAATTGAAAGCAGTTATCTCTGGGGAGCTGAAAATGGTGTCGGAGTGGGCAAGGGAGCTGCTGTTTTCCCAAATAAGCACCATAGCAGTCTCTTTAAGATGTGTTCATTTGTTTTCTGGAAAAAATAAAGACCAAGTTAAAAAAAAAAAATACTAGCCTTGTCTTAGTTGTCTTGGAGTTTATACCCTAAAGGAGAGAGATGTGATACAGTTGCGTTGGTATGTAGCTAACTACCAGTTGTGCTAAATGCATTGATGGAAATTTCTTGTTTAATCTGATATAAACCCCTATGAAAAGAGACATGGTGTGGTGTAGCAGGGGATCAAGTAAATCCTACCCGAGAGAGGGACATGTTGACACCTTACAGGGTAGGTGCTATCTCCTGTGGTAAGCGTAAGACCATTATGAGTAATGCACTTCAGAGAAGAGTAAGGAACCATCAAATGTGGCTTCTGTTGGGCTTGAGTAACTAATTGCAGGATGCCACCTGGAGCATTCTGTTTAATAATGACAAGGTTAGCCACTGTGACCATGTGAAGAATAGTATTCACCCGGAATAACCTTACTATCTTCTCCGTTCATGGAGATTAATTCTATTGGCTCTAGTAATAGGAATAACCACCTGGAATCACAGACTGGGAGAACCTGTAAGGAGGCCACAGCTCATCTATTCTTATATCATCCTCTCCCTTTGCTGTCAGGAAAGCTCAGCAGGTTTAGTAGCCTGCCCAAAGTCTCAGAGATATTTAATGCCAGGGCCAAAGCAAGAACTCAGATCTCTAAGTTTCTTATCTAGAACTCTTCTCTACAATTATAGAGAAATATATCTCTTGGTCTTTTGGAGAAACTGCACTTAACTTAAACTAATTATCAAGGTGTTGCCCAACAAGAGAAAACTTTATTTTCTTTGTTAATGATGAAAGAAAATGTTGCAGAAAGTAATTACTCTTTCTACTTGAATTTTGTGTTATTGTCTAAATTTTTTACCTGATACCAGCTTAGGGATGATCAATCTCTTCTTTATAAAATAAAATTATATTTTATATTCGTAAGTAATTATGTGAAAACCTAGCAGTGATAACTTGTTACAGTATTTCCCAGAAATGCTTATAAATACTGCAATATATATGACTTGCACACATTCTCATTCTGTTTTAAATAATGGCTTTGCATTTACTGTGGTTGCTTATATTTTAATAGTCTTAATCAAATGTAAAAAAACCCATTATTATATGTTAAAATGTAATTATGCTAATGAAACATATAAAGAAAAGTCTTCTCTCCAGAGAAACTTTGCCGTTCAAGAAAGCGTGTGCCCATAACACATACAGACACACACACACACACACACACACACAATATCAGACTTCCTTGAATTCCCTTAAGAAAGAACATTCATGAGTCAGGAGATCTATTTTTGCCCCAAAAAGAAAACTCTCTTTTAAAATGTTCACACTCCTATACCGGGACTGACATTTTAGTCATGTCTACAATGATGAAATCTACAACAGCATTTTGAAATCTCGGTTGGTCATGATGCCATGTACTTCTAATCTGCAAGATTCACTGCCACCCCAATAGAAGCGCACTATGAGTCCAAAGACCAAGGCTATTTTTACTAAAGAGAGACTGTCACAGGCTTCATTTTTTTCCCTGAGGTAAGGAAGCTTTGTAATAAGTAGATCAGAATATGATATCTGATTCTAACATCCAGTTAGAAAATTCCAAGAAGTACTTAGGATATCCCAAGGATTAATTTAGAGTTGAATTGACCCTGTGGTCATTGTCCACTCAGAACAGGGATTCTCAGAGTTACATGTAGGAAAGTAGCACATAAATGCGATAACCACTGAAAGCTATATTAGGCCACATGATATCTATAAAGTTTTCCTAGGAATCAGGAGGTATCTATGATTTGGTAGACTTGGAAAAACAATAATTTTAAAATACGTATTTTATGAATTTCACCATGTTCTTCAGGTTGCACAGCTAGAGAGAGGGTTAGGACTCAGGCGTATGACCCCCGAGTCTGTGTTTTCCTCTGTAATGCTAACTCTGATCATGGGACAGCCAGAATGAACACTCTGGAAAGGTCAAGAAATCCCCAAGAGATTATCGTTGGAAGATTGCATCAGCAGAATGACTTGAGTTTGAACAGTTCTTCAAATCCAGTACATATTTGACCAAGATATGCATATTTAATCTCTAAATTACTAAGGCCAAATCATTACAAGAATCCAAAAGGTGACAAAAGAATTATTCCTGCAATGTCTCAAAAACAAAAAAACCAACAACCCAATTAAAAAATGGGCAAAAGATCTGAACAGGGATTTCTCCAAAGAAAATATACAGATGGCCAACAGGCACATGAAAAGATGTTCAACATCATTAACTATCAGGGAAATGCAAATCAAAACTACAATGAGTTATCACCTCACTCCAGTCAGAATGGCTATAATTAACAAGACAGGAAACAAGTGTTGGAGAGGATGCAGAGAAGGGAACTCTCATACACTGCTGGTGGGAGTGCACACTGGTGCAGCCACTATGGGAAACAGTATGGAATTTCCTCAGAAAATTAAGAATAGATCTGCTATATGATCCAATTATTCCATTGCTGGGTATTTATCCAAAGAACTTGAAAACACAAATGCATAAGGATACATGCACCCCTATGTTCATCACAGCCTTATTCACAATAGCCAAGACTTGGACACAACCTAAGTGCCCATCAAAGGACAAATGGATAAAGAACATGTGGTATATATACACAATGGAATACTACTCAGCCATAAGAAATTATGAAATTCAGCTATTTGTGACGACATGGATGGACCTTGAGGGTATTATACTAAGTGAAATAAGTCAGAGGGAGAAAGTCAAATACCGTATGATCTCACTCATAAGTAGAAGATAAAAACAACAGCAGACAAACACATAGAACAGAGATTGGACTAGTGGTTACCATAGGGGAATCGGGGAGGGAGGAGGGTGAAAAGGGTGATTAGGCACATTGTGTGGTGATGGATGGTAATTCACCTTTGGGTGGTGAACATGATGTAATCTACACAGAATTTGAAATATATTACCATGTACACCTGGAAGTTATATAATGTTCTAATCCAATGTTACTGCAATAAAAAATAAATAAAAAAGAAAGAAAGAAAGAAGAAAGAAAGAATTATTACTACAAGTATGATAGTGAATCATGTGATTAAAAGCAGAGAAATAGAGTGCATTTGGTTGTTACTGTCTCAGATAGTTTAGCTCAGAAGGACACCTGCTATGGACTGAATTGTGTCACCCCAAAATTCATATTGAGAAGCCCTACCCCCCAGTGTGACTGTATTTGGAGATAGGGCTCTTAGGAGGTAAAGTTAAATGAGGTCATTAGGGCTCCACGTCCTAGTCCAATGGGATTGGGGGCCATGTAAGAAGAAAAAGAGAGAGAGATCTCTCCACTTGCACACACCGAGGAAAGGCCATGTGAGTCCACAGTGAGAAGGCAGCCGTCTGCAAGCCAGAAGAGGGATCTCAGCAGAACCCAATATTTCCGCCTCTTGATCTCGGACTTTGAGTATCCAGAACTATGAGAAAATAAATTTCTATTGTTTAAACCATCCTATCTATGGTTTTTGTTATGGCAGCTCACACTGACTGAGACGACACCAGAAAGATGTACTGGGGAGATCGGAGTGTTGAAGCAAAGCTTGCATAAGGTGCAATACAGGATTCCAAGACCAGAGTTAGAGCAGAATTTGGATAAGACCGGGGATCAGAATACAAGACAAGACTGAGACTGTGGATGGAGCAGAGTCGTTGACTAACCAGGATCAAACCAGGGTTTCACAGAGAAGTAAGAGCTTAGACTTTGAACTTAAAGTAGGTTGTCTTTTTTCTCTACCTTCTACAAGTTTCAAGACTTTAAGTTACTCAACTGACTCATTCGAACTCTAGCACTTCACTGCTAGTCCTAAAATAGAGGTAATATTGCTTTTCTCTCATAGCCATTGTGAGGATTAAATGATTTGTGCTTGGCACAGTATCTGGCACATGCTAACATCTCAGAAGCCAAAGTCAGAGAACTTGGGGTGTGAACATTCGTTTGTTCATCCCCCAAATCTTTACTGCATCCTTATTGTCTGCCAGACAAGATTGTAGGTGCTAGAGATAGAGCAGCGAGCAAAACAGAAAAAGCAAATCTACCTTCATGGAGCTTACCTTCTAGAGAAAGTTAATGAGTGTCATGACAAGAACCTGGGGTTGGCAGGCTCCTGGGTCCCCAGCCACATCTCCCATCCAAAAAGGTCTTATTCTAGGCGGCTCATACAGTCCCTGGGAATGGCTAACTATATGAAAAAAGAGACAAAGCAAATGTATTCTGTCAAATAGCTTGTCACATATATGGTAAATATTGCTCATTTCTTTTTCAAAAATGCGTGAAGGACTCTCATTTGACATGGCATTTTGTAAAAAGCCACTCATCACCCTTACTCTCTAAAAACCAATCTTCTCCCTCATCTGTTCCCTTTAAAAAGGCAGGCTTTCTATAAAGACAGCTTTCTTAGCCTAAAAAGAAGTTCATCTTGAGCTGTCCATTGTCCCACAATGTTTTATTTGCTCTCGGGAACCATGTCCCTGAAAGATTTCAGCCTGACAAAAAGGACAACAGATTTTAAAACAAGTTGGGAAATTAAACCTTCACAATGACACGTTTCTGCAGGGGGCCCTTCCCATGGCCAGCTCCCTTTCTTAACATTTGTGAAAGTCTGTGTAGTATAATTCTGGTACATCCTAGCGTTGGGTGGGGGGGGGGGGTGGGGCGGAGCGAGGGGTGGGGTGCCTTCTTCCTTTTCCAGCCACCGTTTGTCTCTCCCTCTTGATTCAGAGGGCAGGCTAAAATGTGTGGACCCTTGCTGCATAAGTAATTGCAGAGTAGATTTTGTTTTGTCTGGTGGCCATTCATCGTGTTATTCGTTGCGTTTATCATTCTTCTGTCATTCATATGCAGGGCTGATTGGTGAATGGATTTGGTTATTTTCACATCTAAAAACCCGTTCTCCAAGACACATCTTTGCAGTAACAGCGCAGTGAAACAGGTTTTTCTTTTGTTGCTTTGGAAATGTGCCTTATTTTCCTTTCTTATTTTGAGGCAACCTGAGTTCTTGTAGATACAATCCAAGATGAAAACAGCTAAGGGAAGCCCTATCAGCTGCCTATCATGTGTACTTCAATAAAAGAAAAGAAAAACCAAGAGTAAGCGTTTTTGCAAAACTTCAATGAATACGCAATTGTGGTTAAAAAAATAGCAACCACTAGAAACAATACTGAAAGCAAATTGGACTTGTTCCGAATTTTTTTCATGTTTAAAAAAGTGTGGGATATTTTTTCTTCTTCCTTTATAAATGCATAAATATACCAGTTTTGCTCAGCTGCAGAAAAAATATTTTTATTTCAGTGAATTTCCATCTTTTTGTTTTATCATATAGTTCATGGAGAAGTATGGTGTTACAGAGTTGGTTGCTGTTAATGCACATTTATAAATTAAGAGTGCCAAATAAGTGTCACCTTTCAAATAGCAAATAAACTTTTACAAAGGGAAATTCTTCCTCTATAACTACAAGACCTCTCACAGGACTCAGTCCTTTGTTAGTAAGATAAATTCTAGAAATGGATTTCAGAGTAAAGACCTCAGTGTTTTGTTTTTATTTTTTTGAAACCAATAAGGGCTGACAAAGAGTGCTACAGTGTGCTGCCGTAGTTTAGAAATAAGTAACATTGAGAATGTTCTTTTTTGCCTTTTGTGGGTTGGGTATTGCTACCATTAGCCACACGACCATAGAAGAGGCTGCTTTACAAACAGCAGGATGCTTAGATTTGTTTGAGCCCCACCTGAATATTATCTACACTATTTAAAAATGTCAAAGCTTTAGGAATATTGGAGTGATTATACTGCTGTGTTGTTATGTTCCCACAGGTTTAAGTCTAAAGTACAGTGAATTTAAAAAAGAGGATATGTTTTTCCATTGCCAAGAGGCCTAGCTATTTCAAGTGTTATTCTTTTAGATGATAAATGTAAACACTATTTTGATGCATGCTTGCTTCCTTGAATCTGGATGTTAAAATGTACAATACTTCACATTCACACTACAGTAGAATTGCATTCTGGTTCTGAGGACAGGAGTGGGGGTGGAATAGGAAAATATAACATAACTTTCAAGCCCTGGTGAAAGGCCTACTTGGTTGTGAGGAAAATGCAGATGTGCACAGAGGACTGAAATGAGAAATGGTTAGGGAGTTTGTCACTAAATTGCAGAGCAGAAGAAGGCTTTTGAGCAGGATTCTCAGCTCTGGCTGCACAATAGAATCATCTTAGTGCATATCAATCCTTGGGAGTGACTAGCATATAAGTTAAGACCATAGAAAAGAATTGCTGTGTAGGACATAAAAATAGATTTATAACCCAGAGCCTTTCTCTGTGCTTTTTAAAAAACCTGTACATGTTCAATAATTATACCTTTCTTTGTTTTTTGGGAGTTGCGTGAGGTGAAGGTGTAGATTTTTTATTATTTACCCCAAGTAGGCATTCAGTAAAAGCTTTGTTCCAGTCTGACTCCATCTCCAGCTGCAACGTGTGGAGTTTAGTTGAATGATGTCTATACCTGGGAGTAGACGTGCGTGCATGTATCTATAACGCTCTGTGTGAATGAAACGCAAGACTAGTTCTTTCAGAAATGTTCTCTTGGTTCTGATTAAAGATAAAAATAAAAACTGGAAGTTTCTGCAAATGCTGCAAGTGACTTTTTCTTGCAATGTACCCATTTATATTTTCAATAGTGTTTGTTTGTCTTTCTTGAAAAAGCCCTGCATTCAAGGACCACATTGCAACCACAGATCATTTGTGTATAATGTGGTAGATGATAGACATTTGAAATTACTGCCATAGGTGTTTTCACGTTATGTCTGATGATCTGATAAAAAGCATATTGCCAGAAAAGAGTATGGAGAACTGAAATTCCTCAGAATCAGTTTGTAGCACCCTCTTGTAATGAGAATTGCTATAAAGAAGCATTTTGGAAAGAGGTAGGGATGGGGCAAACAGTCCTTAAGATGAAAATACAGTTCAGTAAAACAAATTTATTTCCTTGGTGGGGAGAATATACAGTGGGCTTTAATTTATTCATCATTATTATTGTCCTTGAAATTGTTTCTGCCAACATCCGCATGATGGTCCCAGGAAGCCCAGAAGAGAGCCAGTGAAAACAGCTCCATGTGTGTTCCTGGCAAACTATTTCAAAATAAGAAATAAGAGACAAATACTGAAGGCTTAAGACTAAAAATACAGAGAATCTCTTTTATACACGGTGGCCCATCACTGCCAGCATTATCTATAAAACCGATGGTAGCTGTGTTAAGTAATTTATGTGGGAATAAAAATTGTTTTTATATTGCTTTTGCTGTAGCAGATAGCATTCCATAAGCTCATCGTATTTTTAATCTTGACTTAAGAAAAGTACTGCTGTGGCAATTTTTGAAATGAGTTCCACTTCTCTGTTTGCAAGGAGCTCCTTCTCTTCCTTCTGGGTCCTTCCTCTCCTACCCACCCTCCCCCCACCCAACTCCACCCACCCTCCCCTGTAGCCAAAGGCGTTTGTGAAATATAGAAGCAGTTATGTCATGCTGTTATTTTGGGTATTCTTAATAACTGCCTCCTGTATTTCAGAGGTGGTCTGAGGAGGTCAGCTAATGCAATTTCACTTTGATTACTTATATGAATTTTGGATGCACAGAACCCTGAACCAATTCCCTGAATTTGTCATAATCATAATTTAGTTATCCACAGCTGCTTCATTAGATTTAAGGTCCTCTCAAGAGTATATTGATTATTACAGCTCTTGATTATCTAATAACAATATTCATAAGATGCCCTCTTCTCCAGCTCTATTTCCTTGACTCACTAATGGGTACTGGTTTCACATTTTCTCCTTTTCTAGTCAGAGCGTCGCGCTAAAAGTTCCCAGATTATAATGACACAGTGGTACAGAGCCAGACCCTCTTCTCCTTTAGATGTTATGCGTTGTTCTTCACAAATCCTTTCTGCCCTCTTCCAATCTACCCTTGTTGTTACCGTTAGAAGTCTGTTTCTTAAACTGAAATCCAAGCAAGGCATTCCAGAGCTTAACATCCTTCAATGGCTCTTATTACCCACCTTGTACTTTCTTTATAGAGAGAGGTGGTTTGAGAAAGCTCTTGAACCAAAATGTGAAACTTGTTGTTCTAGCTCAATGAAATAATCAAATGAGAACATTAACACTTAAATAAGTTAATATATTTTTTACAAGTGGTTATCTTTAACAGTTTGTATTATCACTAAAGGAAGAAAACATCATTAATCACACATGAATTTTTCATTCAAATGATTCGTTAATCTGTTTAACAGTGTTTGACAGCATCTAGAATATTCCAAGCACTTGTCTAAGCAGTGTAGATTTAACAGTACGTGAGATCAACATGGTCTTAGTCATCATGAGCTTACAGTCTGTTGAGGATACAGGCAAGTAAAGAGACAGTGACATCACTGGATGACAAGGACTTGGATTGGAGAGAACAGGGTGCTACAGGATCTAGAGAAAGGACACCTAGAGAGAGAATTGTCAGAGAAATCTTCCTGAGAAAGTGACATCCAAGCTGAGATAGAAAAGAAGAGGAGAAATTAGCCACGCTGATTGGGATAGTGATCTGGGTGGAGGAGCAAGAAACTGACATATTCAAGTAATTGGAAGAAGCAGCTCTGGATGAATGAATGAGCAGGGCAAGGTGGAGTGGAGACAGAAGAGGCTGGAGAGCAATCTGGACCCCAGTCATGCAGGGTCACAGTCAGAGGGACACAGAATGAGGGGCAGTTTGTTGACTTGAAGTACCGGTGGGCATCCAAGTGAGGTTTCCAGTAGGCAGAGCCTGCGTTGCCAGAAGATGAGGGATGATTTCATTTTGAAATTTATGATTTAGTAGGTCACTTGTAAGTATAATTGAGAGCTGAATTTCTTGAGATTCCTCGGCTAGTTTTCTAGAAAATTCTTTGACTTATCTCCTGTTATGTATTTCTAATTCACTGAATGCTCTATGCGTAGCTCTCCTCAAGAAAATTCAGAATTATATGTTTAAAATATTTTATTGATGAATTGAATTTTTCCTATTCCGATTACTCGTCTTTAACTTCTCTGCACTTTTTTCAACCAGAAATTGATACAATTAAAAGTGTTGTGGGGGCCGGCTCTGTGACTGAGTGGTTAAGTTCATGTGCTCTGCTTGGGCAGCCTGCAATTCACCTGTTTGGATCCTGGGCATGGACCTACACACTGCTCATCAAGCCATGCTGTGGTGGCATCCCACATAGAAGAACTAGAATGACCTACAACTAGGATATACAACTATGTACTGGGGCTTTAGGGAGAAAAGAAAAAAGAGAAAGATTGGCAACAAATGTTAGCTCAGGGCCAATCTTCCTCACCAAAAGAAAGAAACAAACAAACAAACTATTATGCCCTGCCATGAAGAAATAGAAAATAGAACAGGCTATATAGCATTACATTAAGAGTCGATTCTGTGGAAGTTTAATTCCCTATGCTTGTCAAAAGTTGTTAAAACATTGCTAGCCTTTTTTGAATATAAAATGTGGGCAGACATGTACTAATATATCAAAAAATGACACTTTGTCAAAGAGGGCTTTCATGGGAGAGTGTTCTGAATAAAATGTTTTCCTTTAAAAAGAACTCGACCTGTTTAACATTCGAAAGCAATCACGAAAAGAACGCAAAATGCCTGAACTTCCTGCTAGTCACAATAGTCAGTTTCATTTACCCTTTAATATTTTTTTTAGTATTCCAAAAATTGTTCTCCCAAAAGAATTATCAGTTTTATTCCATGATAACCCTGGTTTGAAGTGAAATAAAAGTAACTCTGACCCTCCTCAAAATGGATTCTTTTCACACTTACTAGCACTTCCAATAGTATGAAGATGATATGCTTGGCTGTGTCTACTGTTAGCCTCGATGTAATTATATGTGAAGCGACAATTCCCTTATCTATTAGGAACACTTGCTGCGGCTAACTGCATTTACTGTCTGGTAGATGAAATACAGAATTAAAATCTCAAACTAGTTTCTCAAGTTTTTTTTCCCCCAAGTCGTTTTAAAATCTTTTAGCCTAGGGGAAGATGGTAGCCGGAAAAGAACAGAAAACAGGTGGCATTTAAGACCGTCACAAGATTAGCAAAGCAGTGCACCTGAACATCCACCCCTACCGGTTCCTCAAATAGTCCGTCTATGTTAAGACGACATTTCAATGGTTCCACTATTTCAGACCTTCCGAGGCTGTCCAGCGTTAAAATAATGGTTGATGGTTGAAATGTTAAACTGAAAAATCAATAGATAATTGGCTTTGACCACAATCTCATATCATCTTCTCTAAATAAGAGGGATATTTGTATATGTTACTCACATTCTTTTCTGAGAATGCACCTAAGTCTAGCTCTTGAGTGGGCATATCACTCATTGTTTAGGAAACCAGGAACAAGGACTGGAAGAACAGAAACAGATGGTGGTTGAGGTAACTGAGATACAGTACAGCTTAAAGACATCGTGGAACGCCGCATAATAGCACTAGGGTGAAAAGAAGAGGAATGTTCTACAGCTTCACTGGATGTGTAACCTGAGTCTGGTTTTATAGCCTGCTCAGAATTAAAATTTCTAAAGACGGGCAGTGCAAAAGGTTTGAGCTAATGTCAGAGAATGGTAGGAACAAATTTCCTCCACTATAAGGGTTTATTGAAGAGTAGAAGGCCCAGATTTTAATAAAACTTTGAAAATTCTGCATATATTGGTATGAGAAAATACTAATATTGGGAGCAACAGATTTTAGCTACTGATGGTACAACCAAGTGTGTTACCTCACCTTTTAATTAACTCACACTGTTATTGCAAGGAAGAAATGTTTTGTTGTGTTGTTGGTGGTGGCCGCAGTAAGCATCTCACAATTGAGAATGCCTTCCTTAGACCTCTGATGGGGAGCTGGGGCCAGTACGGTGCAGAGCTATGGAATGAGGGTCCACATCCTGCCTCTGTGACTTACTAATTATGTGACCCTGGGCAAGTGCCTTAGCTCCCCAAGTCTCGCTTTGTTCCTCTGTAAAATGAGTCTAGTAATACCACCTCATTAGGCATTTAATTCAGTGCCTCATGCATATTTGGTGCCTAACAAATGGTAGCAATATCGTTAATAGACAAATGTGCACAGCTTAGAAATTTTGTCCACCAAGCACACCAAGGATTGTGGGATATTTGCGAATTTGGTTTTTCGCTGAGCCAGGGCACCCACTCTAGATGGCTATTATGAATCTTTTAGAACATCCTCGTAATCCATAAACCAGGAAAAATTGTTCTACATTACCACCCACTCTCTCTTGGGTCCTGTGTATATAGACAATGCTGTTTGTTTACATAGAAGTTAAAATCAGAACATTTCCTTGAAAGCACTTTCTGGTTACCTTATCAGACAGACTCAAAAGTTTTATTACACTGATTGTTACACACTTGTGAATCATCTGCTAAAACTAGTGGTTCCTCCTAAATGTATTAAAGCCAAAATTAATTTATAAAATTTAGATCCCTTTAAAGTTTAAACAATCATATCCTTGATTATAGACTATTATTGCCTGGGAAGTTAAAGAATACATCATCTGTCTAAAGGAAACATCAGTAACATGGACATTTGATTCTACTGCATATAAGCCATGCCAGAGGTCCTGCGGTCATACCTAACGTAAACAGCTCACTATGGATTCACAATCAACACCAGCAAGAGATGCAAAGTGATACGGGTTTACTTTAGTATTAAAGTTTGACAGCACTTTTGAGCTATTTTATAAATTAATTAATTTCAAAATGGATGAGGCAGTAACATTGAGGTTTAGCTAGTTATGCTTAACTTAAATATAAGCATTTCATATAAGCATTTTAATTAAATACAAGACTCAGGCAACTAATCATTAAAAGTGGAATTGGTAACTTGAGATTCATCGTGAAACCACTTGTACCACATTCCTAATGAATTCTTTCCTCTACTTAAATAAAAGACCAAAATGTATGTGCCCAAAGTGGCAGCTAGTAAAAAGATAACCCTTTCTTGGGTCATGGTTGTCAATTTGATATTGAATCAGAGCAAAACTGCTTTACTACAGTCTCCTAGATACAGAACTGTAATTAATATTTGTTAAACTATTTCCAACTTGACTTATATTTTAGTTCCACTAGTATCTAAGAAAAACCCTAATCATTCTAATAGTATTTATTAGGGCAAAAGAAAATGGATATATTTTACTTAAAAATTTTACAGTTTTTATAGAGGAAATTTCCTTCTGAGGAAGAAAAATCTAAATAATTTTATGATTTAATTTTTTAAATTAAAATAATTTATTACAGCTTCAAAATAATGAGCAGTAACGCTCTGAATAGCTTCATTTTATAAACTGTAGATCTATATTCCAAACTCTGTAAGAATATACAAATATATTAGTGTATTCAAATTTGTATATATAAATTGGTATATGTTTAAAAAAAGAACCATTGGCTAGTCCTTACAGTGCAATGTAACTATCATTTAACCTAAACCCTGACACCTGATAGGTGCTTAATAAATGTTTGTAAATTAAATGAATAAATATGTTGATAAATTTTATAAAATATGTTTAAAAAGACTCTCTTTTAAAATCAATGTTATATCTTATCTTCTACTTTAACCTACTCAATTAGAGTAGTTGATAAAACTGAAGTGCATCTACTCAAAGATTTGAAGGCAATGTGTTTTTCTGTTATCTATTGGTTTTCTGTGTCCTGGAATTAGTACAAATGTTAAGAATCTAAAAGACAGCAGGGCCTCTGCTGGCTGAGAGAGGGTGATTTAAAGGCAAGTTAGCTTGTTTTGTTCCTTGTACAAAACACCCACAATTACTGATTGTCACATTTGTCTTCTGTTGTAAAAACTGCACTAATTGAAGGTACGACCCTAAGGGGATGCGTTCTACAGGGTAATGAATGTTGAGTGCCCTCTCGAGTTTAGCATTTTAATTATTCTTAATTATAATGATTTCTGTTTATTTGAGAACTTTAGAAATAATTCTAGTTTATCAAACATTGAGAAGCGGAATGGTTGAGCCTCTGTTTTGTTTTGTTTTGTTTTATATTGAGGTCAGCGGGCCTAGGAACATGCCAAGAAGTTTTCACAAGCAAGGGAGCAGGTTTTCTGGCTAAAATGTGAACACTGTTGATGTGTGACGTGTCCTGAAATACTGAAGATGCACTTTTTTTCTACTCATTCTCTGGTTTCACCAGAACTGTCCGGGTGATATTGGGATTGTAAGGTGAAGGGTTAACAAGAATTCAAGTGGAAGAACTGGAAATAATGTATGAAAGTATGTTAATCAGAAAAGAGACAGTCACAATGCACTTGGTAGCCGTCTACTAGCCAAGTCTATAAATTTTTAGTCTTTTCCTTTTCTTGAAAGAGACCGGTGGGGTGTGTGTGTGTTTGCTTTGCACCCTGAATATAATGGATTCAAGTTAAAAATGGATATTCTGGCCATTTTGGATTAGAATAATCTTTAAGTGTACTATTATCAAATATATATTAGTGATGATGTATTGGGACGGGCTCTAACAATCTATTTAGATGTCAAGTACACTCTTAATAATAGTCTGAAATAACAACGAAATATTACTTTAAAAAAAGTTTGCCATTGCAAATCTGTTTCATTGCAATCTGTTTCATTTTCCTGTGTCTTTCGTTTTTTTTCTCTCTCCAATACAACACTTTAGTTTTAGAGCCAAACATGTACTCTGCAGCTAGAGAATTACTCAGGTCTCTTGGTAGTCTATATTCAACTTAGGAAGAAGCAGCAATTGCTTAATATATTCAAGTGATAGCAAAGGTAAGAGTGATTGATATGGATAATCGTCTTATGGTTGTAAAAAGGTCAGTCGAGATGCACAATATGTAGCTTTTTTAAGGAGAGTCCATTTAACCACTGTCACCTAAAAATTTCAGCAGCCAGATCAGAAACAAGATTCTGCTACAAGAACATGATTGAAAGTACATGTGGGTAGCTCCCAATTTACAGGTCCATCTCTGATCAAAGGGAATTAACAATTAGATAGTCCAGGGTTGGCCTCAAATGTGAACTCTACTCTTCATCAGCAAATTGGCTAATAAGAGACTTGAGCACAGTTGAAAAAAAGAAATCTTCTGATCATACATAATATATTTCATGTTTGCACACAAATTTTTACCCACAGCTACTAAGGAGCAGAGAGAAAAAAAGACTTATTGGAAAATCACTTTGCCTTCGTCTCTACCCCCAGGTGCTAACAAGCAGGGAAGAAGCCAAAAGGACAGCTGGCAGGCGATGTGAGGCCATGGAGTATCCACCAACTGGATAATCATTGCTGGAATAATTGGCAAGTGTCTGAATGTAGGTATGTGTACTGAAGACCTCGGTGTGCTCTTGCAATCCATTATCCAACCTTTCTTACGCCCATTCAGGTTAATCACCTGCTGTCTCATCAGCCTTTTGAGAGTGCTACTTGACACGACTTGGCATGCACGCACACATGCACACAGCCCCTCACAAACTCCCAGTGGCTATCCAGCAGGAAGTCCCCCCTACTCTCCTGGGCTTTTAAAACATTCTACAGAATGACTTTAAACTGACACCTGCCCTCTGGTCTCAGTGTTCCCATATAGAAACCTTCTTCCGCACTGACACTGAACCTCATTTACTGAACACAGAAAGCCTTTGTCCTTGCTGTTCCCGCTATCTGAAATAACATGCTCAACTCCTCTTTGCTGGTTTTAGTTCTGTTTTTTCTCCAAGACCTAAGTCAGGTTTCACCTACATTACAAAATCTTGCCGATTTCCCATCCCAATTATTTCCCTTCTTCCAAACTTCTGTAGGACTTGTAGTTATGCCCCTCTCTGGCATTTGATGACCTGTATCACGTATTGTTTTTTCTCTCCTTATGCATATATCCTGTGTCCTCAGGGCAACTGTCTATTTCTGGAAAGGCAGGATCTGTTGCATTTTTATATACCAGAATCCAGGATGAGGGGAAATGGGAGTGTCATGAGCTGCTATGACGGAGGGAGGGAACATAGAGATGTGGTTAAGAACACAGACTCTGGAGCTAGACTGCCTGACTTTGAGGTCTTGCTCAGCCAATGACTAGCTGGGTGACCTTAGCAAGGTTTTTTACAAACTTTCTGTGCCTTGATCTCCTCATCTCTGAAGTAGGAATAATAATAACTCTCCATCTCCTTGAGTTGTTATAAAGTTTAAATGAGCAAATAAATTTTAAAAAGGCTTAAAATAGTCTAATATACATATTAAACACTCAAAAATCATTACCTACTTATTACTGTACATACGGTAATAGTCCGTCTCAATTAATTTTCTCAGTAATGCTATAAAATAGATGGCATTGTCCCCACTCTAAAATCAGGAACCCTGTGACCCTGCACTGCCTAAAATCACGAAAAGAGTCAGATTGAGAACCAAAGTGTCTGACCCTAAATCCTGGGCTGTTTCGCTCTGCATGTTGCCTCTCACAGAGGTGCGCAGTGACTAGTTACTGTTGATAATGAGGAAATTTATTCTCCTCCGTTCTTACAGTTTAAACCAAAGTATGGTGAGATTTCACTAGATTTGACCTTTTAATGAGTATTTTCACTGTGAGATGTTTTTAGTTAACTGTAAATACTTTTCTTATGGGCTAATCCAACTGAGGTGGAGTCGTAAATTCTTTTCTTTTGGTCTGAATCAGAGGCTAAAATTCAACTCAACAAGTATTTCTGTTCCCAGACACAGAAGGAAAAGGATGGAAAAAATACCAAATGGGTATTCTCGCCCAGGGTACTTTATAATCTAGGTAACTCAAGTAATGGAAACAAAGCAGAAACATCTAATCTGTTTTTTGACCTTTCATTCCTAAATTCCCTCTGTTATTGGCTCGTCCATGGTCCGTCCCTCGCCCTATGTAATAATATAGGTTGGATACAGTATCATTGTCACAAAAATAACACTTTGGAGTGTGGGGGAATGTGCCATTCAAGAGCCTTATAAAATTTATGAGTTTTAAAATCGTGTTATTCTATTTGAAATTCTTTTGAAGCACTTACATGAGCTCTGTCAAACTTGGCAGACTAGCCCCTCTTGGAATCTTTTTATTTTCTAGGAAATCATCGACAAGTCTTGTTCTTGTCACTGCCAAAATTCCTTGGCTGCTGCTACTTCATCTGTGCATCTGTAGCACCTAGCACTGAGCTGGATGTGGTAGATGACTGATAAATCGTTGGTTAAATTAAATTCTGTCACCCTACTGATACATGAAATATACTCTGCCCTCCTGGCCCACCAGTGAATTACAGAGAAGCTTCAGAGACCCTCTGTCGACCTAAACAAACTACCTTTAGGTGAAGTATCACCAAGAGAGGAGATTGTAAGGACTAACATTTTCGAACACTTCCCTTATTCTGGGTGTTTTACTTTACACGCACCATTTTATTTAGTCCTCAAAGTAACGCTATGAAGTGGGTATTGTTATCCCCCATTTGCCAATAAGGAAGCTAAAATTCGGAGAGTTACCCAACATATTTAAAAATCACACAGCTTGTGAGGAAGAATTTCCAACACAAGTCTAATCCAAAGACCAACAAATGATGAAGCAGTAATGCTGGTTAAGTGAGTCCCAGGTCAGAGTCATGAGGCAAGTACACTGTTTTGACATTAACCTCAAGTGACTCAGGCACATCATAAAACCTCCTGATGCCTCAGTTTCCTCATCTCACGAGACATTATTATGAATATCAAAATATTTTATTTGCAAAATGGCTTTGAAATGATCATTGATGCCAGAAACATAAATTATATTTATGGATCTGGTAAACGTAAACACTGAAATAGTAAATAAGTCCTCAAATGGTTTGAAATCTCCAGTAGGTGATGGAAGGTGGAAGCAATGAAAAGAAAGGAAAACCAAAGATAAAGAAATGCCATGGCTGTGTAGAGATTCTGGAAGCAGATCTAGAAAAGATTGTTCTAGTACCAATGCTGATCCAGTGCTGTCAAGTTATCAGTTACTAAGTGGCAGTTACCCTTATAAGATGTTATGTCATGTTTTAAAATGTAGGTGTAATGGCCATAATCACAAACCAAGGACTGGCATAGCATGAAACATTGGAAATCAGGACTGTTGCATATGGAGCCAAATACCTTGTATAAGGAATGGTTGTGTGGCAAGCTACTCATTTGAAGGACTAAGAGTAATACCGTCTTAAACACACGGTTCTAAAAGTACCTGTGCACCTCCCGAAGTGCCTGGAACACCCGAGGGGCCTCAGCGGGATTCAGCTTGCTGCTCCTTGAGACAGTCTCTTCAAAAGTTTTCCAAAGGAGTTAATGGCACTTCAGGTTGTGGCTGATATCTCCCTTTGACCTTGTAGAAGCTGAAGGGAAATAAATGTATTTGATGAGATGTTAGCACGTGCTTCAGTTATTGTGGTAGTAAAAACAGCTCAGTCTCAGAGAACTTTAAGGTGCCTTCCATTTCTTAGCATTTAATTGCGTTCCTACTGAGGTTAGATAATAAGTCATTAATCTCAGCATATGACCTATATGTATTTAGACTTACGAAAGTTACCCATATTTTTTCTTTTCATTTATTTACATGAAAAGTTGCAGAAACCATCTACTAGAGTTTTAAAAATTGTACTCTCACCTGAATGAGAGCAGGCAACCTAGCTGACACTTTCAACAGTATTCAAGAAGTCAAAGGGAAATTAAGAAACCAATTTCGGGGCCGGCCCAGTGGTGCAGCGGTTAAGTGCACTAGTTCCACTTCGGTGGCCTAGGGTTCGCCGGTTCGGATCCTGGGTGCAGACATTGCACTGCTTGGCAACCCATGCTATGGCGGGCGTCCCACATATAAAGTAGAGGAAGATGGGCACAGATGTTAGCTCAGGGCCAGTCTTCCTCAGCAGAAAGAGAAGAATTAGCAGATGTTAGCTCAGGGCTAGTCTTCCTCAAAAAAAAAAAAGAAGAAACCACTTTCCTAAGTGTCTTTTGTTGAAGCCTACCTGGCAGACCTGTGCTTGCAAGATCTGCTGCTGAGACGTAGGAGCTGTGAGCAATTGCTCCATTCCACTTGACCAATTTCAACTGTCGAGCATTTCTAAAAATATACTCCTATGACAATAACACATTTAACTTTTTTTAATAGCCTCCTTAATATTTGCAGGTTATCATTATTGTTCATTGTTAAGCATCTTGATGGTAGAATGGGTTCCAAGGATAATGATTGGTGTAATACAGCAACAAATGGCTAATTTGGGGAATAATTTTACAACATAGTCCTAAATTATAAAGGTATCTTATAAACTGTCACTATACAAATGTTATTTGTAAGAATAATTTTTGTAATACCAGATTATGTTTTTCTGCAAAGTAGTGAAATATGATAGAAATTTTCCTACTTCTGTTGCTTAAAAAATACTCATGAACATGAGTTCTTCAATACATAGCAGGGTGGTACCTGTTTGAGAGAAGACCCATGAGAATTATAATATCTGCTATTCATAGGGTGCCTGTTCTATGTTAAATACTTTAAAATAAGTCATTCTTAGTCTTCAGAATGTTCCCATGAGGAGATTTTATTTTCCTCATATATTCTCTTATACAACTGGGGCTCAGATAGGTTAATAAATAGATTAGTAAACTAGTAAATGGTAGTGCCACAATTCAAACCCCGATCTTTTAGACTCTAATCTCATGCTCTTTAACTATTAGCGAGCCATGCCTCCATAACAGATAGAAGGTAATGAGTAAAAAAAACCTCTCAAGACAAAAACAATAATGATAGCTACCGTTTACTAATGTGTCAGGCACTAGGCTAGGTACCCAAAGGACTTTAAATTTGTTATCCTAATAAACAGCTCAAAAGGAGTACATTCATCTCAGGTTTTTCAGATGAATTGGATATTAACATTCCCATTTGCCTTGTGGGAAATTTAAGGTTCAAAGTTATTGAGTTACTGACGTTAGATGACCCACCTGGTAAATAAGAGAACGGAGTTACCAACTCAGGTCTTGTTGACTTCGAAAATCCATGTTCTTTCTGCAGAATATTATAAGCTAAAATATATATCTGATTTATAAAATAAAGACTCTGGACTGCTGCATAGTTATCTCTTTTTCTCTGAATTTATCCTTAGAATGATTTTAGTTTTACTTAGAAATTACTGAGTTTCCTGTTGGTAAGAAACTTTCAGAAAATTAGTACTCATTCAATGAAAATGCACTAGTTTGTGTTTATCCTTAATGGTGCCTATGTTTACATTAAAGTCAGATTTTATTTATTTATTTATTCTTTGTGAGGGAGATTGGCCCTGAGTTAACATCTGTTGCCAATCTTCCTCTTTTTGCTTGAGGACTATTGTCACTGAGCTGACATCTGTGCCAATCTTCTATTTTGTGGGATGCTACCACAGCATGGCTTCACAAATGGTGCTAGGTCCACGCCAGAGATCCGAATTTGTGAACCCCAGGCCGCCAAAGCAGAGCATGCAAACTTAACCACTACACCACCAGGCTGGCCCCTAAAGTCAGATTTTAACGTTATAAATCTCATGTGCTCAGCTTATATTTTATAATCTAGAATTTCACTAAGAACTTAACAATTACAACATTTGTTAAACTCAGGAAAACTGCCTCACATACATAAATTGCTATTGATACCACAAGTTACGAACAGAACTGAATAGCTTTCATTCTAATCTTACAAGAAGCCTAGCGCAGCATTGTGCACTCACTCATTAAAGAAGTGTCTATTGATTGCCAACTATTTTCATAACTTCGTGCTAAGGAGATTGGCCAATAATAAGAATCAAACACCCTGCCTTCAAAGAGCCTTACAAAATTAATTAGGGAGAAAAGACATGGTAACCGTTAAGCAACAGAGATTGATGTTAAGTAATATTGCAACAGGGAAGTAAATCATGTTTAATACAAAAAGGTGAGTGTTCCAATTTCACGGCTAGAGGTGCTGACTATGGGTTGAAGTGGTGAAAACGGCCTCGCAGAAGGAGCAACAGGCAGACAGGATGGATGGCACTGGCCAGGCAGGTGCTTGTGGTGGAGGTGGCCAGGCAGCAAATACATTTATTATTCTGAAGGTTTGTGCGTGGGGACTGGAAAAGACAAGATTAGAAAAGGAAGTGAGGCCAGATAGCCAAAGGCTTTGATTCCAGCTGAAGACTATGGCCTTTGGCCTCCAGGTGATGGGGGCTCTGAAAATTTTTGAGCAGGGGAACGACATCATTAAAATAGTGCTTTAAAAAAGATTAATTTGGCAGGACTAGGGAGGATGGATTGGTGGAAAGAGAAGAGGAGCAAAGAAACGACTGCAATAATTCAGGTCTAAGGTGATGAGGTTCTGGACAGAAGTGACAATGGGACTAGACAGAAAGAAGTAAATGCAAGAGATAGCGCAAAGAAAGGCATGAGAGAAGGTGATGACTAGATATGGGAGAGAAAGATACAAAAAGCACTAACTTTCAATTCTGTTTGAGAACTTTTATAGTTTACACAGTATATAGAGTTCATGGGACACTGTATACAATATTCATGGTCTGAGATGTCGTTGGATTCGAGGAAATTCTTGCTTTTACCCACTGTAGCATTTCTTTTAGCAAAATCTATAGTGAAGTCCCACTTTCTTAGAGATAGTATATACTATTATAAAAATGCCTGAGAGAATAATTGTAGCTTTATGTCATAGTAATAATAATAGTAATAACTACAGTCACAGGACAACAGCACAATTAGATGAGTGAAGAAAATTCGGCAGAACAGTGATGTTTAATTTACCTCCAAAATTCCAGTTTATTAGTTTAGCTGTTTTATTTCTTTTATCAAATTGACTTTTAAAAACAGGGAATTGATTTTATAAAGTAAATTATTTTCACAAATTATTGATATGGCTCTCTAGTAATTTGCGGTTCATTTGGTGCCTTCCTCCAAGGATTAATTCCACTGTCTTCAAAATGTCTTTGTGTATAATTATTTTACTTTACAGATGGAAAAACTGAGCCATGGAGAAAGTGAACTAATGATTTATCCAAGGTAGTGTGAGAGTTGAAAAATCTACCTTTCCTGTGGGTCCAGTGGACTACATAGATAAAATAGGACTAGAAAGAAATCAATGTTCTTTTTAGAATATTTAGATTTTATTTTAGGTTTAGTAAAAATACCCAGTGCAGGAAAATACAACCCTCTTCTCTGGAACACGCACACACACACACACACACACCATTGCATTATTATGATATATATGTATATCGGTTACTTCAAAAAGCAAGTGTCATTTTAATATTACTTAGATGCTGTTTTTAGTGCATCAAGTAAAACATATTGTGGCTTCTAATATTAATTCATTCCCCACTTAGCATTGTTAAAAATATTTATGATCTAGTATAGAGCAAAACAGATTGTTATCCATTTTCCCCAGCTCTGATATAAAAGCATTCTTCAGCTCTTTCCTAGGGACGAATGTTGTCAAAGTTTGATGGTAATTTATGTTGTCAGTCCATTAAGTTGATTTTATGGCAGCCAACACAACTATTGTCCATTTATGAGAGACCCGAGGACTGCTCTAGGTCTCGGGGAAGCCCGTTTGATACCTGCCCTCTCATATGGCTGACCTTGAGGGGAGCTGAGTTTGGTAATTTATGGCCAACACCATCTAGGAAGACCTATTTGCAAGATTCACTGTCATTTAGTGCTAAATGATCATTGCTGAGTCCAGAGACAACCCGAGACTCTGACAGAGCAATCCCATAAAAAATATTGCCTACCCACCCAGGTGTCCTTTCCAATTATCTGGAGTAGGAATTAATACTTTTAAAAGCTGCTAGTTTTTGAAAGGTTATTACAGTTTATTCCAGCGGTTTCTTTTGCACATTATGATGAATTAGTTTATTACGCCATTATTTTCCATGTCAGCTTTTTAGAAGATTGAACCATAATGTTGAAACATTAGTGCGAATGGCAAACATACTATTTTACAGCTGAGTAATATATTTCTTTGAGAAAAATGTGCTCAGTTTTTAATAACAGGTAATTTTATGTTTATGGTCCCTAATGCTGTTGTCAGATATTATTTATTTCTGTTTGGTAAGAACTAGAAAACTTTCTTTTAAAATGTTAATGGTGGTTTAGACAGATTTTAGAGTCGTAGTAAGAATATATTACTTAAAAGTCGAAAATATAAATTGTAAGTGTTTTTCCCTGAAAGCTAATATTTTCAAGGTTTTCTTGACACATATTTAATATATGATTACTTCCAGGGAGAGTAATACTTCTGTCTCCATTTTTTCTCTAAATGTAGTGGGCAGGGGGAGATTTTTCTTTCTTTTTTTAAAGGTCCTAATGACTTTCAAGTTTTTCTTTAATGAAAAACTTCTTTATCTTAACTGTTTTGTAAGCCATTTAGTAATGTTCTATCATTTACAGGTATTTTGTAAGTAATATTAATTTGCACTTTGATAGAGTTTTTTTTTTTGGTCATTATTCTCTATTATATGTCTACTAAAATGATGAAGAAGTATAGGTAATTTCCTATTTTCCAGGTATTAAAAAAATACTCATTGTACCTCTGTGTGACAAAGATTGATGAGAAGGAGTCTGAGGTGTGCTCAGTGTACTATATTTTTATTCATATAGCAAATGGTTTTTGAATGGCTGTTACATGCCAGGCATTATACAGCTGTGTGGAGTTGGGACATGGCCACAGCAACATTTTAGAAAGTCAGTCTTTTTTTATTTCTGTTACAATTGTTTTTATCCCTACAGTTTTTAAAAATTCCAACTCCACAAAATTCCGAATCTGGAGTAAACTGAACGTGTAGGCAAATTCAGTGACACTTGGGAAGTTTTACATTTGCTACCTCCAATCCAACAAATGCTTGCCAAAGGAAATATTGTGTTTTGTTTCCTCATCAAACATTCATTTCTTTAGCAAACGTTCTCAATATTGAAGTATTTGTTTTTGTTGATATGACTGAGGCAAATGTTAGTTTTAGCAGAATTAAGATTCACAACATTGCATAAATTTTTCCCATTGTGCTAGAGAATTTCTTAATAAAGGATGAGCCTGATAACGGAAGTACCAAAGTTTCATTTCTGGTGGGGGGAAGGCTTTGAAGTATAACATACATAGAGCAAAAATGCACATATAATAAGTATGCAGCTCAACTGATGGTCACAAAGTGAGCGCACCCGTGTAACCAAATCAACCGGAGACAAAAATCACCAGCATTCCAACAAACACCTGTAAGCCATCCAGTTATCGCCTCCCTCCACCCCTAGTAACTAGTCCTCTGACTTATGACATCATAGCGTAGGTTAGGCTGTTTTTTGAACTTTATATAAATAAAATCCTCATAAAATTATGACTTCTTTAGCTCAGCATGATGTTTTTGAGATTCATCCCCGTGGTTGTATGTAGCTGTTCTTTGGTATCATTGCTACATGGTATATTCCATTGTTTAAATATATCATGTTTTATTTACCCAGTCTACTATTGATGATCACTGGATTGATAGCAGTTTGGGGTTATTGCAAAAAGAAAAAAAATGCTTGTATGAGTGTTATCATACATATCTTTCGGTAAAAAAGAAAAGCATTTCTGTTGGGTGTATTCCAAGAAGTAAGTACCTGAGTCTCAGGGAAAGTATAGGTTCAGCTTTCATAGATACTGCCGACCAGTTTTCCTGATTCCTGGTCATCTCCTACACTTACCAGTTGTTTTCCTTTGGACCTCAAGTTTTAAAATAATTGGGGAGAATTGGAGTAAATAATTTCTAAGTTTCTTTCAGGCCTAGAATTCTGTAATTCCGTACTTGTATGCAGTGGAGAACATTGGCATCGATTTCAACAAAAGACAGATAATAAGAATCTGCTATTTGGTTTTCTATTATATTTCTCTATTTGCATTTGCATCTGGATTTGACTGTTAATGAACCTGAGCATTCACATTTTATGTTAAATAAAGAAATTACAATATCTGATGCAGAAGAGCTGGAAAATTTTCTGGTTTGCCAATCTTATTCTTCCATGTAATACAGACCATTTTTTGCCAGATTGATAGTAATAACTAACCAAGTGGAAAATAGTTCCTCTCTTCGATGTTCCTGGTTATTTTCACTGGAGTAAAGAAGAAAATGTATGTATATATCTCTTTTGGTATTTTACACAAAACAAGTATTCCATACATTTTTGTCAAACGCATTTATCCATTTTGTTAAGTGGGTTTTTTGGAGGTGCTTTGGGAGTTGCATAGAATCGTGTCTCTGCCAACTGACTTTAGCCAAATTATTAATCTCCCTTAGCCTTATTTTCTTCATCTCTAATGTGAGAAAAATAATAGTCCTTGCCTCAAAGATGACTATGAGAACAAAATGACAATGCACACGTGAAGTGCTTTGCACAGTGCCTACACATGATACTCAATAAATGTTGGGTGGTGTTGTATTCTTAATTTTAAGATGGGTATTCTTCCAGCCTCTGTCTAAAGATAGTAAAGATTCTGTGGCTCACACTTTATGGATAGACAGATATGCTAGAAAGTCAATTAGAACCTGACAATTAGACTTTATTTTTCTTTTTATTAATTTTTCCACAAATATTTATTGAGTACCTATTATGTGCTATGCACTACGTGAGACACGAATATTCCACCACAAACAGTTCAGACACTGTCCCTGGGCACACAGAGTTGAAGTGCCTTGCCAGTCCTCAGGCAGTTAAAGTGCAATGGGATCAGGCATAAAGGGGAGGTCCAGACACTGTGGATTACACAGGAGGGGCACTTCAATCCAGAAAGACTTCCTGAAGAGAGTGACAGCTAACTCACAGCTGACAGATGCATAGGAGTTAACCAGGTAAGGGAGGGGTAAGGAATGTACAGAAACAAGAGTACACCAGGTGGAGGAAACAACGTTAGAGGACTAGAAAATTTTCAGAAAGGCTGAAGCTTGGAAGGTTAGGTAAGGGGAAGAGAAAAGGAAAACATGCCAAGAAGAAAGAGGTAAGGCAAGAAAGAAGCAAAGGCAAGCAGAGACCAATCCATTAAGGCCTTATGGACTAGATTTTTGACGTTGGACTTTATCCTGAGGGTAATGAGAAGGCATTGAATGGTCTTAAATTTGAACATCTTGATCAGATTTGTATATTTGTATTTGAGGGTGCAGAGTGAGGAATGGATTGTGTGGGAACAAAACAGGAGACAGGAAGACCAATTAGGAGGTGAGTGAGTAAACAGGGCGAGCTTAACAGAGATCTGAATTCAGGTCTCAGCAGTGGGGACAAGGAGGAGAGACAGACACAAAGTGTGACACTTGGAAATCTAGGATAGTACCCATAGTCTTAGCTTAGACAATGGGATGGATACTCATGGTAGTCACCAAAGAAAAGAATGCAGAAGGAAGAGAAGGTGGAGGTGGAAGTTGGATGCATTCCACTGGGGCATGTTAAGGTTGAAGTGCCTGTGTTGTCTAAGTGCAGAAGATCAGTAAGTGTTGAATAAATAGCTTTGATTCAGGAGAGAAATCTTAGAGGAAGATGTACATGACGTGGTAATTGCAGCAGCCATGGACATAGGACAGGTTGCTTAAGCAGAGGTTAGAGTAAGAAGAGAGAAGCCTAGAACAGAGCCCTGAGGAAAAGCCATATTTAAGATATAGGTGGAAGAAGAGGAATCTCAAGGACACTGAGAAGGAACAGTCACAGAGGTGGTAGGAAAATGTGAAGTGTGGTTATCATGATGACCAATGGGATAAAATGTTTCTAGAAGATGGGGATGAATGGTCGTTAGTGTCAGATGCTGCCAAGATGTGAAATAAGCTGGGTATTGAGAAGTAGAACCACCAGATTTGGCAACAAGGAGATCTGTGGAGACTTTCCTAAGAGGCTGGCTTTGAGCAAGTTGAGGTACAAATAATAAATGGAAACGTAACTAAGAGTTGATGGAATTCCGGGTAAATGTTGGTGGAATTCTAGATAAACATAACTAAGAGTTCATGAAATTCTAGGTAAATGTCAAAACATTACATAACTCTATTAGTAAGATAGTTACACTAAGATCTGTTAAATACATATTTTTAAATTTAAATACAGTAACTATGAAATACAACTACAAAATACATACCACTTTTGATCATGTTTTCTTTTTTCTTAATGAGTTTTCACCACTGGTTTGACATTTACCTTTGAATCATAAAAATGTTCCTTAGAAGAATAGGAATTTTGTGTTCTAATCCAATTGTTGAAAACTTGCCTCTTGATGAAACTCAGCTGAGAATTCTGAAGAAAGAGGAATGTGGCAAGGGAGGAGATTCCCTTTGGAGATTTTTTGTCAATGTTGGAAAAAAACAGGATGGAAGCATAACCAAGAGGAATTCCAAATGGAAGGAAAGTTCCTGTCCTTGCGTGTACATATACGCAGAGTCAAACTCAGAGAGAGAATAAACTCCTTGGAGGAAAAGTTGGTGATTCATTATTGTGAGTTAAGAGGGGACATGTTATAAATCATAAGCAGGAGAAACAAGGTCTGTTTTCCCTGCTCTGTTCCACTGTTGAAAATTAATTTTCCTCAGGATTTTTTTTTCCTGGTGGCTGTTATTTACAGTATCGTCCCCCCAGACCAGCCCATTCATTTCCACAGATGGCTCTTGTTGGTGCACCAGGGTAAAGCATAGCAAATTAGGTTGGAGGTTGTAGGAACGCTATGTGAAAGCCTTGCTTCCAATTCAGTCTATGAATGTAGGGGGTGTTTATCTTCACATTTCGAACCAAACCCAAGCCCATTTTAGTACACGAGATTCATGTTTAAAAGACATTTGAAAAGGATAGTGTTTGGGGAATTTTCCTTTTAAAAGTATTTAAGGTCCGTTGGGCATATGATATAATGGGTCCTTTCATGGACATGGCACCTTCTCATGGTGGCTTTGTTGCTTTGAGGGTAGAGCTAAGGAGCTGGCTGTCTTGTGGAGCAGTTGGTGTGGCCTGTGGAAGAGCCATGCAAGGGCACCCCTCAACCCTGTCTCCCACCTCCCGAGTGAGTGCGCCCTCTCTGGGGATTGAGCACATGGACCAGGCACTGGACTGAGCACTTCAATGCGCTCTGTTCTCATTTAATCTCCAGCAGAGCCGTGAGGTCAACACTATAATTATATCCGTTACAGAAAGGGAAAGTCAGAACCTGAGAAATTTAAGTAATTTGCCCATGTACACAACAAATAAGTAACAAGATCTCAATTCAAACCCAGATTTTTCCACAGTGACTTAATGGAACCGAAAAGTATGTGTTTGTATTTTTTTTTTTTCCAGGTTTTAAATAGAGTCCACTGGCTTGATTGACCGAAGACTAATAATTTTGTCTTCTAATTCTACCACGGGCTTCACTTTACTACTTTATTCTTTTTTTCCTTTATTCTTCACATGTGTTTATATCCTATTATTTGTATCTCTGTGGGCCACTTAAAATTGGGGAAGAGGATACCAAAAGAGACACTTTATTCAGTCACAAGATAAAGTATTTATCTTTTATTAAAGTTAAAAATTTTACATTATTAAAATTTAGTACCAAAATAAATGACACATATAATAGAATCAGACATAGTGTTAAGCATGAGATTATTCTATGAAATAATTAGCATAAATTTTTTCAACAAATATTTCTTGAGCACCTACTATTTCTAGGCGCTCCCCTGTGTGCTGGGTCAACAGCCGTGAACAAACAGATGGTTGGCCTCCTGGAGCTGACATTCTCAGAGAGGGTGAGGCAGACATTAAACACATATATAACAAGGGCAATAGGGAGAGAGCACACAAGATCAAGTGGATAGGGAGCGCCAAGGGGGTGGAAGCAGAGGGGTTGTGTTCTTAAGGACAATGGCAGGCAGGGAAGACTGTTCAGGTAACATGATGTTTGACAGAGGCCACAGGCAGCGAACCTGCCCACATCTGGGGGAAGGGTGTCTCAGGAAGAGGAAGGCTGACCAGCAAGTGCCTGAGACGGGAACTTGCTAAGCATTTTTATGTCCCTCCACCTGCCCCCAAGCAAGGAGAGCAGTGTGGCCTGAATGGAGCAGCCACAGGAAGGGGAATGACAAGCTACTACATCAGACAGGCAGGGTAATGGGGCAGGGTGGTCTGATCTTGTAGGGCCCTGTAAGCCATGTAAGGACTTTAGTGAAATACAGTAAGCAAGTCACATTTACAATTAATATGGTTTTAATACAGCCAATCCAAGTTTTGCCAGTTTGCTCCTCTTTCAGGTTTCCTTTTCATTATAAATAGCTCCAATTGGATGATTTGTCCTGAATCCAAGAAGAGCAGAGTCAGAAAATAAGCAAGCTGCCCCTCCCCTCTCCTCCCCAGGGCAGACAGCATAACTGATCACAGATTTCTCTAGTCACACTGCAAAAGGTCAAAGCTGACCAAGAGATAACCATTCGAGACATAGCCTTTAGTACACAGATCTCTCCATCTCTGCGCCTTGCCCTGCCCCACCTCAATTCATTAATAGACTGAGGGCCAAGAGCCAAATCTCCAGCAGCTGGATCTGCCTTTGCTTCAGCCCACTTGCCTGACTCAGGAAATAAAACTCCCTGTGAGCTCGCTGCTCCCCACTGAACCCCCCTCCTGACCCCATGCGCACTCAGCCTCCTTGAGTCCCCTCGGTAATTCCTCCTGCTTGCTGTTGCCCACTTGAAGGGACCTGAACAGCAAAGAGCTGAAGGCAAAATAATCTTGACTTTTCTGGGTCTTACCTTCTTCATCTGAAAAGTGGGTCTGATCTTGCCCAGCCTGCAGGATTGTTGTGGGTACTGAGGTAGTAGCTATTAATAAAGTGATTATGGCTGATTCTAGTTGTGTCCTTGATCTGACAGAAGAAAAAGGGAGGGGAAAAGAGGATCCCAGAAGAAACAGAGGTGAAAATTGCTTACATTTTGTACTAGCCTTATAGTTTTACTGTACTGCCTCTTCTTTCATATTTGGCTGAGCGCGGAAGAGTTAACTAGAGTGAGATAAGACAAAATATGATAGTCCAAGACAAAAGCTTGACTCTCCACCGATATGGTGTGATGGGGGTCAGCCCAGTTGAGAACACGAATATGAAAATGAGCATTCGACAATTCCTGGCATCAAGAGGGGACAGAGTTTTCAATAGGTGGGTGGGAAGAAAGAGTGTACCAATGGAGATATAGAAAGAGACAATATTTGGAAAATTAGGAAGTGTAACAAAATTCTAATAGAATATGTAAATATTCCAACCCTATTATCACTTAATGGGGGATAGTTGAACATTATTTTCCTAGCTGTACTGAAGCAGGGCAGACTCAGGGCCAGGGCCTGGCACTGCCCCACCAATATGAGACATAAAAGAGGATACATATCAAAATGTCAAGTACTCTGTAAGTACTCTGAGGAAGTCGACTAAGAGACAGAGGCCACTGTCTGAATGACAGCAGTCACCACGTTGCCACTACCATAGACATAGGGCCATAAAGGGATGTTTTGATGGATGGGTTAAATAGAGCAACTGGGAATATTTCAGCAAATGCATAGGGTCTCAACCATTAACTGGGGATCAGAGGCAAGATTTCAACTGCTTGTAAAGTCAAGAGGGATTGGGGGAGACTAGAACTCACGTGGGGCAAACTCAAGTGTGGAAACTATTAAGCAGCTTCCCAGGCAGATTCAATTAACAAAACTGAGATCCAACAAATCAAGATAAGGCAAAAGCTTTGGAATCACAACTCAAAGCACAGGCCAAAGCCCCTAGCAGCAAGGCTACATGATGCTGAGCTCCTGCATGCCTCCCAGCTGAGCTGGGGACTGACAGTTTGGGGGTTGCAGGCCACATGGCGCTGCATCTACATTTGGGAAGTTGGACCACAGGGAGAAAGTGCGTAGGGGCAGAGAACTGAACCAGCGCTAACCCCTCTCGCCTGACGCACTCTCAGCAAAATCTGCTTTAGCCTCTGAATTTCTTTGGGCTGCAAGATGAAATTCTGAGAAGAAAGATGAGAAAAGTAAATCTGTAGAGTTGCGTGGGGGTTTCAAATTCTTCCTTTAGAAAATCCAGTTCTTGCTTAGCTCACGTAGTTATGGAATTATTCTTAATTATCTAAAATTTTGCCTCTAACTGGATTTCAGTGAAGAATAGCATCCTCAAAAACTCAAAATTCTGGAGTCAAAGGTAATAATAATTAATGAAGTCTTAGAGTGCTGTGTGCAGTGCAGATGTGTTCACTGAGACAGAAGTATAATTGTGCACTTACAAAGATTGATTCTTTTTCTTTAAAAATAGAAAATTGTGTGCTAATATTAAGAACTGAGACTAAAATTTTCTTTGAATCAATTAAGGAGCATAAATTTGAACTTGTCAGCTTACAATTAACTCAGCCACAGAGAACAGGATGCAAGAGTAGAGCTGGAAACCTTGAATTAGAAAAGAAGGACCTTATAAACACTGGCACAAGAACTTATGTTTTTCTACTTTAATTTATAGTTTGTGAAGTGTTGATATAATTTTCTACATTTTACATAATTTGATTATAAGTGTCTTCTTTCAAAGGGGCTTTGAGTATGTTGGAATTTATTGGGCAAATGCTTATTCAGAAGCAAATGGTTATTCATCTACTTATTGGCTTCCAGAGAGAGGTTGCGCTGGTTCATTTAGGCAACTGGAATCTTGTCCACCGAAAAGCTAATCAACAAGATGGCTAGTTACATTTATGAGTATTTCTTTTAGAGGCATTTAGTTTCAACCCCACAGATGGTAGCCGCAGTCCATTAGTTTCTGAGCCAAGCTTTTCCGTGTCCTATTGTACTTAGCAAGATTGCTATTGCAGCAACACAATTATTCCAAATTCAGTGAGACTCAGCGGGGCTGAAACAAAGCTATGTCATAACAATTTAATCCCAGCTCACCTTTCCCTTTACTGGATAAACAATCAAACACCTGCTGAATTCTGTTCCACATAATGAGAACATCCGAGCAAGGGAGATCAAAGAATGCTGACATTTGATCTTAACGCCAATACAGTAGAACCCCATTATAGAAAAGATTTTTATTACATGGTTTCAGATAGCTATTGTGTGGGTCAAATCAGGCTGCCCAAAACAAACAATACCAAAACTCCTGACTCGACATGGTTAATTTGTAAGGCGTGCACCTCGTCAGCAGCATTTTTAGGTGCTTCATTCTATCAGAATTAGCCTTCTTTTGAATGACTTGTAAAACGGCCGTTTAAAATTTACAGGGGCAAGAGAATATGTGTTTTCTGGTTTTTCATTTGTGCTTTTAAAAAACAGTAAAAGATGCAAGATGAAAGGATATTAAGAATGTTTATCTTCCTAGTTACGCGAGAATTCCCACTTTCAAGAACAAGCAAAATACGTTGAGTTTTGAAAATGTCCCAACACAAGTTTTCCACTGTAATTCCCATACACCCAGACACCTTGACTGTCCCTTCTGGGGTTTTTTCCTCCATGTTTATAATGAATAAATAAATATGACCACAAATGACAATGCTTTCTCTCAGGGTTTTATTGTAATTGCTGAATACGTCTCCTACACTCAGGAATTGTCTCCTTCTCTGGGCCTTTTTTGTTGTCATTCACTACAGAATGCAAGGCCCCCTTACCTTCTCCCACCACACCCAAATAGCTTGTGAACCCCCATATTGTTTGCAAAACCTCTCCTGAATGCAGATGAAATGGACCTTTCTCCTCCAGTCCTTCCTATTAAGGTCTAATTGCAACAGCTTTCCCCGGGTTCTCTGCTCTATGAAGGGCACCTGTGTAATGTCTTAAATATGAAGCCAATACTCATTTTGACGTGCTTCGCCAGAAGGGCAGCTGGGTCTCCATACATTTGCTTATGAGATTGCCTGTCTTAGAAAACTTTAAGAAGGCAAATGCTGAACAGCCGTCATTTTGTACTATGAGCAACTGGAACCTGATGAAACTTGATGACATTTTTATGTTAGTGGTTGTGTGGACATAAGCTACGTGACATCTAGATCTGTGTGAATACTATGGAGTGCGTGAATCAGAATATACAGGTTATAACAAACTCCACAGGACATCCAAAGCAGTTCATTGCATTGGAAGTGTTCTTAAATTAATCTGTTTAGGTGACAATAATGAGCAAAAGACTGGTTTTCAATAAGAGGACTTGATGGCAACTGAGAAAAACATAATTAGCCACCCCCCACTCCCTACAGAATACAAATTTTCGTATCTAAAAGTAACACCAGGCCGACAGTACCAGAGCGTGCTGCTGGCATGAAAAGCCTCATTTCTTGTTCAGCTAATGTTTTCATCTACCCAGCAAAGCAGAACTGTATTTCAAGTTTGTCTCTTCTTGATCCTGGAGGGTGCAGAATTACCAGGATTTTGAACAGTGCTTTTAACTCATTTGGGACTACCTTTGAGTAGTTAATAAAAACAAACTTTTTTATATGTGTATTGCACTTTTTTATATGTAATTTCAGGAGTGTGGTATACCCCAGATTCAAAATTCCTGCTGACGTAAGAATTTATAACATCTAGAAAAATGACTTTGTGGTACTTAGAACTGAAATTTCAAATTCAAATTACTCTAGAGATGAGGCTTATATTTGTTCTTATGTCAAATCATTCTGAAATCATGATTTCATGCATCTAGACAAAGGAGGGTATGTTCACTATGACAGAGAGATCCCAAACAACAGAAGCTTACATATAATAGAAGTTTATTTCTTATTGACCTACTAATTTGGAGTGAGCAGTCCAGGTTGGTAGGGTGGCTCTGCTCCATTAGGTTATTCCAAGACCCAGGTTCCTTCTGTGTTATTCTCAATCATCTTCATCTTTGTGGTTGAAGCTGCCAGTGCTCCAACCTATGAAGGAGCAGAAAGGAAGGGCAATCAGTCTGTTAAGTAAGTGATGTAGAAATGGTGCGCATCACTTCAGTGCACATTCTGTTAGTGAGAAAACAGTCGTATGGCCACATCTAGTGACGAGGAAGGCTGGAAACATAGTCTGTGGCAGTTCCCATCCAAGCTTATGCTTCTGGATAGCCAGACATCCATATACTTTCAAAATCCCACCCAGCCTTTGCATCCAGCACAAAGTCATGCACCACCTTCTCCATCAGGAGCAGAGATGACTCCTGTTCTGGTGACCTACAAAAAGTCAAGTTGTCTGGCTCTACCCACACCGCTCCAATATATAATGTTGGTGTAGGAATAGGACTACTGCAATAAAATCTCCCATTCAGAGAAGAAATAATGGGAAACACATAGCAGTCCCTGGTCCACGCCGATGATGAAATCCTGATGCTGGGGAACTCCAGAGATTCCCTGCCCTACCAGGGGACTCATCCCCTTGGGTAGACCCTGGAACACCTGCTTGACATCAACCTCCATGGCCTCTGACTTTCCCCTCTGGGAGTTTCTTCCTTGTCCATTATTCTCCTTAACCACATCTGAGGAGAGACAGAGAGAATACCTTCTTTGGGGCCTAGTTTTGGGACTGAATAACCACAGGCTTTTACGGGCCAGGCTTCTGCTTTCTTTAATAATACCATTCTCTCAAAATTTGATCAGGTTATGCTAGTCTCTGCTGTAAGAGAGGAACAAAGTTGATCACTTTTTTTTTTTTTTAAATAGCAGGTTACCCTTTCACACTGCTCACAAATTGCTGTTTCAAATATCCTCCTTATCTGTCTTTGTGGTTGATCATCAGGATAAGGCTCTAGACTATCAAAGACTGCTTCACTTCAATCAACCTTAGGAAGATATACCTTCCTTTCAGCTATTTAAAGGTGATGGGGCATAATGGTAACAACTCAGTTAAGGTCACTTTCCACAAATTCTCTAAATTCAGCTATGGTAGGTACAACACTATTGTCAGAAACGGTCAGCCCAGAGCAGAGGGCTGTGGCTGGATGGCAGACAACCTTGTTCTTGCTGCATGAAGGCCTGGGCCTTCCCATGGCATACTCACCTGAACATTCCCTCACGCATGCAATTCCCCAGAAGCCCAAGACTGAACTCTCCCTTCTGTTTCTGCGGTATCTGGTTGCTTTGGTGTTCTTGACCCGGCCTGCTCCGCATACTTGTCCCCTCCCATTTAACCTCCACTGTCTTGGGATATGATGTTTTCTATCTGTATAACTCACCTTGGCCACTCCCTCCAGTTTTCCTCCTTCTAATCAAGCAGACTCTGGGTGGCTATGTGAGCATTCCCGTCTGGAAATCCTCTGATTTTGGAATCTGCCTTTCCAAACCCAACCTTATTGTTTCGTTTCAGTCTTGCCTTAAACCAAGGCCCAGATAGGCCAGGCCTACTACTGAGACCATTGAAAATAACACTTGGGGCCGGCCCGGTGGCGCAGCGGTTAAGTTCGCACGTTCCGCTTCTCGGCTGCCCGGGGTTCGCTGGTTCGGATCCCAGGTACGGACATGGCACTGCTTGGCAGCCATGCTGTGGTAGGCGTCCCACGTATAAACTAGAGGAAGATGGGCACGGATGTTAGCTCAGAGCCAGCCTTCCTCAGCAAAAAGAGGAGGACTGGCAGTAGTTAGCTGAGGGCTAATCTTCCTCAAAAAAAAAAAAAAAGAAAAGAACACTTGAGATAAAACCAGAAGTGTGCTAAGCTATTTTGAGAAGGAATCTTCCATGATAAAGAAACTCAGTTCCTGAAAAGATGATGAAAAATCAAAGCAAGGTGCCATTTTGACAGCCTTTGACCTATGTGTGAAAGAGAACTGGAATGTGCTATCAAGACCAACTAGAACTGCAAAGCCAAACCCTGGATCCAGAACTTGAAGGAACATGGACAGAACACCTGAACCTAGTTTGTATGAAAAGTGTGAGATCAGGTTCAAAGACAAGATTGTCAGGGTAAACCATGAGGGATGCCAAAAAGTAAGGGTCAAGTCAGGGACAAAAACCAGCAGAAAGTAGAGGAGCTGGGGTGACGAAGAGGTGGGCAGGTGTGAGTAATTTTCACAAGCATCAGTTGAGAGTGTTTGAAGGGCCCAGACTCTGTGGCACAGGAGAGCTCTCACCTGGTAAAGGGTCCCACTGTTCAGATCCTAACAGCAGAGTGCTGGGCCAGGGAGACACAAACATTTACTGCACAGCTGTCATATGTCAGGCACTGTCATAGGAGCTATTCAAAGGTGCTCATTTAGTTCCAGCAACACCACTTTGAAGTAGATGTCAACTCTCAACATTTTACAGATGAGGAAACTGAAATGCAGTTTGATCACATAGCTATTCAGTGTCAGAGCTAAGATTAGTACCCAGATCTACTGATGCCAGAGGCTTTGCATTTTCCATCTAGCAGGGGTTAGAATATGTTTAAAACCATCCATGGATTTTTCTGGGCCTGCCACCTAAGTTTCCATTTCTCTGCTTGTGTGCTGTAGATGCATTAAGGTAAAGGCTGTCTTCTACACGGGGATTTCTCTCATCATTAAATGGTCATGTTTGATTGGAATGTAGGAACTTTGGGAGAGTTTAATTTCAGGTCCTTATACCAGACCATTCTGCCTCTTATTAATGACAGCCCCAAAGCTGAAACAGATTTCTTTCTTTGTGATGTAAGAAAAAAGGCCTTTGTTGGGCTTTCATTTTATATGTGAAATTTCAATCTTTGAACAATGACTGTTGGGAAATCTAGTTAATAATGTAATCATTTCATTAAATGGATTGGTCTTAGGTCTTCCAAAAGTGCTAAGAGGTCTGCAATTGTGCCCCGCCAATGTTTGGGAGTGCTGTGTGCTTGTCTTTGTACAGTCCAAAGAGAATGGAAATCTTTCCGCCTAAAAATACAGGACAGCAGTTTTTCTGATACTCAAATCATCCATCTTGTCAGGAGCAGTTATGTGCCAGTCAGCTCAGGCGACAGAGCAGAGGGTGGTGAACACGTTGCCTCTGGGAACTCCTCAAGTGCGTGGGCATCGCCTGCCAAACTCCAGTATTGGAATAGCAACAACACTACACACTTAATCACCTCCTGTTCTGCCATGGGTGTGAAAAAAGTTCCTGAGAGAAGCACAAATCTAGAAGAGGAATGAGGCAATGATTATACACAGTGATTTCCTACTGAAAGCAACGTATGTGTTGTTAACAATGATAATCATTATTATTCCAGCAGACATTTATGCACTGCTTATGATACACCGGGTATTGTTCCATGCACTGTATGGATATTAACTCATTTAATCTTTGCAACAGTCTTGGGAAGTAGGAAGTAGATGTCTTGTTATGCCAGCATTAGAGATGAGAAAACAAAGGCATAGACCAGTTAAGGAACTTGCCCAAGACCACATATCTGGTAAAAAGCAACTACTAAAATGATGCTCCGTGTTTGCAGGACCAATGATGAGACAGATATAATGAGTGACAAAGACTTTGGAATGATGAAGGGAGAAGAGAGAGCCCAGTAAACTCACACATGGGACTTGCAGTGTTGAAGTCACTCCACTCCTCCTTGTGGCCACCGTCCACTGCTTATATCTTTCCTCCTCCAAAAACCTGAAAATTTTTCCCTGTGACTACACTTACGTGAGGAATCTGTGATAATAAGGCAGGAATTTGTGAATGAGGTGGCGAGATAACTTTTACCTACAAACAGTCCAAAGGAAATCGCTCCATTCTATGCAGTATTCATTCTCCCCTGTCCTTATTCCCCATAAATGGTTAGACATATAGGAAAGCCTTGATACGAGATTATTCTTTGCATAGAGTTCATAAAAACTAGATCAATTAAATGCTGTTATCCTGGCTCTTCTTCCAAGACTGGAAACTGTTTTATTATACAGAATACTTTTCTGCAATGGCATTTACTACACTGTGATTTTACCTGTAAAGACAAAAGGATAATCAAACTTATTGGTGATACAATTGTTCATCTTGACAAACATTTTTCGAAAATTGCCCCATTTCAGTTCTGTTTGGCCCACAAGGCGTGCATTATCCTCACCCACTCCCGCAGTTACTGCACCCTCCTTCCTGCCAGCCCTCCTTATCACCCATGACATGTGTGCCTGCCACATGACCACGTTCAGAGTTTCCACATGGAATGGATTTTTAATGAAAAAAACAAAGAAAGAAGGTTGATGGCATTTCCTTCTGATTTTACTCCATTTTACTCATTCCTTTCATTGGGCTGCCAATCCCAAACTTTAGATCTTGTTTGAAGTAGGACTTTTTAAGTTTTTTAATGCGTAATTGAATTTGAACAACGTCTATAAGTGGCATGTTCCTCACATCCTCTTCTGAGAATTCTATACAAAGGTAGGAGATTGTCATCCTTGACATAACTAGACGTTGATGCTCCAAGTAGAAAAGCTTAAGAAATAAGGATGATGGAGAGAGGAAGGCAGTACAAGACTTGAAACATTAAAGGAGCAGGGCATTATTTTGTGTGAGAGAAAAGAGAGACAAAGTGGAAACCAAGAAATGTGTGAATATTACAGACAACTGTCTATAGGAAAGGAAGAAAAAAACATGGGATAAAAAAATGAAGCAGAAAGGTATTCATTTTCTTCAGATAATGTAAGGATCTGAGAGCCAATAGACTCTCCTGACAGTCGTTAGCATGGCACGCCTATGTTCAAGAAACACATGAACTATCATCTTAGAGCACGAAGTGGCAAAGTGGCAAGGCGCTGAGAATACTGGCAGTTCCCAATGGCTAGGGGACAGGCGCTATTGGACAGGAAGGTCAAGCTCACCTTCTCAGCGTCACCTTCCACATATCCTCTGCTGCCTTGTCACATTCCAACTGAGTTTCATGCATTTGGTATTGTACATATTGTTACAATGAAAATTAAAACTGTCATACTTGGGTGGCTTGGGCACATTCATAATTTATCACCTTCCTTTATGGTTAAAAAGAACAACCAGGGAAATGCAGCTTAGCTCTCACTCACAAACTTCAGTACTGCATAAAGCATGCTGGGGCCTCGTAAGACAGATATACTGCACACATTTAGCATATTTATTTCTCCCCTTATGGAACTTTTTCTTATCCCTGGTATGCTTAGCTTTAAATATATTCAGAGCCTATAAATATTACATGGAATTTTGAGATCTGAAAAATAACTTCTTCATCCCTGATTTACTGATATGCTGCAGAACAAGTTTAGTATCTATATTTACATGAGAAAAATTTTCAGTTAATACACCAGGCTGTTTTTAGCCACCCATGGCAGTGCTGTGATTACATTTCGAACCTTGAGTGAAAAGGGAGAAAAGGAAAACAATTTAGAGTGATCCCAGGTTTCTGTCCTTAGTTGCTGGGTAAAAAGAGATTCACGAAGGTTGGGGAGACGTGAGTTTCCAGTGCTAAAGTTGATGAGCACATTTTAATGAGGGAGCGAAGCCAGGCGCCCACTTCCTTGTCCTTCTGATATTAGAATCATGTATTTTCAAGCTCCTATTTTGGTTCCATATGACTAAAAATAATAGCTATCCTTTATTACTTGACTTGTTGCAGGCACTGTTGCTCACCCTATCTGATTTAATCCTTATGACAATTTTGTGGGTGTTTTTTCTCTATTTTATGGATGAGGAAGTTGAACCAGAGACGTTAAATAACTTGCTAAAAGTCACACAGCTAGTAAATTGCAAAGAGCCACTAGGCTCCAAACCTATGCCTTCACCTCTGCGCTACACAGCTTCCCATTTGGAAAATAGCAAACTTGCCACGTTTTACAGAAGAATCGTATTTCTCCCTGGAGGTTCAGTCCCAGGGCAGCCCCCTCAGTGCTCCTCATCGTTCTTCTCTGTTCAGGGTGCCCTTCCACGTGTCCTTGGAGCAGATCTGAACATGATACTAGAGCCCTGTTTTGGATACACAGCCAAGGTTAGCGTGGAATAGAGTCAGCAAGGTCCAATGCTTTCTAAATCTTCATTCGTTTTACAAATGCATCTTAGAACATTATAACAAGCAAGAGTGGGCAGACCTTAGAGATTTTCTAATTCATCACAAACATCTAATGTAGCCCAAATTTCAGCCACTCACACACCACCTTCATGATTTCAGCCAGATTGACCCACCACTTTTACAATTATTTAAGGCACCTTTTAAATAAACTGGTTTTTTACCTTAAATGTATTTATTATAAAAAGAATTTTCCCATTACTGTAATAAATGGAAAACCAGGATCACTTTCCATAAATTGAAGTTAACCCATAAAAATTACAGACAAAACAAAGTAGGATTATTAAATTCTAGTCTAATATTGCCAAAACTCTTTAAAATTGATAGTTAGGTCTTTCTTATGGTGCATATTAGAAATTGTTTGAGAGATATTAAAGACATCATAACATCAAACCAGGACTTTGCCCCTTGATTAAACAGGAGGATTAAAAAAGGAAGTAAAAGGAAATAACTTTTTCCCCAGGCAGCTCAGTGTTATTTCATATCATGTCTGTGCATTACTTGCAGTCATCTCTAGCATAGCCCCAGTTTGTATTCATCAGTTGGAAAACTCTGGCCTTGTCTATTCCCCACATGTTACCAAAAAAGAAACTAAGATCCAAAAAAGTGAAATGATTTTCCATGCTCACACATCTGGTACCTGGAATTTAGTAGATGTTCAATGATCAAATGAATGAGCCATTTGGACATGTATGGACTTTAGAATCAAATGTGGGTTCTAATTCTGTCACTATCACTTACAGCCTGTATGACCAAAACCCAGGTGGTCTTTGACTTCCAGCAGTGTTCTTCCTAATGGGGCACACTGCCTCACAAGTTGAAGATGATGCATGAGTGGTAGCGAAGAGAGCTGGATGTGGATTCTGCAATACGTCCAAGTTCTACAAAGCAAAACCTAGCATGGAGTTGGGAATCCAAGATGTATTAAATAAGTAATAACACATGAATCTTTAGATGGATAGGAATCTTGTTGTCTTCATTCTGAATTCAACAATTAAATTCAACTTCCATTTATTGAGCACCTTCTGCATGAATCCATATAGAGCAGGATCAAAGATGAATAGGATTACTCATGTTGAATCACCCAGAAGTTGGAGTGGTGTATAGAGGCCTGTTCTGCCTTCCTCACCCCTTTTTTTTTTTTTTGCCCTTTGTCCCCCATGCCATTGGGAAGAGTTTTGAATTCTGACCTCTTCGTGGACTTTTCCAGTTGCTTTTCCTGCCTCCTTCAATCTCCTCACCCACATTCGCCTGTGGCCACCGCAAGCTTTTATGTTAATACATCTCAGATGGCCTAGCTGTTCAACACCAAAGTTCAGGGGTGGTTGGAATGTAAAAGCTGCCTCAGTCACCACAGCAAAGACAAAAGAAGTGCTTCTGAAGGAAGAGTGAGGAGAACATGCAGGCAAGAGGGCAAAGCTATTCCTGTGGGACTGAATGGTGCTTCTCCTGGCCATTACGCTCCCCACCGCCATCTTTGGTGGAGCGCACAGCTTCGCCCTCCATTCCAAGAGTGGAGCCTGAAGAAATGTTTCCCTTAAATTCCTACTCTGGATGTTTACCAGAAGAGCCATGTAGGTGGGTTAGGTCCAAAAAACTGTGAAGTGTGGTATTTTCATTCATTTGACCTCGTAAGAGGAGCAGGAAGGAATGCTAAGAAAGAAGTTGAAGTATAAATAAGGTGTTCCTAAATGGTTATCTGCTCATTCCAATCCTCTTCTCCTAACTCTGGCTTCTGCTTTTAAGTTTTACTTGACCTCTCCCGATATTAAGACCTTCTACCCTCCCCAACATTCCATCATTGTAAGCAACACCTGCCTTCACAGCAATAGCAGACGAGATCATATCAACCCAAATGCCTTTTAGTTCTAACTGTGCTGGTACTGTACAAGTCACCTTTTTGGGAGAACAAAGGAAATCTGAAAAGTGAATTTGTGAAGAGACTAGTTCTTTAAGTTCAATTCAATAGTTGAAGGCAATATGCCCTTTTCTTTATGAATCAGTGATTCTGTCCTGTCTCTAATACCTAGAATCCACTCTGGGTTATAATAGATGCTCAATAAGTGCTTAAATGAATAAGTGAACATTCGTTTGGACATATAATGGCCTATGACGTTAGATATGGATGTTAACTCGGTTACTGCCATTTACTACTGGTGTGACATTAGGCAAGGTTCCCAGCTCTCTGAGCCACCATTTTCTCATCTATAAAATGCTAGTGCTGCTATTAAGATTAGGGATAAAGTATGCAGAGCAGCTAGCACAGTCCCTGGCCCAGAGGAGGAAGTTAATAAATGGTAGCTAAGTGCGTCTGTGCTCTCTGCTTATTATTTGGTGGTATTAAGGAAATCTAAAAATGCCTTTTCCCTCAAAGATCCAACTATCTGTTTAATCATCGATGCCACCAATAGCACATAGTGTTGGATGCCAAAGGAGACATAAGCAGCGGGAAATGGGAAAAGTGGGAGAGATGAAATAGGAATAAAAGAATCCAATAAAAAAGGCAGACAAAGCTGGAAGTCAAGTGGAGAACAGAGTGACTTGCCAATAATACCTGCCTTGGTGGCACTTGGGACAGAAGGACTTACATCTCTCACTTTTCTTTTCCTTAGGACATCCACTCAGACTATAGGAGAGACAGAACTTGGGGATTTTGAATGGTCACCTGAAAAATGTCTTCTTCTTTCCTGCCAATGTTTGGTGCTTTACTCTTTTGTATGGCCAATTTAATATTTATTTTCTACATCAATTTAGCAGACCTTTATAGAGCAATATCAAGTCCAAAACCCAGTAGCTGGCACTCCAGCAAGGAGATACTAAACATTTTTAATCGAGGACTATGGCAGAGCTTGTCTCTGTGACATCCATAGTTGTGTATTTCTCTTATCGCTTTAATAAAAAATAAGTGGCTTTCTCATATGCAATGGTAATTTCCTAGTATCCAAGAGTTAAAGCCAGCATACTGTTACTTTTGTACTTTGAAGCTATAAATGGGATGATATGTGAGAAGAAAGGGAAAAATGGGAACTGTTGTCATTAAGGGAGACATATCTTTTCCAGATAACCTGTTCAAGAAGAGATAATTCTTAGGTTTCTACTTTGGATACTGCCATTATCCAGAAAGTCATTGAAATAAGATTGCTATGATGCATTATATTGTCATATCCACCTATCCATTTAGGAAAAGGAAATACTTTGGTAATAGTTCCTCAGCAGAATACGTTATGTTCTCTGAATGAATAAGATTGAGAAGGCAAAAAATTGAAGAATGATATCCTCTCCAAAAGTAATTCTTCATAAAAACACCCGGACTTTTGGCACTCCATAAATATCATTTTTGGAACTGTTATAATTAAAAGAACTCGAAGGAGGCCAGAAAGATGGAGAGCCCAATATGAAAAATGCCTCCATGCCTCACTCCATGAAAATGTCCAGAGTGATTTTAAGTATTTGGATTATGCAAATGAAATGAGGAATTGTCTACAGTGACCTCGTCTTGAACTAAACAAGGCTTTTAAATTGCCATAAATTCCTTGAATTGTATTCTCAAGTGATTCAGTGCCAGAACCGTAAAATAAGGGCAGCAAATCACAGCGGCCAACAACCAAACAAACTGGCTCCTTCAGGAGCAGCCGAAGGATCTCAAGTTAGTGCCCAATTCAGTTCAATATAGCAAATACGTATGAGCTTTTTTGTATGAGGTGCCACGAGAGATACTAGAGGGACATAGCACAATTCCTGTCCTTAGAGGTTTATCACCTAATGAGATGGACAGCCAGCCACTCTAGTGGTCGTAATGCAAAGCAGGCCTCCTTCATTCATTCAACCAATATGCAATAAACACCTACTCTGTGTCAGTCTCTATTCTACGCACTGGAGGTAAAGCAAAGAACCAGTATCTCCGCCTTTGGGGTTTAGGATTCTAACATAAGCTTTGTTAGAATAATGTGAGTGATGTGAAGAAAAACCAAGCAGAGAAGGGGGATCCAGTGGGGGCTCCAGTGATTAATAAGGTGTCGAGGGGAGTCCTCATGAAGAAGGTGACATTGGAATAAAGACATGAAGGTGGTAAGGGGGTGAGTCATTAGATATCTGGGGAAGATCATCCCAGGCTGGGGAAGAGCAAGGGCAAAATAAAGAGTATGTGAGGAAGGTGGATGCACAGAGTTCTCAGCGTGAGCAGGGAGCAGTGGGAGAACGTGGGAGCCAGTTGGGTTTGTTGGCCTCTGCCCATCTGTTCCAGCTCAGGTTCAATGGATTATTGGTGTTCATTACCTCGTTAACAGCATCCTGCTGCTGCTTTCTGCCCTTAGCATCCAATCCATTTCTTGTTTTTTCCCTGTCTGGGGAGTGCTGTGGTCATCCTGCCCCTGACCCTGGGGCACAGTCCCTCCCCACCAGATCACCCATCGATTTTCTCACCTGGCTTAACTTTTCTGACATCTAAAAGAAATCAAATGAATGAAATAGGCTTTTTTCTCAGGTTAGCATCTGAGTCACAATCTAACCTAGAATCTGTAGCGCCATGAACGAGGGAGGAAATAGTAGGTGTGTAGGGAATGTTTGCAGCCACTGTATAGGAAGAGCAGCTGGGAACATCCAGGCCACTGCAGCCTACAAGCCTCACAGGGGCTCTGAAGAAAGAGCTCATGGTGTTCTCCCCGCCTTATCTCTTGACCAGTTTAGGTCTTCTTATCTCTCGAACCCCTCCCACCCTATTTTCCCAATCCAGCAATCACTTATACCAAAAATCAGTGTGTCACAAGTTCACACATGGATGTGACCCTCTCCTTACGCTGGTTCTGAGCTTTCTCACTCTCTGCAGCCCTTGTACCTTTACACCTGGATGGTTCACCTGGAGAGCAATCACAGGTGTCAGAATAGTGAACCATGACAGTGATGTGCACTTAAAGGAAACCTGCATGTGCACGAAAACTTGGGATGCCAGAGGAAAAGAAAGAGATTGACAGAGGCCAGAGGGAAAGGGGGATGCGTACAGGGCATATAGTAAGGAGACCTACCCAATCCCTGGCAGACCCTGCATAGAAGCAGTGGTTTCCCACAGCCCTGGCTGCACATTAGAATCTCCTGAGGAGCTTTCAACAATAATGCTCAGGCCCCAGTTAAACGAGGATCTCTGGGGTGAGGCCCAGCAGATATTTCCTTGACGACTCCACTGTGCGGCCGGAGCTGAGGGCCACTGAGCCAGAATAAGAGCTGCGGCAAAGGCCTTCTCTGCAGAGCCTACCTTCCATGCAGCGGTATACAAAGCACTCTGCCTTCCTTCCTGGAAGGACTCCTCTCCTGGGCCTTCCTCCCATTCCCCTGCCTCCCAAACTGGGCTCCTGCCAGATGGCCCTAGAGAGGAAAAGAGATGGCTAACAGTGTCTGTGTAAGACCCTTAAGTTGGTCCTTGTATCCAGGCCAGCCATGCACCCTTGGGCAAGTTATTGACCCTCTCCTGGCCTCATTTCCTTTTCGTGTAAATAGGTGGTAATAATAACACTGACCTCATAGGGTTACGATGACTCCATGATGTCATAAGTGTAAAGCTCCTCACATAGTACCTGATACATGGAAGATGGCTGCTATTCACCATCAACATTGCATGTCTTCACCTGGTATGTGATGTGCCAGTCTCCACCCAGCCCTCCAGCTTCAAGTTTGCCAGTTTCTTGACTCATAACATCTTCAAGCTTGAAATTATTTTTTGAGGAATATTAGCTCTAAGCTAACATTCACTGCCAATCCCCCTCTTTTTTTTGTGCTGAGGAAGATTGGCCCTGAGTTAACATCCACACACATCTTCCTCTACTTTATATCTGCAACACCTGCCACAGCATGGCTTTATAAGTGGTACATAGGTCTGCTCCCAGGATCCAAACTGGAGAACCCCAGGCCACCAAAGCGAAGCATGTGAACTTAACTGCTGTGCCACCGGGCCAGCCCCCAAACTTGAATTTTTAATTTCCCTCTCCTTCTTCTTTCTTCCTCTCCTCTTCCTCCTCCTTCTCCTTCTTCTCTCCCTTCTCTTTCTCTCTCCCTCCCTCTCTCACACACACAAACATGTGCATACATGCTCCCACATACACACCTCCATGGTGTTTCTCACATCTTAATCTTGTTTCCTCTGCCTGGGCTGGCCTTTCTCTGTCCTTCCTCCAGTCTGCATGGACCCCTACGCATCCTCAAAATTCATCTCATGATCACCTCTCTAAAACTATGCCTGAACACCCCTCTCCTGTCCCAAGCAGAGTAGTCTTTGTGCTGCATATCTCTAACTCTGCGTTTATCAGTGTGTTATAACTACATATGTATCCCTTCCCCCCTGGAAGTGAGCTCCTCAAAGTGCTCTCTTTATCTTATATCTTTGGCACTTAAAACAGTATCTAGTATACAAGAAATACTCAGTAAATGTTGACTGACCACATGAATGCTCGAAAATATCTTTTCTGGTGGCCTATTAAGATAGCCATTCCCTTCTTCCCAGCCTGAAATTTCTGCCACTAGAATCATTTCCTTGGGTTAAACAAGAAGAACACCACCACATAGACAGAAATCTAGTTAAAATGCAACTGTGCTCACACACCTGCATGTGCACACACACGTACTTACGGATCCATGATACTGTAGAGGAGCAAAACTAGCCACTACAGACAACTTTGTCCCCTCCCCTTGTCCCAATGTCCTTAGATGAACTGTGGGGTCATGGACTGGAGAAGCTCTCGGGTTCCCTCCAACTCTGGAATCCGGAGGGTGTAGGCTCCGATTTTGAGGAGGTTCAGGGAAGCTGACTCGGAGGGAGTCAGATGGAAGAATGGACAGTGGGGACCAGGCCCATCATCATGCCCTGATGGGCAGAGACAGGGTGGGGAATGATGGAATCTGTGTGGGAAGATTAACCCAAGAAGGGCAGTTCTGGATGAGGGCCTAAGGGAAAATGGAGTCGGGGATGAGAAATGGAGGGGTAAGAAATGTGGTTAAGTAGGAGGAGGTGGAGGCCTTCTCAGAAGCAAACACAATGAAAGGGCTCGGGAAGAGAAATGAAATTGGAGGGTTGCTTGGAGATTAGGTTGACAAAGGCATAATGTGGACAAGAGAACAGTGAAAGTGTTAGGTAAGGCTCGGTCTTCTTAGCCCTGAAAATCTCCCAGAAGAAAGTCAAACTCAAGTCCCTCAAATTCAGAATGACCTGAAAGGGAGCCTGGGCCTCAGATGGTGAATGGGGCAGGAGCCCAAAGGCCCAGCAGTTAGCCCATCTCTCAGAACCACCCATCCCAGCCTTGGTTCACAGTAGGTACGCATGCATACTTTAGTGCAGACCTTATTTAATATTTACTGAGCCTGTAACTATTTTCAAGTCAACTTTTCTCCTCGGATCTGGCTGAAATTCTTGCTTCAATTGGGCCAGTCTGTCTCCATTGCTTCAGGCCATAACACTGCTGTTTCCTGTTGCTCTTATATTACAGGTGGACAGCACGGGAAATGCTGTTTGTGACCACTAGCACATTCTTGGAAATGCTACCCTGCTGGTAGTTGGCTGAATTTTGAATAGCTGTCTTTCCAACTTCTTTGGCTAGCCAGAAGCTATAAGAACAAGAGAGTGATCTTTATTCATTTCCAGCATTTATAGGGCATGATAAAATATGACAAACTTAACAGTAAACACTATGTGTAAATTGGTATCAAAAATTGATGTGTTGGGTGTCTGAAAACAAAATCACATTGGCCAATAAATTTTAATTCATCATAGGAGCAAGCGATAAAATGAAGGGTATTTTTGCAAAGTTTTATGGGGAATTCATAAAATCATGTAAGTGTCCTGGTTACACATCAACTGTCTATACCATCCTGTACACATGTATGGTCATTGTCTGGTCCTTATTTTTCTCATTTTATCTCTTTCAACACCAGTTAATGGACTGGTATTTGAGAACCTCTGCATTAATGGATATAAGCCATGAGAATGTTGAAAAGAGTGAATCGTTACTGCGTAAAGGGAAATTTAAAATGTAAGGTGCAAATAAGACAAAGATCCAAAAGATTTATAAAGTATAATATAGAAAAGTTAAGCTGAAGGGGAAAATCACACTAAATGGTAATGGGAGAGGAATTTCCAGATGGAAGCCACGCCACAGTCACTCCCTTGCTTGGGTGAAAGGGCAGACTGGAGTATTGAATGCCCACAGGATTAAGGCCAAAGCTGATGGCGAGCACTGGGAGTGAATTTTACTAGTCAGAAAGAGAAATATAGAGGGAAAACGGCAAAGAATAATTTTATAGAAGTGAAATTCATGGATTTTTATACATGAAAAGAAACTGAATTCGATAAAGACATTTGGTAGCTATCTGACTTCATAGGCTTAGAGCAAACTTTAAAGTAGAATATTCAAGTCTTTCAAAAGTCAGCTTCCTGGAAAATTTAAATTTTTTTTTAAATCTCAGATTAATCATCATATAAAAACTGTTAGTGCTAAGAAATTTAAAAACATTTCTCTCCATATAACATACTCTTTTTAAACATCCTTTAGGAGCTGATATTTTACGTATTTTTATACTTGAAAAATTATTGTCAAAAGAGGGAAAATGATTTACACTTTTTTACTCCCTAAATTTATAGGAAAATCACTCACTTTTTTAAAGTTTACTTTTGCAAGACTTTAAGAACAAAACTTATAGTTGTTACTTTGTTTCCTGTTTTATAAATGCTCTCCTCAAATATGGTCTACTTAAATATCATTTACCTTCTTCTTCTTCTTTCTCATGATCTATGTAGTAGATATTTGCCTTAGATTGCTCCTGGAATGTATGACAATTGGAGCATTAAAATGGTCTCCATCCAATTTTCAAAATTATGCATGGAACTCTGATGCATCTGCAAATCTATGCATCCTGTGATGCTACCTGCCCAGTCTTTCCAGTGAAACGTTTGTGTGCTGAGGTAGATTTTCCTATAGGCTAGAAATTCCATAGGTAATTTTAGTAGTGCCTTAGGAAAATTTGGTCATAGTATTAAATAAGCTCTTTATTCATTGTGCAATGCCTTTAATAGTGACTGAAAGTTACTTTTCTCTCTCGCTGCATAAAACTAACACAGTGCTGTCCAATACAACATTTTAGGATGATGAAAATGTTCTATGTATGTGCTTTTTGATAGGGGAGCTATTAGTCACTTTGAGCACCGAAAATGACTTAGTTCAGCTGAGGAATTGAATTCTTAATTTTATTTGATTGTAATTATTTCCAATAGCTACGTGTGCCTAGTGGCTACCATATTGGACAGCGTGGAACAAACAGGTGTGGATTGTTGTATATATACTTTGTTCCATTGAGACTGAACCTGTGTTTGTGTTTTCATTTATGCTCCAGGCACCTCGATTTTCTCATTAGTGGAATGAGACCATAGATGACGTGATTTCTAATGTTCGTTGCAGTTCAGACTTGTCTGACTGTCCTCACTATCTCAAAATACCATACTCTTTACAACCAGCTTTAATTTGATCACAGCCTAAACATCAGATCGACTAATATTGTTACCGGAGCATTGGGTTCTCGTTGTCCCCCAGGATGGAAATCAAGAGAGACAACAAACGGGAGTGGAAAAGTAAAAGTGTATTAACTTGTGTGCGGTTAGGCACTAGGGGGCTGGTGCGGAAAGGAAAGGGGCAGGTGACTGGCTCATTAGGGAGCAGGGTTGTAGGGCTTTTATTAGGCAAAGGCTGGGGAGGAGGGCCTTGTCATGGCATGTAGAGGTGGGGTTGTTCTTGCTCCTGCGCTGTCACGTAGCATGCTACTACATGCGACACATGTATCATTAGCGTACTAGCTGTCCACCCCTAGGTGTGAGTTTTACTGTGCTAATGGGACTAGGGTCACCTTCAGTGGACTCCTGGGTGCTACGGTGCATGCATAAGCCCAGGAAAGTCCCAAAACTGCAGAATGTGGATCTTGGTGGCGTCGATATGATTCTCCTAGCTTGAGGATTGGTTAGGGGCCTTATCTTGTTAGGCCTGGGGCCTTGCACATGGCCCTGTCTCCTTAGGCTAGTTCCTGTCTCATTATGAGCCTTTAATAGTATCAGTGAGAATGGCCCTAACCACTTGAGTTTCATACAAAATCTTTGATAATCAATGTTATTACGATGACTTTTCACACAGATGGCAGAAAATACTTTTTCCTGAAACTGTCTTTGCACAATCGCAGTTACATTGAAAGCCAACACTCCTCCACGAAGGTTCGCCTGACTCTCTCCCCTCTTCTCTGCCCAACCCCAAGAACTCCTTTTCAGTGACACCACTGATCCTTACAATAGCAATTAGAATGCTTCATATGGTTGGCATCCCTCTCTCTGCTAGATGTTAAGAGTCTTGTTCCAGGGGCACGTCTCAATTGTCTTAGCTCCTGGAGGGGTGCCTGGCCAATGACATGACCAACACACGAATGGTAATAGTTAACATTTACTGAGAGCTTATTCTGTACCAGACATTGTGCTAAGGGATTTATATTCTCATTTGCCCTCACAAAATCTATGAGGTACCTACTGTACGATCTGTTTAATAAATGTATGATGAATGGGCAAAGAAACAAGCCAGAGAGTTGGCTTTTCCTTTTCCTGGAGTTTGTCTTGGCTGTTACCGACAAAAAGAATTTATCAGCAGCCTTTTCTGCAATGACAAGGCCTTAGCAGCAATTTTTCTTCACTGCAAAACGTAGGTGACTACCTAATACTTGCAGTAACTAAGGGTTGAAAGAGCAATGCCGGGGAGCTATAAAAAGCCCAGATTCACTCTCTGACATTAATCCTGGACTGAAGCTAATTCTTACTCTATTTTCATGTACTTTTTATTCTCAGTGGTTGTCTCAATCACTCTGGGATGCTGCTCAAGCCTTGGTTCAGTGTCTCGGCTAAATTGTATGATAAAAATACAAGTTGTAAGATCTACAGGTTTGTTTTGTTTTGTTGTTGTTTTTTAATCTATTGGCAGTCCAATGTGTTGCCTATTGAGCTGTCATTTTGTTTGTTTTTATTGCAGTAATATTGGTTTATAACATTATATAAATTTCAGGTGTGCATCATTATATTTCAGTTTCTGTGTAGATTACATCATGTTCACCACCTAAAGACTAATTACCATCCATCACCCCACACATATGCCTAATCACTCCTTTCAGCCTCTTCCCTCCCCCCTTCCCCTCTGCTAACCACCAATCCAATCTCTGTCTCTATGTGATTGTTTGTTGTTGTTTTTGTCTTCTACTTATGAATGCGATCATAACGGTATTTGAGCAGTTTTATTTTTTAATGAAACCTGTATTCAGGGTGTAGGCATAATTGGCTTCTCCCTAAGGGCCCCCTACTGGTATGTAAGCTCCATGAGGACAGGGGTTTGGTCTGGCTTGTTCATCTCTATCTGGAATAAAATAAACGTGAAATAAAAAGGCATGCACACAAAATTTGATGTGCTTAAAAATTCTTTAAATGTTATTTAGCTAGATTAAGATGTGATTGCAGAATATTTTGAATGCTTAACCAGGGGTGTGTGTCTAAATTGCCTGCAAAAGCTGCTTAAAACTACATAGGCTCAGGTCTTACCCCTAGAGATTCTGATCAATAAGTCCAGGGTAGAGTTTAAGGATCTTTATTTCCATAGAGAATTTTAAAGTTTTTTTTAATTTTTAAATCCGCTTTACGAGTGCATTAGTCAGGGTTCTCCAGAGAACCAGAACCAATAGGCGGTGTGCGTATATGTAGAGAGAGAGACAGAGACAGAGACAGAGAGAGATTTCTTGTAAGGAACTGGCTCACACAGTTGTGAGGGCGGGCAAGTCTGCAATGTGCAGGGCAGGCCATCAGGCTGGAAATTCCAGCAAGAGTTGATGCTGCAGTCTTGAGTCAAAAGGCAATCTGAAGGCAGAATTCCTTTTTCTCCTGGGGACTTCAACTGAGTGCGTGAAGCCCACCCACATTACTGGGTGATCTGCTTTACTCAAAGTTTACTCATTTAAATGTTAATCACATCTAAAAAATACCTTCATAGCAACATCTAGTGTTTGAACAAGCAACTGGATACCAGAGCCTAGGCCAGTTGACACATAAAATTAACCATCACGATGAAGTACAATTTACATATAATAAAATGCATGCATGTTAAATATACAGTTAGAGGAGTTTTGAAAATGAGTTTTCCCTGTATCTGCCACCCCATTCAAGATATAGGACATTTCCTTCACCCCAGGAAGTTATCTCCTGGACCTTTTCAACCGCTAATCTGCTTTCTATCACGATGGATTAAGTTCGTCTGTTCTAGGATTTTTCATAAATTGAGTCATATGGTGTGTACTCTTTGTACTTGGCTTCTTTTCATTTTTTGTTGTTCTAAAATATATATATCGTAAATTTATCATTTTCACTATATTTAAGTGTACCATTCTGTGGCAGTAGGTACATTTACATTGTTGTACAATCATCACCACCATCCATCTCCAGAACTTCTTCATCTCCCCAGACTGAAACTCTACACCCTTTAAACACTAACTCCCTATTTTCCCCTCTCTCCCATCCCTGGCAATCACCATTCTACTTTCTGTCTCTATGAATTTGACTACTCTAGATACCTCATATAAGTGGAATTATACAGTATTTATCCTTTTGTGACTGGCTTATTTCACTTAACATAATATCTTCAAGGTTCATCCCTGTTGTAGCAGGTGTCAGAACGTCCTTCCTTTTCAAGGCTGAATAATATTCCATTGTATGTATACAGTAGTCCCCTCTTATTTGCAGAGGATACATTACAAGACCCCCAGTGGATGCCTGAAACTGTGGATAGTACTGAACCCTATGTATACTATGTTTTTTCCTGTACATACATACCTATGATAAAGTTTAATTTCTAAATTAGGCACAGTAAGAGATTAACAACAGTAACTGATAATAAAATAGAATGGTTTTAACAACATAGCTGTCATAAAGCTTATGTGAACATGGTGTCTCTATCTCTCAAAATATTATATTGTACTCATCCTTCTTGTGAGGATGTGAGATGATAAAAAGCTGATGGTGATGAGATGAGATGAGGTGAAATGAATGATGTGGGCATTGTGACATGGCACTGGGCTACTATGGACCTTCTGATGATACACCGGCCCACGGTTGGCTGCAGATAATTGAAACCTTGGAAAGCAAAACCACAGATAAGGGAGGACTACTGTGTATCACATTTGTTATCCATCCGTCCGTCCATGTATGCTGTGTGCCTGGCTTCTTTCATTTAGCATAATGCTTTGAGAGTTCCCCGTTTCACGGTTATATCTGTAGTTGTTTCCCCAGGTAATTTTGATGGTTCTCAAACTGCTAGCCAAATGCATGTTGGAATGTGTTGTGGTTTTTTTCTTTCTTTCTTTCTCTCTCTGGCTTATTGTTAGCTAGTCAGATTATTATGCATCTCTCAATGGTAAGAGACTTCTCTCACTCTCAGGGCATGTTCCATGACAAGGGCAAGGAAGTAATCTACAGTTGTATAGCACTGATATTGCCAGCATTCGTGTTCATGCCTTGTGTCATGTAATCCTCTTAAAAACCCTGTGATGTGTCATTATCCCCACCTCACCAAAGAGAAAGCCTGGGCCATAAAGGATTAAGTAGTGATGTGCCCAGGGTCACACAGTTGGCAAGTGGTAGAACTGTCATTTGAACCCAGTTCTTCTGATTCAGGTTCAGTGCTCACAGCTGCCCATGCATTTACTTGAAGAGCACAAGAAAGGCTCCCATGACAAAAATGAAGTCACCCACCAGCCTTTCAGGGTGCCTGAAATTCCTGAGATAAATTGACCTCTTTGAGTCCTGGGAGTTCTGCAATCTTCTAGAAATCCCTTTTAAAATGGGATGCCCTAGGAACGAGTCACAGTTACATCAAGTTCACCCAGCAGGAATCATTTCATAATAATAAAAACAACTGCCATTTATTGAACCCATACCACATCCCTGGCTTTGTGCTAGAATCTTACAGTCAATAGATACCTCACTTCATTCTCCGAATAATCCTGGGAGGTTGATGTTACCATCCCCAGAGTACAGATGAATAAACTGGGTCGGTAGTGCTTAAGTAACTTCACCAAAGTTACACAGCAAGTGACTGGAGGCACCTCTTTTTTCATCCCAAATCTGCCTGGCTGTATAGACAATATTTTTAATCCCTGTAGCACACTGCCTCTTCCCAGACTCCCTTCTAATAAGACACTGAGCAGGGGGGATGAGTGATAGCAACACTCCTGAGGCAAGCAGCTGGAAAAAGGAGTCAAGTTGAACTTTTTGCTTAAATGTGTCAGGGCCGGCTTGAGTTACTGCTTATGAATGACTTGCTATGAAAAACTTATAAAGGCCCCTCTGTTTTATTTTCTTCTTACTCTTTTTTTCTACATCTCCCTCTACACTAAATTCTTTGCCTGTGCGGAATATGTATTCGGCACTTTTTACTTGGTGTATCCAGGGAGTATGTTGAAATGTTGTTTCTTACTGAGTGCCCTAAGGAACTGATGATATTAATCTTGGTGAAGAAAGAACAAGAATATAAGATTCATGCTGCTCTTTGATTAAAGCTTCTTAGATAGAATTTTACCTCCGAGCTTTGTTGTTTTAATGGCCTCCTATAGGTATTTTTCTGGGAGGTCTCTGAGGGGTTTGTTTTCTAGTTCCTTGTAACAGTGCCTGTCAGCTTCCATACTCCATGTCTTTTACTTCAAAAGAGAGCCTGGGTAATTTGCCTATTTCTGCATTTTAGAGTGAGTCAAACAATGCCAAGTAGGCTATCATGTGCTGACAAGGAGTCAGCAGGAAAGGCTAGTCAGGTGATCATCAAGTTGATATATTTGAGATTCTGTGCAGTCATTTCAGCTCTGCATCCACTAAGTACTCTCTCTGCGCCGTGGGAATCGATTAATCAGGAGGAGTTCAATTTAGGGTCCCGCTTTTGCATTTATTGTGTTAGTGCCTTAAACAGGAATATGTGGTATAATGCTCCATTATTGGAACAAAACCCCACCTAATTACCAATTTCTTAAGAATTGCCTTTGATGTAGATGACGCCAAAAATAGAGTGCCTTTTGATCTTGCTAAATATTTAACAGCTTTCATGAAATGGTAGAAAACTGGTTTTCTAGAATTCAATGGTACTGTTTTGCTGAACCAAAATCAAGTTTTATAGGTTTAAAACTATTTTTGATGTATTGCCCTAAATTTTACAGCTAATTTTCTCAGAATGCTCAAACATTGTTAAATGACCTTTAGAATGCACCTTTAAAATTCTATGCATTGGTAAGGGAATTTCTACTGAAAACCATAAAATTTCCAAATTGTATGTACTATTCTCAGTTGAAAGGGACATGTTAGATTGTTCTTGATATGTGGTGCTAGAAAGGCTAAAATGCTAATTCTTTCTAAAGATATTTCAACTTCAGCATATGTTATGTTTTTTTAAAAAAAGGGAAATAAAATCATTTAATTTATTAGCCATATTCCATTTTACATATTTTGGTAGAATATCATCCTTCCAGAGAAAATCACTTGAGTTTATTTGCCTTCCCCAGACTGAGGTTAATGCCAATCTGAGATATATGAGCATATCCTAGCTGCCTCTCTTAAGAAATTTCCAGCAAAAGTAGCCACACCAGCAAATTGCTTATGCCACACATCTAGAATCACCCCATGGACCAAGCTTTGAAATATTGCATCTTACTTGTTCATTTTATAGAACATTTTTTTTACTACCATCAAGCAATTTGCTGAAGACTCAAAACAATGTAAATCTGAAAATCGATAGTTGATTCTTAATAATATGGTCCCTTTATCTTCTGAAGGAGGAGAGACATTTCAATTACATTGTCTCAAATGTACCAAGAAAGAAAGCTAATAAAGTTAAATCCTTTGTGTTGTTTTTTTTCCCATTATCAGGGCTTATTCTTCATCAGTTAGTGACGTTAGATTAAAAAAAAAAGGTGGGGGGGGCTGATCTTGGATAGATTTGCTTACAAAACAACTGACCCATAATAGTGGAAAAGCATAAGCCAGAACATTATCAGAACTCATTTACCCAAATCTAAATCTCAGTCTGATATAGGGGAAAAAAAAAACCTCACCACATATTCTTTTAGTCTCATGTATGGGTGGGCACAAGGAGTGGGTATGGTTAGTTGAAGCACTTGTAGAATAAGGCCTATAGACTGAGAGAAATGAGAGAAATTGATAACCCAGCCCAGGGGGTTTCAGCCTGGCCCAACATGCGTCCTTGGTGTAACCTCCATTCCTGGGATTCTCGTTCCCTCCAGGCAGGAGGCAGTTCTAACCTGTGCTGGGTCTCGGGCTCTGGCGGTGTAAGGGGTAGTCAGCCCTCGGAGTACAGTGCACCATCATGAAGGCGGGTCCGAAGCGTTAGGTCCACAGCGGCAAAGTCAATCTTGGCGAGAGCTGGACAAAAAAGCAGTAACAGCAATTGGAAAAATCAGGGCAAGGGAATCAGAAAGGCTTCCAGGGGTGACTTGAAGCCAGGAGAGGAAGCTGTTTGTGTTAAGCTCCCTCTTGGTGGGAGGGAGATGTTAAGGGCACTGCCAGCTTTGACCTCCACCTTAGAGGGTGGATGTGATGGTGACTATGATCAAGATAGGAAGAGAGACACCTTATATAATGCTTGAAAAAAGAATTCCAAAGAGCAGCAATAAATTCTCTCCGGGGCGTCCTAGCAAGCACAGGGTTGCTGAGGGCAGGGGCTGGGGGTGGGGGGAGGGCAGAATGAAATCGTTTTGGAGACACCACATATCAACATACGCAAAGAGTTATTAAGTTTTCAAAGCAACATTTTGTACTTGCAAGTAAATGTGTTCCTTAAGACTACATGTGAGCCACGGATCCATAGCCAAGAAAAGACCTGTTTGTCTGGAGAAAACAAGGAAGGGATTTCTGAGCTAGGTGTGAAGAAGGTCAAGGTCATGATTAATGGGCTGAATGGTATAATGTGCCTGTATGCTTGCGGTATGATGTTAATCATGTTCAAGAATTGATTTGGCCAGAGAGGAGAACTTGTGTTAGTTAGAAACAAGAGATGGCCATTGAATGTCAGACTAAAGAATTTGGACTTGATTTAATTGGACAACAATAATTAATTAATTTTTATTTTCATTTTCTTGATACATTTGGAAGAATATTTCGCTTGGGTATAGACCTTGCTCTATTCACTTTTCTTTTTAGACAAACTTTTAAATTGCTTTTGGATATTTAAACTCTGGAATTCAGGAACCTCAAGCCATTTAACCTTCGCTCAGTTTTCCCCTTTCTACCATGCAAGTCTTGGGCTAGAATGTTTCTGAGATCTCTTCCAATTTAAAATTGTGAGTCTGGGGAGTGAAAAAATAAAAATCTCTGTAGGTATACACTTGACATTGAAATAGGGAAAAGTTGTTTTCCCCTGCTTAATAATTCAATTTCTAAAAATAGATATCTGCAGATTTGGAGTTCAGTGGATCAAATGTTATAATCTTGTGTAAATGATGATAATGTTATGACCCATGAGTGAACCCTATGTCTTTGCTTCTGTGCCCCACGCTTTACTGTTCAACACACACTCCTCTGAAGGTAGGGAGTGTGTAGGTGGTGGAGGCCCAGTCATTTGTCTGTATGGTAATATATTTGTAACATATGTTTACAAAAGTGTAGTTTAAATATCCTGGGTGATTTATTACAAAGATCGTCATGAGCTGAAGAGGGAAAATCATGGAAATAAAGCACATAGGGCTAAAAACATCAGAAATGCCTAATGCCACAATCATTCCAGGCTAAACATAATCTACTACCCTATTGAAAATAAATTGCAGAGAAGATTTTCCAAGTGGATGCGGTAACTTCTCTCTCTCTCTCCCCTCAGAATTCCCCAGGACTTCTGAAACATAGGCCCACTTCATAAATGTGGATATTGTGTTATTCAATTATATCCCCAGGACCAGACAATCTTTCAAAAAGTAGGGGCTCACTAAATTATGCTTTGGGTCAAAGAAAAAATGTTTATGTGAAATGGTGAAATGTTGAAGCAGAGCCCCAAAGGTCAGCCTTAGAGGATGGCATGGATCCTGTGAGGTGACTCCTGAGGGCTCCAAGCAGTCAAGGTATGACTTTGAAGTCTCTCCAGACATTCTGGAAACTGTCAGAGCAAGGCTGGCTAAGCAGAGTGGCTGAGAATCCCAGCTGGACCTTTCTTTCAGCATTACACAAACCAGGGTCACCCCTAGGGACAGAGGTTGGTGTCTGGGTTAGGCCAGGGATGAACCCCAGTCTCATTAAGAAGGGAAGGAAAGACAGAGAAGGCAGCAAGCCCTGGCGTCTAGCCCCCAGGCTGGGCCTGGGACAGGACTTCCAGTGGGTGGAAAGTAGGATAAGCTGTCAAAACTAAGATCTAATACTAACTAACTTCTTAGTCATCACCCATGACTGTATTCCCACCTCCAAAATGTTATTTTTAACATTTGCTAAAAATAAACAAATGTCCATGTAAATAAATAATAACAACTTTTTAAAAATAAACATTCAGGGTGCCGGCCTGGTGGCGCAGCAGTTAAGTGTGCATGTTCTGTTTCAGTGGCCTGGGGTTTGCCAGTTTGGATCCCGAGTTCAGACATGGCACCACTTAGGAAGCCATGCTGTGGCAGGCGTCCCACATATAAAGTAGAGGAAGACGGGCACGGATGTTAGCTCAGAGCCAGTCTTCCTCAGCAAAAAAGGAAGATTGGCAGCAGATGTTAGCTCAGGGCTAATCTTCCTCAAAATAAATAAATAAACAATAAATAAATAAAAAATAAAAATAAACATTCAGGGGGCTGGCCTGGTGGCGTAGTGGTTAAGTTCGTATGCTCCACTTCAGCGGCCTGGGGTTCACAGGTTTGGATCCCGAGTGCAGACCTAGCACGGCTCGTCAAGCCATGCTGTGGGGACATCCCACATAAAATAGAGGAAGATTGGCACAGATGTCAGCTCAGCAACAGTCTTCCTCAAGCCAAAAAGAGGAAGATTGACAACAGATGTTAGCTTAGGGTTAATCTTCCTCACAAATAAATAAATAAATATAAATAAGCATTCAGTTTCTTTCCAAGGACTGTGGCAAATATCTTTAAAGAATGATATAGTGGTTGCTTTTAAAAAATATGAGCTATCCATGCACTAATACTATACAGCTATGTAAAATGATTTGTAAATATTCTTTTAACATGATATTAAGTGAAAAACATAAGGTAATAACTAGCATTGCATTTTCTTGAAAAGTAAATTTAATTTATTTACAAAGAAAAGGGTTTAGAAAGATATAAGCCAAGATATTACCAGGGATTTTTTGTTTGGTAATTGAATTACATATTTTTTTTCTTTTTTTGCTTATCTGGAATTCTTAATTTTTCTATAATGAACATGTATTGCTTTTAAAATAAAAATAAAGCAAAAAATTTTAAAGAATTAACAAGCAGTAAATTTTTTCTTGATGCACCAGGTCACAGAAAGGCAACTGAGTGGCATGTCGCATGTCTTTACAAGTCCTAAGAAGTGGGCTGATGCTCTGGTGTGTGTCAGTGTTCACTAGAGTGAGCATTACCACAGAAACCTCCAGCAAAGAGGTTTCCATTTCTGTTGTGTCTGAAGAACTCAGCACATTATAATGTGGTATATGAACAGTGGGTCAGAGCAGTAATACAAAAATAATAAGAGTAGTTTTGCTTCGAGAAAGCCAACTTAATTTAAAGTGACTGAATTCCGATTTATAAGCCTGCGGTACATTGGAGTTTGAACACTTTTTGTTTCCTTTCAAATCTACATTAATATTTGCCTCAATGCTCATAGGGAAGCAATTCAGCACCAAAGGTGCAATTTTTCTTCCAGGATGCTAGAATCAATTTAGCTGTTTGGCTTGTAGTAAAAGGTGAGTTATAGTCTCAGATGCTGAATTTTCCTACAATTATAGGTGTACGTTACTGGGACTTCTGAAAAAAAACATGTAAGATCTCCCTCTTTAATTCTTGGGATTCACATCCTGAAGAAAAAGAACTAAATGCTCTTCCAAGAAGAAAATTTCTACCCTCAGCTATAAATCTGTAAAACCAGTTTGATCGTTTCTTGTCTTTCTAGAGACTTTATTATTTTATCTGAGTATCCTTTTTTCTGTTATATATGATTTCTGAAAAGCAACTTAGTATTTTGCATGTGACTTACTAGAAAGATTCTTAAAATATGGCTTATAAATCACTAATGTCCCATGAGTTTCTAAAATCATCTTCCAGTTGAACTAAAAAAAATATGACCAAAATGTAATCACATTAAACGGCAGGGTTTTTTCTGTGGGATAAATCCATTGTTAGTTTAAAGGACACACACACGTACATACACTAAATTAACATTTCAAAAATGTGAAAAAAGTGTCACATAATCTTAGAGTTAGACATGAAAGTCATCAAGGTATGGTTGAAAGAATACAGATGTGGAAATCACAGAAAATTGATTTCAAGTCCCAGTTTAGTCAATTATTATATGAATATAGGGCCAAATTATTTCATCTCCCTGAGCTTCAGTGTCTCCTGTTTAAAAGAAGAACAATAATCCCTACACAGCAGGCTTGTAAACATTAGGGGAAAAGATTATATAAAGGCCTGTCATAATCACTAACAAATACTGCATATTTAATGAATGCTGGGGGGGGGGGGCGGCTTGTTTCACTATCCTGTAAGCTCGCTGAGGGCAGGAACTATATCCTCTTTGGACCAGAATGTTCTAGCACAATGCCTAACTCCTAGTAGTTGCTCAATAAACATTTGTTGACTAAATTAGTGGAGCAGTATAGTATCCTGCAAGGACTGAGGGTTCCTGATCAGGATTATTTGTGACCTTATTGTAATGTCATATACTAGGTCTTGCCAGATTTCCAACATCTTTTAAATTTTCTGATTTCGGTATCATAAAGAGCTTTTCTCTAAATCTTTTGTGCTGACTTCTCTAAAAGCTGGAGTACATTTCATGTCCCTCTTTCGCTTTCTGTTTAATCTCTCATGTTTTTCATTACTTCCTTAACCTTAAGCAATTCTTCCTTATTAAGCCAATTTCGTTCCACTTTGCAATTCCCTTCACTGTCTCCCCAGCTTTTGAAAAACCGCAGTGTTGCTTTTGAAAGATCACTTTATTTTATGGACAAGTCAAGAATTTATCGGATTCTGCCATTTTATCAGAGCAAAATTTTTGACATATGGATGAAGTCCCCAGTGGTGGTCTGACCACCATGTTGGCTTTACCATCCGCATTAGGAAAGCATTTGGCTGAGATGTCTATATGAGGTCGCTTCTCTACTGCCCCATTTATCTTCCCTTGAATGCTTTGCATTCTACTCTTCCCTTTAGGTTTGTGGATATCCATTCAATGTGTACCTTTTCATATGCTTTGCTAATCTCTTACTCCCTTTGGTGTATCTGTTCCTTTTGAATAAAGTGAACTATATCAGTTAGGACTGTACATATTATGCTTTGAATACAATCTGCAAATCTATGTGGTTTAAAATATATTTTTTCTCTCTCAAGCTACATATCCACCATGGGTTAGGTGCACCTCTGTTCCATGTGGCCTCAGTTTAGCCCCAGGGAAACAGACCAGCCACTATCTGGAACATAGTCAAACACCAGACACTACGGCAGAGGGAAAAAGACCTGTGGCAAATCTCACACTACCTCTAAAGGCTTTCTCCTAGAAGTCACATGTGTCATTTCTGCTCATAGCTCAATGGCCAGAGCAAGCCTTGTGGCATGCCTGTCTTAAAAGCGGATGGGGCAGTTCCCTCCTACACCTGTCTAGAAGAAGAACCAGAAATAATGAGTGAAAAGATTAATGCCTGAGACGTAGAGCTTACTAGCAATTCATTCTGGTCATAAGTCCTGTCCCACCTGTGGAAGCTCATACTTCTATATTTTAAAATTTCAATTTCAATTAATTTATTAACCATACAGTCTTGAACAGAAAAATGGAAACCAGTAGTCAAGATAATGGTAGTAACCCCACAAACTTTCTCTATTATATACAGATTGTTTTTAATGCAGTTAACTCCCATCCTTAAGAAATCAACTGTTTGAGAAGCACTACTCTGCTACAAAGAACATCAAACTCTTGAGACAACACACAGATTTGCCTTCTTGTTTCTTCTTGGTAGTTCCTGCCTAACTATAGATCAACTTCTTATACATCATCTTTTTCCACTGGAAATCGTGCCTACCTCCTATGAGGTGTGGAAATGGCCAAGCCAGAAAGAACTGTATACTTGACCCCTCAGACCCTCAACAGTACCTCAACGTCATCTGCCTCGAAGACTGGTAAATCTGGTCATAATACAGAAAATTCACAACTCGAGGAATAAAGGAGTTCTTCTTGCCACACAGAGAAGGCTCTGTGAATGTTAATATCAGCATTAATTCCCTCTATGACCTGAGGCAAATCACTTAATTGCTAGCTGTCTTCCTTTTCTGGTCCAAGGCTAATATTAACATACTTCTCTAGGTCCTTGTGAGGCATAATATATAGAATTGATTGCAAAGGCATCTTCAGAATATGAGACACTGTGGAGACATTTGATGTGCTCTGAATTCCCCTTGTTGCCTCCAGAGCCCCTCCTAGAGACGAATGTCTGGCCAGAGAGAGAAATGGCTGAGGCAAAAGGCGCTTCTTTCAGGCAGAGATGTCTGTTCCTGAATTCCCAATTAGACAGAGTCATTTTCTATGTTGTGTATTATATCTGGGCTGCTGGATACACTGATCTTCCTCCCTTTTGGGGGTATTTTTCTGGTTTCTATCTCAACCACTTAGCAAAGGAGATTAAATTCAAATTAGTCCTTTTTTGCCTGGTATAGGATCTCTAGGAAAAAGTTAGATTGGAGAGCTGGGTATAAATAATACCGATGCTTTGGGTTTAGAGTTAGAGTAATGACATATTTGTTCAGCATTTAACTGTTTGAAAAGTACTTTCACAGCACATGTAATCTTATTTGAGCCTTACTTCCCATAACTCTGTAAGAAGGGCATCATGCTAACTTACAGAAGAGGAGACCGAGGTCAAAAAGATTCAGTATGTTGCCAAAGTCACCACTCTTGAGAAATGACAAAGACAAACCCAGATTTTCTGATTCTGCACAGAGTAATTCTAGGCTGCTTCTGTGTTACTTGCAGAGATAGATTACACCCAGCTGTAAACCATGTTCAGATGGAATCAAGATAGGGTAGGAAAGGGGGGAATTGATTGAAGAAGCTAGCAGAAGAAACTTATCAGTCGAAGCCAAATTCAAGATTCTTTTGCTTAGGAAGTAAAAGGACCCAACTGTTCCTTTAAGATTAATTTTAGCATTCTAATGAATTAAAATTAATTCAGATAATTAATCAGTTATCTCCACCAGAGCATTCAGCCAGAATGGGAGGGGGAGATATTTTTAATTCCCTGTAAAAATGATGACTTGATTTCTTAATGATGGTATTAGCCGATGGCTCAACTCCATCTCTCCCCCAAAAAATGATAGGAACAAGGAGAGTTGATTTTCATTCATTCCTTATGCATTCATTTACTACCATTTGTCAAGAAGTTTTAGTCTAACGGGTGGAGGGAGGGGGAGAACAGATAAATAAACAGACGATTATAATACGGTAAGTGCTAGAATATAACAAAGGATGGTACCACACCTTGAAGGGAGAGTCAAGAAAATTTTTGAAAGGGGTAGCCTTAAGGTGAATTAAACCAGCACTTAATCTCATAAAGTAAGAGTTGGGTCAGCGGTGGGGAAATGGAGTTCTGGCTCTTAGAGCAGAAGCTCAAGTAGCTCTTCATGGTGAGAGGATGCAGAAGCGGGTAGGAGGTGGAGGGAGTTGGGCTAGAGAGACAAGGAAGGGTTAGACCTTGTAAGACCTGCTGTGGCCTGCGAAGAAATTGTAACTTTGTTCTTAATGCTGTTGGAGCTGCCGATGAATCTGACCAAATTGGAAAGGTCTGTGGGGCAGATGGGACCCTGCTGCGTCTGTTGGCTGACTCAGAAACGTTCAAGGAGGTTGTTAGTGAAATTCAAGCAAAAGACAACCAGGTAAGGAGAAGTTATGGTCTTTGCGGCGTCTCATTTAGCTCATCCCTGGGCAAATCAGAAGCTAGAACTCAGGTTTCCTAATTCCTAGGCTGGCATTTTTTCTCCCGTCTCACAATGCCTTCCCGTCTCTCTGGCATTTTCTTTCTTTAGAGAATTCTATTCCTTTTGGAATGTATGCTAAGATGCTAGAAAAAATTTTAAGTTAGTATCATTCTCTACTAAAACCAAATATTTATTAAAGTGATGTTAACATTTAGACGCTTCTCACCAGCGGTTCCATCGTGTGATCTTATTTGAGTTGCTTCTGAGAATGCTACAGCTATTTTTACCTCTATGGTTAAAAATAAAGATGCCCTAAATTTCTCTAGCTAAATACTTTAAACTTCAAGCTTTGACTTTTCTTTATATTGCAGTTTGGAGAATAAAGCGAAGCAGTTTTATTTTATTCTTTAGCATCAAAAGATAACGGTCCATTGTTAATGAGAATTGTAGAGCCAGTTGAGCTGCAGTGATAAGTTCAGAGCATAAAAGATCATATATCAACATGACCTCACTCACCTTCTCTGTACTAAATGACAAACTGCTAGAAATAGCCTTTGGATCAGGTCACGGACACACTAAAATACTTACCCTTCACCACAGAACTCTATTGAACCCTATCTATCATTTACCACCTTCACTCACAGAAGCCTGCTTCAATGCTAAACAGAATTTCAAACAAAAAATAAAAGAGAGATAAGTTCCTTCAAATAGTTCAACGTCTGATTTTAGTTAGCATCTCTTTGCACTTTTGAAATAATGTGGGGAAAGATCACAGCTAGTTACACTATGCTTTTTGCATTTGTTGAGGGATTGTGATAGAAGGGAAAGAATAGGGTTTCAGAGCCAGTGGGTCTCAGCCTGGTGTCTATGCCCTGCCCCCCTTCCATAAGAGGTTAGTATCATATCACTGATTTAAGGATAGGACAGATGCATGACATTACTCTTTTCTTAACAGCAGAACTACCCGGATAATAGAAACTTGGTTAAACTTTTTAAGAGAATAGTGTGATTCAACCAAGGGGTACTAGGACTGCCAGCTCCATGTCATAAATACTTAGGGCACACATTTCATCCCCATCTTCAAATAAATCCTCTTATTCCATGTTCTGCATATGTCTATAAGAGACTTTTCCAGTTTACTTAGAAAATCAGGATTTCAAATAAATTATCTTCAAGGAAATGAATACACTCTTCAACCACCATCAACCACTCTAACACTCATGTGTTATTTTCATGTATTTTTCATGTAAGAGAGATGTTCAGGAAGGCATAAAATTAAATGTATCCTCATATAGGTTGTTGAACTTCATAGCGTGTTGATGGGTAATTATTGAGATTTTGCGTTGAATGTAGCATTTGTGCATTTGACTTTGGGATAGGCACTGTGGCTAAATCATATAGCCACACCATGCTGAATCATATAGACGCCATCCTCACATTTATAAAGCTTACAAGCAAAGATGATTTTCTGAATGAATGAGTGAATGGCCTTTCCCTTCGCATAACCTTTTAACATGAAAATAGTATATTTTCCTATAACTGAGTTTAAATTACAACAAAACAACTGGTCAATAGAATTTTTTTAAAAACCTATCTGTTGTAGTTTTAACTTCAGCTTTTTCTTGAAAGTTTTTTGTCATCTCCTTAATAATATTTATCACTTAATTTATATATTATACTGTGATTAATTTAGTCGAGAAAAAGAAAAGTCAAAGCATGAATATTGTGCCAATCTGAAAAACACATGTATAATAACAAAATAGACCTATTACCTGCACATAATAAGATTTTAAAGGAGCAGTTTTCTAAGTGGGAAAATGTGTGACTTTATATAATTCCAAATGACATATTATAGCCTCACAGCATTCCTGTTTTTGCAGCCCGTGCTGTGCCAGATCCCTTTCTTATGGAGTCCCATTGGATCTTCAACAGCTAAGCCTTTGAATGGTCTCATTAGATCTTCAACAGCTAAGCCTCTGTTGAAAAGCTCTTAAGAGTTTATGCCATTTTTATCAAGGAAACTTCAGTAACATTCTTTTCTGTAAGTTAGAAATAGGAATGATTATTCCCCTGCTCATGGCTAACACTTAAAAGTAACAGTATGATGGATAGGATAGAATGTGGAGGTGTTGGTAGGCACAGAGGGAAAGAAAGCCCCAGTAAGGTCAGAAATATTCCTGACTCCATTGAAAATCCATCAATGAGTCAAACTATTCGTAGAGAACCTGCTACATACTTGGTGCTGTAGTGATTTAAAGAACTATAAATGTTTTCCACCACCAAGATTATGCCATTCTAATCTGAGAAACCAAACCAATGCATAAGCAACAAATGCAGAGACAGCTAGATCCCATCACTGCAAAGGCAGAACAAAAATTAAAACACGAGTGCTCTCAATTAGATATAAGCTGTTCATTTGAGATGCTTATTACCGTCATTAGTCCTGTCACAAAACCAACATAGAAACAAGACAAGGATGGGTGCTGCAGCTGCCCAGCCTGATTTCTAATGATGTCAACCCTGGCCAGAACTGATGGGAGTTGCAGGAATGCTATGTGCATACTACTTCCAGGGACCAATAAATGATCACATGAAGAAAATTTTGACTTGCCCAAATCTTGCTTCAACCAAGTTAAGTCTGGAGTGGAATTTAGTACATACGAGTTAGTCACAAAAATTCATTGAAAGAATATATTCCATGCATGCATTCTTATGGGGACACACAGGCAGTAAGTGAATAAAGGAGTGAATGAATGAATGAGAGTTTGGGTACTGATGTATGTGACGAAGACAGGTGTTTTTTTACAAGTAATGTAACAGAACAACTTGAGGTTTGTTTGGATAGGGTCAATGAAGCCTTCTGAAAAGAGGCGACATTTGAATTGAGACATCAATGAGAAGAAGAAGGCAGCCATCCAATGAAGTGGGGGAAGATCATCCCAAGCAGAAGGAGCAGCAAGCGCAAAGCCCCTGAGGAGGGAACAAGCCTGTTTAGTTTGAGGGACAGAGGAAGAAGAGAGAAGGTCAGCATGACTGGAGTAAATGAAGGGAAGTGTAGAAGATGAGATAGAAAAGTAGACAGGCGTCCAATTATCTAGATATTTTGTAGCCCCTGGTAGAATTCGGATTTTTTGCTAGTTGCACTGGAGAGACTTTTGAAGATTATAAGTGAGGAAGCAGTTAAATCTCATCTTCACCTTGGAAAAAATCACTAAGTCGTGGAAAGTGAAGACAAGGAGATTATTACTTCCATCCAGGTGAGAGGTGAAGGGGAACTAGACTAAGCTGTAGCAATAGAGATGACAGCAGTCACTGGACTCGGGACAGACAGGAATTACTTCATCATTTGGATGTGGCAGGTGAGGGAACAAGTGGAATGAAGACTTCGACATGTTTTGCCTGAGCTACTGAGTAAATGTTACTGTCATTAGGGAGGCTCCCGAGAAGTCAAGAGGGATGGGATCCAGGATTCAATGGAAGAGACTGGCTTTTGCTTGACTCGTGGACAGTTCACCCACTACCACATGTGGAAGACAGAATGCATATGTAGCAAGCGCAGCAGACTAGGGAAATGGTGGGAAGACGCTGTATTTCCCAACTGTTTGTTTTTTCTATGAAGAAACAAGCACAAGCTGAGAGTAAATTAAGGAAAGGCAGCATTGGAGATCTGAGGAAAGAAAAGGTGTGAAATAATCATCTTGGAGAGGGACAAGGTGAATTTATAGAAAAGTGTAATAAGATTGTGTGGAAATGTTGAGAGGTCAATTTTGGTATGTAGTCGTACTTGAAGCGAGGCCAGTTAGCGTGGTTCTGTGAGGTTTCAATGATCAGCTCTGTGGGTGCTGGCACAAAGTAGATAGTTGGGTTTAACCATGGGTGTTAGTTTGCTATTGCTGCTATAACACACCACAAACTGAGAGGCTTTAAACAACATGACGTTATCACAATGCTGGAGATCAGAATTCAAAAATGGGTCTTACTGAGCTAAATTCAAGATGTCAGCAGGGCTGCATTTCTTCTGGAGACTCTAGGAGAGGGTCCATTTTTGGCTTTTTCCAGCTTCTAGAGCGCATTTCTTGGCTCATTGCTCACCTTGATCTTCAAGCCAGCGAAAGCTGGTCAAGTCCTTCTCATGCTGCCAACCCTCTGCTTCTCCCACTTCTGCCTCCAGTGTGATTACCCGGGGTCCACCTGGATAATGCAGGCTAATCTCCCCATCAGAAAGTCTGCTAATTAGCAACATTATTTCCATCTGCAACTTTAATTCTCCTTCACCGCATAACCTAACATACTCACACTTTCAGGGATTGGGTTGTGGACATCTTTGGGGAGCCATTATTCTGCCTAACATGGTTATCAATCTGCTCCAGCTGCCATAACAAAATACCATAGACCGGGTGGTTTAAACAGAAGAAATTTATTTTCTCACAGTTCTAGATGCTGGAAGTCCAAGATCATAGTGCCAGCATGGCGGTTTCTGGTGAGAACTCTCTTCCTAGCTTGCAGTTGGCAGCCTTCTCTCTGTGTGTTCACATGGCAGGTTGAGAAAGGAAGAGAGAGCACCTGGCATCTCTTCTTCTAAGGACACTAGTTCTGTGGCTTAGGGCCCCATCTTTATGACCTAGTTTAACCTTAATTGCCTACTTATAGCCCTATCTCCAACTACAGTCACATTAGGGGTTAGGGCTTCAGCTTGTGAACTTGGAGGGGACACAGTTCAGTCCATAGCATGCACCATGGTTGGAGTTTTGCCAGGTGAAATATGATGAAGAGAAGGAAGGGGCCTGAGAAACTTAAGAGTGTTTTAAGGAATGGTTATAGAGCCGAACCATAGACTCCAAGCTGGGAGGGAGAATGAGGGTATGAGAAGGATGGTTAGAAGGGGGCCAACTAGTAATATCCAGGAGCGATGGCTCTCAGTGAGGTCAGGACTTTGCTGGAGTGGGAGGACTGGAGTCAGTAAGCTGGAAGAATAGGAGGTGATGGTCAGAGGGCAGGAGATTTGTAAGTGGGATTTCAGAGGCTTGGGGTTATTGGAAACGGCAAGGTTTATGAGTTTTGAAACTGAAGGACCCAAAGAAACTAATAACAAGTCGTTTTCCTCTAAAATAAGTCAGGTTCCTAGTATTGGCCTCCAGGAGATAGTAAGCTTCCAGAGTGCTTATTTTTTTTAAAGAATAAGTGCAGTTTACCCATTTTGAAAAGTAAACCCAGTTTCACATTGTGTCCCTGTGGTCCTGTCTGGAGGAAGCCCCTCCTCCAGCCTCCGCTGGGTGGGGATGGGGAGAGCAGAGCGTAGAGAGGGATTTCTGTTACCCAGAGAAGCAGAGGCCAGAAAACTGATGCAGAAGTCATGCTCTGTGTGAGGAAGAAAGCCATTCTATTTAGGGACTAGTAAATGGCGTAGGAAATTATGTGTAACTGCTTCCACTAAAGAGTGGCAGAGTTATTTGGGATGCCTTTCTATGGCACCCAGGGAACATTTTGTATCTAATTTTCTAAGGATGTTTCTATTTTGAACTTAAAACTGTTTCATGCTTTATTTTGCAATACAAATATGGGTCATTTCATTGCAATGTTCATTGAAAGATTTCTCTCTAGTGTACTATGCCCAAGAAGCATAGAATTAGTTCTGCTCTATCGAGACCCGTTCAAAGTTGTCTGAGAAGTGCAGAGTTTCTGTGTCGCATTATTAAAATATCGTTATTTTCTTCCAGGTTCATGCATATAGTTTTTTTCCAGAGCAGTACAAAATGACAGCTTACTAAAAACAAAAGGCCAGATCTGTATGTTTTTTATAATTTGGGGGCGAATATGCATTGGATGAGAAATCTACTGAATAGAATTAGAGAATAAGTAGAATGGTACATTATGTATTCTGAGGTCAAAATTAATTAAATGTAATTATTGCAACAATATTATTGGAAAATAAGGATTTGCCTTATGCCTTTTGAGGAGAATTTAGAAAGAAACGTTTGGCTGTTTTAACGCATTAGAAACTAGTGCATTATACTTCTTTTAAATATGTTACAAAAATAACAGACGCCACTATATTATGGAATATGCAAATACAAGTTGCGGTTTTAAAAAATTCATATGATTACTTCCATGATACTTCTAATAGCCTCACGTCTCATCCCACATCATGCCCTTTGTCCATACTCTCATCTCTATCCTTCCTTCTCTCTTTCAACTTTTTAGTTTTCTAAACATCCTGTGAAGCCCAGCTTTTCCTCAGAGACTTCGGTGACTTCTTTCGGTGTGTAAGACCCACGCACTGTTCATCTCTGACTTCCTTTTGGCCTGGGCTTAGTACCACTGTTCTCAAGCCAAATGGTCTCTATTGAATAGTTTTAACATTTATAAGGACAAATTAAACCACATCCCGACAGAACCAGTCTGGTCCTGGGCACAGAGTCATGCCCCAAAACATGTTTTATTTATTGACTTAATGTATTCATTAATCATCATCATTGATGCTTGCTTCAACTCCCCACTCCACCTCAGCCCACTCCAGCCACTAACTTGAGATTTGTTTAGTGATGGCACTAGTGACAGTGGCAGGGAAATAAAACAATGTATAGACTCTAGGCCACACTTATATATTTCATAAACAATTTTAATTACTTTTGGAAAGATTAATTCAAGGTAGACTAAGGGAAAAACAATCCAACTCTCTAATAAGTACTTATCTAGCAAGAGGTCATCCAGAAAGGTGAGTATTCTTATGTGTATGTGAGAGTACGTAAATGGCATCACTCTAGTGCACCATTTCTGTGTCCCTGCCCTCAAGAAGCTTACAATAATACTGGTTTGAGGAATGACATAGCATGTAGAGGACATTTTTGCTTATGCTTTCTACAGTTCCTACTAAAACATAAGCTCCATGAGGCCAAAGACCACATCTGTATTGTTCATTGTTGTAGCCTTAATAACTAACACAATACCTGCATATAGTAGTCACTAAATAAAATTAAATTAATGCAAAATTGCTCAGTAATGTAGAGGTGACTTGGGGTGAGGGGAAGGGCAGTCAGTCCTTTCTAAGGCAGCAAAGGTCACACCCACTACTGTAACCCACTGGATTGTCTAAAGCTTTGAATGAACAGCAGCCATGGACGTCATCCTCCGAGAGAGGGAGCAGTGAGCGTCCAGGGACATCCAGTCAAACCAGGAAGCAAGAGCAGGCTGAGGAGGGAGGGGAGAGTGCTGTGCTACCGCCGGGCAGTTGGTGCTCATGAGAACCAGGTCTCAGTTAAGGCTGCCTGGGATTTTTACAAGGGAGGTTTGTTTATCCCTGGCCCCACTGGACAGGCAGGTGGAGATGAGCTTCCTCAGTCGAAACTGGCTCCGGAACTGGAATCAGAGTGGATCTATAGGTAGAGCCTCTAGAGGATTTCACTCTGAGTAAGACGAGGGGCCCTTAATGGTCAACAATTTTGTCTCTTGGTGTGAAAAAATAACACATGCATCTAATAGATGCAAGGGTTATTTCTATTAGGAGAGAGGTAAAGGAATGCTGCATACGTTTTAACAGCTTTATTGAGGTATGATTGAAATACAATAAACTGCACATATTTTAAGTGTACTCTTTGGTAAGTTTCAACATTACCTGTGAAACCATTACCATGATCAAAATAGTGAACATATCCATTAGCCCCCAAAAAATGTCCTCATACTTCTTTGTAGTCCTTCTGTGCCAGTTATTGATTTATTGCCTCTCAGCTCCAAATGCGTCCTTTTTGCCTGCTCCATGAAAATAGATCTGGGCTATTTAAATATTTTTCCTTTGCAGCTGGCGCTATGTTAAGCTTTGTCAGCAGAGGGCGCTGGAGAGATATCACAGGAGAAAAGAGTTTGCTTCCGGGTTCTGTTCTGTGCCCTGGGTAGGCTCCTGCAGAATGTGCTGCTTCTCCTCTCCCGGGCCAAGCCCCTGCTGTTCTGGAAGCTTCCCACAGTACTCCCTGGGGCATTTTCATGGCTGAATACCCCCAGTGAGACACTTCTTGTGATCAGCTCCCCCCCACACCCTGGAGGATAGAGCACCAGTACTGCATCACAGCAACTTCCTATGTTATCCAGGAAGCCAAAGCTGCACCCTCCCCAACAAGGTCTGTATCTCAACCTTGGGAGGAGGGGAGGTGACAGTGGGGCTTTACCTCAGATGCTCTATCAGCATTCAGAACGATAGCTGCTCATTATATCTGCTATTCCTATAGAGTTCTCTTTACCTCTTACTAGCTAATCCCTGGTTACTCCCATCTCTTGGTATAGTTAGTAATTCTGTATATTAAACTTTCTCTGTTTGAATTACCGCGTTGTTTCCCTCTCCTGATTGGACCCAGTCTACCTACATATCTATCTATCTGTCTATCTATCTATCCCCTCCTATATATCTATATACCCTCCTAACCATCCCTTTTGCTACTCCTCTCTCCCCTCCAGGGACACTGACCTGCTTTATGTCACTATAGATTAGAATGCATTTTTTTAGAATTTTATATAGATGGAACCCCAAGGTTTCTTCCATAAATTTTAAATTTTATAATTTTGTACATTAGGTCTATGATCCATTTGAGTTAATATTTGTATATGGTGCAAAATATGGATCCAAGTTATTTTTTGCATGTAAATATCCAGTTGTTCTATCACCGCTTCTTGACAAGATGATCATTTCTCCACTAAATTGCCTTTGTACCTTTGTCAAAAAGCAGTTGTCCATATATATGTGGATTTATTTCTGGACTCTCTTCTGTTCCACTGATCCATTTGCCCATCCTTATGCCAATGCCACACTGTATTAGTTAATATAGCTTTATAATAAGTCTTGAAATCAGATAGTATTAGTCCTCCAACTTTGTTCTGATTTTTCAAATTTGCTTCCGCTATTGTAGGTCCTATGAATTTCCATGTGAATTTTAGAATGCCCTTGGTAATTTCTACAAAAAAAATACTGTGATTTTTATTGGGATTACACTGAATTTATAAATCAACTTAAAGAGAATTGGCAGCTTGACAATATTGGATTTTCCAACACATGAGCAAGGTATATCTCTCCATTTATTATTGGGTCTTCTTTAATTTCTCTCAGCAATGTTTTGTAATTTTTGGTGTACAGGTCTGCATATCTTTTATCAAATTTATTTCCTAAATATTCCATGTTTATGCATTGTAATGGCATTGAATTTCATATTGATCATTGCTAGTACATAGAAATACAAGGGATTTTTATATATTGAACTTGTATTCTGCAACTTCACTATATTCACTTATTATGGTAGCATTTTTATAGATTCCAGCAGTCTTTCTCCATAGATAACCATGTCACCTACAAATAAAGACAATTTACCTCTACTTTCCCCATCTGTTTTTTCTTTTACTTGCCTTACTGGAATGGCTAGAACTTCCAATACAATGATGAATGGAAGAGGTGAGAACAGACACCCTTGTCTTGTTCTTGATTTTAGGAGCAAAGCATTAAACCTTTCATCATTAACTTTGATATTAGCTGTAGGTTTTCATACGTGAACTTTATCAGGTTGAGAAAATTCCCTTCAATTCCTTATTTGCCTAGAGTTTTCATCAGGAATGGGTGTTGGATTCTGTCAAATGTTTTTATAGCATCTATTGAGGTGAGCGTATGCTTTTTCTTTTTTGGTCTGTTACTGTGGTAAGTTACATTATTTGAGTGTCAAATGTTTAAGCCAATATTTCATTCTTGGGATAAACCCCACTTGGTCATGATGTATTTCTTTTTAATGTTTTTCTGTTTTTCTTCTCAAAAAGACAGAAACTGAAACTCATGGGAAGAAAAAAAACAGCCAGCAAAATTTGGTGTTTCCTTCTTAATTACTTGATTTTAGTCAGTTATTTGGCATTGGGGAAGCCTATAACCTATATTTACTCCTCATTACTTAATGTAATTTCTAACACAAATCTTTTTGTGCAATTTCTGAGTTGTATTTCATGGAATTATTTTTAATATGCCATCTGCTGGTCTTCTAATTTTAGCACCAGAGGCTAAGCAACAGACACTAAGATTTGGTAAATACGTAACAACTTTATAGAATTTATGTCTTACTTGGTAACTTTTCTCTAACAGAAATAGTGTTCAAGTAGTTTTTTCTCACTAATTATTTTCTAGGGATAAGATGATCGTATACTTTCTCAGAGGCTTGTTCTTCATCTTCCACTTTTACATTGTACCTGATATTTCATAATTACCATGAACAAGTGAATTCATGTACAAGCTTTAACTGTATTCAGGTATAAGCTTCAACTATAAACCAGCAAGGAATTTTTGTCAAAAGGGAAGTTTCGACCCCATCCTAAACATTCTCCCGTACTATCTGGACACCCCTTCTGGGCAGTCATTTTACCTATAGTGCTCACAAATCAGGGCATCATTTGTATTTACTGCATAAAAGAAGTAGTTATAGATAATATGTTAAAAAGTATGGATATGTTTCCATTATATGTAGTTTTTACTCTGTGTTGTTATTTATAGAAAAATAAAAATAGAACATATTATGAGTGGAGAAGGTTGTCTTTCATGTAAGTCTTTTTTGTTTATCCAATTCAAAGAACATTTATGGAATACCAGCTCTATGCAGGGTTTGTGTGTGTGTGTGTGTGTGTGTGTATGTGGAGAGATTGGCCTTGAGCTAACCTGTTGGCCCTGTTGCCAATCCTCCTCTTTTTTTTTTTTCTTCCCAAATCCCCAGTACATATTTGTACGTCTTAGTTGTCAGTCATTCTAGCTCTTCTGCGCAGGACGCCGCCACAGCATGGCTCAATGAGCGGTGCTTAGGTCCACGCCCAGGATCCGAACTGGCGAAGCCTGGGTCACTGAAGCGGAGTGTGGGAACTTAACCGCTTAACTACGAGGCCAGCCCCCTACATGGGGTTCTTTTGTTAATAGTATTTCTTAATTTGTTATCCCTCTCCTAAACGATGGTATTTTATCATTTCACTCAATAGGGCTATTTTAACAGAGAGATGGCTACTCTTAGATTAGTCACATGATGGATGATAATGTAATTTATTTCATTCAAGTAGGGACAGTTCTTGCATTTCTGGGAATCCCATTATCCTTAAAACTTTGCCCTATTTTCTTCTTCTTTTCATGAAATTACCTCCTTAACTTAATTACAAGTGTAGTGTTTTCCCACAGGCAATATAATATCTACTTACCCTAAACACCCCAAAGTCAAAAAAGCTAGTGTTAAGTAAAATTGATTTGTTCAGTTCAAATTGAAAACAACATTACCACTTACTGGTTAATCAATGTAAATTTTGCTAATACCATAAGGAGCTGAGTCCACTTGTAAAAGAACATGTGTGTGACCTATTTCATGAATCTGCATCTTCTCTGCAATGTTCATTTGATTTTTGCTAAGGTAGTTTTGTGAGACAAAAAAGAATATTTTCTTAAAATATTCTAATAGTGTTACATGAGATGTGTCCAGATAAGGAAGGAGATCTTGCAGTATTGTATAGAAACATTTATTGACATAGACAACTGCCGGGGCTGTTTATGAATTTAAAATCTGATCAGCTAGTTATTGCAGCAAATTTAGAGCGTGTTCATCCTAAGGAAAATCAGGACAATAGTGACCAAAAGAACAAGGAGTCCGCACTTTTCACCAAATTTAATTCTTGAAAATTGTTTCTAAGCTGATAACAGTATTTCTCCACAGAGAGAAAATGTTATTGTGGTGACATTCCCAGATCAAATGAATATAAATACAAAATATAATCACTATTATGTCACAATAGCAAAGATACAACAAATAGGAAGTTTGGTCAGCTAAAATAGTAAAATTATGCTACCCTTTGGATAAAACAAAACAGACCAATTACTAATCCCTTAAGGAGGTCAAAGGTCATCCCTCTCAATGCCAAGTAATATCACTCTTCTGTGTGGTAACCTAAAGTAACATACGAGCTAACACATGCTCTAGTTAAACGGTTACTAAAATGTCTTTGGCTTAGAATTTAGGAGGATTTTTGAGGGATTACGTGGCTTTTGCAACTCTCCCAAAGCTATCCACAGACATGGAATTGCTGCCGTCTTTTTCCTAATGTATTTTTCCCTCTACTGAGCACAAGTTTTCACTCAGTTATTCTGTTGACCTTAAAATCTCCTCCACATAATGTAGCCACTGTTGACAGCCAGGAGAGTAGTTCACACTTCACGGGGACCCATAAAAAAAATCACCAGATCATTAGCGCAAACTTTTGTTTCTTTTTCTCTGGAGCTTTGAAAATGCTCTTAGGAATTGGGAAGATGATAGGTATCCCAGAACACAAGTACTTGCTCCACAATCTGTCAGTGTTTTAAGTGAATGGATAAAGTGTGGCAAAAAGTGAGGTTTTAATTAAGACTGAATACCCTTAATCCTTGGGTAACTTGGACCAAAAGTATTCTCCTTTTCCTTTGCGTTCGGTTCCACGTACTAGTTCTTCAAAACCTTCTGAGGAAGGGTAAAAAAGTCAGGTCGGCCTTTGGGGAAGCTACATTAAGTTTTCAAGACTAGCACCTGCATATTTCATGCGTAACAGATAGCTGAACAAAATCAAGTAAAGTGCTAGAGTAACCAGCTCTGTCCAAGTGGTGCCGAGAGTGGCTGTTGAGATGAGGTTAAGTGTAGGATTCTGCGGGGTCCAAGAGAGTCTAGGAAACTAGGACCAGTCCTGGAAAACCCCAAAACTGAACAGATTTGGAGAAAATGCAAAGAGTAAAATGGCTATGGGAGACCTAGACTCAAGGTACCAAGCACCATTACTTTAAACACTGACTCATGCTCAGAAAAGGAGATAATGAGTGTGGGTTTGTTACTCTGCAGACATAACTTTAATCTATAAGTAGTCAACAGAGGTGAAAGGCAAGGAGGGTCTGTCTGTCTGGAAATCTGAATGCACACAGTTGCCTAGCTGTTAGTATGTTTTCCAAATACACCACACAAACTGGTTATCAGAAGAACTTTTATCCAAGCTCTGTCACTTGCTTGTCATAGGATTCTTAAAACTTATAGAAATCTCTATGGTTTAAACATTGTTAAAATGCAAGTCAACAGCTTCTCCCCTTTGGGCCTCGGGGATTGTTTTAAGTATCAAGAGGTATACAGTAGGTAGGCGTGCTTTGGAAATTAGAGCACCAGATAAGATGTTAACAACACAGTCAGTCAGCAAGTAATGAATGCATACTACATTTTCCCCAGTCGGCTAGGTACTGTGGCGCTGTGGCTCTCAAACATGAGCCATTTGCAGTCAGTTTTCATGAGCTTTTCCATATCCTTCTATACTGTTATTTACTTAATATTTTTTCTGCAAATTGACTCACTTTTTTTTCTTTTGTGCCTATTGAAGTCTCATCCTAAAAAGTAATATAGATCTTCCTTGAATTACGGTGGGGTTATATCTGGATAAATCCACCATAAGTCGAAAATGCATGTAATACACCTCACCTTCCAAACATCATAGCTTAGCCAGCCTACCTTAGATGTGCTCATTACATTAGCCTACAGCAGGGCAAAATCATCTAACACCGAGCCTATTTTATAATAAAGCGTTAACTATCCGATGTAATTTATTGAATACTGTACTGAAAGTGAGAAACGGAATTTTGAATTTTGATCCTTTTCTGGGCTTGTGGTATGCAGTATGATACTCTCGTGATGCTGGGCAGTGGCAGCTCCCAGTCAGCCACGCGATCGGGAGGGTAAACAACCAAGACCCTTACAACCATTCTGCACCTGTCCAACCATTCTAAGTACGGTTTCTGCTGAATGTGTACTGCTTTTGTACTGTCATAAATTCAAAAAACTGCAAGTCGAAACCTTGTAAGTTGGGGACTGTCAGTTTTCATAAAATCAGAGTTTGGTGTATTTCTTATGTAATTGCAATAAATAAGAAAAATAAATTCATACTTATTAAAATGTTTAAAGATCTCTATATCATCCTTTAGTAAACAGTGCTAGAGAAGAAACCCTTAAAATTCAGGCAAGCTGAGACTAAAGAGTAAGAAATGGAAGCCATCAAAGACTGTGGCAATTGTCATTTGATCCTTTTTCAGATACAATTGCTCTCCTCCTAAGAAGGGCAGTATTGATTTTTTACTTAAGGTGAGTTGGAATTTTATTTTGAAATGTCTTTACCATAAATAAAGTCATCTGGAAATGTGAAGTCCCCAGAAAATTTTTATTTGGGGTTTTAAAAATCTGTGTTGGTCCAGCAACTTCTGTTCACCAGAGCAAGGGCACCCTGGCACATTCTGCAGTTCAGGAGCACGGGCTTCTCTGAAATGCATGTTTAAGAAGTCGTATTTTAAACTTCTTATAATATCCCTTGCTGTAGCTCAACATGTTAGCATTATGATGTAATTTTAATGATAGACTTTGAAATAAGGTTATATCGTGTGACATTTTGGCACAAACATTCAATCCAATAAAGTGAGCATTCTAGAAGAAGAAACAAAGACCATGTAAATCTGTTCAGGCCAAGGCGCCTACTGCTTGCTTCCTAGGGTATAATTACCGCGATCAAGGCTGATTATCACCTTCCAGGTTACCCAGGTCTGCACCCTCCTCCATCACTGCGGAGTCTTCCCAGGCACCTAATGCATATCGGCCTCATGATGGTCACGTCCCATTTCAGCGCTGACTGCACAGGTTCCAGAACCAGCTTATGTTCCGGGGATGCCAAAGTCCTGAGGTAGGATGGACTATGTGCAAGTATTTCTAAGCCAGGAGTTCAATAACAGACACCAGAATGGTTAGGCAGTAGAGGAAATGCTACAGTAAACACAGTTTTCTTTGCTGAAGATGTTTGTGGAGCCTTTGATATGCCCATAGGCACTGTAAATCGCCAAGAGAGGGACTCCGTAGGCACCATTTCTCAAACTGATTTCACCACATAGTGCTTTTTTAGGGAGTATCTGGGGAGACTCGTGTCCCAGGGGAGCACTGCTCTAAAAAAGATGTCATTGCTGTTTGGGGATAGTATAAATGTAATGCAATATAATGTAGGAGGTTGGTTACCTTTCCATATGTGTTTAAAACATGTTACTTTTGTGCTTTGTAATTGCCCTAGATAAATATGTTGTAAACCTTTGTAAGTCTCTGCTTATTCAGCTTAATAACCTCTTTGTGGCTTCTGAATAATGTAAGAATTTGATTCATTATTTAGGAATCTGAGTAGCTGCAGTAATGAGGTAGATAGTACATTTTATGGAGACTGCCAGTACTGCAGAGGTTGCCCATCTCACATGGCATCAGACCTAACTGAATTTTCATGATTGCTTAAAAAAGAAAGAAAGAAAAAGAATTCACTTTCAAAAGTTAGAGAAAACACTTCGCCAATTGCTCGTGACCCTGGATGTGACTTTTAGTTTATGGAAAGGCAGATTAATTATTTTCAATCGAAATGCTGTGACTCCTAGCTAGCACTTTAATTTTAAGCAAATCTCATTCTCCATCTTGTCTGTGAGACCCTACCTACAAAGCGATCAGGCTTGTAATGACTGTCTGGCATGGTGTCAACTTTAGAAGCCATATACTATATATGTTTTGGAACTAAATATTTCTTCTTCCCATTGACTCTTGACCCCCTTGGAACAACCGTCGCCTCCTTCAAACGCTTTCACTAAGTAAAAAGTCGATTGGCCGTAAGTGGTGATGAAGAAAATGTCATGTGATTAATGCTACAGTTTAGGCTGTTGCGATTAGTCACAGGAAAAACAGTTAAACTTCCTCCACAAGAAACACAGTACGTTAACGGCAAATGGCCTGCCTGAAGCCCAATAGGAAGAAAGAGTTGGGCAGTGTTAAAAGCTGCCTATTGATTTGTGCCCCAACTGAAAGCCATGCGCTGATGTAAATGAAAATGTGTCAAGAGTTGATATCGATTTTTTTTAAATCAGACCATCTCTGGGGAAATAGTGCTAGCCATACTACTGCTCTTGTCTATGAGTGAAATAAGGTTCCTTTCCACAAGACTACACATGTCCAGGCATCAAATTTTCCTCTTTCACTGAGAGATGGTAGGATGCTAGTGCAATCCGAGTGTCTAATCTCTGCTTGGAGAAAATGGCCCTATAGAGTCCCTATATCCAGGAATAAAACGAAAAAGAGAATAGAAGGTTTGTTTAAGAGGGACAGGTATGTGGGAAAGGATGTGCATTCATGCACAACTACTTACCAATTGGCCTGTTTGTATAATGCTCATAACACACACATATGCTTAAGCTAGGAATTTTCACCCCGTCTGTCCCAAAATAAATCATTTCAGGAGGATGTTTATTTTTAGAAAATTCTATTCAAAGATAATCATAATATAGGATAGAAAATGAAATAGGATAGGAACTGTAAAGTTGGGGACTTACTTCTCCTTCAGCCTGTAGGAAAACTAGCCACACTTTTCCCCCTTAGGAATAATTTCCTGAGCTGTGCTTTATTCATAGACAGTGGCGCTTGTAAATATTGACGAATAATATAAGAAAAGGCCAAGAGTTGTAATAATCATGAAGCTTTGGGTCAAATCTGTGGAGGTTTCAGCTGCCTCCGGAAGACTGTACTTCGTGATTCAGCTGGGGTAAGGCGTGGACTCTAATATTGGGCAATTAGAAAGGAAAATTAGTATGGAAGAGGGGAGAGGTCACCGCCGGCCAATATATGTGGATTATTTGGAATGAACTATTGGGATTAGAGAAAACCCTAATAAACTGATAAGGGAAAGGGTCATTCCCTCCACAGTAGCGTCGAGAGCTCAATCCACTTAGTTTGATTCATCGGCCTTAGGCTCAGACACAGGATGAAAACTCTGCGTTGCACATTGATTAACTTTTTGTTGATTACTGAATGCCCTTTGAGATATTCTAGATTTTATGCTCTGTATATTTTGCCCTCGAGATTAAAGGAAAACCAATGATCTGAAATAGGTCTTAAGGAAATGGGAATTATGATGATGAGATAATTCTTTACTGAATGTCCTGCATTAAAATTTAAGAATGTGTAGCAAAAACTTTCAGAAGACAGTTAATTACTTTGCTAATAACTGGGACACATGCGGTAGCAAATGAGCTAAATAGATGGAACTTTTCAGTCTATGGCCACTGTCTTACAGCAGTTACAAATTGTAGCTCTTAAAACAGGTGTAGTTGCTGGGCCTGTAGTTTGACTGACAAGCTAAGGCTCCTGGCTGATCCTCCAGTGTTTCCCTGAGGAGGCGCCCAGAGCAGCCCTTCCTGTAGCTGGGAAACCGCTGCAGACCCAGAATATTTGCCTGTGGTGGTTCAGGCCCAGCTCTTGGCTGTGCTGCCTCCTGCCATTCCTTGTGTTGCCGTCCTGTATTGTTATCTAACTTTGGATATATGTATTCTAAGTATCTCCAACAGGATAGTAAGCTCAGTAAAGGCAGAGTCCAGGCATTACAGTTCATTGTGCTGCCAGCAACACATAACTTCATACCTGCTCAAGGAAAAAAATCTACAAATCTACGTACACACATCTACATACACACACATGGATATAGGCGTATGTTTATTTATTTAAATACATATGTACATATTTAAATGCAAGATGAGCTAGCCATCCCTGTGACATTAAATTACTTAAGCCACTTTTCACACTGAAATCAGAAAAATTCACAGCAATGGCCTTATACAGTTATTCATTCTAGGATAAGGTCAAATCAACTCAGAAAATATTCAGAATGAAAAATACTTCCCCTTTCTTCTCATAGTTTATACAGCTGCTTAATACACACATGCATTAAGTGATTCCTAGCTGCCTTTCTCTGATGCCCAGGCATATAAGTATCATCTTCAAATATATGTACTTGAGACACTGAGATAAAATGATCTGAGAGTCACCATAAAGTCCAGAAACATAGATAATACTAATTTATCATCTATACATAATATAATATCAATAAATATTCATCGCATGTTGGCCTATGTTTCCAGATTTAGTGGCCACCCAGTATTTTTCAGTATATTGTCTAAAGGTATGCATTTAACAAACTAATTAATCTTTTGATTTTGACTTGAGTTACCAAGTTGAAGATTCTTGTTTGGTTGGTTTTTAAGTTTTAAGTAAAAGGAAGCAAAAATTTTAGCAAAAGAATTGTCAAAGCCCAAAACTCCCATGTTAAGCAAAAGATCATGATAACTTTATTTTGCTACCTTAAGTGTTGTAGGATGCTCCTTACTTGCTTAGTCAAGAGTCTGAGTTAGAAAGCGTATGTTAATATTCCATTCCTCTCCTTTCCTTTCAGCGGTTGTCTGTGCTTTTTCAAGTACTAGGGAAAGAGGCAGACCAATCAATCTCTGTACACAAGTCGTGCCTTCGTCTTTTGTTTGTAGGAAAGAAATAGAGGGAAAAAATACACGTATATAAACCTAAACATAAGAATGAATTATTTGCCAGCCCACCAAATTTTGTCATTGTTCTTTTTTGGCCCACTGGGGATAGAGTTAGTTAAAATTCTATATTTGAAATTTTAGTGGTGAATTAAAAGGCTGAGATGGGAAACCAGAAAAGAATGAAATGTATATTATTCTCTGATAAACAGAAAAAGAATATATTTATGTATAGAGAGAGAGGTATTTATTTCATATCAATAAATAATGATCCTTTGATATGATGGAACAATTCAGATGGTAAAAATTTTCCTCTTTTTGCTTTGTATTACTCAGGAAGAAAAGTAATCAAGAAACTAGATGAAGTTCTTTTTTTCTCCTTTTATTACAGCAAAGAAATTGAGTTCAGTGAAGCACATTATGCCTTTCTCTATCAGGTGCATATTTACATTTGCATTGCTAAATTATTTACCATAAATACATTTTTAACTCTAGCCAACCTTAAAATAATAAAGTTCCATTTTCAGGCTTTATAACATGCAAATGTTAGTGTTACTAAGGAATACTTTAAATTACAGAGTATTTTTATTCGTTATTCTATTACTCCTGCCGTGATAGGTTTCCCAACAATTGTGGAATATTAGGGAGCCCCCTAGTGGCACCTGTATTCCTAGTAAATTTCCACACTAAATAATAAAGTTAGTTCTTTCTTTTCCTTACTAACTGCTTGGACCAGTTTTAGTACATAAACATATTTTGCTGACATTTTTCCAAGTTTTTAAACCCAAGTGGACCTCCCTTCACAGCCTACATAAGTTGTGTAAGTTTCTGGCATCAAAAATGTAATAATAATAATTATCATCTGCAGTTGTTCAAATAGCCAATTGCTAAAATGTCTTTTCATTCTTATCTTGTGACCTTCCCAGTCATCTCAGAAACTGTTTGGAGAGTCACCTTGAAAAACATCTTCATGAGAAACAAAATTAATACATTAAATTTTTAAAACATGCATCTACCCAAATAGATGTTAGTTTTAATATTATTGTAGTACAGTGGCATATCTTTACTATACTGTCATCTAACCAAAGGAAAAGATATACGAAACAACTAAACTGCATTATCATTGGGGCAGCCAGATAACATGTTTAGAACTTTGTAATGTGATAGTTATGAAGATTTAACGATGGGCTGAAGAGATGTCCACTTGGATCAAGTGAGCAGTTTGTGATGGTTCTGACGCTTTTCCAACCAGGTTCCCACAAAGCCTCTATTCTGGCCTGGAATGATCCTCCTTAATAGGCAGGTGAAAGCTCCACGGAATCTTAAAGGGTGAAGTGAAGTCAGTGTAAGAAATGATGGAGGAGAGCATTCCTCACAGTGAGAACAACTTCAAAAGAAATATTGAGATGAGAATAGCATGAATTTGCCTTGTAGATTATACCGTGAGTCGTCAGTATCACTGAAACACAGGGTGAGAGGTGGGAGCATAGCAGACGTGTCCAGAGGTGTAGCAGGGCCAGCCAGACTGGGGAAGGTTCTGGGGCTACACTAAGGGGTTTGAATTTATCCTGAACATAAGAGGAAAACGTTGTGAGATAGTCAGATCTGTGTCTTAGGAAATTATTCTGGGGACCAAGCAGAGGATAAATTGAGGGGGAATAAGATCCAAGTCAGAGTGAATAGCTGGTCCAGGCAAGAAATGGCGAGAGCTGATCGACCAAGTTGTAAAAGTTCCTCAGCAGAAAAATGAGGCCATTTCTGGACCACTGATGCCCTGGGCAACAGCGGGATTACCTTCCTGCCTCAGCTCAGCACCCCATCAATTTTGTCTTCTTTGGTTATTTACCCCTCGCCCTCAGCAATCCTACTGCCTCTCTCCTTCCCTCTGAGTGTGAGCATCTCATAGCCTTCCACTCTCAAGAAAAAATGGGTTGTGTAGTTTGAATTTCACTTCTTTGGAGGGTATGAAGCATGGGAAAGAAGAACTGAGTAAGCGGTGGATCATGGAAGTACAGAAGGGTTAGATGGTAGATGTTGGGCATAAGGGATGCGATGAAGCCCAGAATGACTCTAGGCCTCTGGCATAGTGACTGGGAAGATGGAAGCATGAATCACTGGTTTATAGAGTCAATAAAAGAGAAGTGGGGAAAGTGACCTATATTAGTTTTCTAGGCTATGTAGCAAATTCCTACGAACTTAGCAGCTTAAAGCAACATGCACTTATTATCTCATCATTCCTTTGGGTCAGGAGCCCCAGCATGGCTTAGCCGGGTTCTCTGCTTCAGAGTCCTACAAGACTGTAATCACGGTGTTTGGCTGGAGCTTGGTTCTCCTCTGAGGGCTCAACTAGGGAAGGATGTGATTCCTTGCTCATGTGGTTGTTGACAGCATTCAATTTCCTGCAGCTGGGAGTTCATGGCAGCACCCCTCCTCAAAGCTAGCAATAGAGACTCTAGAGCAAGCCTGCTAGCAAGACAGAGTCTTCATAACGTAACAGAATCACAAGAATGTTATCCTACTGCTTTTGCTATGTTCTAGAGGTTAGAAGCAAGTCATAGGTCCCACCCCTACTCAAGGAGAAAGGCTTCTACAAGGACATGAATATCAGGAGCCAGGGAGACACCCTAATCTTCCTCTTTTTGCTTGACAAAGATTGGCCCTGAGCTAATATCTGTGCCAATCTTCCTCTATTTTGTATGCAGGACACCACCACAGCTTGGCTTGATGAGCAGTGTGTAGGTCTGCGCCCAGAATCCAAACCCATGAACCCCAGGGACCACCGAAGCAGAGCGCATGAACTTAACCACTGTGCCACCAGGCCAGCCCTTCATGAGCCTTTTTATAAAGTTTAAAATACGAAACTTATAGGTGTCTACTTCCAACTGTCAACTCAAGGAAATTCTATTGCACTATTATTTGGACCATTATTACACTAGTTTAGGATTATTGGAATGAGAATAGATGTCCTGAAAATATCTGCCATAGAGAGAGAGAACACAACCTGCCTACCCTGGGGCAAGCTGTTACTGCTTTGTGTCAGGATAAATCAGCATCAGCCCCCTGCCTGGTGTCCTTATTCTAATATTTCCTTTCTTCTCTGTCAGTGCTATTCAGCTTTGAGCAAGCAGTTTCTTTTTTCAGTCATTTATGCTGCTGCTCTGCTTCCTACATTACCATCTATACACACCCATGACTGGCTTTTTAGAAGATCTATTATCTAATGTATCTACTATTCAATCTTACTTCCATTCTTTAGTACAAAGCATCTTTTCCCCCTCTAAATAATTCCCTCCTGGTCCCTACAGAAGGCAAGCTTCTTTCTATTTCCTTATCTCTGCTCATATTGCACCCTCAGCTTGGATTCTCCATGCCCTTGTCATCACCCATGCCCTAAGTCACAATGAACAGATATTGCAGGACAGGGAGCCCAGGTAAAGAACGAGGGGAAAGCCAGATGTATATAATGGAAAAGGAGAAAGATGAAATGAACTCATAAGAGAGCTCAGAAGGTAGCAGACAAGGCAGAGCCAGAAGGTTGGAAGAAGGAGGGCATAATGAGCAGTGATGTTATCACATCCTGGAAGTCAAAACCAGTCCCCAGAGCCAAGCTAGATTGATTAGCCTGGACAAGTGTAAATACCAAGTATTGAGACAAGTAGAGAGGGATGGGCAGAAAGCATCCGAGAGAAGAAAATCCCAGAGGGCAAGAGAGGTCACATGTGAGGATTTTCTCAGGCTGTATAGGGATGGGCAAGCAAAGGGGTAGGCATGTGCATATTCACCTGCTGGATCAGAAGACAGTTTGATAAGAGAGGCATCCTTCTGCCTGAGACCCAGTTCTCCCTGGACCTGGTGTACTTCCTCTCCAGGCAGCTAGATGCATGTGGAGTACCATGGTCTTGAAAGCCAGTCAGTCTTGGGTTCAAATTCCTCTTCCACCATTTAGTAGCAGCGTGAGCTTGGGTTAGTTATTGAACTTCCTCAAGCCTTAGTCCACTTATCTGTAAAATGCAGGTAATCATACCGCATCGTATCTGAGATCTGCATGACTTTCTCTAAGCTCTTGTGATCTGCAGAGGCTGCCTTATACTTTGTAGTGCCACTTTTCACAGAATGTTCTGGGGATTGTAAAGCTTCAGGTTGTTTAAGCTAATTTCCCCAATGATATGATGAACTCCTTGAGGATAAGGCTTCCTGCTGCTGAGCTCATCCTGAAGACTCAGCCAGCACTTGCTCTTACAATGCATTTCAAGGCCCTGTTTCATTCATTCATTCAACAAGCATTTGTTGAGCATCTACTATGTGTGATGCACTGAGGATGTAACAACAAAGAATAAAAGCTTGGCTTCCTGGAGCTAGACGTGGATTATACCACTAAAGTAAGAGCATGATGAATCTTAAAAATGGAAGGACCTAAGAGATTATGTAGCCCCGCTCTCTAATTTTACAAAGATGTGATTGAGGATCAAAGAGATGGCACTGGCTTTTAATTTCTTCTTCACTCACCATTTATTTGCCTATTAAATCATTTTAATTTTGAAAAAAAGAGAAAAGTCTAGGATGTTTTTAACCGAGCAAGAGTTTAGAAGTAGGGGGGCCGGCCCCGTGGCCAAGTGGTTAAGTTTGCATGCTCTGCTGCAGGCGGCCCAGTGTTTTGTGGGTTCGAATCCTGGGCGCAGACATGGTACCACTCATCAAGCTACGCTGAGGTGGCATCCCACATGCCACAACTAGAAGGACCCACAACTAAGAATATACAACTATGTACCAGGGGGCTTTGGGGAGAAAAAGGAAAAAAAAACTTAATTAAAAAAAAAAAGTTTGGAAGTGAATTATTTTGCCATCTGCCATGTCACTGAAACTGAGCCCTCTGCTCTCAGACGACGTTGCCAGCAAATGTTCATAGCATAACCTCCTGCAAGTCTTTACCAGAAACTGACAGGAGTTCTCTCTGTCTGCTGTGCTCTGGCCTCATTGCTTCTTCCCCAGCATGAAAAAACAAAAAAAATCCATCATAGAAAGAAACAGAGATAATTCAGGAAAAATACCAAGATGTTTTCTACTCTTTGCTGGGAAAGGCCAACATGATGGCTTCCTCCGATGGTCATTCCAGTCTATTGCTTAGTACGTTTGAAAAGACATGTCTAAGCATTTATATAGAGAGGTGCATCTGAATCAATAACATGGGACTGGCTTCTGAAGCCTCAGTGGCTTTAATCAAACTGTTTGCTCAACACCCTTCAATACTTGGTCCACAAACTTACTTCCAGATTAGAACGCCAAGGTGAAGATTAACACCTCTAGTTTCAGTGGGGCTAATGAGACATGACTTCTTAATCCTACAAGAAAATCGTAATTAGACACTGGAGCACTACTTGTTTCATTGTTAAATATGACCCAATCCCCAAAGAATTGGAAAATAAATAAAGACTAAAATAGAAAGCAGTATTATAATTAGGCCCCTTGAAATGAAAGCCATACTTTTTTCCCCTTCGTTGAAAGTATTTGCCACTTATTTCTCCTAATAACTCAGTATTAGCATTTGTAATAAAATTTTTGGTACAAACATTCTTGAACTAGCTAGACATGCAGACACTGGGGAAATAGGAGATTATGATTCAACAGAACTTGCTAAGAAGGCAACTTTATTGCCGAGTTTCAGCTGCAGCAATGTTAGTTACATCCAGGTTAATTAGCAAGACGTCTTCATTGTTATTTAGTTCCTGCTCATTTAATAGGTTCTGCCTGTTAAGATACACTCATTTTTAACACTAAGGATTTCATGATGCAAGTCCACATATTTTGGAATTGCTTAGTTTTATTTCTTTGGCACTTTCTTCCATCTACCCATCATACTCGAAAGGGAAGTGGGGGTGTGGGAGGTACAAGGCTGCAACATGAGGGAATAGTAGACATTTACTCAAGCTTCCTGAAACTAAAAGGGTAGGACACAGCATCCCCATGGTAATATGCATGATCAACAAGTTTTCCCGTAATATTTGTTGTTCTCAATTTTTGTTTTCATTGTTAGGTTCAAGGTAAGAGCAGAAAGGAAGCAGAGGGAAAGGGGGGAGGGGGGAAGGGAGGGTCGCAGGGAAGGAACTTTTGGGACATTCATTTACCACTTCAGAATAAGTCCCCTTGGTAAGATATGGGTGGGAAAAATATTGTTTGCATTTTACATACACTTAGTTACAAAGTAGACTAATAAACCAGATTGTCAAATTGTGTCAATCACATCTAAATAACAAGCAAATTGCCTTCCACAGATGGAAAATGGGTAAGATGCATAGATCTCCTGTGTAAACAACCTCAACTTAGATTTATTGATTAATTTTGTCCTACTTATCTATTCTGTTTAAAGTTGTACTTTTCATTCTTTTCACCTCTTTAAAAAAGGAAGAAATCATTAAACCTAAGCCTCACATTTCAAAATCTTCAAACTTTCACAAGTCTCCAAATCTTTAGCTTGGGGGGAATTCCGCCTGTGCAGGGTTCCCAAAAAATGTCAATAGCTACCTCCTCTTCACTGGAGTTTCGGAAATGGAGCAAGAGTACCCCCAATATGAAGTTTGGGGAAGCCAATTTAGCAATTATTTTAGTTGTTATATTGTATAAAATATTTTTTATTTTCTTTCCACACATATTAAACCCCAAAAGTTGTGCTTTGAAGAGAATATTCTGAAGAATAAGAAATAAGCTGGTGAGATAAAGATCATGAGGTTGATCAATGGCTTCTTTCTGTTCAGTGGCCACAAATAATACCTGTTGCTTCAACTATAATGAATGTGTGATCTTATTCACTAGTAATACTAGGAAATAATAGGCGAAGCAATCATAATATTTGGAAATAATATGGGAGACACAGACAGCTCTGACACTTCCTAGCTGTGTGATATTTGATCAGTTTAACTTTTTTTTTTTTTAAAGATTGGCACCTGAGCTGACATCTGTTGCCAATCTTTTTTTCTTTCTCCTCAAAGCCCCTCAGTACATAGTTGTATATTTTAGTTGTGAGTGCCTCTGGTTGTGCTATGTGGGACGCCGCCTCAGCATGGCTTGATGAGTGATGCCACACTCATGCCAGGATCCAAACTGGTGAAACCCTGGGCCACTGAAGTGGAGCGCATGAACTTAACCACTTGGCCACAGGGCTGGCCCCTAAGTTAACTTCTGAGTTTTACATTTCAAAGTGGGGGTGCTAATAATAGCTACTAAGTTTGCTTTGAGGATTTTATGATGTATGTGGGAGAAGTGCTCAGTAAAACATCAAGCAACAAATAAATGTACAAAAGGGACTAAGACAAGAAAAAATGGGAGAATGAATGAAAATCCATCCCTGCTGTTTCGAAAATTACTGGAAGCATATACTCTCTTATGCCCAGGGAAAGGGCAGCTCTAACCAACTTGAAGAAGTCACCTGACTGGGAAAGAAAAGTGTAATTTACTCTTGTAAATTCACGTATGCCTAGCTGCCATCACCAGAAAAATTGTTACATGGCTACTTTAATGATTGGCCAATAAGAATGTTTTAAACATAGCTCCCTATTGCATCCCAATTTTCCCTCCCCCTCTCTGTGGTAGAGTGAAAAGCTAGCTACTCTGCAAATCAGGAGACGTGCAGTCTAGTTTCAGTCCGCTAGGTGTGCTTACTTTGCATTTTTCACTTACTTTTTCATCCATTCGTTGGGCCAATGTTTACTGACCCCTTAAGCATCAGGTCCTGCACTGAGCACAGGAGATAAAGCAGTATACCTCACACATGGCTTATATCTAGCAAGGGTCATTCCACTCCTCCAGCGGGTATTCCTTCATCTGCAAGAAGAGAGAAATGGGCATGATGCTCTCTCTGGTCTCTTCCAGTTCTAATGTTCTGAGTCTTTTTTTCTCTCTGTAAATTTTCATTCTCTATTCTCCTCTAAAGGCTCAGAGAATCTTTCCTCTGCATTAAATTATGAAATAATACTTGTGACTATCTGTATCTATATATATACATAAATATATCTGTACATGTATACACATATACATGTATATAACCTATCACCTATTTCTTAAATGGAATTTCTCCATTCATTTATGCATCACACATTGAGTCATTGAGGGAAGTCACTATGCTATTTGTGGAGGTATATACAGATATATTAAACAGTCCCTATTCTCTAAGTACTTATAATGTAATAGAAGAAACAAAATATATTACATCAGAATCCTTTCTTTAGAAAAGAAAAATTCCTTTCAGTTGATGAGATCAGAGAAGATTTCTTTTGGCTCTGGAGGTAACAAGAGCCTGCATGAAGGGGTGGCATTTTGATAAGGAAAATAGAAGGAGAGAAGGTCATACAAGAAATAGTATGAGCAGAGGAAAAGAATAAAAACTTCGTTTCTGAAAAAAAAATACTGGCTATGATGGACATCTCACGTGTGAGACATGAGAAATGAGGCTGTGAAAGGAGACTGAGGCCAATCGTGAATCACAGGGCCAAACTCAGGTGCTGGGAGCTTATGCCCTTGGCGAGACTGTCCACTAAGGTATCATGCAAGCCACATACATAATTTTAAGATGTAAGGGGTCTCATTTAAAAAGGTAAAAAGAAACAGGTGAAATTAGTTTTAGTGATATATTTCCTTTTGTCCAGTATAGGAAAAATACCATTTCAACATATAATCAATATAAAACATTATTAATGCGATATTTTACACTTTTTTTCGTATTATGTCTTTAAAATCTCTGGTATTTAAAACCTTCAGCACCTCTGAAGTTGTGCTAATGGCTAGTGACTAGTGATGACCATATTGGACAGTGCAGCTCTAGCCTGTGGAGAGACACTGCTGGGTTTTGGGGTAGAGAGTGGTTCAGTAAAAGCAATTTTTAGGCTGTTGAATGAGGTTTTGGTTTGTAGAAGTGTATCAGATTATAAGGATGTTAGGGACACAAGACAGGAAGATGATCCTGTTGAAATAATCTGGGTTGCAGTGATTAGGGATAGACTGTGGCAGTCAACTCACGTAGTATAGAAGTTTGGGAGAAATGTCAAGTGTGCACAATCCAATTGAAGGAGAAAGTAATGAGCAATATGCCCATACATATAGTTAAAGGAAAAATAGAACTATTTTTTGCATCACCTGATTATCTTGCTTATCTCCCTATACCCCAGCCTCAGTTCCACAACATCTACTAATGGACCGCGCCAGGCTTTGGGGATTTATATATATATGAACAATTATTCTTAATGTCAGCAACTTAATGTTGTGGGAAAAGCGGGCATTTACACAACAGAGAGCAAACGCTGGTTTTGAAAGCTTTGGAAACACAAAAGAGGGAATATACAATTCTACCTGGAAGAATCTAGAGAAGATTCTTGGGGGAAGTGGTATCTGAGCTGAATATTGAAGGATAAGTCCAATGTCTACAAGTGGAAATAGAAGAGAGGGCATCTTGAGTGGAAGGAGGAGCATGAGGGAAATTAGGAAAGTATTTGGCATGTTTTGGAAACTGAGTATTTGCCAAATTTAGGGTCTGTGTGAACATGTCATGAGAAATGAAGCTGGAAAGGGGATTAAGGAGAAATTGGGGGTGAGAGGAGGTCAACACCTCGCTAAGCGCACCGTGTTCTGCTATGCCGCAGAGACCTGGAGAGTCATCAGGGAAAGAAGCCACTCATGGAGCCCACAGGTGGGCATTGGGGAACAGGGCTTTGGCTTGAGAAAAAGACGCAGAGGGGTCAGCTTCTGAGACAGCAATATGAAGACAGTAGCTTGTACATTACAACTCGGAGTGCTGACTTGGTGTCAGATATAGTGATCTGCTTTTTCACTGGAAAGCATTTGACATTTCATTAAATTGACCTTTTCTTGCCAATAGCAAACTCAATTGCATTATCGTCTCTGTTCAAAGTTTGAGCATCAGAGCTAGCATTGTTAGGGGGATAGTGTATCTCTTGAAGGTGAGCTTTTTGCTGTTTGGTACTCAGTATTCTGTGAGAAGAAAGCTTCAAGGAAAAAAATCACTCCTGCTTTTTCTTCTTAAAGTTATCAATGATGGAGCAATATGCCTGCATTGGTTTTCTGATGCTGTATAACCAATGACTGCAAACATAGCAACTTCAAACAGCGCCCATTGGTTGGCTCACAATTCCGTAGGTGAGAAGTCCAGGCGGGCGCAACTGGATTCGCTGCAGAGAGTCTCACATGGCTGAAATCAAGCTGTTAGCTTGACTGGGCTCTTATCTGAAGGCTGTGGGGAAGATTCTGCTTCCAAGTTCATTCTTGTGGTTGACAGAATCTGGTTCCTTGTGGTTTAGGAATGAGGTACCTGTGTTTTTTCTGGCTGCTGGCCAGAGGTTGCTCTCAGTTTCTAGAAGTTGCCCTCCAAGTCCTGCTTGGAATCTCTCTACCACCTCTTCTGCTACCAGCTGGAGAAAGTGCCCTGCTTTTAAAAGCTCATCTGTTTAGAATGGGCCCACCTGGGTGATCTCTTTAGCTTAAAGTCAACTGATTAGCAAGCTTAATTACAATCTGCAAAATCTTTTTGTGAGGTAATATGACATAATCACAGGAGTAACATCAAGGGCAAAAGTCTTGGGGGACATGAAGAATTCTTTCCTGCCTATAATGCCCTTTACTATCACATCAGAGTACCTTTCAAATGGAACCATTTCATTTTCCTTGTAAACTGAAGGAAGCTGTTGCCACTTTATAAGATGAAAAATAAACAAAATTTCTTTGATGGGGGCCAGCCTGATGGCACAGTTGTTAAGTTTGCACACTCCACTTCAGTGGCCTGGGGTTCGTGGGTTTGGATCACAGGCACAGACCTACATACCACTCATCAAGTCTTGCTGTAGCAGTATCCCACATACAAAATAGAGGAAGATTGGCACAGACGTTAGCTCAGCAGCCATCTTCCTCAAGCAAAAGGAGGAAGATTAGCAACAGATATTAGCTCAGGGCCAATCTTCCTCACCAAAAAAGAAAAACTTTCTTTGAACGTTTATAAAAGGACAAATTTTCTCCTGGTTGAGTGACTGATTAAATTGGTGGGCAGAAAATTTAAATGAGTTTAAGGGAGAAGGAACGAAATAAAAGAGACTTTCATTTCTGGCAGTATGGTCAAACAGGTACCTTGTATCACCCTCACTGATTGGAATAACTAAAATGTATAGTGAAATAACCAAACTATATATCTATCTCTATAAGTATAGTCATATGTTACTTAATGATGGGGATATGTTCTGAGAAATGCATCGTTAGATGATTTCATCATTGTGTGAACATCATAATACACAAAGAGTGTACTTACACAAACGCAGATGGTGTAGCCTACTACACGCCTAGGCTGTATGGTACTAATCTTATGGGACCACTGTAGTATATACAGTCCACTGTTGACCTAAACATCATTAGGCAACTCTTGACTGTATGTATTATATCTGTGACGCTGCTTAAAAGTAAGGAATCAACAGAGCCCCAAAATGAAATAAAATCAGGAAACATGATTGATAAGTAAGTTCCAAAATAAGTATTACTCTGAAAATTTCAGCCAAACCCTAAAATCCTTTGGCTTCCACTTTGGTGGTTGTGTGGGCTGGATAGTGAGGAAAAGCGCAGGACCTGGTCAGTGCAAGGAATTTAATGAGACACTCATAAAAATAGTATTGTAGAGGGCTATACTGTCATTGTAAGAATGAATTAGAAACAAATCCTAATATTCCACAAGGAAATCAATTTTGGCACAGAGTAAGAGGGCAAAATTCTCTGAGGATTCATAATCACAAATTGGGGTCCTCTCATGAGGTTGGGGTTCTAATTCATGCTACATGTGTGTTCCAAAAAAACATCAGACATGATCCCCGAGGACCATGCACTCAGGCAACCAGTGGAAGCGAATTTGTGACACCTTTGGAAGACTCACCCTCAACCCAGGCTTCAAAGAATACCAACAAATAAAGTTCCTTAGAAAATCAACAACCCAGAATGAAGAATCAGAGAACAGACAAGGAAATAAGACACCATGAGTAAAACAACAAACCACAAAGGCCTCCGATAATGGAATTTTTTACATAGAATATGAAATAGCTATGTTCAATGAGATTTACCAAAAGCTTGAAAATATGAGCAAGGAACATGAGACCATAAAAAATGACCATACATATTTGAACAATATTAGATTCTGGAAAGTAATATAGTAATATATAATCATTGAAATTTAAAGTGCCACGAATGTACTATCCAGCAGATTAGATAGAGAGAAGACAGTGAACTAACTGGAAGATCAATCCCAAGAAATAAACCAGAATGCGGTCCAGAGAGTCAAAGCAGTAGAACGTGTAAAACGTGGGTTCAGAGTTAGAGACAATAAAGCGGGCAGGTTTAATATACATGCTTCAGAGTTTCAGAAGGAAGTAGCAAAGATAATGGACAAGAAGCAGCTCAATGAGATGATGATTAGGATCTTTCAATAAATTTGGAAATACTCAATAATTTCCAAAATTATTGAAAGATACTAATTTTGAGAACCTGGAAACCCAGTATATCTCACATAAGATAAAAGATTTCTATACCAAGACATATAGTAAAGGCACAGATCACCAAAGGATAAAGAGAAGATCCTAAAAGCAGAAAGAGTGAAAAGAGAGATTTCTTTCAAAGGACCAATAGTTAGCCTAATTGTCAACTTTGAATCAGCAGCAATGGAAGCCAGAAGACAGTGGTGTATATTTAATAGAACATGCTGGAAGAAAATATTGACTTTCCTTGAGTTGTGTACCCAGACTATCTTATCAAAATGAGCATGAAAAAAGACATTCATATTTAAACACAAACTCAGTGAATTTTCACCTAAAGACTTTTACCAAAGGAAATTCTATTTCAAATAAAAGATAAATGATCCAAACGTTTACTGTGTTAAACAATAACAGTAATAAAAATGTCTGCTTAGTAGGGGAAAACTTCAGGCTAAGGCGATAATCAGGCCAAAACCAAAATAACATAACTGTTAAGACCCAGGCTTAGAAATAGTAAGATTCCTGACTCTACCAGTTGGGCAAGTTTCTTCATGTGACTGCTGATGATAACCAACTTCACAGGGTTATTAACTAGGATCATGTGTGTTAAGCACTTAGTACAGTAACTGGCTACGGTAAATGCCCTATACGTGATATCTGCTACTGTTACTCTTATGATAATCTGAGATAATTTTGAACTTTTGATTTACTAGTCAAAAAAGAACATGGGATTTGCACAACTGCTAAGTGCTAGACCCATTGACTACCACACGGTAGGCACTGACAAAGACTCTCCTTGACTAAACTCTAGTCAGGTTCCTCTGAGCCCCCTTCTTGACGAGGCCTCAACCTTAGCCTGTAAGAATTGCAGACACTCAGCACAAATGATTTTGTCCACCCTCCACCCCCTCCCTACCACACACACACACACACACACACACACACACACACACATAAACTAACAGACTTGAACAAACTCTAGCATGGCTTTTAGTGGCCTAAGGCTATGTCTCTAGGACAACCCCAGCCGGTCTTAAAATGCCTACCTGAGACAGCTCAACGCTGCCAAAGGAATTTACTATTTATTCCAGCCAGAACTTGACAGAGGCCCATGAACTCCTTCTTAAAATAGTTACTTTTAGAAAACTTACAGTTGTAAATCCATTCTCTGATCCTTTGAGATATAAATCTTCCATCGCCCAGAACTGTCTGCTTAAGGGCCTGGAAATGCAACCCTCCGGGGAGGCAGCTCTCACTCCCCTGCCTCCCAGACCCTGTGGGAGAGTAAGGGCCTAATTTAGTTGGGTGTCTTGCTCCAATTTGCAAAACTATCTCCTGTCCTAAAGATATAAGAAGTTTGTTTTTTCTCCAGATAAGCACCAAGTAACAAACCCAGGTAGCTTAATCACAGTGACCAACCCTCTTCCCATTTTTTGTAATTTTCCGCTTTCCTGACTCGGCTGGATGCCTCAACTCCTTTCCCCTCCCTACTCCCTCATTCTCCCTTTAAAACGCCCAGCCACCTCGGCCCCAGCAGACTTGAGCTCAGTTCTGTACCGAAGTCTCTTTCCCCTGCTGCAGTCGCATTACTGAATAAAACCTGCCTTTACCACCTTTAACCAGTATCCAGCTTTGTTTTACGTTATCACCACTCGATAAACCAGGGCTTTATTATGACATGTCAGCACATGTCCCTGGTCCTGGTGAAGTTGTTGGCCTCCTGGGTGCTGACTCTACTTCACCAGCTCCTATTTTCTTTATGTTTTAGAGGTGATTACTAGCCTAAGAGGTCTTCACTGAACACTAAACATCTTAAAATCCACTTTTTTTAAAAAAAAAAAGACTAATTTTCAGAAGAGAACATTTTAGTAATCTATTCTTTTAAACTCAGTTTCAATGCATTACTAGTCTCAACAACTAACAAATCCTTCAGGAATTAGATCACCCAAAGAAAGAAATACTACCTATCTTTCCCGTTGAAGAGAAGAAATTGAGGAAAATATCTCAGCATTTGGTTTGGAATGTTGCAACTTTTGTTTGCTGAATAGGGAGAAATTCTACTTCCGGCAAAAGAAAAATGGAACGCGGAGATATAAGAAGAAATAGTAAGAAAGTAGATTAGTGGTGGCCTAGGGCTAGAAAGAGAACGATGGGGACATGGGGGTGACTGTTTCTTTTAAGAGTGATGTAAATGTTCTAAAATGGATTGTGGTGGCGGTTGCACAACTCTGTAAGTACTCTAAAATCCATTGAATTATATTCTTTTAAAAGGGTGGATTGCATGGTATGTGAATTATACCTCAGTAAAGCTGATACCAATAAAAAAAGAATAGTATGCGGTGATATTAATAAATGCGGATAAGTCTAAACAATGATTGTGTAAAACAGTAATGATAAAAATAATGTCTAATTCAGGAGAAGTTGGAGAATCAGGCTAGAATGAAAACCCTGAACAAAAATAGACGTATTAGTCAGGAGAAGGTGATTGATGTTAATGTTCTAAATTTATAACTGGCATAATGATTGTTATTCTTAGGGATTATTGAATTAGCTGGTTTCTTTCCTCTTTTTTTTATGCTTGATGAATCTATTGTAATCCTTCTCATCCTACCGGGATATAATTCTGGGAGGAAATGATGATCCAAACAGAGAGAGACAGAAAGAATATTAATACTTGCTAATTCCAAATTACTTTATGCCTCTTTCATTTCTTCCAAGTCCCATACTTTAACAAAAATGACTTTACACTCTGTCAAATTATACTGTGTCAAAACATGTAGTACCCAAGGATTAGATTTGCACTAATGAATGAGCATCCAGTCCTGGTAGTAAAATTTTAAAGTCTGACAGTCATTAGCTAGGTGGACCTGAGCACCATACCTGGACCAAGCATTGGCTTCCCCATCTATAGAATGGAGAATATAATAGGTATTATGTCCCTGTGTCTTTGTTGTGAAAATTCAGTAAAATAATGTTTTATTATTTTATTATTTATTATAAACTACAGCTTTAAAAACTATAAAATGCCACACAAATGGTTAGTAGTAGTAAGAAAATTGTGTTTTTCTGATGATTAATTGGATAATAAGAAATCTTTCTCTAAAGGTTTCAGGAGGTTGTACCCATACATATTAGCTTAAATTTTACATTAAACATGTTGAATTTTCTGAATCTAACTTGGGAAGCTGAAGATGGTACATTCACATCTCTGCATAATCTGTGTGCTAATGGTTTAGTTCTTCACTTAAAATGTTTAATGATAAAATCTGTATCATCTTCAATCATTATAAAAGAAATATATGGCTTAGTGGTATGGAGATTGAAAGAAAAGTAAAAGCCGCTGAAGAGAGAGAGTTATGAGAACTACCATCAAGGAAAAAATTAATGATAAAAATGCTGCTATACTTTTAATCTATTTATGGAATTAAAAGACATTCTTATCTACATTATTTCTTGTTCTTCACCAAAAACGAAAACAAAATTTGTGAGATAGAAGATTAAGATTAAAAAGTTGACTTTCTGTCTGGTATGAATGCTACATTTTATTTTCAAATAAATGCATTCAATTACTACTAGGTGTGACAAGTAGAACTAATATTACTATGAAATTGACTTTAGCTGTACAAGGGAGAGAGAAGAGCTTATCCAGTTAACTTGACGTCTTTAACATCATGGGCCTAAATTACTGGAATAATCTGTTTGGACCATGTATATTAACTTAATGACCTGCATAATTGTTACCTCTCCAGCTGACACTTTTCTATATAAACACAATTAGAGAAGAAAAGATTCTACTTCTGATTCACCAGTAGGACAAATTTACTAAACTCCAACAACTATTTAATGAAGTGTAAAGAAACTTTAGGGGGGAAAAGCACACTCTTCTTCTATAAACATTAGTTACATATACCAATGAGAGCCTGAGATTGAGTAATTGGAATTCCATGCCAAAATAAAATTCAGTTCCCATGTCTTTCTCTTAAGACATCATTCTACTAAATGAGACCCCTGATCAAAAGCAGAATTAACTGGCTCCTTTTAAGTTTGATAATTACAAATGCAAAATGAATATCCTCCTGCAGACAGAGAGCCAGAGGACTACTCAAGCTAATGCAATAATGGTAGCTGTGATAAATTATGTATGCGTAATATCAAAAGCTGAATGGAGGGAAGAAATGGAGAACTAATTTGAAAATTTGGAATTTGCTCAAAGCTGCTCCTGCAATAATTCCCAGGAGGATAAGCACTAAGCACAGAGCAATAATAAACTCTGCAGCTCTGTATAATTGATCAACTTTTATCCTTTTCATTTCTAACATTGACCCTTCATGGTTAACTGAAGAAACAAAGAGCTAAATAGCTTCCTTAGCCATTTGATAGAGGAACTAGGAGCATCCTGACTGATCCATTTTCTGCTTAGTCTACTAACCAGCGGTGTCCATTTTCCTGTTAATCTACACCCATCTCCACGTTCAACTTGACACACACACAACACTGCTTTCTATGTCCTTGTTCATGTGCCCCTCTTCATTTGTTTCTTTCTCATTACAGCTCTCTTTTGTGATCATTATAATAGAAGAAAAGTGAATTCTTTATGACAATTTCCCTTAGCTGCCCTTGGTTAATTTTTTCAAAATGTGATTCCTATGGGTTCTCTGACACAGGGACAAATGGAAAGCTAATCAGTAGACTCTTTCCTAAGTGTCAGTATCTTTTCAAAGAAATTTCACATCTTAGAAGGAGAGGATTGTGTTTCACAGTAAAGGCAGTGTAATGCGATGCAGCCATCTTGGAAGAGGTCAAAATTGCTTAAAACTGGGGAATAATAAGAAATTAAAGATTGATATTTACCCGCTGAAATTTTCTTTACTTCCTTGTACATTAATCTTTCATTATAAGAAGACTTACTTAGTACTAATTTAGTGGAATCCCTTCGAATAAAAGAATTTTAGACCCAGAAGGGATTGCTGAACTCATTCCTTCAAAGCCTTTTGTTTCTTGGGTGATAAAACAGAAGATGAGGTTGGTTAAGTGATTTACCCAAGGTCGCATACCGGGTGAGTTACATAGTTTGAGCTCCCTGTTATGTTTTGCCTTGAAGGGAGCAGGAGGTGAGGGGATAGTTTTCTGCTCCATGGTGGGAGCAGATGCCTAGAGTCCTTGGATCTCTGCCTTTTCTCACCTGTATAACAGGGACGATAATACTGCCTTCTTTACCTCACAGGATTTTCCCCCACTAATCTATTGTAATGAAACCTCTATGCTGTTGTGTGTGTGTCAACACTGTCTTTGTGTGGCACATGCTCTTCTATGGATATTGTACTTAGGACTGTAAGGTTCTGTGGGCAGCTACCGTGTTCCTGAAGGCAGGCGCCATTCCCAGTGTTGGGCATCCAGGGAAGAGATGGGCCTCAAAGAAGACCACAGAACTGAGAGAAATAAAGGGAAGTGGAATTCCCTTTAAGCTCTTTAAGAAGATGTGAAGGATTGTGTTCCTATGTGATATGCTTAAGACAATGTCTGTCTCTTAAAGCCAAGTGTCTGGAAAAAGAAGGAAGCACCACTGTGAAGAGCCACAGCCTACGCACAAGTAATCTGTTGTCTGAAGACTGGAAGATCCGGCTGCAGGACTGTATACACAATTTGTGAGGCCCAGTGCAAAATGAAAATGTGGGGCCTCTTGTTCAGAAATTATTAAGAATTTCAAGATAATGACAACAGAACATTAAGCCAAGCATGGCGCCCTTCTGAGCACAGAGCCCATGGGAATGCACAGGGCACAAGCCCATGGTGCCAGTCCTGTTTGGTCACAAGTACTTACTTTGGCAAAGTCTGGTCTAAACAAGCCCAATGAAGTTTTCACTTAGCAGGGGATTTTGAAGAGAAGAGTTTTGTTCAAGGAAGAAAGGTGCCTTTTGGACAGTGGTTTGGACAGTGACTGTGGCTACTTGGCTAAGAGGCAAGGATCCTCCGTGGGGGAGGTGGATCCTAAGGCCAGGAGATGAGACTCTGAGGTCCAGCAGACCCTGTGCTTGTGGGGATTCTTCCTTCACTGCCAGCTAAGAGGATCTGGGCTCTGTGTTTAAGGGAACATACAATTTCCTTATACTTTTATTAATAGTTGACCTTGAATACTAGAAGATGACAAGAGGCGGGGTCTGTGTCTCTTGTTCTCCACATTATTCCTGGCATCTGCAGTGCCTGGCACATAGTAGGTACTCAGTCAATATTTGTTGATGACTGGTGATGTAGGCGGTTATCTTAATGTCAGAATTTGGTGGAGTCTTTCTGGCCCTGAGAGGGAGAGCTGAGATTGAGAGGAAACACGTGTCTCTGGTAATAAAAAGAGGAAAGTTTTGAGGCATGTTCGGAATACTGCAATTTAAGAAAATGTTAGTCTGCCCAAGAATGGAGACTTTTAGTATTAATTTGTGTACAAACTAATTATAAATTATTTCACAGATTTCTTCAATCCTCATAAGATTTTCTAAGGCATTTAGCTGTACTTTGTCTTCCTCTATCAACGTTACCTAAGACTGATAGCACCGCGTTCTTTCTTTTTCAGTTCTGCTATTTAGAGAACACCGTCAGTGGCAGGGTGCAGGGAGAAACTGGAAGGAGGCACAGAAAGCTGAGGAGACAGACCTAGAAAAGTGAAAATAGGAAGAAAGAAAGGGGTTGTAGGGGCCTCAGAAATGAAAACGGCCTCTGTAGAAAGGCGGGAGAATGGAGGAGGCTTCAAAGAGAAGGGACTGTGAGAGAGAGCGCACCCTTCTTCCCCAGACGGTACTGGGCATCACACTGCACGCGTGGTGGGTACCTGGGAAAGACCCGGTTAATGAATGGAATGTCATCTGTGCTGTGCAGGTAAATACTTAACAACTGGTTCTTGGGGAGAGGGGATGGTTTGTAGTGTTTGTCAATCTCAGTTGTATGACTCCTCCCCCATGGCCAATGTGAAGCTAGCAACAGGAATTCACTGAATGTGGAATTGAGAAAAGAGGCACAGTAGTATCTCCACTGTACAGATACGATAGACTTAACCTCAAGAGCATAGATAATAGTAAAATGTAGTATGGTAATTAGGAAATAATGAGTTTTTAATATTTATTGCCTTTGTTTTAATTCACTTCATTATGAATTTCCATAATATAATTCTTAATCATGGCTTTAACAACTGGCTTGCAAAATATGAGCCAGCTGCAACGCTCCGATGGATGGGCATCATTAGGTGCCGCCACTATTCATGTTATGTAAAAAGAGCTTTTTCAATTTTTCTTTCTTTAAGGGAATTAAGAAAAGAATAGTAAAATAGGAGACAGGACAAGAAATCTCCTAAGAATATTTTCTCCTTCACCATTTGCCAAAGGTTTATTTATTTATTTATTTTTGATACCCAATTCGTCAGAATTTACAAGTTGAATGTTTAAGAAAAGATGAGTGATGTACCTGTTCCTACCAATAAAATCTATAACATTGTCAACATTACATGAACTCAGTAAGGAGGCCGATGGTACAATATAAAAAGCCCCAAACTAGCAGGTAACTCCAGATTTAATAGTTTGAGGCTTCGAGCAGGTCATTTCACTTCCCTGGGCCTCTGGGACAAGAAGGCTCACTGCCCCACTTACGTCTCAGGACTTCATGGGGATCAGGTGGGGGTCTTCTAACATGCTGCAATATTGATAATCTGCCACTTATTCTCAAATGGTTCAGTAAAAATAATATGCGTTTATATAGAAATACATAGGGAAAGATAAAGCAAATGTGGCAAAATTTAACAATTGGTAAATCTAGGCGAAGGATATATAGGTATTCAAATTTTTCAAAATAAAAGGTGGGGAAAATGAAGTCACTTACACACATATAGCACTCTCCAAAGTACTATATAAAGATAAAGTACTATCACCTACTTAAAGAGATGTGGTGTCCAGACACCGTGGCTATTAAGATAGTCAAAGTTCATTCCGTGTAACGGACGGAATTCATGAACAGAAAGTTCATTCCTGATTCGATTATTCAGCAATTATTTACTGAGCATCTGTGACCCTAAATGCTAGTGATACCATAATCACAAGGCACAGTCCGTAATCTCATGGAACTTACATTCCAGTTAAGGACACACACAGTAAACAGACAGTGACAGTTGGTTTTAATAGAATTAAATAGAGGTGCTGTGGTAACACACAGGAGGAACATGTAAGCCAGCCCTAGGTGATCAAGAAAGACTTTCCCAAGGAACCTAAGTTCTAAAAGCTACCAATTAAACCAAAACCTGGGAGGAGGGGGGAAGGAAGCTTTAGAGGACATGGCTCACATTTATCGAGTATTACCATGTGCCAAACAGGGTTCTAATTACTTTACAAGCTCATTTACTCCTCACATCTATTGGTGTCCCAGACTTGATAAATGAGGCACAGAGCTATTGTTTTCGGACTATGCAAACCTTATGCTTCGGGCCCTAAAGCAAAACTGACCATGGCCTGTTCAAAAGAATTGCAAGTTGTTTTGTGTGCTGAGGTTTGTACCTTGGGGGTTGTGTGGAGTTGCAGTGGAAAGGAGTAAAGGGTCTTCTAAAACCATGTGGATGATAGGGACCCATTAAAGTGTATTAAGCCTAGAAGCCGGCCTGATGGTGTAGTGGTTAAGTTCGTGTGCTCCGTTTCCGCAGCCTGGGGTTCGCCTGTTCGGATCCTGGGCCCAGACCTACACACTGCTCATCAAGCCATGCTGTGGCAGCATCCCATATAGAAGAGCTAGAATGACCTACAACAAGGATATACAACTACGTACTGGGGCTTTGGAGGAAAAGAAAAAAAGAGAAAGATTAGCAACTGATGTTAGCTCAGGGCCAATCTTCCTCACCAAAAAGCAAAAAAATAAAAAGTGTATTAAGCCTAAAGGCAACATAGTCAAATTTCCATAGGGGAAGACCATACTGGCATCAGTACAGAGAATAATTAATAGTAAGGAGACCTGTTAGGAGCCCATAACACTTTAAGAGAAAGAGTGTAAGAGTGTGGCCTGAACCAAGGAAGTCACAAATGATGGTGCAAAGAAGTAAGTGGATTCTCATAGTAGGAGGTAGAATTTTACTGGCTGATTGGATGTTAGGGGCAAGGGCGGAGCCAAGGATAAAAGACTCCAAGGTTTCTGACTTGGGGGACCTAGTAGGCAGAGGGGGAGCCATTCACTGAGATGGTGAGGGGAGCAGCTGGGGGTAAGGGAGGATGGGGGTAGGGTGATAATGAGAGGTGATTAACAGATTTCACCAAGATCCTGTGGAAATCAGCACATAAGAATCAGAATCAAGTGGCATCATCTACTGTAAATGTTTTTTGATCATCCACTATAAAACCTACCAAAAGGAAAGTCAGTTCTTGAATTATGGGGTGAACAAGAGGTTCTGGTCGGTTTTAATGATAAATGGTAGGGTGAATACAAAAAACGCTTTGTAAACTATAAAAGCACTTCTATAAAACCTTTCTATTAAAACACCACCTTTCATCATCATCATCATTATTCTTATTGTCATTAGTTATTAATATTTTTACTTCCTCATATCAAGTTCAAACCACCCAAATGGCCCCTTTTACCTTCCCCTCCGTGGAAAGGGTTTTCCTCTTTCACGTTCTTTTTCACCTCCCCATCCTCCACTTCAAGGTTCCACCGCAGGTAATTTTGGTGGAGTTAAGTGGTTCTGTCTGCTCTCATCAATCAGTAACCAAGCATCTATTAAGAGTCTCCCAGGCGTGCGTCTGACGCTCTATGAGTGGCATCGCATTCCAGGGGCCACGTTCTTTGAGGTCACATCGTTCTGAATTTAGATCCTCCTGCATTGACCAACCACATGCCCTTGAGTAAATAATCTGCTCATCTCTTTGCTCTTCAGTTTCCATCAGAAAAAATAAAATGGATGGTATTTCACAGGACCGCTGTATTACATGAGATAATAAATGTGAAAGAAACGAACAGAAAGCCCAGTGCTCAATAAATGTAGTTCCTGTCTACCTCATCTGGCTGTTGCTCAGAATAAATGAGCTAATACTCAAAAGATGATTATGATTTCCTTGGAATAATTCTGCTGTATAATTACAGTCACTTTTAATAAACTTTGCTACTATTGTTTCTGTTACTGTTTTTACTGGTACCAAGAGCTTGCAGTAACCATGTCTACAAGCCTTTGAGCGGCACTTGAACGTATCTTTACTATTATTTTTTTGAATTCCTTTATTTCTTTGTTGCAGCTTGGGAATCATTTCTTTCTTTGCTTAGTGCTGCTTTGGCGAAACAGCCAGATGTCTTTCCAATTTGTTGGTTCTGGCCCCGCACTCTGTTATTTAGATACCGTGTTTTGTTCAGCTAAGATACCGTGTCTATTAAAGCTTTAATAGTCTGGAGAAACCATAATCATGCTGTTTTTGGCACACAAAATGGAAAACACTGAGAGATTAAACACTGGGGGTGAGGGAGGGCTTAAATGTCACTGTAGGTCTTTAACCTTTTTTTTAAAGAAAAAGAAACTTTTTAAGAACTTTAATTTTATATAAATTGCCTTTTACCAGTATGATTGCTCTGATGAAAGATTATTAAAATATCCATTAAAGTGGGCGGGGCTAAAGGGAAGGGAACTAGAGATTGGAGGATCAATTAGCTTCTCCCCAGTATAACTGCGTTGTTGTAAAGATTGGATGGTGCGACTTCTCTTTCTTAGACCAAGAGCAACAACTCCCAGCTTTTAAGACTCCATCCTGGCAGACGCTTGAGCACTTCATGATGCTGTAGAAAACCAAGGAGGCATCTTGAATGTTAAATTAACCAAGCATCTCTGGTTTTCCTTCAGCAAGCTTTATTCAGGGGCTGCTATGATATTGTTACTTAGCACGTAGTCTGAGATGCTTATAAAACAGAATGAGATTTCACTTCTAGTGTCCTAGAGAAACTCATTAGAAACTACTGGCTTGGCTTCTTCATTTCTCAAAAATTCCAAGAGATTTCAGCCTAACAAGATAGTCTTCACTCTGTATTTTCGTTTTTGGTAATTGTGCCATCTTGTTTTGTACAGAAAATATAGTGTTTGCATTCTAATGCTAACAGGTTTCCATTAAAAGTTGTTTATATTAAAAATGGACATATTTTTCACAATCCAATTGTACTATTAATGAGAACTGCATTTACTTTTCCTTTTCCTCTTTAAAATGCATTGCAAGGATGAATTTATCAGCCTCCTGAAGATATTAATTATGCTTCATTTTTGTAAAGTGCCCAGATGTTCATAAAGTTCTATTGCACAGTGTGTTACTCAAGCCTCATGTCATAACAACCCTCTGGGATAGACATTATTTTCATTTTACAGATGAGGATACCAAAATTCAGAAAGTTTCAATTACAAAACTAAACCAAAGTGTGACTCAAGGTCTTTGACTCCCAATCGAGTTGTCTTTGCACTTCCCCATGGATGACTCATTCATATTAGTTGAGATCTCAAATAAAAGTTTTAGCTCTCCTCAGCATCACAGTAGACATGAGGATGCTTTGGAAGGTGAAATGGACTTCCCATAAGTAGAGGAGGCAGTATAAGGAGTTAAGCCAGCCCTACAAACAAAAGACTGGAGAAATGAGGTCTCCCAAAGAGAGAAATCCTCAGTGGGTGCCTTTCAGGCATCTCAGGCATGAAGAAGCTAGACTGGGAGGAGTTGCTTATCCCACAGAGCAAAACCTCCATGGTAAGAACTGGACTTATCATAAAGGGAGAATCTATGGTTGAAAATATTGGAGCCTTTGAGAAGGGAAGATCCTCAGTGGAAGTAGAAAAAATAATGATCTCATATTCAGTCAGATTCAATAACTACTGTTTTCCAGACAACATGTGCATTGCATAGATGGCGTGATAGCTTTGTTGCGATATTCTCCTAAATCTTGGGCTACTTCCTCAGCAGCCTTCACATCCTCAGTCATTTTTTTCTTCTTTTTCCTGCCTGCCAAACTTGGCAGAGTTCAACGATGTGGTTGCTTCATAGCTCGCTCATCCCCTATGAGCACGTGTGTCCCAAGTGTTCTCCCTGAGCCCAGCTCTTACTCTTCGGTCCTGTAATTAAGAACCTAACCCATTACTGCCTAATGGACCTGACCCATTACTCCTCACCAACAGCAAGTGTATTGGTATTTTTTTCCCCCAAATTCCACATCAGTCAGGATCACCCTCCCCAAGGAGATATTAATAGGATCTGGAGTCTTGAAAGAGGAGATGTAGGAAAGACATTCCAGGCCAGCAAGGGAGCCAACAAAAGCATAGAGATGAGAGTGAAGGGGAATGGGGGGCAGTAAAGAGGCCAACCTGAAGGACACTGAGCCCAGTGTTGGTGAGTAGTAAGAGGGAAAGCAGCTGACCACCCAAGCTCGGGCCTCAGAGGAAGGCCTGGGCTATCAAGAGAAAGAGGTTGGACTTGATCCGGTGAACAACCGAAACCAAATAAGGGACAAAATAACTTGTATTAGGAAGACTAATCAGATTGTACAGGCCATAGGAAATGAACACAAAGCCACACCCAAATGTTAAGAAATAAGGGAGGCACCAAGTGCCTTGACAGAACAAGACAAGGAGAAATTAAGGAGAAAGAGTTTATTGTCCGTGGTGACTGAAGAGAAAAAAGACAGTAGAAAATGATTTTAAGTTTTGTGTACCATTTGCTCCACTGTAAAAGCACAGATGCACAATGAATACAGACCCATTGACTTGGAGTCTCTGAGAGTGGTGGCAGGGGTGTGTTTTCTAAATGTTCTACACGCTCACCATAGAGAACTGCTAGCCAATAGAGCAAAGCAGACAGATTCTGGGGTCACTACCATTCAGTTAGCTTTCTTGTGCCTCTGAGTCAGTCAGCAGGTTTAGCCCATTGCTAGGAGACGTGATACTCACAGAAGGCAGCAGCTAACACTAACCCAACACTTACAAACCATGGAATGCCTTCCTGCGGTTCTGACTGCAAGAACAACAGGGATTCACTGGAGGAGGGAGAGGACTGTGGACTGGGGCATCAGCTGGAGAGGGCTTCGTAGAGGAACTGGGACCTATCCTAGACCTTAAACAACGGGTGAACTGTAGCTAAAGACAGACAGGTGGACCAATGAGCTGGAGAAAGTGGACAAAGCCTTGTGTAGTATAGTTTTGAGCGGGAGAGTGTGGGTCTACGTTTAGACAGCTGAGGAGGCCAGACAACTGCCCCAGTCTCCCTCCGAGCTGCAGCTCTCTACGAAGACGGTGACCCACATTAAGACCACAGGGCAACCATATTTTACCTTTACTTTTGCCATCTCTTCCATTTATAGCTGGCTCTCTTCAACCAAATACAGTAACAGCTATTATTCTTTCACACCGCTTGTGAATCCACATTCAATCCATTCACGCTAAGATAGAAATGACACATAATCCTTTATGTTAATCTGGCATGTTCCTAAACCTTTGGATAGTGATGTTACTATGGAAACCTCATTTCATTCTCACTACAGCCCTATGGAGTGGGGAGGTCAGAGATTGTCCCCATTTTATAGATAGGGGAAGGAAGGCCCAGATAATCTAAGCAGCCATCTTAAGATTACAGAGCTACTAAGGGGAGAATATGGTTGGGGGTCTTGAACACAGGTTTCTTTCTGCCACCCTGTTCTGCATCTTGCTGTGGTACCTGCATTTCACCAGGGCTCAGAGCCCTGTGCTGAGGGCATGTGGCTCTAACCCAGGATGTCGGACATCAGCCTGGAGAAGGGAGATAGAGTCTGGCAGTGAAGCCCTGAATCATGCTGCATAAGTGACTGCCTTTGCCTTCACGTGATCACAGGCAAGTTAGAGAAAATTATCTGAGCTTCACTTTACCTGTCGATAAAGTGGAAATAACTCTATCTGATGCATAGGGTTTTTTCTGAGAATTTCCTGAAATATCACCTGGACAATGTCCTTGTCACATAGCCCTCTAAAAACCTCATTTTCTCTCTCCCTATTCTTCCCCATTTTACTTATACACAAGGCATGCCATGCCAAGTCAGAACCTCAGGCTCACCCACTCCCTGCAAAGACCCTTCTTATTGCCTACTCTTTGCTTTTGCTCTTAGCCTTCTCTCTTCCCTTCAATCCCTGTGTCCAGCCACACCGGCCTTCCATCACTTCTCAAACTAGCAGGGCATTTTCCCTCCTCAGTACTTTTATGCATGCTGCTTCCTCTGCCTGAAACCCACTTGGCCCTGCTCCTGCCCTCCTGGCTTCTCATGCTCCAGGTGTCAGCCCAAGTGTCGCTTCTTCAGGAAGGACTGAAGTAGGTTCCTCCCATTATTCTTTCTCCCTGCAGCCTATGATTTCCCTTTGTTATTACAATTTGTAGGTATCTGTGAATCCTATATTTACTGGTTTATTATCTGTCTTCTCCACTAGACTATAGACTCCCATGCTAGTCACTATCTCTGTAGCACCCAGTATAGAATCTAGCACCTAGGCATGTTCCATAAGTATTTGTTGACTGTGTGTTGGGGATGAATGCTCCTCTTCTCTCTCCCTTTTGAGATGCCCTCCTACAGTTTCCTCACCAAATCGTGAACGACATTCCACAAAAAAAGCATTCCTGTGGAGCCGACATCCCTGACCATTTCCTTCATTTTCTTTCCCCAATATTTATTCATTACATTGTCATGAATTAGGTTGGGTTCCCTGGTTGTTTCACAATTCCCTAATCACATTATTAGTTTTCCAAGGGCTAAAACTCTTTCAGGATCTTTTTGGGGATCCCTATAAACCTAGTAGAATAGCTGGAAATGCTGTCAGTGCTCAGGAATTTCTTGATGAATGAATGAACAGGTCACTCAATCAATCCTAGCATATTCCTTTTGCACAGAGAAAATCTTCACATGGCAAATATAGAGATACCATTACAGCAAAACAGTTTCTAACCATGACCCGTTGCTGTGGTCCCTCCTCTCTGGTTACTATTTGGAGTTTCAATAAGAAACAAGCAATCTTATCTTGAAAGAGGGATTGGATTTATTTTTAATAAGAAAAGCTGAATTGGAAGCTTGCATTTTTTTCCCCCAAATTTAATAACAGCACTAGTAAAGCCTTATGCTCCTCAGCTGGCCTTTATTTCAGGTATAAGAGTACAAAGCTTCCAGGTAAGCTTCTGCTGTGATGTAAGGCGAGACCCCTATCACCAAACCTGTTTAAATTCATTGAGAGCCAGGAGGGGTCGCGTAGCAGGGGCATCTAGTCTGAGCATGTTTTCAGAATCAGTCAGTCCAATCCAGGACCGGGCAGAGGAGGTGAAGGGAAACATCAGGTACTTGGAGCTACTGTTCTCAGACATTTGAAGTCATGATAGTTACCAGAGATAACCTCGGTAAGTAAAGAAATAGCTTGTGATCTTGCTCCATTCCTCCATTCACAACAAGAACAAAACAAAAACATGTAGGCAAAATATGTCGTGGTTATACCCCAAATGGTAACTTACTGAACTGGCATTTCAATTTCTCCATTTGTGCTGTTATGATGAAGCAGGACTTACAGTACTGGTTACCCTGCTGGTAACTTTAGGTTGCTCAGTTGCTCATTTTATCAGTGTTCTTTGAATGATTAACAACAACAAATGTATATATATCTACAGACATACATATATAATATGTATGTTCTAATATATGTGTGTTAATTTACTTTGACAATTGCCTAGCAGTTTCTGTCTAGTTAGTGTCTTCCCTTAGTTTAGTATTTGATCTTATAAGACAGTCCAGCAAAAAGGAAGGTAAGTTTCACTAAATACCTGTTACACCATGAACGTTGTCAAGGTTGGTATGAATCTGTTCCTCAGGTGGCATCACTTAGTCACCTGTATTCCTACCTCTGCTTGGCTTTGTGACAATCAACAGAGCCTATAAGAGATGACTGCTGATGAGCCCCCTTCTGTCTATCCCCGTCTCTCAGGCTGCAGAAGTCCTGAAGGTTGATGGAGGGCCATGCTATTCAAACAGCAGGCGTGGCTGAGACAGAAGCTGCTGGTGCTGGGAAGCCTTGCCGTTGGGAGTCTCCTGTATCTGGTCGCCAGAGTTGGGAGCTTGGATAGGTAGGTGATTAAACACGTGTTTATGCCCGTGTGACTTTAAGTGTCTCTTGATTTAAACTTCCTCAGGGCATAATTTTAAATCTACCCATTTGTTTTCCTCCCTTGAAATTCCTAAGAAACATGCTTTTCTGCAGTGTTAATTTTGATTATCAAGCCTTTAAAAGAAAGAGATCCAAGTTGCTCAAGCCAAGATGTTCCTCAAGATCCATTTGTATTCTGCGTGCATTGACATTTGTTTTCAGAGAGGAGATAAAGCCGTGTACAGTAAAAATGCCATTTACTGGAGCTCAGCACGGTCTGTGTGCATGTGGTTGTTGACCTCTAGCCGTAGCAAAATAGCGATGATGTATTTATGTATCTTCATTTTGAAATTTATGAGTGCGCAATTAATGTGCTACCAGGAGAGTTAAGATTATGTATGAGCCTGTAAAGGAGCTCATCAAGTTTGGAATCCATCGCCCTGGAAAGATGGCTGTAGGCTTGGGGAGTTTTAACTATGTTAATTAGCTCTGGTTTCCAGGAGCTGAATGTATCAGACAAGGAGGCTGTCGCTCAGAGTAATTGCCCAGAAAGCAATGGAAAAATCTATGGAGAGGAAATTTACAGAGCTAGGCTTTGGCTCTAAATAAGCAAACAGTTGAGCGGTACTAGACCTGCACACTTCGCAGCAATATCAGCTGGCTTCACGTTGAATACTTCTGGACTGTCCCACATCCCGTGTGATTGGAAAGGACAAAAAAGTTAATATCTGAAATGCGAAGCTTCCTTCTCTGCCCTTTAAAATTAATCCTTGCACTGGAACGACTGAAGTATATTCTCCATGAATTCGATTCCCATTTTCTGTGAAAATGCAGCCGCACGTTAAAACAAAAATATCTTCCTTACAGTTTTCCTTTTCTAATCTGTAGACTGTGTCACTCAGATATGAACAACTAATGTAGCAATGGTGCTTGTTTTCCTTCCGCCAGGTCAATTTGGACTGGTAAATGGAACTCCCACAACTCTTTTCAGTTCAAAATTCCGGAGTAAACTTCCCACTCACTAGTTGCTAACTCTGGGAAACAGTATGATCCAGAGCTTATCTCTGACCTCATGGCTTCCCACCTTAGTGCTTGATTGTTAGTGAAAAGCCTTGAGGTGGTGCCATTATCTTATGTCCATAATGGAAATTTTTTTTTGGGAGGAAGATTAGCCCTGAGCTAACTGCTGCCAATCCTCCTCTTTTTGCTGAGGAAGACTGGCCCTGAGCTAACATCCGTGCCCATCTTCCTCTGCTTTATATGTGTGACACCTACCGCAGCATGGCATGCCAAGTGGTGCCATGTCTGCACCCAGGATCCGAACCGGCGAAACCCTGGGCGGCCCAAGCAGAGCGCGCAAACTTAACCACTCAGCCTCGGGGCCGGCTCCTAGTCAACACGTTTGTAGCCCAGTCTGCAGTCTCTAATGGGATAGCTCGCCCCAGGAATGGGACTGCTTGAGGAGCTTTCACGAAACCTCTCACTTGAGAGTTTGAGTAGTTATGTCTGCAGTTGACACGTGCTTACCTAGTCCTGTCCTTTAGGAACTGAAGACCCTGCTCTCTGGGTGGGAGACTGAGCTCAGTCCCTTCTACTGTCCATTCCAATCCTGAGATTCCGTGTTTTTTAATCTGGGGCCGCTGCTCAGAATCCACTCTTCAGGAAGTAGAAATAATGTGATACTTTCTCCTGTCTTGAGTCCAAAAAGCAATTGTTCTGTAGGGTATGAGTCCCCAGGGTAGAAGGTAGAAAGAGGAAGGAAGGAAGGAAGGAAAAGAAGGTAGGGAAATTCCATCCAGTGCAAACAGGGCAGAGATGGTCTCTTTCAGCCTCTCTCTGCCAGGGTTCTGTGAGAGAATGAAGTCCTACAGAAAAGGATTTGATTGACTGTTTCCTCAGTTCTCTCAAGGATGGCACTGGCATCATTCTAGATGCAAGAAGAGAAGTTCATCCATTACAATCAATGGACGCCTTGGGGGTTAGTGCTTAATTCCCAACCAGAAGCCAAGAAGAGCTAAAAGATGAATTTGCGATATCCCAATCAATGTCAGGATTAAAACTTCTTTGACTGTGTATATGTTGATACTTTTATATCTTTCATTTAGAGTTCTAGCATATTAATCCTGTTGACAAATTTTTTAAAACAAAATTCACGTTTCTCTAAATATTAACTGTGGTAAACTGGTTTTTTAATAATATTGCAGATTTTCACGTTGTCCACAAAAAGCATGAATTTTTTAAAATCATAGAAAACAAACACCACAAAAAAGTGAACTATGTTTCTATTTTTCCTTAAGCATTGGACAGATAGCTGTTTAAACAGGGCGTGGGCCAAGCCGTTTCCCCTCAGTTCTGCAGAATGCCTTGGCCTGACCTTGAGGTTGTTCCCTTCTCCCTTTAGTTATAAACCTTACGGAAGACAAGAAAGGTACACTAGGGTCTCTCAGGAAAAGCAAGCAGCAGCCTCATTACCAGAGAGAGGGGGAAAGAGACGCCAAATTATTAAGATAATGAGATGCTTCAGTTGGAGGAATTCGTTCAGTGGCCCTTTTGACTAATGTTGTACCCTTTTACCAAGAAGGCTAAAATGCTTTCTCAGATTAGCTTAGGGAAATTGTAATGAATTCCAGTTCAGTTCCAGACTACACCCGAAAGAAAACTCAATTTACCAGCCATATATATTGGCCATGCCAAATTAAACAGTCTCTCCAGTCTAATATCATCGTGACTGTTACCACATCTTTCTCTGAGAAAAGCAGAGGTGGTTGTTCCTTATTTAGAGCAACGTTGAAGTGGGAATCTTTCTTTCTGGCTCCATCCATTGCATTCCTTCCTTCCTGAGCTCGAATCCCTGAAATAAACAGGCTTGGCAATGAGGACCTGAGGTTTCTGGCCCTGCCAAAGTCTTGTTGATTTCTGATCCCAGGTGTGGTGGGTGATATACAGCACTTGCTGATGGCAGTTGGGTTTGTTCCTACATTCAGCAAAGTGAAAACATAATCCTGACCTCTTTCGATAGAGAGAGAAAGGCAGAAGAAATATAGTACTCTCCTAGCCGTCCCCAAATCCAAGGGCAGAAATTCTCAGAGAATGAAAAGCTCAGCAAGAGCCAAGATTGGAATTTTGTAGGTTGATGGTGCAAAAGGCCAAGGACAGAGACGGACCTCTTTTCTGATTATATCTCAAAGATTTTTAAGGGCCATATGAGTGCTACTGAGCTGCAAGAAAATAATACCACGTGAAACCCAAAAGACGGGGCCTCCTCGCTGCCCTTCGGCCTCCCAGCTGAAGATTATAATCTTCCTCCTTTCATGTTTTCTAAATGATGTTAACTGGTGAGCTGTTAAAAGGCTATTAGTATGGCTGGTGTCACTTGTCTGTCCTGTCCTGTGAACATAAGTACACGCCGTAGTCAATTAAGTGCTTGGTGAATAAAAATTTTAAGGAGCACTAATAAAAAAATCCCATCAATTATGTGTGCTCCATTTAATAAAGGGTTGCTTAAAATAAAATTTCCCAAACATATGCTCATTATGGATTGCAGCAGGCTGGGAACCAGTGGTTTTATTTATGCATTTAAAGTCTTAGTCTGACTGGGAACCAGAAAAATGAGAAGTTACTTGCAATGAGCTTCTTAAAGCATCTCTCTGTTGCTTTCAGGCTACAACCCATTTGCCCCATTGAAGGCCGATTCGGAGCCCGCAGTCAGGCTGAATTCCCTCTGCGCGCCCTGCAGTTTAAGCGTGGCCTGCTGCACGAGTTCCGGAAGGGCAACACTTCCAAGGAGCAGGTTCGCCTTCATGACCTGGTCCAGCAGCTCCCCAAGGCCATTATCATTGGGGTGAGAAAAGGAGGCACGAGGGCCCTGCTTGAGATGCTGAACCTCCATCCCGCAGTGGTCAAAGCCTCCCAAGAAATCCACTTTTTTGACAATGATGAGAATTATGCCAAGGGCATTGAGTGGTATAGGAAAAAGATGCCTTTTTCCTACCCTCAGCAAATCACAATTGAAAAGAGCCCAGCATATTTTATCACGGAGGAGGTTCCAGAAAGGATTTACAAAATGAACTCATCCATCAAGTTGTTGATCATTGTCAGGGAGCCAACCACAAGAGCTATTTCTGATTACACTCAGGTGCTAGAGGGAAAGGAGAGGAAGAACAAAACTTATTACAAGTTTGAGAAGCTGGCGATAGACCCTAATACCTGCGAAGTGAACACAAAATACAAAGCGGTAAGAACCAGCATCTACACCAAACATCTGGAAAGGTGGTTGAAATACTTTCCAATTGAGCAATTTCACATTGTCGATGGCGATCGCCTCATCACGGAACCTCTACCAGAACTTCAGCTCGTGGAGAAGTTTCTAAATCTTCCCCCAAGGATAAGTCAGTATAACTTATATTTCAATGCTACCAGAGGGTTTTACTGCTTGCGATTTAACGTTATCTTTAATAAGTGCCTGGCGGGCAGCAAGGGGCGCATTCATCCAGAGGTGGACCCCTCTGTCGTTACCAAATTGCGCAAATTCTTTCACCCTTTTAATCAAAAGTTTTACCAGATCACTGGAAGGACATTGAACTGGCCCTAAAATAATAAGTCATACAACACTATGTGTTGTGCCTGGAGACATACGAGGTCTCCTCTAGATTAAAATATGCACTTTTCCTAGACACAACTATCCACGTCATTTTTCCGTGTATACTTGTACATACACAGTGTGTGACCAAATATAAGATGAGTTCTTTTTCTATTGAAAATTTACAGAAAAGAATTTGCTGTCTGCGTAGTTGCATCTTTTAAGCTATTTACAAAAAGAATTGGTGGTGGTCTTAGGGGAAAGTGACTTCAGCTGTTCTCAAAGAGCTGGTCTTCCTTTGAGTCAGAATTTGTCGCCCACCATTTTCATAGATTTAAGCCAAAAGATTAATGTGTGAAAATGTACCAATGGCTGTGAAGCTTCAGGAAGTAGACGATTCAGTTATGCATTCTTTTCTAAGGGAAAGCTGGCTTTTTAATTCAGATACTGAATTGGTGCCGTGGAAACAGGAAATACTATTTTCTTATTATTTCAAAGAATGTCTTATCTCATGAAACTGACATTGTTCCAGAGTTCCTGTGGTGATTTTGCACTATCGTTTTCCCGTATGGACCATGGTGTCACTTGTAGCATGTCAATCACACATTGGAAAGTCAAGTCCTTTTACTTCCATGTTGTATGTCAACAAAGAGAAGTGTCCTGTACATAATGTATATTGTTGTAAATACTGGTTTCACACTAAGTAATTCTATTTTGTAAACTGAATATGGCTATTTAATTTATTGTGAGAATTAAATCTATTGTGGTATTTAAAAATGGAATGGATTAAAATTACTCTATGTGCAACTTTTTTTTTTAATTCATTTTGTTTTACGTGCCCCTTGCTGGCTGCCCAAATCCAAGCTGTTTATGTGCGTTCAAGAGAGCACTTGGAAAGATGTGCTTCTCCTGGATTTCTACACCCTTGTGAAAATGTATTTACTAATGAGGTTGAGTATATTAAGAAAAAAAATCTCAACCATCGGGAAATCTAGAGTAATAGTCACCTGAAAGAACCTAGTGCTACTCTGCTACAACTTTGTAACAATTCATTTCCTTGCAGTGGCTGCTGTGCCAGGAGAAAGACAAGAAATACTTGAACATAATTGAGGCATAGAAGAACCACAGTTTTATTTGAGCCTCTAATCAGAGTCAGACCGGTAGAGAAATTAAATAAAATAAGATTATAAAACTCACGTGGCCTCTGTACTGAAAGCTGCTGATGCTTCAAAAATGAATACAAACTCTCAGAACTCCCTCTTTGAGATAAAAATATATCAATCTGCTCAAAAATGATCAAAATGCCTAGTGTTGCTATTACTAACATAAACATATGGCTCATATTTCCATCTAGAGAAATTAATGCTAAATTGGGTGCTTGTTAACATCAGATACACTGTATTATGGCTAAATATAATTCAGAAAACCGTGGAAAGAAGTATCAACTAAAAAAGAGATGGATTTTGCACAATCACGGTTGCTTCTCCAGTGGAAGATGCCTAAGGGAGTTTTGTGCAACATCACGTTGAGAGTGCTTAGAGAAATCAGCAAATTACAATGGGTTCCCTTTTGATTGTAATAAGTGTTGATTTTCTCCATGAGCTGTTTATCCTGTCCAGTGATTTGATGGTGAACTTTTCTAAATAAATAGCCCTTTCCCCTCTGGTGTCGTATATGTTGCTTCTCAAGCTGCAGCCTTGGTAATCATCTCTCCTGTTTCAATTAGCAGTGATTCTGTTCTCTCAGCAGGGAACAGGCGTGACACCAGCGCATGCTGGCTGCTCACTCACTGTGCGATGACTCTGGAGTGGGAGTCCAAACGTCAGTCACTTCTCCCTTAAGCCAGGAATGAAATCAAATATGAGGAATCTGGCGTCAGAGTTCCCTATGCCTTAAATCACAGCTAGCCATCAGAGTAAACTGAATACTATGTTCAAGGACATAATCACATGTTACCATTAATTTCATTATAACTATTGCTAGAGTGTTATACAGCTAATGCGATGTTATACCAGTGACTCAAATTATGCCCCTATTGGAACACTGATGTTTCAAAAACTCGGTCTAGGTATTCCACCAGTAAAATTGAAAAATGGCCATCTTTTCTTAGACTCCTAGAGGAATTAAAAAACTAATGAATAGAAATTTCTCAGTGATACTCTTTTATATTCCCAATTCTTTTTAAACTCTGCTACTGCTACCAACAGTATATATCAGAGTTTGTTCTAAGATTCTGTTTGACTTATGCTGACTCTTATCCTTTGTTATTTTTAGCTCAATAAGCCAGTATTTCTTCATCACATTCAGAAAAAAGGGCTGTGATTTCTGATTGTTCCTCTTCTTAAATAAGTTTAAGAATTGTTTCAAATCTTGGAGGCTCCCCACAGATACCTAAAGCAGGAGGTCTGGCCTGGGAAGATTTTTTGGAGGCAGGTTTCATTTCACTGAAAACAACCAGCTTCAGCCACTGCTGATTGAGCAGGGTAGAGAGAAATAAAAATCCAATGACTTAATCGCATACTTCCATTGGAGGTTTTAAACCTCCTTGTTTAGAAAAAGTGTTTCCTGTTGTTATGAAACAAGCAACGGACCTCTAGAGAAATCTTCAGCTCTAGAGAAATCAGTAGCTCCACTGGGGCTCTCTTTAATAAGTTATTCCTTTTACATCATGAAAACTTTGCATTTCTTCCAGAGGCTTGGTGGCATCATGCAGCTTCGTGAAACAGTTCTAGCTGCAAAGAGAAAAAACTGTTTAAGCAGTGGTGAAATTCCTGCTGGACCAGAAGGCTGGAATGACACCATTTTGGAAGTCAGGGAATTCCAATTATAATTATACAAACTGGAACTAGAGTCTCAAGGGAGTGAGAGAGACTAGGGAACAGAGAGAAGGAGCTATACGAACTCATAGACAGACATCCCAAATTCCAAGTCCATCACCTACTCACCTGAAATCACCTCACATAAACCCTCAGTTGACTAAGGTACTAACTTTTCCTACTAATTGCACTGTAGTTTATGAAAAATCTAAGACATTAGAGTCCTTAGCTAATGTATGATAAAGCAAAGGCATGGAAACCCCTCATAATCTCATCTGATCTCAGATTTGCAACCTTTTATGTTGAGGCACCAGCTAGAATAGTTGCTAATTTCCAGTCCAGTTCCCAGCAAGGCTGATGGAGCCTCATGAGAGCACTGTTTGGGGTGCTGCACCTGGTCCAATAGGATGCTGTAGGACAAGCTCAAGGACCTGTGGGGAGCACTAGCTGGGACACTGGAGGCGTGTTTCTACTAAGGGAAGGTGGGAACCAAGGATAAGTGCAGCCCAAATCCCTGCCCTGCCAATAAGCTTTTGTTTTGTCCAATTAGCAGTTTGCTCAGTTAGATTGCCTTCATAAGCCTAATTTGAGAATTTTCCAGGGATAGACAATTTCAAATGATCGTGAATAGTGTCTTCCTGCTGAAGTCTTTTGTATCCTTTTTGCACACTCAGCAGCATTTTACACTTAGGAGAATAGTCTACAGTCTAAGCAAAAAAGAAAACTTTGCTGAGAACATTCCCCCTAAAAATGACTAAATACAGCAAAATCTCAGCAATTTGGGCTAACAAGGTGAAAATATAGAATACTGTAAAGCAAATTCATTGCAATTATTACCAAGTAGACAAAATGTCAAGCTATACTAACAATATATTGAAAAATAAATATCTAATTGCACCTAATTTGCTGAATAAAAGCCTCTTGATTGGCATTTTTTTTCCAAGTTGCTGTTACTCAAGTATTTCAAAACAGCCTGTCCTCTTAAATAGGTTACTCAGGCCCACTAGAATCTGTTTATCAGTTTTTATAGCAAATCTTTCTTTCATAGCTAATGCAAGGATGAAATTTAGGCCAAAATATGATTATTTGGTAAGGTTCTAATAAATGGTGCCTTACTACACATCTTACAAAAACAATTTCTTTCTCTCTTGCACTTCTAAAGATTTTTTTCCAATCACATTATATTGTACCTTTTAGGAATAAGAGTGCTATTTCACAATGATTAGAAATGGATTGGGGAGTTGAAAAGGCAGAACTGAACTGATAGCAATATGCATTTCCCATAGAAAGCACCTGATTGGTATTCCAAGAACAAGTGTCTGTTATTTAAAGGCAGCTCAGTTGAAAAGCAATACCCTCCAGTCATATCAAGTAGGCAGCAGCATGCTTGGTACCTTACCATGCTAGGTCCATCTCTCCTGAATCTGTGAACCGTATCAGGCTAGCAGGTCTTGGGGAGCTGTTATTGAAAGGGTTCATTGTTTCTAAACATACATATCATCCCCCTTTAAAAACAGTCCATCAAGAAGGTAAGTCTCTCCCAGTAGATTGGTAACATCATTTCAAAGAGCTCGCTCACATCCAATATTTCTAAGTGCACACAACTCTGCTTTGCATTTCCTTTTCTTTAATGGCACCAGAGAACAATCTTTAAGGCCAACAGCAAAACTGCCTGTTTCTTAGGTAAGGCCACCCTGAAAATCACCTAAAGGTTTGCATATAGAATATAAAAGAACTTGTAATTGCTGCATGTCATGTCATCTAATACTAAGTCCTGGAAATAAATTTACTCAAACTCTTTAAAGGTGAGAACTTCTGGCAACACCAGATGACAATGTCAGCACACCAAGCAGAACTCATAGTATGAATGGGCGAGTCAAAGTTCAGAAGCCAGAGAAGGGAACAACTCACTCATCCTGGAGGAGTCAGAGAAGTCTTCAATGAGGCAACGCTTGAACTAAGCAAAAGAAGATCCTTGCGTCTCAGCAGGCAGACTAGCAGGAAAATTGCACCCCAGGATGTGGGAAACAGTAGAGCAAAAGCATGAGGTGTGAAAGAGACAAGGGATTCCAGCACAGCTGGAGAGTAGACCCCATGTAAGAGAAGGTGGAAGATAAGAATGCAACCCTACCAGAGCTTCTCAGACCTTGAGCAAGTCCTACCTCGTTGGCATGCCCCACCACCCAGGATGAGGGCCCCTGCTAGGTAGCCAGGCCAGGCCTCCTTGGGTCTGCACCCACCTGATCTTTAGAAGCTAAGGGTTTAAGAACGGAAAAGAGATGATGAAATTAATACTCCGAAGTTTTCTTTCAAACAGTTGGTGCCCACAGAATCATAGTTTTCCTTCCCACCCTTCTTTATTCTTTGGTTCCCCTACTTCTTCTCTTCCTGGCCAGTAGCTTTGCTCAGCTAGCTAGATAGGGATCCTCCATATCTGGCTCATTTTTGATTGAGGCAAAGGTGTCTTTTCAAAGCTGGTTCTCTGTCTGTGCTGACCGTGAAGAGTTATACTGTCTCCCTACCACAGAGCTTCTCACTGTAGGTCCACCCATCCAGAGACTCTATCAGGAGACAAGGGAATGCGAAGAAAATCAAACACAACATTCTCCTGAAAGTAAGATGTAATAGCGTTTTCAAAAGTTTCCAGGAAATATATTTGTTTCATTGAAAACAAAGGAAATATATGCTAAATTTTCTAAGTGAAATGGGCAAGTCAATTCACCTCTTTGGGCGTGAGCTTCCTATTTAAAATAAAAAAACAAAAATCAGATTAGGGGGTGTTTAAGATCTTTCAATATGACATTGTACCATTACATAAAAGTGACTCTTGGAGCATTCTTGGTGGCCCTGAAAGTCACAGAGTTGAGGACATGAAGGTGGAGGAGGAAAGAGGGTCAGACTCGATGTACTCTGCTGTTCTTCTGCATAGTTTTGTGGTTGTGGTTTTGTCTTTAAGGGATAGTCTTTGTCACTTTTCCCTGGCAACTGAACTTTCAGTTCAAACTTATTCTCAGCTTTGACTTCCATTTTACCTGTCACTTCCTGCCTTAATTGTCTTTTGCTATGTAACAAACCACACCCGAAACATCTTATTTAGCTCAAGATCCTGTTGCTCATGTGGGCAGTTCTACTGATCTGGCCCAGCTTGGCTCCACTCTGCTGGCCTCCCTCAGGCACCTGTGGTTTCTGGCAAGTTAGCTGGTGACTGGATGATTTAAGGTGATCTCTCAAATGTCAGTGGCTTGTGCTGCTAATTGATTGGTGCTGCTTGCCAACGCTGGCTATTGGCCAAGTGACATGACAAAGGTGTCTGGGTCACGTGTGTCTCATCACTTAGTAGAGTGGCCTCACTTCTTCACATGGTAGTCAGAGGGGTGTAAAGACTAGCAAGGGAGGGAAAATCCCAATGTGCAAGCACTTTTCAACATCTGTTTGCATCATGTTTGTTATTTCTCCTTGACCAAAGTAGGTCACATGGCCAAGCCCAGAGTCCGTGTGGGAGGGGCCTACATAAGACTGTGAATATAAGAAAAGAAAGTATTGTGGCCATTTTTACAAATATCTACCACACCTCTCAACCTTGATTCTATCATGATGAAAATTATGATAATTATAGTAATAATTCACTGAACAATTTTATCTTCCTCAATTTAAAAAAAAAAAAAACAATAGCAAGAAGGGTGGTAGGCAAAATAATGCCATCCTCCCAAAGATATAAATGTCCTCATCTCATGAAGCCATGAATATGTTACCTTACATGGCAAAAGGCACTTCGCAGCTGTAATGAAGTGAAGGACCTTGAGATGGGGAGAGTTGCCTGGATTATCTGGGCGGGCCTAATGTAAGTAACTAAAAGGGTCCTTAAAGGTAGGGGAGAGGCAGAAGAGGACAGTCAGAGGGATGTTGATAATGGAAGAATAGGTTGAGACCTTGGGGCCCTTCAGAGAGATGCAGCATTGCTGGCTTTGAAGGTGGAGGGAGGGAGCCATGAGCCAAGGAACATAGGGAACCTTTAGAAGCTGAAAAAGGCAAGGAAATGGATTTCTCCTACATCCTCCAGAATGGACCGTAGCCCTGCCAACACTTTAATTTTAGCCCAGTGAAACTTGCGTTAACTTCAAAACCTACAGAAATGTGAGATAATGTTTGTGTTGTTTTAATCCGCTAAGTCTGTGGTAATTTGTTACAGCAGCTGTAGAAAACGAAGACAGGAAATAAGGCAGAACAAAGTGCTCACCAAATGCTGGCGTGTTTAGTGGGCTTCTGCTCCTTGATCGTCATGGGGTGATGGGGCAATGGTCATCAATCCCAAAGGGCATTTCCAAACAAAGCAAGCAGAAGTCCTGAAGGAGGGTGCACCCTTGCCAGATCCCAAAGGACAATGCAGGCAGAGCGACCCTCGAGGAGACAGTTCCCAGTGATAGAAACACAGAGTAAGTCTCATTTCTTCTGAGACCCCTCCACTGAAGCTCAAAGGGTGAAAAACAGTTTAATGGTAAATTGCAGATAACTTTATGGCAAGGAATAGATTACGGCACATTTGTTAATATCTTTAACATTATGGTCTTTACACTGAAAAGAGAAGACATTTCTGGTCTTCTCACAAGTCCCTAGAATCTAGCCTTGATCCAGAAAATCTGGAGTCTCCAAAGATCAGAGCCAGGAACCTTGGTCTTTTCCCAGATTCGTCCCAGGCTATCTTCCAAATGGCCTCAAAAATTGTCCTGTGGAGAAAACAAAGACCTGAGCTGCTTTCTTCTGGGCTTAATGAAATTCAGAGGCACTTATTGATCACCTAATATATTCCTAGCTTCTGAAAGATCTATCAGACAATTACGAAAGGTCACTAGGAAAGCCAGAGTTAAAGATGTGTCCAGAATACCACCGTCCAGAATTCCAGCCCAGGGCTGCTTGTCAAGAAAAGTCTCTAGGTGGTTCCATTTATTATTTATGTCTGCTTACTTTCTAAAAGGATTTGAGGTGGCAATTTTCTAATTAAAATTTGTTTCTAATCTCTTTCGAATCTTGTTTTATTGGCTGCATTTCAACCCTCTTGTACTTAATCAACCTTGACTACTAACATGTATCGAGTCTGTATAAAAATATGAATTAGTATTAAAATTAAAATGTATACACATTTAGTATGCATGTAATATGTATGGACAAATTTGTATTTGTAAGCCTGTTGAGAGAAGCTACTTATAATGGTTCATTATGAGATTAATCCAAACCATTCTCTTGTTAGTGATTACCTGTCAAATTTTCACAGCTGCCTTTTAAAAATTATATTCCAAAGGTGTTGCAGTCCAGCCAAACAAAATGAAGATGCACAAAGAAAAGAAAAAGTCAATAAATTAATATTTCAAAAGCATATCAACTGATCTGGAAACAAATACTTTGATAAAAGAATATTTGCCTAATTAAAGTGTTGCTACACATAGTATAATAAGTTTCAATGGTAAATAGACATATGTCTCACTAATTCAAGATATTGAAGATGCTCACATGGGAAGTATTACACATGACACTGTTGTGTGCACTTGCACATGGGCACATGTGGGTGTGTGTGTGTGTGTGTGTGTGATTCTCAGCAATTCTGTAACAGTGTTTCATCTCCGTGGATTGTTGCATACTTTTAGGCGGCACCATTACCACCTTGAATTGTATCAGATTTCTATGGAAGCACAATTAAACTTAAAGATAAATTTAGGAACAAAGTGTTTACTTGGCGTTATTATCTGCATCTACTGTGTTTGAGGCACTTAGGTAAAAATAGTGTGAAATTAATAAGTACACAAACCCTACCTTAAAACTCTGAGAGTGTGGAATTGATGACAATCTCTATGACCCTGGAATGTCCTTAGGAACTCTATGCTAAAGATCCAAATGTCACTGAAAACTGAAGGTGTTTTGAGGTGAGGTGTCAGAATCTTCATGACAGAAGAGCCTCAACACTTGGCTTTACGCCTGCAGTCTCCTCATGGGAAGATGCACAGCGAGCACTCACTGAGCATTATCTATGCTTATACCCACAGACTAACCAGCTGAACTCAGCCACACGAGCCTTTGTTTGGGATGGCGTTTGTTGAAATTTGTCAAGTTATGGGTCACTATGTGATCATTCTCAAAAAAGTTACTTCAATCTTTCTGATTTCTTTTTCAAACAATGTCTTGGAAATATGTGGAGAAAGAGCTTAAATATTCTTTACGTGAAATTAGTTCTTTTTCAATCTCTTTGGCTGGTTCGTGCCCCCACTTGGGTCTCAGTCCCTGCAACGTGCTCCCAACGCATCCCCAGGAGGCTAAGGGAGCTTCTTAGCTCTGCTGACACACAGGCCACCCAGCACCACAGGGCTTTTGTCAGGTGTGGCTGTCTCTCAGTAGAATAGCCAACTCTGCTGGACATTGCCATATCCCCAAAGACCTGTGACATTGTGTGTGTGTGTGTGTGTGTGTGTGTGTGTGTGTGTGTGTGTGTGTGACGGGGGTATCCTTTCTCTCCTCGTGTTATACTCCATTTTTAAAAGTACCAAAACCATCCTATGGAAATATCAACAAAGCCGCTCTTTCCATTCCTATGCTCAGAATCCACCCTTTCCATAGGGCCTGGCTGGAGCAGAAGCAAATTTGAGTATTAGACACCATGTTAAACTCAGAAGCTTGCAATAGGTGTTCGATAAACATTTGTGAATTGAATGAATGAATCACTCTTTCGTTATGACAATGAAGCCTTTACTGCTGGATTAAGCTTATCTACCTGTCTCTTTCTTCCCTTAGAATGAGTTCTCTGCCAGGAGATTCTAAGTCCTTTATGCAAATAGACCTCTAGTGGCCAACCCAGCAAACAGCCAGACACGTCCCCCAGCAGTAGACATAGTGCAGGATTTTGCTGGGCTCCCAAATGCCATTGTACTTCTAGTGCATTGCAAAATACAAATGCTAAGAACGAAGGGCTAGCTTCAAACTCTCCTCTACAAAGACCTTCTCATGCCAAGTACCAGCAGGAAGGTTCAAGTCACTTCACTCCTTCATGCCTCATAATACACAACAGCGAGTTGGCATATGTCAACTTCTCTTTATGTAAGAATCCGGGCCCCTCAATAACATAGATCCCTAAATTTTCTCTATTAAACTGTTAAATTTTACACTTAATTAAGCATGAATTAAAATTGTAAATTTCAAAAACAATGACCAAAACAATAAACAGATTGCCACTTTGACCATAGTAAACCAATGCTCTGAATATTCATTGTTTAGGGTTTTATGGTATCAAAGGTGAATAGCTTAGTTCATTGATGGTATAGAAATAGAGCTCATTGCTGTTGTCTTTAATTACACTTGACTTCTGTCTTTTTTGCTTGTTAACACATCTTAGCCTGGGAAAGTGCAGACACAATAGGGTGAACGCGAAGAGAAATACACAGTTCATGGGCCACAAGAACACTGGAGAATAACAGGGATTTACATATAAACAATAAGTTCCCGGTCATAGAGTAGGAGAAACACCCACTTTTATTTGCTTTGACCCATTTCGGAAACCATTATTAGACATTAATTAAAGAATGATTAAGGCTAATTATTTTATGAAGCCTCTGTATGTACAAAGGAAATAATCAGACCATGGATGATCCACTTATTTCTACTCTCTAATGGTGGAAATGCCTGCAAATTGAAATTGTCATTCTGTGAGTCTAGCTGATTATTATGTCTTAGTTGACTGGTTACATCATATAGACACAGGCAAATCTTTTAGGAACATACTTTGGTGCATGAATGATCTTGAAAAATTCATCAGATGAAGAGGCAGCAGCTGTGAATAGATGAAAAATCTTGACCTGAATATCCGCCTAAGTCAATAGACCTACACCTATCAGAGCATGATGGATAACATGGTTAACATCTCCCCACTGGGCTGCTTATTTCAGCATCTCACAGGTAATCCTGGCAGAGACTCAAAAAAAATGTTGATGTCAGTTCCTACCCCTCATATTACAGATATGCAGCTCAGGCTGAAAGCGACTGTTCTCTATTCTAAAATGTTAAGTGTTGACTTTATCGTCTTGGTAAATGCAGCATAATTAAGAGAATAGTGTCTTTGTTTGACATTTCTTCCGTGTCATAAGCAACTTCAGCACAAGTATATCATCTATACCTCCCTATCCCATGCAGGCCCTGGACTCACACTTTACACCATAGTAAATGATAAAAAAAAAAAAATTTTGAATGAAGAAATTTAACTATTTATTTAAATAATATAAAGAATCTCCACGGGCTGGCCCAGTGGCACAGCAGTTAAGTTTGCATATTCCACTTCGGTGGCCCAGGCTTCATGGGTTCGGATCCCGGGTGCTGACATGGCACCACTTGGCAAGCCATGCTGTGGCAGGTGTCCCACATATAAAGTAGAGGAAGATGGGCAGGATGTTAGCTTAGGGCCAGTCTTCCTCAGCAAAAAGAGGAGGATTGGCAGCAGTTAGTTCAGGGCTAATCTTCCTCAAAAAAAAAAAAAGAATTCCAAAGTTCATTATTTGCTGAAAAATAGCTTCTGATACACAATGTCACTCAAAGACCACCAACTATGGATGATCTTAGTGGAGGGCCTATCACAGGGGGTGCAAGGAGGGCCCTTTGCTCCAAGCCTCACATTGACAAAGACGTCAAAGTTATAACAGGTACATTATCTCTAAATGAGACTAGATTGATGTCCCTGAAAAACTCTGACACATATTACATATTCTGACATCTCTCTCTCTTTTTTCGGGGTGGGGGTAGATTAGCCCTGAGCTAACATCTGCTGCCAATCCTCCCCTTTTTGCTGAGGAAGACTGGCCCTGAGCTAACATCCGTGCCCATCTTCCTCTACTTTATATGTGGGATGCCTGCCACAGCATGGCTTGCCAAGCAGTGCCATGTCCGCACCTGGAATCTGAACTGGTGAACCCCAGGCCGCCAGAGTGGAATGTGCGAACTTAACTGCTGTGCCACCAGGCCGGCCCCTCATTTTTTGATATACCCAGAATCTCAGAAAATAGCGGTAGGTCCCTTGAACTATGAGAGGCCATACATGTCATACATCTGGACCTAAATTCATTCACAACAGGATTGGCAGGATGGAGGGGGTGTCCCTTGAGCATATCCACTTGTCCTCATCAATTTGGTTCTGAAACAATAGCCTGGGATCCACAGGTCTGCACGAGAATGCACTTTTGAACACGGCAAGTGCTAACAGGAGAAAAAGTGCAGGAATGCTAATCCACATTCCCATGGAAATGCTCTGGTTTCAATATTCCTTTTGAAAAATGTAGTTTCTCTACTAAGTTGGTCACACTCCGAGAGGAATTAAGCTTGAAAGATAACAGAACTTCAAAAACCAAATTGAAAAGACCAGACCTGAGGCTGTGAAGTGCATTCAGAAGAGAGAAGGGTTTTAACTCAGCTTTCAAAGCATGTTCTCCCTCCGCTTTGAAAATTTCTGACACTTTTGGAGTTGCTGAAGATTTTCCCACCTGTAACATCTTTCATCAGAAAACCATGAAATAACAAAAATCTCTCTCCCCGAAGAATATGGGGAAAAATGTGAAAGCAAGTTGCCTCCGGTTCTGCTTCTTCTTGTGCATAACAAGTCATCTCCAAGAGTTACTTGAGCCTTACTTATGTCACTGCAAATGTGCAGGATGCACGTTCCACTGTGGGTGGACCCGAGCCTCCTAACATGTGGTCCCCAAAGGGAAGTAGAGGTCTTGACAGGTGGCCAGAAATGTGTCTCCATGATCCATCAAAAAACCAGAAAGGAGAAATAGGAGATAAGAATAAAGATGTTAATACAAGTCTCACCCATTGCATTCCTACGTTTTCGGGCTACTTCCTTTGCCCAGGATCCCCTGTTGTCTTGCATTTACCTGGGTGACCTCTGCTGAGTCTTCTGAGGCTCGACTGAGAATCATCCCAATTACTACTATGTAATTGCCCAGTGCTAGGCACAAGGAACACGGAAGTGCACAGTGCAAGATACCAATCCCCAAGGTTTGGGGATTGAGAGCAGCCTGAGAGCAGGCTGAGTACTGAGCACAAGGAAGTCGACAGCACACAAGCAAGGTGCCTACCCTCTAGGAGCTAAGTGCCAAAATCAGTGCTGGGCACAAGGAACTTGACAGCGCGTGACGCAAGGTGCCTGCCCACAAAAAGCTGAGGGCCAGCCTCGGTGCTGGGCACAGGGAGCGTGGCAGTGCACAATCCAAGGTGCCTGCTCATAGTAGGTTTGCACCTACTCAGTAGGTTTTCTCAGTATGAGCAAAATGAACATGGCAGTGCACAATGCAAGGCGCCTACCATTAAGGAACTGCCCTCCTTGAACCGCCCGGCTGGTACTTGCTTCCACAATCCTCGCTCACACTCTGATAAACATCACCACTTTTGAGTGAAATTTTTCCAGTGTCTACTTCTCCCATAGACAACGAGCATATTGAGCGCATCAATTACAATTTGTTTGTGTTCATAACCCCAGCACTAAGCACAATGACCTCAAAAAACCAAAACCACCACCACCAGTGACAACACGGATGTGTGTGGCACTGAACCAAATTGTTAAATTTCTGCTCAAAACAATGCAAATGAGGTCTCAGGGAAACATTTTCTTTGCTATGTCCTAGTTAGTATTTTTGCATCAATATTCACGAGTGATGTTGATCTGTGGTTCTCTGTCTTCGTACTGTCTTTATCTGGCTTGCATATCGGTGTTTAACGTGTTTCATAAAAGGAGTTAGGAAGCTTTCCTTCCTCTTCAATGTTCTAGAACAGGTGTCAGCACACTTTTTATATAATGGGTTGATGGTAAATGATAGTAAATATTTTAGGCTTTGCGGTCCATATGGTGTCTGTTGCAACCACTCAGCTTGCACAAAAGCAGCCGTAGACAATAAGGAAACAAGTGGGAGTGACTGTGTGTGACTGTCCACTTAAACTTTATATCCAAAAACAGGTGGCAGCAAGCTAGATTTGATCTGTGCTCCTTGGTTTGCGGACATCTTCTCTGGAATAATTTACAGAGCATGTGGACCATGTGATCTTTGAAGCTTTGGTAGAAATGCCCCCTGTGCCTTATCTTAGAGGAAAAGACTCAGATGTTTCCCCATTAAATGCGATCACAAGACGTTGCAGGTTAATCTGGTGTTTTCCCTGCCTCCATTCTGGAATGACCCATTTCTTCAAGGAGCCAGCACCATACTGTTTTAGTTATAGAGGCTTCATAGTATGTTTTAGTGTCTAGTAAAGCTAGTTCCCTTTGTAGGTTTTTTTTTTTTTTTTTCTTATTTTGTCACAGGATCTTCCCTGGCTCAGCCAAGCACAGAAAGATAGAGAAGACTAGGAGTGTACGTGACCTACAGGTAGACTTGCTCATAGGGCCAGGAGCTGGGAGGAGGAAGCCCAGTCCAGCAGGCCAAATGCGGGAACCAGTAGCTTGAATGTGACAATATTATGACCATGGGTCCTGGCATGGTTGAAGAGGCTGAGTCTAACCCCAGTGATGAAAGGCTCTGGGAGCAGTGAATTCAGGAGCAAGGTGACCTTGGGCGTGCCACTCTGACTCTCTGGGCTACCAAGGGAATTGAATATGATTATGTCTAAGGCTCCTTCCACTTCTAAGAGTCTAATTAATTAATCCAATTAAGAACGTGGGGACTTACATTTCACCAGCACATTCTGTGTGCCATGCACTCTGCCAGACACTTTACATATATTAAAGGGAAGAAAACTAATTTTTTTTGTTACCAGTGGTGTGTTGGTAAAATTTTAACAACCAGCTCTCTTCAGGGGGAGAAATAAGCCCTGATCTGTAGCATTTGCCAATATCTGTGGTACAAATACTCCCACCATGATGTCAAGCTACTACCATGTAGTCCCTGAAAGCAGAGTTGGGAAGAAATGTGCAGTGGAGCACCGTTATATAACATTTCCATCCTACAGAGACAATAGATGCAAATAGCCTCAGAACATAGATAGTGATAAAATATGATAAAATTATTAGAAAGTGATGTTTTGAGTATATATCTGTTTTTAATATAATTTATTTAGCTGTAAGTTATATAAATTTTAATAATGCTTATGTTTAACAACCAGCTCTCAAAATTTCTGATAATTTATCAGTCAGTTCTTGAGAGCTTGTATGGGCCACCTACAACACACTACTGATTATTATTTATTGCCCACCGGGTACCAGGATTGTCATTGTAGATACATTGTTTCATTAATCCTCACTGTGACCTTCTGAAATAGTGATTATTTAACTGATGAATAAAAGGATCTCAGAAAGGTTAAATAACTTGCCTGGAATCACACAGCTAAACCATGGTTGTGTGACCTCCACCCTCCAAATCCCCATATTCTATTATATTGCAAAAATTTGATTTTAAACTGTTTTATTCTTTAAGAGAGTATGCTGTGTTCCAGTTAAGGCAGGGTCCTCTGAAATCAGTGAGTTTGATCTGAACATTGCTGTGTGTTTGAGGTCATTGCCACTGAGTCGCTTTGGTTACAGAAAGCGCCATTGAGCTGATAAGACGCCAGCATTAGGCAGACCTTGACCTGTGTGTTCTTCTAGAGGAGGATGATAGAGCACCGGTTACCCAGTCAGAGTATTCCACCCAGAGACACTGGGAATCACCTCAAGCTCTCCTCTCATTTTCTTTTCTTTTCCCTAAATTAATTCCCAATTAACAAAACTAATTCCTTTTTAATCAAGTCAGTGTTTTGCACAATGAACCTAAAGGTGAATATCCAATAGCATTTCAACCACTGTTTTCAAGCAATTAACAATTGTTATAGTTGTCGCTGTAATTTTTGTGATTCAGAGTTATTGTTTCTTCTTACAATGTAACATGATGGTGTTTTCTTTCCGATAAGCAGCATCATTGTAATTGCAATAGAAGCCCCTAGGAACAAAATAATTTTTAAAAATTGATAATACATTTTTCCAAAAAGAAAAAGGAGCTTACAGAATAAATGTATTTTATGATTCAAAAAAGTTAATGCACTTACTAAGGAATATTTAAACTTCTATATAATCTGCCTAAAAAGATCAAAGGCAATTGCTCACAATCATGAGTGACCACCCTTACCAGGAGAAAGACACCAGAATTGACGAGATTGAGCAACAATACATTTTATTTCAAATACTGGGACTCCCATGAAAAATCATTGTGTCTATCACTGGTTGGTTAAGTTACTCTCACGTCTTTACCGTAGAGTTATTCTAGGTCTTGGAAAGAACATAATACATTATTTTTAATTACAGCATCAATTTAAGATGTTATTTTTCCCTTCATGTTTGCTTCAGGGACCACACAGGAAGCCCTAAAGAACTGTATGCAGCCTACAAGCCTGATCTGTTATTGAATGTGTTTCCTCTGATCTTCACTCTTCCTGCTTTTCTGTCCCCTAGGTCTAGTTATACCCCTTTAGGCTCTCTGATTCTCTCATTTCCTCCCTCCTCTTCATTTCTCTCCGGGCATTCAGTAAGGGAGTAGATAGAAGAAGAGAAACGAGAGTGCGCATGTGCCCAGAGCCTGGCCTTGTGTGTAACGCCTCATGGGAGCCCAGGAATAAGTGATGAAGGGGTAGAGAGGACACATTGGACAAGGGCCAGGGAACCGTTACTCTGTACCCACCTCATTCACAATGTACTTTGAAATACAGGGTTTTTTTGGCATTGAAATAGAGGACATAGTGGAGGGATGGTGTGAGGATAAGATACGAAATAGAATATCAGAGCAGATTGGGACAAGAACATCTTAACACACTTTGTCTGCTTCCCTTTTGTTTTTAGTGTTAAACCAAAGGTTCGAATAAATTAGATGTGATCAGGAAGCTAGTCTATGTTGGTGTCATGGGTGCTGTTGGGAAGAGCATAAGATTTACTGAACCAGAGCATACCCCAGGACAAAGGGGAATGATGATAGATGATGAAAAGAGATCTCCCACTTTATTTAATGTACTTCTTTACTTAAAAAGAGACACAAAGAAAGATTTAGTAATTTGAAGATGAAGTTCAGGAATAGTTACCCAAGAAACATCTCCTGGGCAATGCTGAAGGGATTGGTTGCCTTTAAGCATCTTCATAATGCCCCTTCCTGCTCAGCAATAATACTACTACTAACAAGAATTTAAAATAGTAATCACTAACACTGATTAAGTGCTTATTATATGACAAACACTGTTCTAAAGACTTTACATGCATTAATTCAGTTATTTCTCACAGCAAACCTATGCTATAGGAACTATTATTATCCTAACTTTACAGTAAACTGAAATACAAAGAGATTAACAATTTATCCAACACTTTCTTATTAAGCTAAAGATAAACTCCAGATTCCTTGGGCTTCCAGTCAAGTCTCTCCATGATCTGGCACAAATGCCTTTTCAAAATTAGATTCCATTCCTAACTGACAGCAATCGCACTCATTAGGACCTGCCGCATCTTCTGCTTCTTGACTGTAAGCCTCACTCCCACCACTGTTCCCACCCGACATGCCCTCTTTCTTGCCTTTTGCCTACTTGGATCCTCCCCATCACGCAAACTCTTCTGTAGGGTCAACTCTTCCATTGAGACATCTCTGCCTATCCTCACCCAATGATGTTCACAAGCTCCTCTTGCCAATACTACCTTGTAACATCTCTTGACTTATTGTCTTGTGTTGTCATTTAAACCTCCATATCAAAGTCCTGTTTTTTCTTCCAACTAGAATGCTAACTTCATATAAGTCATGTCTCCATAATGCCTAGCACAGTTCTGAGAACATAGCTATCCTCCATGCCTTTTTTGTTAAATTAATGTGTTCTATAGTTTATGCAGAGGTTATCCTTTTCATCAGAAATGCACTCTGTTCTAGGACTCAAACCTCACACATCTTCTGCATGAAAAATGTTCATATGCCTGAAGATTGCATTCATTCTGGTAAAAATATTTGACAAGGTTTATCTATTAATCAGGATATTTGTTACTGCAAACTCATATTTTTTTACTTTATTTTTATATGCTTTAAAAAATAGAATACTAGAAAAAAAAACTCCCACTTTAAGCAAACTGGTTAAAATAACATTGGAAAAACTCACAGCTTAGGCAAGAAACAAGAAATTAAATGATTTTTCTGTTAATAATATACAAAACCAAAGGTAGGGCAGGTGTAAAAGAAGAAGAGTACCACTCTGCTCTGGATTTATTTTTAATAATTTCAAAGATCTTTGGAGAAGGAGAAGTTCCAAAAGTTAAAATGAGGAAAAAAGGATTTTCGAATGGCAGGGGAATTTGGAAGTTTGGAAGACTTTTCAGAACAGTAATTCACAGCTTTTTGAATGTATTTAAATGAGGTGGAAACTGACAAAACTGAATTGTTTTGGAAAACTTGCCCAAAGCAGACAAAGAGCAGATGGGAGGATGATGACAGGGAACACATTGCATGCTACTTAACTCCAGTCTGGAGATGGACCATTAGGCTAAAAATGAGAAAGAAAGTGAAAAAAATGTTTAACTCAAAGCAAAAGAAATAAACAAGCTAGCTACTTTCAATGTACTCCGCCTGATTTTATCCTGAACTGCTCTTTAGGGCATCAGAAGTACATCAGCTTCTGGAAGCAGGCAGTGTAAACCATCTCTGTGTCCCTCACAAGGCTCATTTGCTCATAAAACAAGAGAATGAACAAGATTGCAGCATCAACATTCACTGGTCACATCGTCAAAATTAGTGTTAACTCATCTTAAAAAGTCCTGATGGGCCAAATTCTTAGCACAACATTTAAACACCAAGGCAATTTAATTGGAGTAACATCAGTCAAGAATTCAGGAGAAATTCTTGAGGAATTGAATTAAGTAACAATAATAAAGGCCCAAGGAGGCTTTAGATTCAGACAATTGTAGACTGGCTGGTTTAACTTCCATCCTAAAGAAAATATTAAGCTTTATTTTTAGAAACCAATTGAGAATATTAAGGGACAAACCTTCCCTTCATCAAGGGGAACGAGCCCAGTTGCAGAAAAATATGGCTGCTCTCGCTAACAGAGGTAATAAGAGATGTCATTTGAAGATAGTAGAGGTGAGGGAGACGAAAAGGAAAAGCCAACGTCATGATTAGACTGCCACAAAGAGCATGAGAGCACTTCACACTCAGAATAAAGGTGTAAAAGACCAAGTCTGGAAAATGCTAGTAGAGACAGTTCCAGCACTCAGTGTTAACACTGAGATTCAAGAGAAAAAGATTCTTAGGTTTGGGTGGCGGTAGCCTACATGTGACATGTTAGGTACTGAGGAGCAGTTTTTATTAAGTATAAATAATAGATTACAACTTGACTAAAAACATGTTCCAGTATGATAGACAATCTGATATTAAGAACCATGAGTAATAAAAATTCAATCCAATACAAAACTTGGTAAGTAAGAGCTATATCTCACCTGTACTGCCTTCTAGGGAAGGTGTAAGCAGACAAGGGAACATATCTAGAAACTCCTGAACAAAAATAAATGTCCTGTATTTCTTGTCATAGACTTTCACGCTAAAAATATGCATTTGGCTTTGAACAGAACATCTGGCCTATTCGGTCCAAAGTTCCATCAGTCATAGGAATGCTCCCAAGCAGCTGGATTAATAACCATTTTTATGTATTGACTCTCCATTTTGGTGTCATGATATTACTCAAGGGCATAAGTTACTTCTTAAGAAAGTAGGTTCTTTGATGAGAGCACTAACTCTTTTATTTCCTAGACTTTGAAGCAGCATACACTGCTCTAGATTTTTCACCATCACCATATATTTGTTGAGGAAACAAAACCAACGCACTTAAGAACACATATTAAAATAACCAAGTAGCATAAACAATGTACCAAATCTAAAGACAACAAATATCACAGAAAGAGAGAACAGTGGTCTGGAAATGTCAAAAAAGAATTCACCAAGAAGGCAGACAGGAAGTGAGTTTGAAAGTACCACAAGAACTGGATAAATGAAGAAATACAGGCATCTAGGGTAAGGAAATGTGTCAGGAAAAACCTAGAGGTTGGAATTCATCTGGCTTTTCTAATTTGAAAGGTGCAGGATTTCTGGTAGCAGATGTAATGAAAAATACAGTTGGAAAGTTAATTAAGAGCAAAATGATGTAGTTTCTTGAATGTCAGATTTAGCAATTTGCACTTTATTCTGTAGATAAATGGACTGATGATTTAGAAAGTTCGAGGGGATATCTGTGAATAAGATTGGTCAAAAAAATGAAGGTGGAGAAATCAGTATGAAGACTATTTCAATCCGAGCCTAGCAAACCAAATTCATACACTAGTAGCTCGAGGGCCCAGGCTGGCCCACAGATTTTATTTGGCCCGCGTACTTTTTTCTCAGTTGAGATTTAATTGACATATAACAGTGTGTAAGTTTAAAGCATACTACACAGTGATTTGATACATTTACATATTGTAAGATGATTACCGCCATAGTGTTAGCTAACACCTCTATCATGTCGCATCATTATCATTCCTTTTTTGTGGGTAGAACATTTAGGATCTAGTGTCTTAGCAACTTTGAAGTATATAATGCGGTATCGTTGACTATAATCAGTAGTCTGTGTTAGATATCCAGAACTTATTCATCTTCTAGTTGCAAGTTTGTACTCTTTGACCAAAATCTACCCAATTCTCCCACCCTTTAGCTCCTAGTAATCACCATTCTACTCTTGGCTTCTAGAGTTCAGCTTTTTTAGATTCCACATACAAGCGATATCATACAGTATTTGTCTTTCTCTGTCTAACTTACCTCGTTTAGCATAATACTCTCAAAGTCCATCCACGTTGTTGCAAATGCCTACATAGTTTTTTAAAAATTCAAAGTAAGTTGCCAACATTTAAAATGGGAATATTTCCTATTAAAACCTAAATCTCCAACTTCTCCAGAAGGGCTATTTCAAGACCTTCATAGTCCCTAGGGCCTAGGCACTGAGTTTGGAGGCCCCGCCCTACTTTCTATTGAACATATCCAAGTGAACCCAAATCCAGCACCAAATGTAATTTATACCTGACTGTCTAGAACTTGATTTGCATTTGATTAGTTGACAACATTTTAGGTTCACAGACATTTAATTAAAACACTTACTAACTTTAATTTGCAGTTTTGTTTTTAAAGCCAAAACCCCTTTTTTTATTCTAGGTTATACTTCATCGTGTAAAGGAGGAAGACATTTCCTCTAACCGTTCTGGGTCCTTCTGGCTGGACAATGAATTAAATTCACCTGGGACAGAATAACAGGAGAAAATTAAACAAAGCTTTATTACATACATACATGGGAGAGGCTCAGGCAAACTGAGCAACTCACCAAAATGGCAGAAGCTCTCCCCTTAAATACCACCCTCTGCTAAAGACAAAGGAGGATGCTGGGGTTCGGGGGAGTGGGTTATGGGAGATTCCTATAAAAGCACAGCAAACAAGAGTAAGGTTATTATGCAGATTTAAGTCCTTGCCTTCCGCATTGATAAGAGTTTCTAGAGATAAGGTCCTCCCCCCTCCTTCCTGGTACAGAGAGGGAGACACCTTTACAGGTGGAGATTTCCCTTACAAATGTAAATGTCTCTTAACAAAGGGTGACTTCTGCTTCTCAGAGTTTCTCTCATGTCTGCAGTTTTTAAAAGTAACCAGCCCAAAATAATCCTCATGCCAAAGAGAGGTATCTTGGAGTGGCCAATTCCAGTCCCCCACAGTCTGTTCTTGGAAAGATCTAGACTGCAAGTACCATGCCTATGGTGCCAGGTAGATAAAACAAGACTATTCTTCTGAAAAATCTGATGTAATTAATGTCCCTGTTGCATGGGGCTTGTGCTCTACAGATTGCTACAGACACCACCTGACTGTGTCACTCATGTACTCATTTACCCTACCTGACTGGACCCTGTGAGCATTTACATTTGGGACCTCTTCTTGAGGTCACTGCTTCTTAGAATGTGATCTGCACACCTGCAATGTTCACATTTTCTGGGAGCTGAAGTGAAATGCAGAATTTCAGACTCCGTGATTGACATGCAATTTAAAGTGTCATAGAACATTTTCATATCATATGAACATTAAAGTTGGAAAACACCGTTTTGACCAATGTGTAGTCCTCAACCAGCATCATCAGCATCACTGGGGAAATATTAATTCTCAAGTCATACCCAAGACCTACTAAATTAGGAACTCTGGGATTGGGACCCAGGAATCTGTGTATTAAGAAACCCTCCAGGGGCCAGCCCAGTGGTGCAGTGGTTAACTTCACACATTCTGCTTTGGTGGCCTGGGGTTTGCCAGTTCAGATCCTGGGTGTGGGCCTACATACTGCTTGTCAAGCCATGCTGTGGCAGCATTCCATGTATAAAGTAGAGGAAGATGGGCACGGATGTTAGTTCAGGGCCAGTCTTCCTCAGCAATAAGAGGAGGATTGGTGCCAGATGTTAGCTCAGGGCTAATCTTCTTCAAAAAAGAAAAAAAGAAGAAGCCCTCCAGATGACACTGATGAACCCTCAAGTTTGAGAGCCACTGGTTTAGATGATGGTTTTGTAAAGTAGGAGACTAATGATGGAGAGAAAATATAGAGTTGAATATATAAATTACTGCAGAGGAGAGACAATAGAAGTTTGTGACTGCTTGGAGCTGAGAGGTGGAAAAAGAGAAGATTCAACAGTGACAAAGAATCTGAACCCATGTGGTTTTGGTTGCGTACAAGATGGGAAATTTTATTTGCCAGAATATCTCTGTTAAGGATTTCTCACTAATAAAGGAGGCAGAGTGAATGGGGGTAAGGAGAGATGCTGGGTTTCAATGAAGCAGGGGTGTCGGGTGCAAGAGAACAGAGAACTGCCAGGAGCACCCACTTTCCAGGAGCTGTGGGCAGTGCCTGCAGGCCAAGACAAAATGCTCTCACTTTGGGGATGAGGACGCACTGTCTTAGCATGAAAGGAAGGGGAAGGAAAGAACTCATGTGTGGATGTCAGGGAGAGAGGGAAGGTGGGAGAGCAGAGAGGGGAGAAGCAATGGGAATATGGAGAAATAATAAGTGGGAAAGATTATGAAGATGTTAACTCTCCTCACCCTATGCTCTTTCATAGTTTCCTCAAAACACTTAGTAGGGAAATGAATTCCAGTAGTTCTAATACACTTTAACTACTCAGCTCTGTTTCTTCAAATGTGGCACAATCTCTGTACCAGGCCACATGGATCCTTGAACTGATTTGACTTAGAAAAGAATGATGATGCCTTTCATTTAAGCAGAAAAATCAGAAAGAAAAAAGGAATCATTTTGTATATGTTGAATTTGAAATGTCAGCAGAAAAATCCAAGTCACAATATCCAACAAGTCATTGTAGACACACAACTAGAACTTGAAAGAGATTGGACCTGGAGGTTTGGAGCTGAGGTTTGGCAAATGATTTCAGAGTCATTTACACGAAAGTAACCACTGGAGTTATTAAAAACAAGCCTTGGAGAACACGAGGATTAGCACACTGGAGGAAATAGAAGAGTCAATGAAAGGGAGAAAAAGGCAAATGAAGCAATATAATCTTCTAGGGTGTGGAAGATAGGAGAATGTTGAGCTTTAAGGTGAGCCCAACCCTGAGGCCAGAGCAGCTAGGAATGTTCACAGACATTAGCTTGTTTAATCCATTCAACAACCCTTCAAGACGGGTCATTATACCTGTTTGACAGACAATAACACCAAAACACAGAGAGATTGCCTGATTAGCCCAATATCACATAGCTACCAAGCAATGAATTTAGCATGACGTTTCTCAACTAGTGGTGATTCTGCCCCCCACAGGACATTTGGCAATGTCTGGAGATAATTTTGGTTGTTACAATCTGGGGTGGGGTTGGTGGGAAGGATGGAATGGGGATGGCGGTGGAATTGCTACTTGCCACTAGGGGATAGAGACCAGGGATGCTGCTAAACATCCTACAATACACAGAACAGAGGACAGCCCCTCAACAAAGAATTACCTGGCCTAAAATGTCAATAGTGCTGCTGTTGAGAAACTTTATTTAGGATATTGTGTTTCAAATGTGGTGCATAATCTTTCCACAACACCACTCTATCCACACCTCAACGAGGTTGCTCCACTACTGCCAAAATTAAACCAAGTGAGTCTTGACAGAAGTTTCTAGAACAAGTGTTTGAGTAGTACACAAGACTGAATTAGAAACTGGGAGTCAGGCCCACATATCTGTGTTTTTAAAAGCCTTCCAAATGATTTTGTTGCACTCTAAAGTTTGAGAACCAGTATATTTTTTTATCAGTCTGATGAACTTGCTAATTTGAAAGCCATCACTGTCTAAGAGGGTACCATTTGAGAAGGGGCTGGAACCAGAAAGTGGGGAAGGAGTTAAGGGTAGAGTCCTGTTGCACAAAACGTCTACTAACATCTCACTGCTAAAAGGAAAAACTCCATGGAAAAAATGATTCTTAAGATAAGTTGCAAAGACGAAAAAGCATTTGCCCTGTAGACAAGTTGCAAGAGGGCCTTCTATGCAAGGAAGACAAATGAGCAAAAGTTAAGGAGGCCTGTCCCAGCATGGCTTGTGTGAAGATAATGACAAGCAGGTTAGCATGACTAGAGGCCAGCCAAGGGAGTGTGGGCAGGGGAACACTCACTTTAAAGCAGGAACAAAGAGTTTGGCCATGAAGGCTGGAGGCAGTTTGAAAAGCTAATGAAGGAGGTGAGGAGGCAGTGAAGAGTTTCAAGCATGGAAACACCTTGATAAGATATGCACTTTTAAAATATGACCCTAGCAGCTGTTTGGAGGGTAGACCCAAGCCGGGTAAGAGGCTCAAAAAGATTAGGAGGACACCATTATATGTGGCGCTTAACAACGAGGATACTTTCTGAGAAATGCATCCTTAGGTGATTTCCTCTTTGTGTGAACATTATAGAGTGGATTTACACAAACCTAGATGATAGAGCCTACTACACACCTAGGCTATATGGTACCAATCTCATGGGATCACTGTTGTATACGAGGTCCATTGCTGACTGAAATGTCATCACGCAACACGTCACTATCTATCCATTTTATCAGTAGTTTCCAAAGTGGGAAGAATGTACCCTAGGAAAATGGCAAGCTGATTTATTATGGTATTTATTGTTTTGCTCATATTTATCTCATCTAAAATTTATATTTTTAATGAATAAAATAATAGACAAATAGTGCATGTATTTAGTTTTATCAAATACAAAAAATAATATTTGGGGATTCTGAATTCATCAATTTACTGATGAGGATTTGCCATAAAACATCTCGCCAGTCCAAGCAAAGTCTGATAAGAGTGTGAACTCCCAGAAGCACTGAGGAGGACAGGAGGGAATGCAGAGGAGAGAGGACAAGAAGAAAGAATCTACGGGACTGATAACTGATGGGATTGTGGGATGAGTAAAGGGAAGAAGAGTCCTTGGTGGCTCCCAGCTTTGAGCGTGGGCTCTGAGAGGTTGATAATGCCCTTCACCGAAAGAGGAAAACCAGCAAGACAATGCCTGGGAAGAGGGTGCAGACATTTAGAATATTTTCATTTCAATCCACAGCAATAACCCCACGTCATATGGTCAGCACCTAAAAATGATTAATTTACTATTTTTTAAAGCCACACAAAGAAGTGTCACTCCAAAGAGGACATCCTAACTAATCACTGTTGTATAGTTACGGTTTCACTATAAATATCATTTGCTTTTGAAAGAAGGTCTAGGAAAAATTATTCAAAATCAAGTACTGTAATTATTTTTGTAAGTGTAAAAAAAATGCACTGTGTTTTATTATCAGGTCTATGAAAAAGGGCAGTGTAATTAATCAATTATAGTCCTAAAATTTGGCTTCTTTTAAAACATAAAAGTCAAAGAAATGTATTCATTTTTAATTTAGGCTTTAAGAATGTGTTTTAAATTAGCATCACAAAAATGTTATTAGGACAAAAATCATTTACATTGCCCACAAAAGACCCCGTAGTCAGTAATATGCATTGAGTGTACCATCTCTAATAAGACTTTCCCCTTACTTGGCTTTTTTTTTTAATCTAAAAAGATTTAATTTCTTTACAAACATTTATCCAGCTTCCTTGTGCCTCATGAGGATAATTCTCATTAAACCACAAAAAGATGCCTGCCTTTCCCTCAGGTCACACAGTGATGGATTGGGTGGCACAGGCAGGAAGGGACAACCCAGGAGAGACTTCTCGGTGTCCCATGTTACTCCCTTTACTACAGTAAAAAGTTATCCTACGAAGGTATGAAAGGCAGATGGGAGCCCCTAAAATGAGTTGGAGGACAAGAAAATACCCCCAGAGAAGAAAGAAACCTATTGGTGGAAGAAAGAGAAAAGTGGCTCCAGCATTTTAAGCGTCACCCTCCGCCATCATCTCACTCTGGTTTGAGGTTTCCTTCCTATGACATTCATTCTCCCTCACTGACTGAAGCTTCCTTTCCCTACTTGTCCCTTCATTCAGTTCCTTCCTTTCCTTTTCTTCCTTCCTCTTGCCTTCCTCCATAGTCACTCACTGATTGCCAACTGTAGGTCAGTGCTGTGCTGGCATTTAGGGACGCAGCATAAACAAGACAGGGTTCCCACCCTTAAGAAGATCAGAATTTAGCAAGGAATTTAAGTTTTAGTCAAGGAAAGGCATGCCTTTTATTCATTTTTTGGCCCACAAAGTATTCGGACTTTTTAGTTTGACAAGGAAACTACCAATATTTTTGCTTTGAAATTAAAACACTGATTGGCATCTTAAAAACAAATGCCTTCTTGGATGGGCCTTCTCTTAGATAAATCCCTTTTCACAAAGACTTAAAGCCAAAGAATGTCTCCTTTACGTGAGGATGACATCTTTCCAAGGTGGAAGTGATTTTAATAGAAATATTTTTAGCGACACTGACGCATACAATAAACATTTCAGAGTGCCATCCTAAAACCCCAGCCTCAGAGGTAAATAGCTTTAAAAATCGTAGTTATTTTCTCCCCTCCCCCACATTTTTGGGTCATTCTCAGACTATTTTAGATAACAAATCACAAGCACAAGCGAACATGCTTTGCTTCTAATGGGCACTGCCATGCTCCTGGATCTTGATTTCTCTTCTTATTCCTCAGCTAGCTGCTAAAGATGAAAGGTCTGGGCTTTCCCCGCATGGGCCAGAGATTTCTGGGAGATTCACATCACTTTGGATCTAGGGTCTGTAACTGCTCCTTTCTTAATGCAGAGCCCACCCTATTATTTGCGAGATCCAAGGCCGATGTTGGATGTAATGAAATGAATAAGTGAACATCATCCAGGGCACCTGAGTGTCCTCCCTCAGGGTTCTGTGGTGCATAAAGTGCTTTGATGTGTTGGGAGAATGAGGCCCTCCACGGGGTGCTTCTGCTCCCTAGCACAGAGTTAGTGTCTTTCAATGACACAGTCAAATGAAACGGAACCACAGTCGTTGTGCAGATGAAGCAGATTTTTGCCTAGTGACCTGCTGTAAAATGTAATCAGAGCTTTCCTTTAATGGACTGAAAATCCAAACCAATTAGAAAACTGTCTGACCCACACCGTAGATCAGTTCAGACTCTGAGAGAGGCTATTGTCTTTAATGCACTTCACCTCTCCCCTGAAACAAGCACTACTACTTTTGAAAAGGTTAAAATTATGCCCATGCAGCAAAACCATAAAGGGCCTGCCTTAAAAGGAGTGGACATCAAATCGTATTCTGATTCCTTACCCTTAGCAAGATGAAACAGCAGACGTTGGACAAGCATAGCTGCTATATTTTCAGGCAAAAGATCTGGAGAAGTGGGGAAAAGAGAAACTTTAATAAGTTGACATTTATTAAAATTGTATGGAGAAGAGTTTCAGGGGCTTTTCATAGCCTTCTTCAGGAGGACCGGACAAACTGCTATATGTCCATGCACGGAGGGAAGGAGACGCATGGACATAATGGGACTGCCCATGAATTCCAGGGCCTAGAAAATCAAGCTGATGGTACATTGTGTATGAACAGCAGGGAGAGTAGCTCTACGATCCTTTCTGGAAACACATGACAAGAGTGGAAAGGAATTAATTTTGAAAAAAAATAGAAGTGGACCAAATTAACCACAATATTGCTCTCTTCAGCTGAATCATCTGCCATTCCATCTGGTTCCACGAGAGTCCTGAGCAGACTGACAAGAAAGACTAAAGAAACTGTTCTCAAATCATATGCTTAAAGAAGCATCCAAGAAATCCAAGGCAGGTTACAAGACAGTGAAGTTTCCATGCTGTGGAGATGAGAGACAGCAGAGGCAGATACGCTGGCAGCAAACACAGATTCACTGCTTACCTAAGGCCTCCCAAGGGGTTCTTAATGTGGTGAGCCAGTTATTAACTGATTGCCTCATAGCTCCAAAGACACCCTTCTTTGCCCTGCATTGTGATGCTGGAGCTGATCCCTATAAGCATCTCTCTTTTGCTGGCTGGATCCTATGAGGCTTTGCCAATAGAGGGCACTAGAGAGACTCTGCAAGGCCAGAACAGGAAGCAGGGATTTTCCTTCTTCTGGAGTGATGTTTCCACTCAGCAGTCAGCAGATCTGGCGTGCAGGGCCAGTAGTGGTCAGCATCCATCTATACCCTCCAGCAAGTTACTCCAGCACCAGTGGGCTGCGTGTACCCGCTCCTCAGAGGTTCTGAACCCCAGCCTGGGGTGAGGGAGGAGCTTCCTCTAAATTTCTAAGTTCCTTCCTTGTCCACTCTCTCTCAGCCGAGGAGCGGGTGCTGCTTTCTGTAGTTGCTACTTCTTTACCTCACAGAGTCCTTTTCCACTTCTTTTAGTTGTTAACTACCTTTCACAAGTTAACATTCTTCATATTAAATTTTCCCTCTTCAAATTACTGGTGTGGTTTCTATCTCCATGAGGTCTCCATGGAGATTGGGTCTCCAAGGGTTACCATGATCCAGGGTCTGGTATTTGACTTTGAAGATCTAGAAACTCAAAGAACATGGAGATTTTAGGGTGTACTTTATCATTGGACAAACTTGGGTTCAGATTATGGTTGCACCACTTACTAGCTTTGTAATCAAGAGCAACTTATACAAATAACAGGTCTGCTTATAGGAGATGATTCACCATTCAATAAACATGTTTACTGAGATCCCACTACATGTCAGGTACTATTGTAGACATTAGCGATACTAGCAAAAATCCTGCCCTCAAGGAGCTCATATTCTGGCAAGGGAAGACAGGCAATAAATTAAAACAATATATGAAACATATAGTATGCTATATGGTCATAAATGCTGTGGAAAAAAATAGGCAGGGAAGGGGGATAGGAAGCATTGGGAAGTTGAAAGTTTAAATAGAATGACTGGGGAAGCTTATCTATGAATATAACATCCGAGTCAATTTGTGAAGGAGATGAGAGAACTAGCCATGAGGATCACTGGGCAAATGTATTCCAGGTTGGAAATTCTTCCCAAAAGTGTTGTTTCAAGAATTCATAGACCAGCAAGGCTTGAGCAGAATGAGTGAGGAGAAGAATTCTAGGAAACGAGGTCAGAAATGAGTAAATGAGGTAGCAGGGCACAAGGTTGAGAAACACAGAAATCACTTGACCCAGTGCCTGATGCGTGCTCCCTAAGTGGTACCTATAGTAGCCACCCTTGGGACTGCAAGCTCCTAATGGAGAGAGAAGCTCCTGGAGCAGGAATCCTATTCATTTCTGAATTTCTAGCACCTCCAGTAGTGCCCAGCACGAAGAAGTGCTGAAAAATGATGAACAAATTATTTACTCTAATTACACACACGGGAGTGTTATGTGAGGTCAGAACATGAAGTTATTAATGTATAACATGTGATACACCTCTCTAATGGACTAATTATGTCAGTTGGCTATCCAGGGCACTTCTACCAGATATCAAGGTAGTTAGGTAGCCTAATTAATCAAGCAAAAACTGCCTAATAAGGGTGGAATAAGGTCAAAGAAAGAAGGATAGTCTTAAGGGATGTTACTTGCAATCCTCTCTTCTCTGCCCTGGCAATTTTACATATCAGAGGACGTGCTAGGCTGGTAAATTGGATCGAAGAGGAAATGGAATAAACACACAAGAGGGACCCTGTTAGTTGTGCATCCAAGACTCATCCCCTCTCCCCGTCCCATAGTTCCTAGGGAACAGATACCAAGGGGCTACCTGCTTCAGGGGAGGCTGCGCAGCATCCCAGTCCCAGGGAGGGAATTGCAATTGAGATAAACTGATCTCAGGAATCCCATTCTTTATAAAGGAATTACTTAGGCAAAAGCATATGGCACAATCTAGACTAAGAAGACGTGAGGAGAGGACTAGTGGAGGAGCTTCTGGGGGAGGTTTTTCACTCTTAAACAGATTTCCATGAGGAGAAGCTGGCTTCTCTGCTTCTTATACAGCCACGTGCAGAAGTAACACTTGGAGCTGATACTGCTCACTTGCATCCACGCACAAACACACCTAGGAGTTAACAGCCAATATGCTGAGAATGGCAGAACAGGAAAATGGAAAGAGCCTGGGTCCTTGTTCACATTACCGAGTTGTTAATTAATCGACCCTGGAAATGTCCTAACTCTGGAACTCTCTCTGTTATAGGAGATGGTCAATTTGCTTATATTTAAAGCAAATTTTAGCTGCATTTTTTTTTTCCTTTTTGGTGAGGAAGATTGGCCCCAAGCTAACATCTGTTGCCAATCTTCCAATGTTGTTTGAATCTTACATTAATTTGTTAGGGGTGTCATGATGATGTATCACAGACTGGGTGGCTTAAACAACTGAAATTTATTTTCTCACAGTTCTGGAGGCTGGAAGTTCAAGATCAAGGTGTTGGCAGGTTTGTTTTCTCCTGAGGCCTCTCCCCTTCACTTGTAGACAATCACATTCTTGCTGTGTCCTCACGTGGTCTTTCCTCTGTTCGTGCATCTCTGGTGTCTCTTCTGACATTAGTCATATCGGATTAAGACTGTATCCTTTTGACCTTATTTAACCTTAATTACCCCTTTGAAGGCCCTGACTCTAAATATAATCACATTCTGGGTTAAGGCATCAACATATGAATTTTGTGGAACACAATTTAGTTCATAAGATGTCTCCTCTTATAGATAATAAGCCATCTTTTAGGTCACTGTGACAGTGTCAGCATGTCAGGGCAAGACTACTGTCACAACATCTTCTAATAGTAATTATAGGTTGACCATCATATTTTCAATTTGCATAATACAATCAGATGGTTAGACTAGATGAGCTTTAAATTCCCTCCCCACTCTGAGACTCCATGAGTACATTTGTTTATTGTTAATGTTTTAAAAGTTATAATTATTTATATATTATATCAGTTGAATTAATTTCAGCTTCAAGGCACAAAACTATCTTCAAAAATGCAGCTCAGAGCCAGCCCTGTGGCCGAGCGGTTAAGTTTGTGTGCTCCATTTCGGTAGCCCAGGCTTCACCAGTTTGGATCCTGGACATGGATCTACACACTGCTCATCAGGCCATGCTGTCATGGCATCCCACATAGAAGAACTAGAATGACCTACAGCTAGGATATACATCTATGTACTGGGGCTTTGGGGAGAACAAAACAAAAAAGAGGAAGATTGGCAACAGATGTTAGCTTGGGGCCAATCTTCCTCACCAAAAAGGAAAAAAAAATGCAGCTAAAATAGACTTAAGCCACATCACACAAAAGGAAATTCAGAAGTAGAGAAGCTCCAGAATTAGTGAATAAAGTTGCTTAACAAATCATTAAACCAAGATTCTTTCCATCTCTCCAGCCCACCAGTTGTCATTGTGTCAGCAGTTCCTGCATGGTCACAAAATGACTGCAGCAGCTCCGAGTATCACATTACTACATAGTACCTCCACACAGAAGGCAAAGGGAAGGGGAAAGGGAAACATCTTCGCTTCCTTCCGTTGTTTTAAGAATGAGGAAAGCATTCCACAAAGCTTCCCCATACGGTTTCTCCTTGGTCAGACTTTTGTTGTATACTTTCCATGATTGGTTTAAATCAGCAGACTTCCCCTCATTTCTCACTGATAGAACTAGGTAACGTACATACCAAAGTAAAGACAAAGGAGGAAAAGGCCTAAACCAATTAGTCCTCCCTGGAGTTGATGAGCAGTCAGCCTCCCCTAAACCAGAGGCCCCTCAGGAAGAATGGACGGACTCAAGGTTTTGTCAGCATGGAAGAAGGACAAGAAGCTCTGTTGGTTACAAATATAATAACCATATTAATAAAATCCCAAATCAGAGCTGACAGTGGAAATGAATATTTGCTATCAAGATTGCCCTGGGAAATCTGAAAGAACACGGAGATGGTGACTACATTGTTCCCACCCTGACGGTCTCCAGAAATGTCAGAAGATATTGATGGAATTTCCGAATGCTTTTCAATATCTCAAAAAGTCTAGGAGAAAAGTTTGCACAAACTAGCTAAACTGTTAAATATTTTTGGAACTGACTGAAATTCTATAAAGTCAGTATGCTAAGGATTGTTCTCTCATGCTAATCAGGAGCTTATATTGGCAGTTAAATATATATTGAATTAATAAAAGTTTTTGATAAATTAATAACTAAATAAATACATTTGAAAAATAAGACTCTCTTAAAGTAAGGAATGCATGAAGGAAAAATAATTTTTCAAGAGTCATTGGTAGAGAAAAATATGAGAAATTATTGATACTCAAACCATTCCCTTCCTCAAAGAAATGTAAGGATTTCAGCTACTCCTGACTCAGGCGTGCTACCCTCTCTCAAGAGAGAAGAAGTCACTGTTCACAGACATTAAACCATTTGATTTTAGTCTGTTCTGTTCCTGGGCAGTTATTTTTCACACTTACCATATGCTCAAAAATCACTATCTTTCCATATCATTAACTCATGACACCACCAGGATTTCTTGAATAAATGCATTAATTAATCGAAGTAGGATGTAATAGGCACTCCTGTTATCCTTTTTTCTAGAAGAACCAATCAACAGTGAACATTTAAATTAAATTCTAGCAGCAAAATATATTTATTTGATATCATAGACATTTGTATATTATACCCTGTAATTACCATTGGCTAATAGTAATTTAACTGTTTAATAAAGAATACCAAAGAGAGTAAACATTAATGAAAATGGTGAACATTTTAATATGAGTCCTTCTAGTTTTATCTTTCAATAGTGACAACTACACTTAGTAATTAAAAAAAGAGCATTAATCAAAGCCAGAGAATGATCATGAGAGATGGCTGCATGGCTCTTGAATATTAGATGGCCAAAGGAAATAGCTAATTGTAGAAGTGTTGTTTGGGGGAAGAATAAAGCGTAGCATAAATTGTCAGGTGTTTTGAGTATGTGTTCTGATGTTAATGTAATTGAGTAGGATGAAACAATTGGCTGAAAAGAGCATGCACTGAGATTGCATAAACATCCCCATCCTCATGCCTCGTGCTAGCACCTAATCCTGCTTGGCAGCTGAAAGATGCAATTAGCCTGTTTAAGATCACCTACAGAGTAGACGCTGATCTCAAAGATGATTGGAGGATATCCTGAGAAGTTTTTTCTTTCATTTTCCTTTTTCAAAATGAATGACTATGGCTTGCATTCACACACTGGTGAAGTGGACACTGAGCAAAGAAAATATCTGATACTCCATGTCAGGCTGGAGGGCCACTGTCCTAAGAAACTTTTAGTTTCCAGAAACAAAGATCCAAACTAACTCAAATGAGTCAGGGTATTAGGAACACATAAATGGGATAAAGGAAAAGGAATGTCACAGTTATACAGAAAGGGGAGCCAGAGTCAGGTCAAGGCTCAAGCCTGGGAAAGAATAAACTAAAGGGCAGGTCTTAATCCAAGATGTCTCTGGAGTCCTCAGCAGTGAGACGTCTTTGCTCCACAGTTTACAGAGCACCCACTCTTCTCCAAATACCTTCTCTATTTTCTTTTCCTGTGAACTGGCTTCTTTACTCTCCAATCTGTGATTCTTTTCTCCATCTTGAAGCATCTGCTCATTCATTACTACAGCTCATTTACAGTTTTACCTCACTCGTGACCTATCTCTAACTCACTCCCTTTCACTTTCTCTCCTCATTGCTAACTCCTTTATTCTCTTGGAACATCCCACTTGAAACGCCCAAGAGAGACCATCTGATTGGCTCAGAGTATCTTTTCATGCCTAGGTCACTAACTAGCTCATTTATTGACTGCCTTTGGGTCAAGTGCCCATCCTAATTTAACCAGATACGTCCAAGAGAAGTAGGGACACATGGTACCAAATATGACTGCCAGAACTCTTCCTTCAACAGGACCTGAGGATAAGACACTTCCCTTAGGAGCATCTGAAGGTTACATGCATGCATGCTGAAGGCAGCATGATTGGCATCTCTAGTAAAACAACTAAATCAGAAGAACTCAGTCAGAAGACGTGCCCATAGGTAGCTGCATTACCTGGTATACAGATCTTCAGTGAGTCAGTAAATTGGATGATCGTTCCATATTTATTTTCTGTAACATAATCATAGTCTATACTTCTTTCCATTTAAAAGTAAATGTTAGCAATTATGAGAGAGACTTTTCAAATGAACCGGAGTCGTTCCGAGGCAACTAGCTTGTTGAGTAAACACAACTCCAATAGATGGAGATATATAGGAATCTACCATGTTCTCTAACTTCCTTGAAATAAACTTTCTTTAGAATTCATGAATCATGACTATCCACTCCGTCGTTAATAAATTCTGTAGGAGACATTTCAAAATAAAGGGCAGTTATTATTTATTGTTTGTCATGAAGCCTATTCAGCCCAGAGGGACATTGTGAGGATCACCATCAGATTTTGTAAAATGCCTTTGGCTTTTCGGTGGAAAGGTACTATATATGATAATAAAAGAAATAGCAATAAAATTCTTGCACAACCCTGACACTGAGTTCATCTTTGTCTTAAAAAATAAGTTCGTTTTTAGGCCTTTTGGGAATTACCAAATTTGATTTGTTATGAGAATGCTGAAGCTGGTGAAAAAAGATGCTCATTATAAAAGCATTTTCTCCACTTTCTGTTCTGCTCAATATGTGTTGCTCTTAACTGTTGTTTATATCAAAGAGTTTACTATCATTTGTAAATGCACAATGGTACAAATTGGAATCTGAACCCTATAAAAATGTTACAATGGCACAGGAAGAACTTTTTTAAAATAAGGCATCAGAAACTTGGCCAATGGCTTACCTAGATGCACTCATGAGAGAGAGGCACACACAAAAGCAAAAAAAGGCGTTCTGGAGTGAGACTTTAAAGATAATACTATAACCATGCCTAGATATGGGTAGTGCTTGTATTGCTTTTCAAAGCATTTTGTCTGCATTATTTCATTTGATTCTCACCAGAAACCTTGGAGCTAAGTGGGGAGATAAGGCATGTCTAGCTCTCTTGCCCCGGACACTGCAAAATTCAAAGGCAATCAGACTTTCCAGTGGACTGCAGGACTGGAAGTGGGGAAGCAGGTGTGTTGACAGTTTCTTGCTGGAGACAAAGGGAGAGACCTCACGGAAGCCCCGAGAGCCAGTGACCCTGGACACCAACGTTCTCCATCAGGTCCCGATGGAGATGTCCTGTTGCTTTTCCTTAACCTTGCCAGCACCTGGGTTAGGGTGAAGAGAGAGCTGCAGTGTGAGACAGTGAGATTTGAAGGGGGTAGAGCATTTGGATCATTCTTTTCTAAGCAATTTTTAGGAGCCAGCAGAGATGGAGATAGTAACACAAGCCACAGAGCTAAAGGTAAGGCAAGCTTAGGAAGCCAAGAATGAGGGGGTCTTTTGAAATCCAAGATCATGACAAGGGCTCCTGTGGTCGGCTTGCTGTGACTTTAAGTATGAATCACATATTTGATGTGCAATTAATTCTCCATAAACAAACAAGCTGTTTTGATGTAATCATAACTCAGAATCGAGGCAACATCTCCGGAGAAGCTGCCCTGGTCTGCCTCTGCAGATATTCTGATCAATTGCTGCCTCATATGGAAGGCTCACCCTTCTCCGACTTCCTTGAGTTCTCATGTTTCAAAAATTCCAGGCCGTCTCACATGTGGCAGCCTAGCAACTTCCTCCCTGTAGGAAACTTCACCTTGTCATTCCGCCATTTCTAAATCTAATTTAGAATTGCTTTTCTAGTTTTTACAACTCTCACTCGGTTTGCTCCTCCCTCCCTTTCCAAATTCATTTCTCCTTATCTTCATCAATCTGTCATATCCCACTCCACCCCCTCACTCCACTGCTTGGCTTTTCAGGCTGTTACTGTTTGAATGAGAAGATTGAAAATCTCATTTATCACTTTTGAGAAGTCTCACAGGAACATATTGCAAAGCTTCCCTCACACCCGAGAGAGAGGAAGAGAGAGAAAGCGTGACACCTAAAAATGAATCTCTAGAGAGGGAGTGTCTCTAAAAATAGAGCAAAATAATCAATTGGTGCTGCTGTGCTTTCTAAAAAAAACAAAACACACTCACAATGGAACTTTCCCTCTGTAGATGAGCTATTATCAAAGCGCTCCATTCTGGAGGAATTCCACAAATTGCTAAATTCCCGCTAAAACAATAAAATCCATGGTGTTCAAACACTGCAACAAGCCACAGCGGAAAAGCCTGCAAAGACAAGGCCCCACTCTCATCTGATACCAGCACTGCCCTGGCCTATGTCACACCACGGGGAAGACCTGGCGATTCAAATATCTGTTCTAAGGCACACTTCTTCAAGAACTGCTACCTCCGTTTATATTCCTTCCTTCCACAGGCTTGACAGATGGATGAATTCCTAATGGCCCCAGGTTACAGCCAAATGGTTGCAACAATCACCTCTTCCTTAGCAAACACTACTCTCCCCCCTCGGCAACAAAACCCGGATAACAGTGGAGAGGTGTACACTGACATAACCCAGCGATCTAGACTCAAAACCAACATTTTCCCTCCTGGCAGGAATACCAGGCAGTGGTGTCTTGATGCTGCCAGGCTTATATTTTATGAGTGACCACAGGCAAAGAAACGCAAAGGAAAAGAGAAAGATATGCCCACAGGGTCCCTCTCAAATGATGGCCAAGCTTTTTGTTTCAACTACCTTGTGCTTGATTGGAGACAGAACCAAAATTTCCATAGAAGACTGCCTGTCACCCCGTTAGGATCTTCACCGAATTATCACTAAGGGTCTTTTGTCTTAAGAATGAGATGAAAAATAACTCTCTGAAAAGAAGGTGGTGTAAACTGGGAAATGCAGGCTACTGTGTCAGAGTCGTGTGGGTAGATGTGCTCTGCTAGCAGGCTTCTGTTCCTCTCTACAACAGCAAAGAAAAGAGATGAAACTTCTAGGGAAAAAAAAGAAAGAAAGCTGCTGCCGGTTAAAAGAATTTCTACCATCCCGTCAACTAGGCTGGGGTCTCCACTTCCAGATGGTGATGAGCATAGACTTTGGATTAACCCATGTGGACGTATACACACCAGAAGTCTCTCTGTCCTTCTGTGGACTCTATTGGTCTTCTTTCCTCATGGTCTTCTCTTATACTATAATTTTCCAATTTTGCTTTTTGCTTTAAATTGGCATAAGATTCAAATTTCTAAGGGTGTGAGTTTGTGAGTATAGAAACGAATTTCACCTCATTTATTTTTGTGTATGAAATTTTATATAGAATGAAGTATGTGTATGTCATCTTTAAAAGAGGCTGTGAAGAATAGACTTCTAGTAAAAAATCTGCTTCCTATCATTTGCAGCCTCTGATGTGATAATAAAAGCAATCCATTTCTATTTTCATTAAAATTTGTTCATAGGCTTGGCGTGCCCCCTTTTGTCATGTGTCAATATTTTATGTTGTCCTCTGTCAAAACCGATTTAAAATATCTCTTTCTTAAAGGGTTGCATACTCTCAGTTTACAGGATCTCTAGCGATATACTTCTCCTCTGGACCACCTTTTCCCCTCTTGCCACTTGCCGTTCTGATTCACATTTGGCTCTTCATTGCATCTTCCCCAATTCTAACACTCCCATTTGCTTTCTTCCCTCTCTCGTTTCCCCACTAAACCTCTGAAGGGGATGAAATTCTATCGTTATTATTGCTATTTTCTTTATTCTTCCAAAGACTGGAAAAGTGGAGCTGAGGTATTTGGGAAATGACTTCTTCCATAAATATCAAGAAGTGGGTAATAAGCGGAAGCTGGTCCAGGGATCCTAACTTCTAGCTTGTGGTCTATTTTCAGTGAACCACATAAGATATGGGTGGAGATCCAAAAATCCAAGTGCCCTTAATTACTCTTGTGGAGCTGAGATCAAATCAGGTTTCTCAGTTGTAAATTTATTACAAAGAAATTTCATCCAGCATGATAATCCATTAATAAACCTTACTGTCGAGCTCTTAACAGATTTCTGTAAATGCTACAAGAATAAAACTCCAAGAACAAAAGTAGTTTAACTTGGTTAAGACACATAGCTGTCTTTTTTTAAATTAAACAAAGAAAAAGTAAAATTAGCATCTTAGCTCAGTGGTATTTCCCTTTAAGCCCGAAAGGACAAGAAAGCCCCTTTGGCACAGGCCCCAGGTGCCGCTGACCTCCTTTTTGTCGTCGAAATCAATGGCTCAAAAGGCCGCGTAAACCCTGCTTTGGTATACTTTAGTGGTGGTGATTTTTTGTTTTGTTTAAGGTGAGATCTTAAGTGGTTGCCCCCTTTAAGAAAAAGAGGATGTGCGTGCTTGTAAAATGTAAATGCAGGACCAAAGCCTGGACCCGGAGGGAAAGGCTGCGGAGCCCACCGGAGCACACAGCTTCTCTCCACTGCATCTCCAGAGAGCCCAGCCGGCTGGCAGACAGCAGGCGGGAAGCCAGCAGCTCGAAGGAGCAGGCTGAGGGTGACCTCGGCTGGGAGAAACGGGAAGAGTCTCTCCAGTGGAGAGGTGAGCTGTAGTGCTCTTGAAACTAGTGTGGCCTTTACTGAAAGAGCGGAGGGCAGGGGGCTCAAACATTAGTGAGCGGAAGAATCAGGTCCACGGCTTAAAAATTCAGATCCCAGGTCCCACCTCCAGAGTGTCGGCACCTAGGGATCTTGATCTTAAGTCATCAATACAGGTGCATCTGATGCAGCTGCGCGGGAACCATACTTGAAAAATCCCTGGCTGGAGCGCAGCATCTCTGACTATAAAACACAGCCCTTATGACGATTATGTAGGTGATAGGACTATATGTTTCTACTTAGGGATTTAACCCTTTAAAAAGATCTTGCTTATCCATGAAATTAAATTATTTCGGAGCTATTTAATTAAGACACTTCCATTTTCTGATATTCCAACCTCTTGTCAGACAATGTGTCCCGATTTGGCGTGTTCTAAATATAATGCTCATTTTAGAAGAAAGCTTGCTCTCTTCTGTTACCGCAGTTCCTTGTAACTTGTTGCTGTTTCATTCTTAAAAAAGAAAATCTACATGTAGAGAGATGCCCAATTCCTGCTTCTCTCGGTTACTCAGAAATAAGATAATCCTAGCTGTAATTGAATCTAAACTATGCCAAGTCTGCGTGCTAGCCACAGTCTGAAATGCCTGCACGGGGCGTTGAAGGAATAATTGTTCTTCAAAGGGCCAGCTATGTATGCTGCCATTTCCCACAGGGTTCGTGCCACTCAGAAATGCTGCCCCCTGGCGGTGCTTTGTTGGAATCTTTTCATTCGTTGCTTCATTGCGGGCCCCAGAGAGTGAGTCTGAAGACCGGTTTCACCACAGCACAGAACGCTATTTTGGGATGCACATTGTTGCAATCTGATGGAAGATTTGAGTGGCACAGGATTCAATAACTGCTACAGGCAAATGCAGTAAACTGAGAGAAACAAATCAAAAGAAAGAAAAAAAAGGATTGTGGGGAAGTTACTTTAACCACGCACATTAGATTGGCAACATTTCTTGGAGATGTTCTTGGTGAGATGCAAACTTGGCCGAAGGAAGACAGTGCTGTCGCCTTCCAAAAAATTCATATTCTGCTATTGTCTGCAGGTCAAGGTGAAAGTCAGCTTTGAAAGAGTCAGCTATAAATTTAATAAGTGGCAAAGAAACTTAGACGGTTTTATGGAAAAGTAAGTTTTCTTAGACGGCTTGCAAAAATGTGCTGACCTTAAATCACCAATTACAGGGTAATATTTGAGATATGCTAGAAGATTTTTATACTTTAGGACTGTTTTCCAAAAGACAAATACAAAAACACAAAAATATCTTTTTTTCAAAGTGCTAAAGTGAATCATCAGTGAATTATCACATCAATGAGAGGTTTAAGCAAACTGGAGCATTATACCTCAGATATACATAAGAAATTCGGCTACATGATCCCATTGGATCTTTGGTCTTTCCGGGGCGGGGAGCGGGCTTTTCAATGACAACTGATGTCTTACGCAGCATCTCCCTCACTGCCCACACGCTCCATGGCAACTATATAGCTGAGGCAATCGATGGGTGGAGAGAAAAGTAGTGAGACTAATAAGAGGGATCAGAGTGGGAGGGAATTAGCATTTTGCCTCTTGGTAATCAGAGGATGTGATGTGCACACAACTTCATACGTTTCCTCTGGTTGCCATAGACACTGACCCAGTGCTGATATGCCCTTTCATCCTCAAATTCTCTCCCTGAGCACAGGCAGACTAAATAACAATGTCAATGCCATCCCTAGGTGCTGAGCACCGGCTAGGAAAAGTTGAATGGTGTTAATTTTAAAGGGGAGGTGGTCTGAGAAGATGCAATGAGGAGCGAAGCAGATGCCAAGACCACATCTCAGCCCCATGGGCTCTGGACTGTGAGAGGATGAGCAGCCTCTTCCAGATGCTACAGGAGAATGGGACCCCTGAGGGAGCAGCAGGGGATGGAACTTAAGGCAATAAGGTTGGGGATGTAGGGAAGTTAATTAGGTCTCAGGATAAGGCTAGACAAATACTAACAAATAAACCCCCAAATTTCGGTGGCTAGTTTTCTCACATCCAGGTTAACTATCCATTGCACATATTCACTGGCTGCAACTTCCCTCTAAGAAACAGTTGAGGGATCCAAGCTGCCTCCATCTTGTGGCTCTGCCAACCCCTAAAGCTACAGAATCCTTTCCATTCAGACAAGGGGAAAGAGAGCAGAGAAGGCACAGATTCTTTTTAAAAACCCATTTTGGAGGTGACATCAATCTCTTTCTCATTCCATTGGTGAGAACTCATCGTGCAGTCACAGCTGGATGCAGGAAAAGCCAAAAGATACAGTCCTTGGATGGGTAGCCACCTTTCAGTGACATCTCTGCCCTGTGAAAAGTGGCCTAAATGTTGGGGACCAGTTGGCCATCTGCCACACAGAGGTTTGAGAGGGCACAATAGATAGGACTAAGAAGGGAACCAGCAGTCAAGGAAACAGAGAATATTATGGGAACTGGGCAAGACAGTTAACTGAAAGGAATTGCATTTTCCTGGTGGCTTTGCATAATAAAGACGGATGTGTGATTAAATTAATAAGTTTTGGGGTGAGGCAGGCTAAGAATTCAGGCATGATGAGGTTTAGGAGGCTCTGCGGCATGTCAAATGGGATGTAATCAAGACCTAGCTCTGGGGTGTCCGAAGAAATTCTTTCCAGATTATTAGAGGAGAGGATTAACTGCTTTTGAGTTGCTCACCTCCCAAGGAAACTTGCTGTTTGTGGTTGCTGGAATGCTTAAGGCTTTTGCTCGTAGAACCGGAAATGTCTAAACTCTAACCAAGAGCTGTCTAATAGATGTGTCTGCAGTGACGGAAATGTTCTCTATCTGTGCTGCCAATACAGTAGCCCCTAGCATTTGAAATGACACTGATGTGACTGTGGACCTGAATTTTTAATCGTATTCAATTCTAAGAAATGTACATTTACAATTAAATAACCACATGTGGCCCGTGGCACTGTATTGGACAGCGCCGCTCTAGAAGGATGTACTGGACAGCTCTTAGGTTATCTTCACAGGCCTCGCCTTTTTCCTCTCCACAAGCTTACTCAGGTGGCTCTGCACAGCCAGGTTCAACCGGCCATGCTTGGCTAATCCCGAGGTGGCCCCTGTACCAAAATTAGCTACTCAGAGTTCCCTCCCGGACACTGGAAGAACGACGGAGAACCAGTCTCTCTCCAGATGGATTCAGGAGATGCTGGTGGCCATGTTTTCTGCCTGGGGATAGGTGAGCAGAGGAGGCCACTCTGCAGAGAGAGATGAATGAGGCAGACTTGAAAAAAACAATGCGATGAGAGAGAAAGCCAGAATCCTGGCTCCTGTTCCAGCCCCTGATTCCAACGTATTCCTAAAACAGTACTGTGGCTGGCCCTTCAGTTCTGAAACATACTCCTGAACTCTTTTAATAAATTCCTCTTTTGTATAAAGTGCTGTCTCTTGCAGTAGAGAAGCTCTAACTACTAAAAGGGCTTGGGAAAAAGGCTCCGTGAGTAGAGCCAAACACCAGATGGATGAGGAGGGGTTGGCTACATTGCTGGATGGTTGGTCCCATGGACTCACAGCTGACCCCCATGAGAGGACACTCCAGGCAGGCAAACAGCATGTCCCGGAGATCACCACAAATCCTGGATCTGACTCTCAGCCTCATAGATGAGAATGTTGCTCCTTACAGCTCATCCAGACGTGATAAGGCTTTGGAGATTGAGACAATCTTCTAAACTCACAAATGACTGAAGGATAAGCAAGTATGCCAATTTGTTCATTGCCTCCCTAGTAAAGAACAGTGATATTCAAAGTCTGTAATGATCTGACCCCAGTTTTTTATAAAGCCTTGACTTTCTCTACCTTCTCCCATGCATCCCACTTTCTGTTGCACACATCTGACATGCATTTTTCCTTTTGTAATTTTTGCTTCTACCATTAACTCAGCCTGGAATGTCTGACTTCCATCTCTGCCTATCAAAATTCTATCAATATTTTAAGGCCCATTTCAAAGGTCATCCATCTCCTTCCAGCCCTTTGGAGTAAGCAGCCTCTCTCCACTTTCTCCACCCATCGTACTTTGTGACTCCTTCAGCACACAGAACTCCTTGAGTCTGCATTGTTTTAGAATTATTTATGAATGTCTCATATCTACAATACTCCAAAATCTTCACCAGACACAATTTTTTATTAACGCAGTCTATAATTGCACTCACTTTTCTGGTAGCTGCTTCATATTTTCATCTCATAGTGAATTCTGTGGTCAATTTAGACTCTTAATGTCATAATCCTTGAGGATTTAGCCCCAAGCATGCTGGGATCTCATCGGCAGGCTGGTGAGGAAGTGGAAGCGAGCAACCAGCTGGCAGTGGGCAGAGGATCACAATGCAGGAAACTTGGTATCAGTGTGGCAGTATTAACCCTGGACTGATCTAGTGAGGGAAATGGCAGCAAGTAATTCTGGATTGCTACAATAGCTGGAGTCACTTAGCTAACCACTCTTTAATCCAAGGGCCCATTAAAGTTGGACAAAAACCTAGCCAGCAGCCAGTGGGGTTTGGGGAACAAGCTCCAGGCCTGACCACCTGAGAATGGTGGTTAAAGGCAGGATGGGCCTTTGGGGCTCAGGAAGCCACCAAATAATGTAGGAAAGCTCTGGCTGTGCAGCCTGACACACCTGGGTTCTTGTCTTGGCTCTACCACTGACCAACTGTGAGACTTGGCATAAGTGATTTTGCTTTTCTAAGCCTCAGTGTTCTTATCTGTAAAATGAGGGAAAATATTCCTGCTTTTTGCAGGATTGTTGTGAGATTCCCTGAAGGGATGAATGTACACCTGGCCCATAGCTGACACTGAATATATATATCCATTTCCATCACAGGCAAGGGCTTGGTGGCAGACGTGTCTGAGTCTAGGCTGGATTCCAGGCAGAACCTGCCTAGAAGAGAAACCATAGATCAGCAAAAGAATCAAGGCTGCCAGCGGGTATGCAGTTCAAAACAGCAGGGAGTAGAAACTCAAACAGAAAACTTAGGTAAGAAGATGCATGGCATCTGTTGAATCATAAATACAGATCCACTGGACACTTTTCAGTGCCTTTGACACACGATCACTCTTCTGCGTCCTACATCAACTTCTCCAGCCCCTCTTGGCTTCCTCAGCTCCTCTGAGACCACACTTTCCCGTGGCTTCCTGCTTCTCCAGCTACTCCTGCAGGCGCTTCTTCACCTCCTCTTATAAAGACGGGTGCTCCTGGCAGTTCTGTCCTGGCCTCTGCTCTTCTCGCTTTGCACATTCTTCCCCAGTGAGCTCATCCGCGTGGCTTTGACTGGTTTTCAACTATTTGCTGCTGACTGGCAAACCTTCATCTCCAGCTACTCACTCACAACTCTAAACCCTTCAGGGTTCTCTCAGAACCTTGCGATTAACTTGCACTGAAACTACAGCCATGCCTTCACCCTCTGCCTCCATCCCCCTGCTTTTCCTGAAGAACTAGAGTGTTGGCTCAGAAATGATTACTGAGTAGCTCAAGTCATCACTGTAATCAATCTCATTATATTACCAGGGTCTTTAAAACTGTGGAGCATGACCCATTGTTAGGACTAGAATTAATTTGGGGAGTCACAGTTAGCTTTTTCAAGAACAGAAGAATATAGGATGAAATACAATGGAATGGGATAGAAATCGCAGAATTTTTGCCTCCCTACTAAGAGTAAACACTGTTTTAAGATTTTTTGTTTTCAGTGTGTATGCACTGGGTTATAATAAAAATTTTATTTTTTTACTGTGGGTCATAGACAAAAGTTGAATACCCACTAGATTAGACTACTGTCTCTTCTAGAACAACCTGAATCAAACTATAAGAGGAAGGATTGGAGGACTAAATTACCTGGGTTCAATCACAAGCTCCAATGCTTACTAGCCGTGTTTTCGTGGACAAATTACTTAACCTCTCAACTTCTTAATTTTCTCACCTGTAAAATGGGTATAAAAATACTACTTCCCCATGGGCTTATTGTGAAGATTAAATGAATTAATACAGTTATTGCCTGACATCGATGAGTATTTTCTAAGTATTAGCTATTCTTAAACAATAAAATACCTAAATACTCTATTAAAGATTTTAAAATTATGGGAGTACCTGAGAACCATCCCTATATAGGCATATTGTATATAATATAGAAATGGACAAATTTATCAGATTCTTTCACCTTCTTCATGATGTGACAAATATGGAAAATGATAATGTTTGTATGGCGCCATGAGGTAAAGAGAACAAGCCATTCTGGCTGAAGATGACTGGCCAGATGTGACAGTAGCTTCTGGACAGGAAAAAATGGCAGCCTCCAGGCCTGAAGGGATCAACATCTCTACACCTGACCCATTCTCAGCACAAGGTAGGAAGTTCTAGACTCTAAACCAAGAGGTGTGTCTTTCCCATGGCCAGTTACCAGTTCAGGGTAGGCCTGTGATCGAGGCTGGCCAAGTCGACTAACGAGAAGGACTTACACTAATATGTCTGCCTTTCTCCTACTGGATGAGGAAAAGGAAGCTCATTGCCCAAATTGACGCCAATCTTAAGATGGGACTGACTCTGTGGGCGGCAGAGAAAGTGATCTAAGGAAACTGATCTCTGATAAAATGACGGAGCTGCTGAATCTACCAACCCTGAAGGCCACTCTATTCTAGATTGCCTATTGGGGGATAATGTTTTCACTGTTTAAGCCATTTCAAGTTATGATTTCAATTACATTCAGCCCAAAGTATCATAACCAATTCAGTGTCTTATTCTATTTTATGGGTTTTTTCAACCTTTATAATTAATTGAGTAATACCATATCATGAAATGTAAAGTATTACATACTACTTTAGAAATCAGTATTATGGGCCACAGAACACAGATAATCAAAAGTATTTACATTTGGGGGCTGGCCTAGTGGCATAGTGGTTAACTTCACATGCTCCACTTCAGTGGCCTGAGATTTGTGGGTTCAGATCCTGGGCTCAGACCTATACACCACTCATCAAGCCAGGCTGTGGTGGCATCCCATGTACAAAATAGAGGAAGATTGGCATAGATGTTAGCTCAGTGACAATCTTCCTCAAACAAAAAGAGGAGAATTGGCAACAGATGTCAGCTCAGGGCCAATCTTCCTCACACACAAAAAAAAGTATTTACATTTGGAGTTTCAGATTCCTCTGTGATCTTCGTTTATCCTTCCATGGCAAATGTTGCTGCTAACTAGAAACTACTTGTTCCATCTGAACCTTATTTAGATTTTTCTGCTTTCTAGTGCATTTGATGCACTTCCTTAGGTCTGGATAATTTCAGAGTGTAAACTGCTGGAAGCCACAGTGCCACCTTCTGCATAATTGCTTCTTTGGGTAGCCTATGGGGAACTGTGTCATGGTAATTCCATATCTGCTGTAAAAAGATCTCAGTGCATGGAACTTAATATCTGTGTGGATATATGAGCCCCATGCCCTCTAGATGGCCCATGACCGGTTGTGCATCCTCTGATGATGTGACCATCACGAAGGTGCCAAAAGCATTCAGCTGCTGCGGATAGGAAAAGGCCATGGCAGGCACAGGGGAGCATCTTCATAAGCTGCTCATTGCTCTCCCAACTCCCCTTCAGGGTGCTGCCCAGCATCATCCTCCAAATGTATTTGCATAAATGGAAGACACATCCATGGAGCAGGCAGCCTGGGAACTCCTGAGAACTCCATTGATCACCACCATTCCAAAGCCTCTCCTGAGTGACAGAGGATGGGTGATGGGTCCCAGCTCCTGTACGTGCTTCAGCAGGTGAGTGTGTGCAGAGAATAGGACTGGAGTCAGTTTACACAGAACTCTAATGAGCGGCTGGAACAGTAATGAAGTTTCGAAGCAGACTTTACATTGTTCCTACGTTTTTAGGCAACTTTGGGTGACAAGGGGTAGCAACACATCTTCAGCCCTGCACTCACTTGAAAGGAACTCCTCCCCTCTTCTCTGCCACCTGAATTCACCTGGAGGCAGCCCACCAGGGCATGAGCAGGGCTTCTTACAAACTCCCCCTATGGCTTTTATTTGTTTGCTTTCATATTTAATATTAGAAACATTAAGGAGCCGAAGAGCTTTGGCTGCTGACACTGGTCTCCCCTTACCCATTAACTAGGTTCTGCTTCACTCCTGAGCCAGCACTTTGAATTTAGCACCCACTAAATTCAGAGCGACTTCCCCTGGGGAAGGATGGCTAACTAGGACAGGTTCTGGGGGACTCCTCGTGAGGGCCTCTGAATTCTCATCCCTTGAAGATGCAGATGGCCCGATCCTCCGCCAAGCCACCTCCACTGGGGCCCATTCCAAATTCCTCTCCCTGGAGTGTGTGATGCTTCTTTTGAGGAAACCTTCTTAAAATATTTATTTTACAGCAAAGGAATGGCCTTTTGCACAGTTAGTGGCAGTTTCAGTCCCTAGAGATGAAGACACCATCACATTTGGGTTTGCTGCCCTTCATTTTGGGAAACTTAATGGGGTTATTGATACAAAGATAAAGCTAGTAACCATCCATTGCCCTCAGAGATTAGTTTGAGTCACCTTAAGTCTGTGACAGATGCTACAGCCTAGGATTTTAAGGATTATAGAGAACAATAAACACTGATTGAACACAGGTTAAGTTAGACATCTTCCTCAAAATTAAAAAGGAGAAAAAGTTTTCATTAGGAGGAAATTTAGGCAGTGACTCTCCTGTGAGATTATTTAGTATTGAAGAATCAATTACCAGCCATGCTCTTCTAGGCCATAGTGGCCTTGATTATTTATATGGAGCAAAGAATCTGTGTACAGTTAAAGGAAACAGATGCATCCCTGGGAGTAAATGGAGAGGAGAGAGCTTGTTCTGAGCATAGAAAGTGGCTGATGCCGGAGCCTCTCCTTACCTGGCACCCTGAGGACCCAACAGTGGGAACAGCAGCAAGAGCAGCAAAGGGGCTGCTTCAGTGGACCCTTAGACTTCCTCACAACAGTAGCTATGGCCCTTTTGGATGAAGCACACTCAGTATTCTTGAATTTATCACAGTAGTGACCCTAGAGAGATCAAAAGATGAAGGGAATAGGAGTCTCTTAAAAAGAAAAATGGCATTGTTTTATCATCTAGCCCATGAATTGAAACATAGTCGTATTACAAGCATGTGTAATGGGTATATACATTAGAGTACATAGTACTCTTTATTTTCTGTTTAATTGAGATATAATTGATGTACAATAAACTGCACATATTTAAAGTAAATAATTTTTTTTGAGGAAGATTAGCCCTGAGCTAACATCTGCTGTCAATCCTCTTTTTGCTGAGGAAGACTGGCCCTGAGCCAACATCCGTGCCCATCCTCCTTTACATTATATGTGGGGCGCCTACCACAGCATGGCTTGTCAAGCGGTGCCATGTCCACACCCAGGATCCGAACTGGCTAACCCTGGGCCGCCGAAGCGGAATGTGCACACTTAACCACTGTTCCACCTGGCCAGCCCCTAAAATAAATAATTTGATGAGTTTTGACACATGTACACCCCTGTAAAACCATTATCACAATCAGATCAGATAACGAACATACCTATCACTTCCAAAAGTTTCCTCTTGCTTCTTGGTAATCCTTCCCTCTCCTCTGCCCTTCCCTACTGCTTTTCCTGTCTCTAGACAACCGTTGATCTGCTTCCTGTCACTATAGATCAATTTGCATTTTCTAGAATTTTCTATAAATGGAACTATACAGTATGCAGTTATTTTTGTCTGGCTTCTTTCACTCGGCATAATTACCTTGAGATTCATTCATGGTGCTTCGTATATCAATAGTCCATTACTTCTTTTATACTGCATGGTATTCCTTCGGGATGGATAGACTACAATCTGTTTATCCATTTACTGTTAATGGACATTTAGGTTGTTTCGAGTTTTTGGCTATTACAAATTAAGCCCCTAGGAACATTCATTGTATAAATCTTTGTATGAACATATTCTTTCATTTCTCTTGGATAAATATTTAGGTGTGGAATGGCTGGATCATAAGATAGATATATATTTAACTTTCTAAAGAAACAGCCAAATTGTTTTCTAAAATGGTTGTACCATTTTACACTCCCACCAGTGGTGTATGAGAGTTCCATTTGCCCCACATCTTTGCCAACACTCGGTATGGTTAGTCTTTTTCATTTTAGCCATTCTGTAGACATGTAGTGGCACCTCATTGTGGTTTCGATATACATTTCTCCAATGGCTAATAAAGTTGAGCATCTTTTTCTGTGCTTGATATCTGTATATTTTCTTGGGTGAAGTGTCTGTTTAGATCTTTTGCCCACTTGTAATATCCATCTACATATAATATTGTTTAATTAAAAATACAGTTTTTTGGCTAATTCATACTAGATCAATATGTTGAGACAGATTAGTACTTCCTCCAACTGCTTATTTCCACAGCTACTAAATACAACTTACAAATAGGAAATTTGAAAAGTCTCAGCCCGTTCAAGGAGTAGAACATAGAGCCTGGAGTCTGACTCCAAAAGTTTCCACTGCCTTAGAAATTTTACAGCATGGAATTTAGATGGTCTTGGGGCAGGGGAGTGGAAGAAGTCAACTGTTAGATATGCACAGATCCTAGGTCCCGAGTATAAAAGTGGCATCCACTAAAGAGCAAGGAGGTTATAAAGTCAACTGCCGTTTGTAAGTGGCTCTGGGATGAGGGCAAGATGAGGGTCCTTTTTTGGCTGTGTTCTCTTTTTTGCCAGCATGGCTCAAAGGAGTGTTCCACCTTTCATCTGGATGTCTGTGCTGGATGGCAGCAAGAGTCACATGAGATGACAGGGTCCCCCCCAAAATCCACTGGACATTAACGCTGAAGCTCCCTTGAGAATGTAAAGAGAGTTCACAGAGGTCTATAATTAAACAGACTGGGCACACAGAATGGGAGGGGTGGTACTGCTGACAGAAAAGGACTATGATTCAGTAGGCATGGTGTTGCCCAGTGTGGCAGACAGCATTTTTCAAAAATGGCTGCCAGTATCATTCACAGTAGCCAAGATAGAGAAACAATCCAAATGCCCATCAACAGACGAATGGATAAAAAAGACGTGGTATATATACACAATGGAATATTACTTGGCTGTGAGAAAGGAAGATATCCTGCCATTTGGGACAACATGGATGGACCTTGAGCATGTTATGCCACATGAGATAAGTCAGACAAAGATGAGTAATGTGTGGTATGACTTAAATGTGGAATCTAAAAAAGAAAACCTCAAGTCTGCAAAAAAAACAGAAAGTAAAATGGTGGTTACTAGGGGATGGGGGTGACGGGGTAAGAGTGACGGTGTTTAAGGGTACAGACTTGTAACAAATAGTAAAAAAGCCATAGAGATCTAATGCACATTATAATGAATACAGACAATACTACTGTGCTATAATGATGCAATGTGATAAATATTATTTCAACGGCAATCGTATTACAATATACAAATGTATCAAAGTAACATTCTGTATGCCTTAAATTTACGAATTTTAACATGTCAAATTTGTGAAATAAAAAAAAATGTGTAGAGATAAGAGAGAGGCTGCACCTGCCGAACAATGTTCTCTGTTAAGCTTGTTCAGTTCCGCCGAATACCAGGCACTCCTCCATCATTCTGCACCATTTTAATAATAATATAATTATTATTTATGCTTACTGAGTGTTTGTCATAAAGGAAGTATTTTGAAAATTTGAAAAAAAATAGCTGCATCACTTTCAATCTGTGTTTTCCTTAAATGTGACCTTGACATTCCACCCATCAAGTAGCGAGCACTAAGTCCCCTTGCCTTGAACTGGGGTGCTCCTTCGTAGTTGCCTCATCGAAGAAAGTGCTGTGGAAGTTAAGTCATATGACTTCTGAGGCAAGACCACAAAAATGTCATGTTCTTCAACTTTGCCATCTTTGTGTGTTCATCCTTCAAACTCAGCCACCACGCTGTGAGAAATACTAAGGAACCACATGGAGACTCTCGAAGTATCCCCGACAAATAACTTACTATTTACAAATGGAAAAATAAAAACTATGCAGTGGAGAAACCTGGTGGACACCATCTTACCAAGTGATCAAAGTTAACATGGTCAGCAATGGGGAAAACGGATCCCATGTGTCTCCTGATATGATGGACACAACATCCCTTCTAGTGCTATTTCTGCAAAAACATGCAATCTAATAATGAGAAACATCAGATACACACAAAGAGAAAGATATTCTACAAAATAACTGGCCTGTACTCTTCAGAAATGGCAAAATCAAGAAAGACAAAGACAGACGGAGGGACTGTTACAGACTAAACGGAACTAAACAGAATCATAGCTACATGCAATACATGATCCTGGATTAGATCTTAAACTGGAGGAAAAAACAGCTGTAAAAGTTGTTATTGTAGTATTTGTAGAAATTTATAATAGACTCTGGATTAGATAATAGTATTCTATAAATATTAGGTCTCCTCATTTTGAGCATTCTACTCTGGTTATGTAAGGGAATGTCTTAGTTCTTAGGAAATACACACTGAAATGTTTCCAATCTACTTGCAAATGGTTCAGAAAAAAATTCTATGTGTGAATAATTGGTGAATCTGGAAAAATGGTATTCAGAAGTTTCTCATACTATCCTTGCAACTACTTTGAAAGTTAAAAATTATATCAAAATAAAAAGTTCTCTTTAGGGAGCCAGCCTGGTGGTGGAGCTGTTAAGCACACACGTTCCGCTTTGGTGGCCCAGGGTTCGCCGGGTTCCGATCCCAGGTGCGGACATGGCACTGCATGGCAAGCCACGCTGTGGTAGGCATCCCACGTATAAAGTAGAGGAAAATGGGCACGAGTGTTAGCTCAGGGCCAGTCTTCCTCAGAAAAAAAAAAAGAGGAGGATTGGCAGATGCTAGCTCAGGGCTAATCTTCCTCAGGAAAAAAAAAAAAAAAAAACACGTCTCTTTAACCCCCTAAAAAGAAAAGAAGGACCTAAGTGTTCATAGGGCTGGTTTGGGCACAGGCAATACTTGCTCCTAGAAGTTTCTTTGAATCCAGCAATGTTCATAGGCTGGTTGTGCTTTGGGAAGCAATGGGTGATCCCCAGAAAATGGGAATAAACTACAGAAGGATGTCATGGATTCTGGACAGGGGTTTGGACCTGCAAGGGTCGCCTTGTAGCAGAGGGTGGTCAGTCTGTGCAAGCTCTTCCTTCTGTGACATCTTGTGGCAATAGAGAGCTACTGCAGACTTCAGCGCCGTCTCTCTCTGCCAGGATTAACCTTTGAACTAGTCAGCTCTCAGAGTGTTGAAGAATTTGAGAGAAAAGATGTTAAGAGGAGACACTATGCTTCCTGTTAAAGATGGCACGTGAGTTTTCAAACAAGAAAGTGGAAAAGTAAAAGCCATAACTATATTTGTATCCTGAGTTTATGAAGTGATGCCAATCAGACTTCCTTAGCTTTATACACTCCTGTACAACAATTGTGTCAAAAACTATGCAACTGCGGGCCGGCCCCTTCAGGCGCTCTGCTTTGGCAACCCAGGATTTCACCAGTTCGAATCCTGGGCTCAGACATGGAACCACTCATCAAGCCATACTGAGGTGGCATCCCACATGCCACAACTAGAGGGACCCACAACTAAAAATACACAGTTATGTACTGGGAGGCTTTGGGGAGAAAAAGGAAAAAAGATAAAGTCTTAAAAAAAAAAAAAACCACTGTGCAACTGCTAAGAGAAGATGATGAAAATATAACTGGATAGTTCTCACAAAAGGGAAAGGTGCACCTTCAAAACAAAATCATGTAATAGTCTTTCTGCCTAATATGTGTTCTTGAAAAGCTATAAATATATTGAACTTTTATAATTGAAACCATATTTTCCTTGCACATGAGAACCATTTAAAAGAACATTATAGAACATTTTAAAATGTGAAAATATACAACCTTTTTAGTTTTTTAATCTCAATTTTCAGTCTCTGAAAAAATCGTGTTTCCTTAAAGTGCAATATTCCTGCAAAGTTAGATGTTTAGATAGGTAAAAGCTAGTGATAAATCATGTAAGCTTGAGAACAGAAATTCTATGTTTTAAAATAGTCAACCACATGCTAGGAAATAAATGTGTGTATGGCTATTAAGATAATTTACTGGTAGGACTGGCAAATTTTTATTTATTTTTTATAATGCTTCATGTGTTATCAAGTCTGTTTTAGTTATAAGTGACAGTGATCCAAATCAACTAGTTTAAGCAAAAAGTGGGAATTTATTGGCTTATTTCACTGGGAAGTCCAGAGATAGTTCTAAGTCTCTGGCAAATGTTTTCTCTTTCTTTCTTTGTTCCTTTTCTTTCTACCCATCATCATCATCATCTGCCATTTTTCTACTTCCCTCTACATTTCTCTTAGTTGCTCCCTGTACAAACAGCCCTCTCCTTAAGGCCAGGGAAGACAGCCAAGAGCAGACAGACTAAGTCTCTCCATTTGCTCCATCCGCAGTGTCTGGGGGAATACTCTGGTCCAATTTGGATCTCAAGCACATGCCTGGGAGGGGAGGAGGGAGGCCATGTGATTTATAACCCTTCCAAGTCATAGTCCAGGGTAGGGGGCCGTGTATAGGAGGTTATGAGGTGCAATTCACCTAAAGAACCAGAAGAGAGAAGGAAAAACGTGGTAGAGAGAAAAAAGCTATAGCTACAACTTTCCCCTATGCTTTATAAAGGCATGGTTTTATAATATAATTCTAATGGACCTAAACATAGATAACTATATATCAAAAGCTCTTCAAGGTCAACCTTGGACAAATACATAAAGACCTATTATAGCATATTTATAGAAAACACTATTCTATGAGTCAAGAATTTTTTTTTAGCCTAATAGAGGTTTGGTCAAATAAATATTATTTTATTCATGAAATGGTTTTGCATTTATTTATATAGAAATTTATTACTGAGAAGGGAAAGGCAAATTTAAAACAGTGTATACTTATAAAAAGTATATAAACATTAAACCCTTATTTTTATTTTATAGTGTATTTTCTTACCTGCTTACAGAGATATATATGCATTTAAAAAATAGGAAAGTTTATGCAACAAAATGTTACCAAGGGTTATTTCAGGCTGGAAAGAAATGGATGATTGAAGATTTTTAAAACATTGGCCTATTTATATTTTCTTATTTTCCTACCAAACTATATATAAAACAAAATTCAAGTTCTATGTAACTAAAGAGCTTTATGCATTCAACTGTAGTTGCAAGTACTTATTCATTCCAAGCCAGCATGGTGCCTGATGGCACCAATTACATGATGGCGGCAACGGGCAGGTGTCAGGCCGCACCAGCTTCCCTAGTGAACTTGGATTTGGTCAATAAGAAAACTTTGGCCAAAAATCTTAGTGGATTGCATTGACCTGCAGGAAAATGTTTGGATACCAAGGGTTGGTAATGTTTCTCAACGTGTGGATCTTAGGCCACCTATCAGAATCACTTTGAGGTGTTTGCTAAAATGCAGAGTCCGTCAATCCAGTCTTTCTGATTCTGATTCAGAAATTTAGGAAAACTGGCATTTTCAATAAGTCCCCCAGGGCATTTTTATGTACACTGAAGCGTGAGAACATCTGTTTCAGAGCTCGTGAGGTAGAAACAGTATGAGACGGAAGTGATCGAGCTGCCAAAAGAGGATTGCTGTACGTCTCAGTGCCTTCATGTTATCGTTATTATTAAAGCATGGTGCTTTCATCTAACATTCAACTATGAACGTTAATCAGGAAACATAAAGTTGTCATTAAACATTCTTTAATTTGAAAAATAGAATAATTTTTTACATATAAGTCTTCTCAGTAGGATACATTGCAAATTTTCATAAGTCAAAATTTCTATCTACAAAAATTCGCATTATGGGAACCATTCTAGCATCATATCTATGTGGTTAGCAAAATGGTCTGAGAAGTATAGATAGTTCTGAAAGAAACAGAAAAGGAAAGGAAGGAGAAAACAAAAAGGAAGGAAAGAAAAACTCATTAGAATTTTCTAGGTACCAAGTAAGTACCTAGTGCAAGCACTTATATAATCAGAAGATTCCATCAAGGTTATTTTTTAAATGATTTAAAATATAAGATACCAAAGTTCAATTTACAGATTAACTTTTGGGGAATCTAAAATTTAGGTGTTTCCTATTATCCTAAAAATTTTAACAGAATAATAATTAAATGAATAAATAAAAGTAAGACAAATAATTAACCGTACTTCAACTCTACCTAGCCAACTAGTGTTTGCAAGGATTGTAATGGAAAGTAGTGAGTAATAAAGGAAACAATTTAATGGAAGAGTTTTGTTTAATAGAATAAAATGAGCTAAGCTAAATTCTGGTAAATCTTTATTACAAAGATCCTGAATGATTTTCCATTGGGAGTAGCAAAAATCTTTACTGCCTGTGAGAAGTAGTTTTAAAGTACTTGGAAATACAGTGTAAAGGGAAATCCAATGAAATATATAAATTAAATTATCTATTTGGTCATTTTCTTCTTTAGTTTCTATGGTGTCCTAACAGCTTAAAGAGGGCTTTAATAAAGGAGAGCTGTAGTGCACCAGATTTCAGTTATGCAGCACACAGTTCCTTCTTCAGTGACATAGTACTTACCTTATTAATATGATTGTATTAGTCAGGGTTCTCCCGAGAAACTGAACCTTTGGCTTTCCCATCAATTTTGTGAGACACTCTACCCATTCCTCTTATGCTCATGGTAACCAGAATTGAGAACCAAGAACTCTGACTAATGTAATACTCCCGTCTAGGAAGTTTCAGGGGAAGTTATTGTGATATACTTTATACAGTAGTTAGAGCATAGGTGAGACTATTTCGATCTGTTACAAAGCCTGGGTTAATTTTAGAACATAATGACTTGAGTACATTTATATCAGTCATCTCAAATCTGAAGACAAATAAGACAAGTGTCCCTTCTGTTATGAACTGAATTGTGTGCCCCCAAAATTCATGTGTTGAAGCCCTAACCCCCAGAGGACCTCTGAATATGACTGTATTTGTAGATAAGCCCTTGAAAGAGATGATTGAGTTAAAATTGGGCTGTCAGGGTGGGTCCTAATCCAATAGGACTGGTGTCCTATAAGAAGAGATTAGGACACAGACAACACAAAAGGATGACCACGTGAGGACACAGTGGAAAGGGGGCCACCTGCAAGCCAAAGACAGAGGCCTCAGGAGACACCAAACCTGCCAACACTTGGATCTTGGATTTCTAGCCTCTAGAACTCTGAGAAAACAAATTCCTATTGTTTAAACCACCCAGTCTGTGGTATGTTGTTATGGCTCCCCCAGCAAACTAATACGCATGCCTTCAAGGATCTTACAACTTTGTAAAGGGCGGTAAACAAGAATAATTCTAAGAAAAAAATTAGATGCTAATATATAAATCACATACAGGACGGTGGAGGATAAAAATATGGAGAGTTAGGAAAGAGAGGTTAGGAAAATGCTATATGAACTTAGAGATTGTCTTATTTTTAAGCAAGATCTTTTGTGTGAGGAAGATTGGCCCTGTACTAACATCTGTTGTCAATCTTCCTCTTTTTGCTTGAGGAAGATTGTCGCTGAGCTAGCATCTGTGCCAATCCTCCTCTATTTTATGTAGGATGCTGCCACAGCATGGCTTGAGGAGTGGTGCTAGGTCCGTGCCCGGAATCCGAACCTGCAAATCCCGGAAGTGGAGGGCACAAACTTAACCACTAAGCTACTGGGCCAGCCCCAAGCAAGATATTTTCTTGAACCTCATATAAATACCAGTAGTTTAAGCTTAAGAAGAAATGAAAATGAAAATGTGTTTGGCTAATTAATCTACCATCACAAAGGAAATGCAATAAAAGCAAACTACAGTCATGTGCCGCCGAATAACAGCATTTTGGTCAATGAAGGACAGCATATCCGACGGTGGTCCCACAAGATTAGGACCACATAGCCTAGGTGTGTAGTAAGCTATACTCTCTAGGTTTGTGTATGTACATGCTATGACATTTGCACAATGACAAAATTGGCTAACAACGCGTTTCTCAGAATGTATCCTCATCAGTAAGCAATGCGTGACTATATAAAGCAACTGTTAGAGAAATAAAAACAAGCCTGAACATTCTGTTTTTAAAGTTCTGCCTGAAAGACGCTTTCTAACTTACTAACATATCAACAAATGTAAACATTTATTGTGTGAACAGAGAGAATATAAAACTAGTATCAAACTATCTCTGCAAAGCAAGGTGGCCAAATTACGATACCAGCCCACCGACTGAATGTCTCTTGAAGAAAGATTACTAGTGGCACAACTAAGACCAGAGTCCACAGGGAAAATTTTAATGCTTTAGAAAATGTGAAAACTTGATTGTAGAAAGAAGAGTTAGCAGTACCAAAGAATGCAGTTTCTATGATTGTGCACACGCAGGTGGAAGTTGTTATATTAAGGAAAGTGTGGTAATCTTTTGGGGCACAGCAATGAAAAATTTGGATAAAAAAGAAAACAAGGTCACATGTCAATTATATCTCAGTAAAACTGGAAAAAAGAAAACAAATTTAGTTAGAAAAGAGAAAGAGAAGGTGAAGGAAAGTTCAGCTGGCATAATCTAACCTCCATTGCTGCTGAGTAATATCTGTTTGGGTTATCAGCATTCTCTGTCCATGTTCATATGAAAAAGATATTCAGTCTTCAATAATTTGTGATTCTATTCAAGTGCTTTTTTTTTTTTGGTGGTGAGGAATATTGGCCCTGAGCTAACATCTGTTGTCAATCTTCCTCTTTTTGCTTGAGGAAGATTGTCACTGAGCTAACAACAGTACCAATCTTCCTCTATTTTGTACATGGGATGCCACCACAGCATGGCTTGATGAGCAGTGTGTAGGTTCATGCCCAGGATCTGAACCAGCGAACCCCAGGCCACCAAAGTGGGGCATGCAAACCTAACCACTGTACCATCGGACTGGCCCCAAGTGCTTTTGATTAATATTCAACTTTTTTGTGTTAACATCAGCACAAACGGGATAAGAGCACATCAATTATTCTCTGCTAAATACAAATCTGATGGAGTTTTCTAGTTAAACCTACCCAAAGCTAATGTGCAGTTTCCTGGGAATTTTTGCATTTTTTTCTCCAATGATCAAGAAGAAGAATCTAGGATTCATCCTGAGTTGGATATAAAATATCTGTGGATTCATGGTATAAGGAAAAATTTCTCATTGTTAACAATGCTTTGGCATTATAAGGTCATGAATTGTGATGCATTTGAGATTTTATCCCTCTTGGAAGCTGATAAGTTAACCTGTTCCAGCTTCTTGGATGCTGGCTGAAGTCAGGAGACGCCTGGGTTAGAGACAAAGTACTCACTTTATTGCTCACAACATAGCAAGCTGCATGAGCATCAACATATTTGAGTCAGTTCCTCTTGCCCCCAAGTCCCACTGGGAATATGTAATGGACCAAGATGACACCTGCACACAGAGTGGGTTGCATTGTAAAAGAGAATGGCAGGAGCACAGGCCCAGACTTTCGCAGCGAGCAGTGAACAAGCCAGTCTCCCTTCCCCTGAGAGTGAGCAGTGACTCGACAGTCATGACATGGGCACCTTGACCTACTCAGTTGTCTGTGTGACTGGCCTTGAGCAAGGAGACAGATAAGGCTTACACTCCGGCATATTCAGAAATAACATGCAGGGACTCTCAGGGTCACTCCGGATCTGTCTCTTCTAACAACCCATCCCACACGTTCTTGGCAGACTCAAATTTTCACTTGAACGTATAACTCTGTAGACCACTCTGATTAATCTGACTGACAGGGGCTTCATTCAACTCGTCTGCTGTGGCATTTAATTAAGGCACTGCCACCAATAGCCAAGCAGCAGGATGAGGCCAATCTGCAGTATCGACCTCAACCAAGGTCTACCTTGGAGAGCCAGTGGCTTTCTCCTTACGATTTGACCTTTCTACTCGGTCTGAGGCATTAATCCAGTAGAGCTGGGTGCATTAGGGATGGTTCAGAACCAGCATCTAGGGCAATTCTATCATCTCTATCAACTCTGGCCAGTGAGTTGAGGTGAACCTGACCGCCTTCTAAGGCTCATGTGGTATTACCGATCGTCTTAGCTAAACTCAGGGACAGATTTCTTACCATCTTTTCTAACTGACTGACTCACCACATGAGGATAACCCACCATGGAGAGCACATAAATGAGTCAGTTATCCCTCTGGGGAGTTCCTCCAAGTAACCGAAGGTGGTCCCATTTCAGAGAGATCTCCCCTGTCATCGGAGGGCTGTGCGATCTATTGGTGGTTCCTTAAGCACTTGAAAGTCCCTTATAACCACACCTTGGGTGCAAGTTACTATGATCTTGGAAGTGGAGAAATTAATGTCTGGCTTCCACACAAGAAGTACAGTCCTGGGAGGGAACAGGGTGCCTCTAGAAAGAAAACATTGATTATAATTGTTGGGGCTCCCTAGTGGGACAAGTCTGAGAGCACAGGTTAATAGTGCCTCCAACATGGTGAAGAAGTCCCCCCATCTGGAGGAAAGTTATAACAACCAGGACATTGTTCAGGCATCTGTCTTTAAACTTACTTTCTGGCATTCAACCTGCAATCCTCTCCCCAGTTCCTCCTCATAAACAGGCAATAAAGTGGGGACCATTTAATTCCTAGTTGACCACACAATCTGGTCAATATGTTTGATATGGATTCCCATGAACTTTCCTCAAATTATGTTGGTTGGCAAGGCCCTCCTCTTTCCTTTTTCAGAAAGTTGTCTCTCTCAGCATCCTAGCCTCACCACCAAAAACTGAAGAAATGTGAAAGGTCTGAGATTTTACCCTACTTGCAAGCTAACCAGCTAGCCAATCACAGTTTCAGAGATACTAGTATAAGACACAAGACACCCATGTTAAAGACAAAGGATAATTTATTATTCAAAACAGCACTGACCAAAGTATCAGTGTTATTTTTGTGCTGTTGCCCTGAGCCCCAACTCCTACAGGCCAAGAGGAAGAGGGCCAGACGACACCTGCACTTGCAGTAGATTGCATACAGAAGAGGAACCCTGAATTTAGGGAAGCTGCATCTTCTATAACGGGTAGTAAGGATGCCTGCCCTTTGCTGCAAAGGGGGTCATTTTCTCTATCTTCCAAAGCTGTTCACTATACAAACATCTTTGAATAGATTGTTTGGAACAAAGGGCATTCAGTACCTCAGCTCTCAAGATAGTCAGAAATCTATGGAGAGTTGTCTCCCAACAGAAATCTATAGTTTCTTAGTAGAAATAAGCAGAATTCACTAACTTCTAACGCATATTTTGCATGAGTTAGGATTGTATTCAGCTACATATAACGAAATCCTGACTACAGTGGTTTAACCAAATGTGTTGTTTTGTTTTTTCCCCGCATTTAACCAGAAGTCCAGAGGTGGACAGTCCAGGTGTAGCACAGATATAAATGAGGTCGTCAAGGACCCAGGTCCCCATCTTCCTGCTCCACCATCCACACCATTTGGCTTTTCATCTGATGCATACCCCACCTCCATTTGTACAGTTCTGGTGCTCATTGGAGAGAAGTGATCAGATGTGAAGGAAAGTTAAAAAAACTGACATAGGAAAGAGGAAGAATTAAGATATATATGTAGAGTGATTAAGAGACACTAGCAAATAAATGTTCCCAGACACTATGGGTGTAGAATTTTACTAGAAAATTTGTGCAAGTATATAGATCGGATCAAAGTATTACTATGTTTTGAGGGTCATCAGCAAAGTATTAACCAATTAACAAGCTAACAGGGGTGACTTGAAAGGTTTAATGTAACTGAGTAATTTAGTAGATAAGCTATGATTCAAAAACATATTTTTAATGAAAATGCGAAATTTTAAATTTTGTTACACAAATGCACAGTTCAAATAGCACTATAATCTTTCATTGCTTGGTGCTACTGTTCTCATTTATGAGTTACAGCTTGTAGTACTGTGTAAAAATAGGCACCACGCTTCCGAGACTAGAATTCAGCTTGAGGCTGTTTTAGTTTGTGACAACACACTAGTGTTAGTCACGGTACTTCTCTACCTTCAGCATTACCCTATGGAATTGCTACACAGAATTTAACACCTTAGAGTAGAAACAAGCTTCTGTGAATAATTCTCTTATAGCAACTAAAAATTAAGCTATCTGCCGCAGTTGGTAGCAGGATATAATCCTTAGCATAGGCTGAGGCAACCGGTTTCTAAATCGTCTTATTTCTAAATAATCCGTTTATGTTTAACAGATCATTTCACTGAATAAGCTCAGAGAACTAAACATCTTCAGGACTGGAAAAATAAGTTCCTCTAGACAGAGCAGAACTAAAGAAAAATAGTTCAAGAATAAAGACAATCCTCAATTATGCATTCTATAAATGAAGCATGCTCTCAACTTTTCTTCTACTGTATATTGTCTAAAACTCCCTTGTTTTTCCTAACGGTAAAAATGTTTGATAGAGACGAGTTTGGATGTGGTAAATGAAGTTTGGAGCTTTGTCACTAGGTTTCAATAACTGATTCGACATTTAGCTCTGATGATCTAAAGTTCATTATAGGTGTTTAGGGACATGATTCTCATGGCCTGCTCTTACCAGTGAATTAAACTCCTTCTCCAATGCCAGTTTCTAAGGGTAAAATAATTCACTTCTATTGGCTTAAAATTATTAAATAATAAATAATAGGTTCTTCAACCAATCAAAATATACGTCCAGGTTTTTCTTACGAGTTCAAGGCTAGGTGTTGTGGATGCAAACAATAATTTTTATTACTATTATTACACAGAAATCATAATAATCCTTTCTATTCACATAGATCTTTACTGTTTAAAAACTATTCCATTTTGAATACTACTCAGCCATAAAGACAAAATCGTGTAATTTGTGACAACATGGATGGACCTTGAGATTATTATGCTAAGTGAAATAAATCAGACAGAGAAAGACAAATAACATATGATTTCACTCATATGTGCAAGATAAACATAGATAAGGAGAACAGATTAGTGGTTACCAGAGGGGCAGGGGGTGGAGGGAGGGCAAAAGGGGTAAAGGGGCACATAAATATGGTGAGGGATAAAAATATAGACTATTGGTGGTGAAAACAATGCAGTCTATACAGAAACTGATATATAATAATATACACCTGAAACTTACACAATGTTATAAGCCAGTATGACCTCAATAAATAGACTATTCCATATTGTTTTTCTTATTTGAGCTACTCAATATTCTTATGAGGAATTACTCTCCAAGTAACATGGCCCCCATTTTAGAGAGAAGGCAATTCAGACAGAAAAATGTTTAAGTAACTTGCCCCAAGTCATAAGCACTAGAGATACAATTATGTGCAAGACAGACATGGTGCCTCCTCTCCTGAAACTGTTTTAATGAGAACATTCAGAGAAGTTGAGGGCAACTGTAACATGCCAAGGATTGAGCTACAGGGGTACAAGTCACAACCACCATGTGAGGAGCACAGAAAACAGACTTGGGGGAGGGGACAGAGTCAGGGGAGTTTCCTGAAGTCAAGTCTCATTGCAGACAGACTTCACTATGTTGGCTCTGAGAAGAATATTAGCTTCTACTAAGTTAACTTATTGCGTTCTCAGAAACTACCAAGTTGACTTTAGACTTACTAGAGCAGAACTTTGAAAGTGAGTATCACGTAATCAACTTTACCTCTAAGCTAAGTGTAATGTTTCTTACACTGTGGTTCCTGTACCAACTGTATCAGGTACCTGGAGTACTTGTTAAAAATACAGACTTGGGGGAGGGAAATAGACGCTACCCTGGAATTACTTTTTCTAAATTTAGGGGGAGGTGAGGTCAGGAAATAAAGAGGATATTTTTGCTAGTGGCTCTGAGTGGTTCCTGCTTCAATAAGGCCTTTTTTTTTTTTTTTTTTTTTTGATGGGGGTGTGGGAAAGAATGTGTTGTATTTGGGGGAAATTGTAACTGATAGAGTTGGGCTAAGAGTGCTACATTGCAGACTGTCAGCCCCCACCCTTCACCCACAAGGTGGCTGCCTTAGAGTCGGTGCTTGATAAATGTTTCTTGATTTGCTGAACACAGGGACACAGGTATTTATAACTTCCCTGAGTTTTGAAAGTCCTCTTTCCTCGCTTTCTGCTCCAATCTTCCGACGTCCAGCCAGCAGCAGTGGAGTAGCTAGGGTGTGTGGATTTGGGGGAAAGACTGAATTATTCAAATCCAACACCATCAACAGTTGAGAGGACTAAGTTCCTTAATTTGCCTCCCATTGAGAAAGAAGAAATAGAAATAATACTTACACCCCAGCGTTGTAGGGAGTCTCTAATGAGTTACAGGTAATCTACTATAAATAGGTATCAATGAAATCTGTTCTAAGTGCAAATGCTTAGAACGGTGCCTTACACGTAAATGCGTTCTATCAGTGCTCATTCAAACTCAGCACACTCTTCTCTTTAACTTCTGTAACAGGTCCCCCTGAAAGGTCAGAACCTCGGAGCAATTACCAGTAAAAAACATAATCAAGAAATAAATGAATAAACGAGAAAACTGACGTGACCGGAGAGAGCGTCCGTGGGCTACGGACCGGCCGGTTTGCGGCACAAGGAAGGGGTTCGCGAGGGGTCTTTCTCCGCCCGCCTCGCGGCACGTGGCCAGCTCCGGCGGGAGCTTCGCGACAGTGGGGGAGGGGAGCGGCGTGGGACGACGTGAGGGGGTCTCCGCCGCCAAGGCTACGGTTGGGGAGGCACCGACTGCGCAGACTCGGGATAGGCGCAACCACTGTGCGAAGATCCGGAGGGGGGAGCGTTCACCCGGCTCCACGCTCCCTTTGTCTACTCGCAGAGCGAAAGCCTGCCCTTTTTTTCTCGTTGGGCGACCGTCTTTGGCACTGCCTTCTGCAAGTTACTCATCAATAGAAGACCTCTTATCCCAAGACTGAAGAGGCCTCTTTCTCTGGTCGCGTCCCTGCGTCCCCCCTGGGGGCCACCGTGGACGCGTCCCACCTCCCCTCGGCCTAGGAGGTGGTTTGGCTGCCCCCTCCCCCTCCCCAGTGTCGCGAGTTGGCGCTGCCGCCACCCCCTGCTCCGCGCTCTCGGCCCCTCGGCCGGGCGGTTCCGAGCTCTGCCGGCGCCCCCTCCTCGCCTCCCTCCGGTTCGCCCTTCTCGCAGGACTGCCACCCCCGCTTCATCCCAGCCGCCTTCTCTCCCCGCGAGCCCCGCGGCCGCAGCAGCAGCAGCAGCAGCAGGAGGAGGAGCCGGAGCCGGCGGCGGCGGTGGCCGGGGAGCCCATGGCGTACAGTCAGGGAGGTGGCAAGAAGAAAGTCTGCTACTACTACGATGGTGAGAGGCCGGCCGGCCGGGGCGGGCGGGGCTGGGGCGCCGGGCCGGGGCCGCCCGGCTCCGCGGCCGCCGTCGCGAGTGGGCGCCGGTGTGAGGGGTGGGGAGGAGGAGGGACCGCTGCTCGGCCGCATCTTAACCCGTTCCCGACCCGGCGCCGGCCGGGGGAGACCGTCCACGGCCCGCAGAGGCTGCGGGGGTCCCGGTGGACGCCCCCCTCCTCCGTCCTGCCCTCTCCCTCCGCCGCGCGGTCCGCCGCCCCGAAGTGGCCGCCGCTGGGACGTTGCCGGCTATCCCCGTCTTCGCGGGAGCGGCCAACGGGACGGCTCTCCCTGGCTCCTCTCCCGCCCGCCGCTCGTGGGAGCGGAGGTTTGGGGGTGCCCTGCTCCGGCCTCCTGCACCCGACCCCTCCCCCGGGTCAAAATCCCTACCCCGGCCGATACTGCACACAAAGCCCCGCGGCCTCGAGAGCTCCGCCCTGCAGCCCCCTCCCTCCCCCATCCCTGCCTGTTCCCCTCCCCTCCCCTCCGTCTCCGGCTGGACCGAATGTCTTCTCCTTTCTCCGCCTCCAGCCCCATCCCGGACCCCTGAACCCCTGGACCCGGGTCGGGGCTGGAGAGCAGTTCCTTAGGGTGGGGGTCCCCTCCTGCTTGGGGCACCCTCACACCGCTGTTTTGTGTGGGCTCCATCCCTCTCCTTTGTTCGCCGGGTTCTTTGAGCGCCACTTTCTCAGGATTCAAATGAGAAGGCTGCACTTCCTCAATAAAAATTAGGGTTTTCGAGTTTGAGGTAGTCGGTCTACGCGGGAAATACGACGGCGGTAGGGAAACGTGGAGGTGTTGCTGCTTGTGTTGTAGATGCGGAGCCTCGATGGGTCCAGGCTTGCCTCTGTGAGAGGTGGTTACCACCCACTTCTTTGTTGCTCTTTGTTCGATCAGGAAATACACCCTGCTCTGGAGGTTTAGGAGAGCATTGGCACCTTGCTTGTGAAAGCTGTTTCTGGGTGGTGGGAGTCCTGGTGTAGGAAAACTTTGAGGAGTGGTGCAGAAGTACTAAATAATCAGGTAAGCTGGAGCTCACGGTCCAGTGAATTCTAAAAGTCAGATAATTGAATTTGAGGGGTTCTTCTAATTTGGAGTTTGGGCAGTAACTTGGAATCTCTGAATCCTGTTTCCTGCGCCAGTCTAAATTATGCTAAATGGCATAGTAACCTGTTTTACAGATTTCACAAATAAATAGTGAATAGTAAATAGTTGGTAAGTAGTTCCTAATAGGTTCCTTTCCAAAAAAGGAATTCTAAAATTTAATGAAGCTGGGCTCAAATGACCTGAAGTCTGATCATATGATTTGAATGGAGCACTGTAAATTTTGGAAGCTGTTTCCTACATTCAGTGTACTATAAATCACAAAATCTTGGAAAACTAGAAAGACCTTAGAGGATTAGGTCAGAATAAATCTGACTTTAATTTGAAAATGGCCATCCCATCTCTCTTCGGTTAGCAAAGATGAATCTTTTAATGCTTGTTTATATAGAATAACCACCTGTGCCGTTTGTGGAAAAACCTAAAATCTTGCAAAACAAATTTAAGTTGTCTGGTATTAAGTAGCTAGTACTAGATAGTAACAGCTATGTTTAAAGAACACGATTTGAGAGGACCGTGTACATGTGTAGTACAGATTGATTTGAAATTACGCCGTCGTGGAGGGTGGAGATGGGAGTCCCTTTTTAATTTTAACATCAGTTATTAAAGTTTCTTAAAGTTCATTCTTGAACAATTCATGCATATTTTAGGTCACTGGTGAAACTCATGCCTTGCATTCCCTGATCAAATTGAAAAGTAAACCATGTGTGTAAGTTACTTTTTAAAACTATATTGTTTCTAAGGTTTAGGGATTTGTTCTTGTCAGGGCTTGGGGAAAGGAGGCTGGTTTAAAAAAGTTGTGGCGTCCGACGGCTCTTCCTGCAGCTCTTGGTGGCTGTTGACAGTGATGGGCTCTCATGGAGTAGCTGCTTGTACCTCCTTGTCACAGGCTGGAACTGTAGAACCGGGGAGGACACTTAAGTAGCAGTTTTGTGAACAGCTGTTTGTTCCTGGGCTCATTTATGCTGAGCCTTTGTTGGGGGAATGAGAGCAAACACTGGTCCCAAGGGCAGGATGCAGGCTTGATAGGTCAAGTGGAAACACTTAAGTCTCGTGATTGTGATTTAATCAATACTTTATACTAGGCCATTCAGCTGCTTCACCTGATGGCCACCACCAGGTGTGTAACTGACTGTGGGGAAATCTCTGCTTAGGTTGTCTTTTGTCCATGGCTCTTCCTTGACTCATTTTTAGAATGGAATTGTAGTTGCTTCCTTTTGGAATATTCTTTGGGTCTTTGTGGGGAGCCTGATAAAATATTCTGCAGAGATTATCAAATTGGATAGGTATCATTATGCTAATTGTTAGACTGTGATAGTATGCTAAACTCTGCACAGTTAATTCCAAAAGCTTTTTTTTAATTGTGAGGAAAGAGGATGCAGGTAAAGTGGCTTCTGCACCAAAGAATTCTGACTCAAAGGTATACAACAGGGTCTGGATTGGGAGTGGGTAGTGTCAGTAGTGATATGATAGGGCCTGAATAATCTGCAGGCCTAAATTAACTGGTTTTAACTTGTTGATAGAGGAAGTAGAAGGAAGAAAGAGTTAGGGAAGGAGTGAAGTAGCAAATTTGTACCCATAGGAATCCTATCTTTAGGCTTACTGAGACCCTTAGGCACACTCTTGGCAACAGAGAGAATGTCTAGCACATGTGAAAGGGACTTCTCTTTTTCTTTTTTTTCCCCAAGATTGGCACCTGAGCTAACATGTATTGCCAATCTTTCTCTTCTTCTCCCCAAAGCCCCCCAGTATGTAGTTGTGTATTCTAGTTGTGATGAAAGGAACTTCTAAAGACATAGGAGGGGCCAGCCCAGGATTTTCTGGTTCCGATCATGGGTGCAGACTTACGCACCTATTATCAAGCCATGCTGTGGCAGGTGTCCCATGTATAACGTAGAGAAAGATGGGCACGGATGTTAGCTCGGGTCCAGTCTTCCTCAGCAAAAAGAGGATTGGCAGCAGATGTTAGCTCAAGGCTAATCTTCCTCAAGAAAGAAAAATAAAAAAATAAAGACGTGTTTTTCTCTGTACGCTTTACAGTCTTGAGTATTATACCCTTTAGATCTCTGGAATCCTGATTCCAAGTGAACCTTCAAGCACTGATGGATGAGGTATCCTTAAACCTTTGAGGAAAAGTAAGAGAAGTTCATTATTTCTCTTATTGTCGCTATTGACTCATGCCTCCCAAGTTTCTAAAAACATGTTTCTAAATTTTGGTCATCTTGTCTGTACCTCAAGATTATCAATAATCTGTAAAATGATCTAGTCACTGAGATCCCTTCTGGCTTTAAAATAATGTGATTTATGTGCTTAAACATAATTAGCAAACCAAGTTGTGTTAGACTCTGATTACAGCGCGGTCATGCACCGCTCTACCGTAGACTGCATACACAATGGTGGTCCCATCAGATTAGTACCATACAGCCGAGGTGTGTAGTAGGCTGTACCATCTAGGTTTGTGTAAATACACTCGATGATGTTCGCACAATGACAAAATTGCATAAAGAAGCATTTTTCAGAACATGTCCCTGTTGTTAAGCAGTGCATGGCTGTAGTCCCATTTTTAATGCTTTATCTAGAAATGTTTACCATACTTTCTTTTGTATTAAGCCTGAGGCCAATCACATTTAGTGCCAGTTTCACTGTGTATACGATATAATAGGGTTGTATATAGATAGATAGATAGATACATAGGTGTAATTTATATAATCATGCACATATTGCTGTGTGCTCTATTTTTTCCTCCTCTGATAGAGTGCATCAAAATGTTTGGAGACAAGTGGTTCAGAGAAAAGCACTCAACACTCTACAAAGATAGAGTATAAAAGTTACCAAGATGGTACCTCCCAGTGTACTCCTATTTGACTCTAGCAGATTATAGGAATTCTACTTGGTAGCAGCCAACTATTGACAGATATTCTTAGACTTTTATTGATAACAGTGGTGCTGGTCCTTTTTTTTTTTTTTTTTGGTGAGAAAGATTGGCCTTGGGCTAACATCTGTTGCCAATCTTCCTCTTTCTGCTTGAGGAAGATTGTCCCAGTCTAATGTCTGTGCCAGTCTTCCTCTGTTTTGTATTTGGGACACCACCACAGCATGGCTTGATGAGCGGTGTGTAGGTCCATGCCTGGGATCCAAACCTATGAACCCTGGGCCACCAAAGCGGAGTTTGCAGCCTTAACCACTACACCACTGGGCTGGCCCCGTATAAATCTTATTATCCATGAAATAGGAAATCATTTCTTTGGAGGTAAATCAGATTGCTGAATGAATTACGGGAGCAGTTCATAAATACCAATGGTCTTAATTGCACATTATTTGAACATAGTAGAACATAACTCCTAAATAAGACTGAGATTTTCCTGTACTTGGATCCTCTTCTCCCAGATACTCCTTACCACTCACTTCCTTCAAATTTTGCCTTATCAGAGAGGCTTTCCCCTATTACCTTAGTCCCCGTTACTGCTTTTCTCCCTATCACTTGTACCACCTAACTTTTGTCTCTCCCCACTAGAATATAAGCTCCATTAGGATATAGAATCTGTTTTGCTTATGTCTATACCTCTACCATCTAAATAAAAAAATTTAAAAGTTTTTTTGAATTATTGATGAATAAATGATTAATACCTTATATTTTTATCGATAGAGTACTTTCATATAATATTCTCTCTCTTTTTTTTTAATTGGCACCTGAGCTGACATCTGTTGCCAACCTTCTTTTTTTTTTTTACTTTCTTCTTCTCCCTAAACCCCCCCAGTACGTAGCTGTATGTATTAGTTGTAGGTCCTTCTGTCTCTGCTATGTGGGATGCCACCTCATGTGGCTTGATGAGCGGTGCCATCTCCATGCCCAGGATCTGAACCAGCGAAACCCTGGGCTGCCGAAGCGGAGCGCGTGAACTTAACCACTCAGCCATGGAGCCAGCCCGTCTCTATTTCTTAAAATTGCGCTGAGTTACAGACAAGTAGGAAGAGTGGCATTTTGTCTGTTTTACAATGAAAATACATTTATATCTCTGTTTGACTCAGTCCACCACTTATCCTTTTCCACGGTGACTAGTTTTAATGTCCAAGGAGAGGTCAGCACCTGGTACTTAGACTTTTTTCCCCCTTGGTGACACAAGAGTGGAACTGTTTCTCCACTGCTACAAAAAAAGTATTAGTAGTTATTTCTTTCCCTTAACAAAAGCTTTAAATGCTTCTGTTGACAAATCCCTAAAGGAAACAGTTGGAATTGGGGAGGGAGGCAATAATCTCCTAGGGAATGATAATAGCAATGAAACATGAATGAGGTCAGATTTAAAAGTTCAAGTGGAAGGATGTTTGTACTAGTTAATAAGTCTTATTTCCGTCCATTTCAATAGCAGCCGGCTTATACTTATTCGTGAAGTCAACTTTGGGTTCAGAAGTATCAAATGGGGTTAGAGTCCCTACTGTGTGCCAGGTAGACGAGAGATTAAAGTCCCAAGAAGGAAATAAAAATCTGTTAAATAGTAAGAGAGGAGACCTTTGTGGAGTAATCAGACAAGGGAAGGCCTGAAGGAAGAGAATGGGCCAAACTGAAAAGAGTTTTCTTACATAAGAAATTGCAGACTGCAGAGGCCAAGTAGTTAGAAAGAACCTGCTGCACTTAACAGAAAGGAAGCCAAGAGGAAGACATGAGGGGACCATGGGGTGCCAGGCTGGGTAGTAAAGGGCCAGACCACACAAGACTTTGTGTTAAGAGATTTGGACTTTTATCTAGGGAGTGGAAAGCCATTGAAGGTTTTTAAGTAGAGACAACTCTTGGAAATGGAGAAAGGATGGTAAAGAGTGGTAGAATATAAGACAGAAAGCAAGAATCAAGTGTATATTGATCTACATAAAATGTAATGGTTGCAACTGATAGAAATGGACACATTTAAGAGGAGTTTTGGGAGTCAAACCAGTAGAACTTGTTGATGGATTGGAAATGGAGTTCGGGCTGGATGATGGTACAGAATAAAGGATGACTCCTAAATTTCTGGATTGCGCAGTCATGGGGCTCAATCCTGAGAGAAGAGGACTTAGGGCAGCACTCTTGTTCACTGACTTACCGAAGCACCTACACCTGCCTGGCACATGGTGGGCTCTTGATGTGTTGAATGAATGAACTTGGGAAACCCTTGATATTTAGAGGTTGGTGGAGGAGTGACTGTGGGGTAGGAGTAACACCCAGGGAAGTGTATTATGGAAGCTGAGACTTGGAATGTTTCAAGGAAGAGGAGTGGCCAGTGTGTTAAGGCTGCAGGGTGGACTAAGTCGTCTGTGGAAGCTAGAAATAGTACAGTAGCTTTTTTTGTTTTTCCCTTTGTTTCCATTTTTATATATATATTCATATAAAATCTGAGGCCTTGTTGATAAAAAGTAAGTTACTCTGATGGATTAGATAGTTTCTTTTGTTAATTTTCTTTAAATTAAAAAAGCCATAAACCTTTATTAAAAATTTGTGTTCCGTATTATGTCTGTTTCTTGTCAAGTTTGCCCTATCGTTTCTTTCTGGTGACTGTAAGTGCCATTGCTCTCCCAGTAGCTACTATTTAAGATTGGCTGAGTTGCCCTACCTGAGTTTGGATCTGACCTGTACTTGCTAGCTGTGACTTTGGCAGTATTACCTGACTTCTGCATCTCACCTTTCTTCACTATTATAAAATAGGAACAATATTAACAATACCTACATCATAGGATTATTGAGAAGATTAACGTATAACACATGTGAAGTGCTTAGAATCATACCTCTGAAAAAATTAGGAAAGAGGTGTCAAGATGGTGGCATAGGCAGACTTTGAACTCACCTCCTCCCACAGACACAACAAATTTACAGCTACTCTGGGAACAATTACACCTGGGAGAGAACTGAAAACTGAATAAAAAGAACCCCTGCAACAAGGGACAGTTTTGACTGAGGTGGAGGAGGCAGAAATTCCTTTCTGGAGAGAAAAAAAGCCACCTCCATGAACCACGGTGCTGTGTGGCCAGCTGGGAGCAATCATAATGTATGCAGCCTTCCCTAGAGGAATAGGGGGTCTGAGCAGAGGAGTGTTACTGCTATAAGCATCCTTTGGACACAGCACAGTTGAGACAAGTGTCATAATATCTGGCTTTGCTGGCTGTTAACTACAATGGGGAATACCCAAAGAAAAGCTATTGGACTTAAGGGGTGAAAAAGCTGGCTCCTAAAGGGCCCGTGGACAAATTCACCCATTTTAGAAAGCAACCTGAAATTACCAGAAAGAAAAGTACACAGTCCTTTGGTGAAAAGAGCCTCACCTGATAGGCTCTGGGTGTATCTCCGTGAGAGGTGAGACTTTTCCAGGGACTGAGAGATTGGCAGCAGCCATTATTGTGACCTGGTACAGGCCTGCTGATACAGATGCTGGCAGATGCAATTGGAGTTCTTCTGCTGGTCTATTAACCCAGGGGTCTGCCACACCTACTAGAGCACTGATTTAATCCAGCTCAGCTAGGGCAGGCAGATGCCCTAGGGACTGGCCCCACCCAACAGCAAGCCCTCAGGCAACTTCTTCACCCTGGTGGACTGGGTGCCTGGATCCTCTGCAGGCAGGCGAGTGGATCTGCCTCTGCAGAGCAGGGCATGCATGAGGAGTGGGTACAGGGTTGCTGGATTGTGTGGGGGCCTCTGCAGTGGGGCAACTGGGTACGCTCCAGGGCATCAGGACATGTGCATGGGCCAGGACTGTGTTGATGGTGTATGTGGACCTGTGGGCCGTGGGGTTTATCAGTGGCAGAAGGACCTGTGCTTCTCAAACAGCCACGTAGGGGATCAGCCCCGCCTTCCAAAGCCTGAAACAATTGGGTGCTCCCCTGCCTGGGGCTAGCCCTACTCAGTTGCAATCCAGAGAGAGCTGACAACAATGTTGCAGGCCAGAGGCTCACAGGAATTGTAAGCACCTGAGGGTAGCAACCAGCCATGCTGGGGGTGTACTCACTTAACAGAAAAACTTCAACAGAAGTGTTCTATTAGACCTTGCAGCCAACTGTGCTGGGGCTCCCCAAACTCAATAAAGTGACTGAAGGGTCCATAGCAGCCACATGCTGCTGAGCATTACAACCAGCCTGCCAGTGGGACAGCCTAGACTCCCTGAGCACCTGCAGTAAGAGCAACCTTGCCCCAACATAAGGACACATGTAGCCCACACAGGGGTCACTCCTGGACCATTTGGAACTGGTGATGAGAGGGAAGCACACTGCTGGGCCTCATAAGGCCTCGTGTAAGAGGCCACCTCTCCAAGATCAGGAGACATACTTGACCCACCTAATACATAGATGTAAGCACAGAGAAAGAGGCAAAATGGGGAGGCAAAGGAATACGTTCCAAGCAAGAGAACAGGACAAACCCCAGGAAAAGAACTAAATGAAACAGAAATAAACAATCTACCTGACAAAGAGTTCAAAGAAAAACTCATCAGGATGCTCACTGATCTTGGGAGAAGATTGCATGAACACAGTGAGAATGTCAACAAAGAATTGGAAAATATAAAAAAGAACCAATCAGAAATAAAGAATACAATACTGGAAATAAAAAATTCACTAGAAGGACTCAGTAGCAGATTGGGTGATAACAGAAGAATGGATCAACGAGCTGGACAAAAGAGGAAATCACCCAAGCTGAACAGATAAAAGAGAAAAGAATTTAAAACAACAAAAACAATCTTAGGGAACTCTGGGACAACATCAAGCGCAGTAATATTCATATTGTAGGTATCCTCGAAGGAAAAGCAAGAGACAAAGAGGCACAGAATCTATTTGAAGAAACAGTAGCTGAAAACTTTCCTAACCTGAGTAAGGAAACAGACATCCAAGTACAGGCAGCACAGAGAGCACCAAACAAGATAAACCCAAAGAGGTCCACACCAACACACATTATAATTAAAATGTCCAAAATTAAAGATAAAGAGAGAATCCTAAAAGCCACAAGAGAAAGGCAACAAGTGACATACAAAGGAAACCTCATAAGGCTGTCAGCTGACTTCTCAGCTGAAACCTTACATGCTAGGAGGGATATTTAAAGTTCTGAAAGGAAAACACCTACAGCCAAGAATGTTCTACCCAGCAAGGTAATCATTCAGAATGGAAAGAGAGTTATAGAGTTTCCCAGACAAGCAAAAATTAAAGGAGTTTATTGCCGAGAAACCAGTTTTACAAGAAGTGTTAAAGGGACTTATTTAAGTAGGAAAGAAAAGACCACAAATAGGAATAAGAAAATTAACCAAAAAAAAAAAAATAACCCACAAAAGGCAATAACAACACTGGTAAAGGCAAAAATACAGTAAGGGTAGGAGATCAACCACCTATGAAGATAATATGGAGGTCAATAGACAAAAGTACTGAAATTATCTATTTTAGTGATAAGAGGATAATGGATATACACACACAAAATAGGAGGTTAGATATGATATCAGAAACATAAAATGTGAGAGGAGGGGAGCAAAAGAGTAGAGCTTTTAGAAAGAGATGAAACGAAAGAAACCATCCACTCAATACAGATTGCTATGTACAGATATATGAACTTCATGAAAGTCACAAACCAGAAACTTATAATATAAATAATTATGAGAAAGGAACCCAAACATAATACTAAAGAAAGCCGTCAAGTCGCAAGGGAAGAGAGCAGGAGAAGAAGAAAGGAACAGAGAAGAACTACTAAAGAATCCAGAAAAAAAGTAACAAAATGGCAATAAGTATCTATTTACCAGTAGCTTCTTTAAATGTCATGGACTAAATGCTCCAATCAAAAGGCATAGGGTGGCCAATTGGATTAAAAAATAAATAAACAACTGTATATATACTGCATACATGAGACACACTTTAGACCTAAAGACACTCACAAACTGAAGGTGAGGATGGGAAAAGATCATGCAAATGGCAAAGAAAAGAAAGCTATGGTAGCAGTACTTATATCAGACAAAACAGACTTTAAAACAAAAACTGTAAAAAGAGACAAAGAGGCACTCATAATGACAAAAGGAACAATCCAACAAGAGGATATAACACTTGTAAATATCTGTGCACCCAACATAGGAGCACCTAAATTTATAAAGTAATTATTAACAGACATAAAAGGAAAAATAGACAGTAACACAATAATAATAGGGGACTTTAACACTCCACTTAGACCAATGGATAGATCACCCAAACAGAAGATAAGGAGACGTTGGCCTCAAACAACACATAAGACTAGATGAACTTAGTAGATATATAAAGAACATTCCATCAAAAAACTGCAGAATACACATTCTTTTCACATGCACATGGAACATTCTCCAGGATTGATCACTTATTAGGCCACAAAACAAGTCTCAATACATTTAAGATAAGATCAAAATAATACCTGGCATCTTTTCTGACCACAAAGGTATGAAACTATAGATGAACTACAGGAAAAAAATCACAAAAGCCACAAATATGTGGAGATTAAATAAAATGTTACTGAACAATGATTGTGTCAATGAAGAAATCAAAGGAGAAATCAAAAAATACCTGGAGACAAATGAAAATGAAAATACAACATGCCAAAATCTGTAGCATACAGCAAAAGCAGTTCTAAGAGGAAGTTTATAGCAATTCAGCCCTACCTCAACAAACAAGAAAAATCCCAAATAAACAATCTAACAGTTCACCTAAAGGAACTGGAAAAAGAAGAGCAAACAAAGCCCCAAATCAGCAGAAGGAAGGAAATAATAAAAATCAGAGCAGAAATAAATGAGACTAAAAAAACAATAGACAAAATCAATGAAACCAAGAGCTTGTTCTTTGAAAAGATAAACAAAATGGACAAACCTTTAGCTACACTCACCAAGAAAAAAAGAAGGCTCAAATAAATAAAACCATAAATGAAAAAGGAGAATTACAACGGACACCTCAGAAATACAAAAGACTTCTAAGAAAATACTTTGAAAATCTGTATACCAACAAATTGGGTAATGTAGAAGAAATGGATAAATTCGTAGAATCATACAACTTTCCAAAACTGAATGAAAAAGAAATAGAGAATTTGAACAGACCACTCACAAGTAAGATCAAAACAGTAATCTAAAACCTCCTCAAAAATAAAAGTCCAGGACCAGATGGCTTCCCTGTTGAATGCTACTGAACATTCAAAGAAGACTTAATACCTGTTCTTCTCAAACTCTTCCAAAAGAAGAAAATTACAGGCCAATTTCACTGGTGAACATCAATGCAGAAATCCTCGACAAGATACTAGCGAGTCGAATACAACAATATGTTAAAAAGATCATACACTGTGATCAAATGGGATTTATTCCAGGAATGCAGGGATGCTTGAACATCTACAAATCAATCAACATGATACAACACATTAGCAAAATGAAGAATTAAAATCACACAATCGTTTCAATAAATGCAGAGAAAGCATTTGACAAGACATAGATAGCATCCGTTTATCATAAAAACTCTGGATAAAATGGGTATTGAAGGAAAGTCCCTCAACATAATAAAGGCTGTGTATGACAAGCCTGCAGCTGATACCATTCTCAGTGAAGAAAAACTGAAAGCCATCCCACTAAAAACAGGAACCAGACAAGGATGCCTGCTTTCACCACTAATTTAACATAGTATTGAAAGTCTTAGCCAGAGCAATCAGACAAGTAAAAGAAAGAAAAGGGATCCAAATTGGAAAGGAAGAAGTGAAACTGTCACTATTTGCAGATGACATGATTTTATATATAGAAAACCCTAAAGAAGCCACAAAAAAACTTTTAGAAATAATAAATGAATATAGTAAAGTGGCAGGATACAAAATCAACACAGAAAAGTCAGTTGCATTACTATACACTAGCAATGAAGTAGCAGAAAGAGAAATTAAGAATACAGTCCCATTTACAATTGCAAGAAGAATAATAAAACATCTAGGAATAAACTTAACCAAGGAGGTGAAAGATCAGTACACTGAAAACGATAAAACATTGTTGAAAGCAATTGAAGAAGACACAGAAAAATGGAAAGATATTCCATGCTCTTGGATTGGAAGAATTAACATAGTTAAAATGTCCATACTTCCTAAAGGAATCTATAGATTCAGTGCAGTCTTTATCAAAGATCCAACAACATTTTTTACAGAAATAGAACAAAGAATCCTAAAATTTATATGGAACGACAAAAGACCCTGAATAGCCAAAGGAATCCTGAGAAAAAGGAACAAAGCTGGAAGTATCACACCCTGATTTTAAAGTAGACTACAAAGCTATAGTCACCAAAACAGAATGATACTTGCACAGAAACACACACAAAGATCAATGGAACACAATTCAGAGCCCAGAAATAAACCCACACATCTCTGGACAGCTAATTTTCGACAAGGGAGCCAAGAACATACAATGGAGAAGGGAAAGTCTCTGCGGTAAATGGTATTGGGAAAACAGGACAGCCACATGCAAAAGAATGAAAGTAGACCATTATCTTACACCATACACAAAAATTAACCCGGAATGGATAAAAGACCTGAATATAGGAAATGAGACTTCTAGAAGAAAACGTAAGCAGTGCAGTCTTCGACGTTGGTCTTAGCAGCATATTTGCAAGTACGCTGTCTGACTGGGCAAGAGAAACAATAGAAAAAATGAACAAATGGGACTACATCAAACTAAGAAGCTTCTGCACAGGAAAGGAAACCATCAAGAAAATGAAAAGACAACCTAACAATGGGGAGAACATATTTGCGAACTTTATATCTGATAAAGGATTAATATCCAAAATATATAAAGAACTTGTACATCTCAACAACAAAAAAACTAACAACCCAATTAAAAAATGAGCAAAAGATCTGAACAGACGTTTCTCCAAAGAAGATATACAGATGGCCAACAAGCACATGAAAGGATGTTCAACATCATTAACTATCAGGATCATGCAAATCAAAACTACAGTGAGATATCACCTCATTCCCATCAGAATGGCAATAATTAACAAGACAGGAAATGACAAGTGTCAGATAGGATGTGGAGAGAAGAGAACCCTCATCCAGTGCTGGTGGGAGTGCACACTGTTGCAACCACTATGGAAAACAGTATGGAGATTCCTCAAAAAATTAAGAAAAGAACTACCATACAGTCCAGCAATGCCACCGCTGGGCATTTATCCAAAGAACATGGAAACACAAGTGCATAAAGATACATACACCCCTATGTTCATTGCAGCATTATTCACAATAGCAAAGACTTGGAAGCAACCTAGGTGCCCATCAAGGGACGAATGGATAAAGATGTGGTATATATGCACAATGGAATGCTACTCAGCCGTAAGAAACGATGAAGTCTGGCCGTTTGTGACAACATGGATGGACCTTGAGGGTATTATGCTAAGCAAAATAAGTCAGAGGGAGAAAGTCAAGTACCATATGATCTCACTCTTAAGTAGAAGATAGAAACAACAACAAACAGTCACATAGAGACAGAGATTGGATTGCTGGTTACCAGAGACGGGGGCAGGGAGGAGGATGAAAGGGTGATTACGTACATGTGTCTGGTGAGGGATTGTAATTAGTCTTTGGGTGGTGAACATGATGTAATCTACACATGTATCAAAATATGATGTACACCTGAAATTTACATAATGTTATAAACCAGAGTTACTGCAGTAAAAAAAATGAACTGTAAAAATGCTGTTAAATAGAAAACTGAATGTCAGTAATTTTTATATAATCCTAAATTGTTTAAAAAAGTTATAAAAATTGCTGAAAATAAATTCTCAAAATGTAAATTATAAATGAGTAAAAAAAATCAGTGCCTCTTAGTAAGCACTCAGTAAATGTTAATTACTGTTTTCGTTGTCATTTTTTTTCAAACGCATTTGTCAGAAATTGCAACTGTACTCTCCCTTCTGTAGATTATTGGAGTCGTTCCCATTATTAGATCATTGGTGGCTTTCTGTTGGATTCTCAGTGTGTCCATAATGAGAGTATTTGATCTTAAGATATGGTAGATGTTAGAGTCGTTTCATCTTGGTAATTTTTACACAGACGGATTCAAGTTATGTGAAAATTAGAGTTTCTTTATTCTTACCCTCTTGATCTCTTTTGATAGTGATGATAACTTAGAAATACCTTCCTTGCGTTAACTTGGCTGCAGGATGCTTTGTAACTCTAGTGGGTTTCCGTATTTTAGAGTTCATTGAGATCAGGGTGCTTTCAAGGAACTGTACGTACTGCTACCTTATAGGGCAGAGCTTTATAGCAGATTCTTCCTTGGAAGATAGTTTGTTTCCTGTATTGACAGCCTCTGAATTAGGATAAGTGCAGAGGAATGTCACATGTCCCCATAGCCCTGCTTTGCTGCTTGTTTGTATGTTGTCTTAGCTCTGTTATTGGCACCTGCATTAAGAAAGGTGCCGTTTTCTTTAAATGACCGTGTATGAAAGAATTGTTTTCAGGAGAGAGCTTTTGTTGAAAATGAAAAGTCAAGTAAATTAGAGGTGTGAAACAAACAAAATCAGGTAGTAGTAGTATTAGAAACAGGCTATAAAAGTGAGGTCCATTCTGGACTACTACCAAATAATATGGAAGAGAAAAATAAAAGGTTTTGAGTTCTCACTTTCCATTAAACCAACCAAAAAAGGTGTGTATTTAGGCAAGATTTTGAAAGATTTTTCGATCCAGAAAGTGAATAAATGACATTCTTTATCCCTGGCTGTTATTGTATTAACCCATGTTGAAATGTTTGACTTCAGGTCATTAAAGGCAGTGTGCCTATCACAGCAAAATTTTGGAGTTGCTATTTAACGTCTAGAATTAGTGCTAAAAGTGATTTCTAATTTAATAAAGGTTGTTGTAAGAAGTGCCCATTACATTAGAAAAGTAGTATATATTTAACAGGCTTCCTTAACACTTTTTATTATAGAAACACTGGACCTTTACCTAGAAGTATTAATTTTATTGAAGTTTGCCAAAATCACAGATTTTCATCTACCATTATTGCTTTTAAGTAAATCTTATGCATACATTTTAAGACATTGCGGTATAAGATGTCATAAAAAGACTAGGAATTAAAACTTTTTAATCATGAAGAATGAGAAAAATACCCTTATCTTGAAAAGTGTCATGAACTATGTCATCAGAGCAAAAATTCGTTTAGGATTCAAGTGTCAGTTACCAGAATTTCTCTTAGAGACTGTAATGTGGATATAGAAGGATTTAGCCACCATGATAACCAACTGTAAAGGATTTCTGGGATGTCAATCATCCAAGAAATGATATTTGCTATAATATTTTTAAATCATACCAGTGAAACTCAGAGAATTTAACTTAAGCATTGAATTTGCCAGGGAATGCTAAAAGCAGGTATCTCTTTAAGGAACAAAAACTACATTTTTAAGTAAAGAGTATTTTATTTGGGCTCATCCTAGATAAAAAAAATTTTGGCAAACTGAAAATCAGAAAAGCTTGCTTGCCTTCATCTGTAAATAAATATGATGTATTACTGGAGTCATTGGCATGTGAAAGGGTGCGTAGTGTCTTGGTTTTCTTTTATCGTTTGAAAGTTGCAAAATCTAAAATCATTAAGATTTTAAGTCAATCTTACTTAGGGGGTAATTGCCTTCTAATGATGAACATAAATTTAGGTAGTTCATGAAGATTCTCTTGTCTGTATTGTTCAGTTTCTCTCTTTTCTGTTTTAGGTGATATTGGAAATTATTATTATGGACAGGGTCATCCCATGAAACCTCATAGAATCCGCATGACCCATAACTTGCTGCTAAATTATGGCTTATATAGAAAAATGGAAATATACGTGAGTATACCTTTTGGTAAATATTCACTGATTTTTTTTTTTTAAATTATTACTTTGAAAGTCTGCTTATTACTTCCCTTGGAGTGCTTTTAGCAGATGAAAAGTCTTGAAGAAAACAGAAACTCCTCTTATGTTTTATTCTTCAGAGAAAACTGAGAGCGTGGGAGCTGTAGCTTCTTTTCCCTTTTCTTACAACCATTTTTAGAGCAGTTTCCCCTACCCTGGGTTTCACATTTCTGGAGACAACTCAGTTTAGCATACTCAATATTTTTGTTAGAATAATTGTTGGCCTGTGTATGCTGCTGAAGAGTTGACCTGGGACTGTTACAAAAGAATTCTACAGAAAATTAATCTGACAAATATTTATTGGCATATGGAACACTGTGTTAGTGGGCAAGCAAAGTACAAATAACACACAGTCATTCATCACTTAACGATAGGGCTACATTCTGAGAAATGCATCATTAGGCAATTTCATTGTTCTGCAAAGATCAGAGCGTACTTAGGCAAACCTAGATGCTGTAGACTACTACACACCTAGGCTATATGGTACTAATCTTATGAGACCACCATTATATGTGGGGTCTGTTGTTGACTGCGACATTGTATGCAGTGTATGACTGTATGAGATACAACAACTGCCTTAAATGTTTTTGAAGATAAAGATGGGAGTATATATAAATAGATACAAGACACAACATTTCTTATATATTTGGGGAGAAAAGAAGGACTTGAAGCAGTTAACAATGTTGGGCAATGTATGTGAGTTATTTTCTTTCAGATACAGACATTTAGAGAAGAGGAGGAGTTGGATAAGACTCAGCAAGCCTTGTGGAAGAAGTATGTCATGAATGAAATTGTGCTGTTCAGAATAAGGATGATTAGGATAGGCGAGGGCACAGGAAGAGAGCTCATGAACAGAGACTTACAGTGGAGAATGAGTCTTCATCCTGGAAGGTCGTCAATGAAGTCACTGAGTATACAGCAGCTTTATCATGGAAAATGAGAGAAAGGGTTTATGAACATTGATTTGACTTTATAAAGGTTGACCTATTTCCACTAAAATAAAAGGAATGATTAATTCATAGTTGGTCTTAGACCTGTCTAATGCTTTTAAAGGAGTGTGAATTAGCTTTGGAATTGATTACTGTTTCCTAAAACACATGGATAAGTTTGGATTACCTGTGAAATTTATCTGTTTTGTTCTGGCAGACCTAGATCGTTTGAGAGGACTGCTATGAGAAATTGTATACTTTGTATTTGAAAATTCTGATATAACCAGTTGTAATTCCACAATTCTGACATTTGTTTTTCTTCACAGAGGCCCCATAAAGCCACTGCTGAAGAAATGACAAAATACCACAGTGATGAGTACATCAAATTTCTCCGTTCAATAAGACCAGATAACATGTCTGAGTATAGTAAGCAGATGCAGAGATGTACGTTTCTACTATTGCTAAGTAGAAATGAGTATTTTTAGAAGCTTATAATTAGAGTTATCCAAAGCCAGGTCTTTTTTCTGACCTAAAATATTATTTTAATTATTTATTGATTTGAAAAGTCAATGTAACAGCACTAAAGCTGCTTAAAAAGGGAACAACCTACCTGAAGCCTGTTGATCTGCCAAAGTGCCAGAGTCCTTTGGATGTTCCTCTGCTCTTTGTTTTGGTCCCATGTTGTCTTTGGGATAATGGATATTGATAGGGAGACCTCACTCCCCTGCTTTAAAAAATCTTTAGACTTTGATCGGCCTTAGCCTAGTGTGTATACCTTGTCTTCTCTATGTGTGCTTTGGTTAATCTGGACTGTCATACATATGATCTCTGTTCCCTTTGCTGTGATATTCATGAGGCTTTTCATTCTCTTCTACATGGTGTTCTCTTTTATAGATAAAAAGTATTTTATTATTAGAGATTGGTTTGCTTGGAGGTGGAATACAAAATGTCATCCTAAAATGATGGGAACAGTGTCTTTTAAAGCTCGATACTGGAGTTCATTCTCATCATTGTTTTCATTGGTGGGCTTCAGTGATGATTTTAAAGAGTTTCAATAATACTAAACTAAGTGTAGTTGCTAGATATCTCTTATATTCATAGGGCTTCATGTACCTTTCTACCATGGATTATCTAATTTGATTTAATAAAATGCTGTAACATAAACAAAATAGGTATTATTTAGCCCTGTATTTTCAATAGAGATTCAGACTTAAATTAAGAAATGGATAGCCTAGGGCAAATGAATGAATTAGTGTTGATTTAAGACTTACATAATACTGAATTGTAATAAGATTATGATCATATCTGAGCAGTAAGAAACTAAATTTATTCATTATAGTGCTGATAAATGAAGAGTGTACAAAGCTATATAAAATAGTGACCATATTCTTGAAGAAGTTATAATTTGGAGAGACTGAGAATGGATTATATACGTCAGTGTCTCTTTCATTCTCTCTTTACTAAGGAACTAAATAGCTGTGGTGTCTCATATATCTGTATGTGTCGTTTCCTTGTGCCATAAGTACTCCTTCCTTCTCTACCTTTGCTATCATGAACCTGGTTAATTCTTGCCATCTTTCAGGATCGAGGTTAACCATGGGCATAGGCAACCAGCTGTTATATCTTCTTAGCACTCACTAAAATACATTTCAAGGTTATAGACATTCTGTGTACTTGAGAAGTTTTAAAGAAAGTAAATCATAAAGCAGTTGAAGTTAAAATTTTTAGAATTGTGATTAATTTATTAATGTATATTTAAAGAGAAATGCCTAGAAAAAGTAATTCTATATTTTAATTAAATAAAATATTTCAGTAGCTATTCATTTCTTGTTAATAGAGCAGAGATATTCCATAAATACTCCTGATAAAATTTGGTGGTGGTAATTCACATATAACACTTTAATTACCTTGGATAAAATCATGTTAGATTATTAAATTGAAGACTTTAGATTACTGCTGTGGTGTGTGTTTTATGATTGCATCAAGCAAAAAAGTATTTGTGGGAAATAGTTTCTGTAAGCAAAAGCTTTCATTAGTTCACAGAATAGATTGAAATTAATGAAATGCATCTTCCACAGTTAATGTTGGAGAGGATTGTCCAGTGTTTGATGGACTCTTTGAGTTTTGTCAGCTTTCCACTGGTGGCTCAGTTGGTAAGCATCCTGATTCGGTCACATTTAAAAGTTGATTTAAATGAGGTGTATATCTTTTGGGTTATTTGATTAAAGCAAAAGTTTTAATGGTGGTGGATTTTGATAACAAAAAATTAGTATATTTATAGTAGAGTACGATTTTAAAACCCATGTTTTATGATTATAACGACTCAAATCTTTTTCTTTCTAGTTTCTTGATTCTGTTGCGTTTTCACTGAGAGACTTCTTTTGCTTCCATCTCTTCTAGCTACCTTGTTACTTCCACTTTCTGTAGGTATTCTTACTAATCAGATCACAGCTATAGGAAAATATGTATCTAAGGATAAACTGTTAGTGCCCTAGACAATGATTCTTACCTTTTATGATTTAAAGTCTTTTGCTTATGCATGGCATACTCTTTCCTCTAGGGCTTTTGTCTAGTTACACTAATTTTTTATTTTAAACATTTTAAAAGTCTATCCTGTCTTGTTTCTTAGCTGGGGCTGTGAAGTTAAACCGACAACAAACTGATATGGCTGTTAATTGGGCTGGAGGATTACATCACGCTAAGAAATCAGAAGCGTCGGGGTTCTGTTATGTTAATGATATTGTACTTGCCATCCTTGAGTTACTAAAGTAAGTTAATGTGTTGATATTTTCCCTATGAAAAAGTGTTTTAATTAGAACAAAAATCTATAGCTCTTTTAAAAAATATAAAATAAATGATAGGTTAAAAATAGTGGTGAATCTTCTATGGATTCATTACAAACTATTGTAGAAATACAGGAAATATGCCCACTTTTTGGGTTGTTAAGGATGAGAAATGCATATAAATTTTTTAAAGTCCCATTAAGTATCCTTTTAAAAAATATTAGAGGTAGTTTGGCAACTTGGATTTGAGTTAGTTTCCACTAATGAAAAATGACATGACCCTGCAAGTTTATGCTCTAACATTTTGTAAGTTTGTAAGGTTTGAAGGCAAAAATTTCAAACCTGTATTAAAGGAATTTTGTTTACCTGTTGAATGAGTCTAGCTAACTGCCTAGCTTCCACATGGAATGGGGCTTTGTTCTCTACTAATGGATATAATTATCTCTGAGTTGCTAAAGGAGCTATTTTTAAAGTTGTCTGACTGCAGTTTGAGAGAGATCTATAGAAGTAATTGTGAATTTGGAGATTTACAAAGATAGATATTTTTTTACCATCATCATTTGTAACACATCTTAGCAGTTTCCACATCAGACTATAGTGAATTAGTGTTTAGTCGACTTTGTTTTTGCCTGTAGTTATTCCATGCATACTATTTAAAAAGGTTAATTTTTCAGTCACTTAAAATTTGGTATTGACTCAAACAGCTGAGCTGTGTCAGTTGACTAATAGAGAGCCAAGGAAAACCACTAGAAATCGTTTGCCTTGTTTTTTTTATTGAGATCTTATTGGCTTGTAACGTTTTGTAAATTTCAGGCATACATTATTCTATTTCAGTTTCTGTGTAGACTGCATTGTGTTCACCATCAACAGTCTAGTTTGTATCTGTCACCATACCTATGTGCTCCTTTACCTCTTTTACCCTCCCCTCTGGTAACTACTAATCTGTTTTTAAGTGTGTGTTTGTCTTCCACATATGAGTGAAATCCTATGACATTTGTCTTTTTCTGTCGGACTTATTTTGCTTAGCATAATAACCTCAAGGTCTGTCCATCTCGCAAGTGGCACAATTTTGTCCTTTTTTATGGCTGAGTAGTATTCCATTGTGTGTATATATATCATGTCTTTATCCATCCGTTGGTGGGCATTTGGGTTGCCTCCCCATCTTGGCTATTGTGAATAATGCTGTGATGAACATAGGGGTGCGTAGATCTTTTAAAGATTTTTTTTTAAATTGCTTTTTCTCCCCAAATCCCCCCAATACATAGCTGTATATTTTAGTTGTGTGTCCTTCTATTTGTGGCATGTAGGATGCCTCCTCAACATGGCCTGATGTGTAGTGCCGTGTCCACGTCCAGGATCCAAACTGGCAAAAACCCTGGGCCACCAAAGTGGAGCGCGTGAACTTAACCGCTCAGCCACAGGGCCGGCCCCCATAGATCTTTTTGAATTACTGATTTCATGTTCTTTAATACCCATTAGTGGGATATAGCTGGGTCATATTATGTTTCTATTTTTAGTTTAAAATTAAAAATCTTTTGCCTTGTTTTTTAATTCATTATTGATGTTGGTTCCTGTGTCTATACCTCTGAGCAACACTTTTTGTGCACATGCTATAATACTCTTAAGTTAATTTCTCTGGACAACTTCCACTGGTGCAAACGTGATTTAATTAATTCTTGGTAAGCAGCTTATGAGCCATCAGAAACTTATTTTGCTCACAGCTTTATATTTGTTTTTATGAAGAAGTGCTGCTATGATGAGACATTCTGCTTTTTATTTTCTAAGTTTTCCAAATGTTGCTTTCCTGTGAGTTGAGAATATTCTTATAAGTGCTTAGTCTGGTAATGTCAGCTTGTATTCTTTTAATACAGCTGTGGTGTCATTGTAAAATAAACACAGTGCTCTGTGTTTATTCAATTCAGTAACATTCCTCACTTCACTGTGCCTTAAAAGGTTGACATTTGAAGTTCAGTTTCCTTTTTTCTTGTTTTGACATGGGTATACACTGGTGGTAAGATGTTCCTATATGGTGGTACGTGTGGCCCTTAAAATGTATTCGTGTTATAACTGTGTCTTTGTGATTTGTAGTGTTCCAAGCAGTGCTAAGTCATGAGAGTACCACATGATTTGTCACAACTACCCAACCCTGCAGTTAAAGTACAAAAGAGGCTGTAGACAATATGTAAACAAATGACCGTGGCCATGTTTCAATCACACTTTATTTGTGGACATTGAAATTTGAATTTCATTTAATTGTCACATATCATGCATGAAATATTCTTGTTTTAACTGATTTTATGTTTCAGCAATTTAAAAATATAAAAATATTCTTACCTTTAAAGGCTGTACAAAAAGAGGCTATTGGCTTAATTGGGACTATGGACTGTAGATTGCCAAACCCTATTTTATATATTGAAGATGTACTAGAAAAGTGTTTTAAAGTAACAATCTTAAGGATGGTGTAATCTTCAGTTGTTGATATATAGAAATATGTACTGTTCCTAAAGCATATACAATAGGCCAGATTTCATGGAAAGAGTAAATGCATTTTCTTGCCTAGATTGGGCCTAAAGGGAAGTTTTAAAGGTCTAAGGCTCAAACTGTAACAGCAGATGTTTGGATGGTCTCTTAGGCTGGAAGTAAAGTAAAAAGGGGGCTTAAACATCCTGGAATGCGAGAGATCAAAAATAGGTTTCTTGAATCTATGGTGGTTTCTTCCCATCTTGAGACCTTTTAAAAACTTACTTATGGCTTTGTTTTCAGGTATCATCAGAGAGTCTTATATATTGATATTGATATTCATCATGGTGATGGTGTTGAAGAAGCTTTTTATACAACAGATCGTGTTATGACTGTATCATTCCATAAATATGGGGAATACTTTCCTGGAACAGGAGACTTAAGGGTAAGACTGAATTCTGTCTGAATAAGTATTATGAGATTAACTGAGGAGGCTAGTAATACTATACCTGAACTGATATTTTTTCTGAGTCATTAATTTGAAACCTGTATGCAAAATTGAGTCATTTTATATGCTGTAATATCTGCTAGAATTCGCTTTTGCTGACTAAGCAAAAGTTAGTGAGAACTTAAAGGACTTTCTTTTGCTCACCTCTTTGGTTGAATAAATATTTTTGAACATCCACAAAGCGTGAAGCAGTTGTCTCGATGTTCTGTTTGAATCTTCAAAACCTACTTAATGTAGCCTATGTTGCTGAAGATTGGTGGAATAAAATAATTGACTAAGTCTCTCTCTCTCTCTCTGTTTTTTTTTTTCCTGAGGAAGATTGGCCCTGAACTAACATCCATTGCCAGTCTTCCTCTTTTTGCTTGAGGAAGATTGTCCCTGAGCTAACAGCTGTGCCAGTCTTCCTCTTTTTTCTCTGTGGGATGCCGTTACAGCATGGCTTGATGAGCAGTGTGTAGGTCCACGCCTGGGATCTGAACCACTGAACCCTGGCCACTGAAGTGGGGCGTGCCAACTTAACTACTTCACCATCAGGATGGCCCATGACTAAGTCTTTTTTAGGTTCTTGTGTCTGCCCTCCTTTTATGATTTTTTTGATTTAATAGGTTTAATTTTTATCTTTTTCTTAGGCCTCTGAAATTTGTAATATGTATCATTTGAGGAGAGAAAGAATACTTGCCTGCCTGTTACTTTAAGTGCATTTATTTCTATTATATTTCTGTTATCTTCTTCCATTTGGTGCTTCTGTATTTTATGAATGTAAGAACCATGTTCAAATTCTGTTTCTATAAACTTCCGGAAGTTTTTTTGCTTCACTAGAGTTTTTTTTTAAACTATATGCATCTTGAAGTTTATTCAGAAATTTAAACAGCTATTTTTAATTGAGCCTGGATCATATGGGAGGTTTCTCTTAACATGGAATTCAACATTAGTTCTAAACTGTTTTGTTCAGGTTATTTTTCAGATCTGTGCTATGTCATCATAGTTACTTAGCAATCGGAAGTTTAGAGGGGCCTTCAAGTCTTCAAATGTGTGACTCTTGTGTATTTGGCCACAAGGTGGTGCTCTTTCTCTAGGAATTGTGATGGTGAAACCATTCTTATAGATGGGTAGGAGGTCAGTTGTTTAATTTATCTCAGTTTAAATTATGTGGCTTTCAAAATTGCAAATTTACATTTTCAGTTGCTTGCCACTTATCTCCTTCAGTGCCCTTCCCCACTTGGTCTTATCTTACAGACCAGTGGTTCTCAGAGTATGATTCTGAAGCTAGCAGAATCTGTACTACCTGCAAACTTGTCCTAGCGTATATTTTCAGGCCGCAGAAGCTCTGAGTGATTCTGCACACTGAAGTTTGAGAAGCACTCCTCTATATCAGTAGAATTCTTTGTCTACAAGCATTGTACCTCAGTGGAAATTAAGCAAAAGCCTTCTCAGCTTTAAGCATAAAGAAAGGAAATGTCTTTGCAAAATAATTCTAATTAATCTCAGAAATGGAGAATGGAGGCCTCTGTTTTCATTTCTGACAGTATTATGATTGTTTGAAGTTGTTGGAAAATATTGGAGAATGCGTGTTTTAGAAAGACTTGAGAATGACTTTCACGTCAGTTAAATGAGGAATGATTTTTTCCTCACTTAAGATTTTATACTCACTGTATGAAATGTCATTGTAATCTTTTCCCTTTGGATATTATGAAGGTGTCCTCACATTTTGTAAGGAAACTACAATCAGTCATTATATTATATGTGTAGTTGTATTTAGACTTTCATGAGTCTCCTGTGTATCTTTGGATGTTAGTTTAATAAACGTTCCCTTTTCTACCTGACAATTTGTTTGGAATCAGAAAGGAAGGCTGCTCTGAGCTTAGATCATTGTTAAAACTGTGCTTGCATTTCTAGATCAGTAGTCTAGGTGGAAGAGAGAAAACAAAGTGTGATAAAGTAGCAGTTGTGGAATAAGAAATGAACGAGATAAAGCTTGGTCCAACCAGGGCAGCAGCTCTGAGTTGCCAGCCTTTAGCTAGAATGACAAGTGCTGACCAGCTTCCTGTATTCTGAAATCTTAGTGTCAAAGTATGTTCCTACTGTGTTTGTAGTGTAGGAGTCTAGGGATTCACAGTACTTTATCCATGCTTGTATAGTTTGTATTTAATTGTATATAAAAACTTAGATTTCTTTTAAGAAAAATTGTGAGGGGAAGTGTGTGATTTCCACTTCCTTTTTCTTCATTGAAAGTTGGGTCATAATAACTCTAATATTGAAGGGTGAACTATGCTTTTTAAATAATGGATTTAAGCTGAGATCATTCCATGAGAGATAAGGGGAGAACTTGTACGAGTGTTAGTAATCCTGAAGATTCATATATATTGAGACATTATAATTTAAAACACATAATCAGTTACCCACATTCCCTTGGTGTTGCAGTTAAAATACTATGTTGTAGAAATGTTTCTCCTGTACCATCTCTTCTAGGGATATACACATATATCTCTCTCTATATACACACACACACAGAGATACATATACACACATACATACATACAGATACACATGCATAGTATACATACATAAATATATGTGTATTAAGTGCGTGTGTAGCTGGAACCCAGCTCTTAATTTCCCCTTTGCTTCTTTTGGGAGATATTAATGCCTAGAGTAGTACTTATTCAACAAGTAGAAACAATATTTATTTCAAGCCCAGTTAGAGAACAGATTTCGATGTTTTAGTCTACAGCTGTTAAAACTTGAAGAAAGTCTGTGTTTTTCTTTCATCATAAGTAAACTCACACCAGATTGTGAGCCACAAGAAGGATTGTGCATTACGAAGACAATTGTCCTGCAAGGTTCTTTGACTCAGAGTGTATATTTTTACAATTTTACATATAAAGTTGTCATATATTGTTTATGATGAATTTCTTGGGTTAATGTGTCTGGTCATGTGCTGCTTAACAATAAGGACACCTTCTGAGAAATACTTCTTCAGGCGATTTTGTTATCGTGCGAAGGTCACAGAGTATACTTACACAAACCTAGATGGTATAGCTACCGCACCCCGAGCTGTATGGTACTGATATTAGGGGACCACACTTGTATGTGCAGTCTGTCGTTGACCAAAGCGTCACATGGCACGTGACTGTAACTTGATAGCCTTTAACTTTATTTCAAATTTCTTTTCTCCCAAAATAATCATTACAAATTAATTGGAACTGGTTCTTTTCAGCTTTATAAGCAGTCTATAAATATGCACTTAACCTGTATTATTTCCTTTCTCAACCTACAAGGTGAATTCAGAATTGGGTTTTGTTATCTTTTAATCTTTTAAAAATATTTTCATAGATATGTCAGAACTTTTTATTATGAACCATTCTCTAAGGTCTATTTATATATTTTAGGATATTGGTGCAGGAAAAGGCAAATACTATGCTGTGAATTTTCCAATGAGAGATGGCATAGATGATGAGTCATATGGGCAGATATTTAAGCCTGTAAGTATTATTATTTTCAAAATCAAAATGGAATTTTCAAGTGTTTTGGAGCTAACAGACGCTTGTTACCTTGTGCGCAGATTATCTCGAAAGTGATGGAGATGTACCAGCCCAGTGCGGTCGTGCTGCAGTGCGGCGCCGACTCGCTGTCCGGGGACAGGCTGGGCTGCTTCAATCTCACGGTCAAAGGTAGGCACTTTAAAGGGGGATATTCCCAGAAAAACTTGTTTTTTCTTCTGAAAAACTTCCCATAAAAGTTGTCATTGTAACTTTTTGCCTACTATTTTAACACAGAATTGTGTTTTTGTGTTTTTCATGGGTTTTTGTTGTATGTATGTATGTATTCAGAATTGGTTTTAGTGACTACAGTTAGTCTTGTTTCAATAAATTGGGTCTTTTTTATTTTGTCAAATTTATGTACACATTCACACATGAATAGTTTTATGAGGCTTGTTGCAATCCCAACCAAGGCCACTATTTTCAGTTGATTTATTTTGCTATTTTTCTTCTCGAAATAACATGAAAACTTTGTTACTTTGAGTTTTTAATTTTTAGCCTTGTATCTTTACTTCCCATTATGAAAGAGGAGAGATTTAGCTTTTTTTCACCACTTTGTCCCCAATACACCCACACACCCTGCCAATGCCTCCATTTTTGCAATATAAATCTGGTATTTATGCCAGAGTTTTGGTTGTGGTACTCAGTGTTTACAGCATCATCAATGACATTAACGCACGTTTTAGCTTATCTGACTTTTCTTTATTGCATAACTTGTTTTCTTGTCCAGTCTTTTCATTTACTCAGTTTTCTCTTCACTCATTACTTATACCCCCAGTGTCTGAATAGCCTCATGTGTTCAGACGCATCGTGTCCTCCCAGTTTCAGCTTCTCGAGGAACAGCCCTCTGCCCTGCGCCTGTTCGCATGGGTATCCTCTGTAGACCTGGGAGAACAGGAAGCTGTTCTTTGCTTCTCTGTTGCATTGCCTCCCTCTGGTTGCTTTTTCCTCTGTCTTCCTCTTCATTTTGTCTCTCACTTTGGTGGAGCACATTCTAAAGTAGCTTTCGGAGAAAAGGTGCGTGGGAGATTAGGAGTGCTGCACTGTGCTCTTACATCGGATCAGGTGTTGAAATCAACACGTGATAGAGGTCCAGACCAAGTAAAAGATCACCATTATGGAATGAGCTTCTAGGGTATAAGCATAAGCCTGAAATTTTATTTAATAAGTCCTTAAAATTTGTAATATGTGAATCAGTAGTGATTTATCATGGATATTTTGATTTTGGAGTTTTCTTTGTGAACTTTTAGGTTATGAGTTGATGTTCTGCCTTGAGTACTCTTATAAGATGTGAAAATTCTCAAATAGAGCTTTTTCTGGAATAACTGTTGGCCTAAATGGAATTAAAAAACTAAATACAGATATTAATGTCTATTTTATTCAGTTTTTTAAATTGTTTTTTTGTGTGTGTGAGGAATATTAGCCCTGAGCTAACGGGTGTGCCAGTCTTCCTCTATTTTGCGTGTGGGGTGCCTCCACAGCATGGCTGGTGAGTGGAGTAGGTCTGTGCCCTGGATCCAAACCTATGAAGCTGAGCCACCAAAGCAGAGCACGTGGAACCTTACACTTGGCTATGAGACCAGCCCCAAAGTGTATTTTATTTAATGTTATGATTGCTAATATACCACGCAGCATTAGAATTATATATCTATTTATAATTATAAATTATAATTATATATTTATAATTATAAATTATCTAATTATTCTACTTTTTATTGGGTTGAACCATGTGAAATTAATTGCCCCTTTTCTTGGTGGGGTCAGTAATAACCAAATAGCAGCAGTGTCATATTGTTGAACTTAACATGTTGATAACCATCTATTGCCTCAAAATGGATGTGATCTGCCTACTGTATTCTTAAAATGTGTGGTAACTGTCAGTTTTCCTGTCTTAACCTTTTGAAAGTTCTTAATGTTTTGTACTTAAAAGTAATAGCTTTCATAATCATGAACTGCAACATTTTACTTTTACAATAATAAATCTACCTTGTATTTCAACCGACTGATAGAATTTCATTTGTATAAAGTATATAAGGATATTTGCAATGCCTGATCTTAAACTTAATGCTAAACTTTCTCCACTGCCAGCTTCAATTCAGATTTCTCAGGTCTGCTGAAGTCCATTACTTCTGGCCCATCTCCTTTCTACCTTCATTTGCATTGTTACTGTTGTGTTCCCTCCCATTCTTCATTGTTATAGATTTTAACCTTTAAAAAACTCTCTTTGTAGGGACCAGCCTGGTGGTGCAGCGGTTAAGTTCACACCTTCCACTTTGGCACCCTGGGGTTCACCGGTTCGTATCCCGGGTGCAGACCTATGCACCGCTTGTCAAGCCATGCTGTAGCAGGTGTCCCATATATAAAGTAGAGGAAGATGGGCTTGGATGTTAGCTCAGGGCCATTCTTCCTCAAAAAAGAAAAAAACATCCCTTTATAGTCATTTGTAGCAGGTTTTGAGATAAGGGAAAAGTAAATGTTTTTCTTTAGCCAGCTATCTTTACTTGGAAGTCTAAGTTAATTTTTTATTTTGTCTTTAAAAAGACCCATATGGTTATTTATTATTATAAGAAGCCCATGTTTTTCTAGTAGCAGTAATAAAAATTGGGTTGTGAATCATTTAATCCAACTATTGAAATCTCATGAAAATGCTAACAGTATACAATTACATGAAGAAACCAGATCATTAAACTTTAAAAAATTAACTCAGAAGGAATCAGAACGGAATATTAAAAAAAAAACTGTCTTTGAGTGATAGAGTTTTAAGCATTTTTTCTTTTTACTATTTTGAATTTTCCAAATATTCTTCAACAAGTATGCATTTCTTCTATAATTGAAGGATTTTTTTTCTTCCTATAAAGATTGACTCATGCACCTGAATGATAATATTCCAGGAAATTGCTAGTAACTTGTAATCGATTATCGAGCAATGGCATTTACGAAAGGAAATGCTTTGGGTTTTTTGTTTGTTTGCAGAGGAAGATTTGCCCTTCACTAACGTCTGTTGCCAATCTTCCTCCTTTGGTTTTTTTCTCCCCGTCAAAGCCCCAGTACACAGTTGTGTATAGTTGTAAGTTCTTCTAGTTCTTCTGTGTGAGCTGCCCCCACAGCATGGCTACTGACAGACGAGTGATGTTGTTCCTCACCTGGGAACCAAACCTGGGCTGCTGAAGCGGAGTGCACCACACTTTGACCGCTAGGCCATCGGGGCTGGCTTGGAAATATTTTGTTTTTATGTTAGGTTTATTTTATATTCAAAGGTCTACAAATTTGTTGAAGTTGTTTTTAATAGTGATATTAATTTTATAATCTTAAGAATATTATCCGTAATACTACTACCTGGAGATAATTTACAGTTAAGCTTTGTTGTGTAGCCTTCTGTAATTTTTCTGCACTTGTCTATAGGAAAAAGTGATAATAAAAAATCCATTGAGATTGTACATAATATCTCATTGTAACCTGACCTTTTTTCCTCACATGTAACTTCATAGGAACATAACTTCTTCACATTGTATAACATCTTCCTGTGTTAATAAGACTGTGTGTAATGCTCATATTTTAATTCTAGTATAGTTGTGTATTGGACTTTTCTATCAGGGACAGTTGCTAAAATAGCTAGTTATGTCTTAACTGTGTTTTGTATATCATTGTATGAAAGGTGTCTGATAAAAGGTTTCTAGTCTAGAAATTTCTTGAAATTTTTACATATTGTTTGTTTTTAAATATTTAGAAAAGCCATTTTGGTTGAGTGAAATTTTGCTTGCATTCATTATCTTCTTAAAATTTATTTTTCAAGCTGTCAGGATATGCAGATTGATTGTTACCTGAATCTTGTTTGTCTTAGGTCATGCTAAATGTGTAGAAGTTGTAAAAACTTTCAATTTACCGTTGCTGATGCTTGGGGGAGGCGGATACACAATCCGTAATGTTGCTCGATGTTGGACGTATGAGACTGCAGTTGCCCTTGATTGTGAGATTCCCAATGGTAAGTGTTCTTACTGTGATACGTTTGTTGGATGGACTGTCAGTATATGTAGAAATAGATGGGTGATTAGAGTAGGTTACAACCATGTAAATAGAGAGCAGTCGCTTAATGAATTCACATTGTGTTCACTTTGAAACATTTTCTTTGGATATATTTCATAGCTTGAATTTGGATTTTGTGCATGAATTTGTGTGAAAACTGAGTTTTTAATATGTAACTTTGTCTTTAATAGAATTGCCATATAATGATTACTTTGAGTATTTTGGACCGGACTTCAAACTGCATATTAGTCCTTCAAACATGACAAACCAGAACACTCCAGAATATATGGAAAAGATAAAGTAAGACATCATTGTTGATTTGATGAGCATTGCATTAAATTAAAGTAAGACATCATTAAATTGATTTGCTGAGCCTTTAGAAGGCCAAGTGCAGTAGGTCATTTTAGCTTTATACATATTTCCTTTGTCTTTTTCAAAAGCATTTGAAACCTTAGGATTTTTTTATTTCTTTAATTTTTTAAGATAATGGAAAATGTATGGGCTTTGTAGCTAAAAAATATTTTCATTTTCTGTTAGTTAAAATGGACTTTTAAATTGCAAGGGGCACTATGAATTTTTCGCTTTCTTGCTTTTCATGAAAGTGAAAGTGGAATTTATTTTCCAAGAACAAAGTATTTAGAGAGACATTGTAGTACACAGGCCTAGGTTTGTGTCCTCTTAACGCACACCAGCTCTGATATTTGGCAGGTTAATTTGTCATTGTACTTGTTTTTCCTCATCATTGAAATGGGAGATAAAATATTATCCGCCTTGTGAATTTTGAGGATTAAATGGGTTGATGATATGTGAAGTATCAGTGCTCAGTGAATAGTATTTTTTTTAGTTCATAGGTTAAGCTCGATAAAAGATGAAATTGTTAACGTTTCCTCTTACATGTAAGAGGAACTTGAAAGGAAATGAATTTTGTCTAATCACTTGGCATGTATAATTCAGACAGCGTTTATTTGAAAATTTACGCATGTTACCACATGCACCTGGTGTCCAAATGCAAGCTATTCCAGAAGATGCTGTTCATGAAGACAGTGGAGATGAAGACGGAGAAGATCCAGACAAGAGAATTTCTAGTAAGATAATGCCTTGATGTGTGTTCTGTTACGTTTTTCTAGTAAGATAATGCCTTGATGTGTGTTCTGTTACATTTTTCTAGTAAGATAATGCCTTGATGTGTGTTCTGTTGCATTTTTCTGGTTTTATAAAACAACACTGCAATTTGAAGGTTTTAGCGGCTCAAGAACTTAACTATGAGTCATGTTTCATGAGTGCACTATTCTTACCCTTTTTCCCCATTTTTAATCTTACATAGATTTAATTTCCTTATATCTCAACTGAATTGAAGTGTAAGCGATTACAGTTCATATGACTACATATATCATCAAAGTTTCCACAAATTAACCACCTATGTATATTTGAGAATAAATTGGGAAATAACCCATTTGTCCAAAGCAGAGTGAGTTGAATAATATTAAGTACCTTCTATTTGGTTCTACAGCCTCTCATTCCACTTAATATGATTGGTAGGTGTATATTGTCATGGTATAGACATTCTAACATACTTGGTATTAATGGTATGTTTTAATTTTGTCTACTACTACTCTCGGCTCTAAAGTAAAAGGTTACTTTTTTGGTGAAGACATCCCTATCTCCTATTAGAAAAACACAGTTTTCCCCCCAAAGTTTTTTTTAGTGAGATCTCCAAATATTTTTTGTATTATCTTTGAGTTATTTCTTCCTAGATCAAAGCTGAATTTTCAGTATTTAGCAAACGATGCATTCACTTCTAGTCTTAAAATCATTAAGCATTTCTTATACTGTTCTTTTAAATGTGACTGGTTAGTGCATTTGTACACGAGTGCACTGTAACAATTGTAAAACCTGTGACTGCTTTGTCACAACTTTTATTAACATCTTTACATGTCAGTTCGGGCATCAGACAAGCGGATAGCTTGTGATGAAGAATTCTCAGATTCTGAGGACGAAGGAGAAGGAGGTCGTAGAAATGTGGCTGATCATAAGAAAGGAGCAAAGAAAGCTAGAATTGAGGAAGACAAGAAAGACACAGAGGACAAAAAAACAGGTCAGATTTATTTTTTGGTAAATGTTTTAACTAAGTTTTTGAAAGTGAGCTGCACTGCAATTTTTATGAGATCCTCCAGTCTGTTATGGAAGTATTGGAGGGGTGGGTGTGCTAGGTAGATGACTTTTTTTCATATAAGTGGCGCTTAGCTCTTAAATGTCTTTTATTCAGAGCTTTCTAAATATTATTAGTCACATTTGCTTTTATAATATAGGAGACCTTATTAAACCTTCTCTTGGCTATATAGACTTAAAATAGTGAACATTGCACTATGATATAGTTTGGGTCAGAGAAGACAAAGTGGGTTATAGGTCCATTTGTAGTGTGAGCCGAGCTGAAATTCTAAGATAATGTTTAACTAGCTAAAGTTTATTTGATGGGAATAAAACACAGCAGAAGAGTTACATTATCCCTAGACAAGTTTGAAAATGCTTGGAGAACAGCCTTTGTTGAGAAATTATTTGAAGAAAACATACTCTGAGGAAAGATAGGGATTTGGGAGCTGGTTTGGGAGGAGGGAATACTTTCTGATGTATTAACTTAAAAAAGGCTGTTGGCTTGGCTGTTTAGAAAATAGATGCTCTAGGGCATTGCATTTGTTGCCAGAATCTTTCTTTTATCTTAATTCCCAGAGCATGTTCATATACCTCCGTCATTTTATTTAGCACATCATATTATAGCATCTCATTGTAGGATTTTATAAATCTCTCCACTAGATAGAGTTGCTAGTGCCTGGGGAATCCAGTATCTTAAATATCTGTGTTCTCAGCACTTCGTGCATTTTCTGGTGGGTACCTGATTCCTGTACACAAGTAACGGTGATGAGCACAAGTTTTAGTTGATGTGTTAATTTTGACCGTGTATAGTATGTGGAACACTCAGAGATACTGATCCAGCATCCTTTTGCTGTGTTTGTCACATTGAAGTTATCTAAGTTGGCTCTCACGTTCTTTCCTTTACACTAGAGTTAGGAATCCATAGCATATCTGACACATCTAGTTCTGTTCTTTTACTCCTGGATTCACTCTTCTATAGGCTACTGTTCTCTCTCCACCATTTTGTAATTTTAACTTCCCAGTGCTATTACAATGATGGCTCCAGTCTGCCCTTGTATACTCATTGACATCCAAAAATTCCAGCTATGATTGCAATAAGGAGGACTCAGCTTTAGCTGTAGGATTTTTCTAGTATTTTTCTTTCTCTCACTGTCAGTATATGTTGTTGTTGGTCTTTTTTTTTTCTTTGGTGTTTCTTCTCATTTTAAAATCTTTATCTTTTCTGTGCATTTTCTTCCAGTCAGGAAAGTGGGTGCACTAGGGTGCTTGTCTTTTACTGTTTTTTTTTTTTTTTTTTAGCTAAAAATGAGAGTACCTTTTGATCTGGCTTAATGGCCTGGGAGTGGATTAATCTCAGTATTTATCCCCTCAATACTTGTATTGCTGCTATCAGTTGATACTTTTTAAAGATTTTTTAAATTTAATGATGAGATTCTTATAGAGCCTTGCTATTGTTAAAATCCATCAAAAATAAAATGTTACCATCATAGAAAACTTTTTTTTTTTTAAGATTTTATTTTGCCTTTTTCTCCCCAAAGCCCCCGGTACATAGTTGTATATTCTTCGTTGTGGGTCCTTCTGGTTGTGGCATGTGGGACGCTGCCTCAGCGTGGTTTGATGAGCAGTGCCATGTCCGCGCCCAGGACTTGAACCAATGAAACAACAGGCCGCCTGCAGCGGAGCGCACGAATTTAACCACTCGGCCACGGGACCAGCCCCACCGTTATAGAAAACTTTTTTAAAGCTGTAGTTCAAAACTTAAGGTTAGGGCCATTCTTTTTCTCTTCCTTCTCCTCCAATCCCATTTTGGCTCTTTGAGTTACTAAGTTTACATATCCACACTTAAGCCGGAAGTCAAAACAAATGTCATAATATCCATATTGCCAAGGGTTTGTATTGTAAGTCAGACCATCCCCTAAAATGTCTATGTAGACTAATTAAAAATGGTATCTGTAGTTCACTGTATCGTTATTAGTAGGTCATTGCCTCTCCACTTTGGTTTATTTGCTTATTTGAAGAAAAATACAGCACGTTAGGGCTAATTTGTTTTAGCAATCTTGAGCTTACAGTTTTATTAATTTTTACTCAACTGGGAAAGCTTCAGTACTTATATAGTGAGGGTTAAAAACTAATGGTATAAGCAGTAGGCTTATACCATGTCTCTGGGCTCATCTTAATCTACTTCTCCCCTCTTCTCACAGTACTCCAGCCTCATTGGTCTTCAGTTCTTCCTTCCAACCTGCTAATTCCTTCTCGCCTCAAAGTCCTTTTACGTTTTCCTTCTGTTCAAGATACTTCTCCCCTTTTCCCACCCAAAAGCTCTTCATTCTTCAGGACGCCTCTCCAATGTCACTTCTTCCTGGTGCCCTTGCCCAACCTACCGCAGTTCTGTGCTCAGTTCTGTAGGCTGACCTGTGGAAGCACGTGTCCCAGCTGTAATACTGTCATCCCACAGAGGCAAAACTTCCAGAAGGGCGGCGACTGCTGTTACAGTGACGCCTTGAACCGCTATCATTTCGCACAGCACATAACACAAGCTTGTTTTAGTTATTGAATTCATAAATAGTAAGATTGTGTATGGCAGCTTTTATATCTTAGGTATGTTTTTAAATAAAATGTATACATTTTATATTTCAAAACGGGTTTTAATCTCTTCTTAATTTTTGTTTTTAGATGTTAAGGAAGAAGATAAATCCAAGGACAATAGTGGTGAAAAAACAGATACCAAAGGGTACATTTTATACCTTATATAGTAATTTTTATATACTATAAAAATAGTAAACACAGGTACTTGGGGAGGGTGGTATGTATTTTGAGAAGTACTGGACTGACCTGAGGACATCAGTAAGTGGTATGAGATGCTCTGAGTTTTAGTCTGTATTGGTGCATAAGACAACACATGCCGTCTTAACCATCAATTTGTATGTCATCTGCTTGACTGCTCATCTGTCAGTTATGTAGCTTGCCCCCAAAAAATTATGAAGACTGGTAATAATCAGTATTGTAACTGAATGTAAATCAGTTTGTATTTTTGTAAACAATTTATCTGAGACTTTCTTTTTGCTGTTAACTTTTATATAAGCACTCATCTTTCATGTTGCTCTTATTTCTGTATACGTGATTTTTTTAGCGTTATGAGATGGGTAAATTTAAGAAACACTGGGCTAGCATAACAATTTGGAAAAAGATAATTGACATTTTTATTGTCAGAAAGCATGTAAATACTTGGCCACGCATGTTTTTGTCCTAACCTTTATAGGATAACTTGGAATAGATTATGAAGCCACTGGAAAGATTAAGGCAGTAGTACTCCAAAAACACCACGGCAGCAGCAGCCTGTGTGTTTCTGGGCATGAGCCTGCAGGACTTGATCGATAGGTCAGTGCATTTAAACTGAGATTGAGCCATTTTTAATGTTTCGTATTAACCTGTTTTCACAGAGCCAAATCAGAACAGCTCAGCAACCCTTGAATTTGAGAGTCTCACCAATTTCAGAAACCATAACAAAGTGAGAAAATATTGGGAAGAAAAATGTTTTCTTTTTGAAGACTTCCGGCTTCATTTTATACTACTTTGGCATGGACTGTATTTATTTTCAAAATGGCTTTTTTTGTTTTTGTTTTTCTTGGCAAGTTTTATTGTGAGTTTTCTAATTATGAAGCAAAATTTCTTTTCTCCACCATGCTTTATGTGATAGTATTTAAAATTGATGTGAGTTATTATGTCAAAAAACTGATCTATTAAAGAAGTAATTGGCCTTTCTGAGCTGATTTTTCCATCTTTTGTAATTATCTTTATTAAAAAATTGTACTTGGATTGTCTTCTGTCTGTTTATTAAAACATAAAATCTTTTTTCAGAGGCTAATGATTAATGACATGACCATTTCTGTAGAATTAGAATATTCTAGAGATAAAAGATTCCAATTACAACTTTAAAGATGTCCATTTACTGTTTCTTCAGGAAAGAGTATCTACAGTAATAATTATTTCTTAATGCAATAGGAGTTTTACATCTTGTCCTCTATAGGTTAGCCAGTCAATATCGGTGAAAATTGACACATCTCATTATAATAACTTATCTCTAAAATTAATAACAAAAGCTATGCAGTTGAGATACAGGAATTATCTTTGAGCTAAACCAAAGATTCCCAAAAATTGAAAATGGAAATTCTGAATTGAAAGATGAAGTCCATAATCAGAGAAGGAAACTGTAGCTTCCATACTGAGCCCTATGTGACTCTTTTTTGCCAGCCCCCACTATGTACCAAGTAGACAAAGAATGGTATGGTTGTATTTGACCAGAACTTTCCTGTATTTATATTAAGTTTGTCTAAAATAAAACCTGCTATTTAGACAATACCTGGTTCTTCTACTGCATTTACATGGCATCCAGGTTTCCAAATTGAGGAAGTAAACAAAGTAGTAGTTTATAATTCAATTTATTGAGTGCCCACCCATTTTAAGGCTTTGGGTGGGTATGCAACTGAACATGGTAGAAGATGCCTGCTCCCGCAGCTGACATCCTGATGGTAGAGAGCAGACAAATGGGGTAATTTCTACTACTAAGGTGTGCAAAGGAGAAAAAACATTCTAGGGACTTGCCAAAATCAATGAAATCTTTTTGCCAGGCCCAAAACTGATGCTTGTGAGATAAAAATTATAGAATGCTAGAAGGCAGATCAGTCAAATATGTTTCTCTGTAAGCCCCTATGTTCAGAAATACTTCAGACATGGACAAAAGCACCTGCACCTTTGTAATGAACAGGATTCACCCACCTGGATTTAACAGATGCTTTGCTTTTGCCATATTTGCTTTGAGTATTTTTTTTCTTTATGCAGAAGTTCTCTTTGTGCATTTTGTTGTTGAATTACTCTCCCACTCTTCAGAAGCAACCACTATTCTGAAGTTTGTGCATATCTTATCCATGTTTTTTTTACGCTCTCACTGCATATCTGTCAACATACAAACCTTTCTGACATTAGAAATTATGGAACTCATTCATTAGGGGAATAGTGAAATGTATTTAGTGTTTATGAAACACGTAAGTGGTATCTCATACAGACGCTTCTGTAGCTTGCTTTTTTACAGTTTATATTGTGATCTGCTGTGAAACAAGTAGAATTCACTTTGTGTTACAATGTTCCATTGTAAGGACATACCAAAATTCCATTTCAGTACTGTAGTGAACCTCTCGGCACGTTTAGGTTTTGTTTCCTTATTTCCAAATAGAGGCATTTACATAAAACTAAAACCTCAAGAGAATTATGTGGAAAAGAAAGATTCAGCCAGATGACTTGGTATAACATTAATACACAGAAATCAGCAACTGTTAATGTATCTAAACAACAACCAGATGTGTTAAAAGAACAGGCCCCGTTTAGAATAGCAATAACAAAATTCTAGAATTAAAAGTAAAGAAGCTATGGTTCTGGTGTATAATGAGAAAGATAATGTAACACAGGATGTCAACATAGATACCTTAATACATTTGGAAATTAATATTGGATAAAAATGATGTTTCAAATTGGTGAAAGAAGAGAGGTTATTCCATAAATAGTATTGGGATAATGAGTAGCCAAATGGAATAAAAAGTTATGCTTTCAACCAGAAGAATCAGATTAATCAGAAGAGGAAAATGAAACTCTTAAGTACTAGAAACTATCAGAGACTTTTAAGATAGTAATTGGAGTAAAGAGGCCTGTCTAAGTATGATGCCAAACCTAAACTTTGAAAGAATTGATATGTTTGACCAAAAAAAGAAATTCTGGGGCCAGCCCCATGGCCTAGTGTTTAAATTCAGCACACACTGCTTTGGTGGCCTGGGTTCAGTTCCCAGGTGTGGACCTACACCACTTGTTGGCAGCCATGCTGTGGTGGTGACCCACTTATAAAATGGAGGACGATTGGCACAGATGTTAACTCAGGGAGAATCTTCCTCAGCAAAAGAGGAATTCTGTAGGCTAACAAAAAATGTAAGTTGAGAAATATGACAAATGGTGGGGGGAACGTGTGGAATTGCAACTTGTCATAGTTCGAAAGGCTAGTATCAAAAGTCAAGATTTTTTTTAAAAAAGACCTGAAGGATGGGAACAGTTAACTTGGACAGAAATACAAATGGTTCTTAAATGTGAAAATATCAACTTTAGGAAATGCAAATTAAAAGCCATGAAGATAGTTTTTAATTTTTTAGCCTATCCTGTTATAAATTTAAGAAACAACTGTTGGCAAGAGTTTTAGGAAATTGTCACATTGTGTTGTAAATCATGACCTTGAGTTTAATTTGACATCCTGTATAAAAATTACAAATACTCTGATTCAGAATTCCATTTTGGACAGTTTAACAACTTAATGTGCAAAGTGACATTTGGAAATCTTTATGCAACGTTGTTTAAAATAAAAGATTCAAACCTACGACCTAAATGTTCAATAGAAGACAGGTTGAATGATACTTAGGAAAGACTACTATACAGCAGTAACAAGTATGAGAACTACATACCGTATATAGAAAGATCTTCAAGGTATGTCATTAAGTGAAAAAAGGAAGAAGGGACACATGGCGTACTACCTTTTGTGTAAAAAGAAAAAAATATACAAAATTACCAGATCGTGAAACTGGTAGCATTGGAGCATTGGCTGCTTTCATGGGGATTTGAATGCTAGACCATGTGAATATTACACAAAAATTTTAATAAAAAGTGCAAATGGAAGGCTGACCTGGTGGCACAGTGATTATGTTCGCACGCTCTGCTTTGGCAGCCCAGAGTCTGTGGGTTCAGATCCTGGGCCCGGACCTACACACCACCTGTCAAGCCATGCTGTACCGGCGTCCTACGTATAAAATGTTAGTTCAGGGCCAATCTCCCTCACACAGACACACACACACACACACACACACACACACACACTGCAAATGTAATTTCTGGTCAAAGGGTTAGAAATTTTACACAACCTTACAGCTTCCTTTTTCTTTGTCTCAGATTATCTCTTGAGATGACAAAGATTCATGCAGTTTGGTGTTGCTGGGACAACAGTGACTATCTCAGTCTGATTTCTTCCCAGGAGAAGGAAGACTTGCCATATGGCTAAAAGCCCCAACACTAGAGATAAGGTTATACGTCATCTGGAAGAACCATGTGCTCCTGATTGGGGTGAAGTTGCTATCAACCATCACTATCATTTCCTTTTTTTTTATAACCACACTTTAGAAAAGCTCAACTCAGAAAAAAAAAAGTGCTTTAATTAATTTAGTGAGGGCATTGCTGATTGTCCTTAATTTTTCTCATTTTCTTGTGGCATGGGTAAACGCTTCTTCCGAGTCAGCATTGGTACTAAAAGGTAGCTGCGTAATAACTAATCTCTGCCCTCCTACCGAAGCTGCTATCATTCTGTCAATAGGAGATGCTTTGACTTTCTTACGTTGAAGTAATTTACCTGCCCCTTCTGGTTTCTGCGGCTTCAGTAGAAACGCTGCCGAAGCTTCTCGGATACCTGAGATTCATAACAGTTCTCATTTACGTTGTGATGTAAACGACATGGATTTTCAAGGTTTTACATGAAAACTTGGATTCGTAAGCTATCAGAAATAGTAAGTTTCAGTAGCTTAAGATCCCTTCTTCACCATAATCGTGTGGAAGTGACTAACTTCTCTGTGCCTCAGTTGCTTCTTAATTTAAAATGAGGAAGATGATAATAGTCCTTACCTCAGAGGGTCGTTGTGAGGATTGAGTTAATAGATAGTTAATATTCAGTTAGCCTTAGCTGCTACTGTTGTTATAATGGCAGGCAAAGGGAGGCAGATGGGGCCAAAATGGTGCCAGAGGAAAGTCTTAAATCTTCAAGTGTTCTTTAGACCTCAAATGGATGGCAGTTGAGCCTTTAGTTCCAGTTCGATGCCTGCTAGTATCAAACTAGCAGGTCATGGTGGATAGAGAAGCAATCTTCTGGAACAGATTTTAGTGAGGAAGCGAATAAGATTTAGCAAGTTTAGGGGCATCTCTTAGTGCCCCTGAAATTTACTCGAGGATAATCTGTCAAGCAAAATGATTGTGAATGGATTATAGAAAAAATAAGGCTATTGTTGGCTGTTCACACGAGCAGCAATGTTGACGTGAAGAAATAACGTTAAGGAAGGTTACAGTATTTAAAAGCTGCTCAACAATTGCTGCATTTCCTCATCTCACCACAAGATGGCAGACACTCCATTGTTTAAATTTTCTCCATTGTGCATTTTCTCCCGTAGTCACTGGTCGTCTGTTTAACAAGCAGAGCAACACATACAAAGAGGTTCTTTAGAGTCTTCTTTGAATTAATCTACAGTTTGGTGTACAGATGGGGTTTTTTTTAAGTAGAACAGTTATAATACTAATTCCTGAGCTTTACATCCATAAAGCACAGTCGAGTGTATCTGGTAGTAAATGGTTACTTGTGACTTTTCTAGTCAAAAGTAGAATGGAAATTAATATTAGAGTTTGAATAATTTTTTATTTTGGCTGGAGGTGGAATCATTTAACATACATAATAATAAAGAAGATATTGAAATTTATTTCTAGAAAATGTAGCTTAGTATAGTGCAGTTAATAAGGGGCGCTGGATTCTTGTTGTGCAACTTCTGTTATCGAACTAAGCCCCTAACCTCTTTGATCTTTGAAGTTATGGCACTTTACAGAGTGGTGATGAGGATTATTAATAAATTCTCTTCTGGTGGGATAAATTATAAGGGTGAGTAGATTCCTTGATTAGATTGTGTTATTTTCTCTTTTTATTTAACAATTTAAGAATCTTTACTCTAAATGTTGAGGAAGTATGTGTAAGTTCATTATTTCTAAAATTAATGGTAGAATGCTGCAGAGGTAAGATTTTTGGCCAGGCCCACCTTATGACCAGTGGTGTGTGTTTACAAGTGAGTTGAACATAGGATTGAAATCTAAGATGTTAATCTCTTTTGGATTGTGAATTTTTGGTTCTATTAATAAAAGCTTCCAGCTTATCTCCTGTATCATCTAACAGTTATCTTTTTTTTTCCTTCAGAAATCAGCATTTCAAGGGTGACCTCCAGTCATGTGGCCTATACTTAATAGGCTGATGTACAAGTAAAACTTTTCAATAAACAGGCAAGTATAGAAAGGCAGTTCCTAAGTTACAAGAGAAAGCTATCAAAGTTGCTTCTGCTTAACAAATACCAACAAAAGGTCATCGCATTCTGGCAACCAATAAACTGAACGTCTGATTCAAAGAGACAAGAATTTCTCTGTTTTCTTTTTTTAATTGCACTTGCACTATGTCCTAAGGTGAGAAAAGCACTTCAAAAATCTTATTTTGCAGTCTAGCACACAAGTTCGAACTTCTGTGCCCTTTGACTAGATTCTAGGTGAGAATGAGGGGCTTGGGGCCCCCCGTGTGCTCCTGTGCTGGAATACAGCCTTCCAGGTGCAAGAATGGGGGACCTATGTGTCACACTCTTAGGTAGGCTGGATTTCTATTTCCAGAGGATCTACCTAAAGTGGACATATGATATTTTCCCGGAAAAGACTTTCTCTACAATCCAAAAATTATTATCAGCTATCGTCCTCCCCATCAATCAAATGCAAATAAAACTTCTTTTTGGTGAATTAGAAAAACAAAGTCTTATTACTTGCAGACACATGTATTTGTATAATTTAGTGTTTATATGTAACAGGCTGAGGTGCTATTTCTGTGCTATTCCCTTTTGATCGTGAATATCCTCGTGAAATCTGTTTGAAAACCAGATTAATGTATGATATATCTTTAAGTTAATGGTAAAGTATTGGGCTTTCTTAATTTAATGACTCTTCTGCCATCCTGTTTGTAGCATTAGGCAGAAAACTCTGTAAGTTCAATTTGTTTCGGATCCGTTTATGACTATGATGGACAATAAATATGATTTCCCAGATATGCACCCTGGACCCTAATAGTTACGTAAGGTAAGCAGCCTTATCTTATATTTGTTGTGTGTCTTCCCTGACATCAAAACAGCATCGTCACTTAGAGCAGCGATGGGTAAAGAGCACTGGAAATCATAAACACGGAGCCTGCCCCAGCCTTTACATACACAGCTTTGCTTTGGCCAAGTCATTTAAATCTCTATGCCTCAGTTTTCTAATCTGTAAAACTGTTTAGGTTAACAGCTGACAAATAACCATGCTTTCCCACCACTTCTCTTTTACCTGTGGCAGATATCACAATTTTTTTACTTTTTACTTATTTTATTTTATTATTTTGAGGATGATTAGCCCTGAGCTAACATCCGTGCCCGTCTTCCTGTATTTTATGTGGGACGCCTGCCACAGCATGGCTTGACAAGTGGTGCATAGGTCTGCACCTGGGATCCAAACCGGTGAACCCTGGGCCACCCATGTGGAACGTGCAAACTTAACCACTGTGCCACTGGGCCGGCCCCCAGATATCACAAATTGATCATTGCTTTCTGGGCTTAAAATCCTTCTCAACCAAGACAGCCACTACGATTAATCAGAGTTGGCATTCAAGGTGAAATGCTTTGCCATCCCTGTGTTACAAGATCTTTAAAGTCCAAAATCGAGTGCCTTTATGTCCACCCACAATAGGTATGCAATGTATTTCTTGGCTGTTGAATATGATATACTTACTAGAAATTCTTTTTTGACATCAATCTTTTCCTCATATTTAAACATTTACCCACAGAGATTCATTTTTAAATTTTTAAATCAATTCATTGTACCAAGAATTGCTATTGGAAAATATCACAAAGGTCACAGAGACCAGAGTTTCCCTGTATCAAGAGTCCGATTAGGAGAGAGAAAGCACACTGTAGTCTGAACGTGGAAAGTTTAATATCATTAATTATAACAAGATTTCAGTAATGAGGGATTGCCTAGTAAAAAGTAAAGAAAATGCTAAAAAAAAAATACAGGAATAACAGATAGAAGGAGCAGCTGCTACCCTCAGGGCTGAGAGAGGGTGCCCAAAGAAGAGCCCACCGCCACACCCCAGACTGAGACCCAGACTCTGGAGAGGTCATTATGGCTCACTGGATGGCACAGAAGTCACTGCGGTATTGCACGGGTGGAACTTGCTGAAACTCCTCTCTCTAGGGCACTAGGGAAAACTACTCATGGAACAATGTCTTGTGGAAGGAACTCTGCCATGAAACTGCTTGAGCTGCCTGAGCAAGTACAGGAGAAACTACTGGTTGCTGGGTGCTGCTGACCATCGTACACTCCCGGGGCCAAGTGCTGGAGAAGTGACTGGTGATGCAGGAGCCAGATGCTGGAGAAGCTACCCAGGCTGCAGGCACCAGGTGCTGGAGAAGCCACGCATGCTGCAAGGACCTGCTGAGAAAAGCACACCAGAACCAGAGAAGATCTAGCAATCTCTATTGACAGAGCCTAATATCATGCCAGCTGGCAAAGCAGAAATATTTAAAGTACTCAGGTCTAATATTGCCATGCAGGCAATGAAGGATGTATTTGGAGCTGAGAGGCAATAAAGTGATAACTGGCCTGTTCTTCTTTCCAAAGGACTCTCTGATGTTAGCTGTTGTGTGCAGTGGAGTTGTAAACCATCAGCCATGCTCTCTGAGGGCTCACGTTGGCTAAACTTGGGTCACTTTTGCCTTGCCCTCCATTCCCTAGAAGCAAATCCACTCTTCCATTCTGTACAACTATTTGGCATCTCCCTCAGCCACTAACACCACCAGTTGGCATCTCCTTACTGCCTTTTGAACCTTTGCTAGCAATTGCCAACACAGATTCCTGTGTCTCTAGGAGCGCTGAATATGAGTGAAGGTTAAAATAATGAACCTGTCTAGTCTTGGGATATGAGCACTAGGAGGATGAACTTGTTGATTTTTGCCATGTGGAACAGAGGGGGCTCTAAAACAAAATTTGTTTTAGAACACTTGCTGAAGCCAGATGACATTGGAGCAAATTGTGTCTACTTATGCTTGGTGAAGCTGTAGAAGGTAGTATAAAGGCCACTGACATGGGCTTCACCATTTACTATGTTTGTGACATTGGACAAGTTTCCTGAGCAATCTGAGCCTCAGTTTCCTCATCTGTAACATGGGGATAATATCAATTTCTGATTGATATAAAGATTAAATGAGATATGAGTTTATCTCTGGTTATTCTCCAAACTCCACTAATGTATTAAAAAGGAGCGAAAAATAAATCCAGAAGGAAAATGGAAGAGGATACCACAACAGAAAAAAAGAGATGATGGTTTTGGAAAGTTACAGACAAATGGTGACAGAAATCTTCTCTTGCGAGGGTAAAGCCAGGAAGCAGTCAGTTCCTTGCCAGAGCTCCAGAAAGGCTTGGAATGGGAGGCAGCACTGAAGGCTACAATGCTGATTGGAGGTGAAAATGGGAAGATTGATGATGTCTTTAAGAGGAGCAGTTAGATCCTAGATGCCATTCCTTACCCTGAGAAGCCTGGCTTGCACCCCTACTCTACCCCAATAGAAGAGGTGTGCCCTCTGTGGAAGTTGAACCAGATTGGCTCTGGGCTCAGAGACACAGGAAGTGAGGTGACACGCTGAGAAAATGGAAGCCTTCCTGCTGAACTGTGAGACCCTGCTGTGTCTCAGTGTAGACCTCTTCGTGTTTATACTTCCTGGAGTTTGTTGAGCTTCTTGGATTTGTAGATTCATATATTTCATCAAATTTGGGGAGTTATTTGAAAAGATCAACAAAACTGACAAACTTTCAGCTAGGCTAAGCAAAAGAGAGAATACATAAATAACTAAAATCGGCAACTGAAGTGGAAACATTACTACCAACATTACAGAAATAAAAGGATTATAAGAAAATATTATAAAGAATTGTGTGGCAACAATTCAATAACCTAGAGGAAATGGAGAAATTCCTAGAAATACACAAATTATCAAAACGGACTCAAGAAGAAGTAGAAAATCTCAATAGATTTATAATAAGTAAAGAATGAATTGAATCAATAATGAAAAAACCTCCCAACAAAGAAAAGTCCAGGACCAGATAGCTTTACTAGTAAACTCTGCCACACGTTAAAAGGAGAGTTAACACCAATACTTCTCAAACTCTTCCAAAAAATAGAATAGGAAGGAACACTTCCTATCTCATGCTATGAGGCCAGTCTTTCCCTGAAAGCAAAGCCAGATGAAGAAACCACAAAAAAAGCTACAGACCAATTTCTCATATATATTAAAATGAAATGTTCTTCAGCCATAAAACGAAATGAAGTGCCGATATGTGCTACAACATGAACGAACCTTGAAAACATTATACCAAGTGAAAGAAGCCAGGCACAAAGGGTCACTTATTATATGATTCCATTTATGTGAAATAGCCAGAATAGGTAAATTTTTAGGAAGAGAATGCAGATTAGTGATTGCCAGGGGTCACAGCAGAGGGGGAAATAGGGAGTAAGTGCTTCTTGGGTACGAGATTTCCTTCTGGGGAGACGAAAATGTTTTGGAACTAGATAAAGGTGGTAGTTGTACAACATTGTGAATGTATTGAATGCCACTGAACTGTTCACTTTAAAATGGTCAATTTTATGTTATGTGAATTTCGCCTCAATAACAAAAATTCTTTTTTTTTTTTTTTGAGGAAGATTAGCCCTGAGCTAATATCTGCTGCCAATCCTCCTCTTTTTGCTGAGGAAGACTGACCCTGAGCTAACATCCGTGCCCATCTTCCTCCACTTTTTATGTGGGATGCCTGCCACAGCATGGCTTGCCAAGTGGTGCCATGTCCACACCCAAGATCCAAACCGGTGAACCCCAGGCTGCCCAAGCCAAATGTGCGCACTTAACCACTGTGCCACCGGGCCAGCCCCAACAAAAATTCTTTACATGTTTATTTTGTTTTAGACTCTGTCCTAAATGATGTATTTATTGTGGTGTTCACAGTGTTGGCTCTAAATCCATCTACCTTCTAATCTAATGCAGGAGACAGACATGAAACAAGCAAAGGTGCAGAAGACTATGTGGTTACAATTGTGGTCAGCACTATGGAAAGGAAGATGTGGTGTGAAGAGAGTAGGGAGGAAATAAGTCAGATTGGGATGTGGGGGAGGGGGTAAGGGGAGAGAGGGTGTCAGGAAGGTCCATTTGAGGAAGTGACTTTTCAGCTGGGATCTAAAGAACGAGCAGGAATTAGCCCAGTGAGGAGTTGGGTCTCATATCCTCCAGACGGAGGGAGCAACAGGCCAGGCGTCCTGAGGCAGAGAAGAGCTCAGTGCACTTGAGAAATGGAAAGAAAAGCAAGCTGGAGCCCCTGGAGCAAGACACGAGACGGCGCTGGACGCAAGGCCCCCCGAATAATATCACAGGTAAGATTAAAGCCAGCGAGGAGACTGAAGCCGGAAAGCAGCATGACATGACTCACATTTTAAAATGATTATTTCTGGCTGCTGTGTGGTGCATAAATTGTTGAGAGGCAGGAGTGAAAGCAGTAAGATCTGTTAGGGTGATGTGGCACATTAAACAAAACTGCCTGCAAATTCGTGACACCCCTCCCCTGGAGGGGTGGCGTCTGTGCCCTCTCCACTCGGATCTGGGTGGGCTTCTGACTGTTTCAGCCAGAAGAGTACAGAGCTGACACTATGTGACTTTGGAGGCTGTCGTAAAAGACCGTCCAACTTCATCCTTGCGCTCTTGGACAGGCGTTTTGGGGGAACCCAGCTGCCATGTGAGAAGTCCCACTACCCTGTAACTGCCCTGCTGGAGAGGCCCGTGGAGATGCTCCATGACAGTCCAGCTGTGCCCAGACTTCCAGCCACCCTCCTGCCCCCAGGACACCAGACACATGAGTGAAGCCATCCCGGACTCTCGGGCCAAGCCCATGCTCCAGTGAGTGCCACGGAGCGACGACGTCAGTCAGCCCTTGAGCAGAAGACTTGCCCAGCTCAGCTGCGTGTGGCTGCCCTCTTACCCTGCTCAGACGCTGACTCTGAATGTCCCGCTGCCCCAAGCGGCTGAATGCCCCCTCATCCTGCTCTCTGATAATCCACTTTGAGGCTCCTCCAGGTGTGGGCACCTGCCTTGGCCTGCCTTGTCTGGTAGTTTTTGGATCAAATATTTTTAAACAGAGAAGGAAAAAGGAAGGGAAGCGGGTGAGCAAAAGACCAAAATTGGAGTCTTGACTCTGCCACTATGACTGCCTGTTTAAGGCAAGTTATTTAACCTTGCTTTTCCTTAGTTACCCACCCCAGCATGGGGTAGGTATTAATTATTAATTTTCATGGAAAAGAAGTGTCCTGTGGTCAGAAAATTAGAGATATGTGTGTCAATCGTCTAGATACCTTCTCATCTTGGAATATCTTTCTCCTTCATTTCCTGTGTTCAATCCATTGGCATTTATTTGTTTCTTCTTTCATAATATCTTTCAAATGTGTCCATTTAAAATCATATATTAACACTGAGCTTCTATTATATACTAGGCATTTAAAAAACTTTATAATTTAGTCTTCACAACAACTGTGTGTGTTAATTTAGCATCTGATTTCTAAGTAGAGCACGGAGGTTCAGAGAGGTTGGGTACCCTGCTCGGGGTCACAGTGCTCCTGAGTGATTGAGCTTCAATTCAAACCCAGTCCTTTCTGACTTGAAGTTCGTGCTTTTCCTGGCAGCGCATGCTGCTTTCTTTCAACTCTACTGCCACGACCTTCCTCCTTTTCCCAGTGGATGACAGCAAGAGCCGTCCAGTTTGTCTTCCTCCCGTCCGATCGCTTCTTGCTTCAGTCCACCCTGCTCCGCCCTGTGCCCTGCTGCCAGCTCAATTTCTCTTAACACATGTATCCCCAGATGACGGCCCCGAAAGCTGTGATTGAATCTGGCTGGGAAAAGAGCTGTGAGGTTCCAGTGGCTTCACAGAACTTCACCAGTGGGAAGAAATTTTCTGTACCCATTAAAATTTTCAAGGAAAAACGATCCGTTATTGGAAGAAGGTGAGACAGTCAAAATCTTCAAGAGTCCTTGAATATGAGTCCTCAAGTCAGATGGAACCTAGGGAGGCGTAGGATGTGGAGAAGGGGCGAGCCAGTGGTCCGGAGCTGGCCTGCTGTCCCTCTGCTCCCCATTGCACAGGAGACCAGGCTGGGAAACCCACCGACAGTCCACGATGGAAACTGATGTTTTGATTAGGCGAATATTTGAAATTATTTCATTCCAAAGAAAAATATCCCAATTAAAGTGCCAAATATCCAGAATTCACAAACAGAAAACAGATGCAACACGTGTTCCGTTTGAAACCGACTTGGGAATAACTCTCCCGAAACTGCGTGTGGACATATTTAAACAATATAATTCATAACAGAGCTCTAGGGGGGTTTCTAAGGGGAGAGAAAGGAGCATTATGCACACATTTAGCTGTCCCTAGACCATGAGCCTGCACCAAATGTAATAAATAGATGTCTGCTATTTAGCTCTGCCGTTGCCATGTGTTTTGAAGTGACTACGTTACTGATTACATAAGACACTAAAATCTTTTTTAGAAATATTTATAGTGGTAATGTTTTTAGAACCAAATTATAAAAATAATTAACCAGTGGAAAAAAATTTTTTTCCCTACGTCTCAAGTTCAATGCTTCCCTGAAAAAAAGTGCTGCTTCCTGATTTGGAAAATGAACCTGGAGTCAAGATTTACCTTCTCTTGGAAAAGTAATTTCAATAAAATTTTCTCATCCTTTGATCCTCTTAGAAAAATGAGGCTTATCACTCTCCAGAAAACAAAATTCCCTGATAATTTCTTGCAAAATACTTTTTGCATAAACATAAAAGTGTTTTTGGAGTGCAAAAATAGGATCATAGTTTAAAAAACAAAGTGCTATTAGGATGGCTAAATTTTAGCCAATCTCCCATCCAAGTGGATCAAAAAGTTTTAGCTGGGCCATAAAATACGTCCACATGTTTCTAACTAGAAAAATGGTGATGGATACCAAACTGTAACATTTCACAGTTAATACTGTCATCGGGATTTTATATGTAATTCTTTGTTGTTTTTCTTTGTTTCATCAAATGAAATTTCAAGCATTGGAATGTGTCGTTTCAGCAACAGTTCTCACATTCAAAATAAATTTCTATGGAATGTATTCAACAAATACACATTGAGTGCTTGCTGTGTACAAAACATTATACTGTGCATTATGAACTTTCCGTTTGAATTAAACTTTTATATTGGTTAATTTATGTGTTAATTTTATTGGCTGAGTTTTAGAAACAAATTTCCAGCTTGGTTTTCTTTATTCTACTTCCTCACTAACCTGTGCAATTGACTATAGACCTTTGTAGTCCCGATCAATAAAAAGAACGGATTTAATATGGTGTATTATGCATCCAATAAAATTTTAAATTACCAATACTAGTAAAACATGTGGAATAAGATGAAATGTTAAGTAAAATTAGAAGCACATAGATATAGTATGTGGTCTAAGACTGCTGCTATATATATATATATATATATATATATATATATATACGTGAACATTTAAGGAATTGTGATAGATTATATTATTGGTACCAAATTCCCCTGCCCCACTTTCCGTCCTCCGTATCCATACTCTTAGCCACACCACTTTGCAGTGTGCTCTCACAGTAGGCATACTTCTTCTAGGCTATTATTTAGATTGCATTCATTCTCTACCTTGGGGCTTAGTCATGCGAATTGCTTTGGTCAATAGAATGAAGCAGAAATGCTAGTGTGTTAGCTCCAAGATCAAGCCTCGAGAGATTTTGCTTATTTCCACTTTCTCTCTTGTGTTGCTGCCATCCGTGAGAAAGATATGCCAAGTGCCAGAGGAAGGGATTTAGACATGTGCAGGTGAGTTGCCCCAGCTAAAGTTTTCTCTCCAAACCCAGCCTACAGCGGAGCTGCCAGCCAACACACAGCTAGAGCGCAGCTCCTATCAGCTGTATTCGTTTCCAGGGCTGCCATAACAAAGTACCATAGATCAGGTGACTTAAACAACAGAAATTAATTTTTTTTTACAGTTCTGGAGGCTAGAAGTCTGTGACCAAGGTATTGGCAAGGTTAGGTTTCTTCTGAGGCCTCTGTCCTTGGTTTGCAGATGGCCGTCTTCGTATTCACGTGGCGTTCTCTCTTTCTGTGTGTCTGTGTCCAAATTTCCTCTTCTGGTAAGGACACCGACCAAATTGGATTAGGGCCCACCCTAATGACCTTGTTTTAACTTAATTACGTCTTTAAAGGCCCTGTCTCCAAATACAGTCACATTCTGAGGTACTGGGGGTTAGGACTTCAACATATACATTTTTGGAGAACACAATTCAGCCATAACATCAGCCAAACTCAGCCTAGATCAGGCAATCCTCAGGGGTCCAACAGACTCATGGGCTATAACAATACATTCGCATTTCAAGGCATTGAGTTTTGGAGAGTTTTGTAACAAAGATTTAGCTAACCAATACAAATGGTATGAAAAAAATATTTAAATAATCATTGCTGATGAGATATTAAGCAATTTAAAAATATTTTCTTTAAGATTGGGCTGCTCCATGTCCTTCTAAACTGGCTGTATTTTTTCTGAGTATAAAGTAATACTTTTCAATTAATATAAAAACAGAAAATATGGTAGTATTTTAAAACATGAAGTACAAAAACAAACATAATGTGTCCCCCACCCCATCCACAGTTGAGAACTAGTGTTACATACTTTCCAATTATTTTCCTATTTACAAATACACACGTACTCATACATATTTTGACACATACACTCATCTATATATATATACCCAAAAAAGGTATTATATTGTACATATTTTAAACTGCTTTTACTTTTTAATTTATTTTTATTGAGGCTATGACAGTTTACAACATTATGAAATGTCAGTTGTATGTTATTATCTGTCAGTCATCATATAAATGTGCCCCTTCACCCTTTGTGCCCACCCTCAAACCCTCTTCCCCCTGGTAACCACTAAACAGTTCCACATATGAGTGAAATCATACAGTGTTTGTCTTCCTCTGTCTGGCTAATTTCGCTTAACATAATACCCTCAAGGTCAATCCATGTTGTTGTGAATAGGATGATTTTGTCTTTTTTTATGGCTGCATAGTATTCCATTGTATAAATATACCATATCTTCTTTATCCAGTCATCAGTGGATGGCCACTTGGATTTTTTCCACATCTTGGCTATTATGAATAGTGCTGCAATGAACATAGGGGTGCATAAGTTTCTTTGAATTCTTAATTTCCAGTTCTTTGGATAAATATCCAGTAGTGGGATAGCTGGGTCATACAGTATTTCTATTTTTCACTTTTTGAGAAATCTTTATACTGTTTTCCATCGTGGCTGCACAAGTTTGCATTCCCACCAGCAGAGTATTAGGGTTCCTTTTTCTTCACAACCTCTCCAACATTTGTATATTTTTGTCTTGGTGATTATAGCCAATCTAACAGGTGTAAGGTGATATCTTAGTGTAGTTTTGATTTGCATTTCCCTGATGACTAGTGAAATTAAACATCTTTTCATGTGCCTATTGTCCATCTGTATATCTTCTTTGAAGAAACGTCTGTTCACATCCTCTGCGCATTTTTTGATTGGGTTGTTTGTTTTTTTGTTGTTGAGTTGTGTGAGTTCTTTATATATTATGGAGTTTAACCCTTTGTCGGATATATGATTTGCAAATATTTTCTCCCAGGTGGTGGGTTGTCTTTTCATTTTGATCCTGGTTTCCCCTGCCTTGCAGAAGCTCTTTAGTGTGATGAAGTCCTACTTGTTTAGTTTTTCTTTTGTTTCCCTTGTTTGAGTAGACATGGTATTTGAAAAGATCCTTTTAAGACTGATGTCAAAGAATATACTGTGTATATTTTCTTCAAGAAGTTTTATGGTTTCAGGTCTTACCTTCAAGTCTTTGATCCATTTCGAGTTTATTTTTGTGTGTGGCATAAGATAATAGTCTACTTTCATTCTTTTGCAAGTGGCTGTCCGGTTTTCCAAACACCATTTATTGAAGACCCTTTCCTTTCTCTACTGAATGTTCTTAGCTCCTTTGTTGATCAGCTGTCCATAGATGTGTGGTTTTATTTCTGGGCTTTCAATTCTGTTCCATTGATCTGTGTGCCTGTTTTTGTACCAGTTCCATGCTGTTTTGATTACTATTGCTTTGTACTATATTTTGAAGTCAGGGATTGTGATGCCTCCGGCTTTGTTCTTTTTCCTCAGGATTGCTTTAGCTATTCAGGGTCTTTTGTTGCCCCACGTGAATTGTATGATTCTTTATTCCATTTCTGCGAAGAATGTCATTTGGGATTCTGATTGGGATTGCATTGAATCTGTAAATTGCTTTAGGTAGTATGGAAATTTTAACTATGTTCATTCTTCCAATCCATGTGCATGGAATATCTTTCCATTTCTTTATGTCATCATCAATTTCTTTCAGTAATGTCTTACAGTTTTCATTGTATAGGTCTTTGACCTCCTTGGTTAAATTTATTCCAAGATATTTTACACTTTTTGTTGCAATTGAAAATGAGATTGTGTTCTTGAGTTCTCTTTCTGTTAGTTCATTATTCAAATATAGAAATGCAATTGATTTTTATAAATTCATTTTGTACCCTGCAACTTTGGTGTAATTGTTGATTATTTCTAATAGTTTTCTGATGAATTCTTTAGGGTTTTCTATATATAAAATCATGTCATCTGCAAACAATGAGAGTTTCACTTCTTCATTGCCTATTTGGATTCCTTTTATTTTTTTCTTGCCTAATTGAACTGCCCCAAACCTCCAGTACTATGTTGAATAAGAGTGGTGAAAGTGGACACCCTTGACTTGTTCCTGTTTTCAGAGGGATGGCTTTCAGCTTTTCCCCAGTAAGTATGATGTTGGCTGTGAGTTTATCATATATGGCCTTTATCGTGTTGAGGTACTTTCCTTCTATGCCCATTTTATCGAGAGTTTTTATCATAAATGGATGTTGGATCTTGTCAAATGCTTTCTCTGTGTCTTTTGAAATCATCACGTGGTTTTTGTTCCTCATTTTGTTAATGTGGTCTATCACATTGATTAATTTGTGGACATTGAACCATCCCTGTGTCCCTGGTGTAAATCCCACTTGATCACGGTGTATGATCTTTTTACTGTATTGTATATTCAGTTTGCCAGTATTTTGTTGAGGATTTTTGCATCTATGTTCATCAGCCATATTGGCCTGTAATTTTCCTTCTTTGTGTTATCCTTGTCAGACTTTGGGATCAGGGTGATGTTGGCCTCATAGAATGTGTTATAAAGTGTTCTGTCTTCCTCAATTTTTTGGAATAGTTTGAGAAGGATGGGTAATAAATCTTCTTTGAGTATTTGGTAGAATTCTCCAGAGAAACTGTCTGTTCCTGGACTTTTATTTTTTGGGAGGTGTTTTATTACTGTTTCAACTCTTTATTTGTGATTGGTGTACTCAGATTTGCTATTTCTTCTTGATTTAGTTTTGGAAGGTTGTAAGAGTCTAAGAATTTATCCATTTCTTCTAGATTGTCCAATTTGTTGGCATATAGTTTTTCATAGTATTCTTTTATAATTGTTTGTATTTTTGTGGTATCTGTTTTTGTGTGTGTGTGTGTGGTATCCGTATTTGTAATTTCTCCTCTTTCATTTCTAATTTTATTTATTTGAACCTTCTCTCTTTTTTTCTTAATGAGTCTGGCTAAGGGTTTGTCAATTTTGTTTATCTTCTCAAAGAACCAGCTCTTTGTTTCATTAATCCTTTCTACTGTCTTTTTTGTTTCACTTTCATTTATTTCTGCTCTAATTTTTATTATTTCTCTCCTTCTACTGACTTTGGGCTTTGTTCTTCTTTTTTAATTCTCTTAGGTGTGGTTTGAGATTGCTTATTTGAGATTTTTCTTATTTATTAAAGTGAGCCTGTATTGCAATGAATTTCCCTCTTAAGACTGCTTTTGCTGCATCCCCTATGAGTAGGTATAGTGTGTTTTCATTTTCATTTGTCTCCAGATATTTTTTGATTTCTCCTTTAATTTATTCAATGATCCATTGGTTCTTCAATAGCACGTTGTTTACTCTCCACATCTTTGTCCCTTTCCCAGCTTTTTTCTTGTAGTTGATTTCTAGTTTCATAGCATTATGGTTGGAAAAGATGCTTGATATTACTTCAATCTTCTTAAATTTATTGAGGCTTTCCTTGTTTTCCAACATATGGTCTATCTTTGAGAATTTTCCATGCACACTTGAGAAGAAAGTGTAATCTGCTGTTTTTTGATGGAGTGTTCTATATATATATCTCTTAAGTCCATCTGGTCTAGTTTTTCATTTAATTCCACAATTTCCTCATTGACTTTCTGTCTGAATGATCTGTCCATTGGTGTAAGTGCGTTGTTGAGGTCCCATACTATTATTGTGTTGTTGTTAATATCTCCTTTTAGGTTTTTAAATACTTGCTTTATGTATTTTGGTGCTCCTGTGTTGGGTGCATAAATATTTATAAGCTTTATGTCTTCTTGGTGGAGTGTCCCTTTTATCACTATATACAGCCCCTTTTTGTCTCTCTTTACCTTTTTATCTTGAAGTCTACTTTGTCTGTATGAGTATGGCAACACCTGCTTTCTTTTGTTCACTTGTGGTATCATCTTCCATCCCTTCACTCTGAGCCTGTGTTTGTCTTTAGAGCTGAGATGTGTTTCCTGGAGGCAGCATACTGTTGGGTCTTGTCCTTAATCCATCCTGCCACTCTGTGTCTTTTGATTGGAGAATTCAATCCATTCACATTTAGAGTGATTATTGATATATGAGGGCTTAATGCTGCCACTTTATCACTTGTCTTCCAGTTCTCCTGCGTTTCCTTTGTTTCTTGTCCTGTGTATTTTGGACTACCCATTCGGTGAGGTAGTTTGCTATGCTTGTTTTCTTAGTTCTCTCCTTATTTATCATTTGTGTCTCTGTTCTAATTATTTGTTTGTCATAAAGTTTGTGTAAAAAATCTTGTAGATGAGAATGTCCATTTTCTGATAGCCTCTTATTTCCTTAGACTAAGCTGCTTCCATCCCTTTCTTCTTCCCCTTCTAAGTTGTTACTGTCACATCTTATTCCTTCTTGTGTTGTGGGTTTGTGGTTGAAATGACAAGGTTATATTTATTTTTGGTGTTTTCCTTCCCTTTATCTTTAATGTTACAATTAAGTGTTTGCAAACCTCTTCTGATAGATAGCTGCAATTTTCTTATTTTGTCTATCTATTTATCTCCTTGTTCAGGGTTTTGTAGTCCCTTTCTTTTTTTTTTTCAGGTATGAGAGCCTTCTTGAGGATTTCTCGTGTGTGTGTGGGGGGGGGGGGGGGGTCTTGCAGTGATGAATGCCCTTAGCTTTTGTTTATCTGTGAAAATTTTTATTTCTCCATCATATCTAAAGGATATTTTTGCTAGACAGAGTATTCTTGGCTGAAAGTTGTTGTCTTTCAGAATTTTAAATATATCAATCCACTCTCTCCTATCCTGTAAGGTTTCTGCTGAGAAATCTACTGAAAGGCTGATAGGGATTCCTTTGTAAGTTATTCTCTTCTGCCTCCTGCCCTTAATATTTTTCTTTGTCCTTGACTTTTGCCAGCTCTACTACTATATGCCTTGGAGAAGGTCTTTTTACATTGATATAGTTTGGAGATCTATTGGCTTCTGTCACATGTATTTCCAGCTGCTTCTTCAGGTTTGAGAAGTTCTCAGCTATTACTTCTTTGAACAAGCTTTCTGCTTCATTGTCCTTCTCTTCTCCCTCTGAAATACCTATAATCTTTATGTTGCTTTTCCTAATTGAGTTGAATATTTCTCAGAGAATTTCTTCATTTCTTTTTAGTCTTAGTTCTCTCTCCTCCTCCATCTGAAACAAGTCTATATTTCTGTCCTCAAGACTGCTGATTCATTCCACCATTATATCAGCTCTATTATTCAGGGAGTCTAGATTTTTCTTTATCTCATCCATTGTGTTTTTGATCTCCAACATTTCTGATTGGTTCTTCTTTATAGTTTCAATGTCTTTTGTGAAAAACCCCATCTGTTTATTAAATTTTTTTCCTGATTTCATTGAATTGTCCATCCGTATTTTCTTTTAACTCATTGAGTTTTTTTACGATAGCTATTTTGAATTCTCTGTCATTTAGATTATAAATTTCTGTGCCTTCAGAATTTATTTCTGGGCATTTTTCATTTTCCTTCTGGTCTGGAGATTTAATATGTTTTTCATACTGCTTGACAGCATGGATTTATGCCTCCACATAGAGATACCATTTGGTTGCAGCTTCCACCTGCCACCACTTGGGGGAGGGGGCAGGAGCTGTGTAATCTGAGCCCACCAGGATCCCCATCAGCTGTGCCTGTCCAAGCCTGGGCCACTCCATGGGATCACAGTTGCCCTGTGGGGTCTTTTATCAATTACCATAATAGGAAAGCAAACATCTGGGGGCTCTGGGCAGCTGCTGCCTGCTCCCACAGCTCTGCCCAGATGTGCTCCCTCTTTCAGGACCACAGTGGTACTATGGGCATTCGTGGCATCTGGGAGCTGGTTTGCCTGGACTTGCAATTCTACTGCCATATGGTCCTTGGTTGTTTTGCTTGGTGGGCAGGGCCTTTCCACTGGGCCTGAGCCAGAGCCACTCCCTGGGACCATTGTGGGGCTGTGGACTCTCCCACTGGTCGAAAGAGTGATCACATGGGGGATCAGGGCTGCTGCCACCTGTTTCCACACTCCCACAAAGCTGCACTCCCCCCTTCAGGACCACAGCAGTACTCTGGGCATTCAAGGCAGCCAAGGGCTTGTTTGCCCCAGCTTGCAGCTCCACTGTCATTTGCTCCCAGGTCACACCAGCCTTTGTGCTTGGTGAGCGGGGCCTTCTCACTGAGTCCAAACCAGAGCCACCCACCAGGACCACCGTGGGACTGTGGGCTTTCTCACTAGACCAGAGAGTGATCACATGGGGACTCAGGGCTGCTGCCACCTGCCCCCACAGTCCCACTAAGTCACACCCTCACTTTGAGGCTGCAGTGGTACTGTGGGCATTTGTGGCAGCTTGGAGCTCATTTGTCCAGGCCACAGATATGCCTCCATCCACTCCTGGGTCTGCTCCTAGGTCTCATCAGCCTTAGGACTTGGTGGCTGGGGCCTCCCCACTGGGTCTGAGCCTGAGCTGCTCCTTGTGGACCACACAGCCCTGTGGACTTTCCCACTGGGTGGGGAAGCAATCATGTGGGAGCTCAGGGCTGCCATCACCTGTTTCCACATTTGCACCAAGGTGAACACCCACCCTTGCAGCTGCAGCAGTGCTATGAGTGCTTCAGCAAGGAGAGCAGTTGCATGTGGGTACTGGGCTGCCTGGGGGTGGGAGAGTGCTCACCTATCTCCACACCTGCCCAGGAGTAGTCCATCCACCTTCAGATGTATGGCAGCACGGGTCTCTCAGGTATCCTCATGTGCTATGTGGGTATCCTCTGCTGATCAATGAGCGTCCATTTAGTTGTAGTTTGAAGAGGGAGAGACAAAGAGAACAGCTCACTCCACCATGTTGCTGACATCAATGCCTTTGCTTTGGTTTTTTTAATAAAAAATTTTCCAAACATAACATTCTGTTAATAAATACAGAGCTATATCGTACTTTTAATGACTGCATAGTATACCATTTTATCAATTACCATAATTTATTTACTTTTTATTGAATATTATTTAGATTGCATTTATTTTTCATGATTATTTTAATTTTTTCCACTAAAAATGATGCAATAGTGTTTCTTCCTAAAATGCTTTGAGATCTAGGGTTGAAAACATAAAATACACATGGAGACTATTGCTAACTGTAGTTTACTGTAAGATTTCAATTTCTGCCAAGTTTATATAAATGGCTTTAACAAAGAGTAAAGATGATAATATACTTGGCCTTAGTATAAAGGTCAGCAGATTGAAATAAGGATGATTATAACAGCAGAGCTGATGGTTTCATTTTCTTAAACATTAGTTCCATCAATATATACCGAGTTACTTACAAAGTATATGACACTGGCTTACCCACTACAGAAGTGAAGCAGACACAGATGCACCTCAAATATCTTCCTGCCTAGCATGGGCAGCAGACAGGGATGTGTACAGGTAACCTGAAGAACTCACCACCTTCCCTCCACAAGGTTGCATATGGGATGATGAAAGAAGTTCAACACCAATGTTGGAAAGAAATGAGTTTTCTAATTTTATAATTGATAAACTGTACATTTTCTTAAGAGCACTACTTTTCTTCTTGGTTGTTCTTTCTCAATAAGAGAAAAATGAAATTCTCATTTCCCTAACATCAGGATACATATAACAATCTTCAATATCTTTCTAAAGGAAGGCCTCCTAGGCATGTATTTTCTGCAAATTTTCTGAGGTACTTTCTTCCTTGAGCTTGACTAGCTACCTGTTAATTGTGGTTCTGGTTTCTTTCTTGCCTTCTGCCACCCCATCTCAGTCTGCCTGGCCACTACAGGAAGTGAACACTGGTCACACAAGGACACCCTCTACCGTCTAACATCACTAAGGCTGGCTGCACTGCTGGTGCCATTCATTCTATGGTCTGGGGACCCCATCTTGATTGTGACTTGGTGCTGAAGAATCTTTAATTCTGGAGAATGTGATGGTGAAGTTCTCGTGTAATTTCTCCTCCAGAATGCAAGGTGACTCATTGTGTCAAGTAATGTACTACACAAAGGTATTTTTCTCTGCAAAATTGGGAACCTCATTAAAGGAAACAATATTTTTATCTGAACACACTGTTCGAATTGAGGTTAGTGTGATACAGAAATTGTATAAAAGCCATGCCAGCCTACTTTCTTCACTTCCCTCAGTAAATTTAGAAAGAACAGATTAGTGCAGCTATATTGAGTATGTATTTCACTTAATGCTTTGAGCAATGCTATATGTTTTCAATATCAGGCTTCTAGGAAATAAATATGCTGTTGAATAATGTAAATGACAAGGGTATTTACCACGAAGTTACTTACCTCCGGGTACACACTTGGTCAAGGTTTGAGATGCAGAATAATGAGTCTGGGGACCAACAGGTATATGTATTTTCAATCAAGATGACAAAGGTCTGGGCCAAGGAGGAGATCAGACTTTATATTGAAAGATTTGTTAACAGACTAAATATAGGAAGTGGAAGAAAAGGTTAAAGTCATAATAATACCAGTAACAATAGCAACAACAATGAAAATCACAACAACAACAATTAAAGTTTATTGAAAGCTTTCTATTGCCTGGCATCATGCTAAGCACATTATATACTTACCTTGTTTCTCCTCCACAGGACTATTATGGAGGCAAATACCAGTATTATCATTATCATGTCCATTTTTCAGACAAGAGTATTGAGGCACAAAGTGATTAAGTGATTTGCCCAATGGTAGAAAGTGATACAGCTGGGATTTTGACCAGATCCTGGGCTTTTACTTACTGCACCATAGGACTTGTGGGCATTTATCTTTTTTGTTTCTTTTCTGTACTGGGCAAGCAATTATTACTTTTACAATAAGATAATAACTATAAACACTCACTTAAGGGGGTAAAAAGTTGCTCAAGGCTTCTTATATGAAAAGCACCACCACTGCAGGGAGCTATGACCTAGGCCTGCCCATGGGGTTTATTATACCCATCACAGCTGTTGCCGTGTTTCCATGTCTAGATCTTTCTAACTCTTAATGAGATAGAACTTTTAAGGAATTGCTTTAGGACTTTTGCACGGAGCTTCCTATTGACAAAATACATTGCACATGCAGAATGCACCCTCTACAGTGTAAGCCTTGAGTTGTCTTGGGTGGGTGCTTGCAATGGTTTCTCTCTCTCAGAATCATTAATAATAGCTTCATTATCCTTACTTCTACATAAATAACCACCCGCTTCTTCTGAGACCCACTCCTAGAGTTTCCTTTGCTCCTTAGCTCATCTCCACCTGGCCATTCTAGGGGTGTCCCTAGTACCGGCTGTGACGTCATCCACCTATGCATCCAGCCTCCTGGAGAACAGTGTCACCTCCAGTCCACAGATGACACATGCAACGATCCAGTCAGGGAGCTGAGGTAGAGGACAGAGGACACACTGCCACTCTCTTACCTGCTCTTTCGGGTGAGCAAAAGCTGCCTTCTTCAGAGCACAGCAAGATATCCAACCAGTCATGAGGGAGTGTGTGGTTTCTGTTACAGCATTAATGAAACTTCAGAGTGATGAATAGCCTCGACACGTCTTACTGATGCCATGTCCACACTCATCTATGTCCACTTTAGCTCTTACAAGTTGTGAATGTAACAGAGCATTTGGGGTAGGCATTGCAGGGCCCAGTAATTAAATTCATCTCAGGTCCCCTCATTAAGGCCAGTGAGGTCTGTCATACCTTGTGTTTTCATTGACAGCAGAGGAGTCTTGCAAAATTCATTGCAATTTGTCCTTCTGCGAATGTGGGCAGCAATCAACTACGAGTACAAATTCCATGGTAATAACCCAAAGCTTTCAACAGTGACTGACTCTTCACCTGCTAGGGCCAAGGATACACAGGCAGACGGGCTTGGGTACTGGACACCAGAACCATTACACTGAAAGAGGGAATTCTAAAGCCACAGCCACTCACCCCTGGCCTGGATCTGTTTGCACATCTAGAGTCACAGGTGAGGGCTTTGAATTTTAAAATGTCCCAAGAGAAATCTTCTACTCTGAAGAAACAAAAAAGCAATGTTTCCTCTCTCTCTCTCTCTCTCTCAGAATAATTAATAATTAACTCCTCAATAAAATATACAAATTATTTTTCTGTTTATTTCTAATATATACCATTGTCCTAAATATGGGACTTTATTTTTCTTTTTACTTAATACTTTGCTAGAGTACATAATATATTCAACTGGTTCAAAACAAAAAAAATGTAGAAACATATAATTTTCTTTCCTACTTTGCTTCCCCAACTCTCCCTTACCATCATGGCTAACCATTATTTTTAGTTCCTTGTTTTGTTGCAGAGTTTTTAATGCATAGAATGGTAAATACTCATACACATACATGCAAACACACATGTAATCTTTCAGGTCAAATAAGGCAGAATTAATTCATTCATTCACTTACTCATCCAAGAAAGGGAGGCATCAAAATGTGTCTAAGAGCACGGACTTTAAAGTCAAACAGATCCAGGTTTGAATTTTGGTCCCATCACTTACTGGTCATGTAACTGATGAAGTTACTTAACCTCTCTGTGCCTTCATTTACTCACCATCAACATGAGGATAGGACTGCCTACTCACAGGTGGGTGAGGATTAAATGCAAATAAGTGTGTAAAGCACTAATCATAGTGTCCACCATATAATTAGTCTCCAGTCATAGTATTAAATATTTCCAGGCGCCTATCATGTGCTGCACGCTTAAGATGTGTAAGTCATGTAACAGGGAAGGTGCACTTTGTCAAAATTTAAATATTATTTGCTTAGCGAAAAACAGTTAAGAAAATAAAAAGGCAAGCCACAGAGTGGGAGAAAAGAGTTGCAACACGTATCTGACAAAAGACTTGTATCCAGAATTTATAAAGGACTGTTATAACTCAGTAAGATGAACACCTCAATAAAAAAATGGGCAGAACACTTAAACAGGTATTTCACCAAAAGAAATATACAGATAACTAATAAACACCATGAAAAGAAGCTTAATAGGGAAATGCAAATTAAGTCTGCAATGAGATACACTACATACCCACTACTATGTCTAAAATTAAAGACCGAAGACCAAGTGTTAGCAAGGATGTAGAGCAACTGGAACTCTCATGTGTGGCTGGTGGAGAACAGCTGGCATTTTCATATGACCCAGCAGTCCCACTCTTGAAGGATGGGCAGAGTTTAGACATGGTTCTGTTTTTATGGGAGTATTCCATATAATGGGAACAGTGTGAGCATGGAAGAGGAGCGTGGGAAATGTTGAAGGAATGCCTGAGACTCTAAATCGATTCAAATTCAAGTTGTGTGATTGAGGAGTGAAGGAAAAAAGATGAAGCTGGAGACATAGGTTGGCGCCAAAAATCCTACAGCGCTTTGAATGGAAGGTAAGGAGACAAGATTTAAGTTGACTAAATTAATTAATTAATTAAAGGTTTCTGAGCAGCAGCACAAAGGGTGTCATAGGTTGTTGGCAACATAATTTGATCTGTGCTTTTGATCAGGATGCAACTGACTATGGTCTGTGGCCCAAATGTGGCCCTCTGCCTGTTGCTGTAAATAAAGCTTTATTGGAATACATCCATGCACACCATCTTATGTAATGTCTGTGGCTGTTTTTCTTGTCCAATCCTTTACAGAAAAAGTTTGCTGACCTCTAATTTAGGTGAACCAACCTGTCAGACTCTTTGGAAAGTGAAAAACTCTTTTCTTGTCAAAATGACTTGAGTGAACAGAGAACTTATACTTACATCCTCCTGTCAAAATTCTTGTATGAATTTCTTTAAATTATATGTAGAAGCTTTTGACCTGAAATATGGGCACAATTTGCTAATTTTAGTAGAATTGCACTATAGGCATTCTTTTGTGACTAGTACATTCTGCCCAACAGTATGTTTATAAGATTCAGTCAAGTTGGAGAATATGTTTGTAATTTGTTCATTTTCATCACATTAGTATTCCATTGCACAAACATGCCATGATTTGTTTATCTATATGACTGTTACACAACATATAAATCATATTGCTAAACACATTCTTGTAGTCTGGTGCTCATAATGTTCATGTCTTTAGGATACATATTTAGGACTGGAATTGCTTGCTAGCCATAGGTTTTGTATGTATTCAACTATATTAGTAAATGTCACACTGTCTTTCAAAGTAATTTTTGTGCATAGAATTGTGTCCCCCAAGAGATATGTTGAGGTGTTAACCCCTGGTACCTGACAATGTGATCTTATTTGGAAACCGGATCTTTGCAGATGTAATCAAGCTAAGATAAGGTCATACTGGATTAGAGTGGATCCTAAATCCATTGACTACTGTCCTTATACGGAGAGAGTGACATGGAGACAGAGGAGACACACCCAGAGGGATGATGGCCAAGTGAAGACAGAGGCAGAGATTGGAATGATGCAGCTACATTGCCAGCAACTGCAAGAAGCTAGAAAAGGCATAGAAGGATTCTTCTCTAGAGCCTTCAGAGGGAGTCTGGCCCTGCTGACACCTTGATCTCAGACTTCTAATCTCCAGGACTGTGAGAAAATAAAGCCACTCAGTTATGGTAATTTGTTACAGCAGTCCTAGGAAACTAGTACAGTGATTGTGTTGATTCTATTCTCACTAGCATTGTATGAGTATTTCCTTTCCTGTACGTCCTCACCAACAATTTGTACTATCAAACTTTTTACTTCTTGTAATTAGGACCATATAGAATTGGTACAAGAATAAAAAATTATACCAATAGAACAGAAAATAGAGGTCAGAAACAGATTCTTACATTTACAAACACTTGATTTATGATGAGAAAATATTTCATAGCAAGGGGGAAAATAGAACAAGCTTTTCAGTAAATGGTACTGAAACAACACGATATCCTTATGAGAAAGAAAATGCAACTGGACTCCAATTTTACACCAGACACAAAAATCAATTCCAGGTGGATTAAAGACTTAAAGAGGAGAGGCAAAACAATAAATCCTTTAGAAAAAAAACATAAAAAAATATCTTCACAACTTGGGATAAACAAGAAAAAGATTAACAAATTTTACTACTTTAAAACTAACAGTTTCCAGGCTGGCCCTGTGGCCGAGTGGTTAAGTTTGCGCACTCTGCTGCGGCAGCCCAGGGTTTCACTGGTTTGGATCCTGGGTGAGGACATGGCACCGCTCATCAGGCCACATTGAGGCAGCATCCCACATGCCACAACTAGAAGCACCCACAACTAAAAAATATACAACTATGTACTGGGGGAGTTTGGGGAGAAAAAGCAGAAAAAATAAATAGATTGGCAACAGCTGTTAGCTCAGGTGCCAATCTTTAAGAAAAAGCAAAAAAATTAACAGTTTCAGTCTTTAATTTCCAGCCAATATGATATAACAGTTAATAGAATTAACCTCTCTCCTGAAACAACTAAAAAACTGAGCAAAACATATGAAATATAGTTTTCAGATATTGGACAGTGCAGAACAGTGATCCATGAGGGACAGAAAACTAATGAGGGGAGCTCTATTATTCTGGGCTGAACTGTGTCCCCCTCTCTCCCACTCCCTAAGAATTCGTATTAGAAGCCCTAACCTCCAGTACCTCTGAAGGTGACTGTATTTTAAAACAGGGCCTTTAAAGAGGCTATTAAGCTAAAATGAAGTCATTAGGGTAGGCCCTAATCCAATCTGACTTGCCCCTGTAAGACAGGGAAATTTAGACACACAGAGACACACCATGGACATGCACACACACACAGAGAAAAGACCATGTAAGGACACAGTGAGTAGGCAGCCATCTGGAAGCCAAGGAGAGAGGCCTCAGAAGAAGCCAAGCCTATGAATGCCTTGATCATGGACTTCTAGTCTCCAGAATGGTGAGAAAATAAATTTCTGTTGTTTAAGCCACCAGTCTGTGGTATTTTCATTTGGCAGCCCTAGCAGACTAATACAACTATGCTTGCCCACTCTTACCTTCCAGAGAGAGTCTCTAGGCCCCAGAACAGGGAAGGCAGAACCCAAGTGGAGGCCAGCAGTCTCCCTGAGTTGAGGAGATGGAGCTGACAGTCTGGTGAGGTCAGATGGCTAGAGTTCACAGGATAGAGTACCGGGAAGGAGACAGCTGCATAGAGAGAAAGCTTCAGAGATCTGCAGCTAAGTTTTCAGCTAAGTGCTAATCAGCATATGCTTGCAAGAAAATGCTTGAGATTAGAGAAAGAACTATCCAAAAGAAGCAGAGAGAATAATACTTGGAGCTCAAACAGGGCAGAAATAATTTGTGTTTCTATTAGCCAGACTACAAAACTGCGTAATTCATGCAAGATCATATAGATTTCTCAGAAGGGGATTGCCTCAGTAGTAGGACAAAATCAACTCTAGACTAACGACTGCTTAATCCCATCTAACAAAATTTCAAAGAAGGTCTTGAAAAGATCAAGCTTTTCCCATAAATTAACTGCATCTCAAAACCAAGCTTAAAATTATTTATAGGAATACAAAAATCTAGACCCCAACAAGGTAAAATTTACAATGTCTGGCAAGCAAGAAATTATGACACAAAATGAGGAGAAAAATCAATTAATAGAGACAAACTTATAAATTATGCAGATAATAAAATTAGATATGTAGACAAGGCATTAAAATCATTATTATAACTATATTACCATGTTTAAAGAGGTAGAAAATGGACTAAGCTTGTTATGGACTGACATCAAAGATATGAAAAAGACCCAAATAGAACTTCTAGAGATGAAAAATACAATGGCTGAGATGAAAAAATGCTGGATGGGAGAAACAGCAGATTAAACATTGCAGAAGAAAAGGATAGTGAACTTGAAGACTTAACAGTAGAAACTGTTCAAAATAAAACATAGAGAAAAAGACTGGAAAAAAGTGAGAAGAGTTTAACTGCATCACGTAGACTAATATATCTGTAATTCTAGTCCCTGAAGGAGAAGAGTGAGGGTAGAAAAAATAATTGAAGAAATAACTACTAAAAAATGAAAATTTGATGAAAACTATGAACCCACAGATACAAGAAGCTCAATGAACCCCTAACACAAGAAGCATGAAGAAAATGTCATCAAGGGACATAATAAACAAATTAATTAAAACCAATGATAAAGAAAAAAATCTTAAAAGCAGCTAGAGAAAGAAGAGTCATCAAGTACAGAGAAACAAAGATAAGAATGACAGTAGATATCTCGTTAGAAACTATGCAAGCCAGGAGAAAGTGAAGCAGCACCTTTAAAATACTGAAAGAAAACACTGTCAAGCTAGATTCTATATCCAAGAAAAATATCTTTGAAAAAACAAAAGCTGAATATAGAATTTATATTTAAAATGTCTGTTTCCTTAACAACTAAAAAGAAAGAAAGATAATGGAGAAAGTATTTAGAACACATATAACCAAAACCAAAAAAGACTAGTGGAGCCAGCCTGGTGGCACAGTGGTTAAGTTCGCACACTCTGCTTTGGTGGGCCAGGGTTCGCGGATTCAGATCCCAGGTGTGGACTCATACACCACCTGTTAAGCTATGCTGTGGTAATGTCCCACATGCAAAATAGAGGAAGACTGGCACAGATGTTAGCTCAAGGACAATCATTCTTGGACAAAAAGAGGAGGATTGGCAACAGATGTAAGCTCAAAGCCAATCTCCCTCACTACAACAAAAAAACAAAAATACTAATATCCAGAATATTAATTACTAGTAAAAATCAATAAGCAAAATGGCCAGAAGGCCTGAATAGGCACTTTACAAAAGAGGAAATTAAATGGCTGATAAATACACGACAGGTACCAAAATCTTACTGGTAGCTTGAGAATTGCAAATTACAACTACACCATAAAACACCTATCTTAATGGACAAAAATTTAAAAGTCCATACTTTATTATTCTTTCTTTGATATATGCAGAGAGAAAAAAATATTATTTCTTAATACCTTTCTATTCAACAAAAATAGATTCTTGTTTTTCTCCCTGAAACAGTGATAACAATGTATTGAAGTGATTGAAATGTGTATATAAAAATGCTTATAAACTGATTTCCATATTAATGAGTTATCAGATGTGCTTAATTAGAAAAGGTAAATTAGAACATTGGATAAATTACATCATATTAACTATAATTACTAATGTGAGCAATCATCAAGCTAGAATATTGAAAGAAGTATCTTTAATGTGGTCCTTAAATTCAAAAGAATTGTTATAGAAATGCTTTTATATTTTTCGAGCTACTTTTTAATAAGAGAGAAGAAGACTATGGTTTCACTGTGTGAATGCATCTTACCAAAAATAACTGTTTTTATGTTTGGACGGGAGAAAATGGGAAACAACACTCTCTTTAGGGTAAGAGCCACCTCATTCATTTCTTTGTGCCCTGTGAGCTTTAAGGAGAGCATAGGACACAGACACCTGTTCACAAACGTTTGTTGGGTGGAATTTGATGTGCCACGGTGTTCTTTGTTACCTTTAGAAAAGGCAGGACTAAAACTCTCTTAGTGAGTTAGACGCCTATCATTGCCCTGACATCATCTGATATGTTTATCAGCATTGATCAACTACAGAAGTAAACGATTGTCCTCCAAATTCAGAGGAATGGAGCTACCATTGTAGCTACTACTACCATTGTAGTCCGTTGTGTGTTCGTCTTCGTTGAGACTGACTTCAGAAACCCCACGTAGAGCCAGTTCTACTCAGGAAGATAACAATAATGCCCTGCGTTGTAAAGTTGATGACTATGAGGAGAACCACCCAGGAAGTGTCAGGTAAGAAGGTGGCCAAATTCTTTGCTACAACTTTTCAAAGAGTATGTGCATATGGGCCTAGTGACACAGGATTCAGATTTGAATCCAGCAACCATTTATTGAACGTCTACTATATGACAGTTACTGTACAAGTTTTTGTCCTATATGATATATGGTTTGATCCTTACAACAGCAACAATGCACCTATCCTAAATTAGAAGTGTGGAATTAGAACACTGAGTAAAATAATATGCTAAGTTGAAGAGGGTTCATGTTAATACAAAAATGGAATAAACTACGCAGGCAAGCAGGAATCTTTAGAATTCTCCACTGATCACCCCATTAACTATTAGGGCATTGACAGCTATCTTAAAGGCCGAACAGAATGAATACCCAGATATCTACAAATAGGCTCGAATTTTGTGTTTCTCATAGTTTAACTGAGTGGTTCTCACACTTCAGGGTTTAAAAGATTCACCAGGTTGCATATACAAAACCATGTTTATATAGATCATTTTATGGATAACTTAAGGGATTTTCAAGACTAATTCTGACTACGCACAATTTTTAGCTTTCCTGTTCACTTGGGTGTTTGTGGGCTAGAAGATGCAATCCCACGAACAGCGCAGGCACGAGGCAGCTGGATTGGGACTTCAGGTCAGAATCTCAGGCTAGACACACATCAAGTCTGAAAGCTGCCCGCTCTGACCACTGCAAAGCTAGCTGCATATTTTCATCATAACCAGCCGCCAACCCACGCCTGGTGTTCAGGCTTTTGCTTAAAACAAATAACTCTGACTGTTTTTAGCTTCAACGATGGCATTTTCAGAGCTGGGCTCATAATTACTTTCGTTGGCGTCAACCACCCCTGGCATCAGCCTCGATCAGGGCTGTCATTTCCCCCAATAAAGACGTTCGAGGTGAATGGCAGGCAAGGATGCAATCACCAAGGCCCCACGTTTGTCTTGGCAGGATTCTAATGAACGTCTCTGGGTGTCAATTAGGTCATCTGGAAAATGGGACATTAATCATTCACCCCCTCCCTAGCACTGAACTAACGTCCTCTTATGACTCCAGGCCTTTGCGCATCCTGTCCCTCTAGCTGGCTGACGCCTCAGCATCCTTCAAGATTCAACTCAGGATCCCCTCCTCTGAGAAGGCAAGTCTTCCCTGCTGCCCACCATCCTCCTTCTCTGCAGCTGGGGTGAAGAGCCTCTCCTGGGGGTTTGCCCTGTGCTTGGGCTTCCACCCGCCTGGTGAGCGACACTCATCTGTTTCCTTCTGGTCCCCTGACTTGGCTCTAAGCACCTTGAAGGCAGAGGTGATGTCTGCTTTATTTCTGTGCCTTCTTATAACTTGTAAGAGTTTGAAAGATTTCTAGTGAGTAGAAGAGGAATGAAATGACATCTCTCTAGGGCTTCAAATGAGAGACCAGATGTAAAGCAAAAAATCTAATGCCTCACACATAGTAGGCACTCAGTATTTTTTTTTTTCAACTGAGGAAGATTTGCCCTGAGCTAACATCTGTGCCAATCTTCCTCTACTTTGTATGTGGGTCATGGCCACAGCATGGCTGATGAATGGTGTAGGTCCATGCCCGGGATGTGAACCCAAGAACCCAGGCCACTGAAGCAGAACACACCAAACTTAACCAGTATGCCATGGGGCAGGCCTGGCGTTCAATTTAATCTTTCTTTACACTCTCCCCAACCCCTGCCAATGGCTTCTTCTCAGGGGCCTTTGCCTGAACCCATCCCCTAGTGTGAGAAGTGACTTCAGTGGAATCTGCTGAGGGTGTGACCCCTTCCTGTAAAGAGTGATGGGATTTGGATGGGAAATGTACATTTTTGGTATAGTTTCCACTTGAACTATTTTAAGAGGATATAGGTTCATCAATGAGGACATTTTATAGAGTCACAAACGATGACCTCGCTTCCTTGGAACACTTACAGTAAATTAGCTTATACATTAATTAGGTGATAATTGCGTTTTGGTGTGGTCTGAAACTCAAGAAACACGTTATTGAAAACTGATGATTACAAATTGTAACAAATATAGTAGATGTTGAGATTCACCGTGATTATGGAGCCTACTCAATACAAAACAAATAAAAACTTAAAAAGTGCAAATTCAGTTCTAGACAAAGTTGTAATTTACTCACTAAAATTATTTAAACATAAATGCATGGTGATTTTGATTCAGTGGTAAAGACTATTTTGGCCACTAGAGAGAGCTCACGCTTCAAAAAATGTCTGGAGCAACCACATTGTCCCAACAGCAGCCACCATGGGTTCTAAAATCAGTTAATAAAGTTGTCTTGAATTTTTTTTTTTTTCTTGGAGGCTTCTTACATTACTAATGTTCCAGAGGGATGGCTAAGTGACAAAAATTGTAAATCAATGTGAACCCGTTAGAAACGGCTATAAATGTTCACAATAGTAATCTCTGATCACACATATTTTAAGTTATGGATTTAATTCACTTTTTTTCCCCCAGAACATAAAGTGTTTTTTAAACATACTTTCTTCTAAGAAACACATTTCCTTCGAAAGTGAAAGCTGTGGAATTATTTATCTTGTTTTTACTTATTTAAAGCATGACAGAATTGATGTTACAATTTTATCATTACTTGTATGTGAAACAAGTAATGTTTTGGGGTTCATACCAACTTCTGGGATGTCCCTTAAATCTGCTCCCTTTACCCCATCCTCACTGCCCAGGCCGGGGTCAGGGTTCATTGTTCTGCCCTGGATTGTTGTGACAGTTTCTGTGTTGGTCTCTCCACCTTCGCTGGCCACCCCAGTCTAGCGTCTCCCAAACACAGCTCACTTTTTATGCCACTCTGAGACTAATTTTCATGAAACGTGTTTTTGATCACATCACATTTCTGCTCAGAAACCTTTAGCAGCTCCCTATTTCTACAAAACAAAGCCACAAATGACCACGTGGCATTCAAGATCCATTTCAATACTATCTCCTTTCCAGGCCCACCAGCACCAAGCTAACATAATTCTCTCCCTTTCTTTTCTGAGTTCTCATGGGACTTTTTTCTGTACTGACCTTAATTTTATGGTTGGTTGGGAACACGTCTTATATCATCTCTAAGAACAACTTCCTTAAAACCATGAGTCCTTGCTCAGAAGCCAGAGAGCAAGGTCTCTGTCTTAGCAAACATACGATCTTGAAGGCCTGCCTAAGATAATCAGATTTGGGAGACGTTCTGAGGTGGAATTGATAGGACCTAGTGTTCTGGTTATCTTTTGCTACATAACAAGTCATCTCAAAACTTAGTGGATAAAAGTAAGAATTTATTATTAACTCAAGATTCTGGGGGTTGACTAGATAGAGTCAGCTGGGTGGTTCTTGCTTGGAGTCTCAAATGCAACTGCCATCAAAAAGTGGCTGGACTAGAGTCATCTGAATCCTCAGCCAGGAAGGACTTCCAAGATGGCTTCTCCACTACAGATAGCACTCTCTGTTTTGGCGGCCTGAGGTTTGCAGGTTGAGATCCTGGGTGTGGACCTATACACCACTCATCAAGCCATGCTGTGGTGGCATCCCACATAGAAGAACTAGAATGACCTACAACTAGGATATACAGCTATGTACTGGGGCTTTGAGGAGAAAAAAAAAGAAGAAGATTGGTAACAGATGTTAGCTCTGAGCCAATCTTCCTCACCAAAAAAAGCATACCTTAAAAAAAAAAGAGAGATGGGGTCTATTTCCCCTCCCCCCGAAGCCGGGCAGGCTTTTCTGACTGTTCGGTCCAATAGGGTATGGCAGAAGGATGCTATGTCACCTCCAAGGCGAAGTCAAAAAAGCCTGGGATGCTATTTCCACCTTGCTGACTGGAACACTTGCTCCTGAAAACTTCTGCTTCTGTACAAGCAGTCTGACTTCCTGAGGTCGCCATGCTGCATGGAAACCCAAACTAATCAATGCGGGATATTGAATACACTGTCATTCATTTATTGTCATCATTTAGATGTTATGCAGAGTCGGGGCTTGGAATTCCTGGGTCTGCTTGCTCTGGATAGATGTCTGAATTCTCAGATGCTTAACAGAGGGCCACAGGAGTTGGCTAGGGGCGCTGGAGAACAGGAGTTCGTAGCCATAATGACCCTTTTGCAAAGAGATAGAAGGCTGGATTGAGACTCAGGGTGGGCTAGTATAAAGCAGGTAGGATGCAGAGTAGCCATCAAACGGCCACAGACCCTCTGTGTTTTCACTCCCGTCGTAGGCTAAGTGCTCAGTGCCTTGTTGTTTCCTTTAGTTCATCCTTGGAAGGCTTTTTTTTCCTTTCAAGTTCACTTAAAAGTTAAAGACTTGAGATGGGCCACATAAATGTGAACAAGCCTGAAAGGAAACGGTGTTGGCGTGTTTGGTAAAGCTAAGATTGGGGATACAGATGGCAGGGGGGACCCGCACTGATGGCTTTTGTCCTTCTGCCCTGCTAACTGGGTCTCTGCAGCACAGTAGAACATTCTTAGGCAAAACAACATCCTCTGACCTCATTCCAGGAAAATCAGTACCAGCATCCAGTTGTCTTCGAGAAGGAAAGAAGACGACATGGAGAGACACGACAGTTGGAGAACAAGAGCGAGAAGCACGGAGGCACGGGTCACTCTTTCAGACTTCCCAGTGGGAACTTGGCACCTTGGATAAACAAAGGCACTGGCGGGAAGGAGAGCTAGAAATCAGCGGAGGGGGCTGGCGGGCCACAGCCAAGGCAGGGACAGTGAGAAGAGAAAGCCTGGGCCCTGGGGTCCGTGGTTCTCTTCTCCAACCACCTTTGAGTCCCTCTCTCTGAAACAAGGCTCGTGAGGACGCCCTCTGGCCTGGGAGGCATGGGTGAGCCTGAAGCACCCTGAGAGCAGTGAACACAGGTTTTGCACTTGCAACTGGGAGGAAGTCAGCAGCACTGGGAGCAATGGGGCTTGAGGGTGGGAGAGACCTTCTTGCCAAACCCCTTCCCAGGCTCTCTGACTCTCTAGGAACGGAGAGAGAGAATGCCTTGGCCAGTTTCCTGCAATTCAGTCAGTGGAGCCAGGGCCCCGGCGGCGAGGGCTCCCTCTGAGAAAACAAATACATGAGAGACAAGGACAAGAAGGAGGAAACGCCAGCTAGGAAACTCCAAAGGGATCAGCGGCTAAGCTCACGGGGACACTGCTTGGGAGCAGGAAGTAAGTAAAGCGCAAACAGGATCTGAGCGAGGTCATTTGTTTGGGAAGAGGGAGAGAGGGAGGGGGAGGAGAGAAAGGGGGCGGGGAGGGGCTGCAGCGTGAATGTGCAGAATTATGTCAGAGCCTTCCCAGATCCCGGGACGTCCTGCCTGCAGAACAGCCCCGCCCCGCTCACTAAGCCCTAGCTGAATTGTGTCGGCGTAATTAAAAAATTAATTTCCCTCCAATCAAAGGTCAACATCAAGAGTTACCTTCCTGGAGAGCTGCCTGGGGGCCGGGAGGGGGGGTGGTGGTAGTGTGGATTCCCGAGAGAACTTTTGTGATCTGCTCACCATATCTTTTGCAAATTCTTAAATGTATTCAGGCAATTTCCTTTTTATGAAAATGCCATTCCCTGAAGAGATTTCACTGATTTTTTGGAGTGACTTCTTGAGCACATTTCTACCCTATGAACTGTAATGGTCAACTTTCTGCCTGATGTCATTTTGGCTGAAGGATGGATAACCAGAAATTTCTCATGGACTGTTTTGCTCAACATTGGGCTTTTCTAGAGGCAATTTTAGGTGATTTAGGGTGTGAAAGAATATCAGCATAGCCTTATCACGTGGTATTCAGTACCGAAAGGTTAATGAGTTTAGATACTAGAAAGAAAGAAGACAAAGAAAATAGCATGGATCAAGAATCCAAAGTATATAGCTTACATTCTTTCAAGAAATGGGGACTTTGCTCCTGGGTGGTATTTCCCTGTTTCACAAAAGGTGATACCTTTCCTTTGGCTTAATTAATTTTGTTCATATTTTCTAAAACCCCAGTGTAAGCAGAATTTGTTAACCAAAAATGGCAGCGGGGGCTGGGGGGCTGGGTGTCAAATACACTGATAAAGTAAAAAGTGGCCTCTTCTAAGGACTTTTTGAATGAATTCAGCTTTCAACTGCTCCCACCTGATAACTGCTGCCTTCTCTGGTACTTTCTACTCTGTGGGCCGTGACAAGCCACCCCAGCCCATTTCAGCTTAAGCACTGCCTATGTGGCCTGGAAAGGGTGGTGGGAACACCTTTATACAACAATGGGCCTGGGATGGGGGAGCAAAGAGAATGGGCAGCTGGCCAAGTTAAACAGGCAATTTTGTATCCCAGGGAATTTACCGGCTGCTTCCGGGTCTAAATAAGATGCAACACAATGGTTTCTCTGCAGGCCCCTTGCACATTCCACAGAGAGGGCCCCAGCTTGGGCCAGCCTGTCCTGGCATTTTCCTTTATAGTTTTTTTTTCCACTTGATGCTTTAACTTGAATTTCTTTTCTGGAAACAATCACCTGGCGAGAATTAATCCCAGATATCACTCGGGAGTCACTAGACACAGCTGGATTCTTACATTGGTAGAAATGTGTCTCTTAAGTGGAGTGTCCTGAAATGATTCATGGGGAATTCAGTGAACTATTTGTGGTGGAAGTGTTTGTTGCATAGCTATTGGTCAAGGCAGTGCTTTTTCAAAGTGGTAGAAGTTACAATTGAAATTTAAGACAATTTCACATCTATCATTTATGAAATGGAAATATAATTGTATACACATATCTGTCTAAGACAGCTGCATGAGAGAGATGCAGTGTTAATGTGTCAAATGTGACTGCATTCTCTCTTTTAAATGCCTGTATTTCACTTCATTGGAATCTCATAATAAGTCCATTTAAGTCACCCAAATTCAACCGTTAGAGATAAAAGCTGATAATTGTGCCTTTTAGTCTACTCAGTGGCAAATGATCTGGACTGAGCTTCCAACAGGAGACTGACTCTTCATCTGGTGCTCAACCAACAATGATATGTTTTAATGTTGGAGGAAGAAAATAGCTCCATTTGACTTAGTTAGAGATTGTATGATGCTATCCAACATAGTGCCTTCTGAAAGGAATTTTAAGATCAATTTTGATTCTTCATGATTTCTGTTATACGTGCACAAGATGTGTTTCCACGTGGGTACCTGATTATGTTCCAGGACTGTTCTGAGTGCTGGTAACAAGAATTTAGTTCCAGAGGACATGTTTGGATGTACTTCCAGAAATTCCACTGGTATGAGGGCTTGATTAATCTATTGGGAGAGACAGTTGTTACTCATATCATAAGCCAAAGGCTCATCTCTCCATTCCCTGAGCTGAGGCAAAGGTAGCATCATTCTACCCTTAAAGCCTAGAAGTACTGCTGTGCTTATCTGGGTCGAAGGATATTCTATTGACGGGTGTTTTGGGTTTTTTTGGTAAGGAAGATTGTCCCTGAGCTGATATCTGTGCCAATCTTCCTCTATTTTGTATATGGGACACCTGCCACAGCATGGCTTGATGAGCAGTGTGTAGGTCCATGCCCTGGGATCTGAACCTGTGAACCCCAGGCCGCCAAAGTAGAGTGCATGAACTTAACCACTACACCACCAGGCCAGCCACATCTATTGACTATTTTTGACCCAGTATTCCAATTTCTAATCAATCCCAATCCCAAAGATGCCCTGGCAAATATGAAAAGATGTATGCGCAAGGCTGTTTGTTGGAACACTATTTATTTATTAGAAACAACTCAAATGTCTATCAAACGGGGACCATCAACTATGATTACATCGATTACATCCACACAATGGAATATTATACAGCTGCAAAAAGTAAATGAAGAAGAATATCTCTATATACTCCTATGAGAAGATCTTTGGGATATATTGTTAGTGAATTACATATTAAGACATGATCACTAAAACAAAACAAAAGGAAAAATTGAAACTAACTATGTATTAAGTTGATGACACGTCTCTGCAAGGAGGAACTATTCTAAGTGACTTTAAAACATTGGAATTGACTATAGATCCCAAGAGGGATATATCCTTAAAACAAAAGCACCATGGATGGCTCTCACCATTACATTCGCCTCCTTGTTACCTTGTTCCTGGTGCCATGACCCTGGCAATTATACTCGTGAGCATTAACATCAAGGAAATTGAAGTCAGTCACCCTGAGAATGTCATATTATTGTAGAAGGAATCTAAACATGTAGTTTTATTATTAAAATCGATCAATTTTATTAGAGGCCAAAATGTTTTTCTGCTCTTTTTTTTTTCTTTTAAAGATTGGCACCTAGGCTAACAACTGTTGCCAATCTTCCTTTTGTTTTTTTTTTTTTTAAGGATTGTCACCTGAGCTAACAACTGTTGCCAATCTTTTTTCTTTTCTTTTCTTTTCTTTTCTGCTTTATTTCCCAAACCCCCCTGGTACATAGTTGTATATCTTAGTTGTAGGTCCCTCTAGTTGTGGGATGTGGGATGCCGCCTCAATGTGGCCTGATGAGTGGTGCCATGTCTGCGCCCAGGATCCGAACCCTGGGCCGCCGCAGCGGAGCGCACGAACTTAACCACTCGGCCACGGAGCCGGCCCCTCTGCTCTTTTATTTCAAGTAGAAAAACTTGTCTAAAAACTGGGGTGCTCTGCAGCCATCTTGCCGGGACTTGTAGCTGAGAGGGCGTTTTCATTCTCCCCCAGTTGACACTCTCCACGGTCCACCTACAATTTGTCTTCACTCCTGCTCTCCGAGAGCTAAGTGACTCAGCTCAGTTTGGCTTTAAATTGTAGATACTATCGGACCTTCTGTGAGGGGCATTTCAGTGGGGACTGGCGTTAAGTTTGCTTGGCTCACGAGGCCTTGTGTTTTTTGTGACAGAGGTGCTGTGATCGAATTTACGCTTTTTTATGACTTCAGGCTTATTTCCTGCTTTTTCAGATTTAAAGAAACTATTTGAAATAATAAACTCCCTTCTTCTCTTGTGATTGAATCTATGGTGCTAATAAAAAAAATAAAGAACAGCTGTGCAGAGAGGTAACCATGACCCGGTAACTTCTAGCCTACTTTGAATCACAGCAAAGGCCTGAAATGCAAGAAAATGGAAATCTTCCTTGGAGCATACATTCTAGTCAGCTTCACGCCAACCCTTGACGTATCCATGATCTTCCGTATTTGGGAGAGAGCCGTGGTTCACAGGGTTTAAGCCTGTAGACCCAGGAGCTGGGAGAAGCAATTTGGGAGAATTTCCTCTTAGCTGACTGCTCTCATTTATTGATAAATCTAAAACCCACCATCTCACTCTCTTTGTCCTCTCTCCAGGTACCCTGCTGGCTTCCTAATGAAAGTAAACTCCTCAAAAGCAGCCCTCACCTCAGACAAAAAGCAGAAGGAAGTTGAACACTGATTTAAGGGTAGTATATAGATTCCTTATGTTATGTAGGGAGATGTGAAGTACATGAAAACAAACATATTATTTGACATAAATACTCAGTTTGACCTGTACCTAGTGGTGCGCCTTATCATTATACTGGTAACTGAGTCTTAAAAGCAGGATTCTGGAACGCCATTCTGGCTTGCATGTTTGATTCTGTGAAAGGTATTTGGGAACTGAAATTCTGTCTCATTTCCCCACTAAACTCGCACTGGTTATTCATGATTTTCTGAAATTGAGCAGGACCAATATCTGATGTCTGCAAATGGTTCATATATACAGAAGAGCTGAGAAGATTGCTGAAATGGTTGTACCCTGGGAAAGCTTTATGCAAAAGATGATTTATGAGAGGTGTTTGATGAAGGAAAAGGGCAGACAGGTGGAGAGGAGAAGCCAGGGGATGGGGGGAAGTTTGGCGGGGAATAGAGGGCTTGGCATTGCAAGAATAAGTGTCAAGTGACATGGAGGGGTAAGTGGAATTTACTGGCTAGAACAAAGACATCTAGTCTATGTAGTTAGGCAAAGGGATGCTGGGGAAGTGGCATTTGGTAACCAGCCTTAAACTCATGATTAGAAGCTCTATTTAAAGCAGTGGAAAATTAACAACTTGGATCTGTGGAATGATTGAGTGGTAGCTGTTGGTAAGTTTCTGAGTGAAGAATGATGTCATTAAAAAAGACATTAGAAAGATCATTCTTAGTCTCTGTGAGAGAATCTGGAGGAAAGGAGTCTAGAGAAGGTTGAGGAATCTACAATGGGGGCCAAAGGGCCATGACTTGAGTCATGCCAGAAGCAAGGTAAGGGTTCAAAGTCTTGTATATGGGGAAAAGAATTATTTTGAGAGAGCAACTCCAGGAGTAGAGATGAGGAAATGAAATATTTGGCTGAAGGGAAACCCAAGGCAGCAAATCAGGAAAATGGTAAGAAAGTAATGTCACCAATGACATTGGAGGAAGTGGGAAGAAAGAGAAATTGCTGCAATGAAAAGAATGATGTAGAATATGGCATGTAACAACCTTTTGAGAGGTAAAAGTTAGCAGAAAGTTGTGGTGGGTAAAACATTCTGTTGATGTCTAAAGGCCGTGTCTAAATTTTGTGTAGATTATATAAAAGGCTTCTCAGAAGGATGTTTATTTTTGTATTTACCTTACTGACAGCAGTTTGGCTCACAAACATGTCTTTTAGCAGCTAATGGTTTCTTCCAGAGAATCAATTCCTTGGCCCTGGAGAGCCACACTTGGAGAATTGCAAGGACTGCAATATGAAGGCACCAGGGGCAAAAAGTAGATGAAACGGGAAAAGCGGGAAATTGAAACAGAGTGAAAATATATATACCGTGTCAGGGGGTTTAGATTTTACTCAATGAGGACTGGAGAATCATTCATGCTTTTTTAAGCCGGGGAATGACATGGTAGAATGTACATTAGAAAAACCCAACTGGCCTCAGTAAGGATGGCAGATTGAAGAGAGGAGACCCTACAAGTGAGAGCACTGCCCAGAAGGGGGTTATTTAAAGAAAGACCAGAAATCCCATTTGCTAGAAAATATTAGTTATGAAGATGCCAAGATTGGGACAACTGAACACAATTTTAGACTTACCAATGCTACGATATCTATTGTAAAGCTACAATACTGGGAGTCATAAGACAGCTAGGGGTTAATTTGCTCCAGAAATTGCAAAAAAGCATTTGAGTGAACAGAACCTTAAATGGAGAAGGGATAAAGAGCGTTCTGATTAAGACATAAATTATGGAAACTGCCTGTATCAGTCAGGGTTCAGCCAGAGAGGCAGAAGCAGTAGGACATGTATGTGCTTACAAAAAGAATTGTCTTACACAATTGTGGGGGCTGTCTAAGCAAGCCCTAAGTCCACAGGACAGGCAGGAAGGGAAGGGAACTAGCCAGCTGGAAATTCATGAACTTGAGCTTGAGCTGAAACTTGGAGTTCAGCAGCTTCCACTTGACTAAGTCAGACCCAACAAGGATGATGTCCCTTTTTCAATTAACTCAGAATTAACTGACTTGAGACTTTAATGATGTCTGCATAATCCCTTCATAGCAGCACCTAGATTAGTGTTTGATTGAATAACTGGGAGATTATGTGTGTATACTACAAAACGGCCACTGCCTCCTTCCACTCCCCAGCTCTCATGAGAGAATATGCTGGTAGCCCATCCTATCCGGAAACATACTAGAAAGGGAATTCTAGGAATATCGTTCAGACTAACTATGTTGACAGATCATAAAGCCATCATGCTGCCATTCTAAGACAACTTTTCAGGTAGAGAACACTATTCTGCAGACTCTAAGAGCTGGAAATGCTCCCAGCCTTACACTCCCTCTGGTTCTAATAGTCCAGAGGCTTAACTTACTCCATGCAGCGCTACAGGGCTTTACTGCCATCAAATGAGAATGTCTTATTTCAGAAAATATCAACATCTTTGTTACATTTTCTTTTGGATTAAATAACATATACATTCAATTTAACAAAGTAGATTAAATATTTATACTTCAAAGAAGGGATATTCATATTATAGGGCCAAACTTAAAATTAGGACACCTAATCTTCCAAGGAAAAATAAAAGACCTCAATTTTCTTCCATGGCTCATCACCTAATTAGCTTAGTCACCCTGGCCAAATCATTTACCCCAGAACCCCTATCTGAGTTTTCTCATGGGTAATATGAGGTGGTTGGCTAAATGTACCAAGGCCTTTCAAGATCTAGAAGTCTAGGGGCTGGCCCCATGGCTGAGTGGTTAAGTTCGCGCGCTCCGCTGCAGGTGGCCCAGTGTTTCGTTGGTTCGAATCCTGGGCGCGGTCATGGCACTGCTCATCAGACCACGCTGAGGCAGCGTCCCACATGCCACAACTAGAAGAACCCACAACGAAGGATATACAACTATGTACCGCGGGGCTTTGGGGAGAAAAAGGAAAAAAATAAAATCTTTAAAAAAAAAAAAAAGATCTAGAAGTCTATTGGCAACATTCATAAAACAAATTGTAAATTATTCCTTTAAAACTATTTGATATTATTGTCTATGCTACTTATACAGAAATCCACTTAAATGATCCAATATCTCCTACTCAATTAGCAACACTTTCTATTGTTTTTTTGTGTTCATAACTTTCTCGACATCCGTATTTTACCATGGACCCATCAACTTTCTACGAGTTAATCATCCTAGGGCAGTTTCAGAATGCTTCAGACTTCTCAGGATGGGAAATTGAACTGTAGTGGGTTCTCTGTATCCAGATGGAGCTGACAGTCCTTATGCATCAAATAACACCTGTAGTATAAGAGAAACACAGTATGGCTATTCCTAAATTATAAGCTACTGTGCATCACGGATCAGGCCATTGCTTCCCAGCCAGACTTGACAAATGTTTACTCTGTTTATTATAGCCAAGTTCTGGGCTGGCCCTTTCCTGATTTGCTTCAGGACATCAGCAATAGAAATTAGTCAGCATTATTTCCCTAGAGAGAATGAAGACGCCTGGAAGGAACTTCACAGCTGATATTTTGGTTCGCATGAATCAATTTTTTTTCCCTAGGAGGCTATATATCCATCAGTGAGTATGCTCACCATGTTCCTGGGACAAACCTGTAAGACAAGCTTTGGTGAAAACAATTCAAAGATCTGAGTATTCTGAGAGAAAACTATATCAAGCTGACATAATATCAAAATTATATCCCCTTTTGATGGGAAGAAACAAAAATGAGACCAAAACTGTGGCAATTTCTCATTCTTTTCAATCTCAGTCTGTGTTTTTTAATAAAGAAAATGAATGTAAAATACCAGCTCAGGCAACATTTTAAGGGTCTCAAAAGACTAAGATAACGTAAATGAGATAGAAAGCATGAGATTGCTGAAAGAAAACAGAAGAGAGAAGAAAGAAAGGAAGAAAGAGGAGGAGAAGGCTTTTAGCAGAGAATCTGAAGGAGCCGACATCCAGTTAGAACTAGCTACATTGCTACGCCCCGTTGGATTGGGCTTTCATTAAAAAGCTGGAAATATGATAAGCAGTCCTTAACTTGCATTTCTAAGGTAATTTATTCAATCAACAAATACTTACTGAACCTCCGCTCTATGCTGGGCATGTGGCATCTATTTGAACCAGGGAAAGGACAGCGAACCAGTGAGGACCTTTTGTGGCTTCTCTCTGACGGTGTCTTTTCTCAGGCCTATGCATGATCTAAGCAGAAATAGCTATTTGAAATGTGAGATATTTTGGCGTCCACGGTAAAATCAGGTTAACTAAAATGAAGCACAAAAATCCTATTTCTCTGGTGCTTCTAGGTTTTCTTTTCACAGAAGGAAGTTATAATTATTACTCCTTTCTAGACATCTTCAGTCAGACGTTATATGGTTTGCCCAAAATTATGTTTGTCCAAAAGAAGAAAAAGACTCTTAATATAGATAACAAACAAATAAAAATCCAGTCATGCTGTGATTTTCCCAATGTCAAAATCTGACCATGAATAATTTCCCTTTGGCCTTCAGGAACTGAGTTTGTTTAAAAGTTTATAATTACCTTTAAGAGGCCTTGTCTTTTAAATATACAGACTTAAATGTCTGGAACATTCTCCAAAATAATCTGGGGAAGAGAAAGAGTGTGTGGGTCTAGGTGAGACAAGATTATCCAGGAGTTGGTAATTATGAAAGCTGGATGATGGGTATATGGCATTCCTTATACTATTCTGTCTACTTTATATATATTTGAAAATGTCTACAGTAAAACACTTTTTAAACTATCCCATATCATAATTATATTAATATAACACATTAACATGTGATATATATGTATAGATATATCTAATGTATAACGTATAGAATATCACATGACTTACTTGAGTGCTTAGAATCAGAACATGAATGAGAGAAGAATTAAATCGACAGAATAAGGACACTCTCCGCCACAATAGTCCTTCAACAGTGTTTGCAACCCTCTGAATGAATAAACCAATGCGATTTTGAGAGTAACATCAATGGTCTTTACAACAGTATTTCACGTGTGATAGTCTTAAGGGTGATGTTCTTGAAAAAAATTGGATAACTAAAAAAGGGAGCGAGAAAGAAAACAAAAACCTGTAATATCTCAGCTGTTACATGTGGGAAGAAAATAAACAAGTGTTTGAAGAGCCAACTTGAACATTTGGTGTCCATGAAGAAAGGAAAACATTCTGTGAACTGAGATCGTAGATACAAGACAAACAGTGTTACTTACCACATGGGAGAACACGGGACTTGGGACTGTGAGTTGTCACATTGCGTGTTTGGTAAGTGCTCTCACTTGGGGCACTCACAGACCACATGTTTAATAAAAGGATTTATGTCTGGGCCAGCCCAGTGGCGTAGTGGTGAAGTTCACACGCTCTACTTCAGCGGCCCAGGGTTTGGGGGTTCGGATCCTGAGTGTACACCTGCACACTGTTCATCAAGCCACACTGTAGTGGTGTCCCACATGAAAATAGAGGAAGATTGGCACAGACATTAGCTCAGAGCCAATCTTCCTCACCAAAAAAAAAAAAAAAAAAAGGAATTTATGTCAAGTGATTCCATAAACACAGAGTATATGAGACGAGTTCTACACAATAACAAATACCTGACTGGAAAGTTCAAATTAGAATCAATTTTGATGTTTTAGAACATCTGGATGTCTGGTATTTTGCCGTGCTTCGGTTACTGGTATTCATTGGATGTTTACCATGCCTCAGGCCACATTTTGGGAGCTGGAAAAACCAAAACAAAATGAGCAAATCCTTGCCCTTGTGAAGCTTACATTCTAATGGAAAAAGTCAGACAATAAACAAGAAAAGTTAGAGATATAAATGTTGAGGAACAAAACAAAGCAGAAATGGACAACAGAGAGTCCAGGAGTCGAGGGAAAAGATGTCACTTTTTTTTTTGAGGAAGATTAGCCCTGAGCTAGCATCTGTGCCATTCTTCCTCTATTTTGTATGTGGGATGCTGCCACAGCATGGCTTGCTGAGGGTGTGTAGGTCCATGCCTGGGATCCTAACCAGTCAACCCTGGGCCGCCAAAGTGGAGGGTGTGAATTTAAACCCTATGCCACTGGGCTGGCCCTAGGACGTTGTCATTTTTTAAAAGGATGCTCAGGAAAGGGCTCAGTGAGGAAGAGATGTGTGAGGAAGTGAGGCACATGGACCTCTGGGGGAAAAGGTACCAGGCAGAGAACAGCAAGTACAAAGGCCCTGAGGTAGGAGCATACCTGGGTATTCAAGAAACACCAAGGGGGCCAGTGTGTCTGGATGAGGGCAGGAGTGGAAGAGGAGGAGAGGTCAGAATATGACATAGGTCTGACAAGGTCTCCTCACCCTGCCGGGGATCTCTGCAGCAAAGACTACCCGTTAGAGTGGTCCTGGTTTAGTCAAAAATGGTGAAGCCCCTGTGTCACCACCTTAGTCACTGGCAGGGTCCACTGAGAAAAGACTGTGACCTCATTGGAAAGCTGAAGCAGACCCTGCTGAACTCAGTGGGAGGCTGTCAGTGCAGCCCACTCCCCACAGCCGAGCAACAAGGTCTTTCTCGAAGAGGGTTCTGAGCAGCTCACACACTTTCAGACACAAGCAGAGCCTCATTTCAGTAAATAAAACGTCCAAGCCAACGGAAATATCTCCAAACTCAGTTCACACTTAAAGCTTTTGCCTTCCCTTGGCTAAGACCTGCTTTAGGCCTGGAAGCTGTTAGAGGAGGAGATGAGCAAGCATAGCAGGATTTCTCTCCCTTGCTCACCTCCTACTCCATCTCAAGAGTCTAGCCGAGGGGAAGAAGGGATTAGAAGAAAGAAGCTTCCATCCAAAGTGGAGTTGGGGCCCTCCGGGCCTAGCGAATGCTCAGCACTGATGGTCTCAGAGGCAGGGCCGGGACTAGGGTGAGGAGAGAGAGACACTCACCTCAGGCACAAAATTTAAGCAGGCAACCAAAAAACTCAATAATCAATATAAATGATATTTTAATGGAATATTTTTAAAAATAAAAATTAATGCAAAAAACCTATGATAAACAAGATTTCATATCCTTCCAGGTAGTCTTGGATGTGGAGGTGCTGGCATCTGTTGCCTTGCTCTGCAACTCTGGAGCTATCGAGGTGATCTAGAGTTGCATTTAACATTATGTTCTCCAATCATGTGCAACTGTGTGCAGCTCTGCAAATCTGCCTTGCCTGCCCTTCAACACCTCTGTGGCTGAGTCCTGCCTCACCTCGCAACCTGGTATGCCTCTCATTCTTCGGGATCCAACTCAAGGGTCTCCTACATCTTGAAGCCTTCTTTGACTACTCTTAGAGTCTGAATGTCTGTGTCCCCCCACATTCATATGTTGAAATCCTAGCCCCCAGTGTGATGGTATTAGGAGGCGGGGCCTTTGGGAGGTGATCAGGTCATGACAGTGGAGCCCTCATGAATGAGATTAGTGCCCGTTTAAGGAGAGACAGGAGAGAGCTTTCTTTCTCTTCACCTCGTGAGGAAACCAGGAAGAAGGCTCTCACCAGACCTGGAATCTGCAGGCACCTTGACTTCTCAGCCTCCAGAACTGTGAAAAAATAAATTTCTGTTCTTTAAACTACCCAGCCTATGGTATTTTTGTTATTGCAACCTGAACTGACTACAACAACCCTTTCCCATTGCCCAGAAGGATTTCCAATCCTTCCATTGTACCCCTCTCATATCTCACACACCCTCTTCACAACCGTTTCGTATATCCCCAGTAAATCACAATATCCTCTAAAACACAAACACCTTCTTCCATTCCTTCAGTCCCCTGCAGAGCTCTGTATCTGTGCACAGAGCAGATTTCTTGGATATTCTCTAAGCAGCATACTTTGGACATTGTTGTTTCTTCTTTGAAAACTATCTAAACTATTCCGTTTTATTGATGTACCACAATTTGTTAAACAGTCATCTCAAGATGGTTATTTAAGTTTTTCTAATTTTTTGCTATAAAAATAATGCTGCAATGACTAGCATTGTATCTACATCACTTTGCACATGAATAGTTAGTCAACAATTCAGAGACAAGGAAGAATCACATTTGAGATTCTGTTCAAGCTTTATGTTTTTCTGAGACATCATAAGCTTTTAAATTCTCACTACATAACACTCTTTTTAGCTTTTTCTTCCTTCTTTTGCATATGCCTGAGTCATAGAACTAATTTTTTAAATCCTAAGATAGCTTGGATAGATACAAACAAGTTGAACATCCCTGGCCAATTTTTTCATGAGGACACACTAGGAAACTCAGCATAAAATCAACAAAAGAAATAAAAGAAGAGAAAAACCAAAGTTCTATGACTCCATGACTCCAAAGAGTTTACTGTCAAGTGGTTCTTCAGGACACAGCAACCACATGCAACTTTCTGAGTGTTACTTTTCAGATTTAAGACAATAGAAGCACATGAAAACAATTACGCACAAAAAAAATCAAGAAAAGTTAGAGGAATTTTTAGGATAACGTAAAGCAAGTTTAGAAACATCTTTGAAATTCAAACTAGATTTCTTGGGTTATTTTGAGTGGCTGATGGCAGATGGAAGAACCAGACACGTAAGGCACCAACAAATCCCCCCCAATTCTGTTGCTGTTTTGTAAGGGATAGTGTGTGTGTGTGTTTAAGAACACAGTGTTCAAGAAAAAATATGAGGCCAACCATTTATAAACAAATCTTCCCAAGTTCCAAGAATTTTCTGACAAAATATCTTATGTCATCTCAGAATCTCAAAGTCCCCAAGAACAAGCTAATTAGATGAAGGCTGACCTCAGAGGTTACTCATTAGGCCAAGTGTTTCAAATGCCCATTGCAAATGATGAAAATGGATGTCTGAACGCCTGTTCTGCACTCCTCTGCATATGCCCGCCTCAGTAGGCTCTTCACAAAGGCAAAGGGAGCTCACAGTTAGGGGTCACTTACTGACCTTTCTCCAGTCTTAGACCACACAAAGTAAAGGGTTCCGATGGATTGCTAGGTTCCACCTGGAAGAAACATTTCTCCCTGAAGAGCGCTTGCTCTTGGGCCCCTCAGATAAATGAACACAGTCCAGTGGGCTCACTCTACCCTGCTTACTTTGGACCTCCATTGTGAGCCCTAGGGATACGTTGGGAGAGCCCCTGAGCTCTTATTGTGCAGGGCACCCTAAGGAACTTAGTTCCTCAACTTGGGGTGGGCTGGGAGCCTGTTTGCAGATGAGCACACGTCACTTGTGGCTCCCCTCCTGGCGCTCCTGGACTGAGACCCTTTCCCTGGATAGAGGCAAAACAGATTCTTGCCTTCTTCCTGCTCTCCTTATCATGTTCCTGCTACCCTCGCTTTCGTTTTCTGTGATCTCTAACTCAACCCTTTCTAGTCTGATACGCTGGACCTGTTACCAGCTTTCTAATCAAACAGATTAAGTCTCACTCTGGCTCTGCCATTGAAACAGTGTGTGACCCTGGTCGTGTCATGTCATTGCCTCGAAGAGCTAGCTCCTCTCTCTTCTCCTCCCACCTTAAACCAGAAGAAGCTCAAGTTACTGCAAAAAAGACCTAAAGCTCACGTATTCAGAAAGACAGTCCAAAATGATATATAAGACACTCACACAGAGGTTACCTAATGGGGGCTATAGGAACTGAGTAATTTGGGACAAAGATGGAAAGGATACTTTTTGTTGTATATATTTTTAAACTTCTAGTTTTTGAAGTATATAAATATATTATCCATTCAACAAAAGTATAATACAAAAATAAATAAGAAATACATCTATAGAAAAAAGTTAGTTCATGCAAATCAATTCTGACTTTCCCATAAATAAAATATTATATTTTTGTTTAATGTAGACTAGTTTTGAAAAATAAGTATTTTTATTGAAATGGCCATAAACATTAAATATAATTAATTGCATCTGCATTATAGGTATTATAGGCAATAAACAAACATATAGGCAATAAATTGAAAACCGTATCATTTCAATTCTCTTTTCTTATTCCAGCTAATGTGTAATAAAAATCTCTTGAGTAAAATGTTAACATTTGTAAAGCACTTGGAAGTGTACAAAGTCCTTCATCTGCTCTGTCTGATCACGATCTTCCCTCAGCAGAAGTGGTCAGGGCAGGCACAATTCTTTACTTCCCAGCTGAGGAAATAAGCTCCGATTTGTTCAAGGTCACAGAGCAGTCGAAGGGGTAACTGGGATTTGAATCCAGTTCTCCTGGCTCTGAGCGACGCCATACTGTTTCCTCTAATTTCAGGGCAGAATTCATCCATGAACTGTTTAAATGTAGCTTGAGAGACTGGACAAAGAAAAGTAAAACTTAAATAAGTATCCCATTGACAGCACCATCATAATTCAAACAAACTGTATTCCACACTTCACTGGCTCTGTTTCTCTATTCTTAGATCTGCAATGTGTTGCCCAAGAACACTTGACGCCATCTCAGAATCCAAAGTGAACATATTTATAGCGTCTCCCTATTTTGAAAGGAGTTAAGAGGAGAGAGCTGGAAACAGTCGATCTGGGTGGGACATGAAAATCAAACTTGCTTTTGCTCTGAAGAGTGGGGTGACCTGGGATTAATACGGTTAAGATGACAAGACATGATACAGTAGCAACCTGAGGAAAGATTATGCCAACATATTTAGTTTAATTGAAGGGAAAATGGTAAATTGGATTTTTATGTGTGTAACATATTATGGAAAAATGTGAAGAAAGGAGAATTTCACTGCTATGTTTTTTTCACTCCCACAAGCAATTCTCTTTTTAGCAGTAACTAGAGAAAGCTAAACATTTATTTATTATCTTTAACTGTTCCATTTTGTCTTGTCATCATCTTTTGGTTGAATGCAACTCAGCTTTTTAATGAGAAAGTCCTGTTTAGTACAACTGAAGTGCAGGGATTAAATGTGCACACACACATACACACACACACACACACACACGACACACACACAAGCTATGATTCCATAGTGTAGTTGTGTAAGGATCTTGGAATCAGAAGGCCTGGCTCAAGCTTTCCTGGTACTTCTTACTTGTGAGACTTTGAGCAACTAACTCAACATTTGTGAAGACTCACTTCTTACCTTAGAATTATGTGACAATCAAGCAAGATAATGAATTTAAAGAGAAAGTATACTTCTTGAAACAGCGCATTCATTCATTAATGAATCCATTCAACTAATACACATCAACACCCATTACATGCAGGTCCTGAACCCGGCACTGGAGATCCAGCAGTGAACCAAATGGCAACGCCAGCCCCCTCAAGGAGTTAACATTCTAGAAGAGAGACAGATGGTAACAAATAAGGTAAAATTTTAGAGTGGCTGCGAGTGCTATTGAAAACAATAATGAGGACGGAGGAGAGAACGTTAGGGGTGCAATGTTAAGCAAATTGATTAGAGAAGGCTGTGCTAAGAAAGAATGGGTTTAATACATATTAGTTATAATTATTATAGTTGTGACATATTATTCTACATTCACGTATCATATTTGCAAGTCTTTGTGAGTGGATTAGAGAATCTAACGCTATTAATGGCAAACATAGAAGATAATCACACACACATACTCACAATAGCCACGTTCATTCTGCTGCTCTGCAAATAATTTAATATCCTAGAATTGCGCTATGGCCTCCTATTATTAAAAACTTGATTTACATAAAATTTTTTAACATACTTGGTGTAAAGTTTGTCATAATGTTATGATCAAAACTAGTGTGAACTTCTGGAAATAAATGTATAAAGTAGATTGACCCCTTTAAAAAACCATGCTTTCTGCTGGGTGGAGTGATCATTTTGCGTTTTCTTGACTTGACTTGACAAAGCCACTTGACAAAGCTCCAGGGCTGAAACTCCCTTTGAAACAGATGTCACATCTGGAGAAAACAGGCCCCTGCATCTGAGGTCAGGATCTGGGGATATACACTTTAGTACTTTTCAGAAAATAGAGCCTTGATCTGGATCTCTTTTATTATGATGACCCCACTTAGCTCCTCCCTTTATTTCCTACTTTCTTACTTTTTCTTTCTGCCTTTCCTCTTCTTCCTTACCTTCTCTCTGATTCCTTTTTTCTTCCATCTTTCTTTGTTTAGCCCTCTCTCGTTGCAAGCTACCTAAGGAATAGGAAGCATTTTAGCATCAAGTGAGAACATCTCAGACTAAACAGACTCGGAATCTCCCCAATTGTGAGGCCCACTTTCCCGGGGGCCACTTGAGTCATCTGAAAATTTTGCCCAAATCTCTAAGAGCAAAGAAGGAGAAATGGCACTGTGCCCCAGCTGTGTGGCCCCAAGCACCTCGCCCTCCCCGGTCTCAGTTTCCTCAGTGGAACACAACTATACTTTCGAGTTTTACAAACTAGAAATGACATACGAAAAGTGTTTGGCCTCTTGGCGTTGCCATGCAGCAACTGCTGAGTGATGTCAATGAATGAAGTTTGGAAGGATCGTGGTCAACTCATTTTACGTTTCAATAAATATATCAATAACATTTTTTAAGAAGTGCTTGGCATACTGTAAGCACTAAAACATGAGAGTTATCGTTACCTCACTTGGCACTGTTCTTGGCAGGTTCTCTTTGAGCCTGTCCTTCCTTTTTGTCCTTCCTGGTGTGCCTGTTCTTCTCCTTCTTAGTTTATGATGGGCTTTATTTTTCTTGGTTTCTTTGAATTAATGAAGCGGCAGGTCCTTTCTTTTTGAGTCTAAAGATGCTCGCTTAGGTCTGGGCACGTGTCAGCTGAGCATTGTACTTCACAGCTAGGTGTTGGCAGTGCCAGGGCAGGAACGTGGGCTCCTTGACTGTGGATGTGAGGCCCTTCCTTCCCGGCACCATCTGGCCTCGGAGGGCCGGCATTTGATTTTCATTTAATTGAAATTCTTGTAGAAGATCATTGACAATAGCATTAGCAGTAACCAGCTCTTTTAATCGTTGGAATAACCCTTGTTTGTTTCTCTGCAGATGTTTACTTGCTCCCAGGGCAGCTGTGAGTGTGTGAAGTCCTCGTCAGGGACGTGGACACTGCCCAAATAGTAATCAACACAGAAATCTTATAAAATTACCAACAGATTACCGCTTCTGTCTGCCAGCACTTTTAACGCCAGCCAGCCTTGAGGCATTTTGTATTTTTGTTTTGGGGGGGTTTCTCCTACCGGAATAGGTTGTGGTTTAGAGTAAGTCTTTGTGCACCGTGAAAGAAAATATAGGCTCACACCCAATTAACAAGCTTTGACGAATCAGAGGGCACATACGTGCTATATTTGCAAGAATGAACAATAAACAAAAAACTACGGAGCCTATTCTCCCTTTCCCTTACCTTAATAATCTAGAATACTAAAACTCTGTCTTCCCCCTGTCATAATGCTATATGTTGTGAGGAATGCCAGAGAAGTCACCCTTCCTGTCCTCCAACGGCAAATGTGAGAAAGTTGCATCACCATGACCATGGTATGAGTCATTTACCAGGACAGAAAAAAGAAAGCTGAAAGTTTCTATTCACATATGCTTCTATCTATTTTGAAGTCCAAAGGCTATGAGTGACATAACATCTAATTTAGATGCATTTCCCCAAATGCAAAAGGAAACATCTTGGCCTTACCCCTGCTTGCTACTACACATGCTCTCAATTTTCCTTCAGTGCATCCTTCAGCTGGTCCTCAGCGACTTCTCTTACTTAATTTTATGGATTCTCCAAACGACCCCTGGTTCTATGAGGCCACCTAAACCATGATCCCATGAAATTAAAATGATGAGATGGAAAACCACTGAGGGCACGGCTGAGCACCACAGCACCTGGCAAATCCCCCAAGCTTTGTGCTGCCACAGGGTTCCAGGCTGGGCTTCTTCCATGTAATCCCTGCCCACCTTCTACCCTGAGGTGACTGTTAGGTTTTCTTTTTTTATAGGCTTGACACTATTGCTATTCAAACAGCAATACACCATTTTCTCTACTCTGTTCTATGTCCTTCCTTTGGATGCATTTTTAAATTGTTTCCAAAAAATCCACTCCCCTATGAAGGGTGAATTTTTAAAGATTTAGATCAGTTTGGGGGCTGGCCCAGTGGCTGAGTGGTTAAGTTCACCTGCTCTGCTTTGGTGGCCCAGGGTTTGCCAGTTCAGATCCTGGATGTGGACCTACACACTGCTCATCAAGCCATGCTGTGGCGGCATCCCACATAGCAGAACTAGAATAACCTACAACTAGGATATACAACTACATACTGGAACTTTGGGGAGAAAAAAAAAGATTTAGATCAGTTTTGTTATCTCTACTGATTTTTAACCCAACAGTGTGCCCTGTTAGATAATGTGAATTTAGATTTAGCAGGTCAACTTTTATTTTAACCCTATGGAGTTGGAAAGAACCCTAGAAGTCAGTAAGAAACAAGGCCGCTTAAGAAGTCTGGGCAAGTCCCTTTACCTCTATTTTCTCATCCACCATCAGGGCACCACTTACGGCCACACAGACTCTGTATCTCATAATTTCAAGGAGTGTCATTCACATCATGGTTGAGCAACAAGGCAGCCTGTCTATAACAGAACAAGGGTAAGCAAATTAAGTGATCTTCAAAATCCCTTTGAGCTGAAATTTTATCATTATGACAATGGAGTACTTCAGTATTTTTCTAAATTTTCCTCACATGTGCTTTTTAAAATATCATTTTTTACCAATTACTTTTAACATGTGTTCTGGACTAAATTTGGTTGAAAAATAGTTTTGAGCTTAAGTTTCCATGCTACTTTATGTAAAAGAACAAAATAGTAAATATAAAAGAATTGTAATGAGTTTTAAAACTTTATGAACCCCACAAAAATCAAAATCCTATAACTCATGTAGCATGTCATAGAGATCATCTACACAGTCATTTAAACTGAGATTGCTAACAAATTTAAATGGATTGTTAGATGTCAAATACTGTTGCATTGCATTGTAATTCAAATGGAATATTCGTAGGGCTTAAACTTCACCATAAACACTGTGTGCTCTGGAGTGAAACTCCCTGTAAAGACCATTGGTCTTGGAACTCAACCAAAGGAGCTTAGTTACTGAATTGCTAATAAGAGACCCTTGATGAAATGATTCTCCCTGTTAAGTGGTCGTAATAGTGTTAGAATCCAGCTCTTTTCCTGTAGGTAGTAATATATTTATGTGCAATCACTATACTTCATATCCAATCAAAAGGACACAGGGAAGCTTCAAAGTTTATTAATACCATATTGACTGACATCAAGTAGCTTTTCCCTTCTTCTCAACTTCCAGCTTAACAGCATCTTACACTGCAATGTGCCAGGAAGTCTACAAACTCAATGCATAGCCTTTCCTGCTATAAATTAAGCCCATTTCCTTATTGGTATAAGCAAAGTGCTTAATTTTCACTCTCCTCTTCCACAATCCCTTCACAGACTTCAAGACTTATTGGTTTTCCTGTTCTTTTCCACCTCTAGGAAAGGTCATTGTTTAAAAATGTCTACCATGTTAATGGCTTGTCTAGAATCGACACCTATCTTAAAAACTGGCTAGAGTATTCTCTGTGATGTCTGAGTGCTTGCTATGTCTGGGGCACTGTTTCTAATACTGTACTTCACATGTATTATTTCCTCATTTAGTCCTCACAGCAACCCTAAGAGGTAGTTCTGTTATTCTCATTTTACAGGTGAGGAACTTGAGGCACAGAGAAGTTAGGTAAATTGCTCAAAGTGGTACAACTAAAATTCAGCAGGCAGAACCTGTGCCCGTAACCACTGCTCAGCACTCCTCATCCCTACATTGAACTGACTTGTTTGGCAGCCAGATTTCTAAACACTGATGATCACATATACTCAATTGCCTTCAGAACATTCTGGTAGGTAATATTATTGTAAGTCTGAAAGCAGGCTCGCTGAGGGACCAGACTCAAGCAATCAGAGAAATGATGCTCTAAATATGCCTAGTCGGCGCCCTGGCCTCCCAGACCACTCACTCCCACTCTGCTTTTTCATTTGTTTGTTTGTTTTGCAAATGGTACCTTTGATCTTCAACTCCTTTTTCGTGTTGAATACATTGGATTTCATTTTAACTACCAAATATTGTTTGTGCGGCATTTTAAAATGAACTAAACATGAAGAGATCACACAGAAAACTATAGAAAATTTAAACTGGAATTGGCAGTTAAAAGTAAAAGAGCAATCAATAAAATGACAATTATAAAAATGATATATTATTCTGAATTCTTCATAGGAAGGCTAAAAGGCTTTCTTGGGACCAATTTTCTACATGCCATACTCACCTCAACCTCTACACGGTGTAAATGTATATTTTCAGATGATTGAGGCAAAGCTAGTGACTCTAAGCGATAGAAATCAAAACAAATGGAAACCATAGTTTGAAGGTTAAAACATATTTTTAAATATGTCTAAATTGTGGTGCTTAATCTACCAAGGAATGTCCTTGGCCTTTGAATTGAGATACAGTGCACACCAATGACCTCTTCGTGTCACTGCTGAGCTTTCCTTGGCTCCCTTCTACCTCGTCTCTTGAACAAGTTTCCACTCAAGTGCGGTAGATGTTCTTTCAAAGGCCACTAAAGTTAACAGCTTTTATCACAGCTAATCTTTTCCCAAGGCAAATAGTATTCAGGGTGAAAAGGAAGCTCCTGGCTAATTTATGTTGCTTAGAAAACCGCAACAGATAAAGGAATCGCCTTTAAAATCACCACCACACTGTAATATAATCAGGAACTGGGTAAATTCAACAATAGAGGGAAGTCAAATAGGCTGACCTTTCCCAAGTTGTTTTAAAACTGACATGTGAGTGGAAGTTACTGGTGTGGTTTTGTTGCAGCTTCTGGTTTCCTAAGGAATTTGGAATCTGAGCAGGGAACTAGCCTGTTCTTTAAAGTAGGAGTAGAACAAGAAAGACTACACCCATCCTTGGGGGTGGGTGGGCTGGGGAATTACTCAAGCTGGGATCCAACTCCCCAAAAGATACAAATAAAATCATCAACCAGTAACTGACACAAGAAGTTTTATTTAACTCTTACTATTGACCTCCACTCCTGTAAACATTAGTAGAGCTTGAGGGGAACCAGGATGCAAAGGTAGTATTGGATTGCCCTGAGTTAATAAATGGTCTCTTCTCTCAAGAAGTTTACAGTCTAACTCAAAATTGTTGTATCTTAAACATGTCTGAAAGTGTTTAATTTTTTGCATCATCATTTGTCATTTTTAAAGTTATTTCTAGTGTCTACATGAACTTTGATTCCTCGGTTTTCTAACATGGTACCAAAATACTGTATATGTTGTATATTATGTTGTCTTTTCACATAAGTACATTAACAAATTACCAAAAAGTAGGGGCCATTGTTAAACCATGTACTTTTAGTTGGGTTTATAAAATATGGTCATTAGAACTATGCCCCAGTGTTGAAAGTGGATTTATCCAGTTTACACTTACCCGTCAAAAAGTTATGCCCCCAAATAAAACAGTGGCAATACATTTCTAACAACCAGTACTAGAAGCAGAACCCCAAGGTCAGCCACTCCTTGGACTGCATCTTCTTCCAGAGTCATCCCATGTTTGAAATCTTCAGCTTCAAACCAGTAATCAAATTATCTTCTATTTGTCTAACTTCACCACCCTTACTCCCATTAGCACCCTCTGAGTCCTCGTGGGCACTGCTGATTTTTTATTGTCTCCCATTTCTTTTGGATTCCTACCCAGGACTGCATGGTCCATAGCTTTAACATCTCTTACACCAGCGTCCTTCCACATTCTTTTGTCCTTCTCCCACACTTGCCCTGTCCATCCTCCATCCTGGATCTGTTCATTATTGTTTTCTCTGTATCTGAGTCGGCAGAGAAAAATTTCATCACTGTGTTGATAGGAGCATTGCAAACTCATATATTTTTTTGACCTAGCTGTTCTACTTGTCCTTACTTCTCTTACTCATTTCCTACAGAAATGCTGCCAAATTTTTTCATTCTCCTTAAGCCTTCCTTCTTATGCTCGAAAATTCATATTCAAGGGATGACCTTGCCTCCTCTTTCACATACAAAATAGAAGTTATCAGGCTTGACCCCTCTCAATTTCTTCTTCCTGCAATTTACCAGTGTTTGCAAGTTGTCTTTTTACTCTTCAAGCCCTAACATAAAAGTCACTTCTTTGTATGACCGCCCTGGATCATTCTCTCCCAACTCAGGCAGTCTGTCCTCTGTTTTCGGAGCTCCAATCACATTATGAATATAATCACTATCAATTTTGTAGAATTTTTTAGGGATAGATTTCAAATTTCCTGCTCTCTACTAACTGTATCTTAATTTTTAGTTCAGGAAATGTAACCTGTAATTCTTATGTTATAATTTTTATGGGTTAACTTTTAAAATAGGTAGTGCATTATATACAAAATTCAAAAGGTATAAAGAGAAATCAGTGAACATTTTTTCATTCTTGGGCCTAGCTATCCAGTTTCTTGTGTATTCTCTAAAGATATTCTTGGGCACATGTAAGCAATCAAGTATATTCTCTCCCACCCACACTTTTTATATGCAAAGATACTATCATGTTATAGACACTGTTATATACCTGTCACTTAACAGTGAATACCAGAAATTATCCCAAATCAGTATATAAATTATTACCTCTTTCTATTTTACAAATGCATAATTTGGTAGATTACAGATGGTCACAAATTCTTTGCCACTCCTCTAATTAGGAAATGGAATCTCTCTCCTTCCCCTTGGATCTGGGCTGGCCTTGTAACTTAGTTTGTCCATAGAATGAGGTAGAAGTGAAGCTTTGTAACTTCTGAGGCTGGCCCTTAAAAGATCTGCAGCTTTATGCCCTGGGAACACTCCCTCTTGGAAAGTAGCCATCAAGCTGGAAGAAGCCCAAGCCATGAGGAGAGCCCACATGGCGGAGAGCTAATGCTAATGCACTCCTGTCAACAATCCCAGCTGATTTTCCATCCAACAGCCAGCGCCAACTGCCAGCCATGTGAGTGAGCCATCTTGGACCTTCCAACCTAGTGGAGTCTCCAGATGACTGCAACCCCAGACAACATCACATAGAACAGAACTTCCCAGCTAAGCCCAGTCACCCACAGAATTTTGAGGGAAAAATCAATAATTGTTCATTGTTTTAAGTTACTATGCTTTAGAGCGGTTTTGGTTTCTACCAAAAACACATAGTATTTCATCATGTGCATGTACTGTAATTTATTTAACTCAACCTCAGGACATTCAGGTTGTTTCTGCTCTTGTTACTCTTTTGCTATTACAAACAATGCTGCAATCAATAATAATGGATATATATATCATCTTGCACGTATAAGTATATCTATGGGGTGAGTTCCTAAAAGCAGAATTGCCAGATACAAGAGCATATGCATTTATAGTTTGATAGATATTACAAAGTTATCTTCAAAGATGTCACTAACTTACACTTCTATCAATAATATATGAAAGTCAGGGGCTGGCCATGTGGCCGAGTAGTTAAGCTCGAGCACTCTGCTTCAACAGCCTGGGGTTCGCCGGTTCAGATCCTGGATGTGGACCTATGCACCACTCATCAAGCCATGCTGTGGAGGCATCCCACATAGAAGAACTAGAATGACTTACATCTAGGATATACAACTATTTACAGGGGTTTCGGGGGAAAAAAAAGAGGAAGATTGGCAACAGATGTTAGCTCAAGACCAATCTTCCTCATCAAAAAAAATAATAATAATGTGTGAAAGTTAGTGTTCTCCTACACCCTAACTAACACTGTGTGTTTTCGAACTTTTTGATTTTTACTAATCTAGTAGGTAGAAAACAGTATAATTTCAATGTTTACTTCTATTTTTATAAACGAGGTTGAGCATATTTTAATATATTTAAGAGCCATTTATATTTTCTGTTAAGTGAAAGGTCCGCAGCCTTTGCTCAGATTCTATTGAGACGTTGCGTTATTTTTTTATAATATAAGCTGTAAATATTTTTTCCCCAGTTTGTCATTTTTCTTTTGACTTCGCTTAGAACAACTCTTGCTTAGAACAACTCTTGCAGGGTGATAAATAAAAGTTTGGCATTTGAGGTACGAAGTTAATTAATTAGCATCAGCAGAAAGAGCAGTCGCTCCCGGTAGATTGTAAATACAGCTAGAGAAAAGAGAGACTCCAAAGTATTTCTACACAGCGAGTCCTGGCGTCTGCAACACGCTTGTTCAAAATGAAGCGTCCTTGTTCTTTCTCAACAAATTCCCCCCAGATGATGTCAGAAACAGTGGTTTTATCTGTGGAACTCAGTGCTGGACTAAAGTTTCTTTCATGTGGTTATCAATCCTTATTGAGAGTCTTTTATATATGGGCTATTGTGCTAGGTTTTCAGGATAGACCACTAAAGAGGCAGGTTTCCTGCCCTTGAGGAGTACAACGCCGACAGGCAAGACTTGTAAATAGATTATGAAAAACAACAGAAAAACATCTTAAAAAAGAAAAAAGTGGATCCATGTCTTAGATTTAAATGCTAAAAACAATTGAAATGGAATTATGAAAAAGAAGTGTTGGAAGAGTCCAGGCAGAATTTCTAGCTATCAGAATGGTAAAGACTCCACTCTGATGAATTTGCCCACATAAAAACAAAAACTTATGTGGCCACTTTGTCAGACCTCTACTAGAAGTCTGAAATGTTGGTGAGTGGGTGGATACATTAACCTAATCTAACCTCTATCCCAATAATTAATTTTAATTGCTTTTCACCCTGGTTACATGCTGAACTCCTTAGTAGTGGTAGCACTTTTTAAAGAAATTGATTAAGAAAAGAAAAAACCAACCCTGATATGAACCTCTTCAAAAACAGATGTGAAATATGTTTGAATCATTTCATAAACAAATAGATAAGATATTCAAAGCAAGGGAAACCTATGGCTTTCATTTCTTGTTTTGAGCGCTGCTGCTATTCTCCCAAAGAATGTCACTGCCTCAACTCTGTCCCTCCGCAGCTACAGCCGGCTCCTATAAATCTCCTTCAGATTCATCTCATGAGCAAAACTCTTTACCGCCTGGTGACTGCTCTAACCCGAGCATTTCAAGTGACTAACATTTGTAATGGTTCTTTGTAATCTCTCTGAGATGGAAATACACGTACGCCAGCGCATGCACTCTCAAACAGATTCTTTCTTCCTCCTTTTCATTCCTGTGTACTTTAGTCAGAAGAGGAAATGTTTTAGGAAGGAAGGTACAGGGAGAAACTTGAGAAACCACTGATAATACTTGAGATAAGCTGTGGTTGAGGGGAACCCAAAAGGATGACGTGAGCTAGTTCTTTCTTCCCAAGGATAGACACTTTCCCTGAAAAAAAAATTTAAATAACACAAATAATGATCAATACACTTAATTATCTTCTCTTAAGTGAATCAGGCAGTCCTCTTCCATGGGTAAACTGCATTTATACACTGCCTTTCCCTTATGTTTCTCAAAATACTACAATCAAAATATTCTCTTCAGGTTACTTGGTCTATTTCACTCACTAAATTTTTTTTTTTAACTGCTTTTTATGCTAGACGTACACATTTCACACGGTGGTTGAAAATATAAGAAAGATATATCTTTAACATGGCTTGATGACACTTCTTCAGTATGCTATCCTTCTAGCAGATTATACTTATTCAGAAAATATGAAGGTGTATCTTTGAAATTATCTCTAGTAAAGTTTGTTGAAACACAACAAATCCATTTGTAGAGCTACAATCTTCCCCAACCCTCACGCCTACCTCTGCCCCAGCCAACTTATTAAACAATGGAATTCTTATAAAAGTACAGTATATACCAATAGGGTAATGCCCTAGGGAAATAACATAAATATAATCTATGTCCATCTCAAATGGTTTTACTGAATTGATTCTGTCTCAATGATTTTGGAATCTTGATACTAATTTATATTGCTAAAATATGCCATTAAACAATACAATATTTTATAATAAACAATCAATGATATTTCCCATTGGACCTTGATTTTGTGTATGTGTATCCAAAGTGCACCCATTTATAATATGTCAGGGCACAACACCACATTATTTGAAGAAAATTGCTTGATAAAAAGTAATGAAGACAGAGGCGTTGATGGAAATTCTATTACTTCCAACTTTCTCCCTTACCACTGCCCTTGTAATCCACAAGAAATAGTTTGTTCACAGCCTCAATTTGAAGTCTTCTTTATCTCAGGAATATAGCGTATCCAACATGTATTGTAGTGATTTAAAGATGGTCAAAATTTCTTTGACACTTTCCCACCAAGGGGTAGCACCCATGTCCTTCTTTCCTAGAGTCTGGTTGGGCTCCGTGACTGTTTTGACCTATAAAGTACAGTGGAAGTGAGCTGTGCCAGTTTGCAAGATCGGGCTGGAAGAGACTGGCAATTTCTACTTCCTGTCTTTTTTTTTTTTAAAGATTTTTTAAATTTTATTTTTCCTTTTTCTCCCCAAAGTCCCCCTGGTACATAGTTGTATATTTTTAGTTGTGGGTCCTACTAGTTGTGGCATTTGGGAGGCTGCCTCAGCCTGGCTTGATGAGGGGTGCCATGTCCATGCCCAGGATGCCAGCCAACCGGTGAAACCCTGGGCAGCCCCAAAGTGGAGCGAGGGAACTTACCACTCGGCCGCAGCACGGGCCCCTACTTCCTGTCTCTTGAAACACTCTCTCCAACCTCTGCCTCTAGGAGGAGTCTGCTGCCATGCCTGAAGTCTGACTATTCTGAGACAGCCATGAGTACAGAGAGTAGCTCTAGGTTTCCACTGTTCCAGCCGTCCCAGCCTAGGCACCAAGACCAGTGGCCAGGGAACCATCTTAGACTTTCTAATCCTAGCAAACACCCCATGAAGAAGAATGAAGACTCCAGACCTAGGGCCTGAGTGTAACCATCCCAGCAGCCCCCAGCTATTCAAGCAACCCCAGCTGTGGCCACAAACGTCGTGTATCAGAGACCAGCCGTCTTGCTGTGCCTGCTCTAAACCCTGAACCACAGAATCAGAGGCATCATGGATAAGGTCACGATCTTGATTTTGGTGATGGTTTCATAAGTGTGTACATATATGTGTGTACCAAATTGTGCCCTTTAAATATATGTAGCATATTGTACGTCAATTATGCATCAATAAAGCCGTTAAGAAAGAGTTTTTAGGTGGTTTATAATCTGACAATAGATAACCTGAATATGCACCTTCTGTATTTAAGTTTATTTTTTCCTGGTATTTATTAAAATTAAAATGTTATTAAAATATAAACTTCACATATAAATTTAAAAGATACATCAAGTACTGGTTTTTATAATATTCAATTTGTTTTCAATAAACATGAAAAAAATCTTTGTCCTTTGTGCAAGAATGCTAAAAAATGTAGAGTTTCTCAAGAGATATGAATAAGAACATTCATTATGGTTTGGAAAAGAAACTCTAGTATTTGTACATTTTTTGTTTGTTTTAAATAAATTCATCATTGGAGTTCTGATAAATTTCACTTCGAGAACACATGAAATTTTAAATTTAGAAGCCTGAAGTCTGACTATTCTGAGACAGCCATGAGTACATATTACCAACACATTAAAAAATAACATTAAAATCCTCATTTAAAAAATTCCAAAATTCTTAGCAATAACTTATGCTTTTAAAATATCAGGAAGCATGTGAATAAAGGAAAATAAGACATTCTTTGTATGATTGTAATCCAATCCATGAACTAGATAGTGCCCCAGAGACCGGAGGAAAATGACATTATCGAGATAATTCATATTTCTAGTTAATAATTAATATTTTATAATATGACCTGACCAAGTCCATAGACTCCTTTTTCTTTATAATTTCACCAAGTGCTCTCAAATCTATTCAAATTTTATCTATTTTGGATCTATTGCCTCATCCAATGCTTGCCAGTTTTTCAGAAACATTAAAATATGTAGCTCTAGTTGGCAGTTTGCTTAGAAAAGAATATTGTCTTGTGGTCACTTAAATTCAACTTCCTCAAAACTTTTTAATAAAATTGTCAGTTAATCCTGCCATAGGAGCCTCCAGGATCTACAATGGGTATAATTTTTTCTTTAAAAATTGCCAATTCCACTGGCCCATACTCCATGATAGAAGTTAGTATTTCGCTGGGGAAATTAGCAATGCCTGTTGGCCAATATGTTCTATTAAGTGTACTGTTTCATCAGTTCCAACATATATGTCTCCAAGACTGGTGACTGCTGTCTCCTCATGCTCGTAAACATCCAGACAGTTTTCTTACTACAAGTAAGGTGTGATGTTGATAGATTTTGACGGCATTTAAATATGATTATACAGCAGCAATTAGAGGGTAAGAAAAAAATTGCAATTGCCTCCCATTTCTTTGAGATTGTATAAACAGAAGGTTTCTCAGCATAACACCTCAACTAAAATTACTGATGTGCCAGCACTTAAATATGTAAATCCATTTCATTTAAGTAAAGTAAATATTGAGTTCCACTCATCTTTTAGCACATTCCCAAGTAACCTCTTAATAAAATTTAAACTGATTTTATTTATTGAATTCTATAACTTTAAAACATAATCTACCACGAGTCAATTTGAGTATAACTTATATTGTTTACATCAAATAAGTTTAAATCTATGAATGTAAAATGATACTAAAGAAATAAATATCATCATTGATCACCTTTGGAGGATACAAGGAAACCAACTCATTATTCTGAAAATCAATAAATAAAGGGAAAGAGTCAAACACTTATTCTGCCTTTCCATTGAGAAATGTACTTCAGGACAACCAAATGGTTGATGAAGAAAGGTTTCTCTTTATAGAAATAACTGAACAGGGGCCGGTCCCGTGGCCGAGTGGTTATGTTTGTGTGCTCCACTTCGGCGGCCTAGGGTTTCTCAGTTTGAATCCTGGGTGCGGACATGGCACAGCTCATCAAGCCATGCTGAGGCGGCATCCCACATGCCATAACTAGAAGGACCCACAAGAAAAAATACACAACTATGTACTGGGGGGCTTTGGGAGAAAAAGGAAAAAAAAAAGAACATCTTTAAAAAAAAGAACAGAAATAACTGAACTAATAAATGAAAAAAGAATGTCAATTAGAATAATGCTATTTGGCAACCCTAAATTAATTAATGGCTTTAAGCAAAGATCAATGGCTTCAATCACAAAAAAAGAAATTACACATTACGTGCTTCCTGATAGAAATATCGTCACCTTTGCTATAGTCCTTTGAATCTGAATTTCATCAAGCTTCTAGTTCTATTGATCAATTTACAGAAAATATAAAAAATACAGAAAAAAAAGGAATGTATTAAATTACAGCATAAGGTGCAATGAGCAAAATTCATACTGTGGAAACTATTGAACAAACAACTCAGTTTCTTGCACAAACAAATAGCAAGAAAAAAATAAAGAGATCGATAAATTGACACAACATCATATAGTATTTTTAGACAATATTTTTTACTATTTGTGCTCCAGAGAGCTTTCTATCAACTCATTAATAAAGAACTAAGATAGAGATATAATCTACTTTTCTAATTTTTAAACTATCGTTTCTCTTTGCTAAGGTAATAATAATGATAAAATTTGCAAACTAGAAAGCAATCTCTTTTCCATTGAGGGAAGAGAAAAAGCAAGCCCGTAAAATCCTTTACATCCTTAGCTAAGGTCGGACAATCTTTCCATTCTTACCCTGGAGTCCTGTATTAGTTTGCTGCAGCTGCCATGATATCAAAATATCACAGACTAGGTGACAAACAACAGAAATTTATTTTCCCACAGTTCTGGAGGCTGGAAGTCCAAAGTCAAGGAGCTGATAGATTTGGTGTCTTCTGAGGCCTCTCTCCTTGGCTTGCAGATGGCCACACTTCTGTTGTGACCTCACATTGTCTTTTCTTTCTATGCACATGCACCCCTGATGTCTCTTAGCGTGTCCAATTTTTTTCTTCTTATGAGGACACCAGGCACATTAGATTAGGGCCCACCCTAACACTTTTATTTAAACTTAATCACCTCTTGTCTCCAAATACAGTCGCATTCTAAGGCATTGGGGGTGATGGCTTCAACATGAAATTTGGGGGAACACAATTCTACCAATAACAAGTCCATTCAGAATCTCACCATATTTATTTGTAACATCAATGCCATATTAACTGTTTAAAATGCTTTTAAATTTAGAAAAAACTTGAATGCTTGCTCAAAAGCTAAACCCTTGAAGCTTGTGGAATTAATTACACAAGCAACACTTTGCAAATCATCTGTAGCCCAACATTCCTAATCATTCCTTGGCTCTGACTCCAGTTCTTCAGACCTGTGCTCTCCAATATGGTAGCCACGTGTGACCAGTGAGCACTTGAAATGTGGCTGGTCTAAATTGAGATGTGTTTTAAGTATAAAATACACTGGATTTCCAAGGCTTAGTAAGAAAAAATGTGAAATATCTCAATAAATTGTATGTTGAATACATGTTGAAATATTTTGGACATAGATTATTAAAGTTAATTTCGTCTGTTCCTTCTTTTAAATAAATGTTTACTAAAAAGTTTAAAATTACATATGTGGCTTTTTCAGTTTCTATTGGATGGTGCTTTTCAAAATGCAAGTATATGTGTTATTTGACCTGATTTGCTTTGAGGGCTTTCTTAGACTTCCAATTTCTGACTCTCCCCAAGAATCCACCATTAATTACCCAGGGACAGGGTTCTAGCACTATAGCCAGTCCTTAACTCACATTTCAAACCGAATGCTTGCCCACTTGTTAGGAAGACTATTCGTAAGGTCAACAACAAAGTCAATTGGAATTTGTTATATTTACTGAAACTGTGATGAGTAGTCCTGTTACCTTTCACCTTTCCCCCAGAAATGAGAGTTGTAATAACTGCAATTGACAAAGATACCCCCATTTTTCACTTTCTAGTAGTGCTAAAAAGCCTTATGCTGTAATTTTATCAAAACACCAGAACTGGGATTGTCAGGATTTCTAGAAATTTTGCAATAATTATTGCACATACTTAACAGCTGCTAAATCTTATGATGGGGTAGATATTTTGTCTTGTTTTAAAACAGCTGAGTGGGAACTGTAGATACGAGCATTTCAAGATCAGTAATTTATCGCTTCTTCAGGAACATAAAATATGGTTAACATTCACACCTTTTAAAAGTATTTATTTTCCGTTTTTAAAGTAGCATTGTTGGGTGTAATTTAAAGGAGTGCTCGAACCTGAATCCCCAGAAGGGACTGGAACATTTACAGATTGAAAGCATTTTAAAATTCCTGTTTGCTACACCCTGCTTTAAGTACTTCCGTATAGGTGGAAAGTGGAGAGGAAAAAAAATGCTCAATTTATACAGTGAATGATTAAAGGAAAGATAAAAGCTAATAGCCCAGTTCCTTAACTAATTTTTTAATTTTCAAAGCTAACTTGGGTTATGTCAAACTACACCCCTTCCCAGCTGGATCTAACTAAAAGATATGAACGCAAAAAGCACCCTTTCCCCAAATCCTTAACCGTAATTGCAAAATTTTGTTTATATTCATATGGGGGGAAAACGTAAATAAATTGCAGTTTCTCAAATATATTAACAAGTTCTATCATTAAAATTTTTAATTGACTAGTGAGCATATAACTCACCTTCAAAGAATATAATTTTATATCCTCAGTAGAATGTCAAGCATACCTTACAAATCCCTTAAACTGAATCAGTTATACTTACCATTAACACTTAAGATTTTAAGTTTTTCTATAAAACTTGCATTTTAAAATTCAATTTGTAAAAAATCCTATTTTAGCAAGCTTGATTATATCAACCGGTAAAACTTTATTTTACAAGCAATAGGAATTGGATCAAATGATTATTATAATCCAGAGGAAGTATTTTATAACCACAGCAAATGCCATTATACATACTGCCAATACAGATTTAATAGACAATACTGAACTGTACAAGAGTTATTTATTTTTCCTTAATCTCAAAGCTATTTTTAGTAATACAAAAAGCCATATTAACATTTTCCATTAGAAAACAATGAGATGTACAAAACTTTGGATGAAAAGATATATGTCAAATTTCATTTAATCACTTGGTGGGAAATCCACCACTCCATCAATACCACCCAAAGTGTTTTAGGCAATGATTAAAATCAAAATAATGCATCTTAATAAATTCCAGCTGTTAAAAGAACAAACCTAGCAATATAGTTGGCTACATGGTATTTTTGACTACCCAGGAGTTACTCTTTAAAATCCACTTTTTTCTGAGTCCTACCACAACCAGGTGCCAAGTAGGCCACGTAGGCATTTGAGAAAAAGTTGGTAAGGTGGGAAAGACCCCATAAAGCAGTCCTTTGGTTACCAGATTTGATTTTTAACTTTCAAACATCCTCCAAGATCAAGAAAACCTAACTGAAAGTACACACTGTTTCCAGTGTTATCTGATTTCATTAGTGGGGAAGGGGTTTGGTAAGGAGAGGTCATGAACTATTGCTTATGATCCATTATTCCAATTGAAAGCATCAAAAGCCAGTTTATTTTAATGAATTTGACATTTGGCATTCCGTTGTTACAAACGGGGTTCACTGATTTATTGTGAACCTTACAAGGCACACTGCTTAAAAACAGCGAAGCAGGTGTGCGTAAACAATTTTTCTTTGCAATTAATGAAGTAATGGTATTTGATACGCATCTTTGTCTTAAAATTCAATGTAGTTTAGGGTCTAGTGAAGAAAAAGAATCCAGTTTTATGGGGTGGTAAAGAGCAAAGGAGGTAAACTAGTAAGGATTATTACTATATAAAGAAGTATTCTCCTTTTCCCTTTGAGTAACAAAATGCTAACACACTACTTTCATTTAAAAAAACTGCTTGCAACTATTGAATTGAGGCAAGCACTAAAGGCCCATAAACTGACAATGTCGCCCATTCATCACCATTACTTCTTTACATAAGCCTGTTTTCCTAAGGTATAACACATACTCTAAGCAATAATTTGGAAATTAGCCAAGCACTAAGCAATTACAATGGCAGGTAATACACCATCAATTTTTGAAACACATTTGGCCACTTCTCATGACCCATCTGCAGTTTGGATTAAATAGACTCTCACTCAGCATAAATTTAAGTTTCTGAACCTGCATCACAAAGAATGTAGTTTTATGAAATTTTCACATAAGACATTAATAGTCTTCGGGTCACACTGCTTCACTATTAAAAGATTTATTCTGACATGCTATATAACTACAATAAAAATAACTGTTCAATTTTTAACTGAAAACTAAATGCGGATAAATGGTTAACAGATTTGACATGGAATGTCACAAGATCTTCCTGTATGTAATCTGACACTGCTGATTACGAATTTCAGGTTTGAAAACTTCAGATGAAAAACCACAAGAAAATTTACTCCTGATGGCATGCAAGATCTTCCTCAAAATTAACCTAAGACCTAGAAGTCTCAGTATTTTATCAGAACATAAAGAAACACAACAAATTTGTACATTTTATTCACATTTATTTTTCGCTTTTAGTGTGCTCACAGAAAATTAGAACACCTTAAGCAGGAGTTTAATAGCAATTTTTGTAAGCAAAGTTACATTCCATCTCTAAGTCAAATTGGTCAAAGCTTCTCCAGTATTTACAAAACATGATAGACAAGATGCTACACAAAACCATTGCATCTGAAGATTTTTTCCTTTATTCTCAAAGACGACTGGAAAAGAAAGCATTGTCTGCTGTAATCAAAAACATACCACAGTATAAACAGTAACCATTCCACTTATCACAGCTTGGTTGAGTTTAAAATTTGTGTTTAAAAGGTCCAAGATGACTGCAGTTTTACAAAAATGGGCAGGGTGGAGAGTTGCAAACTTCATGTGCTTCTGGATATCAAGATTTGTTTTTATACAATAGTCACAGTTAAAAACACCCTGCTGGTAATACATAATTACACTTTATTAAGGTCATAAACCAGCAATAAACAATAAAGCCTATACAACTTGTAGCTCTACTTAATCACTGACTGGTACAGCTAACATGAGATAAGTGAAAAGTTCCTATGGTTTAAATGAACTCCTAAGACTATGATCTTTTTTAAAATCTGGGTATTGGTGTTTTTTTCTCTTTCCTTCTTAGTCAAGACTTGTAGTGTTGTAAACCTGCCTCACAAAATACATCGTAATAACTTTTCTTTAAAAAAAAAAAAGACTAAGCCTTTACACCATCATTTCTAGCGGTGCGTTATTCTTGGCAATGTTATGCACCACTTCCATTTCTCCATCGTGGCCCCTATCACTTCATCTGCCATCCCTTTTTGACCCACCATCTCCTTCATATATGGGCATGTCCATAGATTGACAAAGAAAGTTTACATTTTTGAGTAAAGATGCAAAGTATGCAAAAAACATTAATACTGATGCAAAAAATAAAAATAAAAGAGAAACAAGGCAGAGGAAGGTGTTTAAGCTCTCCTCGACCTGTTGGAATGGTGGTAACAGAATGATTTGAGATGGGATCTGTGGGGAGGGGGGGAAAAAAACCAAAATTTGCTGCTTAAAAAAAGGAAAATAAAAAAGACATCTTTAAAATCAATCCCTGGTTGTAGACAAGTTCTCCAAAACCAGTACCTGGCACCACTCCAACAAACAAACGGGGGGAGAAAAGTTCTTCGATTATCTCAACAACTCTTGCCCTCTTACTCGGCCGCCTCCGCTGGGGGGGCTTCTGGACTGCACTCGGGCTGGGCCTCCTGTGAGGGGGCTGCGCAGGCTGACGAGGCTGAGGCGGCCGCGGCCTGCTCCGCGGGGGCCGCCTCCTGCTCCGGGGGCGCGCCGGGCCCGGCGGCTGAGGGCGCCTCGCAGGCGGCGGCGCTGGCCGCGGCCTCCTCGGCCTTCTCCTCGGCCTTGGCGGGCTCCTCGGCGGCCTTGGCCTCCTCGCTGGCGGCCGGCTTCTCGGGCGCGACGGCCGCCTCCTCGGGCTTGGCCTCCTGCGGCTCGCCCCCCGCCGCCCCCTCCTCGCCCGCCGCGGCCTCCTCGCCCGGCGCCGCCGCCTGCTCCCCGGAGGCCGCGCCCGCCTCGGCGGCGGCCGCAGCGGCGCCCCCGGCGGCCTCGTCCTTGCCGCCTTCGGTGGAGGCGCCGGCCGCGCCCTCGGCCTCAGCGCCCTCTCCCGCCTCCTTCTTGTTCTTCTTGAAGGAGAAGCCGCTCAGCTTGAAGGACTTCTTGAAGGAAAAGCGCTTCTTTTTTTTTTCGGGGTCTCGTTGCTGGGCGAGGGCGTGGCCCCGTCCTCGGCCTTGGGCGAAGACGTGGAGGAGGCGGCGGACGCGGCCTCCCCCTCGGCGGCCGTGGGCGAGCCGGGCTCGGCGGCCTCGCCCTCCGCGGCGGCCTCCTTCTCCGCGGGGCTGGCCGCGGCCTCGGCGCCGGCGGCCGCCTCATCTTTCTCGGCCGCGCCGGGCGACGCCGCCCCGCTGCCGGCGGCCGCGGGCTCCTCCTTGTCGGCGGCTGGGGCGCTGCCGTTGGCCTGCAGCTCCTCCTTGGCGCCCGGCTCGGCGGCCGCGGGAGAGGCGTCGCCGTTTACCTTCACGTGGCCATTTTCCTGCGGGGCAGAGAAAGCGGGAGCATCACTGGAGGGGCCCGGGTGCCGCCATTCCCACCCCCACCCGTCCGTGGACCTGGAGGCACCAGCGACCCCCGGGGCCCCTCCGGCTTTGGAGGCCCCGCTCCGTTATGGGGAGGCGGGGTCGGATGCCCAGACAGGAGTTCCACGAAGAAATGGGGCAGCGCCGTTTGGTGCGCCCTGAAGGCACCGCAGTAGCCTGACCACGCAACAAATGCACTTAGGATTCATAAGGGCCGAGTCCCAAACGTGGAAAGCAAAGGTCACCCATTCCACCTTCGCCTCACGGGAAAGAAGGAGCCACGGAGCCCATGCTACACCGCACGCCCCTGGGAAGAAGGCACAGAGCCAAGGCCGGGGGTCTGCGCCTGGCTTACAAAGCCCCCTTCCTACTCAAACTCTAAAGGCCTCTTCGAACCCCAGCAACTCCCAGGGGGATCAGAGCGCTCCAGCCAGAGGAGCCTGGGCTGCGCGCCTGGGCCCCACGGCTGCTTAGGGCCTGGGGTCGGCAGGGGGCGCTGCGCCTCCACCGCGCGGAGCAGGGCGCGCAGGGGCGGGGCCGCCGGGCCACCCCGCCCTGCCCAGCCCGGCCCTGCCCGCCGGCCGAGGCGCCCCCGAGGCCGGAGCGCGCAGCCGAGAGTCCGCAAACAAAGCTCAGGTGGCATCCCGCTCGGGATGAAGGCTCCGAGGGAGGAAGAAACCCATTATTTCTGAGGTCTCGCCTCTGCTTCCACGCCCACCTTCGCCCGGGATTCTGCGAAGCCGGGGCGCGCCCCAGTGGCTCATTTTGCATTTTTAACGGGTTCCGAGGCTCTTGGCAGAGCTCGCCTTCCCAATAGGGTTAGAGCAGGCGAAGCAACACGGCCTCTGCTCTAGGAAAAGAGGCGTGGTGGGTGCCCAGTGTTTGCGAAGCAGCCACCCGTGGCCGACCTGTCGCGCCCACCCAACCGTGGCCATCCGCCTGGGTGCGGGCAGCGCCGGGGCAGCCCCCGCAGTGGTCGAGGCGCCAGGCACACGAACAATCCCGACCGAAACACACGAACTGCCTCTTTTTGACCATCTGGACAGGTCCTTCAAGGACCCACAGGGTCTTCCCACCCCAGGGAGACCATTTAAAAGTCAGATGGGTGTGTAATTCCACAGACAGCTACGAATAAACATACAGAACAGTGGGAAAAACCCATCGAAACATACTGAAACCCTTCTGCCCAGGTCCATCCACCCAGCCGGCAACCTTTCCAAGAACCCAGGGCACGCCGCCTCGGCATACAATAAGACAGCCCTTCCCTCCTCGCCTCTCTCCACCGCCATCCCCACTGCGCACCCCCCCACCCCCGCCCCTTTCCCTACCCACACACAATCACACCAGTTCAGAAATCTTGAAGGCGACCCAGTCTCGACAACAAACACGAGAGCCACCCAAACACTTTTGTGCCCACCAAATACAAACGCAACCTGGCTGGGGGGGGGGGGTGGGTGGTCAGCACCTAGCTAGTCACGTTCTGCCGAGCTCCAAACACGCCATTTTAAACGATTTATCACTTCTTTCCTACTGTCTACACAAGAATTCGCCAGGATTCTCCAGAAACCACTCCTTTGGGGTGGGGGGGAGACCCCTCCTATGAGAAATTGACAATTTTGGCTATTGCTTTCCATTCAACTTTCAGACTAGAATCTGGCCACGCTCCTCTCCGCCGAATGCGCCCTGGGCGCGACCCGGAGGGAAAGGGAAGCGTCAGGACTAGAGAAAGGCACCAAAGAAATGACCAGAATCACAGGTAGAATTTACCTGCCCATTCGCTTTGGAAGGCGACGAGGCCACAGCCGCCTCCCCAGGCCTCTCCCCGGCGGCTTCTCCCTTCGCAGCGGTCTTGGAGAACTGGGCACCCATGCTGGCTTCTTCAACAAAGAAACTCAACAGATCCAAGGGAGGAACAAAGAGCTTCGGCTTGGTGTAACGACGGGGCGAGCAGCAGCAGCGGCAGCAGCAGCGGCGGCAGCAGCAGCAGCAGCACACACACCGGAGGGAGGGGGGAGTGGGGGTGGTGAAGAGGACAGAACAGAACCGATTAAATACACTCCGGATAAAAAAATTTTAGTCGAAGAGATCAAAAAGCAGCAGCGCAGGAGGGAGGGAAAAAGGGTGGAAAAGTCGAGCACAAAAAAAGGAGCCCAAGTGTAGTTTTTTAAAAAAAAGAAGTAATAAAAAAAATCCCAGATTTGTAGCCGCACTGTAGACAAGAGGAAAATGGAGAAATCTCCCTGGTTGCTAATAAGATGCGGGGTCCAACGCCCAAGTGCACAGATGAATGGGCTCGCGGGCGCTGACGCGGCCCCCGCGCGCGCCGGCCAATCCGCGCGCCGCACACAAAGCAGGGGGCGGAGCCTGCGCGCTCGGCGAACAATGGAGCCGCGCTTTGCAAACGGTTTGAAAATCAGCCTCAGACCGAGTATTAATGTCCTCCAAATAAATAAATCAATTAAAAAATACATGCCTCTCACCTCCTTCTGCCTGAAAATAATAATGCATCGCTTGATTGGCTTGCTTTGTTTGTAATTAATGAACGTGGGCTGGGGTTACTGGTGGATGGGGGCGGAGAAAGCGTTAACTTGACTCGCTTTGACTCTTGTCGGTCTATATCCGTGTCTGTCTCTCTCCATTCGCTCCCCTCCCCCACCTTCCCCGTGTGTTTATGTGTATGTGTGTGTATGCGAGTGTTAAAGACAATGGTTGGGATTGGTGTGCAGCATGTTTTCGTCCTCCTTGTTCCATATTGGCTTCACAGATACTGCACAGGGTTTGTTTTTTTAACGGTTGCAAATGGTAAATCGCCCCAAATTGAAAGGTATTTAAACCACGAAGATCAAATTTCATCAAACGAGATTGCGAGTTAGAATTAGGTCTGTAGGCCAGATGTGGAAAACGCAAAAGCGGCAAGCAGCCGAAGCCACACTCCCTTCCCTATCCCACATTGGCATGACATAAAATATCTTGAGATTGGCCTGCGGCGCTCATCAAATCCCCCGTCTCTGAGTATTCCCAATTAGCGATTTTTCCCCCCACAATATAGACTGAGGGTCATTTACAAAAGATCGAAACGGTCTGCATTTTATCGCTGTATGAAACGACATAATTTTTCTCTACGGTGAAATGAGACAGCCTCGAGTGTACGAATCCATATTTACAGTTGGGACGCAATTCGCGTCAATTTGGATCGTTTTCAGGCGACTGCCAGTATCGGGTGGACTCTTTCTGAACGTGCATAAATGTACGTGCTCTTCGAAGGGAGGAAGACAGCAGCGATGAAATTCTAAAAACCGATTGACGATTACAGTTCTAAGGAGAAACTGTCTGCATGTTCAGAGAGAGCAAGAAGATCCCTGAAAACTCCAAGTCTAAGTTGGGTTAGAGGAAAAGCTTCTTCTATAAGAGACACAGGGTACCTCCGTCTGCACTCCTTGCCACCGAAGAAGCAGACGCTATTTGTGTGTGAAAGACAAGGCACTGATTTAAAGCACAGGGTGGGGGTGGGGGCGAAAATCAAGGATACAGCCTAATAAGCATTCTCCTACCACCTACATTTCTGCTCCCAAAGTTTTCACTCGTGTCCAAATCAGACCACCTTTTCTCGTTTACAATTAGTGATCCTGAAATGAATAATCTTTCCTTTATGGAAGTGAGAAGCAGTCGAGGGAATGGTTCGTTTCTCCTGGTGCTGGCTCTGAATTCTCAGTTTTATTTTTTGCTCATTGTAGGGAAATGGGTCACACTCTGAGCGAAAAAGATGGTTGGTTCAAGTCAATAACTCTTTGTTCAAGTTTCGCTTCGAAAACCACCAAGCTGCACTTCGTTACGCGAAGCTTCGTCTTCTCACTGTCCACTGCCTTCAGATGCCTCATTCAGTCACGAAGTCATATTTCCCAGAGCTGATGGAAAGACGTCTCCGTAGAAGTGTATCTTGCCAAACGTGTTACCACCCTTAAGGGAGCCCGCCGGCCTGGCCCGAGACCCCAGCCGCCGCGATGGAGGCGAATCCCTTCTATTAGCAGAGTTCCAACTTGAAAAGCCAACTGGGCTGATCCAAAACCACCATCCAGGCGATTGCTCAAAAGCTCATTTAAAGCTGTTGATTTCCCCCCACTCCCAACGTGAATCATGCCCCTTCCTCTGTATCCCCCCTCCCCGTTTTAATTTGGGGTGATTGCTAGCTCTCTTTCGGATTTTCTCGCAGACGCGTCCTTAGCCCTCCATTTGGGGACTGCTTTTATTGCTCCTTTGTTACCAGGCTGCCGTGTAGATTTCCCCCCTTTTCTTTCTCGAATGCCTATTTGCCTGGTATCGGCTTGTCTCCCTGGCAACGGCCAGGGAAGATTCGGAGCCCCCGGGCGCGGGGAGGGGAAAGGGGCGGAGCCGGTGGGGCGGGCTCGGAGGTGGCGGAGGGGAAAGAGATGCTGAGTGAGAGACGCGGGGACAGACAGCGAAGCAGATGGCCGCGCGAGGGGGCGGGGTCCAGGCGGGGCGCGGGGGGGGACCCCAAGCGTCGCGGGCGCGAGGGAACCAATCAATTCCCGGCGCAGCTCCTGGGCTAGAAAACAAGTGTAAACACATCGATTCACTCCCCACTAGCGGTCCGTAGTTTACGGTAGAAAAGATGATTTCCTTTCGATACGAAAGCACATTTCTAGCGTAGATTGGAAAGCTGACGATCCGTAGTCACTGGCAGGGGGAGGAGGTTGTGGGGCGCTGCTGAGGGGCGCTGAGCGCTGGGCCAACCTCTCCCCAACCTCTCCCAGCGTCCGACCAGCCAAGGGAAAGCCACGAGTAGGGGAGGAGGGCGAAGGCGGAGGATGGGTGAAGAAGGAAGGGGCTGGGAAATGGGAAGAGGTCGTTCTGCCTCGGAAACTACATAATGGCAGGGAAAGACCACCAACAAGACTGGAAGCAGTAGAAGTTGTACAGTGTAAGTATATAGTTTCTCAGGAGTTTTGTGTCCTCACACCCAGAGCTACAGGGTTCAGATAAAGCGCTAAATATATAAATATGATTATTTGTATAAATATAATTAAAGAACCTGAGATCATAGTGAAAATGTAAATCTGTTAAATGCTTGTAACCAACTCACCGGGAGGAAGCAGGCATTTATTCCTTATTTGTACTCTTTTAACCATGCACTAGAGTTTTTCCAAGATGATGATATTTGCATATGGTTTTCTCTAGAAAAAGAATGATTTATTTAGGACACCTCAAACTTATTTTTTCCTTAAAATGTTAGTGCTAGAGGGCATTGTTAGAGATCTTTCCACAAATTCTTGAAGGCCTACTATGTGCCAGACATAGCCATCAAGGCCTTGTGTTCACACCAGTGAACAACACAAATGCAGTCCCTGGCCTCATGGAGCTTACATTTTAGTAGATCATATAGTTTCATCCCTTCACTTACCAGATGAAGAAATAGGCCCAGGTAAGTTGCCAGGATGTCAAATGGTAGAACCAGGAATGGAGCTCACTCCCCTGATGATTCCACATCCCCAGCTTCACCCACTACTGCATGGTGCTTCCCTTGATGGCACAGATTCACTGGGTAGGTCCTCATTCACTCCTAACGTATTTGTACAGCTCCTGTTAAGTACTAGGAAGAAGGCTAGACATCAACTGGCACAGGGGAAGAACGTGGAAATAGTCCTTCCTGTCATGCAGTTTCCACTTTGTATTATTTTCTTAGACTGTGAAGAAAGAGAGCAAAAGATGAGATTGTGTGCTTAAAAAGCAATAAAAAAGATGAGGGCCACTTTCTAGATTCCAAATTAAATATGCCTTTTTCATCCGAAAGCATTCATTTAGCATTCATTCATTCACAAAATATGAGAGGCTGGCTGGGTGAAGAGGTTAAGTTCGTGCACTCTGCTTCGGTGGCCCATGGTTTTCCAGTTCTGATCCTGGAGATGGACCTAGCACTGCTCATCAAGCCATGCTGAGGCGGCGTCCCACATAGCAGAGCCAGAAGGACCCGCAACTAGAATATACAACCATGTACTGGGGGGCTTTGGGGAGAAGAAGAAAAAAACAAAAAGAAGATTGGCAACAGATGTTAGCCTGGGTGCCAAACTTTATTAAAAAAAGAAATACAACTGTGTTTACAGTGTTGTGTTCCATTTGTCATCTTAGATTTTATATTACCTGAACTTTAATTCCAAAGAAACTGATTAGTTTGGAATACAGTATGGAGAAAAAAACAGACACAGCCCCTCATTCATTCAACAGATATTTATGGAATTCCTATTGTGTGCTGGACATTTGGAACTTATCAATGAACAAGAGACAAGAAATCTTTATGGAGCTTACATACTAGAGTGGAGAGAAAAACAGAAATTAATAAATATAGGTAAGCAAATTGTATGGAATATTAGACGTATATGAGGCTGGCCCAGTGCGTAGTAGTTAGGTTCTTGAGCTCTGCTTTTGTGGCCCAGGATTCACAGGTTTGGATCCCGGGTGTGGACCTACATACCACGTGTCAAACCATGCTGTTTGACCAAACCATCCCACTTACAAAAAGAGGAAGATTGGCAACAGGTGTTAGCTCAGGGCCAATCTTCCTCACAAAAAAGAAAAAAAAAGTACCTAAGTGTTGTGAGAGGGAGAAAACTAGAGCAAAGTAACGGAGATGGGAGGGCAGGGTTGAAATTCTCTATAAGAGATCAGGAAAGGCCTCACTGAGAACGTAAACTTTGAGCAGGCTTGAAGAGGTGAGGGAGTTGATAATGGTGCTTCTAACCTAGCACAAGAAGGAGAAGTCAGAATTGAACAAATAGATCACAAATAGATATTTAATTGTAAGTGGTCATACGTGCTCTAAAAGGACATAGAGGGTGCTGTGGAATAGACTAATTCAGTTAGCAGGGTTAATGAAGGCCTTTTTAAAGGAGTAGCCGTTAGCCAGGTAAAGAGGTAGAAAGGTGTGTTCAAGTGGAGGAAATAGCGAAGCCGCTGGGGAGGGAAGGGGTCAATATGGGCTTGGGAGGAAGGTCGAGAGATTAGTTTGGACATATTTTGAATTGCCTATAAAACATCCTAGTGGAAAAGTTCAATGCACAGATGTAAGAATCTGGAACTCAAGGACTGGTTTGGAATGTAAACATAGATTTGTGATCATTCCATATGTAAATATTTTCTGAAGGCAAGTCATAGGAATATGCAAAAGATGAGAGAGTGCAGAAGCTTGCTCTGAGTGCCTTCTGCTTTAAGAGGCTGGGTAGATATTTGTCAGTTATACCTCAATAAAGCCGAAAAAATAAAATAACTTTAAATAATAAAAATAAATGAATATAAAAAGAAAACGTTGGGTAGAAAAGGGGCTTAGCCAGCAAAGAAGACTGAGAAGGAACCCCCAAGAAGTAGACAGAAAAACAGGAGCGTGTGGTGTCAAGAAAATCAGTGAAGACCGTGTTTCAAGGAGGGGTGGTTAGTTCTGTCAAATGATGTTAGAAGTCAAATAAAATAAAGATGGAAAAGTTTCCACTGGATGTTGCTGGTTGCGGAACAGTATTCTGTATGCAGAATATAGAAGTCCCTAATTACAGGCTCCAGAGCAGTTTTTGTGGTATGTTAAGAGTGGAATCCAGATTAGTGTGTTGAGGAGTAAATGGGCAGTCAAGAAGATGACAGCACAAACAGTCCCTTCTTTATGAAGCTTGACTGAGTAAACAGTGTAAGAGACAGGGCAGTAGCTGGAAAGGGAGGTAAGATGTTTTCTGCTTTGGGTTGTGTTGTCCGGGATGGAAGATATCAGAGCAAAGTTGACTGCTCTGGAGTCAGTGGGAAGTCCAGTAGAAAGGAAAATGTTGTAGATGTGAGAGAGAAAAGGAGTAATGAATGGAGTGAGGTCCCTACGAAGACAAGAGGGGATGGAGATTTAGGGCAGAGGCTGAGAAATTTGCCTTTGAAAGAGACCCTACTCCCTTTCCGTGACAGGGGAAGAAGAAGATGGCTACAGATGTGCTGGTGGGATGCAGAGATTTCCCTTCTGATGGTTTCTATTTGCCTTTGAAGTCGTTTGCTAAGAAGGAGGAGGAGAAGGGGGAGTATGATTGTATTATAGAAGGTATGGAACAATGATTGGGAGGCAGAGGGTGGAGACTTCTGGGCCTAGTAAGACTTCAGAGCAATAATGAGTGCCCGTTTGTGATTGATAAATTCCCATGATGCTTAATCAGTATATCCAAGTTTCTCTCGTAAACTTTTAACTGAATAATAGTATCCATTACAATCCTCTTTAAGATTATAAGCCATTCACTTTCCCAACCTATACCCAACTTGTATTATTCCTATATAATCAATATCTGCACAAAAATAAAATTAGAGTAAAGTGCCTCTGCTCTTATAAAGCTCCATTTCAGCTAATCCTATACAATTTCATTCAGATGTGTGTAAACAGAATGAGGAAGGGAGAAAAACCTGTGTGTCAGACACTGCACTGTGTGATCCTGTGCAAGGCGTGTGTTTCAGCCTTACAACAACCCCATGGACTTACATAATTTTACAGATTTGGAAACTGATGTTGAGCAAGGTTTGGAAAGTGACATTCAACTGCTGTATTAGCCAGTGAGTAGTCCATTGAGGCCTATTTGATTCTAAGAATCTAATAAGATCTCAAATGGTTGTAATAGCACAGTGGGATCTCATATGTTGTACACAGTAGGAGCTTTATTACTTTTTTAATTGGTACCATACACTGAAAATTCTCTACCTTCACACTTTACTTTAGTCTTCCTTATTAACTACCCAGTAGCACTCAAATAGGATTCTTTCATGGTTTAAGAAACATCACAATCACCAATTATCTGATCTGAAGGTTCAAGGACTAACACATTTACAATAGGGATGAAGTTTCTGGAATGTTAGATCTTCTCTAGATATAGATGATTACTACAAAACCACTACACGCATGAGTGTATTTTTAGTCACTGCTCTTCGAGCATATTGATTGAATTACCAAGAATTTTCATATTTGAAAAGATTACCAAAGGGTGGGATACACTCTGAATCAGAGAAAGGTAAACACAAAGCAGGGAAAAACCCAAAAATTTAAAGAAAAAGTTTCTCCAGAGATTCTGAATCAAAGCTTATCTACAGTAGCATTTCCCAGAATTTGCAATATTTACCCTCCAGGGGCAGGCTGAAAACTTTCCATATCAGCTTTTGAAAGCACTGAGCTGGGAGAGGGAGATAGTTCCCCTCCCATCTTTGTTTCCAGAGGCAATGGGCGAGTAACGAAAGAAAGGCAAAGTTTACATTAAAAAGATCAGGTTCCTAGTCTTACAGAGTTACCTAATTAATTGACCAACCGGAAATGAGAGTAGAAAAATCCACATGGAAAAAAGTTGACGTTTTAGCCTGATAGCATAGGAACCAAGCAAAGGCTAATTTTCCCTTGTTATTTTAAGTTATAAATACTTTCTGATACTAAAAAGTAGATTTAATCTGGCTATAATGAGATACTTGAACTCTTCTATGGCTCTGGAAATTAAAGTATAAAATTATATTAAACATTTGTCTTTATTCCAAATGATAAGATAGTTTTAGAAAAGGATATGTTAACCTTTAGAAATCACTTGTTACAAATAAACTGACAGGTTTTCGTTAAGCTGCTGCTAAACCAGATCTCAGTAAGGCCTCCTCCAGTTGGATGGACCTTTCAGTGCCTTCAGCTCTTTGTTAGGTTTTCTGATGGGATAATTGAGAGGGACACTGACATTCATTTCCTGGACAGATATGTATTAAGCACCTACTTTATACCAGGCCCTGGGCGACAGTGCTTTGTCTACAATAGCTCATTGAATCTCCACAGGAATCCCATAAGGTAGAAACCATTACTTCCATTGTCTTCACACGGCAAGTCCTCCAGAGGTTACATAACAGGCTTAAGTTTTTGCTGCTAGTGAGTGGTCTGGGCTGGGTTCTGAATCCAGCTTGTGGCAGTTCCAAAGCTTGTGGCACTGTTTCCCTGGATACCACCCTGCCTTCGAGTAAGAATTTCATGGGATGTTTCCAGTTCTCTTAGAGGTGACAGTAATGCCCAAGAGACACTAACAATTAGCCAAAAGGTGTTAAGAATTATTTATACATTGTGAGAGAAGTATTACGGCCACATCTATAAAATGGGAATTAACATTTAAAGACACACACATAGAATCCGACAAGTCAGATTCTTGAACCTGGGAACATCCTTAGTAACTTTATGCAGAATAGAGTCATCACATAGCAGATTTTGGTGTAATTGAATAAAAACATGGTCAAGTTGAGCCCAGAACTTACCTCTATCTTTCTTGGGGCCAAAAGTGTGAGTGCGGCCTAGGGCAGAGAGAATCCATTTGGAAGGCAGGTAAAATAGAGTGTAAAACTACATGTTACAATTGGGAAGGAAATTTAGCTGTGAGATGTGGCTGGGAGGTGAGATCAGAGAGAGGGCTCTCCAGACCTTGACAGTGCCCTGTGAGAAGACCTTCAGGATTCCTGAGAAGGAGGGGAATCTCTCACCCCATTGTAGGGGTGAGACAATGGGGCATTCTTCCATTAAGGCTACTGTTGGAATTTGATTTACATTTTGGTTGTAGGTGTAAATACTTGTTAGTTTTTAAATTTAAAGCACTTTTGCATATATGAGTTTATTTAATACGACAAATTCAGATGTCAATTAATTCCCAATTACAGCAAAGTTAAATAATTTGCTTCAAGTGTTAACTGTAGCTGCCCAGACCAGCCAGGATCTTGTGGTCTGCTGGGACAGGCAGGGACTTTCTCACTGCTGCATCCTGCTCTCTCTGCCCTTGTGGAGCCTGTCTTCCACTCCCATTCCATTTCGATAACTGAGAAAAGGATAGTCATGGCACAATTCAAATTGATTTTCAGTTGTATTCTCAGTGGTTCAAATACTGCTTCTATGCCTATGGTACTAACGTCAGAATTTCCTCTCCTAGCTGCTAATCTGAATTCCAGATCTGTATGTTCCGCTGCCTCCTTCCTGATGTAGGCATTGCTGTGTGTGTATCTCTCATCACTCCCTCAGTCTCAGGTTATCATTTTCCCATCCAAACCGGCATCACCTTCTGAAATGATCTCTCTAGCTTTCTGGAGACCTTTTGGACTCATTCCTCTCTGTCATTTTCCAGGCTAAGAACAGAACCAAGTATAAGACCTCCTTAGAATTCAGTGTGGCTAAACATGCTGGTACCCATCAAAACAAAATATAAACGAATTAACGAACTAAAACCCTGAAGCTTTTGCCTGTTTGGTCAACCCTTAAACCTCTCTTTCCACATCTTCTTTCTTTTACATCTTGGACACGTGTTTCCTTGTGTTGCCTTTTCTCCCTTTGAAATTCCCAGTGATGAGACTTTATCAAATACAAAAATAATCGAGTGGCAAGGGGAAGACTGGAATTCTCCCTGTATGATTTATTATAGCTCAGAACGCCCGATGGATCATCCTTGTCAAATTATGTTGACTTTTTTTCCTTTCCAGCACCTCTGGTACTTTTCCCCTTCCCGGTGCTAGGACTGACATCAAGGTTCTTGATGCATTCTGCGTGAATTACCTCCTAAGTAGTCTCTCCCCTCTCCAGGGCATTCTGTGCCACATCTCTCCCATGTGACTCCTCTGATCAAAAATTGATTTTCAGCTGCCTTGGCTCTAACCCTCCCTGCCTGACTTCCAAGATTATTTATAATCTGTCCTCATGATCTCTAGGCAGAGGAGTGGTTTGGGTCACTGAGTGATAATTTATTAAAAACTTTCCTCTAATTGTTTTAGCTGCCTCCTGACAAAGAACTGGTAATTATAAATTTTTAGTATGGCCCCTTTATATATGCTTTATAGAAAGAAGACTGAGGAACTTCTTCTTTAAGATAGTTCATAATTTAAAACAAATTAGGAAGCCAGTTGTCCACCAGCTTCTCTCCTTAGGGGTGAAAAAGGAGCAGGTTTCAAGAGGATTAGGGACTGGTCTCCCTTTTTGCTAAGGAGAGAGCCCTGACTTTGAACTTCTCATGTCTTTTTCCCGTCTTGTGTGTTTGACTCAACCTCAGCAACATTGGAACAAGCAGGGGCAAAATGTCCGCCTAAGAGGGAGAGAAGAGAAAACATCAATTGGTAAATAATGGACATTTCCTCCTGATTATGTAGACAAGACCAGTTTTCCTTTTAATAATTAAAAAAAAAATTTGTGTATGTGAGGAAGATTTGCTCTGAGCTGACATCTGTTGCCAATCTTCCTCTTTTTTTGCTTGAGGAAGACTGGCCCTGAGCTGACGTCCTTGCCCATTTCCTCTACTTTATATACGGGATGCCTGCCACAGCATGACTTGCCAAGCAGTGCTTAGGTCCACACCCGGGATCCGAACTGGCAAACCCCAGGCCGCCAAAGTGGAAAGTGTGAACTTAACTGCTGCGCCACCAAGCCAGTCCCTCCATATTCTTAACATTTCATCTTCTCACACTAACACTTAATTTCCTTGGGAGGGTCTCCCACTGTATTTTAAATGTCCTAAATACTTTTCATGAGTTTAAACGTTAAGGTGTCCATTAATTGAGTGAAAGAGGTAGTAATTTTCCCTGTGTTTGTTTTATATTCTTTTCACCACATGGCAAAAAATATCTGCCACTTTTGAACTTAGAAAATCCATTTTATTATAACTGTGGTGTTTTGAGAGTCTACCATAATAAGCAAACAAAGAGTTGTTTATTTTAGATATCATCACTAATTTTCAAAAAGAATTTGATTTTCATTCTATCTTGTTTTTAGTAAAATAGTCTGAAGATTCATTCAATTTAGAGGGGAAAAACAGCAAAAAATTATTTGACACTATATAGGCAAATATCTACTTATGTTGTTTTATCTACACCTTTTCATGTAATTTTTTAAGGACTTAATTATTAAGTCCTTAATGAGTCTTGGGGACTGTTACATGAAACATATTAAAATGTGGTTTATGTCATGTATCCTATGCATGAACAAGGTAAATATGAAGTTGAGAATATTGATTTCCATTGTCATTGTATCAGCACTCGTAGGAACAAGCAACTGCCCTTTGAAATGATCGCTTTATCAGAACCCCATCACCAATGCCAATCTGCAGATGAGTTTAGGGAACATTCCTCTGTGGGCCTGGCCTCCCAAGCCACATGAGAAACTCTGTCTCGGTACTTTATCATTGTATTTCATGATGATGATTTTTATTACTATAAACTGTATTACCCACTTTGATCACTCACTTTAATAATGCTAACACCTTCCAGGTGCATTCAACATTGCAATATTTAATTAGCTTTCAAAATATAATTTTATTCACTGTGCTTTTGGCTGTTTCTAAAATTAATTCTTGAGGGGCCGGCCCGGTGGTGCAGCAGTTAAGTTCGCACGTTCCGCTTTGGCGGCCAGGGATTCACCAGTTCAGATCCTGGGTGCGGACATGGCACTGCTCGGCAAAAGCCATGCTGTGGTAGGCGTCCCACATTATAAAGTGGAGGAAGATGGGCATGGATGTTAGCTCAGGGCCAGTCTTCCTCAGCAAAAAGAGGAGGATTGGCAGTAGTTAGCTCAGGGCTAATCTTCCTCAAAAAAAAAAAAAATTAAATTAAATAAATTCTTGACTTTAGAGAATCTACCAGTCTTGGGGTGAAGCAGCTAAGGTGTAGTGGGGCCATGCTGTTTGAGGACATGGGTTCAGTTTCAGACTCAAACACTTGGTAGCTGTGCTGTGACCTTGCGCAGTTGACTTAGGTCCTCTGAACCCAAGTTTTTCCCTTTATAGTTGTGAATGAAAATTCCTATCTTAAAGCGTTGTTGATAATGTTGTTGTTGTTTTTAGATGAGCATTGTAAGAAGTTTTCTGTTGGAATTTGAGTGAAAATAGTCAGGAGATAGGTTGAATGTTCGGAGATAACACACGCCGTAGCCGGGGAGGCAACACTTAGTAGGTCCGCAGTAAATCCTGGGTTTCTTTTCCATTTAGAATAAGGAGGGTCTGGTGAAAATCTCTGACTAGGTTTGGAAGTGAAAGGGAAATAAGCAACGCATGTAACAGCAGGGCTGTCATTAAGGCCTCATTTGTGAAGTAAGGATTTGCAGGGTACTCACTTCTTTTTCTTTTTTCTTTTTAAAATCAATTTTTTATTTAAAAAAATTTCAAACCTGCAGAAAAATTGCAACAGCACAATGAGCAACCATAAACCTTTCACTCAGATATCCATTGATGGTTAAGAGAGAGATATATCTCTCTATACCCCAAATCACTTTCTTGACTTTTCCCCTGGGCAGAATTCCCAACGGAATTCCAAGAGAAGCCCACGAGAGACTACAGAAGGCCCTAGAAGGCCTGTGATAGCATTGATGACTCCATCTGAGTAGCTGCCTTTTTCTTCCAGCCAACCAGCCCCTCTCATGAGGGAGGTGGGATTGGATTTCTTAATTAATGTCAATTTTAACTAACGTTTAGAATTTTACGTGACTAAGCAAATGCTATATCCCCACATTTTGCTTTTCTTCTAATCGTTTTTTCTTAATCTACACTTTTCCTCACATATCCTGCAAGCCAGAGCTGTTTGATTGAAGTAGGCGTTTTGCCCTCCCTTGGACATCTCCTCATCTGAGGCTTAGCTGGGAGAGCCAGCAGAGAGACGTCAGGGTAAACTCCAATTTGAAAAATTTACCTTAGATTTCTTTTAATCCCACCCTTCTCGCAGAAAGTCCAGATAGAGTAATGAGCTTTCTTCAGGTTCTCTTCCCTCTCTTTTTTCCTGAGTGCTAATTAAGAATCTTGTTAACAGCAATCTATTAATAATTTATTTACACCCTGGATTTCTTTGGGCAATATTTTGTCATCCATATGCAAATTCTATTTTTGCAGTTTTTCGCTTTTTCCTCCGATGTTGAAAAAATTATTAATAAGAGATAATTTATAACAGTTATAATCCTCACAGTGATTATTATCATCAACATGATTACAGGATATGAAATATACGGATACACCAGAAGGCAGGTCTCTATCTGGTGTAGCAGTTGAAAGTTCCAGAATTACATAACTTTAGCTTTGGGTACAAGCTCTGTGAGGTAAGTTTGGTGAGACAGACACCAAGGCCTGGAAAGGTGAAGGATTATCCCTAGATGGCATTGCAAATAAATAGCAAAAAGTGTTCTCAGATGCCTGGTGACTGAGTTTAAAAGCCAAAAGGAGCTGGCTTTTCCTTACAGAGCGTGAATCTGAGAACTTCATAGGAAATCGAACATCAAATTCAAATTGCGTTCACACTATGCAGAGCTGCCAACGTCACGTGATTCAGGGCTGCTGTCTAGCCCAGAGCGTGGCTGTAGCAACAGCATCATTCGGCAGAGGTGGGCCTCTGGAGTCACTGCGTCCTCTAGGAATAACTACAGAATTTTAGATCAGGCCTATATCAAAGGACAACTTTAAAAGTTGGCCTTGTGTATATTTAGAAGGGACCCAGAAAGATACTCTTATAAAATTTTAAGTACCTCTCCATTAGCTCAACCTTTATAAAAACTAGAGGTAGTTTCATAAATATGAAAAAATAAGGAAGAGAAATGAATGTATAATGACAGAAAGCTCCAACTTTGAGACTTTATAACTCCACTAGTTTCTTACGTGGCCAAGTAGTTCCGCATAAGGTGGGGACTACATTAATGAAAATGCTACACACTGTGAACTCCTATTTTTTCCATAAAAAATGTAGTAAGAAAAGATCTACCTGCTTGATGCAATTTTTAAATCTGGGAGAGGAGTATATAAAGTAACAAAAAATTCCCTTTCTCTATTCCTTCTTTTAGAAATTCCTCTACCCTCTGTTGGCAGGTTGTGCTATATCCTTCTGAACTTTTCTTCTGTTCATTTTCCTGCTCTCACACAGACGTGTACATAAGTTTTACAAATAGAATGAGTGAAATTATTCTATGTAGTCTATCTATTCTATTTTGTGACTTCTTTTTAAAACTTCACATCTTGAAGAATTCCCTTAAGAGTATATAGAAAAACCTCATTCTTTTTAGCAACCACGTTGAGTCTCATAGTTCATATGGAAGTATTAAAACTTATTTAGTCATTTCCCCAATGATGAATATTCAGGTTGTTTTAAAATTTTTCTCTGTTATATTATTAACATTCACATAAATATGTGTCCACATGTATAAGTAGTTTTGTGGGATGGATTATCAGAAGTAATATTGTTGCATCAAAGGTTATGATTATTCATCATCATCTTTAACCTATTGATGGATGTTGCCGAATTGACCTATAAAAATGTTGTGTTGGTTAACAGTCAGATGAACTGTGACGGAAATGCCCATTTCCCCATTCCCTTGTCAAAGTGCACGATATCAAAGGTTCAATTTTGTCTAATCTGATGGGAAGTCACTAGTAAGAAAAGCCTCTTTTCATGTTCTTTGATCACTTTTTCTTTTTCTTTTGCTCGTTCTTATTCTTTTGTCTTCCTTTGTTGGATTATTTGTCTTTTTATTGCTGATTTGAAAGAACTTTTTAGTCTTTACATATTATAGCAATTAATCCCTTTCTGTTAAATGTTGTAAACGCTTTCTTCCAGGCTGTCCCCTCTTTTAACTTAGTTTATATAGTCTTTTGTTGCGCACAGAAGTTTAGTTTCTGTCAATTGTTTCCCTTATGGCTTCTGGGTTTTCTATCTTGTTTAGGAGTAACTTTGCTGCCTTAAGCATATGTATATATCTTCCTGTATTTTCTCCATGTTTGTTGTAATTTTAAAAAGATGTTATGATTATTAATTTAATTGGAATTTATTTTCAAGTATAATGTGAGGTAGAGATCTCACTTGGTTATTTTCTTTATGTCCTACCCCATTGATTTGAAATGCTGCCATTAGTCTACACCGAAGTTCTCATAAAAACATGAGTTTATCGCTGGATTCTCTCTTCTGTTCTACTGAACTCTCTTTCTATTTCTACAGCAATATATCTTTGTTTAATTACTATAACTTTGTAATATATTTTGATCTCTGGTAGGGAAAATTATCCTTTCTTGATCTTTGGTCCAAAAACAAGTCATTTACTCTTCCAGGTGAAATTTAGGATCAACCTTTTAAATCCAGAGACACTTTCTCTCTGAATATTCGATGTGATTACACTGCATTGATAAATCAATTTGCGTAAAATCGAGGTCTTTATCATATCAAGTCTCCTCTTCAGGAACATCAACTATCTCTGTGTTCACGTCTCCCTTACATCCTGAGGTTTAGGTTTAGAGCTGTCTTCATTATGTGGTACGCAAATTATTCCTAGATAATCTTTGTTTTGTCTTTTTCCTGTTGTTTTTAAATGGGTTACCTGCGTGTGTGCCACAAGTTGGAGTAGGCGCCAGAAACGGTAAGTGATTTGCCTAAGTTCAACTAGTTAATAGCAGAAGATTAGACTACCTCTTCTAACTGTTGCTACTCCCACAGTAAGGCAGCTTCTTCCACGGTCCCATTCTTGTCACTCTCTCTTTTTTTTTAATATAGCTTCATTCTGAATAATGAATCTGAGTGAAGGAAATATAGCACAATCCCATAAGTCTCTGAATCATAAGAAATTGGAACTGTAGACTCTTATGAGGTTAAAATTTCTCAAATTTGATTCATGTTCAAAATAAGTAATGCTTTTGTTGATGGAATTTGGGAATTTTATTTTTAATCTAACATTTCCTTAAAAGTTTCACATAAGTGAAACCTCAGTAAAACTTCTTAAATATTAACCTCAAACTTCACCTGGAAAATAAAGCCAAAAAAGATCATTTCATTCATAAGATTTTAAAACTTTATGATTAAGCCTGGCATTTGTCTTTTATTTAGTATGGTTGCAGAACAGAATTGTTCAATCAGGGGCCGGCCCAGTGGCACAGCAGTAAAGTTCGCACGTTCTGTTTCAGCGGCCCAATCTTCCTCAAAAGAAAAAAATTGCTCAATCACTGTCAACACTTGACAAAATGATGGTAGTTTCAGCAATTATCAGTACACTGTGATTCTATTATCAAGTACTTTGACGCCAGGATAAATCTTTAAATTTCAATAAATAAATACAGTACCAGAGTTATCCTATCAAAACTTAAACCAAGGGCAGTAAAGGGATAGATTCTGGCTTACTGATGGATCCTAACAACAATTTCTACAGGTGGCTGGTCAGGAGGAAGCAGGAGGCATTCGGTCCCCTTCACTATGTGAAGGTCTCCAGCCACTTTTTTAAAAGTAAGTAGGTATGGATGCTAATTCCATATCACGAAGAGAAGAACCCTGAAAGATTCAACTACCTCTGTATCATTTTTCCCTATTTTTAAGCACGGTGCCTCAAGGAAAATGCTGGGTATGCCTGTTAGATCAGATCAATTGTAACAAAAAAAATAGAAACGTGTAGTGTAGTCAGCCTATTTGAATGTCAATCCAGTTGAAAAAAGATTTAGTAGATGACTAAAACATGGCTTGTTCTAAATAGGAAAAATTTGGGAAAGGCACTGACAGAAAGGATCAAAGATGAGGGGAACCAGGTTGCATGGAATGAAGGCCAGTTGAAGTAAAGATCACAAAATAAAATAAAGAAGACCAGATCTGCCTTGAACTTCCAGCGCTTGTGGAGATAATCGTCAAATGCTTGAGAAGGTTTGGGTGCCTTGTTGAAGTAGTATGTGAGGATGAGGATTCTGACATCCTTGTTTTCAGGGGCGGCTCCCATCTTAATAATGAGTTGGTTATGAATCCTCCTTGACACCTGTTGGCGTGCAGAAGCCACATGCAGTCTCCCACAAGTGAAGGGTGGGTCTTGGATAAGTCTTGTATTTCAGTGAAATCTTTATGTCACTATTCACAGGGCTCTCACAGAATTTCTTTGGCTCCTCCTTTTGGTATCTGTAGCTCTTCTTTGGTGCAATGCATCCTGGGAAGACATGGTGCATAAGGGGATCCAGTACATCAAATATCATTCTTGTTCTTTGTTTTGCTGTCCTCCAGGTGTGTCCTCTTGAAAAAGAATTTATTTTTTTAAACGAAATGTTTTCACCTTAAAGATGAAAACGTTTCAAATCATTACACGTAAGCCTCGATATCTCTATTATTTGTTCCTTGTTCTCTTTGCTGCTCACATGAAACCCTCAAACCCTATCAGGCGAGCCTCCATCCTTTCGCAAGGCAGCCACACCTGAATGACAGCATTTAGGATCTGGTGCCCAGACAGGAGCTGGATGGAGCTGCCTCAGGATACCAGCGTCCCAGCTTTTCACTGGAGAATTGATATCTCTTTGGCTGACCCATATCTTCTGTGCTAAAGAAGATTTGGAATGGTGCTTTGCATCCCGTAACTTGCCTGGTTGGCAATTTTGTTTCTTTCTTAGCCAAGAAGAAGCAAAGGGCTCATCAAACCAAATTTGAACCTTCAGCTCCACTTAAAAAATCATGGTGGTTGGTGTACGAATCAGCGAAGTCTTTGAAGTTCTCTGGCACGCAAGGCAGATTATAATTTGGTTCTTAACTGAAATGCGAGTTTCCTTTTGAGCTGTTTGGTGTCCTGGGCACAGAGTTCCCAGACTTCCACAGCCAGCATCGTGGATATTTTTGTATTACAATTACACATTATGTTTCATCTTTCTCTCACTAGATATGTTTCATCCTGTATTTGAATAATTAGGCCACGGGAATACAGACCTAGACTTGAGTCAAATAAATTCAAGTTGCACAAAAATTAAGTGACTATTGAGAAAGAAGCATTTCATTACCCTCACATTGAGTTTTTGTATCCAGTAGAGCACCAGCAGTGGAGATGCTTGTAATCAAATATGATAGGAGTTCATTAAAAACCGGTATCGTCTTAAAGGTTACCAAGTAATAGAAATGGATACACAATTAATCAATCAACATATATTCATTGAGTACCTCCGAGTTTAAAGGTTTTAAAATATTGCTGTTAGGGGTCAGCCTGGTGGAGCAGCGCTTAAGTGCGCATGTTCCACTTTGGTGGCCTGGGGTTTGCCGGTTCGGATCACGAGTGTGGACACGGCACTGCCTGTCAAGCCATGCAGTGGTAGGTGCCCCATATATAAAGTAGAGGAAGATGGGCAGGGATGTTAGCTCAGAGCATCTGCCTCAGCAAAAAAAGAGGAGGATTGGCAGCAGATGTTAGCTCAAGGCTAATCTTTCTCAAAAAAAATAAAAATAAAATAAAATATTGCTGTTAGACTCAGTAGTGATAGCAACAGAGCTTCCTAGAAGCTGGAAGGGGGTGGCATCCTTTTTGCACCAGATTCAGGTGTAGTTACAGTGCATCATTCCTTACTGAGAATCAGCTACTGACGCCCGCCGCCCCACCCTCACCCCTGCCCCAACCCTTGATCCCTGGCCCCACATACTAAGACGTTGACTTCCTGTGACACTCACAGGAAATAGAACAGTGAGGTGCTCATGAACTTATAGGTTGAAGGGCCGTTATTAAAATTCAGGCAGTGCGGCATCACACTGTGTGATCAATAACTAAAATAAGTGATTAGTATTCTTTACTTCTGTGAGATGAACAAGAACTCTAAGTTAAATTCGGAGCCCATGTGGTAAGGACTGACCTCTCCTCTAATTGCCCTCTGGTCTTTTAATGCTTTTATGTCCTTTCTAGGCCCAGTATTGCCCTGGATGTGTTGGCCTGGGGTAACTTATCCTGTGTGACTTTTCTTCCAGGGCACAATCCTCTATACCAAAAGTCAGCCACATTTTTATGGAAACGGCCAGATATTTTAGATTTCGCAGATATATTAGTTTCCTAGGCTGCTGTAATAAAATACCACAGAACAACAGAAACTTATTTCTGTTGGTGGTTTAAAACAACAGAAATTGATTCTCTCACAGTTTTGGAGGCTTTGAGGGAAAAACCATCCCATGCTTCTTTCTGAGTTTCTGGTGGTTGCTGGCAATTCTGTGTTCCTGGCTAGTAGCTGCCTGGCTGCAGTCTCAGCCTCTCTCTCCATATGGATTCCTGCCCTCCGTATATCTCTGTGTCCTTTCCTCTTCTAAAAGGACACCAGCCATTGGATTTAGGGCCTACCCTAGTCCAGGATGACCTCATTTTAGCTTAAGTTAATTTATTAAAACCCTATTTCCAAAAAAGGTCACATTCTGAGGTTCTGGGTAGACATGAATTTTGGGGCGATATTATTCAACCCACTGCAGTGGGCCATATGGTCGCTGTGGCAATTACTCACCTCCGCTGGAGCACGAAAGCAGTCATAGATGATACATAAACGAATAAGTGGGCTGTGTTCCAGTAAAATTTTATTTACAGACACTGAAATTTGAATTATATGTAATTTTCACGTCGTGAAACATTGTTCTTTTTTTGATTTTTATCCAACCATTTAAAAGCATATTCTTAGTTTGTGGTCCTACAAAAGCGGGCAGGAGGTGGCAAACAGCCAGATTTGCCCCACAGGCCATAGTTTGCCAACACCTGATATCCAGTGTCGGTGGGCAGACAGGGGTAACTACAGGGTAATTTTTCTTCCTTCTGCTCATAAACAAAAGAGCCAAATTCTGAGGAAAGCTGTTTGTGATTTACATTAAGCAATTTTTGTTAGATAGCTTCATGTTTCAGCAGAGAGGAAACCAGACTGATCAGTAATGATGCCTGTTTGGCAGCATCCTTCCTAGCTTGCTTGCCAACATTTTGGTGAGGATTTTGCTGTCAAGATTGAGGTGATGCCCGCTTAAATGGAGAACGTGACCCGGAGTCCTGTTGCTGAAGGATTAGAACATTTCCCTCATGGCCTCCTAGTCTTCCCTGTGCCAAATGTTTGAATATTGTTTTGAGGTGATTTTAAATTAAAGGCATTTTGTGACTTAATATTCCATGGCATTCTGGTGAGATGTTGTCAATCCCTAGATACTCATTCAAGGCCAGATATTGGATAATACTCTGCACATCTGAACAGACTTTATCTTTAATGCTAATAATTGCTAAGTCATCGAGGGGCAAAACCAATCTAAACTTTCTGATTTATCATGCATATTGTTTCTAATAAGATTTATGTAATGTAAGTTCTTTGAAGTTATCGTTAAAGTTGTGATTATATATTTGCTTTTCCTAATTACAAAACCAATACATGATCATTGTAGAAAATTAAAATAATGGCAAAATGAATAATATAAACAGCGAAAGTTTCCCATAATCCCAATTCTCAGAGATAATTTCTGAGGAGATATTGGTATTTATTTTTCCAAATTTTTCTGCCCCCTGTAATTGTGAAAGCAAATGAAAAAGTACACTGAACAGATATTTTACATGTTTTAAAGAGACTTTGGGACAAAGTTCATGAGCATAAAGAGCAAAGTATGATTAGGTATAAGTACCTAATTATGCATTAAACTCATAGTATGCTGATAACAGGATATGAAAAATCATATTTCCTGATCTTAAGGGACATAGCTTTTATTTTGTTTCCAATAAGCAGAGAGTGATCCAATATAAATAATAACTTACACATGTATTTAGTAAAGTCCTGTTACTTAGAAACTCACTGTGCCTTGCGTTCAGTAGTGGATCTTTTCTATTACATAGAGACTCTAAACAGATATCGACCTTCTTCAATGACATCAACACTTTAATGAGGTTTTGCCATCCATAACACATATTGGTAGAAGTCTTATCTGGCTGGGAATTGAGAAAATCCTGGGAGCTTGAGTTTGATTTAGGGAAGAGTTGACTGCCAGGATCTCAAGTGGATTTCGGTAATGACTGGTGTGGTTTGTGCACTTAGCAGCCCAGAACAGAAGGGCTGAATTATCACCATTCTTGGATTACATGAAAATCTTGTATACAAAAGTGGATAGATAATCCTCCACTTGTACACAAAAGTAGATAGATAATCTTAACACTTACAATATGCCTACAAGATGCCAACATACTCTATTTCTAATGTGTTAGGAGGTTATATGGACTTTGGAACCAGACGAACCTGGGCATAAATCTTTATTTACATTATCTGTGGGAACTTAAGTTACTTAAAATGAGTTTTGTTTCACTTATCTGCAAAATGGGAATAAATAGTATCCATTTCATAGGCATGTTGTGAACATGTGTTAATGTATGTATAAAGCAGTGAGCTGGTGTCTCATATTTAGGAGAAGCTCAAAAAATGTTATTTTTTTTTTATTGCTACTATTTGAGAGATCCTTAGATGATCCTATCCAACCCTCTTATTTAACAGAAGAAGAAATTGGATTCAGAAGGCTTATTGCTCTTACTAGTAGGTGGCAGGAAGGATAATTTTCACACTCTGATCCTTATTCCATCTTCTTTCTGTCATTCACTCATTCATTCATTCATTCTATTTTTTTTCTCCCCAAAACCCCAATACATAGTTATATATCCTAGTTGTAGGTCCTTGCATTTCGTCTGTGTGGGACACCACCTCAGCATGTCTTGATGAGTGGTGCTAGGTCCATACCCAGGATCCGAACTGGCAAACCCTGGGCCACAGAAGCGGATCGCGCAAACTCGACCACTACACCCCTGGGCCAGCCCAATTCATTCATTCTTTATTCCTCATTTATTATGCACCAATTATTATGTACCCATTAAGTTCCAGATATTGTGCTGAACCTTGAGAATATAAAGGAGAATAAAATACAGACCATCTTGATAAGCTTACAGTCTAATGGAAAACAAATGCATAAACCTAAATTATTGCTCAGTTTCTTAGGTGCTATAATGGAATTATTTTATACATACTTATAAAAAATGGTTGACAGAGTGACCTAATTCAGCTTTGGAGAATCATTTAGGCCTCATAGAGACAGCATGATACTTGAGTCTAGCCTTGAAGTATGTATTGAAGATTGCAAGGCAGGTAAGTGTGTGTATGTGTGTGTGAGTGTGTATTTGGGAGAGGGACGGTGATTGGAGGTGGGATTTTAGGTAGAAGAAACAGCCTGTGTGGAAGTTATGGAGGTGTTAAAGAACGTGGCAGATTCATGGCAGCTTGAATAGTCAGATGTGGTTTGGGTAGTGGGGAGAGGTGAGCCCAGAGGATGCCATCCAAAGGGTCTGTAAGGCACCACCTCTTTTTCTACTGAAATGCTGCCATGCGTTGTGTGGTAGCCAGAGTACTAATGAAGAGTTAATTGTACATAAGGTGATAAATGAGTTTTTGTGAACTGATTTGGGAAACTGCCTTCAATTTTTAGCACTATTTTGGGATAAAATATGGTCCAACCTCAAAATAGCAGGACCAAAATAAATTTTTGGAACCCAAATTGTACAAAGAAACTGTATAATGATTGGCTTACACGTGGAAGGCACTGAATAAATACTGGTTAAGTATTTTATACAGTGGTCCAGTTAATCTAGAGTTAATTTTGATATGAAACTTTAGGGCAACATAATAATTTATACAATTCTGTAGAGTACAATAAAACTTTATTGACCTGTATTACAATTATAGGTCTCTGGTTGTTAATTTAGCATTATAATCTGTTGAAAGTTATTTGGCTCATTTTCCTGGGACTTAATCCAGATATGTTTGATTTTGATGGTTGCTAATTGGGCAAGGCGAATAGTCTGTATTGTCCTAACTACGTGTCCTTATTTAATTATATCCTATTTCCATGTCTAGTCCAAATTATATCTCTTGTGCTCAATATTTCACTACCTTGATGTGTATCTATGTGAGTAAACATCCCCTGTATTTTATTTTGTTGAGGAGATTTATAGAAGTTATTTTGTATGTGCATGATTAAAACATCCCACCCTGTGTCTCTTTTTAGTGCAATCTAAATTATATCATCTTTGGAAAACAATATCTGTTTTCAGCCTGTTACTCTAGGCCTGGTGTCCTAACATCACCGTATTTTCACATTCCTTCATATTTTGTTGACCCAGTGATTTATTTTTCTTCTCGGTTTTTCATGGAGTTACCACTGGGGCGTGTTTACTGCATTGAATTTACTCAGAAAACCTTATAACTGGATGATGTAACTCTGAATATGATCTGATGATAGAAGCTTAAGGCTTTGTTTTATTAAAAAAGATTTCTCATTTACATTCTCTAATGTATATCAGTCAGGACCATCCATGATTCAGAAATAAGAAAATCTTGAGAGAGCTGCTCTGGATTTTGCTCTGCTCTGGGCAGGATGGGTGAGGATGGGGGAGTCAAGTGTCAATTTGAGGGTTCAGTTGGAGAGAAATGGCACCTAAGGAGGCTTCCGGTAAAATTTTTGCAGTTGGCTTTTAAAAACTTATCCAAAGTACTGTTTACTTCCTGAGTCATCTTTAGGGATTCTAAAGGGACTCTTTAGGGACTTTCAAGATTGGTCCCCTGGTTCCATTAGTTGAGTGACTTTTTCAGATAAAATGATAACTGCACACAAATATAGTACTTTGAGGTCTTAAAGGTCTTCTGAGCATAGGAGTAGCTATTTCCTAAACAAGCCGCTGAAGAGATGTTTCTGGAAATTTCTGTAGTTATGGCAACCACTTTAGCCCAAGGTATCAGTTAGCTTTTGCTACATAATAAACCACTTCAGACTCAGTGGCTTAAGAAAACAACATTTATTATTTCTCATGTTTCTGTGGACTGGTTTGGTTGAAGTTGGATGGCCAAGGATGGCCTCATCTGAGTGGCTTGGTTGACTGAGACAGCTGAGCCCTTTCTCCATGTGGCATCATCCAGCAGGCTAGTCTGGACTTGTTCGTAAGGTCCCAGCAGCACAAGAGGGCAAGTCCCAATGCGCAAGTCTTTTTTAAGTGTCTGCTTGTATCATATTTTCCAATATTCTGTTGGCCAAAGCACATCATAGAGCAAAGCCCAAATTCAAGGGTGAAAATATAGACTCTGCCTCTTGACAAGAGGAGCAGTAAAGGAGCCTACATACAGGGCTCAGAGAAATTTGTGGTCATTTTGAAATTGATTCCAGCCAGTCACTGTAGAAATTATCCTACATGTTCAATAAGAGGTCATAGCAGTGGGCACAGCAGTGAGCTATGGCTTCAAAAAATCCCATACTTACTTGCAGTATTTGCTACAAGCTAAATTCTATTTAAAAAACTTACGAAAACACCCATGCCAATTTAGGAGGCTAAATGTAAGAAAAGAAGTAAGAAAATTCACTAACATTTCTGTATTCCTTCACATTTACAAAGCACATTCACATTTTTTCCATAAATCTCCCAGACCTCTTTGTGAGGTTGGTGTTAGATTATCCTCATTTCATAGATGTGTCAACTGCTGCTCGTGCACATTAAGAATCTTACTCGCAATCGCTTAGCTGGTAAGACAAGTGGCATTTGAACTTAGTTCTTTGGGTGGTAAAGCTTGTAGCTGTGCCTCCACACTGCACCTGGGACTCTCTGGGGGTCCCCCGTTGGTTGTTTAATGCAGCAGGGGACAAATACAGGTAATTAGTACAGATCTCTGAAATTTTTTTAGCCACATCACTTACACATTATGCTCTCATTTGATAAAAAGCCTGGAGATCTATAATTTTTCTTTTAGGAAAAATGTCTATACGAATGATACTTTCATCAACGACTTGATGAATTCTCATTTTCTTTATGTGTTCTAGTTCCGGAGTTTATTAATACCTATATTGAGTTATTTCCACATTACACTTATCTGTTCACTGAATTTCTTGAGAATTACTTGATTTCACAAATTTTTCTGGACCCTAAATATTAACAATTCCTGCATCCATTTTACTGCAAGAAAGTGGTTTATCTTATATCTTTCCTTCTACACACACACACTCTGAAATGATATATATATGTATGTATGTATGTGCATATTATTTTGTATATATATCACCTTATATCTTTTTTTCCCTTCCACAGAATATTGATTCTCTCAGCCCACACTCCAGTCTTTTCTCTGCTTTTGTTTTTTTCCTTTTTACGTATAAAGTGCATGAAACAGAAAGTGCAAAGCAAACCAGTGACCATAGACATTAGGATACTTTTAACCATAAGTAACAGGAAACCCAGTTAAAAGAGGCTTAAGCAATAAGGAAGTCCAAAAGGATGGTACATTCTGGGGTATACAATTCCTACCGTAAGGAACAGAGTTCATCTCTCTGCCCTGGATCCTTTGGGGGAGCCTTCATCCTAAAACAGGTTCCTCTCATGCTTGTAGAATGGCTACAAATTTCCTTGTTCATGATCTTATATCTTTTATTTTACAACACACAGGCATGATTCTCCAGCAGGACATATAGACTTTCTCTAGGCATTAATTTGATGCATAGAACCAGAAAGAAGTAGATTTCCAGACTTCTTTAGTGAGAGATCAACATTCCTTAGCCTGTACTTTCACACAACAATTGGAGAATACTTGTCCTTTCTTGTCTGGTTTCACTGAGATCACCTCATAAATGGACTAAGGACCATGGGCATGGGCTCAGTGTGCAGCCAGCATCTAATGCACTCCTCAGCACAGTAGTTCACCTTGATGGAATGATCCAGAAAGCTCTGACTGATGAATCCCCCTAAGCCTTCTGGGGCATTCGTTGATCTTGAGCTAGCTGTTTAAATTTCCTCAGTCTCAATAAATGTACTGTACATAATTGGTGGGAGGTTCAAATAAGGTAATCTAGGTACAAATCGTTTGTAAACCACAAAAAGCTGTAGAAACATGAGGTTGTTAATATAAACATGCCTTAACAAAGTGCCAATAAGAGGGGCCAACATAATTATTTCAAATTCTTGATTACTGGGTTTATAAAAATTCAAGGATTTTGGGATTTTGGGAACCACTCTATGTACTTTTCCTATATCTTTAGGCTCAACAATACTTGAGAAATATCCCAAGTCTGGGAATAATCACAAGTGCTCTTGACTGCACAAAGCCAGGAACTTAGTCTGGCAGTGAAGTTTTTATGGTTAACCTCTCGTCCCCATCACTTGGTCTCACCCTGAAAGAGAATGGTAAGGGCCTGCAGAATCTCCTCAGGGGTCTATTCAAGAGGCAATTAACATTCCTACCTGACCATTTTCTGGTCACTCCCTTCACACTGCACAGCACATAGACCCCTCCTCACCCTTGGTCTGGATTCTTTTAGTGAGTCCTAATTACACTCATGGCCTCGGCTTTCAGGCTGAGGTAAACTTTATGGCCAATTTATGGGCTATTTTCAAAGAAATTTCCTAGTGTTTTACACGGGCTTTATTTACTTTCATAAGACCTCATCAATGTATTCATTATAAAGAACCATATTGGTCTGCTTTTCGACTCCTTCCTTCATGCTGCCACCTCTACAGGAAATTACATTGCAGGCAGAGGCTTCATGCAGAGAAAAGATGTCTCCTTATTCAGTGGAAGCAATTTCTGTCTCATGTGTTACTTCGACTGTCATAACATTCTCAGGCATGAACTTCCCTCCCTTGATTAATATTTATAACCTTCTCTTTAGGTACCTGTAATGTCAGTGCCTGTCGGGGTGGGAGGCTGAGTATGTGGCCTCTGGGACAGTTGACATAGTCTGTTAATACATAAAGAGACTGAGGTCATCGAAAGGTCCTGCTGTCAAAGGAAGCCCTGGGACTAATTCTGGCTACTCCAAGTAGTCCTAATTGGAGGTGGCGTGGCCCAGTGGACTTGGGACAGGAGACCTTGGCCTCCTGCTGCTGTGTCTACTTGCTGCTGTTTGCTTTGTGACTTCGGGCAATTCCCTGATATTTGATACCTTTATTTCCCCAACTGTAACATGGACTAACCGAGTGACCGTCTGCATGGGGCTTGTTATAAAGAAGACAAGTGGCATGCCTGCAAAACTGCCTTCAACACATTCTTCTGCACTCAGAAAGGTTAAAACTAGAGTATTTTCCTCCCTCTGGACAGAAGAGATTTCCAGGAGCAGCGCAGAGTTACAGGCACTGGAAAGGCTGGACTGTACCAACCCCTGTCGTGGCTCTCAGATGCCGCCCACCTCTGGACGACACAACAATATCGCCGACCTCTAGTAGATGATGATACAAGATCTGAGCACGCTGATGACTAAAGGGGAAAAAAAGGCTGGAATGCTTATGTATTTGGATACACTCTGCTCATGAGCAGTATTTGGATGAGCTGTTTACATAAGCTTTTCTGGTCTTTGTCATTAAGTTACTGGGTAATTTTTGATAGTTCACCTTGTACTTTGTGTCCATTTTCATGATTCATTCATTCACTGTTATTTATTCAATCAACACATGTTCATAGAGAATCTACTGTGTCTGGGACACCATGGGATGCTATCCAAATTGTAGGGTTCAGGTCAAATGCTGTTTTTCTATTAATTTTTTTTTCTGATACCCTCATTTGTGGGTGATCTTTCTTTGCTCTGGTATCCTACTTTCTAATTTTCTTGTAGTACTTACCATGTGATGATAGGTATTAATGTTATTTGCATACATATTTATTTCCTAGACTATAATTCTTATTTATCACTGAATACCTAATCTGCCTGGCACAGCCCCTTGTACTTTATAGATACTCAGGAAGCATGTAAAGAAACAGCAATAGTATAAGGCATATGATGTTCCATGAGCAGATGGGTGGTAGATACAATAAATGCTCAGGGAATTAAGAGAAGATGAATTGACGAGCAGGGAAAGCCACTTGGAAGTAGGCAGGGCGATAATAGGTGGAGATGGGGTGAGAGGAAAAAGCATTAGCAGCTGGCGTATATGGAAAAGAAGGCATCTTTGGGAAGCCAGGGAAGAGGATAGACAGTAAATAGCCACTAGAGGATGGGGCATTGCAAATGCCAAGCTAAGGCAATTAGATTCCTCTGAAAGCAAAGGCCAACTGCTCAAAAATTTTTGAGCAAGTGAGTGACAAGATGGAGGAGATATCATAGGAAGATTTCTCAGGTAACACTATGCAAGGTAGTGAGACAGCCTGGAGGCAGGGAGAATTAGAACAACTAGTTACTAGGGCAAGAGTATGTGAACACCTTGGCGCAGATATAAAGACATGAGACCGTGAGAACAGAGCAGAAGAGTGGACTCCAAAGATTACGAAGCCGGGATCGCTGGGACGACTTGATGGAGTTTTAGGATAAAGAAAGGGATGGAATAAAAACTGACTGCAAGCTCTTGTGTCTGGATGACTTTGAAAATAGCAGCACCATTTATAAAAATTGGAAAATCAGTCGGAGGGAAAGTAACGCATTCAACTTCAGACTTCAGCCCGAGTGGTGCACTGGCAGGATGGGAGCAGAGCGGGCAGGCGGCGGGCAGCTGGTTAAAACTTCAGGACTGGAGCTTCGGAGAGAGGTCAGAGGTTAGGAAGTAAATACAGATAACGCAGAGTTGCCCAGCTACTTGCCTTTGTTACAAGCTCCTTGATGGCAGGGCCAAGTCCTGTTTGTTTCTGCGATCTGCCTTTGTCTGTAAGGCACCTGGCACAGAGTGGGCATTTTGTGAATCATTTTTCTTGAAAGCTCCCTAGAATCGTAAGCAACTGTGCTCCCTGTGCCTGTGACTGGGGTACAAAGAAAGCACTTAAATGCAAAATGCACAGGCCAGTAAAATATTTAGGGAACAATCTCAGTCTTCTCTCTCTCCTGGGAGATATTTTGTTAGTACAAGTTACCAAATTAAAATTTATATTTTATTTTAAATATAAAATAAGTTGAAAGGCTTTAAGCCTTTTACACATAGGATTCCTCGGTTAATTTTGTACTTGCTGACTTTCCAGGTCCCTTAAAATTCTAAGAAATCTATATTTCTCTAAGTCAGGTGGGAAAAAAAAAATCCTAGATAAAGCTACTAATCCTTGAAATATTGAGAGTGTACACTACACCAAACATCTCTATGCTTTTCCTCCTTGTTTCTCTGTAATTAATCCGGCACTGAAAAATGATTGCTGAGGCTTGTGAAAGGGTGTTTTTTGGTTCGACTTCTGTGACTTCTTAATCTGCTTCTCTCCTCGCAGCCTGGGAGAGCTCAAGCAATGCGTCTTTCCCGTGTGGAGGGACGAAGTCAGCTCGCCGGCCCGGTCAGTTCTCAGAGGTGCTGGCCCGATGCCTGGTTGCTCCTGGAGAATTGTGCGGCCGCCAGGGCAGCTGCGCTCCTAGTTACATGGTGACCAAGAAAAGTCCCTTTCTATGCCCTGATTTCTTAGCCCGTAGACATTGAGGCACCAGGATGTTGTAGGGATCTGGGAAGCACTCTGCCCTATAAATACGACCTCCCCAACTTGCCCCTCCTCCTCTTGCAGTAGCCTAACCTACAGTCTGCACTGTAACACAGCAGAGAGACCGCACAGTTCAGTCTTTTCTCTCTTCCAGAGAGAGACACACCCCCTGTTGAGGGGCAGAAAAAGATAGGAGGGCGGGATGATAGCAAAGGGCTTCCTTTGGTTTCCTTTCAACGGCTGGAGGAGGTGTGGCACAGGGGGAAATCCCTGGGTTAGAACACAGAAGGAAGTTGGCTGCTTCCTAGCTATGTGACGCTTTTCAATTTACTCGACCACTCTGGGCTTCCATTTTCTCTGCAAAATGAGAGACTCTAACCAGATCATCTCTGGAGCCTCCTTCCTCTCCTAATAGTCTGTTTTTTTTAAATTTCATGGGATGAAAGAGAATAAATACTCCAAGTTAGTCCTGTCATAATCCTGCTGGAGTACTGGGCCCTGTCTAGCTCACAGAGAAACACTTCTGTATGCTTTTAAAGTACTTTGGGAAGAATAAAGAAAAAGTAAAGTTCAGAGGATAAAATCAATCCTGACATTTCTATTAAATTCAGGAAACGACAACCTTGAACTAGAGTTCATAAATTGGCCAGGACCTGAGTTTTGAAGAGGTAACTTCTAGGTTGAGCTTCTGATTTATGCTGACCTTGAACAAGCCAGGGCCCCCAGCCTGAAGGACTGTGACAGTGTGGAGGCAAACTGGCTTTTGATCCAACTGTTCTATCTAACTCTGCTCCCGGTTCTTAGGGGGTGTGCTGTCAGTTACCACTGTGAACGGGAAGTGGAGATACTTGGCAAGGGTTGGCATCTATATGGTCATGTGCGTTGTTTGTGCTGAAATCCCATAATATCCTCAGGCAGTTTAATTCTGTGGTGGAACCAACTTGAATAATTAAACAAAGCGAAGATTTGACAACACTGTACTTGTGGTACAACACAGCTGTGATTCCCTGAGCTCAGCGGGGCGAAGGAGTTGGGGGCATCTGTCATAGCGAAAGCATGCTTTGTAACAAACAATCTAGCAGACATCCAAAGTGCTGCAGAAGAGAGGCTATAAAGAGCATGGTCTGTCAGGAGCAAGTGGGTCATGGTGCCTGTTTGGGGAGTGTTAAAAGGGTAGCTGATCACATCTGTTTGATCATGGGCATCTGATGAAATGAAACTCCATGCCAGGAGTGGGTCACCACGCCTTACTCTCCTTCTAGAAACACTCTTACTAACTGGTTTACAGATGATCAGGAAGTAAAAGCTGGGGGGAGAAAAATCACTCTTTGGAACAACTAAAAATTTAATACCTTTTTTGCGTGTCTGTGATAAAACCCTAAAGATTGAAAAAGACTACAGACTCTTTGTCTATTAGGTGTAGCAGAAATTTGTACATTTGAAAGGATTTCTTCCCTGCTATGTTTTCTTATCGGGTGAGGCTTAAAAAAAAGGAAAGAGTCATAAGAAGTAACTAATTTTCTGATGCTAGACTCTGAGATCTCCATTGCCAAAGGATTTTCTTTTCTTTTCTCCCGAATGTGACGGCTCTTTGTGTTCCAGAGTAGGACAAGGGCATGCTTTTCAATGGCTGTTTCCTCCCCAGTCACATTCAGTCCTGCAGAAGCCATTTGTGCAGTGAGCATGGTCTGCTCAGCAAGTGAGACCCGGAGCATGTTAAGCGTTGGAGTAACTTGACTGCACTGCCTTTTTGCAGAACAGAAACAATCTTGGATCTTAATATTAAGTACCTGTGAACTGCGGGGCTCAGCTACCTAAATAGATCAGCATGTGATTCTAAAAAGCAGTAATATTAGTAGGTGATTTGCATGCTTTGACTTCAGAAATCTCCAAGAAAAGTTAAGTTACTGTCATGCTTTTGTTTTGTGATTAGCACAACTGCAATGAACATAACTGCAAGTTGCTTTCTCAAAAATCGGTTTACCTCGGAATTCAATTTTTTCTCATTTTTAACATGGGCAATTTATGTAGTTTAAGATCACAATAAACTTCTGAAATGACGTATTTCATATATTACGGCAGATGTGTGAAAACGAATATTAAATATGATTTTTTTAATTCTTTAAAGTCTTTCTTTTAATCTGGGCGGTCTTGGCATTGATTTTTTTTCTCGTGCTCTTTCCATTGATTTCTCCCTTCTTGATTCCAACTCCTTTTTTGGAGACGAGATTCCACAGTGAATCCACACCTCCTTTCGTTGTACACTTTCTCCATTGTACAGTGTCTCCATCCTGGTTTGATGATCACGATGCCATCCAAATATCTGTCTGTAGCTCTGGTTTCTCCTCTGTCAAACTTCTGGTGTCTCTGCTGCACAATAGCTGCCTGGCGCGTCATTCTCCACAGCTCAAATCATTTTCTCCAGAAAGTTCTCTTCACTCAGTTCCTACCATCTGCCACACTTCTCCATATGCTGCCCTGTGTTCTCACTTGCCAGTTCTAGAACCCTGGCATGTCTGTGCCCCTGACAGCTCACCTCTCATTCTTAGTTATCTTGTGCCTGTATATTTTTACTTAGTCTCCCTGTCTGAAGTTCCTCAACTTTTTCTTTTTTTGAGGAAGATTAGCCCTGAGCTAACATTTGCCATCAATCCTCCTGTTTTTCATTTTGCTAAGGAGGACTGGCCCTGAGCTAACATCTGTGCCCATCTTCCTCTACTTTATATGTGGGACACCTGCCACAGCATGGCTTGACGAGCAGTGCTAGGTCCACACCCGGGATCCGAACCGGCGAACCCTGGGCCACCAAAGCAGAATGTGCAAACTTAACCACTGCACCACTGGGCTGGCCCCTGAAGTTCCTCAAGTTTGATCACTACAAAATATTTCAGAACAAAAGTTTCTTTACTTTCTTGTGTGTTTGCAACCCACTTTGCTTGAAATCCTTTCATCCAATTTTTCTCATCTTTAGCTTTACCTTTAGCTTATCCATATGTAATTTTTAGGACAAATCTCCCAGACTCCCATTCCTTAAGTTTCTTCATTGTGTGCTACTTGTGCCTTTTCTATAAAGCCTTGCCCGTTGTCAGTCACATTCCTTCACAGCCTTACTTCCAAACATGCTTACCCTCTTTTCTTCTGTTCTGGAATGTACTCCTTTCTCTTCTTTGCCAGACCTACTCGTGCTTGGGGTAGTGGTTTGGAGTGCGGGTGCTGGGGCCAGATTTCCTGGGTTCAAATCCTGACTCCACTGTTTACTAGCTGATCCATGTTGTGCAGGACACAAACTCTCGAGCCCCAGTTTCTTCATCCAGGACGTGGGAATGATACCAACAGACCTTAACAAGGCTCTTGTGAAAAGTGAATGAGTCAACACACATAAAGTGCTTAGAAGCGATCTTAGAGTGAGTGTTACTTAAGCAAGGACTTTTATCATTCACACACATTCAGTGTTTCACTGGCCTTACAATCTAAGGCCACATCTTTCTCCCCAAACCCTTTGGTTGTCATTCCTGTGAGGATCTAACACAAGATTCTGCACATAAAAGTCGCTCGACAAATATTTGTTGAAATAACCTAGACAATGTTGGGAGACAGCTGAATAATTCCGTGGATCTGGGACTTGCCTCTTAGTTGCCTGAGAACAGGACAAGGCCCTGCCATGTGTCATATGTCTTATACAGTGTCCCTGCCTCCTGCACCAGGGCCTGGCCTGACTCCTGGTAAATGCTCAAAATGTATTTGTTGAATAAATTAATGAATGAAGTGAATTGTCAAAGTCCTCAAGGTTTAACTTAGGATCCTTTTGGGTCACAATGAGATAAGATAACTTGTTTTTAAATTAAAAATAATTTTTCTTATGAGCAAAATTGTATGTGTATATCCACATACAAAATATGTATGCATACAATATATAGTATATCTGGGAAGGGTAGATATTGTAAAAGTATATACGTAAAATTTATATCTAAATATACTTTTGAAAATAAAAAAAGATAAAATGTGCACAATTCCGATTGGTGTATATATATTTTTTCAGATCTTTTTCTGAGCATGTATATGTAGACTTTTTTGTAATGTCTAGATTTTTAAAAAGTAAAAGTTGGATCATACAGTACCTATATTATAAGCTCTACCATTTTGCTTATTTAAAACCGTAGTGTGAACTAGATGTCTACCTCTATAAGGAACACCAAAAGTGGGTTAAAAAGACGATCCAGTTTTTGTTTTTTTCTTCTTTCTACACATCTGCTCTTTCAAGCCCACTTTCTTACCCTGATGGTGTCTACTTTGAAATGTTAGAATTTAAAATGTAATTTCCAAGAGGGGGAAGCAACTGATATTAGGACATATTAGCATTCCAGAAAATATGCTTAATAACTTTGCTTTATGACTTTGATTTTCCTTTTTGATTGATTTCATGATGTTTTATTTTACATGAAATTACAGCTGAAATTCCCCATTGATTTTAGAACAAACACTGAAATTAAGGATTTAATAACAGAACATCAACATGATGCACGCATAGGTAGATGTTTTTAAGATCGAAAGCAGTTTTTTCCTCTTCTACAACTGTACAGTTCGACTCACCACCAGCTTTCTTCCTCTTAAGGCGTCAACAGACAGAATAAGGACGTTGCTGTTTCTTTCGAATTCCTTTTTTGTTTACAAACAACTCTCAATTTTAAAGGTCAGTATAATTGTCAAAATGGCTGGGCAAAAGGGCACAACAATTGATAGAGAAGTGACAATGATTTAACCAAGAAGCCACCCATTTACATTGTAAACAGAATAAAAGTAATACAAAATGTGCTGAATTGAAATAGTAGTTCCGTCCGCTGATTAACTCCTCAGGTGGCAGCCCTTTCAGGAAGCACACACGCACCTTTCTCTGGAAGGTGCGGTCACGAGGGCCCCACCTCTGTGCTGTGAACTGGGAAGGCTCAGGTCGTCAGTAAGCTGTCTGCTTTCACGGATGTTTACAAACCACCACCCTCTTCTCCTCATTGCCATGGAAATGAAAGCAAGAGGGAGGAAATAAAAAAGGAACATGAATTTCAGTTTCAGGTTTATGAGGTATTCTAGATAAGGAATTATAGTTAAGGGGCCTTTTTTCGTTTTGTTTTAAAACAGCAAGATTTTTGACTCCCTTAATTCTCTGAAACTTGCAGAGCAAGTAAATGTTTAACAAAAACTCAAGGTATAAGGAATGAATTTCCGGTAGAGCCTGTAAGTGAAATTTATATAAGTAGCCAATTTACTTTACAAGTTCAGCTGAGCTTTGAGTCTGGAGGATAAGGGGACAGAAGGAGGAGAAAAATTAATCATCCTGACATATCTTATTAAGGGTTATTGGGAGTAACTTAGTTGTGTTAGAAATAAATAATATTTAAGGAAATGACAAAGATAACTAACATTGCAGAAATGGGCAATTTCTGCAAGTTTCCTATACTAAACTCTACCTTTAAACAAAAAAAAATTACAAGGTATATACGAATCAGAATGTCCTTGAAAAAGTTTTGAGTAATTGTTTGTGGCATGTTTTCTTAGTCCAATGGTTAATATCATGCTCAAGTCAGAGATAGGTCCTTATTCCAAAGGTTGTGTAGAAGGAGTTTTTAGCTGAAGTGAATCTGTCACTATTAGTGTTCTAGTGATGTCGCTATACCCACGGGTAGAATAGTACTTTTTTGTGACACTAAGTTTTATTTGCTTAGAGTTTGTCTTCTAAATGCGTAATGTCCAAAGAGAATGACAATCTGAAAGGACAGTGCAGCTTCGGCTGGTCAGTTTCATTTCTCCCTCCCTTTAAACCTGTCTTCGGCCTACGCAACACCAACAGAATAGAGTGATTTTGAAGGTATTTACTTTGTAAAGATAGTAATTTTCCAGCAGACTTTTCATGTATCACAAGGTCCTTGGGAATCAAACCTTGTCTATTTCTCTTTTTCTTTCTCCCTGCCCTCCAGCTCCTGTTTGGTAAAACTTGTAAATTGTTTCATTGACCTTGCACATTTTGTTCACATCCTTTGAAGAAGGGCAAGGGTACAAAATAATGTTTTTCAAGGTACTCTTTTACAAAAGAAAGAGCGCCTGGTAGTCCACGTTCCAGATAATAGGGCTTCTCAGGCTTCCAATTTGGGAATGCACAGATAACTAGTATATTAAAACTAGATGGAAAGACTTTATAATAATATCAAAACCCTTTGATTCAGGAGAACTAGAAGAGATCTAAGATGTCATTTAGGTGGGCTCCAATCCTAAACAAAATATTATCAATTTTTTCTTAACATAAATATGATGTAGAAATTCAATGCAAAAATTTGTGAAAAATACTTTTATGCACTCTATCCAGCTTAAAATATAAAACATTACCCTAAACAATACATGGTTTAGTTTTGTATGTTTTTTCAACTTGATATAAATGGCAATCATAAGAAGTGCCACTAGCAGGGCTTAAGTTCTGATTGTTGCGGGTCCTTGTCAACACTTGACGTCAATGAACTTGAAAATTTTGCTTCTCTGGTGTTTGGAAATGGTATCTTGTGGTTTTAATTAGCATGTCCGTGATAACTACCAAGACTGAAAATCTTTGAACATCTTTTTGTATTTTTGGGGGATACGTTCTTGTTTTCTTTTCAAGGATGCTCTTTTTCCATCAGATTGTTTATATTCTTCTTAAAATATATAGACATTTTTCATATATTTTGGATACTAATCCTTTGTCAATTATGTTTTGGGAATATGTTTTCTCAGTTAAACTTACATTTTCACATCCTTTGCCTTTAATATTTTTTTATTATGTAGGTCTTACTTACAATCTGCAAAATGAACAAACTTAAGTGGACAGAATTATTACCTATGTGTATACCTATATAGTCACCACCTAGATCATGTCTAACAGTGGACTTGAATCCGTAATATAGAAAGAAATACAAATAAAAATCAGAAAGGACTGACAATCCAAAAAACAATTGAGCAAAAGACCACAGCACTTAATCAAAGGAGTGCTATGTTCTTTATATCCTAGATCAGGATAGAACACATCTTCAGGACTGCAGTGGAGTTCCTCTGCCTCCTCTCTAGCTCAGGTTCCTGAACCACCATGCTTACACTATTCTACCTTCTAAAATTCTGAATTAATTTTACCCAGTTTGAACTCAATGAATGGAACCATACCATATATACTATTGTTTATCTGGCTTCTTTCACTCAACATTATATCTGAGAGATGTTGTGTGTAAAAATATGAACTAACACCTGCCAATCCTTCTCTTTTTGCTGAGGAAGATTGGTCCTGAGCTAACATCCGTGCCCATCTTCCTCTACTTTATATTTGGAATGCTGGTCACAGCATGGCTTCATAAGTGGTGTGTAGCTGCGCACCTGGGATCCAAATCAGTGAACCTTGGGCTACTGAAGCAGAGTGTGTGAACCTAACTGCTATACCACTGAGCTGGCCCCAAAATATTTTATTTTTCATTGCTGTGTAGTATTCCACTGTGTGAACATTTTACAATTTTGCATTCTACAGTTGCTTTGCCTGTGGATTCATGTGTTAGACTATTAGACATTCCTGCTGTAAACATTCCTGTACTTGTCCTTTGAGGGACAGAAGTCCTAATTTTCCTTGGATTTATACCTCGGAGTGGAATTTCTGGGCATAGATGTATGCATGTTTAGCTTTAGCAGATATAGCCAGACAGTTTGCCAAAGTAGTTGTACCAACTTATACTCAAAACAGTAGTGTGTAAGAGTTTCAGTTGCTTTATGTCCTCGGCAACACTTGGTATGGTCGTTCCTTGAATTTTAGCCACATTGTATTTGATTGGTCCATATAAAGTGAATGAGAAGGATAAAATGGATAAAACCTATGAAAAGGTGATTTTATATGGTTTAGCCTAGTAGACTCTCACTTTCTCTTTAATCTGCATTCTTCTGGTGACTAACGATGTTGAACAACTTTTCATAAGCTCAATGGCCATTCATAAGTTTCTTTGATAAAGTGCTGTGGTCTTTTGCTCATTTTTTTTTTTTTGGGTTGTCAGTCTTTTCTGATTTTGATTTGTATTTCTTTATATATTATGGATTCAAGTCCATTGTCAGACATATGTAATTAAAGCATTCTTCGTGCTGTCTTTTGATACTCAGAAGTTCTTTATTTTAATGAAATTCAATTTATAAATGTTTATGGTAATATTTAACATTACGCAAAGATTTCATGTTTAAGAAATCTTTACCTACTCCAAGGTTGTAAGTTTTCATCTAGAAATTTGCCTGTTTCAGCTTTCATATTTAGGTCTGTAATCCGTTTTGACTTTTTTTTGGTATACAATAGTGTGAGGCAGTCCACTTTCTTTCTTTTTCTATATTGATATCCAGTTGACTCAGCACGATATTGAAAAGATCATCCTTTTCTCACTGAATTGCAGTGACATCTTTGTTGTAAATCAGGTGATCGTATGTGTGGGTCTCTTCTATGCCTTCTATTCTGCTCTGTTAATATATGTGTATCCTTACTCTGTACCTTTTGATAGATGGTGTTTCTAAACTTAAATATGGACAAATATATCAATCTTTTATTTTAGTTTGCACATTTTTACGTCTTCCTTAACTCAAGGTAATAGACATATATTTCCATATTGTCTCCTAAAAGTTTTATGATTTTATCTTTCAAAATTGTAAGGTTTTTCAGAATTAAAGTATTTAATCAACTTGCAACTGATTTTTGAGACTGGTTTGAAGTAGAGATCCAATTATATTTTATTCCACGCATATTCCAATTGTCCTAGCATCATTTATGAAATAGTCCTCTTTTCTTCTTTGAGCTGCTATTCCAGCTCTGTCATAGATTACATTTCCATATACTCATGGATTTGTTTCCAGGCTCTGTATTTTGTTTCATTGGTCTATTTGTCTATTCCTGTGTCAGGACCATACCACCCTAGTTCCCATGGTTTCAAAACTTCCAACATTGTTCCTCTTCAGAGATGTCTTGACAATTTTGGCCATTTATAGTTCCACATGAATTTAGAATACATTTGTCAATTCCACAAAAATCTTTGTTGATGTTTGCTTGGGTTTATATTGGATCTATAAGCTAATTTAGCGAGAATTGACATCTCTATAATATTAAAGTTTTCTATAGATGTAGGTAGCATGTCTGTGCAGATTTTTAACAGGATTTTCCTTAGTGTCTTTTAATATAGTTTTATAATTTTCTCCATGAGTGTATTATAATTTATTTGATTATATAGAGAACTTATTTTTTATTATTATAAATGATATGCTCTTTACTATTTTAATCATGAAGTCTAATGTATATATAGAAAAGACGCTGGCACATATATGTGCAGTTTAACAAATACTTATAAAATGAACACCTATGCTAAAACTACTCCGGTCAAGCAATGGAATATTTCCAGCCCCATAGCAAATATTCCAAGTTGCAACTTCCCAGCCTCCCCCTAGAAGTAACCACTATCCTGACTTTTTAAATAATCAAATCTTTACTTTTCTTTTAGTTTTAACACCTGGATATTTCATCCTAAAGAATGTAGCTTAATTTTGCATTTTTTTTTTTTTTTGAGGACGATTAGCCCTGAGCTAACATCTGCTGCCAATCTTCCTCTTTTTGCTGAGGAAGACTGGCCCTCAGCTAACATCTGTGCCCATCTTCCTCAACTGTATATGTGGGACTCCTGCCACAGCATGGCTTGACAAACAGTGTGTAAGTCCACACCCAGGATCCGAACCAGCAAACCCCGGGCAGCTGAAGCAGAATGTATGCACTTAACCGCTGCGCCACCGGGCCGGCCCAATTTTGCTTGTTTTTCAAGTTTATATGAATGGAATCTTTACTATATGCATTCTTCTGTCATGTTCCTTTTACTCAATATTTTTCATCCCTGGTGTAATGGTATCTTTTTTAAAAAAATAGATTTTCTAACATTTGCTTCTGGAACCTAGAAATTCAATTGGTTTTGCCTATTGATTTTGTGTAGCAACTGTACTGAGCTTTCTAACTATAGCTAATAATTGATCTGTAGATTCTTTTAGATTTTTTTCTATAACTGTATCATCAGCAAATTATGAAAGTCTAGTTTTTCCATTCCAATCCTTATGCCTTGTATATGTATTCAATGTTTTCATTCATTTCTGCTTTAGGGTACTGGTTAGGACCTTTAGTACAATGTTGAATAGATTGAAGAGTAGCTGATGTATTTATTTTGTTCCTGGTCTTAAAAGAACCACCAGTGCTTATGATGTTTGTTCTATGTCTTCTATAGGTTTTTAAAAATAGGTTAAGGAGGTTTCCTTTTTCTCATTTTGATATGACCATTTAAAAAAATCATGAACAGGGGCCGGCCCAGTGGCCCAGCGGTTAAGTGTGCACGCTCCACTTCTCGGCGGCCCGGGGTTCACCGGTTCAGATCCCGGGTGTGAGCATGGCACTGCCTGGCACGCCATGCTGTGGTTCGCATCCCACATATAAAGTAGAGGTAGATGGGCACAGATATTAGATCAGGGCCAGTCTTTCTCAGTGAAAAGAGGAGGATTGGCAGCAATTAGCTAATCTTCCTCAAAAAGAAAAAATCATGAATAGACTGAATTACTCAAGTGCTTTTCCTGCATTTATTGAGATAATCGTATAGTTTTTCCCTTTAATCTGTTAATGTGGTACATAACAGAACATTTTCAAACATTAAACTTTTTTTACTATGGCGAACCCAACTTGATCTTTATATAGTATGTTTTTTATACATTGTCAAAGACAGATTTACAGCGAAGCTAAGACAATTTAAGCTTCAGGACTGCACATTTTCACAAACTCCAACATCTCTCAATCTATATGCATATTCCTGTTCCCAAACTGTACCATTTGTATTCTATTCTAGGATTATAAGATTGGATAAATGTCAGGTAAGGCAAGATTTATCTCATTAGGCTTTTTCAAAAATTCCTTGGCTGTTTGAATGCATTTTTGCTTTTAGATATATTTTCAAATCAGCCAGCTCAATTTATTGTTAAAGATCCTGTGGGCTTTTGATTGGGTTTACATTCAATTTATGGTTTAATATGAGGACCCCTGACATCTATACAATCTCCCATGGTGAGTAACAGGGATCAGATTTACCCCCTTGCCTTAAACAACTAAAAGCAGGACAAAATATATAAAAGAGAGATTTTCAGACTTTAGACGACAGGCAGTACAGAATTGGGACCCCTGAGAGAAGGAAATTAAATAATGACGGCCTTACAAATGCCCCAGTTTGCAACCTAGAGAAAACTTCAGGCTGCGTTGCAGTGGAGGAGAACCCGACCAGAGCCTGGTGGGCTCCCTGACTTCAGGATACTGAGCTCAGAATGCAGGGATGCTAAGGCTGCTACAACTCACAAGGCAGAGGGTCAGAGAGGGAAGAGCTGAAGAGAGCGCTGGACTTCTGCAGAGGGTTCCTCTCAAATCTGCAGCTGGGTAACGATTCGCACACGTGTGTAAGAAAAGTATCCGAGGCCAGGGAAAGAACCTCCTGAAAAGTTCGGGCAGACAGCCTCCAAACCTCACCCAAGGCAGAGAATACTTTGTGTTCCCAACACCCAGAATGGAAAGACCCCCTAACACACCAGGTATCAAGTAGAATACTCACAAGGAGTACTTGGGGGTGTGACAAATTAGTCCTAGACCAACAGACTGTTCTGGTCCCACCTAAAAAAGCAAGCTTCAGAGGGATAAGACTGTTTCCAATTAACTTAACCATGTCCCAGAGCAAGATAAAGAATACTTATAAGAATTCAAAAACATCCAGGACCCCACAAAGTAAAATTCGCAGCATAGTCACATACTGAATAATGACATTTTAGTCAACAATGGACTGCATATACCACAGTGGTCCCATAAGTACCATATAGCTTAGGTGAGCAGTAAGCTGTAACATCTAGGTTTGTGTAAGTACATGCTATGATGTTCGCACAATGACGAAATTGCCTAGCAACACATTTCTCAGAATGTGTCCCCATTGTTAAGTGATGCTTGACTGTATTTGGAATTGAATTAAAAATTAACAAGCATGATAGCACAACCAGAAGGACTTACACCTAGAATATACATCTATGTACTGGGGTGCTTTTGGGAGAAGAAGAAGAAAAAAAGAAAATTGGCAACAGATGTTAATTCAGGTGCCAATCTTAAAAAAAATCCTTCAAAAAAAATTAGCAAGCATGCAAATAAGCAAGAAAATACAACTATAATGAGAAAAAAATCAATCAATTGAAATTAATCCAGAAATGACACAGATGAAAAACGAGTAGAGAAACATTAAAATACTATGTAAGTACACTCCATATGTTCAATAAAGTACAGAAAAGCATGAACTTTACGAGAAGAGAAAAGAAAGATATTTTAAAAACCACAAGTCAAGCTTCTAGAGATGAAAATACATTGGCTGAGGTTAACAGCAGATTACAAACTGTAGAAGAAAAGGCTAGTGTACTTGAAGATACAGCAATAAAAACTATCCAGAATGAAACAAGAGAGAAACAGAGTGAAAAAAAATGAACAGAGCATTAATGAGCCAGCTATGGACCAACGTGTAGGGGCTAAATGTCTATCTAATTAGACCCAGAAGGAGAAGTGGACAAAGTGAGATCAGAAAAAATATTTGAAGGAATAATGTCTGAAAAATTACATTTGATGAAAATCATAAATCTAGAGATCAAAGCTCAGTTTATGCAAAGGACAAGCTCTATCAAATTAATATGTGTATGTAATTTAAGTCATATGATATTACAAAAACAGTATTCTTCAAACTTTCTCCATCTTCATTTTCTATTCCACTATGGCAAAGGTTTTCCAATTCCTAAGTTAGTATTATTAATAATATTGACTTTCATATTTCTAATATAATTCTTTATATAATATAATTTCTAACATAATTCTAATATAATTCTTCTATTTTTTATTTTTCCATTTATTTTACTTCCTATTTATTTCATTCCTTAGAAGATAAGGCTTTAGCTCTCTTATATAACCTTTACACATACTTCTTCATCCACAAATATTGTTTATTACACCACAAATGTTTTTTTTAAATCAATATTCAGTGTCAATACTGATATGATTGTAAGCATTTTGCTCACAACTAAGCTACATAATGTAGTATGATTACCTTTCCTTTCTAGTGCAACATTAGTTTTTTTCTTTTGCTGAGTTTTTTGTGTGCCTATCACTAATTGAACCCCGGACTTCGCAACAAAACTAGAAAATTTGTTTTAATATGGTCAATTAAAGTAATATGTATATTTCACTTTTTTTGAAAAAATTCTTGGAGACATCCTTCTTGTCCTTGATTTTGTGGTAGAAGTCATTTGTCATCAACTTTGCAGAAGGGGGCTGTCCTTTTGGCATGATTTCTCAGTGACTATAGTGAGCAGAGATTGTCTGCTTATCAAGCTAATCTACAATGGACATGTAGAGTGAGAGAAAAAAATAACTTCAATATTTTAATTCACTGAGCTTTTTTGAAGCTGTTTATTACTGCGGCATAACTTAGCCTGTCCTGACTGGTGTAGTCTTCTTTCTCCAACTAAAAATAACTGCTCTCTAGCCAGCTGGACATCAGTCATCCCACACTTTGCCTCTGCCATCAATCTAAGAAGTCCTCTGACTTCTTCCTTTTCTTGCATCACTGTAATTTTGAACCCCAAGTCTTCCTCATTCTTATTTTACTCCCTTGTTTTTGTGGCACATTCTTCAGTAGCTTCCTTATAAAGACTTATGGCTAGTAAAGTTTTTGAGGCTCTAAATGTCTGAAATGTGTCACACTAGATAGGATTCATAATTTGGCTGAATTCAGATATCTGTTAGAAATATTTTTCCCTCAAAATTTTGAAGACTTTTCTTCTTTAATTACTTGCTAAAAGTGTTGCTATTTGAAATTCACTGTCATTTTTATGTAAGCTGTTTTGCTTTCTGGAAGCTTACAGAATCTTCTATTGGTCCTGAGTACTCTGAAATTTCACAGTGATGTGCCTTGGTGTGCCTTTGTGCTTTGTAATTGAGTTTGGAAACCCATGTTCATTAGTTCTTGAAATTTTCTTCTATTATTTCTTCAATAATGTCCTCTCTATCATTTTCTCCGAGCCTTTTCTTTAGAATTCCTACTATTCAGACACTGAATCTCATGGATTGATCCCCTATATATCTTATCTTTTCTCTACTATTTTCAACTCCTATATCTTTTTGTTCTACTTTCTTGGAGATGTTCTCCACTTTATCTTCCATCCTTTCTCTTGGTTTTGCTTTGTTTTGGTTTTCATATGCACTTTTAAATATCCAGAGGTCTTTTATGTTCTCTGAATGTTGTCTTCCTTCTTCTTTCCCTCTTTTTTCTTTCCTCCCTTCCTTTATTCTGTAGTTAAAAAAAAAAACAACTCTTTGTTCTTCTGCTCCCAGCATTTTTTCCCTATGTGCTTGTTTATTTTGATCTTGTTAGAGCTTTTAACCAAGTATCTAAGGATCCTTGACTATTCATTCATCTTATAAGTGAGGCACTGAAAAGCTAATTGGAATCTCGAGGAAAATGGGTTTCACCATTATGATTTTTGCTTTAAAATTCTAGTGGATCCTCTACAGCAAGTTTATTTAAGAAAATTTCTTTCCACTGCTGGCTTGGTAAGATGAAATTTTTAAAAAAACCCAAAAACAGGAATGGATTTTGTATTTCAACAATGCTTTCTTGGCGTCTGTTGAAATCACTGTATACTCTTTAACCTTTAATCTGTTAATGTGGTTTCCTAGTGGTAGCGTTTCTAACAGCAGTATTTCAGAAGGGCTTTGCTGCCTTTCTCCAAGAAGCAGCTAAAATTTTCTGCTTTTGAAGAAAGGGGAAACTTGGGGTGGAGAGGCTGGCAATGCTGTCCGTGCTGCCTGTGTTTAGGACTGCTGTTGCGCTCTTTGCTCTGTGCCATGCAAAAGGTAAGATTTTCCTTTTCAAAACAAAGATTTGGCCTAGAAAAACTATGGCATATTTTTAAAGAGTCAATTAAGTTTTTGTTATTCTTACATTTTTTTGTGATTAATATAATTTTTACTTTATAAACAGCCCATATGGAATTAAATCTCCTTATTAGCATGGCATCTAAGGCATTGCATTTGACACATTTTAAGGGTAAGAAAGGGTATTTACAAAATGTTTTTTCAATGAGCCCCTTGGCTGTGGTTTAGCTGCTTTCCTTACCACAGCATAGTTTTCCTCCTACTCTTCAGCGTCACATGGCAATCAAAAGACCGAGACTTTTTTTTCCTCTGGCAGTATCTTGCTCTTCCAGATACTTCCCCAAAGAAGAAGGAAGAGTAAGAGGCCTGTTCTGATCATTAGTGTTAGCTGTAAAGGGGGTCTGAGTTGTCTAGTATACCAAAGAATATTTAGCTAAGATTCTTCCTTAAGCATTAAACTAAGAAATTGTACAGAGAAGTCTCAGAAATTATTGGTAGAGTGAAAGAGTGAAAGGCAGTCTAAAGGTGTAATGGGAAAACTTGGACCTCGAAACCAAGCTAGGAGGTGTCAGGGTGACTTCTCACTCAGTAGCAAATCATTAGTCTCTCTGGGCCTTAGTTTCCTCTGTGTGAAATCAGAGGGCTTGACTTCACGAGGTCATCTCTATGGCTTTTCTGGGCTCTGACATTCTTTGCAACTCAAAGCAATATCTACTCTAGAAAATAGTCAATAAATGGCCATAGGCACTTCATTGTTTAATTAAGTGTGAATTTCATTAATATTACAGTATCTGAGAATTGAATATTTTTCCTTTTTGTTATGAACAGTATTTTGTTTTTGAATATATGACATAGAAGTCTTCCTGGAGAACCCTAGAATATCCTCATAGTAGCAGAATAATGGCCCCTCTAAGATGTCCTTGTCCTGGGGGCCAGCCTGGTGGCATGGTGGTTAAGTTCGCACCCTCTGCTTTGGCGGCCTGGGCGTTGCAGGTTCGGATCCCAGCTTGGACTTAGCACCACTTGTCAAGCCATGCTGTGGCGGCATCCCACATAAAATAGAAGAAGATTGACATGGATGTTAGTCAGCCATGATCTTCCTCAAGCAAAAAGAGGAAGATTGGCAATAGATGTTAGCTCAGGGCCAATCTTCCTCACAAAAAAAAGGAAAGAAAAAAAGAAAAAGATGTCCATGTCCTAATCCCTGAAACCTATTCATATGTTACCTCACACAGCAAAAGAACTTTGCAAATGTGATTAAGTTAAGGGTTTTGAGATAGGTTATCCTGGGTTATTCAGGTAGGTGAAATCTGATCACAAGGGTCCTTTTATGTTGATGAGAGATAGCAAAGAGGTGGGAATGATATGATGTGAGAACTGAACCTGCCATTGCTGGCTTTGAGGATGGGGGAAGGGTGCCATCAGCCAAGAAATGTGGGCAACCTCCGAAAGCTGGAGGAAATTGTCACGGAAATTGTCAAGGAAAGTCAAGGAAACTGATGCTCCCCTAGGGCCTGCAGAAGGAATGCAGCCCTGCTGAAACCTTGATGTTAGCGCCATAAGACACATTTTTAGATTTTTAACCTCCAGAACTATAAAATAATAAACTTGTTTTAAGTCACTAAGGTTGTGATAATTTGTTACAGCAAAAGTAGGAAACATACAATCCCTCACCTCTGGCCTTTGTTACGTTGAACTAATGTACTCTAGTCTTCATTTCTATGCACGTTGTTCACATAGTAGCAAATACTTCTGTTCTGCCTAAATAATTAAGAAGTATGCCATATTGAGTTATTTGTTTATATTATAGCTAAAGGAATAATTAGAAAATTGATTAATCATGCTTCTGTGTACCATTAAATTCCTATGTTTAATTATTTCCTGGGACTATGTTTTATTCTTAGAATTCATAGAATGTTGGATCTGGAAATAGCCATAAATATGATCTAATGGAGTCTAACACTCTCTGTTTACAAGGGAAGAAATTGTGACCCATTGAGATGAAACCTGTGAGTTTTCCCCATAATCATCTAGTTAGTTGCCTAAACATTGAGATTAAAATTGAGGACTCCTGGCTCCCAGGCTAGTGTCTGTTCCACTCCAACATACTCTTTCCAACTTAAAGTATTAGAAACATGAAAATATTGAATAAATTTGGCCTCTTAGTGTGAAATATGAAGGAGCGTGAAATTTACATGTGCCTTGTATAATTCAATTCATTCTTACTTGAGAAGCAGTGTCACACAGTGGTTGTGATCTAGGACCCCAAAGCTAGATCGCTTAGAAGCAAATCCTGTCTCTAGGAATTTCCAGCAATGCGACCCTCCACAAGGTACTTAACCCTTCCACGCTTCCATTTCCTTGTCTGTAAAGTGGAGATGGTAATATTGCAGAACTCACAGGATTGTGGGGCGATTTAAATACAGTAGAGACTGTAAAGCTCATAGAAGAAGGCCTGGCCCATATTTAGTACTAAAAAATTATGAGCGATTACTTTTATTAGCAGTAGGCTGTATAATAGAGACAATTTCAGTTAAACAAGATAACGCTTTTTATTAATATTAATATTATTAATATTTGCTCCTGCTGTGGTTATTAGCCACCACTTGTGGTAAAGGCATGAACACACAATCCTAAAACAGAGCCCAAATGTTCTAGTGAATTGCCTGTAGACTGAAAATCTTGTACTCTTTCACGACATCGGACATCTTGTGGACAATTAGCACATGACTGTCACGAGTGCTCTGGCTAATTAAAGTCACATTAATACCAGAGAGTTGTACAATGACTGGTTCTATCCTGTCGTTTCTGCAAGCTGCATTGTTCCAAGAACAAAGTGGCTGATGTACTGTTTCGTTTCTTTCATAATGCTGAGCATGGGTATCTGATAGATTTGCTTAGGTTGGCAAACTTTTGAGCAGAAGTGCTAGATTTGTCTGCATCTTCGAGAATGGGGCAGTCCAAAGCTAAAGTGAGCCAGGAAAGAAACAGGAAGTGAAAAAGAAGAACGGAAAGACATAGGTAGATAGAGGAAGAAAAAAGAGGAAGGGGGAGAGGAGCTATGAAAGGACATGAAAGAAAAATGAGAACACTTAAATGGAGAAGAGGGTTTGAAAGGCAGTTCAGGCGAGCAGGGGACACTGCAGGCAGAAGCGTTTTATATGTAGTGTTTCTGATGTCCCAACCACTGCTCCTCCGACTTCGGTGTGCATCAGGATAACGTTGGAGGACTTGTTAAAACAGTTTCCTGGGTCCCATCTGCAGAGATTCTGATCCAGTAGGTCAGAGTGGAACCCAATAATGCAAATTCTAAAAAGCTCAAAGCTGATGCCAATACGGCTGCTCTGAGGACACTTTGAGAACCTTTGGGTTAAACTATATTCACACGAAATAAATATAATAGTTTTCGGCTTCTTTTTTATTGAGCTATAGTTTACAGACAGTAAACTGCATGGATCTTAATGTTCTTGGTTTCCTACTGTAAACAATCCTCTGTTAGGTCATATAAAGATCTACCTGTTCCCAAATACTGTCTCTGTCAAGGATACCAAGAGACTTTTTGAATAAAGTCCTAGTGGCCTGATGTTACTTTCCATCAGAAAGATGTATTGAACTTCAGGAAGCTTTCTAGCTTTTTGGTGTGTATGAGGAAGATTGGCCCTGAGCTAACATCGGTGCCAATCTTCTTCTATTTTATGTGGGGTGCCACCACAGTGTCACTTGATGAGCAGTTCTAGGTCTGCACCTGGGATCTGAAACTGTGAACCCCGGGCTGCCGAAGCGGAGAGCATGAACTTAACCACTATGCCCCTGGGCTGGCCCCAGTTTTTTAGCTTTTTGAAGAAAAACATGCATTTCTGTAACCTGGATTTAAATGCCAAAGAACTTGAAAGCACATACATTACTTCAACTACACCTAAAATATTCCTGGTCTTGACTAAGCTATAGCCCATTTTCTATCTGTTATTTATTATACTACTTAAGAGGAGGAAATTTTGGTGTGTTACATTGAATTCTCTCCCATTCTTCGAATTAGCAATTTGTTGGATTTATATAAGTAATCTGAGATGTTGAGCGAGGGAGCTGTTCAGATTGAAATCCTTCCACAGTGCTTCTCAAACTTCAGTGTCATCTGAATCCCTAGGGATCTTGTTAAAAATGCAGATTCTGATTCAGTGGTCGGGTGTGGGGTTAAAAATTCTGCATTTGTAACAAGCTCCCAAGTGATACTGATGCTGCCAGTCAATGATCACATTTTCGGTAGTAAGGCGCTGTATGGTGTGTGTAGGCGGTTCTCAAACCAGCAAGTATCAGAATCAATGGAGGGCTTGTTAAGAACACGGATTTTTGGCCTCCACCCCAGAGTGTCTGATTCAATGGAAGTGGGGCCTGAGAATTTGCGCCTTTAAGTTCTCAGATAATTCTCAGAAAAGTGCAGGGAACACACTTGGACCACCACTGTTCTGTTGACCAACCCCTCATTTTACTGGTGCTAATTGACTTGCCAGCAATGTACACTGCTAGTTGATAACATCTACCCTCAATGTCTCTGACAAAGTCACCAATGGTCTCTTCTTTGCAAATCCAATGAGGCCTCTCAGTCTTCATATTACTTGGCTTCTCAGTGGCTTCTGACTGTTGTCACTCCCCTCTGATGCCCTCTTCTCTCTTGGTTATTATAATAGAATTTTCTTTGTTTGCTTCCAACTTCTCTAAATCAGACTCTGTTCTATCTCAGACTCCTTCATAAGTTTCTCTTTTATCCATCTCTGTGCTTTAGCTTGACAATTGTGCCTTAGTTGAGCTTCTTATCATCTGCCATCCAGACGACACCAGTACTGTATCAGGAATCTCTCTGCCTCACTCTTGAGTCTCCAAGCCATGCCTCTCACCCCTACCAGAGTGATCTTTCTAGAATACAAGAGTGATGATGTTCTCGCCCTGCTTAAATGGCTTCCCATGTACCATAGGATGCACTCCAAACTCCTTAGCTTCGCTGTCTATAATCTGGCCCTTCTCTACCCCTTTCTCTCACCACACCCACTTTGGAGTCTTACTAGAGATACTTAAAAACAACCAGTTCCCATCCAGGCTACCTGAATTCATGCCTCCATACCTCTGTTCGTACTCCTTTCTCTTCCAAGAATTCCCTCCTTCCCATTCTCAACCTGCTGAGCCAGCCAACACCTCAACTTTCGTGTATCCTTCCTCTTTGAGCCCGTTGTGACCATCCCAGGAAGGAGTGACCACTTTCTTCTTGTGCCCACACATTATAATGTCTTACATCAGTAAGACTTCATTGTACTTCTTGGTTTACATGTCTGATTGTCTCTACCAGACCATAAAGCTCGGGAGAACAAATTTTTTTCTCAGTTCAGTGTCTCTTGTGCCTGGTTCAGTGCCTGACACATTGCCAGTTTGTTTTCGGAAGCAAATGAATGAATGGCAGAGATTGAGGAAGCAGCAATTGATAAAGACCTTAGGTGACTGGATTAGTTTCCTGAGTCTGCTGTAGTAAATTACCGCAAATTTGGTGGCTTAAAGCAACAGACATTTATTCTCTCACGGTCCTAGTGGCCAGAAGTCTCAAATTAAGGTATTGGCAGAGCCGTGTTCTGAGAGAGATTCTTTCCTCTCCTTTTCCAGACTCTGGGGGCTCCAGTTGTTCCTTGCCTTGTGGCTGCATCTCTCCAATCTCTGTCTCCATTTTCCCTTCTCTTCTGTCTCTTATAAGGAATATGTCATTGTGTTTAAGGCCCACCTGGATAATCCAGGGTGAGCTCATCTTGAGATCCTTAACTTAGTTACTTCTACGAAGACATGTTTTCCAAATAAGATCATATTCACTGGCTCTGGTGGTTGGGACATGGACATATCTTGTCGGGGACCACCATTCAACCCACTACAGTGACTACGAAAAAAGTAAGGATGGTATCCATATGTCAAAATAGGAACGAGGCAGAAACTCCTTCCCTCTGAATCCCATGTAGTAACAATGAATAGAAGGTGGTAGGCATGCACTGTGTTACTCCAGTTCTCTTCAAATCAGTTATCACTCACAAACTCTTTTTTTCTTTTGAAAAAAATCAGTACTTGTGTGTGTATGTGTGTGTGTATGTGTCAGCGCCCACCCACGGGTCAAGTACTAAGAATATTCTCCTTTCTGCCTAAATCATACCAAATCCTTCTCCTTAAGCTTAAAAAAACACAAGGATCTCATCTACCAGTCTTTGAAAAGTAATACTTTCTGGGCTGATTTTGGTTTTCCTATAACTTTCCATTTGTCCTGGAGGAGAGGAAACTATTTGTTTCACCTCTCGGTCTAGTCCCTTGCCTTCTTCACCAATTAGGCACTGAACAAATGCTTTTGATGAAAATGTTCATTTGTATTGGATGAGAAACAAGCAGCAAAGTAGGGTTGGGATAAGCAGTTATGGAAATTGTCAGAATGGGAGACTGGGCAAGGGCCTGGGAAAGCTGTTCCAGAATCTAGCCCAACCACTTCTTCCACAGTTTGCACATGATCCCCCGACACTGAAGCCAGGCTTTCCAGAGCCTCCAGCTTCCATTTCCATTAGTGACTGCCTCACCGTCGCCAAGATCAAACCTTTCCCTCTACTATACAGTGAAGGTTGAAGGCTTTCTCATCTCGTCTACAACTATGGGAGAACTCAGGAGAATTGGGGAAAACGTAAAAATACAGGATGAAGAATCTATAGAGTTACATTTCCCTTTATTTTTCCACAAGACAAGAGAACGGCACAGGATACTGTAATTTGTCAAATCCCCAAACAAAACAAAACAGGTCTGTTGTTAATACAGACAAATGGCCACAGCTGCAGAAAAGTTTCCACATGAAATCTTTCAGTCCTAAATAGTCATTTTGCAGTTTGGTGATTGCTTTTCCAGGATTCTTTTTTCCCTGAGTGTTTATTCATGTTAACTATTTGTTCCATGTTGCAAGGGCCCTTCTGCTAGATGAATTTCCGACAGTGCTGCTTTCTATAGTTTTCTAATATTTGATTCAGTTTCACGAGTACATATGTATCATTTCAGTTGACGCGATAGCTTTAGCAGTGAAAGTAAACGTTTTGATGACATAGTCTATTAGAAGAACTCCTGTTAGACCCCTCCGTGTCACCCCATTCTCAGCGTTCGGGGGATGCAGCCCCTCCACCCTGGAAGCGTGCAGCTTACTGTTGTGCCACAAATTAACTCAGTGAAGCTTGAAACCTAGGTTGTCAAACCGCTCAAATGTAGGCCAGGTGTGTTGAGAATTTTCCAAGTGTTTGACTATATTTTGCTTAAGTTGAATTTACTAAGCTGGCTTGAATTGCTGCGAAAGTGAGAAAGCCAGGCCAAGAGAACTGGTGTTTGATCATTTAAGGCTGAAACTTAAACCTCAAGAGAAACTCAGGGAATCCAAAACCAATTCAAAACAGAAAGAAGAAAGTTTTTTTGTGACAGTTCTTTGATTGAAACTGATGAGTTATACATTTTTACTGTTGATGCTCAGCCTGTCTTCCCCTTTTGCCAGTGTATATTTATCTCTTCGAGGATAATACCATGTTTCAGTAAAACTGCTTTCATTTTGATGCATTTGTGAAACCCAGACACATGGAGGTTGATGTTTACTTTTGTACTTACAAGAAAGAGTTTCCAAAGAATGGCGTACAAGATTGTGAGATCAATGTTTAACCCATGCAAGGAATATGGGGTCTCTGAGCTTTTGAAAAAACTTTACCAGCACAGAAATAAGTCGAATATAAATAATTACAAAATTGAAATGATAAGGTATTCATATCTAAAAGCAGAGTCCAAGGTTTTCTACTTGGCAAATTTTATGGATATTCAGAATTATCTGACGTAAATGAAAGTAATAAAAATTGAGCTTGAATATATAACAATTTTTACAGTACTTTTTACAGTATGTTGACTTATTCAGATGGACTTTTATCTAAATTAGTAAGATATTATTGTATTTGTATAGAGTCATACACATGAATTTTCTAAAGATACACTTATTTACATGCATTTTAAGCTTTAATTTTACAGATTTTATGTTATTGTTAAAGGAAAAGAGGAAAAATATGAAAAATTAAATATTTTATGCCTTTTTAGATTATAAAGTAGTATAGGTTCATTGTCAAAAATTAAGGAAATACAGAAAAATCTAAAGACAAGAGGTTTCTTGTCCTTTTCTTTTCGTCTGTATATTATCTTTTTCCTTTTCATCTGTATATTATCTTTTTAAAAAATAAATCAAGATTGAGTAATGTGCCAAGTCAATCCGAAGGATTTAGAATGCTACTGGAAAAGATAAATGAACTTTCAGCCCTATCTCACCCCGTCCACAAAAAATTAATTTGTGATAGATCATCCACCTAAACTTAAGTTTCAAGAAAAATGAAAAGAGACAGTATTCATGATGTTGGGGTACATAAAGATTTCATGGAAAGAACACAAAAAGCATTAACCATAAGAGAAAAAAATGTTAAATTGGATTGTGCAAACTTTTCCTTCTTATTAGAAGACACCATTCAGAAATGACTAGACAAGTCATAAACTGGGGGAAAAAAATTCTCAGCACATATTTATGACAAATGACTTGTATCCAGAATATATAGGGAAGCTCAAAAAATCAGTAATAAAAAGAAAACAATTTAAAAATGAATATATTAATTTGTTTATGCATAACAAATTATTCTAAAATTTAGTTTAAAACAATGAACGTTTATTATCTCATACTTTTTGAGGATCGGAAGTTTTTTGGGGCCAAATCAGCTGGTAGTTCTGGTTTAGTGTTGCTTATGAGGCTGCAGTTGGGGTATCGGCTCAGGCTGCAGTCCGCTGAAGGCCTGGCTGGAGCTGGAGGATTCACTTCCAAGATGACTCTCTCAGATGGCTGTTGGCAGAAGACCTCACTTTCTTTACAGGCTGGTGAAGGTCCTCATGATAGGGCAGCTGTCTTCCCCCAGAGCTAGTAATCCAAGAGCGAGCGAGGAGGAAGTCACCAAGACTTGTATGTTCTAGTGTAGACATCTGCACCATCCCTTGCACTATAGTCTATTAGAAGCAAGTCATTATGTACAGCCCAGATTTAAGGAGAAGGAAATTAGGCTCCATCTTTTGAATGGAGGATCATTAAATAATTTTTCAACATATTTTAAAATCACTACAGACACTTCACAAAAGAAAATATATTTAAGTGGGCAATAAGTATAGGAACAAAAGTGATCAACTTTGTTAGTCACCAGATAAATGCAAATTAAATCCACTGTAAAGTACTATTTCAACCCACGAGGGTGGCTACAATGAAACAGATTGACAACACCAAATGTTGGAGAGGATGTGGAGCAATTGGAACTCTCATCATTGCTGGTGAGAATGTAAAATAGTACGTGCCCTTTGGTGAATTGCCCAGCAATGTCTTATAAAGTTAAGTTTACATTTAACTTACTCCTCTTCTGGTATTTTCTCAAGAGAAGTGAAAACATATATCCACAAAAAGCCTTAGAGATGACAATATTCATATTAGCTTTATTCATAAATACTTGAACCTGGATACAACTCAATGTCTATTAACAGGGAGAAGGAAAAACAAATTAATACAATGGAATACTTACAAAATGGTATATTTATATAATAGAATATCACCACGCAATACAAAGGAATGAACTCCTAAGACGTTCAACAATATGAATGAATCTCAAAGTGTAATGATTTGGTATAATTACTAAGCAAAAGGGGCCAGACCCAAGAGAGTAAATATTGTATGATTTATTTATGTGAAGTCCAAGAACAGGCAAAACTGATCTATAGAGAGAAAAATAAGAAAATGTTTGCCTAATGAGGTTGGAAGAAGGGAATTAATTGGAAAGAGCAGGGGAATTTTCTAGGGATGAAGAAAATGTTTTATTTCTTGTTTTGGATGGTAGTTACACTAGTGTATACAATTTCTGAAACTCATAAAACTGAACACCCAAGCTCTGTGCATTTTATTGTATGTTACTAATGCTGTAATAAAAAATAAAAATGAAGATCGTATAGAATTTCGTTTACTGCTTCTTTGACTCAATGCTGTGAGTGTTTTCCCATGCTCTTTAATACTTTTGGAGAAAGCATTTTGACAGCTACATCTTGTTTCATGTTATGAATATATCAAAATTGAATTTATTAATTGGATTAATCCCAAATTTTAGAAAAAGCACTGATAAATGTTCTTTTATCTCTAAGTATCTTGTTTTGCGTGCATGTGTGATTATGGGAACATTATATTTAAGCTTTCGGATCCAGGATATCTGTGTTCCAGAAGGAGCAGTAAGGGTTAAAGTTCTTTCGTTATAAGGTGTTTCCTGCTGGATCTTTGTTTCTTTTTGTTTTTTAATTATTTTGTTGAGGTCACGTTGGTTTATAACATTGTGTAAATTTCAGGTGTACATCATTATATTTTGGCTTCTGTATAGACTGCATTGTGTTCATCATCAAAAGTCTAGTATCTATCAGTCACCATACAAATATGCCCCTTTACCCCTTTCTCCCTCCCCTTCACTCCCTTCTTTTCTGGCAACCATTAATCTTCTCCATATCCATGTGTTTGTTTATCTTCCACATAGGAGTGAAATTATACAGTATTTGTCTTTCTCTGTATGGCATTTCTGTTCTTTGCTTCCTTCCTACCTTCCTTCCTTCTTTCTCTCTCTCTCCTGCTATTGTATTTTACCCAGCTTTTTATTTTGGAAAAAATTCAATTCTACAGAAAAGTATGATGAAAGAAGAGTATAACGAATACCTGTATATCCCTTACCTGGCTTCACCAATTCGTAACATTTGGCACATTCGCATTCTGTGTATGTGTGTATGTGTGCATATTTTTTCTTAAGTTGCACTTGTTACCTCAGCATATGAAAACAAGGGTAATATCCTGCAAAATCACAGCAAAAATGGTTACTCTCAAAAAATTTAACATTGATACAACAATAGTATTAAATATAGAGTGCAAAATAAAATTTTCTAAATGGTTGTTAAATTGTCCTGTATACTTATTTTTGATCCAGGATCCAAAGATAATGCATTGCATTTGGTTATTTCCTTGATCTCCTTTAATCTATTCTAAAACAATTCCTCTACCTTTTTTTCTGTCTGACATATGTCGATATTTCGACGGGTCCAAAACAATTGTCTTGTAGAATGTTCCATAACCTGGACTTGCCTGATTATTTCCTTATGATTAGGTCAGGTTGATCGTTTTTAGTAAGAATGCTACCTGAGTGATGTGTATAATGTATTCCATCGTATAATGTCAGTGTGTTCCTTTACTGCTGAAGATGAGTTTGATCTCCTGGTGAAGATACTTACACCAGATCGCTCTCTTTCCCTTTGGAACTGAAAAATCATCTGTAGGGTGATCATATGAATATTCTGTCCTCCAATAACCCTTCACCCAATAGTTCTGACCTTCGCTAATGACCCTTACCTGGTTCAGTTATTACGGTGACGGATACAAAATGGAGATTTTCTAATTCTCTCCTGCTTTTTACATTTGTTAGCCGGCATTCTTCTGTACAACAATACTTTTCGTCTTTCCTCCTTCTCTATTTTAGTATCATGGATTCGTTTTTAAAAATTTTATTCAATATGTTAAAATCTCTTTTGGACATTACTCTTTTTAGTGTTCAAATTGCCCTAAATTTGGCCAGTGGAGACCAGAGATAATATTTTTAAATCATTTTAGATTGTTTCAGACAATTCTAGGTTCCCAAAAGTCCTTCCATACATTTTTAAATCAAATTGATTTTTTTAATGTTTGAAGATGGTGTCCAGTGGTATGATGGTAAATGTTCAACAATCAACTTTTTCAGAAAAATTTTTTAAAAAACCACATTTGTGGTGTTTGCTGATTTCCATGGTGTACATACTCCCACCCTGGTTGATTTCAAGTTGCCAGTGAGGAGAGATTCATGACAACTTGGTACCATTTTGTACTTCTACCATGCAGGTACAATAAATGTAAATAACTTCAAGAGCATATATAATAGACAAACATAACCAAAAATTAGGAAGTGATGAGTTTTGAGTATTATCTTTGTTTTAATATAATTTACTTAATGTTAAGTTTATGTAGTTTAATTTTTAATCATATCTCTGTTTAACAACTGGTTCACCAAATTCCTTGCCAAAGTTTAACAGTCGGCTCTTGGGAGCAGGTACAAACCAGCTTCAGTAGCCAATCCTAGTATCTATTATCAATCAACACCTGAGTCTAACTTTTGGCTTCAGTATTAATTAAATATGAATAAATTATACACAAAACCAGGTTGGAAAATCTTAGCATATTTTTTCCCCTGGAGAAATCAGTTTGTCAGAGAAGTCAATTTCCCACCTACACGTGATGCCCTTAGTTTAGTGGTGTCAAAACCATAACTATCTTCAATTTACTGAAGTGGAATGTCGGGGGGAACTTCAGGTGATGTGTGAAGGAGAAATGAGAGACCGTTTCAGGACACGAGACCCCCGGGTATCACCCTGTCCTGATCTTCTATAGTGGTCACATAGTTTCTTCCTCCTGACTTCCCTCTCTTTTGAGAACAGCTCACCTTTTCCTGGTAAATGTCCTTCCGCCATATCAGCTATGTATCTTGCTCCCTTCCCACAGTTTGTTCTTTGGGAATTTTTGAACTGGATCTGGGAAAAGAGATTCAGTCCTTCTCTGGAGGAGAAAGTGTGATATCAAACTTGGGGGAAACTGGCAGGGGAAATTGAGTGACCAGATTTCCTCTCTCTGAGCTCAGTGCTCTTAGCATCGCTACAAGGCATAGCTTCATGTGCTCTGGGTCTTTCATGGTCTGAGGATGCTCCTCCTTAAAGTGAGATGGAGAAATTATGGTCGAGCCACCAATCGTGAGGCCCTAAACACTGATTCTTGAAATGAGAAGACAACCATAATCTGGTTTAGCTCAGTTCAACTTTTATTAAGTGCCATCCTTGTGCAAAGAAACAGTGTTCTATGCTGGGCGGGCAGGGGCGGAGGAAGATGAGAGTCACATCTGTGCCTTCAAGGATCAAGTCTAGGAGGAGAAAAGTATGTGTAATTAAATACTTACAAATACATAGCAATCTTACAGCATATCTACACAACGGATGCTCAGCAGTCATTAAAATGATAATCTATCTGTATATTTGTGAAATACTATGCAGCGACTAAAATTACATCTCTGAAGAGTATTTTTATTTATTTATTTGTTTTGGTGAGGAAGATTGGCCCTGAGCTAACATCCGTGCCAACCTTCCTCCATTCCGTATGTGGGGCGTCACTACAGCATGGCCAGATGAGTGGTGTGTAGATCTGCATCTGGGATCTGAACCCACAAACCTCGGGCCAGTGAAGTGGAGTGTGTGAAACTAACCACTATGCCACTGGACTGGCACCTGAAGAGTATTTTAAATAGGGAAAAGTATCATTATATGGTCATTATACACATACACACACACACATATATACTCATATACACTCATATATATGTATATGTATATATATATGTGTATATACTCTGCATATATACACACATATACACAGAGCATATTTATATACATATACATGCATATATAATGAAAATTATAGAATATACATAATGGGGTGATCCTAATTTTACTTTTTGAAAGAATATATTCATAGAAAAAGTAGGGGCTGGCCCAGTGGCGGAGCAGTTAAGTTTGCACGTTCTGCTTCTCGGCGGCCCGGGGTTCGCCAGTTTGGATCCTGGGTGCAGACATGGCACCGCTTGGCACGCCATGCTGTGGTAGGCGTCCCACATATAAAGTAGAGGAAGATGGGCATGGATGTTAGCTCAGGGCCAGTCTTCCTCAGCAAAAAGGGGAGGATTGGCAGCAGTTAGCTCAGGGCTAATCTTCCTCAAAAAAATAAAAAGAGGGAAAAAAAAAGAAAAAGGATGTAAGGAAATATAAAACAAAGAGGGGCCAGCACGGTGGTGTAGTGGTTAAATTCATCTGCTGTGCTTTGGCAGCTCGGGTTCATGGGTTCAAAACCCGGGCGTGGACTTCCACACTGCTCGTCAAGCTGTGCTGTGACAGCATTACACATACAGAAAAGAGGAAGATTGCCACAGATGTCAGCTCAGTGACAATCTTCCTCCAACAGAAAGAGGAAGGTTGGCAACAGATGTTAGCTCAGGGCCAATCTTCCTCAGCAAAATAAACAAATAAATAAATAAAAATAAAATGAAGAGTGGATGGTGCCTTGTGAATTATTTTATTTCATTATTTTTCTTTCTATTTTCGTATTTTTAAGATAGAAACTAATTTGGTTGACATCAGTACTCAAAATATTTCATTGTTTAAAACATTGCTCAGTGTATGTGAAATATTTATACAGTGTAATAGTCTTCTAGGGCTGTCATAACAAAATACCAGGGCCTGGAGGGCTGAAACGCAGACATTCATTTCTCATGGTTCTGGAGGCTGGAAGTGCAAGAGCAGAGTGTCGGCACGTTTGGCCTCTCTTCTTCGCTTGCAGACAACTGCCTTCTTTCTGTGCCCTCACATGGCCTTTCCTCTGTGTACATGTGCTCCTGGAGTCTCTTCTTATGAGGACACCAGGCCTGTTGGATTAGGGCCCACCCATAAGACCTCATTTAGCCTTAATTGCCTCCTTAAACGCCCTGCTCCCAAATACAGTCACATTGGGGCTTAGAGTTTCAACCTATGAATTTGCAGGGGGAGGACACTAGTCAGTCCATAACATACAGCATATAAAAATAAGCTTAAGCCTAAAAAATTGGTTGAAGATAAAGCAAAGTCCTGACACTAAAAGAAATTCCAAGTAGCTTATTTCAGCTGCAGATTATTTGTAATATCTTTTTTTTTTTTTTGAGGAAGATTAGCCCTGAGCTAACTGCTGCCAATCTTCCCCTTTTTGCTGAGGAAGACTGGCCCTGAGCTAACATCCATGCCCGTCTGCCTCTGCTTTCTATGTGGGACGCCTACCACAGCATGGCTTGCCACGTGGTGCCATGTCCGCACCCGGGATCCGAACCGGTGAACCCTGGGCCCCCAAAGCAGAACGTACAAACTTAACCGCTGCACCACCAGGCCGGCCCCCCTTGTGACATCTTTGTAGACTTGAAAATGAAGTGTCTAGCCTCTAAATAAATGTTGCCATCTTAATTTCTCGTATTGCTGCTCAAATATTTCCTCAATTATATTATCATCTAATTATGTAAGTATGGATGATATCATTGTTAAAAATAATCTGTACTTTAAAAAAATAAATTTGTCCTTGAGACTTTTTTTTTACAATGTATTGTTTCTTTTCTAAAACACAACCAGGTGCACCCTCTTACAAATGACTTGATTGATTTATATTATAATGAAAGAAATTTTATATTTAGGCCTATAGAAATTCATTCCTAAATATAAGAAGAATTTAGAGAGCTTTATTCCCTGGGTTTGTCAGTATAGATGATGACATATATACCCACTTTCTCCCAGATAAATGTTTCTGTACATAAATACACATACAGATGGATAGATAGAGCTACATATTTTTCCCTGATTTAAAAATAATATATGTTCATTGTTTAGATTTTTAGAAAAGACAGAAAAACACAAAGAGGAAAATTACACCCATTTTTCCAAAATCCGGAAATAACTACTATTAATAATTTGCTGTGCATTTGCAGTCGGCCTCCAGGATGGCTTCCAACGGTCCTCACCTGCTGATATTCACACCCTTGTGTAATCTCCTTCCACAGGGAATCAGGCTGATCTCTGTGAGCATTAAAAGAATTTAGAAGTGCCTATGTGTGACTTGTGACGCTAAGTCATTAAAGGAATTGCAGCTTTGGTTTTGGTCTCTTGGGTTGGTCCCTCTGAGGGAATCCGGCAACCATGTTTGAAGATACTCAAGCATCCCTGGAGAGGCCCATGGGAGAGCTACCAAGACCTCCCATTGATAGCCAGCATCAACTCGCCAGCCATGAGAGTGAGCCACTTGGGAAGTGGGTCCTCCAGCCCTGGTCAGACCTTTAGATGATACAGCCCTGGTTAACGTCTGCTTTCAACCTCAAGAACTGTCAAGCTAATCTACTCCCAAATTCCTGACCTATAAAAGCCATGAGAGACAATAAATGATTAGTGTTGTTTTTAGCTACTAAGTATTGGAGTGATTCATTACATAATAGGTGTAATAGAATATTTGTCCAGTTTTTCTATTATATTTATTTTTCCATTCAACAAACATTCATCGAACACTTGCTACATCAGTTGGGGTTGAACCAGAGAAACAGAACCAGAAGAGAGTATATACATGGTATGTGTGAGAACGTGAGTATTTATTACAAGAAATTGACTTACATACACCATCATGGGGGTCACTCAGCAAGTCTGAAGTCCACAGGGCAGGCAGTTGGGAAGGAAAGATCATGAGCAGGTTGGAGCCTCATGAACACAGGCTGAAGCTTGTCCACAGGCAGCAGTCACTCAGGAAGGAAGATCCAGAGGGGGAAGAGAATAACTGCATATCCAGCCACTGTTTGGAAGTCTTTCACTCAGGGAAGTCCTAAGCTTTCTTTTAAAGGCCTTCCAACTGATTAAGCCAGGCCCACCAAGGGTAATCTCTCTTTAGATTAATTTGAAGTCAACTGACTTGGGACTTTTAATTACATTTGCAAAATCCCTTCATAGCATCACCTGGCTTTGTGTTTGACTGAAAAACTGGGAGAAGGTGTGTGTATGCCACAAAATGGCTACTTCCTCCCTTCCATCCTCCAAATCTTGTAAGAGAATATCTCTTGTAGCCCACTTTATCTGGAAACAACAGAAAGGGAATTCTGGGGACTGTAGTTTAGCCTAGCGAGGCAGACACATTACAGAGCCATCACACTTGGTATGCACTAGACTTAGTTCTAGGTCTTTGGGCTACATTAATAATAAACCAGACAAGGTCACTGCCCTAATGGAACTTACATCTTAGAGGGAAAAGACAAAAAATTAACACATGAAAACTACCCTTCCCAAACAAACGTTCCAGCAATTAATAAATACAATATCAAAATGTGATAAGTGCTAAGAAAGACAATAAAATGAGATAGTGGGTATAGAGTGACTAGATAGTGGGATATAGGGGAGAGGTTATTAAGATGGTCAGGAAAGACTTCTTGGAAGAGGTGGCATTTGAACAAAGACCTGAACAATGAGAAATTACTGTCCAGTCATTTGAAGAATACAGGAAAATACCTTAGTTGGGAAATAGCAAGTACACAAGTTCTGAAGTGGAAATGAGCTAGGTTTTTCAGAGGACAGTAAGGAGGCAGTGGGTGGAGCTGGTAGGAGAAGAATCAAGGGTGAGCTCAAAGGGGTAACACAGAGCCATGTCAGGACTTTTATTCAGAGTGAGTGGGAAACCACTGAGGGTTTAGAGCAGAGGGGTGACATGATCTGAGCTACATTTTCTTTTCTTTTTTTTTTTGAGGAAGATTAGCTCTGAGCTAACATCTGCTGCCACTCCTCCTCTTTTTTGCTGAGGAAAGCTGGCCCTGAGCTAACATCCATGCCCATCTTCCTCTACTTTTATATGTGGGACGCCTGCCACAGCATGGCTTGCCAAGCAGTGTGTAGGTCCACACCCAGGATCCGAACGGGTGAACTCTGGACCGCCAAAGTGGGACATGTGAACTTAACTGCTACACCACTGGGCTGGCCCCGAGACCTGCATTTTCAAAGAGAGCAAGAGCTGAAGCAGGGAGACGAGTTAGGAGTCTGTTGTTGGAATCCAGGTAAGACATGATGGTGCCTTGGACCAAGACAGAAGTGATATCAGTGGTGAGTGTGAAGTGATGTGAGTTTGGACGCATGCTGAGGATAGAGCTGAAAGGATAGGCTGGATTGGTGTGTAAGAGAAAGGGAAGGATCAAGGATGACTCCACTTAGAATTGCGGAAGCACAGACATTTCAAATGCATTCTGTAGTCAAACAGGTTGGAAACAGCCAGGAAGTTTCATTCCTGAAATTTTTTTTCTGCTAAAGCTAGTCAGTGTTCTCCAGAGAAAGCCGAGGTCTCACAATCTGCTGTCTGCAAGCTGGAGACCAGGGAAAGCCAGTGGTGTAACTGAGTCTGAGTCTGAAGGCCTGAGAACCAGGAGAAGAGATGATGTCAATCCAGGTTCAGGAGCTGGAGAAGATGAGGCGAGATGTCTGAGCTCAAACAAAAAAGGGGCAAATTCCTCTTTCCTCTGCCTTTGTTCTAATCGGGCTCTCAACGGACTGGATAAGACCCACCCACACTGGGGAGGGCAGTCGACTTTCCTGAGTCCGCCGATTGAAATGCTACTCATCCAAAAGTTACTGTCACAGACACACCAAGAAGTAATGTTTAATCCAGATACCCTGTGGCCAGTCATGCTGGCACATAAAAGTAACCATCGCAGCTGGTCTTTCTACATTATCACCTACCTATTACTGGCTAACATGCTACTTTTTGACTAATTTTGCTTGTGCAGATTCACTTAACGTGAACCATGCATACAACATTATCCATCAATTCTGCATCTTTCTTCCATGCCATATACAATTTTTTTTAAAAGGTTTTTAGAAATGTTCTTGCTGTTTTCTATATTGATTAATATATTCAACACAATATATTTAATACAGAGCTATAATAATTGGCATAAGAAATCATCCATACAAATGAAATATTGTTCAAAGAAAGCAATCTTTTGTGTGTGACGAGGATTGGCCCTGAGCTAACATCTGTTGGCAATCTTCCTCCTTTTGCTTGAGGAAGATTGTTGCTGAGCTAACATCTGTGCCAGTCTTCCTCTGTTTTGTATGTGGGATGCTGCCACAGCATGGCTTGATGAACAGCGTGTAAAACCTGCAAACCCCAGGCGGCTGAGGTAGAGTGCGTGAACTTAACCACTACGCCCCCAGGCTTGCCCCCGAAAGAAAGCAATTTTTATTGTTTATCTATAGATTAGTAGCTGTGTCTTGCATTTGGATTGGAGTTTTCTTCCCATTTTCAAAATATTTTCGCATCTTGCATCTCACACGATGTCTGCAACATCCCTGAAGCTGAGCAGGGCAAAATGGACGGGGCCGTGTGGTTCACTGTGAAGCTACGAAATGTAAAAGTTAGAGCTGAAGGGACAAGGATAAGAAAAACTGTTTCTGTGTTCAGGAGTTGTCAGTCTTGTCAGGGAGAGCAATGTGTAAACAGATAGCTAGAAGAGAAGATTTGATGCGATAAGTAATGTTATGAAGAGCAGACAGGGATGGGTTTGGTAAACACGGAGGGAGAGGAATCAGATGGAGCAAAGTCACAGAATATGCGTCAGACACCTCACCAGCTAGCACGTGATGGTGTTCTTGGCACGCATTTGCAATGAAAAGTCGGGCCAGTGGAAAGTCATGAATGTAAGTAACAAAAGTAATGTTTGAGTCTGCCTCAAATAATATTTCTTTGAAATTAAGCACAGAAGATATTATTTTACTCCATGGAAAAAAAAGCTTTTTGGAAAATGTTAACCCTTCCAAGGCACTGATTAAACTATGAATGTTCTGTGGCCGAGAATTTTCGTCAGGATGGTAAATGACAGGGAATAATATTTGACTTTGGACAGGATTGAAATCTTCTAATGTTTGAAGCATGTTTATTATTGACCCTGAAAACCTAGGAGGCTGAGCAAAGTGGAGCAGGAAGAGAGATCAGACAATGAATGATAGGAGAGTGGGAGCCTTTGTACTCTACCAAGCAAGGGAAGAGGCCTGAACACACATTCCTGTCCTGGAGTGGCACGGCATTACAGACTTGTGACTGTGGAACCACAAGGCCTGCCCTCCTGGAGGTCATGCTGAGTCTTGCAGGCCCCACCAGGCTAGTGTGTGCATTACTTCAGGCAGGGCCCATGTGTAGTCTAATTGCAGTCCATGTATCCTACCATCAACGGGACAGATAAAGGCAACTGTCAAGGGGAATGAAATTGGTGGTCATTAACTTTACAAATGTATCTTTGCTTTCCTTTTTTTTTTTTTTTTTGGTGAGGAAGGTTGGCCCTGAGCTAACATCTGTGCTGATCTTCCTCTATTCTGTATGTGGGATGGCACCACAGCACGGCTTGATGAGTGGTGTGTAGGTCCACATCTAGAATACGAACCTAAAAACTCCAGGCCACTGAAGCAGAGGGCGTGAACTTAATTACTATGCCACTGGGCTGGCCCTCAATTTATCTTTGAAGAATCATTTTCTTCCAATTGTAGCTAAATAATGTTGTCAGTAAGTCAGAACAATCTTGTCACAATATGTTAGACACCTCTCTCTTACTTTGCATGATGGTTCTTCTTCTGTTATTCTAAGGTGTTTAATGAGGGCAGTTTGGGTAATATCACTACTTTCTTGGCATGCTCCCAGAAGTAATCTCGTTAAATCAGTGCACGTATATGTGTATGTACATGTGGATATGCATATACATATGTCTGTGTGAGTGTGTGTTTGAAATTTCATCACAATAAAAGACATTAGGTTGCAGATCTCTACAGAATGAAACTATCTCTGCCAGCCTGCTTATTTCAAGCACTTTTTCCTTTAATCTTTTTTTGACTTTCTCCTATACACTTAGACTTTCTTAGATGTCAAAATACATGGTAGATTATTTCTACCATCTCAAAAATTACGTTTATTCTTTAAACTATCCATAGCCAAAGAAAAAGAAATTAGACAAATATTCAGGACTTCAAGGGAATGCTGTATCCTATTTTCTATATAAAGGACTTGAATAATATGTATAGGTTAATCACAATAGAATTAAGCTGGATGAATCAAGAAAGAAACCTTTTTGTTTCGTATGTATATTATCTCGATTTCAGATTTAGAAACCCTTAATTAACTGGAATTCAGTAAAGTGAAATTGTAAGTAACCATCATTTGGTTTCTTAGTATTTCTTTATGAGAAGAAGAAAGACAAATCACAGGAATTGGCAGGGTGCATGGTGGTCTGATGGAGAAAAGTATGTAGCTGCTCCATACTTCTGCTAACGGTCTGTGAGTAGCTCTAACATACAACCAAAAACCCCAGCTCACTTCAAAGACTTTCAAAAGCAACAGAGGAATTGCAAGGTATTTCTTGGGGTCACCATAGATTCATGTCAATGTATCATACTTTCCCAGTCACATCCCCATAACCATTTAATTGTGATTGTCATCAGACAATGACAGTAAGGCATTATAACGTTTTTAACCATAAAAGAGATTAAAGCAATTTTTGTATGCTCTGTTTACTAAAGTAGAAAATCTACTAAAATTTTTTAGAAAAATTATCAACCACTAAGTTTTTAACAAAAGGGGATTTCTTTGGAGTCCATCTGAAGTTTTCATTCTTTAGGAGAGTTTGTTTCTCTAACTTCAGGCAATAGTTGGCTTAACTTTCCATTTTGTTTGGGTCTAAGTATTGCTACTTCCAGATCAATTCCAATAGCTAAAAACATAAACGATTTAGGAATTCCTATAACAATTTCCTGAAATTCTGAAAAAAATTAAAATTTCAAAATAAGTGTATCATGGAATTTAAACTAACCACCTTTCTACTCCCAAATTAATTATACAGTCATGATCAAATGATCATATGCTTTTAACAGCATATATACTGTTTTTTACTGTTATCAGTGCTAATTTACTCAACAAGGAAGGTCCCAAATGCCCGGAAAAATATTATCTGTCTGGTTTTGTAATATCCATAACAAAGGAAATTTAGCCAGGCTTCCCGTTCCACATTTAGTGGGGCTGACAGATTTGGCAGGAAGAAGAGTATAATTTACAAATTGAAGAACAGAACATCAAAGTGAGTAGATTTTTAAAAAAAACCTTTCAAATAGACCTTTATAGAGAAAGCTGATGAAAATATTTTATTAAAAATAGCAGCTATCTCTTTAAATTGATTGGTGTGGTCTGTATTAATATTTTATGTGCTATGTGCCCTTTGGTAATCTATTTTCGTGAATGAGCTCAGTATATAAATGTGCACTTATTGACAGTAAGCTCCATCTTACTCTCACAGCAGGCCTTATTTAAAACTAAACAAGCGCATCCGAGATTTTAGGTACGTATGTGGTGGTTCCTCCCACCCCCTAAATTGATTACTTTCATAAGGATTCTGTAAGAGTTCCTTTTTATGGGCTAGATCATAGCTGTAAATATTAGGAAACATGCATGGAGTCTAGGAGTCTTCCCTCCAAGGAGGACCAAGTGGGCTAGTCTCCCAATCTGTGAAATGAAGCCTGGCAAGGGTTAATTGCTAAAGGTCCTCTTCTTCCTTTACGATTCTGTAAAAATAATTATCTTTGAGATTTCCCTGTAAGATAAGATATATGAGAAGTTTGGAATCTTTTAGCACAAGAACTTAAGAAAATAGGAATCAGGAAGATGTAAATGGATGTCAACCAAAGATAGACCCTTTCCTCATAAAAGTTCTCATTCAGAACTAGGTAAAATGAGAATCGCAGCATCAGTAAGTGCGTGTGTTGAATATTTTTTTGGTTTTAATATGCTGTGCCAGCCCTGACAAAATGAGCTTTCAAGCAATAATGTTTTCCTTAAGGAAAAAATGAAACGTCAGTTTTTGTGAGTGTAGGAAGTGTGTAGGCAGGACTCTCAACTTTCAGGAAAATCTCTGTCTTTATAGAAAGAAATTTTCCAGCTACCCTTTGAATTACGTCCCTGAAAACAATGAAAAGACTATGAAAATGGAATTGTCACAACAGCTTGCTATTTGGCAGAGGTGACCTGTGGCTGCTTCCACCTTCTCCGGAGTTGAGAGCAGAATCTGAGAGGAAGGAAGGAGATGTACACAATTTGGCTTGGGGAGGCAGTGAGCTCGAAGCTGCTTCAGCAAGCGGTCTGATTAAGAAATAACAAGTGTTGGAGAGGATGTGGAGAAAAGGGAACCCACATACATTGCTGGTGGGAATGCAAAGTGGTGCAGCTGCCATGAAAAACAGTATGAAGCTTTCTTCAAAAATTAACAATAGAAATATCTTAAGAGCCAGCAACTCCACTTTTGGATATTTACCCAAAGAACATGAAAATGCTAGTCGGAAAGATGTATGTACCCCTATGTTCATTGCAGCATTATTCACAATAGCCAAGATTTGGGAGAAACCTAAGTGCCCATCAACGTATGAATGGATAAAGAAGATGTGGTATATATATATATATACACTGGAATGCCACTCATCCATAAAAAAAGGACAAAATTGTGCCATTTGAGACAACGTGGATGGACCTTGAGGGTATTATGCTAAGCAAAATAAGTCATATCGAGAAAGACAAATACCATATGATTTCACAAACAAACACATAAATAAGGAGAATAGATTGGTGGTTACCCGAGGAGAAGGGGTGGGGGGAGGGTGAAAGAAGCAAAGGGCACATATATACGGTGGTGGATGGAAACTAGACTTTTGGTGATGAGCACAATGCAGTCTACACAAAAGCCTAAATATAATAATGTACACCTGAAACTTACACAATGTTAGAAACCAATATGACCTCAATTAAAAAAAAAAAGGTCTAGCTAACCAGATCTCCATGAGGGCTATGGATTGTTGCCACCTGGTGTGGGTTGAATTGAGTCCTGCCCAAATTCATATGGTGAAGTCCTAACCCCTAGTACCTCAGGATATGACTTCTTCATGTAGAAATAGGGTCTTTACAGAGGTAATCAAGTTAAAATGAGGCCATTAGGGTGGACATTAATCCAAATGACTGATATTCTTATAAAAAGGGGAAATTTGGAGACAGACACATACAAGAAGAATGCCATGTGAACATGAAGAAGGCCATCTCCAAGCCAGGGAATAAGGCCCGGCACAGATCCTTGGCCTCGCAGTCCTCGGGAAAACCAGCTCTGCCAACATCTTGACTTTGGATTTCTAGCCTCCAGAACTGTGAGACAATAAATTTCTGTTACTTAAGCCACCCAGCCTGTGGTGCTTTGTTCCACAGCCCTAGCAAACTAATACAACACCCAACTTGAATAAATGTAAGGAGTAGGTAAGCAGTAAAAATTCTCATTGTATTTGAGTCATCCTACAGAGTAAAGTGAAATTTTGTTTGTTTGTTTGAAATGGATTTTTTTTGTGGTTTTATTTGTAATCAAAATAATTTTTATTTATTTTTTTTGCTGCCAATCCTCCTCTTTTTGCTGAGGAAGACTGGCCTTGAGCTAACATCCATGCCCATCTTCCTCTACTTTATATATGGGATGCCTACCACAGCATGGCTTGTCAAGAGGGGCCATTTCCACACCCAGGATTCGAACCAGAGAACCCCGGGACGCAAAAGCAGAACGTGTGCACTTAACGGCTGTGCCACCGGGGAGGCCCCAAATTCTTTTATGTATATATGTTCACATATGTTGTTTAAAAAGTTAAACTATATAGAAAGATAGAATATAAAATGAAAGTTGTTCTTCATTCCTCCTCCCCAGTTTTTATTAGCTCCTTCCTGGTTAGCTGTTTGAAACCTAGCATTGTATTTTGACAGTGCTCGATTCTTAATATTATACTGTACAAACTTGAGGAAGATTCCAGTTCAATACTGGAGTTTTGCTAAAACATCACATTTAGAGTCTATGCTGTGGGGCTGTTTTAAGTAGGATGTTACGCATCTCCTCTCTCAACACCACGGACAGGCTATAAAATAGGCCTGTTATTTTAAATGTTGTCCTATCATAGGTCACATGTTAAAATTTAGCATATTACCAACCAAAGGAGAACTTTTAAAAAATCAACTATCAGGGGCTGGCCCTGTGGCTGAGAGGTTAAGTTCGCGCGCTCCGCTGCAGGCGGCCCAGTGTTTCATTGGTTCGAATCCTGGGCGCGGACATGGCACTGCTCATCAAACCACGCTGAGGCAGTGTCCCACATGCCACAACTAGAAGGACCCACAACGAAGAAGATACAACTATGTACCGGGGGGCTTTGGGGAGAAAAAGGAAAAAATAAAATCTTAAAAAAAAAAAAAATCAACTATCAGTTGTGGTTTTTCCTAGCTTCATTTTGTTTGCTACTTAAAATATTTTTATAGTTAAGGAAAGAACAACTGACTACTTCTTGTTAAAGTTCTTCTCTAGGAACCGATAATAAATTACCTGCCTTCTATGACGTTTGAATCAGTTGCAGCGTGGTGATACCCTTTTTATAGAGAACTCAGTGAACCAGTAGCTCACCTACCTGAAATAATAGACTAGGACTTGAGCTATAAAGATCTCTGAATAAACTAAACGAACCTTACAGAGTCCACACAAGAAGCTCATAGCTTTATTGATGGACATGTCCCTTGACTCCTTAGTTGATGTCTGCGTTCTCACGGTTCCTCTATAGTTCCAGGAAGCTTTCTTGGTGTAGTGCTTAAGTCCAGGGTAGAGTAAAAGTCATAAAAGGAGGCAACATTTTGCTCCTCATAGGCACAATGATGCCACTCAGAAGGAAAATTTAAACTCTTAGCGGCTAGGAGGGAACCAAAAACTATAAAATGCAACAATAAGTGGAAAACAGTTGCCTGGAGTCATTTAGTAACAGGGAAAACAATACTTTAAGTCTTGAGGTCATTCTTATATTAGAGTATGAAATAATCATTGATGTTCAAAGTGGCCTTGAGTCCTTTTGAAAAAAATTTTATTGCAATCAATATGCCCTGTTTAAGGTGGTAGAAAATTGTGTAATATATTTCAGAATGATTTCCACTTAAAATTGTTCAAATATCAAAAGCTTTTGCATTGACAGAGGTAAAGATTTGGTTATATAAAAAATTTTGCTCTCTACATAATTGAGGTTTTATTAGTATCCTAATTAAAGTATCTCATTTGCTAAGATGCTTACATTTATGATTGTACCTTAATTTATTGGACCTTAGTAGGATAGAGCATTTATTCCACTGGTTGAAAATAAATTATGAAACAATACTTAAATGTTTGTAGTACTCTTATTTATTTAGGCAAATTGAAAGCTGTGTAGTATCATAATAAAGGAAGCCCCCCAATATCGGCATACAAGAGGAGCTCACTCAAATGAATGGACTTCAAATGAAGAGACTTTATTAAAATCTATTCCTCTCATTTTGGGAGCTCTGCAAATGAAGGAGAAGCATGAGACCATAAACAAGATGACGTATTTTCAGCAATTTTACAGATACTTTCTTTTCCTCAGCATCATATCAATTGGTACATTGTTATTCAAATTATATTCAAATAGTCCAGAGGCCAGCCCCTTGGCATAGTGGTTAAGTTCATGTGCTCAGCTTTGGTGGTGACCTGGGGTTCGAGGGTTCGAATCCCAGGTATGGACCTACATAGTGCTCATCAAGCCATGCTGTGGTGGCGACCCACATACAAAATAGAGGAGGACTGGCACAGATGCTAGCTCAGGGCCAATCTCCCTCACCCACATGCACACAAAAATAGTCCAATAATGTCAATTTAGGATTAAAAAACAATCAAAGGCTGAGAATATATCAGATGAAGTTTTCAGTATTATGATTAAGTAAAGGCAATGTTTGTCACATTGAAAAAAAAACTGGGTCTAATAAAATTTACCCCAAGTTCTGAGCAATGGGCTGATGCTTGCATGTTCTTTGGTGATTCCTGGATAACATATCTAAGTGTGAGATCAGGTGCGTGATGCTAACAAAGGAGAACAGCTTATTTATAACAGCATTGTAGGCAGAGGTCTTTCAAAGTGCAAAGACATCATCTTTCCTTCCCAAGGAGCAATTGTTTTGTGCATATGCTCTACAAATACCAAGCATGGGGAACCTGGTTTTTAATTATAAAGTAAAATACCATTCCAAAATTGCATAATTGGTGGTTGCCTTTTGCAATGCAATGAACATAAGGAAACCTGACATTAAATGTTTGATGTGTTGCCATGACATTTTCTGAAATTTTATTTTATGCTGCTTTTAAGCTACAAACTATGTTAAATTTGAATTCCTTGGGGGGTAATAGAGTGATATAAAATTAGACAACCTAACTGATGTTGAAATGCCTGTGCTCACAGATTGTACAGTTCAAATTTTAGGGAAAAAAGTAAATACAGAAATAGAGACATAATGGGTCTTTATTCTCTCCTTACAGTAGTTATATGTTTTTCTGGATATAGAGGCCATTTAGTCAGGGAGGGATGTCTCTAGCTTCCCCTTTGACTAAGGAGAAAGATAATAGAGTGGAGGAAAATACAGTGGCAGCCAGTGCCACCACGTTTGAATGTGCAGGCCGTTGAAGTTGAGTAAAGTGTCACAGACCCGAGTAGTGTGTATATTTCTGTACATCACAGAGTTGCTGGAAGAAGCGGTAGGACTGGTGTTCTGCTAGTTCTCTCTGTTCCAGAAAGTGCCCTTGGAGTTTATACTATTTGCTCAGCAGGGTTGAATACCATTGCAAATGATGGCACCACCCCTGTAACCCAAGGAGAATGGACACGAATTTTCCCATACCTGTTTCTTTCACGATGTCCTCCTTCTGTTCCTCACTCCACAAAGATTTCTGACATTTTGAAAAGTGGAGAGCCCCATTCTTAAAGCTGGAAGAGACGTCGAGAGGTCATGCCAATGAAGCGTTGAATTTTCTTCCTCGTGTTAATGTAAGGGGGGAAACAAATTCTTAATGGTCAAGATAAAAAATCTTGGGCTGTTAATTCATTTATTCCTTCTTAAAGCACCTCCTGAGAAGTATAGAAAAAAGCCTTCTTGGGTGGATAACATACAGCTTGAATACTTCATTTGTTCTGCATGCTCAGTGTTCACATCAAAGTAAGTATTTGCAGGAATGCTGAGAATGAACTCAAGCCTAAGGAGGTGGTTTGTGGCCCTGCCGAGTCAGGGCCTTCACGTTTTCCTAAACGTTAGTGCTTTTCACTCACTCACATTTTGGGATTATTTCCTCTGCCCCAAACAGACTTTTTCTTGGTCTTAGTTTTAATAGTCTGAAGATCCAAATAATAAAAGTAGGGCCACTTAAACACACAAGCAACCTATCTCGCCATTTTCCTTGATCTGTAAATACTCTAGGTGGAGCATGGCTGAGTCTCTCTGTCTGTTGAGAAATGTTTAAGACCAACACTCAAATTCTCCCTTTTTGGGGCCAGTCCTGTGGCTGAGTAGTTAAGTTCACCTGCTCTGATTTGGCGGCCCAGGGTTTCACTGGACTGGATCCTGGGCATGGACCTAGCACTGCTCATTGGGCCATGCTGGGGTGGCATCCCGCATAACAGAACTAGAAGGACCTACAGCTAGCATATGCAGCTGTGTCCTAGGAGGCTTCGGGGAGAAGAAAGAAAAAAAGAAGATGGGCAACAGATGTTAGCTCAGGACGAATCTTTATTTTTTTTTTAATTTTTAAATTTTTTTTGAGGACGACTGGTCCTGAGCTAACATCCGTGCCCATCTTCCTCTACTTTATATGTGGGATGTCTGCCAGAGCATGGCTTGACAAGCTGTGTGTAGGTCCACACCCAGGATCTGAATCTGTGAACCCCAGACCCCCCAAAGCAGAACATGCGAAGTTAACCACTGTGCCACAGGGCCTGCCCAGGGCCAATCTTTAAAAAAAAAAATTCTTCCTTTTTTTTCTTTAAAATTATGATTTAGTTATTTATTTAAGAAATCAAATTATTTTTCTTACTGGTATTACCAATAATATTTCTAGCCTTTATGAAGTCATGTATCTGTAGGGTATTTTTGAAGAAGTATTTCTGTTAGCTGTTTCATAGGCAATTGAAAGACTTTCCCAGAATCATTCAGCTCTAGGACCAGAATCGCAGAGCTACTTTCTATGCCAGGGTTCTTGTTGCCTCTTGCTCTGGGTACCATGAAAAAAGTTGTGTATGGTGATGGATGGTAATTAGTCTTTGGGTGGTGAACATGATGTAGTCTACACAGAAATCAAAATATAATGATGTACACCTGAAATTTATATACTGTTATAAACCAAGGTTATTGCAATAAAAATGTTAAAAACTAAAACACATCACATAGAAAAAAAAATTAATCTGTCTCCTAACAAATATTCCCCTTTTACATCTTTTCTTTAAATGTCATGCTTTAGATACAAAAGTGCATCCAAATGAAGTCTATGATGACATGCATGTAGATTGGATTAATTTGAAAGCTTCTAATTCAGCCAAAATGGTTTCACTTTTTAAAATTATGAATGCTGTTTTTATTGGGCTAAACACCAGAACAATTGATTTGCTTATGTGTATAAATGGCTTGAAGTAATGTTACAGATGAGCAATTTAAAAATTATATAAAATTCTTTGGCCTACATGCATTTTCCAAGAGTAATTGCTGATTCAGTAAAACATCTATAAGAGATATAACAGAGAGTCAGAACATCAGATTAATGAGGGGTGAAGATTCTGAGGTTGAAAATGAGAGTTTTAGGAGATGTTGTAATCACAGTCATGTTTCTTACTGATATCAAAATGCAGAAATGGGATCTGTTTTACCACAGGAAAAGATATAACCTTCAATATAGAGTAAATATATATCTTTGCAATCAGGGTTGAAAACAGTCTTTTCAATAAAAGATTGGCAACTTTAATTTGCATTGGGAAGCTAAATTTACCCACTAGATAAATGTAGCCACTGTGTTTTACTCAGTGCATGCTTATGCAGCTTTTTCAATAGTGATAATTTGTATTGCCTTAGCCCACGACACTGAAACATATAAGCAGGGAATCTCATTTTCTGAAAATAAATAAATAAAACCTATCTAAGGAAAAAAGCTCGATTAGGAGAAGACCACGTTAGTTCAAATGGAGTGAAAACAGCAGACATGTTGGATTTTGTTATTCACACTATATGGTTTTGGGAATTATGAGCCAATTTTATTTCCTCTTGTTTACGGTAGATTAATGATAAAGAAAGTGCTGTAATCTTAGTTACTTTTTAATTCCTTACTCACAGTTCTTGGCACATATTCCAGAATATTTGTCGAATTTTTAACAAAGGAATGAATGACACTGAATTGGAGAACAATTCAAACTAGTCTTATTGATATGATTTAGGAGCATATCTGATTTTCTCTATACCACTCACATTATTATGCAAGTTATTAGCAGTAAGCTATCATGATTATAATGAAGGTTTATATACATAAAGCATATATAATATAAAAAGCTAGGTTATCCTATTTGAAATGGTTTTCAAAGATTCAGTATGGGTCAAATGTCCTTGACCTCTAAAACACCTAATACAGCTAAAAGTAATACAGTAAACTCAGAATTTTGTACATAATCATGACCAGGGTTGATACAGAGACTTAAAAACTCTGTCGTCTTGTTTTTCTTTCACATCAACGCCCATGTATGCACTTTAACTCCAATAGTCAGCTAAAAGTTTGGGAATAAATCCTTATTTCTTCCCTTCAGTTCCGCTTCGAATGTTCTCGCCTTCTTCCCTGCTTGTCCACACCTTCAGAGCCAATCGAAAATGCCACCATCCATGGACCTGTCTCCATGAGACCTTTAAAATTCAATCTCAATACTGTAATCTTCCTTGGGTCCCAATATTATTTAGATTTTTACTTTTTTCCTATTTCTCCCAAAGCCCCCAGGTACATAGTTGTGTATTTTTACTTGTGGCTCCTTCCAGTTGTGGCACGTGGGACGCCGCCTCAGCGTGACTTGATGAGTGGTGCCATGTCTGCGCCCAGGATTTGAACTGGCGAAACCCTGGGCCACCAAAGCAGAGCATGTGAACTCAACCACTCGGCCGTGGGGCTGACCCCTCCTAATATTATTTATTGTACCTTTCTTACACCACTTTCTATATTCTGCCTTATTACTTGTATAAGTTGCTAGGTTGCTATTGTTATCAGCTACTTGTCAACTTTTACTTGTTTTCTTAATATTCCACTGTGCCTAAAAGAACGTTTTGCAGATAGCAATTAATAAATATTTGTTGACCTGGATCAACAACTGCCTTCCAGCCAACCTTAAGATACAATTTAGAATTTTCTTAGGGTCAGGCACTAAGTGATTTGCTTGTTGACCTCCTCCTACTCCACAGTGATAAAATGCATTCTAAAATGGAGAGATTGAGCTCCCCTTTGTGATTTGCTAAGAACTTTTAAAATTTATATACAATAGCTAACATTTATTCAGATTTTACTGTGTATCAAGCACAATAAGGTCACTGTACTAAGACTTTTATAATCATGATCTCACTTATGCCTCATAATAATTTTGTGAAATAGGTAATAGTGCGACACCCATTGAGACCTAGACTCGTTAAATAATTTGCTTAATGCTGCTCAGCTTGTTGATGGCAAAGCAAAGACTTAAACCCGTGCATGTAACTACTGATTTTACTGTGCCTATTCAAGTGCCCAGTACAAGTCAAGAAGTAGGAAGAGCTAAGTTCTAGAGTTTTTAGTACCTGGTTGAGTAAGCAGGTCAATTTGATTTCTTGATGCTTTTTTTCGTAACCCAATATTATAAATCCGTACGTAGGACTAGGGACATAGAAGCCTTGTGGAAGTATTAAGTCAGCTTTTAAATATGGCATTTTTGGAAACATGATACTTTAAGTCAAATTTTAGCCCAAGAATTGTGTTTCATTTATATCAAGTGCTATTGTTTACAAAGTATTTTCATATATAATATCTCATTGGATTCTTGCAACCATTGAGTTTGTAGGCTATTATCTGGTTTACTTCAGATGATTTGGGTTTGAGAAAGGTTAAGTAACTTCCATCAAATCACACAGCCAGTAAATGTGTAAGAATTAGTTCTTTTTATTACACTATTCTGATTCTAGATTATTCGGCATGCGTTAATTTCTGAAGTGTATGTACATTCATAAGCAAGACTCCACTGAACTACTAGAAATACATGTTTACAGATTAATAGTAACCATGATAATAGCAGCTTTATGACTTTCACATAGGTTGAGCACCCGAATTATCATCCAAGCCAGGACCCCTTGAGAATGACAAACGCCAAACTAATTGTGAAGTTGGGACAAGTATCTGTTGGGACCAGCCCAGGTAAACTGGAACATGTGATCCCCCGATTTAAATAGCACCTATCTTATGCTATGTCCTATTTGAAACACTTCGCATTAACTCACTTAGTTCTCAAACCTTATGAGTTAGGAATTATACTCATTTTTCAGATGAGCATTTTGTGATGTGCCCAAGGTCACACAGCGCTGGTGAATTCTTTTCAGTGCCTTGTGCTCTGCTTAGTCTCTTTGCTTGCCTAATGTAGGGGAAGGGAGAGCAAAGGGCAAGAAGATAAGGACGGGGGAAAAGGTCACAGTAGTTATCAGAATTTAGTGGCTGAAAGAGGTAACTAGCTATTTTCTAATGCTAACACCAAAGTTGCGGGCGTTGAAGTTTGTGGGAAGCAATGGCAACTAATTAAGGAAGTATAGATAAAATATCCAACAATCTTGCTGGTTACCCTTTTTTATTGCACATTTACAGACTTGAGGTCAATCTGGTGGCTTTTATATACTTGATACTCTAGGAAAATTATTTGAAGACCTGTGAACAATTAGGTAAGTGGAGTCTTTAGCAGATGACTTTCGTATGTTTCTAGGAGAAATGAGCGAACCAATCAGAATTAATTTGTTAGTACTAATTGGATCCAACCTGGGATAGACCCTAATTTTACCCTGTAGAAAGATCTTAGGCCTTTCCTGCCTCTGCTAGAGTTAAAGTTTGTTTGTTTTTTCCTAAGTGGGTGTCATCTGTGTGAAGTCCTGGGCAATTTCTTTTAAGTACGTTTCTTTTCTTCCCTGCTGTATCTCCTCTTAGTTTGTTGAGAGATGGTTGTCGGCATTCCACTTCACTTGTCAGGCTGCATGCAAAGACAAAGATTGGAGATCTACAAGCGAATAGAAATATTTCAACAAACAATGCCTGGTACTTTCAATCTGATCACTTTACAAACAAGTGGATGCTTTCTCTATTGTGCAAATGACCTCAGCAAGGAAAGTTGATTAAGCTCAGGCTCACTCTACTCAGAGCCATCTTCCAGCACTTCTCTCGCAATCACATGGCTATTCTCCTGATATACTCTTCCCTTAAAAAAAACCAGAGCAACCCTCAATAGCATTTATTTCATTATTTTAAAAAATAGGTAAATATTTATACTTCAAATAGTTAAATGTAAACAGTGTTTTGTTAAGCGTGATAAATTACATTCACACTGACTTTAAAGCCAACTCTATTTTAGACAGGCTTTATGCCAAGACCTCTTGTGTATGTTATCTTATTTAATTCTCACAATATTCTAAGCATACTACTTTCCCATTTTATACCTAAGATAATCAAGGCCCAGAGAGATTACTTAACATGCTCAAGGTCAACAGTAATCTCTTCAAGAAATAAATATTCTGTCTTGGTTCTACCAAAATTTAAAAGTTAAAAAAAAATGCACAAGAATATTTGCACTTCTCTTTAATAATATTTTACTTTTGTGCACTTACTGTATGTATACTAATCATCATGTCAAGTGCTTTTCATATTTGTTTGTATTTTAGCTTTACCATAACTTTATCTTCATTTTACAGATAAGAAAATGGGAGCTAAATCCTTGATCCAAGTGAGTATATGTTTATAAGTAGCAGAACTAAGTTAATAGGTAGCAGAAGTGGAATTCAAAACCAGGTCTGTGCGACATCAAAGAAATTATATTTGTGATAAATTATTTTCAGTAGTGCAAATGGAGTCCTTTAATAAAGCATTGATTTTGCACTGCATTGATAGACTTTTGCACTTTAAATTACATACTTTTTTCCCACAAAGTTAAATACAGCTTGATGACCTGATTTTTCTAATTGAGATTCTTAAATACTTCTGCCATATGATAATTTTCCATATTGTTTAGACTCAGAGATATTTTTTTATTAAGGTTATGAAAGTTAACATCCTTGTGAAATTACAATTGTACATCATTATTAGTCATGTTGTAGGTACACCACTTCACCCCTAGTGCCCTCCCCCCACCCCCCCTTTCCCCTGGTAACCACCGATCAGTTCTCTTTGTCCATATGTTAACTACCACCTATGAGTGGAGTCATACAGAGTTCATCTTTCTCTGTCTAGACTCAGAAATATTTTAAGTGTCTAAGGAAGTGGTTTTAGAAATCAACTAGTTCAACAGAGTGAAGAAAATGACACACACAAGAGGGAGGTTTGTCACCATCACATAGGTTCTGGAGAAAACAGCTCCTGATTTTGCCAACAGGACTCTTTCTGTCACATCTGAGCTACAAAGGGTTTCTACAATTTGTGGAGTAGGCCATAATAATAACTGCAATAATAATATTAATACTATTGTATATATTATTTTATATATAATATTATATATTAATAATAAACACTAGCATTTATGATGGAGAGCTTAACTGTGTTATATGATTCTTTACATATCCTTTTATTACCACATTTAAGTCTCTCAATAACATTGTGATGTTGCTACTAATATGATTGACATTTTACAGGCAAGGAATTAAACTCAGAGAGGTTAAGAATCATCCAGGGTCACACAGCAGGTAAACTGAGATCTGTCGAGGTTATGACCTAAGAATCATAACCTCCTTGCTAAGATTTCTCCACAGGCCCTGCTCAGTGCTCAGTCTTGTTAGCTCTTCTGTCTCCACGGCAAGGGGCCCTTAGCTTCAACCAGAATGCTGATCTCTGGCTCAGCCATTAGGACGAGTTCTGATGTGTTGCTGGAGTGATTTGAAGTCACCTTTGCTGCTAGAATGGCTTTCATGGCACCTGCTTATTTCTGAGAGCCTTCTTTCCATCTGCACCTCTTGCCTGTTCCAATAGGTCTCCTCTGAGCAGCTGGTGGTACCTCCGCCTGCGATGCAGGCCTCTAGGGATGGATGGTGGGTCCCTGTGCCCTTCTTGTGGAGTCTGAGCACTGACTGACTAACTTCTGTTACGGCTACTTTCATGGTTCACTGCCGGTGAAGATCCTATTTTATAATATACACACGCACACACGCACACACACACACACACACATATATATATATACACACACACACACATTTAGTCCAGGATATTAACCAGGAATGACTGGTTCTAAATAAAGTACTGATCCCTTGGAATAAATTTATATATATTTAATGTATTAAATATATAAAGTAGAAATCATTTTGATTTTGTCCCTTTTTGGGAAAATGGCCTCTTACATCCGGTGAGTCAGAATGTGCTGTTGGAGGTCACTAAATTGAGGTCATTTCTTCTTCAGAATTGATCTTTTGGGCTGGCCCCGTGGCCGAGTGGTTAAGTTCACCCGCTCGGCTGTGGCGGCCCAGGATTTCACTGGTTCGGATCCTTTGTGCAGACATGGCACCACTCATCAGGCCATGCTGAGGTGGCGTCCCACATGCCACAACTAGAAGGACACACAACTAAAATATACAACTATGTACTGGGGGATTTGGGGAGAAAAAGCAGAAAAAAAAAAGGATTGGCAACAGTTGTTGCTCAGGTGCCAATCTTAAAATTAAAAAAAATTAGAAAAAAAGAATTGATCTTTTGTAGGTGAGTATCTTCTTCAGAGTGGATCTTCCATTAACTAGAGCCATATCATTAATCTCTACTTGCCAAACATGGCTGGTGAAGAATCTTGGCCTTAAAATACATTAGTGATTTAAAAAAATTGGTAAAGATGACCATGATTCCCTAAAATTACGTTTCTAGATGAAAACTTACTACTTGTGAAAATCCAAGCAAACAAATATTCAGATATTCCAGGAAATTCAAATCAAGCTTATTTATTAAGCTTGATTTATTAAAAAACATTTTTAAGGTAATTGGTGTTTTAAATTGTTTGTTTAATAAAGAAAGATCATTATTTGTCATTTCTAAATTGTCTGAAAAGTCAGTTAAGTGGAAAGTCACTGAAGGCATTGAGTGCTGCAAGCCTTGTTCTAGTAACTGAGGAACCTACATTGGGAAATTCAAAGTGATCTCAAGCTGCTTGGGGCAAAGGCGAAGAAGGGAAGAGATAGATAATAAAATCTAGCATACATTTTCTGCAAGATCTTTGGTCAATAAATCTCAACTCTTAAATCTTAGTCCTGACCTCGAAGAAACATCCAATGAAGTGTGCCAATGTTGTGTATTGTTGAGAAGGATCATCAGGTCATACACAGTTCAGAAGGAAATTGGTAGAAAACCACTAGGTTCATGTTAGTGAAGATTTCAGAGACATTAAATTAAAATGAATTCTGTTCTGTCTGGTCAACACTGATAACTTGTGAAAAGGAAGAGCCATCCATCCTGCTATTATTAAAAGTTGAGGATCTGGAAAGAGCCTCTACAGATGAGGGCACAGCTGTTTGTCTTGGGCATAATGCAGTTGTACTTATCTGTAGAATTACACATAAAATGGCACTCTCAGTGGAGTATTTTGTGTTGTCAGTGTACTTAGGTTAAACAGAAAGCTGCAGTAAGATAGTACCCAATTGTGGGAACTAAGTGAAGAGAGGTTCACATTCTCTATGATTGGATATGGGAAAAATCAACACAGAATGGATGAGCATATTCATGTGGAGAGTAACCCATCTTGCTGGTGATAATAGAGGGTGTTTCCCAAATCTTCATTTAGAGAGTGGGTATGTTCTTAAGAAGTCATGACTAGAATGTGATGATGTTGAGAAACTGAAATCAACTCAGTGGTGGTATAATCTGACTGTCTGAGTAAGGATGAGTTAAGGGCAGGAGTTGCTTAGAGTCCAGACCTACCTTTCAGTTTCTCTTGCCAATGACCAAGAATAACCATTCCTAAATGAATTGTTGATCGCCTTGGACTAAATTTATCTTGGAGATGATTCTTTATGATCACCAGTTTAGTGAAACTTTCCTTTGGCCACTTGCCAACTTTCTCTGCTCTAATTTGTTCCTCACCAATATTCCATCTAAACCGCAAAAGGAAGGAAATCTCAGGAGACGTTAAAAGCTCTATTTTTTGCATCAGTTTTAGTGCTCTTAAATAAATCGATAGTATAAATCATTTTATTAATTAATTTCTTAAGAGTTTGGTGAAGTTAAGTCAATGAAGGTAAAAATGAGAAACTGAATTCAAATTATTGCCAATGTTTCAACAAACTTGGTAGAAATCATATGCATATTATCAATAGGGTTATACTAGCCAATTATTCTAGCTAAAGATTCTTTGTAAGCATTATGTCACATCAGAGGGCAGCAACGTTGGTTATGTTCAGTGAGCCTAGTTTTACATGTTTGATTGATAGATGATTAACGCAGTTTGTTAGATAAAGCATTTTAAAATATAGAATTGGGGGTGGGGTGTAAAAAGAAAACAATGACGCGAATTCTTCTTGGAAGCAGATATAGTCTGGTTTAATTAATAAAGCCAAGTTTCTTGACCTCTAAAGCTGAAGATTGCACTGTGTATTACTGTTTTGTGAAGAGCTTCCCACTTATCGTCATGTCTATTTAAATACAAGGAAGAGTGAATAAGTTATCATTTTGAATTGGGGGGAAGATGGGTAAAAAGACATCATAAAAAAGCATCACAGCATAATAAATCCCATTTCTGAGTTAACCAGGAAGTGAATTTGAAAGACCAGTCCTTCACTGGAGAACCATGAAGAAATAGCGAGGAGTGAAGAAAAAGCATTTAGAAGTTCTGTGTGAACCTAGAACAGTCCAAAAATTTATTCTGGCCTCTTCTGTAAGAGAATAATGTGTGCTCTAGGCAGGATTTGTCAATCTCAGCACTGTGCTATTTTGAGCTGGACAATTCTTTGTTGTGGGGGGCTCGCTCTGCATTATAGAGTGTTTAGGAGCTTTCCTGGACTCCACCTACCAGAAGCATCCCCCAGTGGTGACAATCAAGTGTCTCCAACATTGTCAAATGTCGGGAGGGGGTGGGGTACAAAATTGCCCCCACTGAAAACCAATGCTCTAATACTCTGGGAGGACTTGTGGGGCTCAATTCTCAACCACAATAGTTTTTCTTGGTCTTTACTGTGTTCTTTTGCGTATTATATCTTTAAGTGTTGGAGAAACCAATTAATTGAGCACATGATTCTCAGATTTTGAAAGACTCTATTTACAAGCTAATCAGTTGGCTTTGACTGAAGCAAACAATGCAGGTTCTTGTATCACAAAGGAGCTAAAGACGTCAAATAACATACAATTGTGTTTCATTATCAGTCAATAACTCCACCCTCTTCCAGATTATCTGGCAAAATATGCCGTTTAAAGGATTAGGGGCACCCTTCTCCAGGGTGAGCTGCCTTCCTATGTTGTTCTTATTAATCACCTAATACAATGAAAGAGGAAATGTATCTTGTCCCACAATTTTTTTTTAACAATGTGGTTTTCAAATTTTTCTTTTTTTTTTCTTTTTAGCAGAACGCTTTTCTTCCTTAGACATCTGTTGGAACAAATCAGCATGTAAAATAGATAAAAACATTATCCTACTTGTTCGTAAGGTCAGCTTATAGTATTTGTTTATTATAAGGCCAATCATGTTAGCTTACTGTCCCTACAAACATTGGTATTTGAAATCAAGAGTCAGGAAAGACAGTTGCAGGGTTACATCAGTTTTATCCAATTTACTTCTGTATTTTTATTTAAAAAAAGTTATATTTCATACTGATAGGGATTAGTATCTGAATTTACAATTTTAGCTATGCAGACAAAATCTGTCCTAAATTTAAACAAAAAATTCAGGTATGCCTTATTAATAAATGACATATTTACAGCAAATTCAAATATCTATATAGACACGGTAAGAGAAAATGGCTCAGGTTAATGTACTGGTGGCTTCCTGTTTGACATAGAGCATATTTCAGCTTTCTTTCTTTTTTTTTTTGAGGAAGATTAGCCCTGAGCTAACTACTGCCAATCCTCCTCTTTTTTGCTGAGGAAGACTGGCCCTGAGCTCACATCCGTGCCCATCTTCCTCTACTTTATACGTGGGATGCCTACCACAGCATGGCTTGCCAAGCAGTGCCGTGTCCACACCTGGGATCCCAACCGGCAAAGCCCAGGCCACCGAAGCAGACCGTGTGAACTTAACCACTGTGCCACTGGGCCGGCCCAAGAGCATATTTCAGTATTGTGTAGATTTTCTTTTAAAATTATAATTCTTACATATTGTTGAACTTTTAAAATTGCTTTTTATTTATTTTTTGTTTATTTATTTGAAACTATATTTTTATAATGAAATTTGAACTCAATATTTATAGAACACTTGAATCATTTCCCAGAAGTTTTGGGAAGGACAGCTTGAAAACCATGACCCTCCTTTTCTTTTTCTTTTTCTTTTTCTTTTTTCACTTATTCAAATGCCACTGATATCTGAGTCAAAACTGCAAAACATTTTATCATCTGTACTTGATAGTTTTAATAGAGTTTGATAACTATGAAATGGTCCTTAGCCCTTTTTTTTAGCAGTGAATTAAAACCCTTTTATTTTAGTTCCTATTATAAAGGAACCGCTGAGCACTATATGTTATTTCTTCCATGTGTTGCAAATTCTTTCCCCTCCTTTTTTTTTCATCTTTTCTTTAAGGTTTTTTTTTTTTTTTTAGGATTATTTCAGAGTTACAGAAAAGTTGTAAGAACAGTTCATAGAACTTCTATATCTCGTGTAAACACAATGCTTAAAACTCCAGTATATTCCCAAACCAAAGGCATTCTCCTCTTAATCCCAAACAATCCTCCAAATCAGGAAATGGGTACAATGCTACCTTCCAGTTCATAGACCCCATGCAAATGTTGACAGCTTTCCCAATAGTGTCTTTTTCCTTTAAGGTTCAGAATCATGCACTGCCCTTATTTTTATCATTCTTTAGTCTTCCTTAATCTGGAGCATTTCCTTAGTCTTTCCCTGTGATTCATGACCTTGACAGATTAAAGAGTACAGATGTGTCTCGTTGACAGGGTTTTCATCATTCTTTGAGCACTTCCTTACTTTCTGGGACAACAAGATAGTCCCAGCCCATATTGTATCTTCCCCACTCAAGTGTTGGAATCAATTGTTTATCCAAGGAGTCCTGATTCTTTTTAGAGGAGAATATTATTTGGAAACCAAAATCTGCCCTCAGAGTGCTCACTGCTACCAGAGTGTCACTGCTTCTACACCCTCTTGGGAAACAGAGTTAAAATTCCATGTGTATATACATCAGATGCATATATGTATGAATATATCTATATTTGTACAGATAAATCTATATCCATCTATTATCTATATAGCTAGCTATCTATCCAAAACTACACGTTTACTCCAATACTCCCAATTCCCGTTCATAATCTCAGGATTATTTCTAGCTCTCCCCTTTCTTTCACTTTCTTTAATGAGGAACCTGGCTCTCATTATTGACAATATAGTTATATTTTCTCAAAATGATTGTCTATAACTAACCTTCATATCATGCTTTGTTCGTCTTCCACCATCTCTAAGGGAAAGCAAGAGAAGGGAAGAAAAGGGAAGATGGAAGGAAAGGGAAGAGAGAAGAGAAGGCAAGAAGAAAGAGAAGGGAAGAGGGATGGGAGGAGGGAATGGAAGATGGAAGGGAAGAGGGAAAGGAATGGAGTGGAATGCCCAGAACTTTAACCACTTAGCCACAGCCACGGGGTGGCCCCTAGTTGCCATTTCTTGATTTTATCCCCCTTCCTCCTCATCTGTTCTGCCACTGCCATTGACTTCTTTCTTGCTTGAATTGCTTTAATAGGCTCCTAAATGCTGCCAGTCTTGTTCCTCTCAAGAACTTCTTCCGTGTAGACACCAGAGTGATCCCTTTAAAATACAAAGCTGAGCACAACATTCTATGCTTCAAAATTCCAAAAAGGGGGGGCCGGCCCCATGGCCGAGTTCGCGTGCTCCGCCATAGGCAGCTGAGTGTTTCTTCGGTTCGAGTCCTGGGCGTGGACATGGCACCGCTCGTAGAGCCACGCTGAGGCGGTGTCCCACATGCCACAACTAGAAGGACCCACAACTAAGAATATACAACTCTGTACTGGGGAGCTTTGGGGAGAAAAAGGAAAAAAAAATAAAATCTTTAAAGGAAAAACAAAATTCCAAAAAGGTTTCCTATTGCTCCAAACTCCTTAATGTGGTTTAGAACTATAACTTAATGGATTCTTGTTTTCTCTCCAAATCCGTCTCTAATCACTCTCTTCACTGAACTTTCTGTGTCGGCTATCACAGGTGCTTGTATGTGTACAAAAAAAGTCATGTTGCTTGAGAAGCAACAATTGAAAGAATGGTTTTTAATTCCAGACTTTCTGGATTTGAATTCTCTTTCCTTGCCTGCTTAGGCGTGTGTTTTTGTGACCTAGTTACTATTGCTGTGAAACAAACCACCCAAAACTTAATGGTACAAAACAATAACCATTTTAAGGCCACAAATTCTGTGGGTCCAGATTCAGGAAAGGGCCAGTGGGGACAGTTCCTCTGTGCTGGGTCTGGACAATCCTCTTCTTCAGGTGGCCACTCCAGGCTGGTGATTTCCGGGCAGTTGCATATTTTCTTGGTGGCTCAGGAATCCAACACGTGTGTTGCAGCAAAGCAAGTGGAAGCAGCTTGGCCTTTTATGACCTGACCCCAGAATCATACAGCGTCACTTCCACTGTGGTCAATAGGTTGAAGCAAGATTCAAGGAAAGGGAATGTAAAGTCTTTCAGTGTTTAAAACTGTCACAACTTGAAAATTACTTACTACTTCTGTGCTCTTTTTTTTTAATCTATAAAATGGAGGTCTTAGAAGTATGGGTTAAATGAGATATTATATATAAAGTGACCAATATGTAGTAAATGGTCAATAAGTAATAGATATTTTTGGTTTTCAATGACATTTCAGTCTGGAATTTGGTTATCGCTCCTCCCGTCTGCTGGAGATGTGGGTAGGTCAGCACCTTTTCCAGGAAGTCTTCTCTCACTCTTCGAGCTGCCTTGGGTCCTCCCCAGGTTCCTTGACCTCTACAGTGCTTTATAAATGCGTGTTTATGTGTTTCTCTCCTCTACTAGCCTGAGGCCTCTGGGGCAAAGATGATTATATAGTATCTCTAGCATACATCATAGTGTCTGGTACATAGTATATGCTTAACAAATGCTTGACAAAGGAATGTGTTTATTCTTAGATGACAGGGCCCTAAGACCTTGAGATAGGATGATCATATAGCCCGATTTGCCTGGGACATTCCCTGTTTACCTCAGCTGTTGTAGCACAATTGTTAATAGTGCCACATTTTATTCTCAGAAAGTTCTCAGTTTGGATAATAAATTATACAGTATCTACTCAAAGAGCCTTCTAGAGTCTCAATAATGTTGGTAAAAGAAAGACTGCCCTTCACTCTCTGACACTCTCTCCTATCATAGCAGAGATGCTTATGAATAACACTGGAGCCTGGGAAACTCACCTGTCATCGAGGAGGTGTGGAGGCTGTTAAAGGAAATATCCCTCATGATGTCCCAGTGAGCCAGCTGTAGCGCTGAATCACTGGCAGCATTTCCCAAAAGTGAGTTAAGAAACTATTTCCCATTGACTCAATGGGTGTGGGGCTGTCACTGGTCCATACTGACTAGAAAGGAATCACCTGGTTAGCTTTGTCTTATGTTGAAAAGGTGGCTCAAGTACACTCTGAGACCCCCTTTCCCTGTTGTTTCCCAAGGGTCTTTGGGTATTGCCCCGTAGATGTCTTTTAGGAAGCATTGGCTGGTGAGTACTCTTGGGTTGTGCTATGGAGGAGTCTGAAATGGGACAAAATTGGTTTAGGGCTAAATTGTATGTGAGCTGATGCTCTGATGTTTGTGCTTACCTGGAAAAACAAGTTTAAAAGATACAGGAAATCAGTGCATCAGGATCACTCAAGAAAGGAGTTTGAAAGAATGTGTCATCACCCCGGGATCATCCTGCCAATCCCATTTTTGGAAGTGAACGGGGACTTTTTTGCCTTTTGGCTGGTCTCCCTCAGTTTTCAAGGCCCAATTTAAGTCCTGCTTTGTCCAAGAAACTTTCCTGGCTTGCCACAGACTGCCTCACCTCTCCTTGACCTCTGCTTCTCCTCAACTTCTGAGCTTGCCTTTATTTAAAAAATTTACTTATCTGGTAATTCTCCTGTAATGACAATCCCCTTTGATGCAGCACTTATGTGTGCCAAGCACTGTGCCAAATGCTTTGCAAAAATCATTCCTTCTAATTCTGACTGCCAGCTTGTTACTGTTACCTACTTTTTATGGTAAGGAAACACAGATAACAGTGTACTGTTATTTACGTTATTCGCTTTACATGACCCCTTTCTAGCTAACCTGTAAGGCTCTCAAGAACTGCAAACAGGTTTCTTACCTCCTAGTATCTTAGTTTCCCCACATACTGTAGGAATTCAAAGGAGCAAGTTGTCTATGTTAATGGCTCATATTACTTTCTATCTACTCCATGAAGACAGACTTTTAAACGTAAATACATAGAAGTGCTCTACACACAATCTTTAAAGCCCTGGAAACCTCATATAAAGCCAGGGAAATTAAGTGTGAAGAAAAAGAGTAATAAGTATGTGGGACTTGCCATTTTGAGAGTCCATTGATGTTGCTTTTGAAACACAGGAAGCTTTGCTCAGCATTTGTTTAAAAGAGGAAGAAAATGTTTAAAATGTTAGGCACATTGTGACTATTTGAATATTCTCTGGTTGCTTTCCTGCATTACATCTTTGAAAGTGTCCTGATTTTCATATGTGTTCCAGTGTTGAGTGGTATTTCCTGTCTCAGCCTAAAAAATGGGATTTGACTCTTAACGGGAAGCGTCAGTAACGGGAAGCATCAGTATCGGCATCAGCTGCAGTGACCGAGATATTAAAAGAGTGACTTGTATCTGGAAAGACGTTTGAATTTTGACCTTGAAATTAGCTCCACCCACTGAATAAGTATACAATTGTATAAGAAACAAGTAGGAGTACCTTATCATAATTTCAAGTCTGATTTTGATTGTCAAGAATGTTTCCTTTTAAAGTTTTTAACTCTTGCCTTGAAGAGTTGGCCAAAGATCGTTTTTGTGCTTTTTAGTCTCATGTGCTCAAATTGTCAGATATTACATGTGAAGAGGCCATTCAAGGCAGAATCATGAAAATTACAGGTGGAAAATTAGGTCATTTTCTCTCTCCTTTTGCATTACAGGCTGTTTCCTTATAGAATACTGTCAAATACTTTTTTTCCATCTTCATTTAGAATTACACGAGTGATGGGGCCATTACCGGTTCCCCTGGGAGATTATTCCACAGAATAATGGGACTTGCTGCAGGTATATTTTTTCCCTGATTTTCAACCTAAAATTTCTTTTGCTCAATTTCATCCCATTACTCCTTAGACCACCTGTACAGTTCTTCACAGAAGGTTGTAAGGTGTTCTATCTGATAGGAAGTGGAACAATAGCAAAAAATATGGAGTCTCAGGTTGATCATAGCTACAAAAGGTCATTCTGAAAAGAAAATTCTTAAGCCTTAATTGACCAGCAATAGTCAACTGTCTTGTATTTAGATTCAGTTGAGTGATTCCTTTTTCCAAAGAATTGAGGGGAATTCTGGTTTCCTTAAGGAGTGAGATGTGTATGTCTGTGTAAGTTGCATGGAAAAAACAAAAATATATTGAAAATTTACCCTACCCTTTCTCCCTGTGCTCCCTCTAGCATTTTTAATTTAATTAATTAGTTAATTAATTAATTTCTTGAGGAAGATTAGCCCTGAGCTGACATCTGCTGCCAATCTTCCTCTGCTTTTCTATGTGGGATGCCTACCACAGCATGGCTGGCCAAGCAGTGTCATGTCTGCACCCAGGATCCAAACCAGCGAACCCCGGGCTGCCAAAGTGGAATGTGTGCACTTAAGCGCTGTGCTACCAGGCCGGCCCCCTAGCATTTTTATTTTAAACTTGTTACCTCTCTCATCCTTTCGTATCATTGAGATAGCAAGGACAATAGGAAGCTCTCCATCTATATTTTTCCACCTTTCAACACAGAGTCCTCCAAATAATCATGGGGAACTAGGTCCATTTACAGTTAATGTGCATAAGGCTGCTTTATTCATTGTGTGTTTATTGACATGGCATAAGGAGGCCTTATGATAGTGGGCATTTCTTAAACATAATCACACAACTGGGCTAGAAAAGGTTCATAAATATCTTTTTAAGCAGCTGTAAAACATATCAAGCCCCTTCTTTTGGGCATATACCAGGCCACTCATTTATGGGAAAATGAATGAAATAAGCAACCTGATCAATTTGATCTTGGGCTGTTGAAAATTCACTCCCCAGTAAGTTAGACTTGTATCAGTGTGTTCAGTTCAGCCTCATATTCTAGCCATAACCTGGGCCTTTCCAATTTACCATCCCAGAGACACTGACCCTGAGGCTTGATCTGTGCTTTCTTGGTCCCTATATGTCCACGGCTGAGCCCAGTGTCTGGCAGACATCAGGTGCTTTAGTGGATAACTAAATAATGAATCAGGCATAAATTAGGAAAAAAAGCAGTAAGAGCAGTTAAGTATCTAGCATTTTTGACACCCAGCGCTGATCATTTTTAGTACTCCCAGATGAAAAATGTTTTTCAGTAATAATTGTGATGGAAAGTGAATAATAGTAAAAACCAGAAAGGAAACATGGACAATACAATTTTATTAAATTGAATATATATAATCACGCAAATAAACAAATTCAAAATGAAAATAAATGTTACAGAACAAAAATATTTTAGTTATATATAAACATTAATATATAATACATTCATGATGTGTTGAGAAAAGGGAAAATATTTTATACGACTACCTACTCTGTTCCATTACTTCCAGAGGCAGAATTGAAGTAACTAAGTTTCTTCTTTGTCTTCACAGTCATTGTTTGTTTTGAATCTGTTGTTTTAAACATATGAAGCTGTAGTCCCCAAGGGGATGGAGATGTGACAGCCCTCCAGCAAAGCTCAAAAGCTGCCGCACCATTTTGAACTTTTCTCAAAACAAATGTGGGCAGCTGAGTCTCTGGACGTACAAACGGGAATTTTTTTTTTTTGAATTGATTTCTGTATAGAACACAATGTGTACTAAAGAATGATATATTCTTTATATATTTGAAGATTACATATGTATTATTAAAACTCAGCAGCAACCACAGCAATTGCTTAGGACTTGGACCAACAAAACATATTTTGGGTGGGAGGAGTATTTTATCATCGACATTGTTGAGAGTTGACAGCATGGGGAAAATAAAAAGCAGCGTGCCTTTGAGTTTATTCTTTATTTTGGTTTATTATTTAAAAATTCTTCTTATTATTAAAAAAGTTTTAAGTTCTCTGTAGACAATGACGTATTGCTTGCACCTGGGGCAGACTGCTCCTATTGCCCTGTCCTTGGTACACCACTGTGCAAGAGATTAATTTTGCTTTGAAAACAATTTTAGAAAAAAAAAAAGTTAAAAATCTCAAGTTATCCACTCTATGTAGTTTGACTTCCAAGGTTTGCAGGTATCCAGTAAATATGTTTTGAATGCCTAACTAGGAGAGAGAGAGTGGAGGATGGGTGAAATCCTGCAGAAGGGCTGTGGGCAGTCAGAGTAGCTGGCCAGTCTTAGGCCCTCAGGGGCAGAAGAGCAAGGACATCAGCACTTTAGAAAGGGAAGTGAGCAGTAGACAAAAGAACTGGTGATAAGTTCTGCTGGTGACTGTCTTGAGCTGGCGGTGGGAAGAGCAGAAGCAAGTCAGTTTTCCTAGGCTTAACTTCCCACCTCATTCTTTTATTCTTTCCTTTGACCAGGATTAGCCACACCTGTCTTCCCCATTCTGTTGCCTAGTTCCTGAGAAGAACCCTCTCACTCTTTCTTCTCAGAGTCATCCGCTTCTCTGTGCAAAATGGTGAAACACCAAAGTGCTTCTCAGGGTCATCCAGAACATCTGTATGCCAAATGCTTGGGGCAAGTGGGGAGTACTTTGCATACTTTGCGTTAAATTCTTTCTGACTTCTCTTCTTGGGCTCAGTTTTCTCGTGCTGACTTCTTGCCATCCTTTGCAAGCATTTTTGTACATTTCCTCTCCAGTTAGAGCAAGGGTGACCAAGAAGTACAATCCTTTGAGATGACTTTTGGCCATTCTGTTTTAGTCCTCACCATCTTGTCCAAGAGAAGTCTCACAGAAATATATGAGGATGCCCTATAACCTGTTTAATCTTAGCCTCTCCATCTCCTACACTCTTATCAAAAATAGAATTTCAACATACCCATTAGGATGGCTACCATTAAAAAAAAATAACAGAGGGGCTGGTCCTGTGGCCAAGTTTGCGTGCTCTGCTGTGGTGGCCCAGGGTTTTGCTGGTTCAGATCCTGGTCCCGGACATGGCACTGCTCATCAAGCCATACCAAGGCAGCGTCCCACATGCCACAACTAGAAGGACCCACAACTAAAAATACGCAGCTATGTACCAGGGGGCTTTGGGGAGAAAAAGGAAAAGTAAAATCTCTAAAAAACCCCAGAAACTAAGAAATGTTGGCAAGGATGTGGAGAAATTGGAACCCTTGAGCACCATTGGTGAGAATGTAAAATGATGCAGCCACTATGGAAAATAGTATGGCAGTTCCCCTCAAAATTAAAAACAATTAATATATGATCCAGCAATTCCACTCCCAGCCATATACTCAAAAGAACTAAAAGAAAAGTCATAAAGAGATGTTTGCACACCCACACTCATAACACATTATTCATAACAGCCAAGAGGTGGAAGCAGCCAAGTGTCCATTGATGGATGGATGGATGGATGAATGGATAAACAAAATGAGGTATATACACACAATGGAATATTACTCAGCCTTAAAAAGGAAGGAAATTCTCACCCATGCTACAGCATGGATGAACTTTGAAGACACTATGCTAAGTGAAATAAGCCAGTCACAAAAAGACAAATATTGCATGGTTTCATTTATATAAGGTACCTAGAGCGGCCAAATTCATACAGACAGAACGTAGGTTGCCAGGTGCTAGGTGGAGAGGGAACTGGAGAATTGTTGTTTAATGGGGACAGAATTTCAGTTTGGGGAAGATGAAGAAGTTCTGGAGATGGGTGGTGGTGATGATTATACAACAATATGAATGTACTTAATGCCACTGCACTGCGCACTTAAAAATGGCTAACACGGGGCCAGCCCGGTGGTGTAGTGATTAAGTCTGCATGATCTGCTTTGTTGGCCTGGGGTTTGTAGGTTCAGATCCCAGGTACAGACCTAGCACCGCTTGTCAAGCCACGCTATGGCAGCATCCCACATAAAAAAAAAAAATAGAGGAAGACTGGCATAGATGTTAGCTCAGCGACAATCTTCCACAAGCAAAAAGAGGAAGATTGGCAAGAGACATTAGCACAGGACCAATCTTCTTCACACACACACAAGAAAAGGCTAACAAAATTTTATCTATTGCGCAACAATGTGATTATACTTAATGCGACTGAACTATACACTTAAAAATCATTAAGATGATAAATCCAATGTTATGTGTTTTTTACCACAATAAAAAAAAAGTATCTGACAAAAGTTATGCAATTTAATTCCAGAAAATTGCATGGGAAAAAATAATGTTATGTGTATTTTACTACAGTAAAAGATAATTTAAAAAATGGAATTCTCGAGTTTGATTGTTCCGCCACTCAATGTAAAACAACAGAGCACTGTTTTAAGGGAGTTAATCTGACAGCATGAACGCATGATCTTGCTCATACCAGGCAAGTTGTGAAATAATGTTTGGTGGTTGGCGTGGTTCAAATAGGTCGTGTGGTTGAGCGGTGTTACCTTACTCTTTCCAGGGCAAAGGGACCAAAAGAAGAGTAAATCAGAAGAGGAATCGGCCACCTCTGTCTAGTTGGATGGTCCACTCTGAGATCCAGAGTTTACATCCCACACTTGTCTATATCGTATTGAATGATTCGAATGTTCACTTCAGCTCCAGTTGCATTTTAGTTGAGGTTGATCCTGCAAGATGATTTTTGGCAAAATGAAGTAAGTGACTCCAAGCAAAATTAGATGTTATGTAAATTAAAAGCCAGGTTTTAAAGAACAGAGGCCTTCAAAAGCTGTCATATAGTACCCACCTTTTGACATTTAGGTTACCAGGCCAGAGGTGGCATAGATTATTAGTAAAAGAAAGCTGTGATTACAATGGAGACCATTTGACAATAAGAAATAGCAATAATGATGCTTTGATTGAAGACTTTCCTCCCCAGGGCTCACATATGCAATAATTTCCTTTCACAATATACTGAGAAAGTAGGGAGGAAAGGGTATTATTATATCCGCTTTATAGAAGGCGAAACTGAGGCAAAGAGAAATAATTTGAGTCTGAGGCAGTGACACATGGGCAGGGACAGAAGTAGAAAATAGGCTTCTAGTTTCCTGATCTCAGGGCCCCTGGTTATAAACAGCTTGCCTTGTGTTATCTTGCTCAACGAAGCTGTACCGCGAAGCCCCCTAACATGGCAGGAGTTGGCTCTCCTCATAAGCTTTCCAAGCAGAGAAGCCACACTAGGCTTGAACTTTCAGGTCCCCCTAAAGGTGAGCGAACAGGTGGATGATGGTCACATAACTTCACTGTTGGTTGGAGAACGTCAATTTCCTTGACGGTCTGATTTCACTGTTTCTAACTTCATTTGAGCAGGAAAGAAAGAAAATTGGAATTTCAGTGAGTTCCATTTTCTTGGCTTAGAAGCCACAAGCCCCAGTTAAGTGCCGCCCTGAATAAGTGGCTTCTCTGTGTTCAGGGAGAGACCACCCCCTGACCCAGAGATGAGGTTTCGCAACATGCAGATAGAGGTTTTCCGAAGTCCTCAGCTGGAACAGCTAAATACGACTGAGACAACACCATCCCATAGACAAAGGTCAGAACTATTTTAATCTCTGAGTGAGGCTATTACTCTGGGACAAGGCCCTTCTTGTCTGATTTCCTGCTATTTTCAGTGATTCACAAGCCTGAATCTCTTTCATCTGGGAGTGCAGAGCCACGGCCCCCTTTCAGATTTGTTTGTGAGTTAAAATAGTTCCCATCCTCAATCTTCCTGGAGTGTCTTCTTGCAGACATAGAATTCCTCAGGCTGTGAGCCTAGAGGAGTCCGTGGGAGGGAGAGTCGGGCTGACTTGGAATGCAAACCCTGGGAGGAAGCTGGAGTGTAGCAGGAAGTGGGGTTGCTGCTGGCTTGGATGGTCCCACGAAGACTCTGAGCCAATAGGTCAGTTAGGAGGCTGACTTCTCCGAGAGATGACAGTGCTCTGGAAGGCTTGCTCCCCACAGCCATACAGAGGCTTGCCCTGTACTGTCTGCTGAAGTCTATGCATGGTGCCAGAGCTTCGGTCAAAGTCCCGTCGCTCTAGAATCGAATGGAGTTAGGATGAAAGATACTCCCTTAGTTTCTTCATGACACAGCCCTCGAGTTCCTTAATTACTGGTCCATTTGGATTGATTGCCCTCATATTTATAGGTTATTTCTCCAAACTGAATGCTGTATTAGAAAAGCCTGCTTACCCAGTTTTCACATATCCCGTGGTTTTGAATTTGCTAGTTCTCTCCTTTTTCTTATAACTTCTTCTACTGTGGAAATGTCTCAAATCACTGTTTCTTAATTGTTTAATACCTCAATTTGGTGTGGACAGAGTAGAGTTTGAGAAATTTAGCCAAAGCTAGCCTTCAGGGAATCTGCCTAGAGTAATAATAAAGATGAGTTACCATTTATTGACTCTATACTCCTTGCCAGCCACTGTGTAAATGCTTCTCATAAATTGTCTAATTTAATCTACGTAAGAGTCCTGTGAGATCATTTTACAGACTACAAAACAAGGTTTAGGGAAGTTAGGTAATTTTCCCTAAGTCACACAATCAGTTTGTGGATAAAACTGATATTCCAGCTCAGATCTTTATGCTGCTATACACAATAGAGCAATTTTGCTGAAACGTTGAAAATAAATGTTGGACCGTCCCCAGTGTCATAATCTTTGTGGATATCCCAAAATTAAATACTTTCTAAATTTTCCTCTCTCGGTCTTTCTTTTTAAAGAAAATGTCCCCGAAGTCAGTGAGAAACTCTGTTGAGTTGCCCTTTTCATTTGTTTATAAGAGGAAATGTGAACTTTGTGATTGTTCCACACATTCTTGCCACTTCCCTAAATCAAAGAAAAAAAGAGCCACAGAAGCATGGCTGTAATGCACGTTTTCATATCAAAAGGTCAAAAACCAAAGACCCTTTAGCTTGCCATGAGGAAACAGTGGGAAGAGAGCATTGTCACAAAAATACCAGGGGCTGCAAAAATAAAGAAAGAAATAAGAGGAGTTTTGAGGGGGGTGGAGGGGAGGAATTCACATTTTGTTTCTGGATTCTGATCCGAATCTAATGTTTTCAGAAGTAACAGTCCAGCAAAAGACTGAAGGCATTTGGATTTGGTTGTATCAACACTCCACCCACAAAGCAAAATTAAGAATTCATTGCCACCCCCTCCCTCTCTCCTGAGGTCGAGCGAACAGTACAACGCGCTACTTTTGCTGTGGGCGATGCCTACACCTCAGAGCAAGGTGGAGAGTTAAGCCACTTACTCAAAATTTCAAGCCAAAGAAGTGACTTGGCTTTAATTATCTGGGAAAAGTGTTTGGAAACCTGAATTATTTACACAAATTCTTATCTTTCCTTGGCATAAACAGAGGGACTTCGTGTTTAGGCCATTTCAATTGATAGTCGTTCAAGATTCTTTAGTTACTAGACTCGTCTCTGCTCATGTGGGGAGAGGTAGCTTCGTGTTCCGTAGGGAGAGAAGGGCTGAGGTGGAAGATTTTGGTCTTTAGGTCACTGCCAATGCTGGAGAAGGATGCAAGCAGAGTTTCTCAACCCCAACTGCACATGAGAATCACCCAGGGAGCTTTTAAAAGTGTACCAGTGGCCCTGGTGTCATCTAACACCAACCAAATCAGGATCTCTGGGGATGGATCTGGGGCCAGGATGTTTTTTAAAAGGTCCCTAGTGATTTGACATCATCCATGGTTGAGAATCATTGGATTCACCACGGATATCATCATGCCGATGGTCAGAGGTATAAAAAAGATGGAGAATACTCTGCCTCAGTTGCCCAAATGGTCCACAGACATTTCACTTTTAAGAATATTGAAAAGAGATGAGGCAAAATGACAGTGTAGGTTTATCTTCTTGCCTTTTTCACTAGCATTATGGCCTCCTACATCAGTCTAAAATGAAATATGGCTTACAGTTCTCAAAGCTAGTTATGAAAGCAGATTCTAAAATACAGATTCCTTCAGAGAGAAGAAAAACAAAGATCTCTATGTTCTGATGAGTACCACTAAACAGAGAAAAACAACACTGACCAAAAAATTGCACTTTAAAATTATTCAGGAGTTACTTTCACAAAGTCTTTTGGCTTTATACTTTACTATTTGCACAGGCACAATTATTTACCATATCTATTTCATGGTTTAAAATAGTGGTTCTCAAGCTTTATCATGTATCCAAATTACCCAGGGAACTTGGTAAAATCCAGATTGCTGGGCCCCATCCCTGCGGATTCTGCTTCGGTGGGTGTGGGGCAGGACCTAATAATTTGCATTTTTAACAAGTTCCCAGGTGCTGCTGGTCCTGAGACCACAGCAAACTAAGGTAGAACTTAAATACCTCTCCCAAAAATGCTCATGGTAAGTGGGTGAAGAATAATGTGAACGTTTCGTTTAGTATTATTCTGTCTCATTCCAAAATGGATTTGAACAATTCTCTAAAAGTATACACAATAGGTCAAATTTTTGAATTAAAAAAGGCAAGGAAATTTGGATGAAAAGTAAGGGTTGAGTAGTAAAATAAAAGCAAACAGCACATGCGTGTAGAAACTAATTATTTTAAGGAGAAGATAAAGAAAATAAGAGTTTTCCTGGATTTCTCCCATGTATACATGTTATTAAACTTTGTTTGATTTTCTCCTGTCAAAAGAAAAGAAAATATATTTCATTATTTATTGAAATATACATTTGAGAGTATCAATTCTATATAGCAAATCTTATTTCCGAGCTCTTTTAAATTTCTGAATTGCTTTGAAACTTAAGTAATATAATATTTAACTATTCTAAAGTGAAGTGAAAAAGGAAAATTGCCTGGCCAACCCAAGGGATACCAGCCAAAGATGTGACATTCCATTTTGTTGTTTCTTATGCATGTAGACTGCTTTCAAACAGAATATATATTGTAAAATGGAATGAGTGGTGACGTGCCTGGTTTACTTAATAAAGCTGTGGATAGTAGATAACTAAACTGAGAAAACCATTTGGAGGCTTGAAATTTTTAGGTTCTTTATCTATACAGGACCATGAAGTCAAAAGCAGGAGACAGTCTGAGCAAATGAAGCAAGTCAGGTGGAAGCTGGGTCCCCAGACATGGCGCCCTGTGTAGCAGGGGCATCCACGGCCCCATGCTGTCAGATAGTTGATTTGTTGAGAAAAGCCAGCACTTAGATTTTTGTACAAAATGTCATGAATTTTAAATGTTGAGAACAAATTTAATTATAAAAATAATACTATGTGATTCAAGCAAAACGCTTGTGGGCCAGATTTGGCCTTGCTAATTTGTGAATGCCAGTCTTCAGGAATTAATTTCACCTGGTTAATTACCAACTCCTCTTTGCACTCTGGGCAGGTTTCTACCAGGCAGCTAATCATGGCAGAGCCAATTTGTTGACTCCTATTTGCATGGTTTTCCTTTAACCCATTGGGTCTCAAACTGTGATCTTAAATCGCATGAGCCTCATCTGGCAACTTGTTAGAAATGCAAATTAGATTTGCCCGCCCCAAATGGGCACATTTCAGATGGCCCGCCCCAGCCCTACTGAATCGGAAACTCTGGGAATGGAGCCAGAAATCTGTTTTAACAAGCTCCTCCTTGTGATTCTGATGCCCACAAAAGTTTGAGGGCCCCAATTTACTTGAAGAGAATTTAAGGCAGCCTCATTAAACCAGAACAGATCTATTGGGTTGGTAATAAGATGAACTCCTTACCAGCATTCCAGAGCCAGAGCTCACTGGTTATGTGACATTCCAAATGGTGCTGGGTATTATTACCCCGTTAATAGATACTTTGACATGTCTCTTTTAAAAAGATATAATTCCGAAGTAGCATGGAGAGTTTTCTAAAGAAAATAGCTGTCAGTTTAGGGATTGGTGTCAATGGCCATTTTTCTTTCTTGCCGACTCCTCTAGTTGTTGTGGTTGCTGTCAGCTGAAAATATTCTCATTTTCTCTCCCATCCACATTTACCTGTTTTGCAGAGCAGCCTTTCATAATGTTTTTTTTTTTTTGAGGATCAATAGAACATGAGTATAGATATAGATAGTCAGCCCTGGTTGTCCAGTAGTTAAGGTCTGGTGCTCTCATCACCATGGTCTGGGTTCGTCACCCACTCAGGGAACCACACTACCTGTCGGTTGTTATCCTGTGGCAGCTGTGTGTTGCTGTGATGCTGAAAGCCATGCCACTGGGATTTCAAATACCAGCAGGGTCACCCATGGTGGACAGGTTTCAGCAGAGCTTCCAGACGAAGACTGGGGAAAAGGACCTGGCCACCCACTTCCAAAAAAATTGGCCATGAAAACCCTACAAACAGCGGTGGAGCATTGTCTGATACAGCGCTGGAAGGTGAGAGGATGCCGCAAAAGACCGGGCAGGGTTCGCTCTGCTGTGCACAGGAGCGCTAGGAGTTGGAATCAACTCGACAGCACTAACAACAAAAGATATGGATCCTTGCAGCTACTCTTTTAATGGGAAAATAGCTTCAAATATACAAATAAAAGTCAAAATATGTTTATAGGAGGACACTTATTCTGAATGAAAAAGAATTCAATCTTGAATCAGTATATTTACCAATATCCAGACGTGTAACAACAAATACTATTTCAACGTGCCACTGAAATTTGAACACACTATTTTCTTCCGTATATCTGACATCTTGGAGTTAGCATGGAGTGGTATAAGAAGCACTGGTTGGGGGGCCGGCCCAGTGGCACAGCAGTTAAGTTCGCATGTTCCACTTTGGTGGCCCAGGGTTTTCTGGTTGGGATCCTGGGTGCCGACCTATGCACTGCTTGGCAAGCTGTCCTGGGGCAGGCGTCCCACATATAAAGTAGAGGAAGATGGGCACGGATGTTAGCTCAGGGCCAGTCTTCCTCCGCAAAAAGAGGAGGATTGGCAGTGGATGTTAGCTCAGGGCTAATATTCTTAAAAAAAAAAAAAAAGCAGCAGCACTAGAGGTCACGAAGGAGACTTGGTTTCTCGTCCCATGCCTGTCCCTATCTAACTCTGTCTATCTGTGTGCCTTGATGGGTCACTTGTGACTTCTTTTTCTCAGTCAGTAAAATAAAGGGCTTGCACTGAATGATCTCTGAGAGCTTTTCAGCTCTGAAAACATGCTGTGATATTAAGGGTTTAGTGTCATGCGGGTTATGAGTCTTAGCTGACGCTGCTTCGTTGTTTGGCTATCTGTGGAGAGTGTATTCACATGCATTCCATTTAATCACATGCTATGAGCTCATTTGCTTGAACTTTTATAGTAATACTTAAGCATTTATATATTGCTTTTCATCTTCAAAGCACTTAACACACTCATGAATCCTTCCAGCAACACTTTGAGGTAGCTAAGTAATATTAAAACAGGGAGAAAGAGAGAGAGAGAGATTTTAAGTCATTTAGTGATTTGCCTCTGGCTAAAGGAAGAGAATATAACAGGGCGGCGCAAGTAAAAATAAATAATTATAAAAAAGAGAGAGACAGAATAAATATACTAAAACCAGAATTAAAACTGATTCTCTGTTTCATATTAAACCTTGGTATCAAAGCTTCCTTCCTCTAAACATTCTTAAAGGTTTAGAACCATCTCAGCGCTACTCCAGAATTTTCTCTCGTCTTTGTAGGATGAAGGCATTTTGATGTTGTCTGCCTTCTTGGAGAGCAGAGAATACATCTTGCACAAATACAATGCTCAGTTCATAATTCAAGTTTGCTGTTGGTGATGGTGTTATGCGTCCTTTCCTATTTTAAGCTGATCTAACCCAAATCAGAAGGAAATATACGTATTGTAAGAAAGTGAAGTTTCCTATTGCAAGAAGGCAGCAAATGCATAGGGTGCCTGCTTTTGGCTGCTAGCTTGCAGGTTTGCAGTCTTAAATTTTCTCTGTAGCTTACCAGAGAGCAACGCCTTTTAAAATAATGCCAAACACATGTTGAACTTTGGTAACCTTTACTCTAATGAAAATGTAACTCTGAACAGGGTGTATAATCAGAGACCAAATAATGAAACTATTGCTTAAAAATTTAAAGTCAGGTTTGAGGATTTATAGCGCTGACACTGAGAGAACAATGTGAATGCACTGAGAGGCTGTGCAGAGGGACGGCAGGAGAGAAGGGTGAAGGGGCAGAGAAGGAAGACAGTTCTCTGGAGGAGACGTGGGTAACTGCAGGAGAATTGCACTGCCGCCTGTGTCCTTCAGACCTGTTCCAAGGCGGGATAGCTAATACCGAGAGATGCACGTCAACAGTACCTGTATGAATGATTCTCCTTATGAAATCAGTTCCCTTTTAGCATAATCCTAGACATTTTACTTTAAAAATTAGTTCAGATTAGACTCTCTTTTTTTTGTCATCTGCTTTCATCCAAGAATTCATTTCTTTGTAAATTTCCAATTCACTATTTTATAATTTCAGAGGTGTTTCATGGTCATAGAAATTTGTGAAATGGCTGCTTAAGCTATATTTAGACATAAGGTTATATGTTCCAATTAAAAAAGAAAAACCCAAACAACCTGAAGCTAGTTCATCAATATTTAATGATGGGCTGTGGAAATGCAGCCTCGCTGAACCATGTTTTTAAGCTGGACAGTCTTCTCCTGGCAAATATTTTAGATTGTCTGCCCTGGGACTTGTTATAACTGCCTTGTTCACATTGCTGTAAAAACATGCATTTGCCTCAGAAAATATTTTCCTGTTTTCATATTTATTGGCTCACCAGATTTTAATTTCCGAAAGTACTAAAATTTGCTATCAGCCGAGAAGACCTTGGTGAGGAGGCAGCTGAGAGTGGCCTCCTGTTTGGGCTGAGCTGCTCCTGGGACCGGCACTTGCCTGAGGTCCCAGTAGGCCTTGCGCCTGATGCTCATCTTAGCAGGTTCTGAAATGTGCTTTCTGTTGATATTACAGGGTTGATAGGACTTTTAGGTGACTGACTCTCTCATGCTCATCTACTTGCGAGAGACTTGTTCATAGAGACTTAGTAATGTGTAGTGTGAAAGAGAGATAGGCTGTTTTTGAAGTTGGATTACTGCAAAGAATTCCCGGGTCTCAAGACATCCTAGGTCAGTAACCAGGCTTCTGGGGAGAAAATTACAAAGGAAGCTAGTGAATCTTGGGGGCTATTTTGTCCACACGATGGTAGAAACAGGGAAGTTGTCTTGCTTCATGAGTGACTGGAAGTCCTTTGAAGTCTTCAGAAGGTCTCTCCTCCTTACACGGTGCTGAAGGAATGCTTGCTAATTTTTACTTTGCAATTCGTGTTTTTCCCCGCGTTGTAGCTCTCCAGGTGGGAGTGATTTCTTGGTGCTCTCTAAATCTGCTCCTTAACAACTTACTACATTCTGCTTTGTATCTTGATGAACTATCTATGTATCTTATTATTGTATGAAATGTAAGCTCTTTTAGGCAGGAATCACATTCTATTAATCACTCAATCTTTGTGCTGGTAATTCTGCCTTGCACCCCGCAGAGCTTCAATACGTATGACATCTATTTATTCTATTTATTAATGATTCAATTAAAATTTATTGCCAGGCCCTCTTTTTTTTCTCTTTTTCACCAAATAGTTCTTTCTATGAGGTACCTTGATGGTGATCTGACCAGAAAAAAATCTCTACTATTAGTGTTTAAAATATTTTATATAATAGATCCATAATAACTTCCAAAAAAGGAATTGTCTTCCTCTTATGTAGCCATCAAGTGTGAAACCATGTAGTTGGAAATAGATTATCTAACCAATATGGCTTTTGCCAAAAACACAAATGCAAAATGCCATTATTTCTTCAGACACTGTAGGAAATGTATCAGAATACCAAAATATAATTGCTATATCCTGAAATTCTTCTCACATACTTATTCTTAAGAGGGTGCCAGGAAATAGCGTTCGGGGCCCATATATTTCCAATGTGTTAGAACATGCTTCATTGGGATTTTGCTTGGCAACATTGTAAGATGCAATATCATCTATTTAGCCCACACCATTTCTCTAGAGTGAATTTAAAAAAAGGAAAATGCATAAAAATGTCGAAGGCTCTACTTATATTAATGTCAAGTCGACTTCCAAAATTAACTTAACTAACCTGCTTTCCTAATTCTGTTGAACTCTACTCACTCTTTAAATTGTCTCTTCTTGAGGCTGGCCCTGTGGCCGAGTGGTTAAGTTCACACGCTCCGCTGCAGGCGGCCCAGTGTTTCGTTGGTTTGGATCCTGGGCACGGACATGGCACTGCTCATCAAACCACGCTGAGGCAGCGTCCCACATGCCATGACTGGAAGGACCCACAACGAAGAATATACAACTATGTACGAGGGGGCTTTGGGGAGAAAAAGGAAAAAAAATAAAATCTAAATGGTCTCTTCTTTTTGTACTAAATTTTTTGGAATCGGTAACACAGTTCCATAGTTCAAAAACTGAAAGGTGTAAAAATTGTTCAGAGATAAATCTCCTGTCCTTATCCTTGCCTGCTTGTTCCCCTATCCCTGTCTTGTTTCACTAAACGATATTCCTTGGCAATCTTTTCATGTTGGACGTAAAGAATTTCCTCATTCTCTTTTATAGCTACAGAATATTTGGTTGTAAGGATGTACCAAAATTAATATAAACAGTCTTCTATTATATACATTTAGGTAGTTTCCAATGTTTTGCTGTTATTAATAATGATTCAATGAATATATTTGTACAAATGTCATTTTGCAAATGGACAAGTAAATCTTCAAAAATAGAATTAGTGAAACAATTTCTGTGTGCACTTACTAATTTGTTAATATTGACAAATTATCATCTTAAGGACTGATCAAATGTACATTCCTAACAGCAGAGAGTAGCTGTTTCCCCACAGGTATGTTCTCAAACCTTTGAATTTTTGCCCATCTCCTAGATGAAAAACAACATCTGAGTTTAATTTTAATTTGTACCTTTTTTTACAATGAGTGAGGTCAGCGTCTGTTCATATGTTTAAGAGTCACTTATATTTCCTCTTTTTGAAGACTGTTCATATAATTTGCCACTTTTGGGGTGTTGTTCTTTTTATTATTGATTTTCAGGGGCTCTCTATATGTTAGGAAAATTAGCGGTTTGCAATTTAAGTTTAAAATATTTTTTGCCAGTTTGTTACATCTTGCCTGTGTGTGTGTGTGTCTATGTGTATGTTTCAGAAGTTCTTTTAAACGTTGTTGAATTTGTCAACTTTTTCTTTTATGGTCTCTAAATTTTGAGTCATATTTAGAAAAGCCTTCCATGCTCTGAAATTAAAAAGAATTCTCTTTTGCTTTCTTCTAAATATTCTATGGTTTCATGTTTTATATTTAAATCTCTGATCCCTTTGGATTTTACCTGGAGTACAGTATCAGATATAGATTAATAAATATATTTCACATAATCAGGAAAACTAAGATAAAATCTTCCTGTAGTTTGGAATAAAAACTGAATCTATCTACTAAATAAATGACTCAGATTGTCTACAATGATTACTCAACCAAAAATCCCCTTCACTTTATATTATCTGGATATCTCCCAACTTTCCCAAACTTAAGATTCCAACTTCAAATTAACAAAGAGGAGTAACTCCTCATAAAGCAAGCCTAATTAATCATCATTAGTATAATTCAGCATCTACTGAATGCCTTTAAAGGTCCACAGCACTAGACGCAATAAATTACTTAATAAAGTCCACATTCAAATTTTAATGTTCATCAGACTATTAGACTATGACAAGACCAAGAATTATCCAAAAGTGAATACAGAACAAACATTGAATTGGACGTAGAAAATTTATGCCATTTAGTTCAAATGGAGTATAAGGGTCCAAATGATAGCATAATCCTTTGTAGTAGATAGAAGTTTCTAGTTTTAACTGGGAGGGTTTATTGAAGACATAAATTTTGACAGTACTTCTGGAGGGGAACAGCTATAGGAGTAAGTGAAACAGGGGCACGAAGTGACCCTGAAGTAGAGTGAGCATCTTGAAGCTCCTGTACAGATTTTTACTGGAGAGGACACAAAACAGGTGTGAGATGCTGACAGAATTTGCCATCACTCTTAAGAGGCTACTTAGGGAAACCAAGTGTGAAAGAGCCCATATGCTCCTAAGATAAGACTATACGATGGAGCTGTTGCTGGAATCCTCTATCTTGCCCCAGATAACAGCCACTTGAAGATGACCAGGCCAACAAGAACATTTGAAAAAGGGCAAACCTCACTCAATCCCCAGCTCCACACCACCCAGTTCACATCAGGAGGGACGGCTCCTGGTCAGTATGGTTAGTAATCACCACAATAAGTGAGAGTTTCATGGATTGTTAGTAGCCTGTTAGTTGCCCTCAGCATATAAAGAAAATTAATTGGACAAAGCTGTAGTCATGGAGTAAATTGCTTTTGGGGATGTTCCAAATATCTCAGTAAAATATACTGTGTAGATTTTCACATTGGTCATTAAAGAAGCTCTGAAATATAGAGAGAATACTGGACCGATGTCAAAAGAACTGAGATTTAATTCTGATTCTGCCACTTAGCTACCTAATTATGTAAACTTGAGCAAATCACTTATCCTTTTGGTTTGGTGTTCTGAATTATTCAGCTTTGCTCTAGGAATGAATATCTATAAAATCTCAGTGGCTTACAACAACAAAGAATAAACAAAGTTTGTTTTCCATGTTCTTGACATGTGAGAAGATGGACCAGATACATGTCTGCTTCAAGTGTCCTCTTTGTTCCAGGCTGAAGGAGACATCCCCTCCAAGGACATGTGAGCTTGTGGCTGAGGGAAAAGAGAAGGGAGTTGGCAAAACCACGTGATGAATGTTAAAGCTTCTGCTTGGCCGTGATGTATGCAGTGTCCCCTCACATGCCAATGGCCGAACAAAGCACATGGCCAAGCCCACTGTCAACAGGGTAGAGGTATATACTTCTGCATGAGATATTGCCTGTTACATTGCAATAGGTGGAATTAATCACTGCTTTCACAGGAAAGGGAAATTAATATTTGGGAACAGTGATACAACCTATCCCAAGTTCTAATGATAATTTTATCACTGCTATGATAAATATGCAACACAATACACCCTCCGATCTTTAGCTATTAAGTGGGAGATTTAAATGATCTCCATCATCCTATCTGTTCTGAAGTTCTATGATTAATTTGTTGTCAGAATGTGGTTAAAAGGAAAGAGGGATGCTTCTGGACTGCGATTACCTCAAGGCAGGGCTCTATGTTCTATCTCTGTTCCTGTGAGTGCCTAGGATATGCTGAATGAGAGGTATGGATGGTTATAGTCCATTGGATTATTTCATTTTACTAGGTGATGGAGTTTGGATTAAAACACAAACTTGTTGAATTTTCTAAGCACAAATACCCTTGTGTGTTTAGGTCTGAAGTTCCCGAATTCATTTGGCAATGCAATACTTATAAAAGTATAACATTGTGATGGAACAGCAACTGGAGCTCATGAGAAATAGACTTGGATTAACAGAAATCATAAAAGGATTTCATGAAAAAATTAATTGCAATTACAGACTATTAGTATTTGATTTATATGCAAATATTCAATTGACACTGAATAACATTACAAACATGTGCTGAAATTATAAGATGAGACACCTAACATAGACTAGTAATAATAATAGAGGACAAAGTGTGGCACCAGTTGCTGAGTGGGTAGAGCGTGTAGCAATGGCAGACCTCACATCACATGGTATACGTTATGTCATCTTGCAAGTGACTACTTGACGTTCTTGTCACCTTCTTTTTAGAGGAAAATTATCACACAAAAAATAACAAAAGCTGTGCCCATGTGGTTGCTATTTCACGTATAAAGTAGAGGAAGATGGACACGGATGTTAGCTCAGGGCCAGTCTTCCTCAGCAAAAAGAGGAGGATTGTCAGTAGTTAGCTCAGGGCTAATCTTCCTCAGAAAAAGAAAATTTGTAAAAACAAGACATTCAGAGAGATGCTTTTAATAACGTACTTACATGTGTGGGATAATGGGCATTTTTTGTCTTAGTGACCAGATGATCTTTTAGGGAAGTTCATCCTGAGCAGGGCCTATAAGGACTGAAAGTCACAGAGGAGAGAGAAAGTCGATTTCAGGTAGGCAAAACAGAATTTCTCTAATTTGATAGAAAGATATGTCCATGCTCAACAGAAAGACACTCATTTAACCAACAACTGGACTTTTCTGGCCAAGCTCTGTTTTTCAAGCCTGTTAAGGAAACAGGACTGTCCTCAGTAATTCTCATCTCCTGGTATTCTCACCCTTGTGTATTCCCTGCCCACATTGAGTAGAACTGTATAAACAATAAACAACATATAGTGTAAACAATAGAATATTGAAAAAAATGACGACTTTGAGGCTAGGTCACGAAAGATATTGTGGTTTCACCTTGCTCCCTTGGCTCACTCACTCTGGGGGAAGCCAGCTGCCATGTTGTGAGGATGCTCAAGCAGCCCTATGGAGAGCTCTGCATGGGGAGTAGCTGAGGCTTTCTGCCAACAACCAGGCATGTGGATGGGCCATTTTGGAAGTGAACTTGGAGCTCATAGAGCCTTCAGATGACTGCAGCCCTCGTAAATGTCTTGACTGCAACCTCTGAGAGATTCTGAGAGGTTTCTGACCCTCGCAAATTGTGTAAGATAATAAATATTTACTGTTATTTTAAGCTGCTAGGTTGGGGGTAATTTGCTAATTAGCAATAGATAACTAATACACCTACTGACACAGAATGCCAAGTCCCTGAGGATCTTGTGTTCAAATACACATTCTATAAAATAAGGAAACTCTTTCTTTCTCTCTTTTTTTTTTTTGAGAAAGATTAGCCCTGAGCTAACATCTGCTGCCAATGCTCCGCTTTTTTGCTGAGGAAGATTGGTCCAGAGCTAACATCCATGCCCATCTCCCTCTACTTTATATGTGGGATGCCTGCCACAGCATGGTTTGATAAGTGGTGTGTAGGTCCACACCCGGGACCTGAACGAGTGAAACCCCGGCCGCCAAAGTGGACCATGGGAAGCTAACTGCTATGCCACTGGGCCAGCCCCCAAGGCAAATCTTTCTTGGTCTTAATTAATCTCATGCCACTTCTTGCCAAACAAGTCTTTTGCTCCTTTGGCTCTTCTTCTTTGTTGCATTCATGACTGTATACTTGGAGTTCCTTTTCTGCATTCCTCTTCTGGCAAACTCTTTATTAGACTTCAAGACCCAGCTTACAGAAGCCTTCTCTGTCACTTAGGATTGACTGCATGTGGCTAAAGAAACCCGATTATCAATGACTTAAACAACAGAGAAAGACTGTCGCAGCTATTGTTGTTCTTTATGTAGAAGGACACTCGAGGTGTGCAGTTTGCTCTGTTATGATGAATATGTCACAAAAATTCTTGTAGATACACTTGCTTCTAGCTCATGGCTCTGATTGTGGGTTCCTTCTTCATGGTCCAAGATGGCAGCCAGAGAACCAGCCTTCACAACTGATTCCACGTAACAAAATGGAGATTGGAGGAAAAAAGGAGTGACATATGTGAATTAGCTGTTTTAAAATACTTTTTGTTGAAGCTGCCACTCAACATTTCTCTTATATCTCGCTGGTCGTGAACTAGTCACATGGTCACACCTCATCTACCAGGAAGCCTGGGAAATGAATTCTATTCTGGGTAGCCCTATGCCCATCTAAAAACTAAGAATTGTATTACTGAGGAAGAGGTGGGCAGGTCAATCTGGGATGGATGTGATATTGGAGCAGATGACAACAGCCTTGGCCATATCTTCCCTGTGTCCCCTGAAGTTCATTGCATCCTCCACTGGGTTTCTACTAGCCTTTAGGTGCCTCAGTGGGGAGACTTATTTACATTTAATGATGAGAGGAAATAATACATTTTTAATAAATGTGTGTTGAATGATTGCACAAATAAACGAATGCTGTGTCAGCTAAGGGTTTTGAGTCTTACCTTCTCACTTCTCTGAACTTGTCAGCAGAGGTAGTCACCATTAGTCTCCATTTTTATAAAAATTCCAGAGAGCAGTCCAACAAAATGCCTTGTTCTCAACTGGTCGCTCATTAAGATCCAATTTATGGTAAACCTCCCAAGATATTTGCTTTTGACTGGAGTGGACACTTGAATCTTGCTATAAGACAATGTTGTGGCAACTGTCCATTCTGCTAAATCATATCACTTTGGTCATATTTGGTCACATAAAATATAATTCAGAATGTAAACTTCATCTGAGAAGAGATGGTGCAACACAAGATTCTCATGAGCTGTTGGAGGCGTGCTGAACAGGCGTAAGTGTGCTGGATGGCAATGATAGTGTACGGGAATCACGAGGAAAATGTTCTCTCCCTTTGCCTCAGTCATTCCAATTCTGGAAATTCAGCCTAAAACAAATAATTCAATAGAAAAAAGTCATGCACTAGGATGTTCCTTGCTGTATTATTTATAGCATATTAGCAATCACTTGGAAGGAAACAACCTGAATATTCAACAATACCGAACTGGTTTAGTAATGCATGGTGCTTCAATACAATAAAAAATTGAGATAATTGTGAAGATGAGACAAAAGAGTCATGACTTTTTGCTAAGGAAAAGAGAAAAAGGAATATGAAAGTGCATGTTCACTATGATTACAACCATATAAAATATGTCTGTTGAGAAAAACCACAATAGAACAAAAAGTGAGAATAGTTTGGTAGGGTGGTAAAATTGTGGGTGATTTTTCTTTTAAAGAAAATTTCCTTCGGTGCTCTTTCGTCATTTTAGTGTAAACATGTGATAAAGGATTCTGTGCAAGGGATAACCGAATCTGGTAACAAGCTAGTGGATGACATACCACCTCTTTAAAGGCCTTGGTTGTGTTTGTGGTGGCCAGAACAAGGTTACACTAAGGAACTATTTGACCAGTTCCCTGGCTCTTCTGCTCCGAGGTTTCTCCAATAGTTATATAGTACATATTTCTTATTATTGGCCATTGTGGATAAGCATGAATAGAAGTGGGTCTCCATAAATCCCAGCTCTGTACCTCTGTCTGATGAAGAACAGGTTTTTTGAGAGGTGACAAATGAACCATTGCTTAACATTTGCCTTCTCTTCTTAGGAGATAAATTATAAGTTGATTTTCGAGCTCACAGCTAATAGTCCTGCAACATGTAGGTAGAATCAGGGGCTCAACTCATATATCCTTGTTAATTCATTAGCTCTGCTTAGATTACAAGAAAAAAAAAGTATACATATATATATATTACCACCAGGATATATATGCTGTAAATCTAGAGAGAATTTTGGGTCAACTTGACTAGAATTATTTCCTTCCTTTTACTTGAATCATCGGGTTCATAGTTAGGAATGTTTTGCTAAAGAGTGACTAGGATGAAAGATACATCTGGTTTGACCTTATTCTAAAAGTTGATAGGGTTTTAGAATTCAGCCAGGAATTGAGCAGTTGGTTGCCTGAAGGCAGGCAGAGGACCTCTCAAGGTGTTTTCTGATGTGACTTACAATGCGTGGAGTCAGGAAATGTCATTTACAGGAGACACGTTTGCATAGTGTGACTTTTTTTTTAATGACAGCTTTATTCAGATGTAATTTAGATACATGAAATTCTCATCTTTTAAAGTATACAGTTCAGTAGATATTAGTATATTTACAGAGTTGCACAACCATCATCACTATCTAATTTTAAATATTTTCATCACCCCCGAAAGAAACTCCATACCTATTAGGAGTCACTCCTCATCCTCCCCCTTCCCATCCCTGGCAACCACTTATCTACTTTGGATCTTTCTGGATTTGCTACGAGCTATGTAAACACTGGCAGAGATGCTGGATTGATTTTATATATATATATATATATATACTCACGCATACATATTCTCTCTCTCTATATATGTGGACACATACACACATGCACATACATATATGTACATATATAGGTATGTATAAAGACTTTGTATGAGACATTCTTTCAGATTGCAAATAGAGACACATTCAGGCATTCATGTGCCTTCAGGGCTTAGAAATAGGATCAGATGCCATAGGTAAAGGGCTCAGTCCTATAGGATTGCCCACCTCCTCCCACTTTAGATGCCAATTTAAAGTCCAAGTTGTCACCTGTGCTTCTGACCAACCAGCGGTAGATCAGAGGTTCTGTTACTGGAACGTTGGGTTCTTATTGTCCCACAGGATGGAGATCAAGAGAGACAAAAAAGGAGGGGGGGGAAGTAAAAGTTTATTAGCTTGTGCACAGGAGAGGTGCAAGGGAGCCCGTGCGGAAAGGAAAGGGGTAGGTGACCGCTCTTTAGGGAATGGGATTGTGGGGGTTTAATTAGGCAAACGCTGGGGAGGACGGCCTTGTCATGGCGTGTAGAGGTGGGGTTGTGCTTGCGCCTGTGCTGTCTCGTACCATGCTACTACATGCGATGCATGTACCATTAGCATGCTAGCTCTCCACCCCTGCGTTGAGTTTTACTGTGCTAATAGAGCTAGGGTCACCTAAGTGGACTCCTGGGTGCTAGGGCGCATGCGGAAGCCCAGGGAAGTCCAGAGGCTGCAGAAGGTGGATCTTGGTGGCCTCTGTCTGATTCTCCTAGCCTGCCAATTGGTTAGGGCCAATCTTGTTAGGGCCTTATCTGGTTTAGGCCCAGGACCTTGCAGATGGCCTTGCCTCGTTAGGCTGGTTCCTGTCTCTGTTCCAGTGACCCACTCTTTGAGTTCAATTAATTTGCTAGAGCAGCTCACGGAACTCAGAGAACCATTTTACTTACTAGGTTACTGCTTTATTATAAAATGTCATAACGCAGCAATAGGCAGATGGAAGAGATGCATAGGGCAATGTATATGAGAAGGAACTGGAGCTTCCATGCTGTCTCTGGGTGCACCACTCTCCCTGAATCTCCACGTGTTCACCAAACCAGATGCTCTCTGAACTCTGTCCTTCGGGTTTTTAATGGAGGCTTCATTACACAGGCACGATAAGTTAAATCATTGGTCATTGGCGATTGAACTCCATCTCCAGCCCCTCTCCCCTCTTGGGGGTCAGGGGCATAGGACTGAAAGTTCCAACCCTCTAATCACATGGTTGGTTCCCCTGCCAGCCAGCCCTCATCCTGAGGTGCTTTCCAAAAGTCACCTCATGACCATAAACTCAGCTGTGGTTGAAAGGGGTTTGTTATGAATATCAAGACACCTTTATCGCTCTTTTCACTTAAGAAATTCCAAAGGTTTCAGGAGCTCTGTGCCAGGAAAAGGACCAAGACCAAACATATATTTCTTATTATAAAAAACAATATCACAACAATGGAACCAGCCCACCTGGGTTTGAATCTGTGGCAAGTAACTTAACAGCTATGTTCCTGTGTTTTCCCATTTTTAAAATGAGGATGATAATACACCTCACGCCATAGGACTGATAGGAAGGTTAGATGAAAGGACACACGTAGGAACAGAACATCCAGCAGGTGTTATTTAGATGTTAACTATGATTACTGAGGATTTAATATATCTCTACTGACTCAGTTATGTGATCATTTTTTGAAAGTAACTGAAGTCAGGTACCTGAGAGTTACTGTAAATATTCAATGAGACCTTTCGACCTTGTTCCAAACACAGACATAGATGAAAATAAGTTAATCTTGTCAATTTTCTGTTTTCTTGTTTAACCTGAGGGGTGACTCAAGGATCACAAAGATCTATGAGCTTGTTTTATAGAAGAAAGAGAATACCTTCAAGAAAGTTATGAGCACCATAACCAGATAGCGGTTGATGCCCGGAAGTCAGATTGCCTAAGGGCTTACCTGGAGTGAAAGAAACATGGACTACCCCTTTGTTTCTCCGGAACCCTTCCTGCCAAGCCCCTTAGCTCTATAAAATGCCCTGCTTTCTTCTTTTGTTAAGGTGGGTTTGAGAGAACCCATCTTCCCACCTTCTAGTTTTGGACCAATTCAAATAAAGCTTTCTCCATCTCCAAGCTCTGATGTCGCAGTGACTGGTTTACTGCACATCAGGCACATGAACTTGAGATTAAGAAGTTCAGCATCATAACTGACTATGGGCTCTGGTAGCAGTTTACCCATAGAGGGATTCAGCTTAATCTCAATCAGCCACAGTTTCTCTCAAGTCCACTCTGTACCTCATGAATTCTATTGCCTGCTGGCTCCTGCTTTATTGCCTTTTCTGTGGTTTTCTCTGGGCTTCCTCATCACTCTACCAATCACCAACTCTTACCTTCTATAACCTGTGACAGAAAACCTGACAGATTTGACAAGTCCTAATAGAATCAAGAGTGTCTGTGTTGAGTACAATGTCAACCTTGATTCTGAATCAGCCTGTGATAGCAGGGCCACATGGCACAGAGCTTGGCTACACACACACAAACACACACATAGAAGTTTGAGCTTGTTGAAAACTATAGCTTCTGAAAGGAGGGAGATATAATTTTCAGGCATCTTGCATGGAATGTCCAATATACTGTCATGACTTGTGGAGATATTTGTTATCTTAAGTGAGAAAGGCAGAATGCAAATTTATACAACACAATTAAAACAATGGGAGAAAATAAGAAGAAAATATACAACTTAAAATACTGCAGCGAGTCAATGCTATTTTTCCTTTCTAACTTTTAGTAAAATTCTCTTTAATGTGCAGATAATACTTTGTACAATGTACTTTATAGTTTATAAAGTCCAAATAAAAATATTCTTTAGGGGCTGGCCTGGTGGCACAGTGGTTAAGTGCGCACGTTCTGCTTTGGCAGCCCGGGGTTCGCTGGTTCAGATCCCAGGTGCAGACATGGCACCGCTTGGCACGCCATGCTGTGGTAGGCATCCCACATATAAAGTAGAGGAAGATACGCATGGATGTTAGCTCAGGGCCAGTCTTCCTCAGCGAAAAGAGGAGGACTGGCAGCAGATGTTAGCTCAGGGCTAATCTTCCTCAAAAAAAGAAAATTCTTTAAAATGTAACCATTTCTCCATCTACAAACTGTGCACAAGAAAAGCAGAGAATGGTAGCAGTCACTTAGGTAATTTGGGTTGGGAATTTTATAATTGAGAAAGGGAAAAGGCATTTTAGATCGGATTTCTTGTGTTGTCTGGTCCTCCCCTTCTTTGCCTAACTGACACAATTGTATAGTTCTCACCATATTTATTTCCATGGACATGGAGATTATGTGAAGTCCATGGTTCACCCTGCTTGTTCTGGACATGCTAACTCTTTAAAATAGAGTTTAAAAAAATCTATCTACTTGGGGAAATCTGTGACACATGGCTCTCAGTTTATTTTCCAGCTGTTTTCTGTTAACCTTGACTCTGGGAGATTTTTCCCCCTAAATAATTTAAATATTAAGGCAGGATGCAGGCCAATGGGGAGTTTTAGGTGGTATGTGAGGATGTTGAGGCACAGAGCATGAAAAGAGAACGGGATTATTTTAGCAAATTATAGATGGTGACTGTTTACAATTTTCAATTCTTTCTCACTCTCCCATACTTTTCCTTCTCTTTCCTCTTTTGCCTTTATCAAACTCTCACGTCCACTTTGTTGTGCCCCCATCTGAATGACTTGTGTTTCTGGAATTAATTCTGAACCTCTATGGACAAGAGCAGCACCCCTCTTAAAGTCACAGGATCACGGAAGCAATTAATAAAAAACAGCAGGCTCTTACCTGATGTCTTGAGGATGACTTTTAATTACGCCAACGGCCCTGCTTTCCCTAATGAGGATGTTCTGTAAACCTGCACATGGTTTTCCCACCCTGCGCTTGCAGACAAACCCTGTGTCCAGCAGGACTACTGCTGCCTGCCAGACAAAATCCTTTCTCTGCCACAAAGCCTGCCATTGTATCCCCCATGCAGCCCCACTGATCTTTCCCCAAGGGCCTTTTAGAACATGTGCACACTTATTTCCATTCCCTGATGTGCTGGACGCAATAATAGCCAGAGAACCATGGTAACTTGCCTGGACTCAACGCTATCTAGTGTTCTCTGAAAGCCATATGTGGCAGCTGGACTCTTGTGTGAGAGAGAGTGTGTGTGTGTGTGTGTGTGTGTGTGTGTCTCATTGGGGGAGGGCAATCTCTGGTGCTTTTGTTGGAGGGTGAGGGAAGAATAAAGAGCTTGAAGAAGTGACAAGGTGTCAGTGTCCTCCTAACTCAGCTGTTCAGGGGCTTAATCCAGCCCACAACTGGATGTCCAAGGGATTGAAGGAGAACACTCTTCCTGGCTAATTTCCAACTGTTTCCAAATGCACTTGAGAAAGTTCCATGTGATTTTTTTTCATGTAGCACCTGCTCTAACAATCCCAAAGCAACTTTTTTCTTCTCCATTATACTGTACATCTGTTATTTTGCTGACATGGAAGCTAGCATAACAATTAGATTCATTACTTGCCCAATAAATTGATTCCAGCTAAGCCTAAAAGACCTCAGTGTACTCTTTGAGCATTTATCCAATGAAAGAGCAAATTAAGAAGAAATCCTGTCTATAAAGGCTTTTTTGGGGGTTAGACCAGTGACATGTCATTCATATAAGATTGTTTCATTTCAGTGTGGTGATGAGATGAAATTAGAAAGCCTGAATGATAGGTAAGACAATGAGAGGTGGCTGGAAATCATTTTTACTTTCTCTTAAGCAAAAGCAATTTGGGGAAAGTATTTAAAAAATTCTAAATTTTCTGTCTGCCAAACAGTTTTAGCAAATGAAGACTTTGATGGGGTAACAATTGCATTTTTTTTCACTTCTTCTCGATAATGAAAATAAAGAACTAGGTTCTTTTCCAGAACTACTTTTTTTTCTTCAAGTTAAAGAAAAACACCTACTTCATTGTACTTGGGTTGGGTGGGCACGGGTAAAGAAGGCAATTTGAAAATACTCTTCCATGTTGAAGCGCAGACCTTGGTTCAGGCCTATGCACCGTCTCTGTGAGGCTGTGTGTGTTCAAGCAGACGATCTTCTGAGAGAAAGAGAGCAAATAAACCGGCACCAAGCCCCCAAAAGAGATGCTCATAGTGGAGATGAAAAAAGTTCTTATCCCCAGTGGGAAATTTAAATTGACAGGGTAAACTTTTGTACACTGAAAAGCAGCCAATTTAGATAGTGCAGACTGTCTAAATTAGAAATGATTTCTGTTTTCAAAGTTTGTTTCAAAACTGGTTAAAAAAAAAGCTGATGAAGCTTTTTTCCCTATAGAAATATAGTTATATAAACTCTATTCAACAAATATAGTTGAGCACCTATTATATGCAAAGAATTGTGCTCACGGCTGCAACGAATAAAGATGAGTAAGACATAGCCTTGTTGAGGTGTTTACGGGCTAATTGCAAAAGATAGAGGTAGGACCATACCCTACTCTCCATTACAGGGTAAAGTAAGGTAGGCCCCACAGCGAACATGTATTTTAAAAAAAGTATCTGGGGCTTCAAAGTATCGAAAATATACTGTTTGATGAAGAATTAGAGAAGATATCATGGAGGATATGGGACTTTCCTGTTTCCTTGAAGAATGGATGGGATTCTAATCCATGGAAGGGATGCTCCAGGTCCGTTAACAGGATGAGTTAAGTCTGGAAAGTTGAAGCGGTGTCATCTTTTCCAATTAATCCACCAAGATCCAACAAATGTAACTTTAACGGTACAATTAACATTTATTTTACATATGTATGAATTGTAACCTGAAGCACCATCATAAATATTGTTTCTGTGTGAACTAATTGATGAGGTCATCAATGAGAAGGAGAATATTAAAAGGAATGGTTTGTTTTCTGGAGTTCTGGGAAAACCTCTGGGGTGTCTTGCCATTTGTAGGTAGGAATGTTTAAAAGTTTGAGAGTTGGGAGTTATTTACAAAGCTTTGAAATATTTATTTCATGCACTTTTTCAACAAATATCTATTGAGCACCTATGATACAAGGCATGTCTAGGCACTAGAGAAACAACCACGAACAAAGCAAAATCCTCGCTATCCTGGATCTAAAGTTCCAAGGGTGAGAGATGATAAACAAATGAACAAGTAAATATATGATGTGTCAGATGCTGATAAGCTCTATGGAGAAAAATTACTTAGGTAAGGGGGAAAGGATAGTATTTTATATAGGTGGTCAAGGAAGACATGAGATTCAAACAGAGACTTGACTGAGGTAAACAAACAGCCATGCAAAGATTTGGAGGAAAGGCATTCTAAGAAATAGGAATAGGAAGTGCAAAGGCCCTGAGACAGGAATGTGCCTGGGGGTGTGAGGAACAACTTGAAGACCAGTAACACTGCAGCAGAGTGAGCCAGGGTAGAGCATTAGGGGATTGAGATCTGAGAGTTTAGGGGATGCAAGTAGGATAGGTCTTTAAAGTCATTGTAAGAACTCTGGCTTTTACTTTGACTGCAGTAGAGTTGGTCTTAAACAGAGGAGCACCAAGATCTGACTTAAATTTATTTAGATGCTGGTGACTTGGGCCCAGGTAGCAGTGGTAGAGTGGGAAGAAGTGGACAGAGTCTGGAATATTTTGAAGGAAGAGCCAACAGGCTTTACCAATGAATTACAAGAGGAGAGTGGAAAAAATAGTCAAGAACAACTTGAAGATTTTGACTTAAGAATCAAGAAGGAGGAAAGGAAAGGAACAAGGGGGAAGCCATAAACCAGCAGTGAATCACGATCTCCAATGTTGGCCCCAAATTTCTCAGACACGCTGTGAGAAGTGGACGTTTTTCCAAGGAGTGATAGTGGTCAGACTCTGCAGCACAGCACCATTTATGCAACTCCTGCCCCGCATGCATCGTCATGCATGAAACCCGTAGTTCCCAAAGAATGAGAGCTGAAAGGGCCCTCCCACAGAGCTGCTTGTAATGGAGGACGGCAGATGCATTTTGAATTTTCAGTTATTTCACACACTGTGGGTTCACAGCCTGTAAAGTTTTATCTATAGGAGCTTTATTTTCTAGTGGGGGAAGAGAGCAATAATAAGCAAATAAACAAGTAAATACGATATGTCAGATGTTATACGGCCGCTGCAGATCTTTACTCAGCTAGCCCCATATACTTTAGAATAAGAGATCATTCCTTTTTCACAACTGAATTAACATCTAGCCTAGCGCTGTCTAATAGACAGATAAGGCAAGCTATACATAGAAGCCACAACTGCATTAAGAGGGAAAAAGAAGCAGGTGAAATTAATTTTAATATATTTTATTTGACCCAATATATCCAAAATTTTACCATTTCAACATGTAATTAATATAAAGATCATAATTTTACATATTCTTTTTCATACTAAATCTTCAAAATCCACTGTGCACTTAGTACTTAGATTGTGTATTTTATACTTACCCAGACAAGGGGTAGGTAGCCTCATATGGCTAGTGGCTACCATTTTGGACAGCATAGATTCAGGCAGTTCACAGATTTGGGGCCAATTCTTCCATATTTAGGAACCACAAAGAAGAACTCAACTCTTCTTGGATCTGGATAAGTTCTCCTCAGGTCACGTGTATATAAAAATATACGTCTACGAAGTTTAGACATACGTTGTTTAGACAGAACCAGACTTAGCACTGCTTTGTGCCGTCCAAGGTATGGTTCGATTGACCATCACTGAAAAACAACCAAATGGAAAAAAACTCTTTCCCTTCTCTGACTTTTCTACTTTTGGGAAAATATCTTTCAAAATTACAGGAAGGAAGAAGTCTTATTTTGGGGTTAATGTGCGTGTGTGGATGCATGCTCACTTGCATGTTTGTTTATGTGTCTCTATGTTCTGTGAAAGATGGGTGGCCTGGTTGTTTAAAGAAAGTCATAATACCATGGGAGTATCAGTAAAATTCCTGGCCCTAGGACACAGCAGAGTATGGCTTCCTGACTGCCATCGCAGTGTGGTGAGACTAGGATAATTATCTATGATAAATAAAAGATATTGTACATTTCTGAAGCATATGGGGATATAGTGCCTCTGAAAGAGAATGAGACTTGAAGCTCTGTAACTAGAATCATTAGCTATAAAAAATTTTTTGTGCCCAATATTAAATTTTTTTTTTGGCCCATGGGATATACAACACAATGGAATTGTTAGCCTTAAAAACAAACAAAGAAACTTGTAATCATTAGTTTGCGAGGGGAATGTTAAAATACAGGATCTAGGAAAGAGGATGGGGTGAGTGCAGAGGAAGAATCCCAAATGTGAGAAGGTATTCAGAGAGAGAAGTGAAAGGACAGGAAAGGCATCTTACTTTACTTTGCTATTCTGCCCAAGATCAACCTGACCCCAGTGAGTTATGGGCATCTTTTTACGACAAATATATCATAGTGAAGCTTATCAGACTTGTTAATTAGGTAATCAAACTGCTCAGGGAGGAAGGAGAGCAAACATTTGGAGCCTACTCTTTACCAGGAACTTCACATAAGCCATCTCAATTAAGCATCACTTATTTATTTATATTTGTTTTAAAATGTTTTTAATTGTACAGATGATAAATGAATACAGACTCATTGTAACGAGAAATTATATCTGAATCCAATTTACGGATGAGACCACTGAGATTGAGCGGTTCAGTAAGTGGTAGTGACTGGATTTGAAACTAAGCTTTACTTCCTTGTCAGAAGAGCCTCCTGAATGGCTTAGATAAGTATGGAGTGACAGAAGGGTGTAGACAGAGAGCTACCTTTGTAGAAGGGGGACTATATGAAGCAGGGCAAAGGGCCACGGAGGAATGGGGACACCAGTGCTACTTAATACGTGTGCTAATGGTCAGATCCTTCAGGCTCCCTGCCCTTGTCTTCCTTGTGTGTCCGTCCTGTAACAATCATTGCTTGTTTTGTGGATCCAAGGAGATAATCGAAAAGGCCTTTTTAAACTGTAAAGTAGGATATGTTAATACTGCTAATAACAATGTACAGTGTTGGATGTTTGTAAGAGCGAAAAGCCAAAGTGGAGGCTTTCGACAGCTATTGGGCCGTGTGTAATTGATACCTCAGGGGAAGAGAAAAAAACACCCAAAGGATTGAGAAGGAAGTTGAGAGTTGCCGAAGATATGCACCCTGTACTTACCTGTGTTGCCCTGGTCCTGGTCATTGATCTTTCATTGTTCAATGAAATATTTCATTGTTCTTTCTAATTGAAAGGACAAATCTTTCAATTTGTTCACCAGATTTTCTTTGAGTGCTTCTCCAGTCAGACACTAAGTTGGCACTGGGGGTACCAAGATGAACCCAGGGATCCCTGTCCTGGGATTAGGGAGCCAGGCCTCTGGCCGGGAAGGGCATTTGCGCCCCTGAGAAGCTCGTTTGAGAAGTGGGGTCTGAGCCTGGTGAAGCAGGTACTATAAAATCTAAATCATTGGGCCACACCACACCACAAAAGTGAGTACGTGAAAGTTGTTCAAACCAGGAAAATCCAGTGAGCTCTGAACAGAAACAGGTGATCCCTTTTAAAACAAAACAATACAACGCCGAATACGTAAACAGAGCTTCCAAAAGAGGACAGTGGAGGAGTAATTATTTACCTTTGCTTCTCTTAAAAGATTTCAACTAAGAGTTTCTTTGAATATGGAACCGTCCTAATGCTCTTAAATATATGTTCAGAGATGACAAACCACTTGATTGAAAGCCAGATGGAAACAGCCCAGATTCCGTGTTAGGATTCACTGCTTGAAGGTCAGCAATCAGCCAAGAAGATAAAGGATTTCTGGGAAGACAATTTAAGCCAGTGGGGGCAGGGCCTGGCCCAGTGGCACAGCGGTTAAGTTCACACGTCCTGCTTCGGTGGCCCAGGGTTTGCCGGTTTGGATCCTGGGCCTGTACCTACACACTACTTGTTAAGCCATGCTGTGGCAGGAATCCCACATAAAGTAGGGGAAGATGGGCATGGATGTTAGCTCACGGCCAGTCTTCCTCAGCAAAAAGAGGAGGATTGGCAGCAGATGTTAGCTCAGGGCTAATCTTCTTCAAACAAACAAACAAACAAACAAAACAAAACAAAAGTCAGTGGGGGCAATGGTCACACAATGTGAAAAATCAAACTTCTGTCAAATTCCACTCATTTTTTCATTGAAAATAAGTAATTTTCGAATCAGATACCTGTAGATGTGAAGATACGTTTACAGCAAGCTGGAAGAATTTTGAAAAAATGGTCATCTACGTAACTATAGTTTCCTCTACTTTCAAATATACCACCCCTCGTAGAATTCTTCATGTATTTAATAACCTCTCATATACCGCAACAGATATTTTTGACTCGGAATTTGAATTAATGTCTCCTATTTTAAGCTACTCTCTCCTGTTCCCCGGCCTGAGTCACTCACTCGTTTTGGCAGAAATATATCAGAACTCAAACCCCTGCCACTGGATTGGGAGAATCCACATGGTCAAGTAGAAAGACACTAAAAATGAAACTAAGAAAGGTTTGATTTCGTCCCAGAAAAATTACTTTTGTTTCTCTTCCTCTTAATTCAAGTAAGAGTCTGGAATTTTGTCTCTAATGATCCGGCACGGTTCCAAAATTCAGTGCTGTGAGTTCATTGTTTCAGATGCTGTTTTTAGACAATTGTGAATTGCTTAATATTCATATCTCAGGCTGGATCCCTCTTCTTTCCAACAGATTCCTCAGGAAATCCAAATTGTAATAGACAAGTAGTAGCAGAGGTGGAGTTTTAGGGTTTCCTTTTCTTTCTTTGGCATTTTGCCTGACTTCTTAACTTCACTCTGATTTCTTTGAAGCTGTGTTTATTGTTCTTGCTGCTATGGAGCGTTGATCATGAACCTCGGCATTATTTCACTGAGGAAAAATATTTATCGAGTGCCTGTATGCCTTCTACAACTTCTCTGATGTGACTCTAGCAAAATTTAGCACATTTTCCAAACTGACGACAGTGCTCTTCAAGGCTCCAGGCCTTTGTCTGTGCTGTTCTCTGTCCTGGCTTTTCTCTACACCCCTCTCCATCTGTTAAACCCAAGCTTGAATATCACTTCCTCTGCACAGCCTGCCAGAGAACTTCCACTGTTGCATCCATCACATGGCCCTGTAATTGTTTGTTTACACATCTGTTTCCTTAACTAGCCTCAGAGCTCCCTGAGGTCGGAAATCTTCTCTTGTTCAACTTTGTAGCTTCCTGTTGGCTGCAGGGAAGTCCAGGGCAGAGAGGTGGCCCACCCTAAGCAAGTATGTGACCCTTCAGGGAAGTTTCCTGCCTCCCAATTTACCCCTTCTTCTCCCTCCCTTGGTCTTATCTATCTTATCTACTTCGAATTCCTGTTATCTGGCAGCATTGTTTATATCTTTGTAAATCATCTGAAAAAAATTTTTAAACAACTTGGAAAGTTTAATAAGAAAAATATTCATCTATGTGTTCCTAGGGCTTAACACAGCAATGGTATCTGGAAAGTACTAAGATACTAAATAAATGTATGTTTAATAAAGGATGTAATAACAACAATATTTGAATGTTACTGTGGGCTAGGCACTGGCCTAGGCAGTTTATATGCATTAACTCATTTAATTTTCTTAGCCTAGGAGCAGAAACTATTATTATCCCCACTGTATATATAAGAAAACCGAGGGACTGGCCCGGTGGCACAGTGGTTAAGTGCACACATTCCTCTTCGGCAGTCCAGGGGTCGCCAGTTTGGATCCCGAGTGTGGACACCGCACCGCTTGGCAAGCCATGCTGTGGTAGGCGTCGCACATAGAAAGTAGAGGAAGATGGGCACAGATGTTAGCTCAGGGCCAGTCTTCCTCAGCAAAAAGAGGAGGATTGGCAGCAGATGTTAGGTCAGGGCTAATCTTCCTCAAAAAAAAAAAAAGAAAAAAAGAAAACCGAGGCTCAGAAAGTTTAAGTAACTAGCACAGGTTACACAATTTGAAGGTTGTAGAGTCAGAATTCAAAGAAAGGTTTATGACGAGAAAAAGTGAATTTATTTCTCAGTTGAACCATCCCAGGGATTTCATAAATGAATGTTATATATGTTAATTTAACACCCAAGGACCGTGGATCAGGTACAATTTTGGTTTCACATATAGGTTGATGTGCGGTGATTTTTTCCTTTAATTTACAAGTATATATTTTATGGGAGTTTGTTTGGGAAAATATCCCTCAAAGGTTTGCTATGCTCCGCATATCTCTGGGAATATTAATAACGCGAAGCACAGACTGGTCTGTCTCCTATGATACACGAGCCCACAGCAACATCTAAAACCCTCGGATGATGCAAAAAGGTGTGAAATCAGCAGCCAATTCCCTAATCCTCATTTCAACCCAGGTTGTGCAAAAGAAAAGATATTCTTGCAATGATTTCTTGACCGATGAACTGAATCTTTTCAAGGATCCTGAGTTCCAAGTCCATGGGCAAAGTGGGCCTTGATGTGGGAGAAAGGCAAGAAGAAAGCTTCCTTCCCCTTTCCTGCCCTCTAGGTCAGCTCCCTGAAG